>NC_140989.1:301412099-302650810 GCF_052327205.1 Somniosus microcephalus | reverse complement strand
GAGAGCTTACCTTCTTCCTTCCTTCGCAGGGGTCCATCGGGCCACCTTCCCCCCCAGTCGCACTCTCCCTTCCCCCCCAGTCGCACTCTCTCTTCCCCCCAGTCGCACTCTCTCTTCCCCCCCGTCGCACTCTCTCTTCCCCCCCAGTCGCACTCTCTCTTCCCCCCCAGTCACGCTCTCTTCCCACCCAGTCGCTCTCTCTTCCCCCCAGTCGCTCTCTCTCTTCCCCCCAGTCGCTCTCTCTCTTCCCCCCCAGTCGCTCTCTCTCTTCCCCCAGTCGCTCTCTCTCTTCCCCCCAGTCGCTCTCTCTCTTCCCCCCAGTCGCTCTCTCTTCCCCCCAGTCGCTCGCTCTCTTCCCCCAGTCACTCTCTCTCTTCCCCCAGTCGCTCTCTCTCTTCCCCCAGTCGCTCTCTCTCTTCCCCCCCCGTCGCTCTCTCTCTTCCCCCCCAGTCGCGCTCTCTTCCCCCCAGTCGCTCTCTCTCTTCCCCCCAGTCGCTCTCTCTCTTCCCCCAGTCGCGCTCTCTCTTCCCCAGTCGCTCTCTCTCTTCCCCCCAGTCGCTCTCTCTCTTCCCCCCAGTCGCTCTCTCTCTTCCCCCCAGTCGCTCTCTCTCTTCCCCCCAGTCGCTCTCTCTTACCCCCAGTCGCTCTCTCTCTTACCCCCAGTCGCTCTCTCTCTTCCCACCAGTCGCTCTCTCTCTTCCCCCCAGTCGCTCTCTCTCTCTCTTCCAACAACATGCCCTCGAAATAGCCTCGGCACCGCCGGGCACTCCAGCTAGTCTATATATATATAAAAGGATACTTCTGTCTGTCATTCCGTCTGTCTGTCTGTCTTGAATAAACTCGAAAGTTATAGAGTGTACCTACACGTGCGTTACGTCGAAAGAAAGCTGACGATTCCAGAACCGTCATAAGCGTATTTACTTTTCGGTCGGACTAAAATTGTTCGCGCGTTATGCAAAAAACCTTCAAAATTAAACTCTATCTGCTAATAGCATTGATTGACTGACGTCAAGGTCGACCAATCCTGTGCCGTCACGATTGACCAATCCTACAGTTCAGTCGCCTGATGGTTGGCCAATCACTGCGTCTGTGGGTGGGACTAATGCTTTTCAACTCAGGCATCGGGCAGCCATTGCTTCACTACTTCCAGCTCAAAATCTGCTAATGCAGCTTCTAAAAAGTTAGTATCTCTTTTAAAAATAACATCACATTTACCAAAAACGTTTTATAAGTACTTTCACTTTCATCTTTGAAGCTATTAAAAGGTAGAAATGTTGCCCGGCAGCAGATTCACAAAGGGACACAGAGACAGGCCCCAAAGCCTGGGACTCGATTTAAAACATTGCCCAGCAGCAGATTCACACAGGGACAGACAGACAGACCCCAAAGCCTGGGACTCGATTTAAACCGCCCGGCCCAAAACAGCCCTGGCAAAGCCGGGCTCCCCCAACTTATTCATATATAAGTGCACAAAAATATTGATGACAGTATCAATGAAAACCAACTGGTTTCTGCAAAAGAAAATGCAACTAGAGAAGGCATCTTCTGTTCACAAGCACGATGTGAGTCAGAAATGTAAGCACAGCATGACAATGAAAAGGTACTGATCAACTGATCATCCTAGAATCTACTGGCCTCGAAGGGAAAACTGTCTGAATGATCTAGAATCTATACTGGGTACAAGAAGCATGCTTATGAGTTGGTATCTTGATCATGAAGGGATAAAGGTCAAACGTAGAGTGAAACAAGGGTGAACACGTTATGCCTGTACAATATCTATTCAGAAATCATTATGAATGAGGTGCTGATAGATATCAATATTAAAGAGAATGACAGGCAATTGAACAACATCCAATGACATGATGATTGCAACGTCTGTAGAAAGCTCACAGTGGATGATGCAATCAATAAGTGACAAGAATTTGGAATATAAGCTAAAAATAAACACCAAAGAACTCAAAAACAGGTGAAACTTTTGCAACAACCAACAATTGAGTATGGCAAGTGGATGAAATGCTACGTTTGGTCAAGGCTTTATGTGGGTATGAAAACTAGTTCTCCCCCCGCCCCCCCCACGCTGCAACACTTAAAAGAATGAAAGTATTTAAAATGTGGATGTGTTGCAGAATGCATGATGCAAACGAGCTGCTTAACTTAGTGAGACAAAAAAAGATAGCTGCTGAGATAGCCCAAAGGAAGACCAGATACAGTACTCTGGAAATATCAGTTGTGAATTGCAAGAACAGCTAATATGTGTATTGATGAAGGGAAAAAATGAAGACAGAGATGCGCATGCAGCCACAACATCAAGGAATGGTCCGAAGTCAAGATGATGAACCAGAGTCTACAGTTGGCATGGGATCAAGGGCCTATGCATACGTCGCCATAAGAGCCCCGCAGGTTCCGGGTTTCTGCATGCGATGCACATGCGCAAAAACCCAGAACTTGCGATCTGTCAAGTTTCTCTTTGACAGATTGTACCCATCTGCTAGAAATTCACATTCGCTGGTGCTGAGTTGGGCTATTACTGCCCAGGTGAATACCCACCAGACCCTTACGCCTGGTAAAAGCTGGCGTAAGGTCTTCTTTTACCAGTGTAAGAGTTAAAATATATATATATATTTTTTTAATGATTTACACATTCACTTACATTTAGAATTAGTTTAGGTTATTTTTGCCCTGTTAAAAAATGTTTAAATTTATTTTTCAAAAAATTAAATTTTTATTTTAAATGTTTAATTAAAGGGTATTTTAATTAATTTTGAACCGGTGATCATTTATTTTTATCTCAGTGTTGTGAAATTGTATTTTTTAGGTGATTTCTATTATGCTTATGGGGATTCTGTACGTAAATGGAATCCCCATAAGCATATTAGGAATCCCCCTTTGTCATTGGTCGAGCCGGCCCACGTGATCCCAGGGACGGTTGTGAAATGAATGCGCCCCTGGTATCCGCGGGCCTTTACGCCTGCAGGCCCAGGACCGCAAAAGTCTGAAGCTCCGGCACCATCAGGTAAGTACGGAGTTTTCTTGCGGTTCGGAGGCGTACGAGGGCGGCAAGCCTCCGACCGCAATTTCCAGGCCAATATTTGTTCTACTCTGCTTAGAATCCTGTTATAGTTTGTTGTTTCTTGATCTTTAACTAAATAAATTTGGGCTTTTTAAAAAACCTGTTACACAACAAAGCACGTATACAATATGCTGCGGATGGAAACCATCATTTTGATTGACCCTATCATCTGGACATGGTGACTGTTGAGCAACTTCTGTGAGGTTTGACAGAAGCTGGTGAATTTCATGACATTCAACTGTTGAACACCATATGGGGAACTCAGCACAACACTGTCAAGCATGAGAACTCATTGAAAATAAACCTGAAAAGACTATTGACAGAGTTGGCCAACTGTGCGGTTACTGACGGAGATGAAAGATCCAGTATGGTGGGAATTTATGCATCTTGTTTCTGCATCTGGATTGTTATGATCAAACACAATCAATGCACATTTTATCTGACAAACAGGTTGATGATTGGCCATGATGAAGAACTATTATGAGCATTTGTTGACCTCTTGGCATTGATAAAGGGGGTTTCTGTCAATCACAGAGGTGGACTGTAGCATTCTGTCATAACCTTTTACATTCAGTGGAACATTCACTCAAAATTAAAATGTCAACACTTTATATAATATAGTAGCAATTGTCTTTAAATGTTTAAACTTGTGAATTACTGTAATCTGTCAAAAAAAGAAACAAGATCCCAAAATGTATAACTTTGTCTATTTTAAAAAGAAATTATCTGAATTAAATGTTGTGGTGCAGTGGCACCGTGTATTGGGCCATTAGTGCGTTACAGCAAAGCAATGGGGCAGAGAAGCACGTTCAGTTCTTGACTGCGCTATGCGGAGACATCAAGTGAAGGCCAGGTATGTTGCCACAGTTCAAAAATTGGAAGAAGAATTATCGCTGGTCCACAATTATTCATCTCCCATCAGCCATTTCAGAGTGATATGAGTAATCGGCTGGAAGCAGGTCACCTGCCCATTCACTTGACTGCAGAGTGGCTGTAAGCCAGGGAGACTGGAATAACGAAGGAAAAGTCTGTGATGAATCTTTTTTCATTTACAGTACTTTCAAATATACATTAGTGGTATGGTAGCATACTGGTTATGTTACTGGACTAGTAATCCAGAGGCCTGGACTAATGATCCAGAGACGCGAGTTCAAATCCCACCACGGCAGCTGGGGTATTTAAATTCAGTTAATTAATAAATCAAATTGGTTTCCGATCTCCTGGATTTCTCTGGACATCTAGACTACGTTTCTGCTTTGAACTACACTGGATTACACTGCAAGACTTACCTGCTGTGTCTCTATCTCTGCTGCTAAAAGAATTTTACCTTTTAAACTGCGGCTGTGTCTCTGCTGAACTGGTTCTACCGGTTTTTCAGCTCTGCTGGCTTCTAGCTAGCTGCTGCTGCTTCACTTGCTGTCCGGTGACTTCTTGTACTGGTTTTCAGCTTTGCTGGTCACTGGCTTGTAGTTTTACTTTTTCTCTGCCACTTTGATCTACGGTGACCTCCAACTTGCATCAATTTAGCCATCATCTTTCTGCATCGCTACCGACTCGCATTCCTACAGCAACAACCTCCATCCTCAAATTCTCTCCCGTTCAAATAGCTTCTGGACTTCACTCATCTGCTTTGGACAGCAGTTCGTCGATGCTCCGTACCGGCCCCATCCTGCTCACGTGTGTTTGTCCTTCCACGGGACCTTTGACTTTGACCTTGGTCTTCCTACTATTGTCCACAACCTATTCCCTGCTACATGTATTCCATTAACTACTACATCTAAACAGGCCTATATAACCTGAGGTTTCCCCGTGACCATTCGCGTGCACACTTTGGCTGCCGCTTCGGACCCGAGCCATTCAATACTTTTCCACTTTTCCCCCCTCTTTTGCTTTTCTCTCTATCCCTCCCTGACTGCTCTCTTCTGTCGTAATGCCTCCTTTCATCTCTGCTCTCTCGGATACTGCACCCTCCCAAATCCCTACCGCAAACCTTCATTACTCTTCGACCTTCCTACTCTCCTGCCGCCATCCCAGGCTTGTCTCCCTCTCAAATAAGCCAACAGCTTCCCTCTGTGCCTCTCTTGGCATCCTACGAAGGGCCCATCGAGGTACTCGTCGCTGCCTCCTTATGGAATCTATTATAAAGAATGCAATAACTGGGCACTTAGAAACTAATAGTAAGATTGGGCAGAGTCAACATGGATTTATGAAAGGGAAATCCTGTTTGACAAACCTATTGGAGTAACTAGTGGAGTAGACAAAGGGGAACCAGTAGATGTGGTGTATTTGGATTTTCAAAAGGCCTTCGATAAGGTTCCACACAAGAGGTTGGTGAACAAAATGAGGGCACATGGAATTGGGGGTAATATACTGGCATGGATTGAGAATTGGTTAACAGACAGAAAACAAAGAGTAGGGATAAACGGGTCCTTTTCAAGATGGCAGGCTGTGGCTAGTGGGGTACTGCAAGGATTGGTGCTTGGGCCCCAGCTATTCACAATCTATATCAATGATTTGGATGAGGGGACTAAATGTAACATTTTCAAATTTGCTGATGACACAAAGCTAGGTGGCAGTGTCAGTTGCGAAATGGATGTGAAGAGGCTTCAAGGGGATCTCGAAAGGCTCAGTGAGTGGGCGAAAACATGGCAGATGGATTATAATGTGGATAAATGTGAAGTTATCCACTTTGGTAGAAAAAACAGAAAGGCAGAGTATTTCCTAAATGGTGAAAGATTGGGGAATGCAGATGCTCAAAGGGACCTGGGTGTCCTTGTACATGAGTCACTGAAAGTGAATGTGCAGGTGCAGCTAGCCAGTAGGAAGGCAAATGGTATGCTGGCCTTCATTACAAGAGGATTTGAGTACAGGAGTAAAGAAGTCTTACTCCAATTATATAGGGCCTTGGTGAGACCACACCTGGAGTACTGTGTACAATTTTGGTCTCCTTACCTAAAGGAGGATATACTTGCCATAGAGGGAGTGCAACGAAGGTTCACGAGATTGATTCCTGGGATGGCGGGACTGTCGTATGAGAAGAGATTGAGTAAACTAGGCCTGTATTCTCTTGAATTCAGAAGAATGAGAGGAGATCTCATTGAAGCATACAAAATTATTACAGGGCTTGATAGGGTGGATGCTGGGAGAATGTTTCCCTTGGCTGTAGAGTCTAGAATCAGGGGCCACAGCATCAGGATAAAGGGTAGGCTATTCAGGACTGAGATGAGAAGCAATGTCTTCACACAGAGGGTGGTGAATCTTTGGAATTCTCTACCCCAGAGGGCTGTGGAGGCTCAGTCATTGGGTATATTCAAAACAGAAGTCGATAGATTTCTGACTAGTAAGGGCATCAAGGGATATGGCGATAAGGCCGGTGAATGGAATTGAGGCAGAGGATCAGCCATGATCTCATTGAATGGCGGAGCAGGCTTGAAGGGCCAAATGGCCTACTCCTGCTCCTATTTCTTATATTCTTATACCAACTGTCCAATCCTACTCTCTAGCCGACCTTCCCACCTAGCGCGCCCACTGGGGACAAACCTTGCCACTCTCCTCCCCATCCAACTCATCCCCCCCAGCACTGACCCTGTGGATACTGGTAGTGGGACAGCCAACACCGACCCTCTCCGCATCTCCCTCCAGAATGTCCGTTCACTTGCGAACAAGGCCCTTGCCATCCATGAGCTTATCGTGGATGATTGCATCGACAGCATGGCCCTGACGAAAACTTGGTTAGGGGTGAGGACACCTTACCCTTAAATGAAGCCTCCTCGTCTGACTAAACCTTCCACCACTTGCCCCACTCAGACCACTGTGGTGGCAGTGTGGCTCTCATCAACAAATCACACCTTGGCCTGTCCCCCTACTCCTCTGGCACTTTCTCCTGCTTTGAGCATCTCACCTTATTCCACACTTCTCACTTCTCATTTAAAATTCTCTACCGCCCACCCAAATATAAAAAAAATGTTATTACCGAGATACCTTCACTGCTTTCCTCCCTCAGCCTCTGCACCAAATGACTTCTTATCCTCCATCTCAATTCATCATACTCTCTCTCCTCGGAGTTCACTAGCCTCCTACCCTCCCTTAATCTCTCCCTCCATGTAAACTCCCCAACCCATATTCACGGACACCCCCTCGACCGTACCATCTCTCGCGGCCTTGCTACTTCCATCGTGTCAATCGCAGATAAGTCCATCTCTGATCACTTCCCTGTATCGCTCTCCACCCACATCCCCCTTCCACCCCGCCCCTCCCCAACCGTACTTCCTTCTGTGTCCGCCCCTGGAAAAAACTCCCACAACTCTCTTACAACTGCACTTATGCAATCCCAACTGTCCAGCCTTTGGCCCTCCATTCACCATGACAGTTCTGCAGCTACCGATAGAAACATGGAAAAATAGGAGCAGGAGTAGGCCATTCGGCCCTTCGAGCCTGCTCTGCCATTCAATATGATCATGGCTGATCCTCTATCTCAATACCATATTCCCGCTCTCTCCCCATACCCCTTGATGCCTTTGGTGTCTAGAAATCTATCTCCTTCTTAAATATATTCAGTGACTTGGCCTCCACAGCTTTCTGTGGTAGAGAATTCCACAGGTTCACCACCCTCTGAGTGAAGAAATTTCTCCTCATCTCAGTCCTAAATGTCCTACCCCGTATCCTGAGACTGTGACCCCTTGTTCTAGACCCCCCAGCCAGGGGAAACATCCTCCCTGCATCCAGTCTGTCTAGCCCTGTCAGAATTTGATATGTTTCAATGAGATCCCCTCTCATTCTTCTGAACTCTAGTGACCCAATCTCTCCTCATACGACAGCCCTGCCATAGAAACATAGAAGATAGAAGCAGGAGTAGGCCATTCAGCCCCTCGAGCCTGCTCCACCATTCAATGCGATCATGGCTGATCTTCCAAATTCAGTACCCGGTCCCTGCTTTCTCCCCATACCCCTTGATCCCTTTAGGCTTAAGAAATATATCCAACTCCTTCTTGAATATATTTAATGAATTGGCCTCTACTGCCTTCTGTGGTAGAGAATTCCACAGGTTCACCACTCTCTGGGTGAAGAAATTCCTCCTCATCTCTGTCCTAAATGGCCTACCCCTTATCCTTAGACGATAACCCCTGGTTCTGGATTCCCGACCATCGGGAACATCCTTCCTGCATCTCGTCTGTCCAGTGCTGTCAGAATTTTATAAGTTTCAATGAGATCCCCTCTCATTCTTCTAAACGCCAGCGAGTACAAGCCCAATCGTCCCAATCTCTCCTCATACGTCATTCCTGCCATCCCAGATATCAGCCTGGTGAATCTTCGGTGAACTCCTTCCATGGCAAGAACATCCTTCCTCAGATAAGGTGACCAAAACTGCACACAATACTCAAGATGTGGTCTCACCAAGGCCCTGTACAGCTGCAGCAAGACATCCTTGTTCCTGTACTCAAACCCTCTCGCTACGAAGGCCAACACACCATTTGCCTTCTTAACCACCTGCTGCACATGCATGCTTACCTTCAGCGACTGGTGCACAAGGACACCCAGGTCTCGTTGCACTTCCCCTTCTCCCAATCTATTGCCATTCAGATAAACATAGAAACATAGAAGAAAGGAGTAGGAGTAGGCCATTCGGCCCTTCGAGCCTGCTCCGCCATTCAATGAGATCATGGCTGATCATCCAAATTCAGTACCCTGTCCCTGCCTTCTCCCCATATCCCTTGATCCCTTTAGCCTTAAGAAATATATCCAACTCTTTTTTGAATATCTTTAATGAACTGGCCTCCACCGCCCTCTGTGGCAGAGAATTCCACAGGTTCACCACTCTCTGGGTGAAGAAATTCCTCCTCATTTCAGTCCTAAATGGCTTACCCCTTATCCTTAGACTATGACCCCTGGTTCTGGACTCCCCAGCCATCATAAACATCCTTCCTGCACCTAGTCTGTCCAGGCCTGACAGAATTTTATAGGTTTCGATGAGATCCCCTCTCAATCTTCTAAACTCCAGTGAGTATAAGCCCAATCGACACAATCTCTCCTCATACGTCATTCCTGCCATCCCAGGTATCAGCCTGGTGAATCTTCGCTGCACTCCTTCCATGGCAAGAACGTCCTTCCTCAGGTAAGGTGACCAAAACTGCACACAATACTTAAGGTGCGGTCTCACCAAGGCCCTGTACAACTGTAGCAAGACATCCTTGTTCCTGTATCGAACCCTCCTGCTACGAAGGCCAACATACCATTTGCCTTCTTAACCGCCTGCTGCACCTGCATGCTTACCTTCAGCGACTGGTGCACAAGAACACCTAGGTCTCTTTGCACTTCCCCTTCTCCCAATCTATTGCCATTCAAATAATAATCTGCCTTCCTGTTTTTGCCATCAAAGTGGATAACCTCACATTTATCCACATTATAGTGCATTTGCCATGTTTCTGCCCAATCGCCCAATCTGTCCAAATCGTACTGGAGTTTCACAACATCCTCCTCACAGCTTACCCTCCCACCCAGCTTTGTGTCATCTGCAAATTTGGAGATATTACATCCAATTCCCTCGTCCAGATCATTAATATATATTGTGAACAGCTGGGGTCCTAGGACCGATCCTTGCGGTACCCCACTAGTCACTGCCTGCCACTCGGAAAACGACTCGTTTATTCCAACTCTTTGCTTTCTGTCCGCCAACCAGTTCTCTATCCAAGTCAATACCTTGCCCCCAATCCCATGTGCCTTAATTTTGCACGCTAATCTCATTTGTGGGACCTTATCGAAAGCCTTCTGAAAGTCCAAATACACCACATCCACTGGTTCTCCCTTATCTATTTTACCAGTTACATCCTCAAAAAATTCCAGTAGATTAGTCAAGCATGATTTACCTTTTGTAAATCCATGTTGACTTTGTCCGATCCTGTCACTGCTTACCAAGTGCTCTGCTATTACATCTTTTATTTATAGCATTTTCCCCACTACCGATGTCAGGCTTACCGGTCTGTAATTCCCCGGTTTCTCTCTACTACCTTTTTTGAATAGTGGGGTAACATTAGCTACCCTCCAATCCATGGGTACTGTTCCAGATTCCATCGAATGTTGGAAGATGATCAGCAATGCATCTACTATTTCTAGGGCCACTTCCTTAAGTACCCTAGGGTGTAGATTATCAGGCCCTGGGGATTTATCGGCCTTCAATCCCATCAATTTCCCTAAAACCATTTCCCTACAAATACTGATTTCTTTCAGTTCCTCCCTTTCATCAGACCCTATATTCCCCGACATCTCTGGGAGGTTATTTGTGTCCTCCTTTGTGAAGACAGAACCAAAATACGTATTTAATTGGTCTGCCATTTCTTTGTTCCCCATTATAAATTCCCCTGATTCTGACTGCAAGGGACCTACGCTTGACTTCACCAATCTGTTGCCTCACAGCGCCAGGGACCCGGGTTCGAATCCAGCCTCGGGTGACTGTCTGTGTGGAGTTTGCACATTCTCCCCGTGTTTGCGTGGGTTTCCTCCGGGTGCTCCGGTTTCCTCCCACAGTCCAAAGATGTGCGGGTTAGGTTGATTGGCTGTGATAAATTGACCCTTAGTGTTAGGGGGATTAAATACATGGGGTTACGGGGGATCGGGTGGGATATGTGTCGGTGCAGGCTCGATGGGCCGAAATGGCCTCTATCTGCACTGTGGGGTTTCTGTGATTTCTGTGATATCTATAAAAGCTTTTACAGTCAGTTTTTATGTTGCCTGCAAGCTTACTCTCATATTCTATTTCCCCCTTCTTAATTAATCTCTTTGTCCTCCTTTGTTGAATCCTAAACTGCTCCCAGTCCTCAGGTTTACTGCTTTTTCTGGCCAATTTATATGTTCTCTCCTTCGATCTTATGCTATCCCTAATTTCCCTGGTTAGCCACGGTTGAGTCACCTTTTTTGTTTTATTTTTATGCCAAATTGGGATGAACAAATTCTGTAGTTCATCCATGCGGTCTTTGAATGTTTGCCATTGCCTATCCACTGTCAACCCTTTGAGTGACATTCCCCAATCAATCCTACCCAATTCGCGCCTCAGACCATCGTAGTTTCCTTTATTTAAATTCAGGACCCTCGTCTCTGAGTCAACTACTTCATTCTCCATCTCAATGAAGAATTCGATCATATTATGATCGCTCCGACCCAAGGGGCCTCGTACAATAAGATTGCTAATTAATCCTTTCTCATTACATAATACCCAGTCTAAGATGGCCTGATCTCTGGTTGGTTCCTCAACATATTGGTCCAGGAAACCATCCCGTAAACACTCCAGGAATTCCTCCTCCACAGTATTGTTACTACTTTGGTTAGCCCAATCTATATGTAGATTAAAGTCACCCATGATGACTGCTGTGCCCTTATTGCACGCTTCTCTAATTTCCCTTTTAATGCCATCCCCAACCTCCGCATTACTGCTTGGAGGTCTATATACCACTCCCACTAACGTTTTCTGCCCCTTGGTATTTCTCAGTTCTACCCATACAGATTCCACATCATCAGAGCTAATATCCTTCCTTACAATTGTGTTAATCCCTTCTTTAACCAGCAATGCTACCCCACCTCCCTTTCCTTTTTGCCTATCTTTCCTGAATATTGAATACCCCTGGATGTTGAGTTCCCAGCCTTGGCCACCCTTAAACCCCTCTCCCCTGTCTCCTCCATCCTCCCCTCCGACAACAAGTGTGAGGAGCTCATGGACTCCTTTGTCTCTAAGATTGAGACCATCCGTTCAGCTGCCTCTGCTAATTCCCTTCCTTCCCCTAGCCCACTGGCCAAACTTCCTCTAAGGTTCCCCCCTGCCCTAGCACTGAACGCACATCTTTCTCCAGTTTCTATCCGATCTCCCCTTTTGACCTCTCCGCGCTCATCTTGTCCATGAGACCCACTTCCTTCTCCCTCGACCCTATCCCCAGCTGACCACCAACTTCTTTTTCTGGCACCCATGTTAGCTGATATTGTTAACGGTTCTCTCTCCTCAGGTACTGTCCCCCTCTCCCTCAAATCTGCCGTCATCACCCCTCTCCTCAAAAAAACAACCCTTGACCCCTCCGTCCTTGCAAACTACCGCCCCATGTCCAACCTCCCTTTCCTCTCCAAAGTCCTTGAACGTGTTGGCGCCTCCCAAATCCGTGCCCATCTTTCCCGCAATTCCATGTTTGAATCTTTCCAATCAGGTTTCTGCCCTTGCCACAGTACTGAAACGACTCTCATCAGTCACATATGACATCCTTTGTGACTGTGACAAAGGTAAACTATCCCTCCTCGTCTTTCTTGACTTGTCTGCAGCCTTTGACATGGCTGACCACTCCATCCTTCTCTGATGCCTCTCCACCATCGTCCAGCTGGGTGGGACTGCACTCGCCTGGTTCCATTCTTATCTATCTAAATGTAGCCAGAGAATCACCTGCAACGGCTTCTCGTCCCGCTCCCGCATCATTACTTCTGGTGTTCCCCAAGGATCTATCCTGGGCCCCCTCCTATTTCTCATCTGCATGTTGGCGTTTGGCAACATCATCCGAAAACACAGCGTCAGTTTCCATGTGTACGCTGATGACACCCAGCTCTACCTTTTTACTACTTGAATCGACTCCTCCACGGTCTCTAAATTGTCAGACTGCTTGTCCAACATCCAGTTCTGGATCAGCAGAATTTTTCTCTAATTAAATATCGGGAAGACCGATGCCATTGTTTTCGGTCCCCACCACAAACTCCGTTCCCTAACCATGGACTCCATCCCTCTCTCTAACATCTGTCTGAAGCTGAACCACTCTGTTCGCAACCTTGGTGTCATATTTGACCCCGAAATGAGCTTCCGACCACATAGCCGCAGCATAACTAAGACCGCCTATTTCCACCTCCGTAACATCACCCGTCTCCGCTCCGCCTCAGCTTATCCGCTACTGAAAGCCTCATCCATGCCTTTGTTACCTCTAGACTTGACTATTCCAACGCACTCCCGGCTGTCCTCCCACATTCCACCCTAGGTAAACTTGAGGTCATCCAAAACTCGGCTGCCCGTGTCCTAACTCACACCAAGTCTCGTTCACCGATCACCCCTGTGCTCGCTGACCTACATTGGCTGCCGGTTAAGCAACGCCTTGATTTCAAAATTCACACCCTTGTTTTGAAATCCCTCCATGGCCTCGCCCCTCCCCATCTCCGTAATCTCCTTCAGCCCCACAACCAACCACCCCCCTCGACCCCCGAGATATCTGCGCTCCTCTAATTCTGTCCTCTTGAGCATCCCTGATTATAATCACTCTACCATTGGTGGCCGTGCCTTCTGTTGCCGAGGCCCTAAGCTCTGGAATTCCCTGCCTAAACCTCTCCACCTCTCTTTCCTCCTTTATGACACTCCTTAAAACCTACCTCTTTGACCAAGCTTTTGGTCACCTGCTCTAATTTCTCCTTATGTGGCTCAGTGTCAAATTTTTTGTCTTATACTCCTGTGAAGCGCCTTGGGATGTTTTACTACATTAAAGATGCTATATATATATATATATATGCAAGTTGTTGTTGTTGTTGGAATGAAAAGTTAGTATTGGTAATGGTGGCCATGACCGGATTGTTGTAAAAACCCATCTGGTTCACTAATGTCCTTAAGGGAAGGAAATTTGCCATCCTTACCCACAGAATTGTATTCCACCACAATCTGCAACCATTTTCAGCCAGAAGTGCCGAGTGGATAATCCATCTCGACCTCCTGATGACCTCCCCACCATCACAAAAACCAGTCTTCAGCCAATTCGATTCACTCCACGTGGCATCAGGAAACGGTTGAGCGCACTGGATACAGCAAAGGCTATGGCCCCCAACAACATCCCGACTGTCGTGCTGAAGACCTGTGCTCCAGAACTAGCCGCACCTCTAGCCAAGCTGTTCTAGTACAGCTACAACACTGGCATCCACCCGACAAAGTGGAAAACTGCCCAGGTATGTCCTGTCCACAAAAAGCAGGACAAATCCAATCCAGCCAATTACCGCCCCATCAGCCTACTCTCAATCATCAGCAAAGTAATGGAAGGAGTCATCAACAGTGCTATGAAGTGGTGCTTATTCACCAATAACCTGCTCACCGATGCCAAGTTTGGGTTCCACCAGGACCACTCGGCTCCAGACCTCATTACAACATTGGCCCAAACTTGGACAAAAGAGCTGAACTCCAGAGGCGAGATGAGAGTGACTGCCCTTTGACATCAAGGCAGCTGTTGACCGAGTGTGGCATCAAGGAGCCCTAGTAAAATTGAAGTCAATGGGAATCAGGGGGACAACTCTCCACTGGCTGGAGTCATACCTAGCAAAAAGGAAGATGGCTGTGGTTGTTGGAGGCCAATCATCTCAGCCCCAGGACATCACTGCAGGAGTTCCTCAGGGCAATGTCCTAGGCCCAACCATCTTCAGCTGCTTCATCAATGATCTTCCCTCCAACATAAAGTCAGAAATGGGGATGTTCACTAATGATTGCAGTGTTCAGTTCCATTTGCAACTCCTCAGAAAATGAAGCAGTCCGTGCCTGCATGCAGCAAGACCTGGGCAACATTCAGGTTTGGGCTGATTAGTGGCAAGTAAGATTTGCACCACACAAGTGCCAGGCAATAATCATCACTAACAAGAGAGAGTCTAACCACCTCCCCCTAACATTCAACAGCATTACCATCATCGAATCCCCGACCACCAACATCCTAGTGGTCACCATTGACCAGAAACTTAACTGAACCAACCACATAAATACTGTGGCTACAAAAGCAGGTCAGATCCTGGGTATTCTGCGGCAAGTAACTCACCTTCTGACTCCCAAAGACCTTCCACCATCTACAAGGCACAAGTAAGGAGTGTGATGGGATACTCTCCAATTGCCTGGATGAGTGCAGCTCCAACAACACTGAAGAAGCTCGACACAATCCAGGACAAAGCAGCCTGCTTGATTGGCACCCCATCCACCACCTTAAACATTCACTCCCTCCAACTCTGACTCACCGTGGCTGCAGTGTGTACCATCTACAAGATGCACTGCAGCAACTCACCAAGGCTTCTTCTGCAGCACTTCCCAAACCTGCAATCTCTACCATCTAAAAGGACTAAGACAGAAAACGGATATGAACACCACCACCTCCAAGTTCCCCATCAAGTCACACACCATCCTGACTTGGAAATATATCTCCGTTCCTTCACCGTCGATGGGTCAGTATCCTGGAACTCCATACCTAACAGCACTATAGGACTGCAGCGGTTCAAGAAAATAACTAAAAGATTGATTAAGAAAGGGAAAATTGATTATGAAAGTAAATTAGCAAAAAATATAAAAACAGATAGCAAAAGTTTCTATAGTTATATAAAAAGAAAAAGGGTGGCTAAAGTAAATGTTGGTCCCTTAGAGGGTGAGACCGGGAAATTCATGGTGGGAAACATGGAGATGGCAAAAACGCTGAACGAATATTTTGTATCAGTCTTTACAGTAGAGGACACTAAGAATATCCCAACACTGGGCAAACAGGGGGCTCTAGGGGGGGAGGAACTAAATACGATTAAAATCACTAAGGAAGTGGTACTCGGTAAAATAATGGGACTTAAGGCAGATAAATCCCCTGGACCTGATGGCTTACATCCTAGGGTCTTGAGGGAAGTGGCAGTAGGGAGTGTGGATGCATTGGTAATAATTTTCCAAAACTCCCTGGACTCAGCAAAGGTCCCGGCAGATTGGAAAACTGCTAATGTAACACCCTTATTTAAAAAGGGTAATAGACAGAAGGCTGGAAACTATAGACCAGTTAGCCTAACATCTGTGGTTGGTAAAATTTTAGAGTCAATTATTAAGGAGACAGTAACGGGACATTTGGATAAACATAATTTAATAGGACAAAGTCAGCATGGTTTTACGAATGGGAAGTCATGTTTGACAAATTTGCTCGAGTTCTTTGAGGACGTAACATACAAGGTGGATAAAGGGGAACCAGTGGACGTAGTGTATTTAGACTTCCAAAAGGCATTTGACAAGGTGCCACACAAAAGATTATTGCTCAAGATAAAAAATCACGGGATTGGGGGTAATAGTCTGGCATGGGTGGAGGATTGGTTATCTAATAGAAAGCAGAGAGTTGGGATAAATGGTTCATTCTCAGACTGGCAATCAGCAACTAGTGGTGTTCCGCAGGGTCAGTGCTGGGACCCCAACTCTTTACAATCTATATTAACGATTTGGAGGAAGGGACCGAGTGTAACATATCAAAGTTTGCAGATGATACTAAGATGGGAGGGAAAGTAGTGAGTGACGAGGACGACATAAAAAAACCTGCAAAGGGACATAGACAGGCTAAGTAAGTGGGCAGAGATTTGGCAGATGGAATATAATACTGGAAAGTGTGAGGTTATGCACTTTAGCAGGAAAAATCATAGAGCAAGTTATTATCTTAATGGCAAGAAACTGGAAAGTACTGCAGTACAAAGGGATCTGGGGGTCCTGGTGCACGAAACATAAAAAGTTAATATGCAGGTGCAGCAGGTGATCAAGAAGGCCAATGGAATGTTGGCTTTTATTGCTAGGGGGATGGAATATAAAAACAGGGAGGTATTGCTGCCGTTGTACAAGGTATTGGTGAGGCCACACCTGGAATACTGCATACAATTTTGGTGTCCATACTTAAGAAAAGACATACTTGCTCTCGAGGCAGTACAAAGAAGGTTCACTCGGTTAATCCCGGGGATGAGGGGGTTGACATATGAGGAGAGGTTGAGTAGATTGGGACTCTACTCATTGGAGTTCAGAAGAATGAGAGGCGATCTTATTGAAACATATAAGATTGTGAAGGGGCTTGATTGGGTGGATGCGGTGAGGATGTTCCCAATGATGGGTGAAACTAGAACTAGGGGGCTGCTCTTTCAAAACTGAGATGAGGAGAAACTTCTTCACTCAGAGGGTGGTAGGTCTGTGGAATTTGCTGCCCCAGAGAGCTGTGGAAGCTACATCATTAAATAAATTTAAAACAGAAATAGACAGTTTCCTAGAAGTAAGGGGAATTAGGGGTTACGGGGAGCGGGCAGGAAATCGGACATGAGGCTAGGTTCAGATCGGTCATGGCCCTGTGGGTGGCGGAGTGGGCCCAGGGGCCGTGTAGCCTGGTCCTGCTCCTACTTCTTGTGTTCTAATTCTGTGTTAGATTTCAGGAGATGGTTCTATTCACAGGGATTAGTGGAGACCTCGGGAACAGGCTGCCAGCTAGGAGTCCTTCAAGAGTAAATTGGGCCTGTTCCTGGCTGGGGTGGAGATCACCTCTTACAGAAGGTAAGTACTGTGAGAAATACAGGGGCAGAGTGATCTCCTGGACGAGTTTCGATCGCCTAGATGGGTCGGAGAGGAATTTCCCAGATTTTTTCTCCCAAATTGGCACATTGGGTTTTTTATCTGGTTTTTCGCCTCTCCCGGGAGATCACATGGGTTCGGGTGGGATGGAGAGTGAAAGTAGATTTGAGGTTAGGATCAGATCAGCCATGATCTTATTGAATGGCGGAGCAGGCTCGAGGGGCCGATTGGCCTACTCCTGCTCCTATTTCTTATGTTCTTATGTTCTTATAACACCTTCTCGAGGGCAATTAAGGATGGGCAATAAATGCTGGCCTTGCCAGCAATGCCCACATCCCGTGAGTGAATTTAAAAAAAGCTGATGGCGGTGCGCACGGATGCAGCCGCTTTGTCTCTCCCGAGACTGAGCGTTTTCACGCTCCTTCTGAGTCTCTTCTGGACTCTGCTGATTCGGGAATTAAAGGCTGACCTACCGTACAGTCGGCAGACGCTCCTAGACATCGGGGCCGACTGCGTGCGGCTTACACTCGGCGACATCGATCTGCCTCCCGACATCGCCCGACCCCCAGGACCAGCGTGGCGTCCTTCCCCAGCCGGAAGTCAGCGCAGACCGCGCAGAGAATGCAAGCAGAAGCGGGGTAAGAGGGCAGGTATCCAAAACAGGCTGAAGAGGGCCCCACACAAACCCTCCCTCCCAAGTATTTTCCTGGCCAACGTCAGGTCACTGGAGAACAAAATGGATGAGATCAAACTGGATCTCTCCACACAGAAAAGGACAAAGGAATGCTGCGCCATGATCTTCACAGAGACCTGGTTGAACAACGGCATCCCTGACACCACCATCCAACTAGAAGGACGCACGGTCTTCCGCGCCGACAGAACTGCAGACTCCGGTAAGAGCAAGGGAGGCGGTTTGTGCATCTACACTAACAATGCCTGGTGCACTAACACTGATATAATTGATAGATCCTGCTCGGCTGATTTGGAATTCCTCATGGTAAGGTGCAGACCCTTCTACCTGCCTCGGGAATTCACGGCTGTTATCATCACTGCGGTCTACATCCCACCACACGCTAATGCCAAACTAGCACTGAAGGACCTCTACAGGGCCATCAGCGAACAACAAACTGCGCACCCAGACGGAGCTTTTATCGTCGCGGGGGACTTCAATCACATAAACCTAAAAACTGTACTACCGAAATTCCACCAGAATGTCTCCTGCCCCACAAGAGGGGAGAACACACTGGATCAAGTCTACACGAGCATTGTAGACGCTTATAAGGCCATTCCCTGCCCCCACCTTGGGAAGTCTGTCCACCTCTCCCTGTTTCTAGCCCCGGCATACAAACCGCTCATCAAAAGAGGGAGAACATCAGTGAGAGCAGTGAAAGTATGGCCAGAGGGGGCAGTATCGGAGCTTCAGGACTGCTTCGAACGCACTGATTGGGGCATGTTTGCCCATAATGACATCGAGGAATACGCATCCACAGTGTTATTCTACATCAACAGCTGCGTTGAGGTCGTCACGACCCATAAAAATATCAGGACATACCCCAACCAGAAACCCTGGATGAACGGAGAGGTCCGCTCACTGTTGAAAGCACGGAGTGAACACACGAAAGGCTGCTGGACCGGATAGCATCCCTGGACGGGTACTCAAGGAATGTGCTGATCAGCTGGCTGATGTCTTCACCGCCATCTTCAATCTGTCATTGGCCCAGGCAGTAGTCCCTACATGCTTCAAGACCGCTACCATTATTCCTGTGCCAAAACAAATGGCTGTGACGTGCCTGAACGACTATCGACCTGTCGCACTCACACCCATCATAATGAAGTGTTTCGAGAGACTGGTCTTAGCCCACATCAAAGCCAGTGTTCCTGCCTCCCTTGACCAACACCAGTTTGCCTATCGTGCAAACAGATCAACGGAGGATGCAATCACAACTGCTCTACACTCGGCACTGAATCACCTAGATGGTAAGGAGACCTACATCAGAATGCTGTTCATAGACTACAGCTCAGCATTCAACACTATCGTCCCCAACAAGCTGGCCACCAAACTCCAAACTCTTGGCCTGAACACTTCCCTCTGCAACTGGACCCTGGACTTCCTAACAAACAGACCCCAGTCTGTCAAATTAGGTAACCACACCTCCCCCCACCCCCCTGACCCTGAACACAGGGGCCCCACAAGGATGTGTGCTGAGCCCCCTCCTCTACTCCTTCTTCACCCACGACTGTGTGGCTGTTAATGGTTCCAACACCAGCATCAAGTTTGCGGATGACACCACGGTAGTAGGCCAGATCACCAACAACGATGAGTCAGCCTACAGGGAGGAGGTCCAGCATCTCGTGAAGTGGTGCGCCGATAACAACCTGGCCCTTAACACCAAGAAAACAAAAGAAATCATTGTGGACTTCAGGAAGTCCAAAGGCGGAAGTCACACCCCCATCCACATCAATGGGGCTGTGGTGGAAAGGGTGGACAGCTTTAAGTTCCTCGGAGTCCACATCACGGAAGACCTCTCCTGGTCCCTCAACACCTCCTCTCTGGTGAAGAAGGCCCAGCAGCGCCTATATTTCCTAAGGAGGCTGAAGGGATGTAATCTGTCACCCCTGATCCTCTCTAACTTTTACCGCTGCACTATAGAGAGCATCCTGACAAACTGTATCACTGTATGGTACGGCAGCTGTAGCTACTATGACCGGAAAGCCCTGCAGCGGGTAGTCAAAACTGCCTAACGCATTACCGGCACCCGGCTACCGACCATAGAGCACATATACCAGAAACGCTGTCTACGGAGGTCACGGTCCATCATCAAAGACCCTACCCACCCCAGCCACAGTCTGTTCGCCCTCCTGCCATCTGGGAGACGCTACAGATGCATTCGCACCCGTACGACCAGATTTAGGAACAGCTTCTTTCCCAGGGCTGTCATCCTACTGAACTCCACAAATAAACTCTAAAGCCTGCACATCTGCCAATGCACTTTATTATGGTTATGTTTATGTTAATATACTACAAGCCAAATGTATGTTGAATGTTTAAATGTCTTAATCCAAATGTACACTCTCGGGAGCCGCAAGCCTACATTTCGTTGTACTGCACTTGTGCACTAACAATGACAATAAAAGTTGATTTGATTTGATTTGAAATGACCTCACATGACAAAAATGACATGCTGCATAAACATAAAAAGGTTTACCGGACACTTTAGTACAAAGAAAGTGCCCCTTTTACAATTTCTGCTTTATTCAGCTTGTCATGTCAACATTGGTTTAATGAAAGGGCCAGTAGATCTCCAAAGGTCTGTTAAGAAACCTCTCTTGATGTGCTAATCACTGTTATTGAATATCTGGTGAAAAAGAAATTACAGCCTCTTGAAGTCTGCTTAGCTCAAGGGTTTGTTCTTTTAGTTGTTTTTAGTACTGATTGACTCTTTTAAAAAACAATATATACTATTTGCATACTTGTCCAATACTGCATGATTATTAGTTCAGTACAATTTTATTCCTAAACATGCTATTTTAAAAAGAGGACTCAAAGACTAGCAGTATGGAACATCACTTGTTTTCAGTACATTCTTTGTAAGAGCAAATACTCTCCCCTCCCCACTATCTGAAGAGGGCAACTCATACTAAGATGTATTTTCATGGGCATCACACAACACACTTCCTCTTGAATGACCGAATGACCAATCTTTATTTGACAGCCCAGAGACTGAGCAGTGGCAAGTTATTTGACTGTCGAAGAGGTCACACTGGAGCCTAATCCCGTCCTCACCAGATGTCCACACATGTGCACCTTCCAGCAGGGGTCATTGGATAGTTACCAGGAATGGTAATAGAGGCTGATATTTTACCCCTCTCTAGTGCAACCTCAAAGCAAACTTTATTATACATGTGACAGTTAATTGCAATAGTACAAGATGCTAAAGTACTACAAAATTGCACTACAGCGTGGTGGGGTATTGGCCCACTATCCTTCATACTGTGATTTCCCCTTCCTAGCCGCGTTGCTAGAGGGAGCACCAGCTTGGAGGTCTGGTATCTCCTTGGAGGGAGGGAAAGAAAATTGGCAGTAGAGTGTAAAAGGCTAGTGTCGAATCAACACTCCGTATGGTATTGAGAGGGGCCACGATGAAGGTACAAAAGGCAAAATCGAATATTTTTTGGAAAGCACTGTGCAATTAGGATGAAGCATACCAGCAGGCGGGACAGACCCTTGAAGTAATGAAAATCCTGCATCCAATAACAGAGCGTCTATTCTTTTTTTCCTCCATGACGTGCTTTGGGACATTTTTCTACATTAAGAGTACTATATAACTGCAAGCTGCTGTTTTTTTTTTGTGTTACAGCAAGAAGCATGCGAGCTTTGGCTGCTGTTTAGCACCTTAATAAGGTGATGGGATCAATCGCAAGCTGATAGAAGACCAAAGGGCAAAACATAGATAGTGGGATTGTGAATAGAAAGACACAATGGAAAATTAATAACAACAGAAACTAAGTAGCCGCCAGTTGGAAGAGCATGATAGCGAGAATCTTGTGGCGTCTATTACGTACTCACATAAATGCTAGCAGTTGGATCCGTTCTGAGAAAGGGTCTGCAACTCAAATGTTAACCGTCTCTTGTTAAGCATCTCTTGTCAGATGCTGGCAGATAAGTTGTGTATTTCCAGTCATTTCTGTTTTTATTTTGTATCATATTAGTGTAGGCAGAGACTTGGAAGCAGTTGGTATTCTCACATTCATGGCAACAGTTGATGTATATTCCCAAAAGAAGAGAATGGGGAGAAAAACAGGGAGTCTAGTCCTCACATGAAAAATACAGCTGACAGTTAGGAATGTCTCACTGGCAGAATCCAGGTACAATAGTTTGCTACTGAAGTGGATTATGTGTCATCTCCTCACCTTGGCTGAATAAGCAATGAACACATTCAGGGCTTTTGTTTATTACTGTGGGTTTTTAAAGGGTGATTAATGGTACAGGCTGCAGGACAAAAGAGTACAAGGTCACCTTAGATGAACGGGGTGTGTTGCAGTTTAAAAGGAAAAAAAAGGACTCGAGATGAAAATCGCTGGAGCTCTGAACAGAGACATAATGCTACAGTAGTGAAAGTGGGCGGAAATCAAACTTGTTCTTGAATGAAAGCAAAGTGCTTTTGTTCTGAAATAGGGCTGATTGTATAAAAGACTAGGGCACTGCTATCCGAGGTTATTATTGAGCTTTGGTACGTAGCTAAGCAATAATAATTTCAAGACAATAGCTCTGTCCAGATGACGTTAAAAAAGGAAAATTAACATTTAATGATTCTCTGGAGTTAAAAGAACAAGATTGTTCCAGGAGAAAAAAAGTGTTTTATACTGAGAATGTCAACACTTTGGAGCATCAACAGCTTCTTGGTAAACTTATTCAAGGTATGGCCTTTGAGTTAAATATTAGCTGAAGGTACTGAATTGATGCAGCATATTCAAACTTCAGCCTGCTATACTACAGCATTTACTAAGATTAGGTTTGCACCCTTGATTTCCTGCTTATCGAGGGATGAAATTCTGCAGCAGCAGCCCAAGCTCATTTGCCCTGTCGCATTCTACGTTTCTGGTGGGCAGAAGAGACCTCGCTGGGTTTTCCAAGGGCTCCTCATTTGCATACTACTTGTGCTCACCATTTGTGGTCTGTGCGACGTGCTGTGAGCCTGGGCACAAACAGAAATGTGCAGATGCCACTTGAAGCAGCAGCTGCAGTTCCTGATTGCTGGAAATTGATTCCTGTCGCTTCTTCTACTGAGTTGTATGAGGTGTGAGGTGAGCCAGGAGTCTGCCACTTCCTGTGGTGGAAGGAGAACGGCTCGATTTTCTGAGAAGACCTGGAAATTATGCTAAGGCAGGTGATGGCAAGAAGGGCTACCATTTCTGGCTCTGGTGCACCATCAGGGGCCTAGTTCTCACAGCCCCAAGACATCACTGTATGTCCTCAGCCAAACCATCTTCAGCTGCTTCATCACTGACCTTCCCTCCATCAAAAATGTCATTTGCTGATAATTCCACAGTGTTCAGCTCCATTCGCATTATCGTCTGATAATGAAGCAGCACATACAAGCCTGTTGCAAGACCCGGATAACATCCAGACAAAGGATAGCAAGTGCCAGTAACATTTGCACCACATAAGTGCCAGATAATGAACATCTCAAACAAGACAAAGCCTGGCAAACTCCCCTTGACCTTCAATGGCACCACCATCAGTGAGTCCCCCACCATCACCATTTTGGGGTCACCATTGACCAGAAGCGTAACCGGATCAGCCACATCAACACTGTAGCTACATGAGTAGGGCAGAGGCTGGGGACTTCCACTGGGAAGAGGTTGATTGTGTGCAGAGGTTACACCATACTGGGCTGAGACGGGACATGCTCAATAGACCAACTGATTCTTTCATGTTCTTATCTGATATATGTCAGTGGCTTAAATGATCAAGACAGTCATTACTTTAACTTCTGCAAGGAGGGTCATGTCAGTAATAGAGGAAGTTTGGAAGTCCTTCTCCAGGAGATGGCAATGTTCCACAACTGCCTCCTTGCTGAAATATAAACAGCGCAGACTCGGCTCCTCTGACATGCCCAGGAAACTATGGCATTTTCTAAAAACGTGGCCCCCCACCAGGTAGATGCTAAGCCCCACTTTGCTCCAGGTGGACCTGCCTCTGCTCCTGGCTAAAAAACTCCAAATCTTTCTCCCTGAGGGCTAAGGAAATTCCAATGGAATGTCCATTCTATCCAAAGAGCGCTGTTGCCTAGCTCAGGCAAGCTATCAAGTTAGAAGGGATGCTAAATTAAAATTACAACAGAATATGCAGACATAATTTAGGAGCTGAAACAAACAATGTTACTGAAATATTAGTAAGCAAGGAAAATTAAAAATGGGCCAAAAACAGGGTCTCGAAAATCACTGTAAAACAGCAGGCAGCACAGCCTTAACCAGACCAAAGGAGACTTCCAGTAGCCGAGTACCTGATTTAATAGGTACACTTCATTGGCTTCACACCATTAATGCAATACATCAGAAATTGTGGTGCAACAAGCACGTGCCCCAAATGTATGAAATTAAAGGCTCTAATGGGAGTCACGCCTTGGAGCAGCACAGGCCTCGTGTAGTTCACATGCAGGCAGAAAACCTGGAGAGGTGTGTTTAAAATGCAAATTGGGTGCAAAATCTCTGCCCGTGTTTTTTCACCCCTTCTGTGGTAGGCACACGCCTGTACGACCAGTGCATGGGAGAGGAATTTCAGTCTTGTGCATCTCAGAGAGGATGCTTACAAAACTGCTTTCATGAAAGCCTTAAAGCTAGTTGTCAATGCACCCTCATGGCTGGATTATGGTATATGCAGTACATAAAGAGATCTGTGATTTACAAAAGAAAGAATTACCTTGGTGCAAATAAATGAAATTATTTTTTAATCTGAGATGATTTTTAATTATTTAATGACTTTAATGGAGATATTTGAACTACAGCTGAAATTTCATCTGCACCTTTATTATCGTGTCTATGTTTACATAAAATGTTTTCACTTACTTTGTGACACTCTCACCAGCTCATTGACACTGAACACGCCTGATGTGACAAAGCTGTCTTGGAAGCCCAAATGTCCTGCAAAACATGGAAGTAAAGAAAAATAAGCTTCTACAGAACAAGAATTTGCAAATTGAAAATTTTATTTCACAATAAAGTATGGACATCCTCCATTAAAAAAAACACGTGAAACTTTATTAAAAATGTTCCCACTTTCAATTAACCTGAGATGAGAGGGTTGTCCTATGAGGAAAGATTAAGTAGGTTGGGCCTATACTCTCTGGAGTTTCGAAGAATGAGAGGTGAGCTCATTGAAACATACAAGAGTCTGAGGGGGATTGACAGGGTAGATGCTGAGAGAAATAACAACACAAAGTGCTGGAAACACTCAGCAGGTCAGGCAGCATCGAGGAGAGAGAAACAGAGTCAACGTTTTGGGTCGAACCCTTTGTCAGAACTGGAAAAGGTTAGGGAAGAGAGATTTTTAAACAGGGGCAGGGAGGAGGGGAGGAAAGAACAAAGGGAAGGTCTGTGATATCATGGAAGGCAGGAGAGATTGACTGACAAAAGGGATGATGGTGCAAGGCAAAAGGAGAGGTAATGGGACAACTCAAGAAACAAAAGATGGTTCTAGATGATGTGTGAATGATGATGGCAGCAACATTAATAGCTACCATGTGAGGAAACAAGAGAAAAAAATGTAAAGAAATACAGGGGCCAATTTATGGTCTGAAATTGTTGAACTCGATGTTAAGTCCAGAAGGCTGTAAAGTGATGGTGTGGAGATGCCGGTGTTGGACTGGGGTGGACAAATGTAAGAAGTCACACAACACCAGGTTATAGTCCAACAGCTTTATTTGAAATCACAAGCTTTCGGAGCGCTGCTCCTTCGTCAGGTGAAGTGGAGAGATGCATAAAGACACAGCTTATATAGTCAGAGAATAATGTCAGATGTTTACAGGTAATCTTTCTAACTGCCATTTATCACACCTCGGCAGAGAGATAATCACAGCAATCAAAGGTGTGAATGGTGTCCAAACAGGTTAGTCAGGAAAACATTACATCAAAGAACAATGAGGTGGGGTCACAAGGGGTCAAATGTTGCAGATGCTGGGGTCTGTATGAAAAACAAAAAACAGACAAAAAAACATTTTTTTTGCTGGAAATCACAGCAGGTCCGGCTGCATCTGTGTAGAGAGAACAAGCCAATGACGACTCGAGTCTGGATGACCCTACGTCAGGTGGGGTTACATGTAGCGTGACATGAACCCAAGATCCCGGTTGAGGCCGTCCTCATGAGTGCGGAACTTGGCTATCAGTTTCTGCTCTACGATTTTGCGTTGTCGTGTGTCTCGAAGGCTGCCTTGGAGAATGCTTACCCAAAGATCGGAGACTGAATGTCCTTGACTGCTGAAGTGTTCCCCGACTGGGAGGGAACACTCCTGCCTGGCGATTGTTGCGCGGTGTCTGTTCATCCGTTGTCGCAGTGTCTGCATGGTCTCGCCGATATACCATGCTCCAGGGCATCCTTTCCTGCAACGTACGAGGTAGACAACGTTGGCCGAGTCACATGAGTATGTACCATGTACCTGGTGGGTGGTGTCCTCACGTGTGATGATGGTATCTGTGTTGATGATCTGGCATGTCTTACAGAGGTTGCCGTGGCAGGGTTGTGTGGTGTCGTGGTCGCTGTTCTCCTGAAAGCTGGGTAATTTGCTGTGAACGATGGTCTGTTTGAGGTTAGGCGGCTGTTTGAAGGCGAGTAGTGGAGGCGTGGGGATGGCCTTAGCGAGGTGTTCGTCGTCATCGATGACATGTTGAAGGCTGCGAAGAACATGGCGTAGTTTCTCCGCTCCGGGGAAGTACTGGACGACGAAGGGTACTCTGTTGGTTGTGTCCCATGTTTGTCTTCTGAGGAGGTCTATGCGATTTTTTGCTGTGGCCCGTCGGAACTTTCGATCGACGAGTCGAGCGTCATATCCCGTTCTTACGAGGGCGTCTTTCAGCGTCTGTAGGTGTCCATCGCGTTCCTCCTCGTCTGAGCAGATCCTGTGTATTCGCAGGGCTTGTCCATAGGGGATGGCTTCTTTAACGTGGTTAGGGTGGAAGCTGGAGAAGTGGAGCATCCTGAGGTTGTCCGTGGGCTTGCGGTAGAGTGAAGTGCTGAGGTGTCCGTCTTTGATGGAGATTCGTGTGTCCAAGAATGAAACCGATTCTGAGGAGTAGTCCATGGTGAGTTTGATGGTGGGATGGAACTTGTTGATGTTATCGTGTAGTCTTTTCAGTGATTCTTCGCCGTGGGTCCATAGGAAGAAAATGTCGTCGATGTATCTGGTGTATAGCGTTGGTTGGAGGTCCTGTGCAGCGAAGAAGTCTTGCTCGAACTTGTGCATGAAGATGTTGGCGTATTGGGGTGCGAATTTGGTCCCTATGGCTGTTCCATGTGTTTGGGTAAAGAACTGGTTGTCGAAGGTGAAGACATTGTGGTCAAGGATGAAGCGGATGAGTTGTAGGATGGCGTCTGGAGATTGGCTGTTGTTGGTGTTGAGTACTGAGGCTGTCGCAGCGATGCCGTCATTGTGGGGGATACGGGTGTAGAGTGCCGAGACGTTCATCGTGGCGAGGAGTGTTCCTGGTTCAACTGGTCCGTGGGTGCTGAGTTTCTGTAAGAAGTCTGTAGTGTCGCGACAGAAGATGGGGGTTCCCTGTACGATGGGTTTCAGGATGCCCTCGATGTATCCAGAGAGGTTCTCACACAGGGTTCCGTTGCCTGATACGATAGGATGTCCGGGTGTGTTGGCTTTGTGTATCTTTGGGAGGCAGTAAAAGTCTCCCTCGTGGGGAGTACGTGGGATGATTAGCGCGTACGATGCTCTGAAGGTCTGGATCAAAGGTCTTGATCAGTCTGTTGAGTTGGCGGGTGTGTTCTTTGGTCGGTTCTGCGGGTAACTGTCTGTAGTGTTCCTAGTTGTCCAGTTGTCGGTATGCTTCTTTGCAATAGTCCGTTCTGTTCTGTATGACGATGGCTCCTCCTTTGTCTGCTGGTTTGATGACGATGTTGCGGTTGGTCTTGAGAGCGTGGATGGCATTGCGTTGTGCTTGGGTGACATTCTGGACTGTCTTGTGAGTGCGGCTGATGAATCTGGCGTTGATGCATCTCCTGACAGCTTGAGCATACATGTCAAGCTTAGGGCAGCGACCCTCCGGAGGGGTCCAATTTGACTCTTTCTTCTTCGGTTGCTGCACTGCGGCTCCCTCTGTCTGCTGTTCCGGATCATTGGTTGTCTCATTGGGTTCGCTGCTGGCATCTTGTGATTTGTGGAAGAATTCCCGGAGCCTCATTCTCCTGATGAATTCCTCTGCATCTGCTGCGAGACCGATGGGGTCCATTTTGGTGGTGGGGCGGAAATTGAGCCCTCGGCTGAGAACTTCAATTTCGTCTGGTTGAAGGGTGTGGTCGGACAAGTTGACGATGGACTTCCCTGTGGTTTCAACCGTGGTACCGGGGGAGGCTTGGTTGCTGCTGGTGGTGATGCCAAGTTTCTCAAGCTTCCTGTTCTTGGTGTGCATGTAGGCAGTGTAGTTCAATTGCCTCGTCTGCTTGGTGGTGTCTCGTAGCTGGTCTGTTGTGTCCTGAGCACAGGCTGAGAACATGGACTCTATCTCGGTTTCGAGGTTGCGGCGTCTGCTGTAGAGCTGGTGTACGAGATGGTTGAGGAGTGTGCGAGAGGTACGACGGCAGAGTCTCTCAGCGTAGTCTGTGTTGTAGGTCATAGAAACATAGAAGATAGGAACAGGAGTAGGCCATTCGGCCCTTCGAGCCTGCTCCGCCATTCAACGAGATCATGGCTGATCATCCAAACCCTAGCACCCGGTCCCTACACCGACAGCCATCCCACCCAAGCTCTATCCCCGTAACCCCGTAACCCCACGTATTTAATCCCCCCTAACACTAATGGCCAATTTTTTTTATCATGGCCAATTAACCTAACCCGCACATCTTTGGACTTGAGTGGGTTCGTGATCTGTAGTCCTTTCGGGATCTGGTCTGCTTTCTTGCACCTCTGTAGAAACTTGATGTCTGTGTCGATATGCGCGATCTTCTTGGAGATCCTCTCCACTTTGAGCCGGCAGTTTGTGGTGTCGATAGTAGCCATGGTGTGGAGATGCCGGTGTTGGACTGGGGTGGACAAATGTAAGTGACTAATAGAAAGATGAGGTGCTGTTTCTTGAGCTTACCTTGAGCTTCGTTGGAACAATGTAAGGGGCCGAGGATGGAGCGATCAGAGTGGGAGTGGAGGGGAGAATTAACGTGACAGGCGACCGGAAGCTCGGAATTATGTACCTCCTCCGACAGGCAAGTGCCCAGGATGTGCCTTTAGTGGCGCAGTGCCCATCATTGCTATGGGAATCAGGGCGCCTCCTCCGAGCCCAGAAAGCCTGCCGGGGTCAGCGAGGGATGTTTCTTGCAGGTGCATCCCAACATTTACACAAGGATGCCACCTCCATTCAACGTTCATATATAATTATAATATCATTGATTCATTCCCCACCATCACCTGTTGATCTCCTACTTTAGGGAACAGTAATTTCCTTCCCCAACTGCCCCTGAAAAAAATTAAGCAGTGTAAGTATCAATGGCTCGGCTTTTGCAGTCAGCAGCGAACTAACGCTGCTCATGTACAGAAAGCAAAATAAAGAGAGAGAAAGAAAGATGGGATTAAGAGAGAGAAATAAAAGAAACAGAAAAAGACTGTAAAAAAATAATTTTACATTTTTAAAAATCTTCAACAATAATTAAATTCTGAAGGAATGAGACTCTACACTTCTAAATTTACAGTGCCAGAGAGGTTGTTTGGCAGTAATTAAGAGTTATCACGGTGTTAAAAATTCACTTGCATCTGAATGCACCAGCCCTAACCTTTCCCGGCATGTTTAGGGGTAACTAGTGGGCAAGTACAGCAACTTCATGCCCTTACATGGATTTCAATGCCGAGTCTCTCAGCGAGGTACCGGTGGGGAGCAGCTTGTGGAGGAGCAGGGCAAATCAGACCGCACCTTCCGGATTTCCATGTTTAACTGTGCAAGTGTGGACTCCAAAAGTTGCTGTTTAATTTACTCCATAGTAACGGTGAGCGCAGTTAGCCTTACTGTTATTCTTAAAGCAAAATCCGGGCCTATATAGTCCTCAAACTCACTTTTCAACCGATGATTTTAAAGGTACTAATTGATCCTTCTTTTGGTCCTTTTTCCACATGTTAGCTATTCTGTGTGAAAACTGATCACTAACCTTGCTTGAGGGCTTGTGAATTTTGTACTTATATCCTATAGGCCTATGCTTCTTGTTCAAGAGAAATAGTTTGCTTACTTAACTCATCTACATCTGTCATTATTTTGAATACCTGTATCATGTCTCCCCTCAGTTTTCTTATTGCCAGTGAAAATATGTTTAGTATTGTGGGCCGGGTCTGGGAGTTGGGAGGGCCAGTCATCTGACTGATGGATCCATGGCCCAATGTGCGGTTCTGGAGGGCCAGGAGGCCACTGCCGTGTCCGCCCATCACTCTGATTGGCAGAAGGTGAGGTTAAAGGGGCAGGGAGGGAGCGTGGGGCATTTATTCTGGGATGTTAAAGGGGATGGGAGGCAGAGGCAGAAGATCAGCCATGATCTCATTGAATGGCGGAGCAGGCTCGAAGGGCCTACTCCTGCTCCTATTTCTTATGTTCTTAGTTACTTAAGCATTTCTTCAAGACTATTCTTCTAATGCCTGGAATCATCCTGAACGTAGCCCAGTGTCCTCCAGAGACACCATAGTACCCAATTTGCCTTGTTAACAACGGCCTCAAAATGCTTTCAAAGTATGGTTAATAAGCACTTCTAATTTCATTTCAATTTTGGCCTCTGCCAATGACCCCTTTCATGTTATACACAAGTTTAACATTATCCGTCCCTGTATACATTACGCTACATTAGGGGTGTCAAACGTATAGCCCACGGGTCAAATCTGGCCTACGAAACAGAGTCATCCAGCCCACAGACTGTCCCTCAGAAGCAGAAATATCCCGCGTGTCCCCAAAACCTGGACAGCTGAGGCAGCTGAATTTGCAGCACTATAATTTTCTAAAGTCAGTCTTTCCTGTAGCTCTGAGATATTTTCCAAACTTCTCACCTCCCACCCACGCTTTTTGCCACATGCTGTTACGTTCCATACACCCCCCCACCCCTGCTTGCACTCTCTGATCCTCCAATCAAAGCTTTGCTTTTCCCCACCCACTTCAGCAGTTATTTTCGGTTGGGTTTCAGTGCTCAGCTCAGTCTGATCAGTGCTTTCCTCCTGCACTCTCACTATCACACTCTGCAGTCCAGCCTTGTGCTCCTCTGCACCACACTTAGTGCTGCTTTAAGTGATATATAGCTGATATTATATGACATGATGTAAAAATGTATTCCACCACCTGAAGTTGGATGGTGTATTGCTCAACAGACTGAGGTTGAAGGATTCTCTCTACCCAGGGTCTGAGAAATCCGAGAAGAGAAAAACAGTGGAGCATGGAAATGGAAAAGGAGAGGGGAAAAGATCAAAAAATCGTTGAGTGAAACGGACTCAGATGAGGAGGTGATGAAAGCAAACTTCCTCTCTGAGCCTCTGAGCCCAAAGCCACAGGCCACATACTGAAAACTATCAAATGGAACTCAAAGAGTGCTTCAGTTTGGGAATTAGTAATTGCGGCGAAACTAGGTGTAGTGAAGGCGAAACGAGGATAATGGATGAAGATATGGTGGGATCAGATGGCGACTTGTCAAGACTAGTGACATGTTATTGTCAGAAGCCCTTTGCAGGCAGGCCAATGATTGAATGTAACCAGCACAACACCCGGATCCACCTGTTCTTGTGCCAAAATCTAAAAGTCTAATGTACCTGATGTCTTTTTCTGTGAAAAGTGTGGAGATGTGAAAGAATGGAGTAAATTGGGCTCAGGCCAGAAGAAGCTTCCTTGAATGAACAATTCATGGGCCTGTTTTGTGACTCATAAAGTAAGAAATAGGAGCAGGAGTAGGCCATACAGCCCTTCGAGCCTGCTCCACCATTCAATAGATCATGGCTGATCTTCAACCTCAACTCCACTTTGCCACCTGATCACCATATCCCTTGATTCCCTTAAAGTCCAAGGCAGCGGTTTCGTCTACTGAGACGGATCCGGGGCCTAGGGGTCGGCAGCGTGGTCCCAGCCTGCTCTGCTGAAGTGATTTTACATTGATGGGACTTGTTAGGCCCGCCCAGCAAGGTTCCCAGCCAATTGAAAGGAAGCGGGTCTGATGACGTCATTTGATGACGTGTCATCAGCCGGTTTCCTTAAATCATAGAATAGAATCAGCAAATAGTACAGCACAGAAGGAGGCCATTCGGCCCATCAAGTCTGCGCCGGCTCTTTCACTTAGCAATTCAGTTAGTCTCACGCCCCCACCCTTTCCCCATATCCCTGCAACATTTTCTCCTTCAATTATTTATCCAATTCCCTTTTGAAGGCTACTATTGAAGCTGTATCCACCACCCTATCAGGCAGTGCAGTCCAAATCCTAACCACTCGTTGCGTAAAAAGGTTTTTCCTCATGTCGCCGCTGGCTCTATTACCAATCACCTTAACTCTGTGCTCGCTGGTTATTGACCCATCAGTCATTGGAAATAGTTTCTCTTTATTTGCTCTATCTAAGCCCTTCATGATTTTAAACAACTCTATTGTAGCGGTTCGTGTAGATCGCCACTAAATAAGAGAGTTTGACTTCGACGAACTTTTAACAAGTTGTTTATTTACAGGAACAGACTAATTACATCAGGTAAGATGGCAGGTAAGATGGCTGACTGTAGGAACACCGTGGTATAGGTCTTGTCCCAGCGGGGACTCCACGAGGACTGAGTTCGCAGTCCTGTGGGGAGCGTGATGACGTCATCACGTTTGTGTTGTGACGTCATCACGGTGTTCGCGTTTCCCGCGCTTAGGGCGTCATGTGATGTGCGTCGTTGCGTCGCTGGCCGTTGAGGCCGAGGTCATGAGGCCGGGCTGTGCCAGTGCTTGCCGCGGGAGCGGAAGATCGCGTCGCTCCCGTCGGCTGGTCGATGTGGCCGAAGACGCTAGGCCGGGCTGTGCCGGCGCACGCACATCACGTCGTATGTGAAGTGACGTCAGCGCACGTCTTAAAGGGGCAATGGCCCCAACAGGTAAGTTAAAAGGGCAATGGCCCCAAAAGGTAAGTTAAAGGGAATTATGTGTCTTTATGTAAGGTACAACCGGTGGTACCGCCACACTATCAAATCTCCACTTAGCCTTCTCTGTTCTAAGGAGAACAATCCCAGCTTCTCTAGCCTATCCATGTAACTGTAATCCCTCATCCCTGGAACCATTCTAGTAAATCTCTTCTGTACCCTCTCCAAAGCCTTAATGTTCTTCCTAAAGTGTGGTGCCCAGAATTGGACACAATACTCCAGTTGGGGCCGAACTAGCATTTTATATAGATTTAACATAACTTCCTTGCTTTTGCCTCTATTTATAAAGCCCAGGATCCCATATGCTTTATTAACTGCTTTGTTAACCTGTCCTGCCACCTTCAAAGATTTGTACACAAACACCCCCAGGTCTCTCACCCCCTTTATAATTGTACAATTTAGCTTGTATAATCTCTCCTCATTCTTCCTACTAAAATGTATCATTTCACGCTTTTCTGTGTTGAATTTCATCTGCCATGTGTCCTCCCATTGCACCAGCCTGTCTATGTCCTCTTGAAGTCTATTACTATTCCTCACTGTTTATTACACTTCTAAGTTTTGTCTCATCTCAAATTTCAAAATTGTGTCCTGTATCCCCAAGCCTTTAATGGACATCTAAAATAGCAGTGGTCCTAGTACTGAACCTTGGGGAACTCGACTGTATACCTCCCACCAGTCTGAAAAACAGCCATTCACAACTCTCTGTTTTCTTTCCCTTAGCCAATTTTGTATCCATACTGTTACGGCCCCTTTTATCTCACTGGTTTCAATTTTGCTAACAAGCAAAATGGTGGTACTTTATCAAATGCCTTTTGAAAGTCCATATACACATCAACTGCACTGCCCTCATCCACCCTCTCTGTTACCTCATCAAAAAACTCAATCAAGTTAGTCAAACACGATTTACCCTTAACAAATCCGTGCTGGCTTTCCTTTATTAGTCCATGCTTGTTCAAGTGGCTGTTAATTTTCTCCTAGATTAGTGTTTCTAACAGTTTCCCCACCACTGATGTTAAATTGACTGGCCTGTAATTGTCAGGTTTATCCTGCTCCCCATTTTTGAACAACGGTGTAACATTTGCAATCGTCCAATCCTTTGACACCACTCCTGAATCTAAGGAGGATTGGAAGATTGTGGCCAGCACCTCTATAATTTCTACCCTTACGTTCCTCAGTGACCTAGGATGCATCCCATTCGGACTGGGTGATTTATCTACTTTAAGTACTGCCAGACTTCCTAGTACCTCCTCCTCTTTATCTATTTTTATCTCATTCCACGTGGCTATTTGCGGCTGCAGCTCATCAACCTTATTAACCACACTTTGTATTTTCTATGATCCCACCTAATTCTGCATTATTTCAAACTCTAAGGGGTCAATTTTCATTAAGCTGTCGGGAACGAGGCGGGACTACAACTTTTGGGTTTTAGTCCCGCCTACATCGACGTCCAGCCAATCCACGCGATTTTCCCTTGATTGACCTTGTTGAGCCCACCCAGCGGGCTCAGCAGGCCAATTAAGGGCCACCCGGCAACAGGTGACGTCACAGACTGAAATTTCATCTGTCAAGAGGTCTTGACAGATGAAATATCAGTGTTTCACAGCTGTTTGAAGCTGTCAAACACTGACAGTCTGACTTCTAACCTGAGTCCTTCTACACAGACTCAGTGAGAACTCTCACCGGCAATGAAAGCTGAAGGCTTTCAGTGCCGGCTGAGTGATAGACTCCCGAAACCTAGAGGAAGAAAGGCTGTTAAGGTAAGTACAGGTAATTTAAACTTCTTTACACACTTTAGACACACCAAACACACTTACCTTTGCACTCATGCACCCATCACTCACCTGAACACCGACATCGCGACCCCTCCAAGTCCTTCAACCCGACGGCCCGACTCCTCTAACCTGGCGTGGTTTGGAGCCATCGGGAATCCCACACGACACCCCTCAAAATAGGGATTAGGCTAAAAAATGCCTGTCAACTACCTGTTAACAGGCAGTTAATTGGCACTAATCCCTTCCCGCCTCGGGTCAGCGGGTCCCAGTGTGGGGCGGGTACCCGCCTCCTCTGAAACTTACGTGGAGGCGGGTTTTGGGTGGGATGGTGTCGGGACCCTCGAATTCGAGATTTTAGCCCCCCACACGCCTAAAAGCCTGCCTCACGGCACACTGAAAATTGACCCCTAAGTGTCTCTTCCAGTCCTCTGTGCACCTTGTTTCTACTTTTTAATACTACATCTTGGTGCCCAACAAGGGGCCATGTCCAGATTGGTTTTGACAGTTGTGCATTGAGGTGCTGCAAACACTGACAAGCACTGCACAAAGGTGCACGGCTGCACCAAGGCTCTCCCATGACTCCCTCCATATGCTTATGGAGGGAGTCACAGCACTCAGGAGGTCCTCTTCCCTTCCAATGGGCGGAAGAGACCTCCCCAGGAGACCAGCGCAGCCTGGTTGCACATTGCAGAGGAGGGCACAAGCAGCGATGTCATCAGGAGGACCAGGCTGCAGTGGCGCAAACCTTTCAATGATCTCAGATGATCACGAAACGTTACTGCCAAGCCACACTCAACCTCATCCTGCTGTGCCACTCATCACATCCCCATCACTCTGCCTTCCCTACCCTACTCCTGCACATCCTTACTCACACCAACTTACCTTGCACCTCCACCCATCCCTCTCTATCTACATTATCACTTCCCCATCTCACTAGCCACCCCTCACACTTACCCTCATCCTACTGCAAGCATATCAACTAACAACACACAAGGGTAGGCACTTGGGTGGTTTAGCCAATGTTCATGTGCTTAAGTTTCTGGTAATGTGCTGTCAAACATTGAAATCTTTACTTTCAACACTTTGCGTTCTTCGACAGATGTGTGTGCACCTTTGGAAGTGGCTTAGTGAGTTGCAGTGAATGGTGAGACATAATGGTACCCCCTGCAATGGTGATGAGTGTGAAAGGAATGGCTTGGGCATTGTAGGGATGCTTTAATGTATTGGTGTGGGGTGGTGCCAACCCGGCGCATCACGTGGCAGCCAGGGTGTGCAGCATCAAGTGAAGTAAATGTGGCCATGGTGAGGCCATCCCTGGCGTCCCGGCCAGCAATATGGTCGGGTGCTGATGCCCTGTGTCCTGTGCAGCATCAGATGATTGCAAAGAAGCTTGGTGTTGTTGATGGTGCTGCTGGTGTGCCCGGTGATGCTGATGTTGGGGCTGATCGTGGTGGGATTCTGAGGACCAAGGTGAGATAGTTTCAAGGGCACCGATGCTGATGGAATAGATGGCAGGTGAAGTTGTGATGACAGAAGCGATCTGTCAATGGTGAGAGAGGTTGCTCCAATGAGGTGACACTGGATAGAGAGTTTGCTCCAAACACTTGCAAGCTGCATAAAGCTCAATCTGGCTTCCAAATGCAGTAAAGCAACAGCTTCTATCCTTGGAAAGTGAACACCTATGAAATGGGGGCTTTTATAGACCATTTGCAGCTGTCAAGTTAGTAAATCATCCCATGCTGACACAACACCCGACCTCCTTACCTGACGTGATCCCTGAGCAGCGGGGAAGCCGTTGGCGATCTCTAAAAATCTAAAGCTAAGCTTAAAATAAGACTTAATTGCCTCTTAACAATGCATTTAATTATATCAATTGCCTCCCCCGCTACTTGGTGTCGGGTCTGTTCAGCGCTGACCGACCCGACACCTGGGAGACTCGCGTGGAGGCGGGTTAACAACGGGCTCCCTACCCGCTGTCAATCATTTCATTTTCACAGCTGACCCGCCTCCAATCCCGTCTTCTCAGTGCTGGTAAAATTCTGGCCCAAAAATCTATCGGAGTTAAAAAAAAAAATGAAATGGAAAAAAGGGTAGTCGGTCAGCTAAAGAAACCCTGAAAAAGGTCAGAAGTGAGTTACTTTACAGTAAAGGTTATAAAGTATGCAGATTGCCAAGGCAGGCAGGGTTAATCCTTTTCCCCTCTTCTTGCAGTTTTCCTTCGTACTGTGCGGACTGAGAGATAATGATTACAAGGTACATGTAGCAGAGAGTATTATGTGCTTGTGGTTTAAAGTTAATAATCACTAAGGCAGACAGTTGTGGTTGTATAACAGATTAGGAGTACATCCATGACCACAATGGTAGATGGCTCAGTCCCAGGCCCATTCTATTGGAGCTCATCCTTCTCAAGCTATTTTTCACTCTCAAATAATCTCTCACTGATTCTGGTCTAATTGCTAATTGTAAGCATGGTTTTTACAGGGCCATTCCACTGGTGATCTTGCACACTTCTGGAACTGTGCTCTTCAACACTTTGAAAAAGAATCTGCTATTGCCCTGGACATCTACAAAGTCTTTGCCAGAGTCTGGCACTGTATGCTTGTGAACAAGTTACCATCATGCAGTCTTCCACCAAAGCTGTATTCATAGCCGTCTAGTTTTCTCTTTAACCACTTTATCTGTTTTGTAGTTGCTGGCTCATCCACTAACTCTTTTTCCGTTTTCCAGGGTTCATTGTTCCTTCTTCATATCGATGACCTCCTTTACTCACCATCTAACTCTATCCACTCTTTTGCTGATGATTCCACTTTACATTCATCAACTTGCTCAGATTGCATGATCTCAGTGTTCACAACTGCCAGTTCTCTTACAATGTAATGGTTGAATCAATACATTTTGATTTCTTTCAAGGCCATCAATAGGGCTAAGTAAATCTCATTTCTTTCAGTTCTTTAAAGACAGTTTCTTTATATTTCTTACAAACAACTATCATGTCTTATCTTTAATGGCTCTAACATTAATCTTTAATTATTTTAAACAGTTAATGACTGCAAAAATAGTGCATACAGGAATTTCATGCAAATCGGTTAACCCATGTGCTAAAAATAGTGCACGGAGGAATTTCAATTTCAGTTCATTTTGGCATTGTACTGGTGATTTGATCACACAGTTGAATGAAACAAATAGACTGTTTCAGCCAAGGGATGGTTTATTTGATTTCTCTTTTGATACAAATCTGCTTTTAAATTGCTGTAGCAGTTGAAAGGACTGAGATATAATACAATCAGTGTACTATATCTGTGGAAGCAAGAATCTTCCAAAATGCACTTTACCTCTAGCCCCTCCCTCAAACTCCAGCAACTGAAGTCTAAATTGCATGCATTTTATTGTTATTTCAACCTGATCACAGCATAATTGAAAGAGAAAGGTCTGGTAGGTATGCAAATTCAAATTGTGAGATTATAACACACACATGTTGGAAAGAATGGGAGGGAGGCATTTATCAATGATACAATTTACTGCAAAAATTAGTAAGCACTCAATAAGTCGCAGCAACTTCGCCTGAACACACATATATATTGGTTCCTTTTAAATAAATCACCATTAAGACTCCAAGGTCAAATTAAACACCCGCTGCCTGTATTTTTCTGGCTGGAAAATGCCTAGGGAGGGACTGATCACTCAGTGTAGAAAGTGAAAAGGAATGATATTTGACAACAGGAATCAGCATAACCTTTTAACTGCTGCAGTCATGGTTGACTGTCCTTTGACCCTGAGAGATTATCTGGGATTTCAATGACAACAGTTAGGAGTGTTTTTGAATAGAGAACAATAATCAGAGGCCGAGCAATAAAAGGCAGCAGAATCCCTGCCCAGATCAGAGTACTGATTAGAAAATTGCTTCCTGGTTCTGATTTAACAGACTGTAATAATGAGAATTTTGTAAACAAAAAAGTGAAAAGAGGGCTAAACCAACTAAATGCTCAACTTAAAGTCAGAGGTGCAGTTCACCCATTAGCACTTCCAGACCTGCAGAAGCTGTCTACATTTCATTTTCTTAGGCTCTTATAGACAGATGATATTTGCCTTGTTTTTCTCATTGGGTTCCACTTATGTTCTGAGTTACGTCCATTCTTTCAGAATCTGGTGAATCCCTATTCGTATTAACCTTTGAATTACTAACAAAGACTGAAATCTATTAACAAATCCACCTGTAGACAAACATCCAAATATCTATGCACGCGTACTGAAAAGCACAGACCCTGGCAGCCTCAAATACATTATAAATAGTTTTTCTCGGTATAGGCCCAGAAATTCGGGTCCCAACGCATGAGTACGCACGGGGTACTCACGCGTAGGCCCAACGAAAGTGCCGGTTTCGTGCATGCACTGTGCATGCGCGGGAAACCGGCACTTCTGTTCCCTTGAAAGAAGGGGTTGACCGGTGGAACGCGTGCGCTGGAGAGGCAGCGTGTGCACATCGAACTTACGTTTTTTTTGCAGGTTTTTCCGGGAGGGTAAGTCTCCAGCAGTTACACATTTAAAAAGCAGGTAAGTGGTGAATTAATTAAAATTAAAACATTTTTTCCACAGGTTTATTATTTTTAAATACTTTAAAGAAAGGTAAGTTTATTTTTAGCCCTGTTAGAAAATGTAATTCATTTTTTCAAAAATTTTAATTATTGTTTAAAATAGTTATTTCATGTAATTTATAGTTATTTTAAAAATGTGATGTTTTAAAAAAAAAATTATTTGAAGTTTTAGTGATGTTTTGGGGCTTATAGTATTTATAGATTTGACAGCTCTTCCTGTCAAACTTATGAATGAAGCATTCCCTGCTACCATTGGCTCTCCATGGCCCACGTGATCCCAGGGAACGCATCGAACTAACTGCGCCCCTGGGATACGCAAGCACTGCGCGCCGGCAGTTGGAGGAGGCCCAGGATCGGAATCCCACGCGGGCCCACAGCTCAACGGTCGGCGCGCTAGGTAAGTGCAGGTCGGGGGCTTGCACCCACGGGAAGCCCCCGACCCGAATTTCTGGGCCAATATATTTCATGTATTCACAATTATTTTCAACACAAAGTAGGAGTCTTCAAACATTTCTGTAAATTCTGCAACTATGTTTGGTTTTAAAATGCAATGCAGTATTCATTCCTTCTCCTTTTCAATTTTTTGCTCGTTATTTACTGCCCCTCTTTAGATCTCTCCCACCTTACCGCCCCCCTCCCTCTAATCCCATGTCGTGCAGCAATACTTAACCAAGAGGTCAAGCTGGTAGCCTGTGCCCAGGTCTGTCTCTGTCAATGGAACCTGTAACAACTGCCCACAGTAACTCTGTCATTTCCTTCCATAAACAGCCCAGCTGAATGTATGGGGAAACATAACCTGATCTGACCACACATTGGCTCTTGCCATCAAGGCACCAATACTACTGTTGTCAAATAATGACAGTTTTAGAGGACTTTGCTAGTTAGCGGGGGGGAGGGGGGGTCAGGGAAATAGTAGGACTGAGATTTATAAGATGAAATAAATGAGACAGATTCCAAATCCATTTCCACTGTGTAGCAAAATAGTAAATATATTCTGCAGACGCCGATGAGTGAGTGTCTACACATAGGGAAGAGTGATGTCCGACTCGAAGATTCTCCAACCTAGCTTCTTCTATATCAACAACAACAACTTGTATTTATATAGCACCTTTAACGTAGTAAAACGTGCCAAGGCACTTCACAGGAGTATTGGAAGAAAAAAATTTGACACCGAGCCACATAAGGAGAAATTAGGGCAGGCAACCAAAAGGTTGGTCAAAGAGGTAGGTTTTAAGGAGCGTCTTAAAGGAGGAAAGAGAGGTAGTGAGGTGGAGAGGTTTAGGCAGGGAATTCCAAAGCTTAGGGCCTTGGCAACAAAAGGCACGGCCACCAATGGTTGAGCGATTATAATCAGGGATGCTCAAGAGGGCAGAATTAGAGGAGCGCAGATATCTCGGTGGGGTTGTGGGGCTGAAGGAGATTACTGAGATAGGGAGGGGCGAGGCCATGGAAGGATTTGAAAACAAGGATGAGAATTTTGAAATCAAGGCATTGCTTAATGTAGGTCAACGAGCACAGGGGAGATGGGTAAACGGGACTTGGTGCGAGTTAGGACGCGCGCCGAGTTTTCGATGACCTCAAGTTTACGTAGGGTAGAATGTGGGAGGCCAGCCAGGAGTGTGTTGGAATAGTCAAGTCTAGAGGTAACAAAGGCATGAATGAGTTGAGGCAAGGGTGGAGACGGGCGATGTTACGGAGGTGGAAATAGGCAGTCTTAGTTAAGCTGCAGATATGTGGTCGGAACTCATTTCAGGGTCAAATATGACACCAAGGTTGCAAACAGAGTGGTTCAGCCTCAGACAGATGTTAGGGAGAGAGATGGTGTCAGTGGCTAGGGAACGGAGTTTGTGGCGAGGACTGAAAGCAATGGCTTTGGTCTTCCCAATATTTAACTGGAGAAAATTTCTACTCATTCAGAACTGGATGTCGGACAAGCAGTCTGACAATTTAGAGACTGTGGAGGGGTCGAGAGAAGTGGTAGTGAGGTAGAGCTGGGTGTCATCAGCGTACATGTGGAAACTGATGCGATGTTTTCGGATGATGTCATGAAGGAGCAACATGTAGATAAGAAATAGGAGGGGGCCAAGGATAGATCCTTGGGGGACACCAGAGGTAACGATGCAGGAGCGGGAAGAGAAGCCGTTGCAGGTGATAGATAAGAATGGAATCAGTGCAGTCCCACCCAGCTGGATGACAGTGGAGAGGCGTTGGAGAAGGATGGAGTGGTCAACCATGTGAAATGTTGCAGACAAGTTCTCAGCCTCTTTATACCAACAAAATAAAGTTATTCCCATTGAGAAATTGATGTCAGGTGTGAAAAGCAGCACATTGAGCAGAGCTCAGTAAAGGTAACAGCAAAAGTTCTGACTGAAGCCCCAAAGTATGAAAAAGATCACTATGCAGGAAGAGAATCAGTAGTAGCACACAAAATGACCTCCCCAGTGTGTTATCTGCCCCATGGATATCTTGCAACAGCTCTTCCCATCCCTAATATAGTGATGATAATTATTTGGGGTAAGTTTGGGGTGTAAATGGAGGGTAATTGGTGGAGGCGTTAGTCATGCACCATGCACAAATCCACTTCTACGTGGGCAGTAATTCAGAGGAAAATCTAGGACAATATATTATTGTTTCTAAAATGTAAATATTATTACTAATTTTAAATGTCTCTTATTAAGATCAAGACATTTCTACTAATACATTTTGAATAACTATAAAAGGAAGCCTCGTTGCTGGATTTCAATGAAGATTATTCAATAGTTCCAACAGGAGTTCTGAAGTGGCAAGATAAACTTTAATAACATGCTAAGTGGTATCAGCATGTTCCCCATAACACCTACAAGGAATCAGACCTGCACCTATCGCCTTCAGCCTCTGCTTCACTAAGGGTAGAATGATTGACGGCTCACATACAACATACACACAGGCCAAGTACTTAAGTAAGGAAAAATGATCAAAATCTAAAATGATACAGATTCGATTTATGATTATTAAATTAGCATTGTACAGTTTGTGCAACAACATAAATCAAATGAACATAAGAACCAAAATGTAAAAGTAAAAATGTCCTAAGCATTTCACACTTTTAAATAAAAACAACACTTTGAGCTCTCCTTCATTCCACCTATCTGAATCCATAATGAAATTGAAACAACACTGATTCCTTACAGCTACCATGGAGGAGGCCATGGCAGCATCATATAGATCTCGCTATGGTCTGGCATCGTGCCAACTTGTTTTAACATAGATTTGGTTACAAGAAGAATCTGACACCTTTCAAATGTGCTAAGTTAGAACCAGTTACAAATAATTTGTTGAACGCTTTTACAAAAAGTTGGGTTCGTGCCAGACCATAGTCAGGCTTCTTATGGCACTATCTCTTACAAGCTGTGAACAAAGTTGAAGTACACAAGATGTGTGCAGCCTCGCCAGGTAGCAACACAGGCATTTTGAATGTTTTAGAAAGACCTGTTCAATTTTCATGTTACTATCATTGTAATCATTAAATCTAATACAAAGATAATTTTTGTGATGATTTAATACTTCACTGGCACCTGCTACATGATTAAAACCTTAAGAGGGGGCAGAATGACAAGGCAGTGGTGAACTCTGTCAGTTCTCACCAAAACTGGGTATTTGGAATGAATGGCATTAATAAAGAAACATTAGCCCCAAGAAATTTGGCACTGATAGAAAAAACCACAATGCCAAATAGTATTAAAGCCTTAGGAATGTCTGAATATTAGATTCGGGGAAGTAGCATAAAACCCATCGGGATGCCAACTGGGCCCAGGTTATCTGGTGTTTAGACTTGGGAATGGATCATTTACTCAGACTCTCAGCTGGAAAGTAATTTGTGTACAGGGGAAATCTAAGAAGGCACAAGAACTGTTTAAAAACTGAGCACTGATTGGAATTTCAGCTTGTTTATTTTTTTAAGAATACTAAAATTGCAATTCTCGAATACATGTTTTGATGAAATTTGACATAAAATAAGTAATGTCTGCATATTGAGATATCAATTCTTAGCTTACAATGCCATACGTTTCTGCATATTTTCAAAGCAATTTGAAGGTGAGATGGGTCCAAATTCAGGTGTGCGTTACATGGGAGTTTACACTGTATGCAACGTTGATTAAAGTCTGTAAAGGTATTTTCAGAATAACACGTATTTTCATATAGCACAAGCCCATTTTCATGCCTGCTAATCAGGATATACCAAAGTCATCCCTGGATCACAGTGTGAGGAAACGGGGAGACATGTGAAGAAAGCAGGACTTTCACAGTGCAAGATTGCAGAATGGAAGTGCATTACCACAAACCAAACTTCAAGTATCATTTGAATTGAAATGGTCCAGCAAAAGGAGCTACTCTGCTGCCTTTAGGTGAAGTTCATGATAATGATAAGAGGTCCAGAACATCAGCATGAAAGTTCAGTGTGAATATGTCTGGTTTGCAAGACTGGTAAAAGGAGGGCAAAATCCTCATGCCATTCCATAAACAAAGCTCATCATAGAAAGTGGCTTGAATTAAAAGAAATGTCTCACTATCAAAACTTGACTATGATCTACAGTGTATGTCATGGAGATAAACCTCACAGGTTTCAGTGGCAGCCCAATGTGGATATTTAAACTTATGAGGAAGAGCTAGCCCAATGTACATAGCCAAACAATAGTGACCAAGCACTGTTACATGACCATCAGGAGATGCCGACAGCTTCTGGGACTTTGGGTAAAGGAACATGGAAGCTGTGAGCCTTCAGAACACTGCACAAATGGGTAATGTTCTGAATGAGTTTTATTGCATTGGAATAGAGATCCTTCTGCAGTGCAAGGAGCAGTCTATATAGGTGGCACCAACAGATTGCAACAGGCCAATTTTACCATGATTCCGATATGTATGGCTAACAACAATTAATTGAAGCCAATTATTGGCCCAGAAATTCCGTTCGCAGCCCTCCCGCGAGCAGAGGGCTGCGATCCTGAAAAATCTGCGCCTGGACCGGAGGGCTCCCAGGAGGCGCAAAATTCCGTTGATGTGCCTCCTCAAACTGCCGGTGTGCAGGGCACGTGTATCCCAGGGACGCAGCTAGTTCGCAGCGTCCCTGGGATCACGTGGGCCATGGGGAGCCAATCAGAGCAGGGAATCTCCATTCATAGATTTGACAGGAAGACCTGTTAAATCTATGAATAGAGATCAGCCCCAAAACATAAATAAAACTTCAAATAATTTTTTTTTAAAACATCACATTTTTAAAATGACTATAAATTAACTATTTTAAACAAATATTAAAATTTTTGAAAAAAATAATTAAAGTTTTTAACGGGGCTAAAAATAAACTTACCTTTCTTTAAAGTATTTTAAAATGATAAATCAGTGGAAAAAAAATGATTTTATTTTCTTCACCTCTTACCTTGTTAAAAGCAGGCCTCGCGCCTGCTTTTCCAGGTGCAACTGTTTCAGACTTACCTGGACTGAAGCAACTGCTGAAAAAAACGGAAGTTTCAGCCATATGCGCTGCCTCTCCGGCGCAGGCGTTTGACCTGTGAAGCCCTTTCTTTGAAGAACGGAAGTTCCGGTTTCCAGCGCAAGCGCAGTGCATGCGTAAGACCGGCACTTCCGTTGGCCCTACGGGTGAGTACACAGCGCATACACACCCGTAGGGAACGGAATTTCAGGACCATTATTTTTAAATGGAAGACTGTATTATGATAAAAAATTACCCTCTGTTGCCATTGTTGAGTACAACATGAAAATATAGACCTGTTCAAAGTTGAAGAGCTCTTGCTCTTATTTGATCCAGGAGCTCTCTTAGCACTGGACTCTTTGAAAGCCCACAAGTGTTCTGCAGTGAACAAACACAACACTAGCTGTGAAATACAGATGTGCTCTTTTGGATCTTCAGCCTCTAGATACAGCAATAAATAGGATATATCCATCAGGAAGTTGTGAGAAACCTGGATATCTTAAGATCTGCAAACATTCACTGCATGAGAAATGAGAATAAGTACATGTGAGTGAGTGCCTCGCGAGGAGGAGTGGAGGTCTGTATCCACAAAAAGCCCATGCAAAGGTGTTTAGAAAGGCCGGAATGTCTGAGAAACCACCTGTTGCATCTGAGACTCTGATTGCAGTGAAGTGATTTTCTGCAGAAATCATCAGAGTACTTTGTTCAAGAGTGTTCTGCTGAGGCCTGTATTAATTTTATTCCATTCCCACAGTGACAATGCAGAGTTCCTTAGCTTTGTCCCTGAGGAATGGTTGCACTGTAATAGACTGTACTGTGCATCTCATTCTTTTATTTCATCATTGTAATATTTCACTGTTAGCAGTGTAATGGACAGATTAATGTAGCAGTTAAGATAATCTACAAGAAGTACAAGGATATATTTTGTGAGTTGAAGCTACTGACCTCACTTGATGTGCAGATGTCAAACTAGAACTAGGGGGCATAGTCTTAGAATAAGGGGCTGCTCTTTCAAAACTGAGATGAGGAGGAACTACTTCACTCAGAGGGTGGTAGGTCCATGGAATATGCTGCCCCAAAAAGCTGTCGAAGCTACATCATTACATAAATTTAAAACAGAAATAGACAGTTTCCTAGAAGAAAAGGGAATTAAGGGTTACGGGGAGCGGGCAGGAATTTGGACATGAGTTTAGGTGCGGATCGGTCATGGCCCTGTGGGTAGCGGAGCGGGCCCAGGGGCCGTGTAGCCTGATCCTGCTCCTGTTTCGTGTGTCTAATTCTGTTAGATTCAGGAGATAGTCCTGTCATAGTGGATTGGCGGTTAGGATCAGATCAGCCATGATCTTATTGAATGCCGGAGCAGGCTCGAGGGGCCAATTGGCCTACTCCTGCTCCTATTTCTTATGTTCTTATGTTTAACTCCCAATTTTCTGGTCACTGGAATTAATTATCAGAAAATCAGGAGTGCTATGAATTTGGCTCACTGATCTACACTCCTGATTCTCCAATTTACTTTCCTGTTGAGCGAGGATCTGCATGCTGGGAGCAGAGTTTGATAAAAATGCACCCTATAATGTACAGTCTTATATTTAGTGCAGGTTTGCTTGGGTCAAACTTCAGATATCATGCTTGATATGCAAAGTAATTTGAGCCTGATTGGTTCAAATTTTATATTCACGAAACTGCAGCAAATCAGAACCGAACCAGTGGAAAACGTACCAATCAGAAGTAAGCAAAATGGATACAAATGCTTTGCATGCAAAAACTACTAGTGTAGGTAGCAAAAATACCCTTTAATAACTCTTTAGATCTCTCCATTGCAACTCTTATAGTTGCATGTGTCTCATTGTTGCACTCCTCAGCTGCTGTTCTTGCAACTTGCGGCGGTGTCATGTTTCATGGCAGCAAGGGGGCATGCTTTCTCCCTGCAAGCCATCGGTTACTTCAGATTCTTCTTTAGAGAGATCAGGGAGGGCAGAATTCCTAAGGATTAATACGTCATGGTAACTTCCAGAAAATCTGGCGTTGACATGCAGAATTCTTTGCATCTGGTCGCACACAATCTGTATATTCACAAAGCGTAAGCCTTTCTATTCATAAAGTTTAAGGGGTTTACTGTAGGAGCTCGAAATGCTACGTGAGCGCCATCAATTGAACCCTGCACTTCTAGGGAGCCCAGCAACTTGCTAAACTGTTTGGCTCTATTATGATACTATTGCCTGGTAGCTATGCCAAACTGAGTGAGCTCTACTGAAAATGGTGTTAGTGACTTGACGAATCCTGTAAGTATACCTCAGAGCCTCTTACAGGAAACTCTTTATTATCTGGCATCAACGGGACCGGCGTGGTGCCAGTTTATCAAAAAGTCCAGATTACAGAGAGGTATAGTTTAAAAGGTACAAGAGCTCCGTACACAGCAACAAATCCAGGCTTCCCTGTTGCTTAGCAACATGTGCAGGAACTCCGGCCGCAGACAAAGCGTCCCTGTTGCTTAGCAACAAATGTAAGAAGTCACACAACACCAGGTTATAGTCCAACAGTTTTATTTGAAATCACAAGCTTTCGGAGCGCTGCTCCTTCGTCAGGTGAAGTGGAGAGATGCATAAAGACACAGCTTATATAGTCAGAGAATAATGCCAGATGATTACAGGTAATCTTTCTAACTGCCATTTATCACACCTCGGCAGAGAGATAATCACAGCAATCAAAGGTGTGAATGGTGTCCAAACAGGTTAGTCAAGAAAACATTACATCAAAGAACAATGAGGTGGGGTCACAAGGGGTCAAATGTTGCAGATGCTGGGGTCTGTATGAAAAGCAAAAAAGACAAAAAAAAATTTTTGCTGGAAATCACAGCAGGTCCGGCTGCATCTGTGTAGAGAGAACAAGCCAACGACGACTCGAGTCTGGATGACCCTACGTCAGGTGGGGTTACATGTAGCGTGACATGAACCCAAGATCCCAGTTGAGGCCGTCCTCATGAGTGCGGAACTTGGCGATGTTTCTGCTCTACGATTTTGCGTTGTCGTGTGTCTCGAAGGCCGCCTTGGAGAATGATTACCCGAAGATCGGAGGCTGAATATCCTTGACTGCTGAAGTGTTCCCCGACTGGGAGGGAGCACTCCTGCCTGGCGATTGTTGCGTGGTGTCCGTTCATCCGTTGTCGCCGTGTCTGCATGGTCTCGCCGATGTACCATGCTCCGGGGCATCCTTTCCTGCAACGTATGAGGTAGACAATGTTGGCCGAGTCACATGAGTATGTACCATGTACCTGGTGGGTGGTGTCCTCACGTGTGATGATGGTGCCTGTGTTGATGATCTGGCATGTCTTGCAGAGGTTGCCGTGGCAGGGTTGTGCGGTGTCGTGGTCGCTGTTCTCCTGAAAGCTGGGTAATTTGCTGCGAACGATGGTCTGTTTGAGGTTAGGCGGCTGTTTGAAGGCGAGTAGTGGAGGCGTGGGGATGGCCTTAGTGAGGTGTTCGTCGTGATGACATGTTGAAGGCTGCGAAGAACATGGCGTAGTTTCTCCGCTCCGGGGAAGTACTGGACGACGAAGGGTACTCTGTTGGTTGTGTCCCGTGTTTGTCTTATGAGGAGGTCTTTGCGATTTTTTGCTGTGGCCCGTCGGAACTGTCGATTGACGAGTCGAGCGTCATATCCCATTCTTACGAGGGCGTCTTTCAGCGTCTGTAGGTGTCCATCGCGTTCCTCCTCATCTGAGCAGATCCTGTGTATTTGCAGGGCTTGTCCATAGGGGATGGCTTCTTTAGCGTGGTTAGCTGTGATTTCCAGCTAACCTGTTTGGACACCATTCACACCTTTGATTGCTGTGATTATCTCTCTGCCGAGGTGTGATAAATGGCAGTTAGAAAGATTACCTGTAATCATCTGGCATTATTCTCTGACTATATAAGCTGTGTCTTTATGCATCTCTCCACTTCACCTGACGAAGGAGCAGCGCTCCGAAAGCTTGTGATTTCAAATAAAACTGTTGGACTATAACCTGGTGTTGTGTGACTTCTTACATTTGTCCACCCCAGTCCAACACCGGCATCTCCACACTATGCTTAGCAACAAGTGCACGAACCCCAGTTGCACAGCCACAGATCCAGGAACTGCCACTAATATGAAGTAAAACTTACCTGAAGCTACTCCTGAATTTTGCCGGTTAAAAGAGAGTTTCCTGTACTTAGTTGGGGTTGGAAAATACCCCAGTGGTCTAAAAGGCCCTCATGCTGTCAGAGCTCTATTCAGGTGAAAATCCCAAAACAAACTATCCAAAAAGTCATTTGCAATTCCAGAAATCACTCCTGAAAGTTTCTTCAGGCTACAAAGTAAAGCACTTCTGGAAACAGGCATGTCTCTTTTAAATCATTATTTATTACCTTGGTGCACTGGGGTTGCAAGTCATGTTCTGCGCACGCCAATGTCAGTCTTCCTCATTAACATATATTCTAATGCTCTCCCAGCCACTTTGGCGAACATACAGAGGGAAGGGCCAACACAGCCATCGCAGATCAAAAAACCAAAACATCTCCCATCCCAGAAAACACCCCAATAAATACTGTTTCGCTCAAATTACGCTCACAAACCACTTCAAAATACGTGTAAATTTGAAGCCACGGTTTGTAACGCAATAGATATAGGACAGAAATTTCCTTGGATCTGTTGCTGCTCCCCTACTATAATTTTGCCAGAAGTGTAGCGGAAACCCCGTTTATGTGCTAAGTGGGTTTTCTGTTGCACTTTTATCAAAGTTATGCCGACAGAGTGGTGGGAGCAGCTCTGAGGAAATTCCGGGCCATAAAAAGCTACATAAATTACAAAAAAGTGATTAAACTTAGTTATTTGGCAACATTTTGTGTTTAAAAATGTTTAATATTTTCCATTTGAGGACTATGCCTCTCTGATAAGCCTAAGATTTGAGTTCATGGAGAGTTCATGGAGCTCTCATGAAGAAATAGGTTCACTTACTTATGTAACTGTGATATATTTGAGGAACAAATGTATTTTTCTTCTTCAGTGTGTAAGGAAAACACTATTTGCTTTATTTTCCAGGAACCAATCAAAAAAAAATTACTTCACTATCTCAGAACATATCTCTCTCAAACTACTTTCCAATCCTTTCAGCTGAAACAAGACTCCAACCTCACCTGCTTGCAACAGCATAACTCAGTGAGCAACACCACAGGAGATTAGTTAGTGTTATTGAAAGATTTGTTGATTTACAATATTGTTATGCTGTGCTCTTGCTGTGCCGGAGCTCCGAGTACAGCGCTTGTTTTGGGAGTCTCGTATCGGGCATGCAGACAATGTGACCTGTCCATTGGAGCTGATTGAGCGTGGTCAGAGCTTCGATGCTGGGGATGTTGGCCTGAGCAAGAACACTGATGTTGGTGCGCCTATCCTGCCAATGGATTTGCAGGATCTTGCGGAGGCAGCACTGTTGGTACCTCTCCAGTGCTTTGAGGTGCCTGCTGTACATGGTCCATGTCTCTGAGGCATACAGCAGGGCAGGGCACGGCAAGAGAGCCCCAGGTGGGCAGAGGAAACGCTTCAAGGACACCCTCAAAGCCTCCTTGAAAAAGTGTAACCACCGACACCTGGGAATCCCTGGCCTAAGACCGCACAAAGTGGAGGAGAAGCATCCGGGAAGGCGCCAAACACCTCGAGTCTCTTCGCTGGGAGCAAGCGGAAGCCAAGCGCAGGCAGCGCAAGGAGCGCACGTCAACCCAAGCACCCCACCCACCCGCCCCTTCAACCACCATCTGCCCCACCTGTGACAGAGACTGTAGGTCCCGCATTGGACTAATCAGTCACCTGCGAGCTCATTTTTAATGTGGAAGCAAGTCATCCTCGGTTCCGAGGGACTGCCTAAGAAGAAGAAGCAGCTGTGCTCCAAAAGTAGTGTGTGTGTGTGCGAGGGTGAGGAATGTATAGAACTATGCATTGGAGACAGCAGCGACGGCGGAGCATAAAACAGTGGGGGAAACTGCGCCGACCTGATTGGAGACACCAGCGGCGGTCGAACTATCGACGATTTCCAAAAAAAAAACAAAGAGTGATGTCACAGGACAGCAGGTAGCTGATTGGTTGGTGAGTATTTAGGTTTTTTTTTCTCTCTAACCTAGGACAGTGGTTTAAACTAGGAGCGGGAAACTATAACATACTGTATTAAATTGATAGTTTAACTAGTTAAACTATTTAATATAACTATAAATAATTATATAAAGACTTTAACTAATTAAATAAATAAAATAAGGCTAGTCTAAGATATGGCAGGGCAGGTTGAGTGTCTGGACTGCAGTATGTGGGAGTTTGTGGACGGCGAGATTGTCCCAAGCAAACACGTCTGCAGGAGATGTCTCCATCTCGAATCTCTCCGGCTCAGAGTCATTGAGCTGGAGTGCAAGTTGGAGACACTCTGACACATAAATGAAGGGGAGGAATTTCTGGACAGTTTTATCCAGAATACAGTCACACCCCAGAGGAAAGCACAGGTTCAGGAATGGGAGGGTGTGACTGTTAGGAGGCTGAGTAGCAGGGATTTATGAGAGGTTGAGAAGGAGGTCCCGCAGACACTGGTCCTGTCCAACAGGTACGATGTATTCGCTACTGTGAGGACAAGGAGAAAGACTGCGGGGAGGACAGCCACAATGCAGACCAAGGCACCGTGGCTCAGAAGGCTGTCCAAGGGGGTGGGGGGGGGGGGGAGGGGGGAAGAATAGAAATGTGGTAGCAATAGGGGACTCTATAATTAGGGTGCTAGATAGCGTCCTCTGCAGCCAAGAACGAGAATCCCGAAGGATGTGTTGCCAGGGTAAGGGATATCTCACGGCAGCTGGAGAGGAACTTGGAAAGGGAGGGGGTAAAATCAATTGTCGTGGTCCATGTTGGAACAAATGACATAGGTAGGTCCTGCTGAAAGAGTTTCAGGAGTAAGGCTCTAAATTAAAAAGCAGGATCTCAAGGGTAATAATTACCCGAGCCACGTGCAAATTGGCATAGAAGCAGACAGATCAGGAGAATTAACACGTGGCTGGTGTGGGAAAGAGGGGCTTCTTTTCATGGGACATTGACACCAGTTCTAGGACAGGAAGAAGTTGTACCGATGGGACGGGCTCCACCTGAACCGGGACGGGATCCGTGTCCTAGCGGAAAGGGTAACTCGGGAGGTGGCAAAGGCTTTAAATTAGTAAGAAGGGGGGAGGGATCTACAAGAAAAGTAAACAAAACAGGAAAAGTGAGCATAGGAAAGAATAAAGTAAGGGAGGACATTGATGGCAATGGAGCAAATAGAGTTAGAAAACAGGAGTCTAAAAAGATGGTTAAACATAAAGTGAGAGGAAATCCTATTAAAAATGAGTTAAACTGTCTGTACAGCAATGCACACAGTGTCTGTAATAAAACAGGGGAGCTGGAGGCAATCATGCGTTGGGAGGAACCAGACATAGTAGGCATTACTGAGACTTGGCTACAGAAAAATCAGGACTGGGAATTAAACATTGCAGGGTATAACATATTTAGAAAAGATAGAGCGGGAAAAAGGGGAGGTAGAGTTGCTGTTCTCATTAGGGATAACATAATTGCAATAAAAAAAAGTGACGCAGATATCAGCAAGACAAAAATAGAATCCATAAGGATAGAGATATAAGATAATAAAGGATCAATCACACAAATAGGTGTAGTCTACAGACCACCTAATAGTGGAAGGGAGGTAGAGGAAAAAATATGCAGACAAATTGGAGAAATGAGTAAAAAACTTAGAATAATAATCATGGGGGATTTCAACTACCCCGATATTAATTGGACAGAAGAGGTAGGTGAAGGGGAATAAGTGAATGGAGTTCCTACAATATCTACAGGACTCCTTTCTAACCCAATATGTAAAAAGCCCAACAAGGGAAGATTCACTATTGGATCTAGTTATGGGGAATGAGCCAGAGCAGATAAGAGAAGTAAAAGTAGGGGAACATATAGGCAATAGTGACCATAATGTAATACGCTTGAAGATGATAATAGAGAAGGATATAAGTATGACAAAAACCAGGTTAATAGATTGGAGAAAAGCTGATTTTGAGGGGCTGAGAATAAAACTTGGGAAGATAAAATGGGCAACAATATTGGCAAACAATGATGTAGAACAATAATGAGAAACATTTAAAATGGTGTTCAACAGAGTGCAGGAAAAATAGATTCAACTTAAAGGAAAGAACAAACTAAACACTAATGAGACTCCATGGATGAATAAAGACATAAGGGAACAATTGAGGGTAAGGAAAGTGGCATACGTTAAGTACATAGACAGCAGAGGAGTGCATGATAAGAGAGAATACGAATGGATTAGGAGAGAAGTAAAAAAAAACAATTGGGAAGGCAAAGAGGAACTATGAAATTAATTATCAAGGAACATAAAACAAAATAGTAAAATATTTTACAGGCACATCAATAAAAAAGGAAGGTCAGGATGGGAATAGGGCCATTAAGAGACAGACAGGACAATACCACAGGTAATGATAGCAAGATGGCAGAAATATTAAATCATTATTTACTGTGTGCAGTTTTGGTCTCCTTACCTAAGAAAGAATATACTTGCCAGAGAGGGAGTGCAGCGAAGGTTCACCAGATTGATTCCTGGGATGGCAGGACTGTTGTATGAGGAGAGATTGGGTCGACTTGGCCTATATTCACTAGAGTTTAGAAGAATGAGAGAGGATCTCATTGAAACGTATAAAATTCTGACAGGGCTAGACAAACTGGATGCAGGGAGGATGTTTCCCCTGGCTGGGGGGTCTAGAACGAGGGGTCACAGTCTCAGGATACAGGGTAAGACATTTAGGACTGAGATGAGGAGAAATTTCTTCACTCAGAGGGTGGTGAACCTGTGGAATTCTCTACCACAGAAGGCTGTGGAGGCCAAGTAACTGAATATATTTAAGGAGGAGATAGATAGATTTCTAGACACAAAAGGCATCAAGGGGTATGGGGAGAGAGCGGGAATATGGTATTGAGATAGAGGATCAGTCTTGATCATATTGAATGGCGGAGCAGGCTTGAAGGGCAGAATGGCCTACTCCTGCTCCTATTTTTCTATGTTCTATGTTGCTATGTTTCGGTATTTACCAGGGAGATAGAGCAGGTGGACATGACATTGGATGATGAGATGAGTAATGAAATAAGTGCATTTAAAATAAAAAAGGGGATATATTAAATAAACTAATCAAACTCAAAGAGGATAAAACCCCATGTCCGTGGATTGTATCCACACATTTTAAAAGAATCTAGGGAAGAGATAGCAGAGGCATTACTACGCATATTTAATAATTCATTAGAAAACGGTGTAGTGCCAGAGGACTGGCGGATAGCTAACGTAATACCTATATTTAAGAGGGATAGAACATGTCCAAGGAACTATAGACCAGTCAGCTTAACATCGGTGGTTGGAAAAATAACAGAATCCCTACTAAAGGAGCGAATAGAAGAACATCTAGAAATGAAAAGTATAATAATAAATAGTCAGCATGGATTTAAAAAGGGAAAATCTTGCTTGACCAACCTTATTCAATTTTTTGAAGAGGTAACAGAGAGAGTAAACAATGGCTTTGAGCTCAAGATCAGCCATGATCTTATTGAATGGTGGAGCAGGCTCGAGGGGCCAAGTGGCCTATTCCTGCTCCTATTTCTTATGTTCTTATGTAATGCAGTAGATGTAATTTATCTAGATTTTCAAAAGGCCTTCGATATGGTACCCCATAATAGACTAATGAATAAGGTCAGAGAATGCGGAGTCAGGGGACAAGTAGCAGAATGGATTGCTAGCTGGCTTCAAGACACAAGGATCAGTGCTGGAACCACTGCTGTTCACAATTTAGACTTTGGAATCAAAAACACAATTTCTAAATTTCCGGATGATACCAAATTGGGGGACGGGGGGGGGCGGAGATAGTCAATACTGAGGAGGACTGCAACAAATTACAGGAGGGCATTAATAAACTTGCAGAATGGCCAGATAATTGGCAAATGAAGTTCAACACAGATAAATGTGAGGTATTACATTTTGGTAGGAAGAATAGGGAGGTCACTTATCACTAGGTGGAGTAGAGGAACAAAGGGATCTCGGAGTACAAATAAACAAATCACTAAAAGTTGCAACACAGGTTGGCAAGGCAATAAAAAAAAATCAAACCAAGCACTAGGGTTTATTTCTAGAGGGATAGAATTGAAAAGTAGGGAAGTTATGCTAAACCTGTATCGAACCTTGGTTAGCGCACACTTGGAGTACTGCGTGCAGTTCTGGTCGCCATATTATAAAAAGGATATAGAGGCACTGCAGAGAAGATTTACAAGGATGATACCAGAAATGCGAGGGTATACATATCAGGAAAGGATGAACAGGCTGGGTTTCTTTTCTCTTGAAAAAAGGCTGAGGGGTGACCTAATAGAGGTCTTTAAAATTATGAGAGGTTTTGATAGAGTGAATACAGAGAGATAGGGTCGATTTTCCTGGCGCCGTCAGGCGGGGTTTCAGGCATATGGGGGGGGAAATCCCGATTTCGGGGGTCCCGACACCATCCCACCCAAAACCCGCCTCCACGTAAGTTTCAGGGGAGACGGGTACCCGCCCCGCACTGGGACCCGCCGACTCGAGGCGGGAAGGGATCAGTGCCAATTAACTGCCTGTTAACAGGTAGTTAACAGGCAGTTTTTAGCCTAATCCCTATTTTGAGGGGTGTCGTTTGGGATTCCTGACGGCTCCAAACCACGCCAGGTTAGAGCAGGCGGGCCATCAGGTTGAAGGAGTTGGAGGGGTCGCGATGTCGGTGTTCGGGTGAGTGATGGGTGCATGAGTGCAAAGGTAAGTGTGTTTGGTGTGTCTAAAGTGCGTAAAGAAGTTTAAATTACCTGTACTTACCTTAACAGCCTTTCTTCCTCTAGGTTTCGGAAGTCCATCATTCAGCCGGCACTGAAAGCAAAATGGCTGCGAGCTGTCAAAAGTGACAGCCTTCAGCTTTTATTGCCGGTGAGAGTTCTAACTGAGTCTGTGTAGAAGGACTCAGGTTAGAAGTAAGACTGTCAGTGTTCGACAGCTTCAAACAGCTGTGAAACACTGATATTTCATCTGTCAAGACCTCTTGACAGATGAAATTTCAGTCTGTGACGTCACCTGTTGTCGGGTGGCCCTTAATTGGCCTGCTGAGCCTGCTGGGCGGGCTCAACAAGGTCAATCAAGGAAAATCGCGTGGATTGGCCAAACGTCGATGTAGCCGGGACTAAAACCTGAAATTTGTAGTCCCGCCTCCTTCCCGACAGCTTTATGAAAATCGACCCCAATGTTTTCACTTGTGGGGAAGAGCATAATTAGAGGCCATCAATATAAGGTAGTCACCAAGAAATCCAAAAGGGAATTCAGAAGAAACTTCTTTACCCAAAGAATGGTGAGAATGTGGAACTCACTATCACAGGGAGTGGTTGAAGCAAATAGTATAGATGCATTTAAGGGAAGGCTGGGCAAGCATATGAGGGAGGAAGGAATAGAGGGTTACGCTGATAGATTTAGATGAGAAAAAGCGGGAGGAGGCTCAAGTGGAGCATAAACGCCGGCATGGACTGATTGGGCCAAATGGCCTGTTTCTGTGCTCTATATCCTATGTAATTCTATGTAACTGGTACCTTTTACAGAAAGGAGGAAAGTGTGTGTGTGTGTGTGTGTGGTGTATGCAAATATTATAGTATATACATTTCATGTGCTAGGAATGTGGTTTGCACAGAACTCCTGTGTGCCTTATAAACTACTTTATAATACTCAACAAATAGAAGTTGATATCCAAAGAGAACCAAAGAACCAGGTCTGTTACATTCTTTATATGCTAGAATGAGTAATCAAATGTAAAGACACTGTCCATCGACTCCCACTCATAAAAAAGCTACTTTCATTCCCAAAGCTACTTGTACATGAATTGTTCAGAATGGATAGCTTGTCAATACACATCTAGACTATTATATGACAAATAGCAAAGATTTGCATTTATATCGTGCATTTCATGTACATGACATTCCCAGATGCATTACAGAGAAACAGTAACAGGAACAGATGCTGAACCAAAGGAGCGTATTTAGAAGAAGCGACTGAAGGCGAGACTGAAAAGATGGTTTTTGAGAATGATTTTAAAGGAGTCTGTAAAGTACAGCAGCCGATGGAACAAGGGAGAGACTTCCAGAAAGTATGGTTGAGAAGATTGACAGTTCTGCGACCAATAGTTGGGTGAAGGGAAGGGGGATGCACAGAAAGCTGGAAATAGCCTGTAACAAATTACTGTCTAACAAGTTGATGTAGTAGATTTGTGACATTCTGATGGGATATACAGACATATAAATAAACAATACTGAAATACAAAAAGGGCAAAAGACCTTCAGGTTCATCAAGCCCGCCCCATCAATGGATAGCACAACCATGCACACCATTCACTTACCCCCAGTGAAACAATCGACTGGGAGAGGCAAAAAGAAAAGACAAAAACCTGTGGCCAATTCAGGAAAAACTCTGAAATTGCTCTTGGGCTCCCCAAAGTAATCAAGCAATCACAACTAACTCGCAGTTGAAACCCTGCAACTGGAAATGTCCTCTTCTCTTGTGAACTTGTCAAGTTTCCTATTAAAGGACTGTAGCAATCCATGCTGACAACACCATAGCATTTTGTTTAGAGGGCAATGACTGCCTGTGAAGAGAAATGCTTCCTGCCATTGAACCTAGCTATTTGCCTATGGATTTTATAGCAATAACCTTAGAAATCAAATGATATGCAAATCAAATCTTTTCAATCAAACATAAAAGCAAATCTAGCTGCCTGATTGGACCCTTTCAATCTAAAAGGAACTTCTCCAATGCCAGGTCACACTGTTACGAAGTATGGAAGAAGAAGTGACTCAGGAGGAAAAATGAATGTAGATGAACATGCCCTACTGAATTGTGTCTTCTGTTGCCGAACCACTGCAGCAGCCATAACAAAGCTGGGATTCAGGCAGTTGGCGAAGGATCGATATACAGCACTAACATTCAGGACAGAACAAAAACTAAAATGACAATGCACTGTGTTGCCTAGGATTTTCAATGCATGTAAAATTAATCAATTACGATAGTAGCTGATTTATTTATTCTGCACGAATAAATCTTCTAAATGTTACTGATACCTCTGGTAATCTGTTTACTTATTCTTTATTGAAGTAAAATAAAATCCCACAGGAAAGTGTAAGAAGAAAGTACTGAGAAGCTCAAAGTAAGCCGACTCAACTGGTTTGGACTTGAAGTTTGTAACTAAACCTTAAAGCAACATTTGTGTGCATTCTGGAGGTCAAAAACGTTTTTTGAAGTTGAAGCATTAATTGCTGAAACATGATTTCCTCTCCAAACTTTCCACTCTGAACTCGATATAATTACTATAAAACATCTCATTTACTTACTGTAGGTATGGTTCTCCTCATTCTGTCAAAGAAATCAACGCCAACATACAATTCGAATTTGCTATCATGTATGGGGGAGGGGGTGAAAGGGAATCACTGAGGGACACGAAGACGTTTCCATGGATGTGCTGTCAACTAATCAGATGGTCTTCTGCTTCTTCACTGGACATCTGGCCTCGCCCTGAGTTCTTTGATCGAAGAGGGCAGCAGAGATATTGAATGACATCATGAGCAATGTACTACCTAATGATTCATCAAGTGAGATAGAGAGAGGATGGAAGGAAAGGCTAACTAAGAATTCTGAATAAGAGAACCGTTTTAGTAGATAATCTATCATTCTCATTGAGTCATGATTCACATGCGATTGGGATCATAACAATGTAATACAGGAATAAGTGGTAACACTTAATTGTTGAAGCCATTTGGATCACATGGGGAAAGATTTTCAATGTTTGCTATTTGTGGTGAAATCATAAACTCAAGTATAAAGACTTTATTTATGATTTTGCTGCAAATAGCAAACAGAGAAAATCTCTCTTGTATTGCCAAAGTGATTGCCATCCTGAACTATCAAGACAAGTTGATATTACTTAGGAGAAAACATGCAAGTTGCTCCATTCAGCTACCTTGCAGCTCATACTGAGCAAAACCCTCCACACACTGGCTAACAAAGTGGGTATGGCACAAAAAGAATGAGCTCTAACTTTACTTCATGGTTCTGGTCCTGCTAGGGTCTAAAATAAGGAACTGTTCACCAACCCAGTTCACTAATGTTTCTTTAGTGACAGCTTTACCTAGGATTACCATATGAAACAAACAGGCTTCTGTTTGGCAAATGGTTCTAAGTATAAAGCTAAAGCTACATGCACACCGCGTTCCTGATCTAGCAACATTTGTAGATATGACAGGATACACAAAACACTGAGTCGCACTATAGTTTCTTCCAGTCTGTCCACCAAAAGATGAATTCCATTCAGCATTGTAAGTCTTCAAGGCTGAAGATGTCAAGAGTATTTCAACTAAGGGTAAGAAGCCATGCTTGCTTAGAAAGATGTAGTAATTGCTCTGTCCTATTTGTTCTGCTGTTGGTGCAAAGAGATCCTGTTTGCAGGAAATTTAATTGGATTGATACACAGTTCAGAGGTCAAAGATCCAGGCTTTCATTGGCCAATATCGATTACCAGAATGGTTGCCTTAATTTTGTGAATAAAAATGGTGTCAGAGGGAACAAAGGCAATCTGTTGACAGCTCCGCCCAGTTATCAGTCACTGCTGTAAATCCTTGGTGACCTCTGGTGCTGTGGGTTGCTACAAAGACTATCCCTGAGTAACCATTTGTAGAAAATGACTCAAACGGTTTGAGGTGTAGTGTCAATGGGGTAAATTTCAACTTGTTTCACTTGGCGTTAACGAATCACTAACTGCCTCAAAACGGCTTTGGTAGCCTTAAAGCCCCATTAACCCCGATGATGGGGCCGGCACCATTTTGAAAAGGGCCTATCACTGGACACCCAAAGCACCTGCCTGTTTCAGGCGGTAGGGCCACCTCAATATGCAAATTGAGGTTGTAGGACTCCAACTGCCATTTGGTGTTGGAAATGGTCAGGGTGTGCGCCGTGCAAGCTCCGGTTATTTTAATGGGTCATAGTGCCGAAGAGGCCCAGCCAAGGTAAGTTTGATGTTATTTTTGTGGGGCACAGAGGAGCAGGATACGGGTATGGGTGACTGGCTGGTGTGATCCGCCGATTGGTCGCCAACAAGTCAAAATCGATCCAAATTTGTGCAGCAACCGTCAGTGAGGTCCTGATGATATGAGATGTACCAGCTGTCGAGGCAGAGGGAACAGGACCAACTCCCTCCTGCTTTGTTTATAATCCTCACTGCTACATTATTGGCCATAATCTAAGTGCATACAGATTTGTTTCAGATTATATATACATATATCTGATATAAAGAACAGGCCACACTGCATGTAATTCAAGTCACGGTACCTAAAAATTGCTTGAATGGGTCCATTTGCCATATGAACCCCATTCTGAGAGAAGAATTATTTCACTGCCCGCCCCTCCCCCAACCCCCAAGAATATCTGTACCACACGCCCAGCAAAAAGTACTTAATGGTATTTAAGAGATTATCAATTTTAAAAATAAATGGATAACACCTGGTTAGGTATAGGATTGAAATTTGGTATAAACAGAGATGATCAAATACTCTACGGCATGGGAAAAATCTAACCCATTTCGAGATCTTATCCAGCCTGTGGAGTTTTACCTTTTGATTGCTGATTTTCCGGTGGGTTGATGGGAATTTAAAAAAATCACAGACCTGCCTTAGAAAACCCAAATACAGTGAAGGAGTTATGTAGCACTGCTGGGTGTTGGAGGTGCAAATCAATCCAGTACACTCTTGCTGGTAAAGCCAGCAGTGCTGTCTATGCTTTTTTTTAAAAGTTCTAAATGAACCCATGGGTAAATCAACTGTTTCTACTGTTTTTTTTGTTGTTGAAGGTAGGTGCTTTTAATTATTAGCGTCCACTTTAGCTCACTTATCTATGGTTTTGGACTGAGCGTGGGAGTGGGAAGGAGGACAGCTCACCTTGAAGCAACCGACTGCTCCAGACTCTCAAAAGTCGAGTTTGAGGTTGTCAACACTCCTACTCTCCAGAGGCAGATACCAACCAATAGACGCTTGGACCCCCCTTCAGCCTACAACAGAGTCACTCGCATCCCTTTTCATCGTGCCCCAGACATGTTGGCCACTAAAGCTGCCACCTCGGACCTGCCCACCCACCTATGTTCCAGTGCTGCCACTTCTACTGCCACCCAAGACTCTGCCTGCTGCTGACTCCACGTGCCTGAGCTCCCATGCAGTTGCCTCTCACTGCCCACTGTTAGAGGCAGAGAAGCAGTTTTCCCATAAGATTTCATCTTCCATTCATCACAGCTATTTTCTCCCATTTTGGCTGTGGAGTGTTTATTTTTTTTTTAAGTTTTGAAAAAAAACTTATGTTCCGAGGCTTGCCCCGGGATTTTGATAATATCAGCTCCAGTATATACTTCGAACATACGAATTAGGAGCAGGAGCAGGCCACTCGGCCCTTCGAGCCTGCTCCGCCATTCAATAAGATCATGGCTGATCGGATTACTCCACTTCAATATATATTCTCCAATGAGAAGTAAAAATTCAAATGCAAACAGCTTGGTTCCCCTTTAGTTTACTTGTTACAACAGTTCATATTTTAGTGCAAAGTCCAGCTATGTGCCACATCAGTCATAAAGAAAAAACAAAATGGAAAATGTGGCAGTTTGGTTCGCTGAGAGTCAGATGCATTTCATGATATTATTAAAAGAACATGAAAAACAAAATGTTGTCATGGAAGTCACGAAACATCCAAATTCATAGCAGATGAGGAGGTTGCAATAAGTTTAGAATAGGAAGAGAAAAAAACCATTAAAAACTGGGATAAAACAATCAAATTTTGCTCCAAACATATTTGAACCACTCAGTCCTATTTACAAAAGAGATTTGAGTATCTCAGAACCCATTTGTTAAGTTTTTTCTCTAATTTTTATGACAAAGAAACAAACCTGGTTCCAAATGCTGTACAGACTACTCGCAGCTGAGAACTGATGCAAACCAGATGTTTTTCTTGTCATAATAAATATTATGTCTGTGTAATGTATAGTGTATAGGCACAATCTTTAGTGTTTTTCTGCAATAAATACTTCAGTGTATTACAATATTTGTCAGGAAATAAATCCCAACTGAGAACACCTGTCTTATCTGGAACTTTCAATATGTATAATCTGCATGGTAATACACTTATACACTCTTATAGTCACTATCTTTGATGCCATACGAATAGAGAAAGGATCAATAAAATTATCGTTTGAAAGATTGTTAAAACAAACACATTTATCGGGAGCCTTGCTGTACCAAACACATTCTGTGACAAAGGGATAAGATATCAGCTTGTGCTCGCAATTTATTTAGTTTTTAATCTTAGCCGGGGATGTACAAATTGGAGACAAGACATTTTTCCTTAGGGAGCAAATAGAAAATAAATCAGAGAGCGAGTCAAACTGCCCTATGTTAGTTTGGGGAAGAGACTCGGGATTATCACTAGAAGAACGAAGGGGAGAAACTAAAAGAACTTTTTCACACAGAGGGTCATTGCCATAAGTGGCCACCGAGACAGAGACCATAACGTCTTGCAAAAGGAAACTGGATAAGTATTTTAAATGGAAGAATATGAAAGAGCATCGGAAACGGGGAGGAAGATGTGTTTACAGTGGATAAATAGTTCCAATTAAATGGCGAACATCTACACAGATATGATGGGCTGAATGGTCATCTCCTGTGTTGTAATGTTTATGAATCTATGATCTGCTGTTGCACAGTTGCTGTCTACCAGTTACAAATCAGACTTGGCAAAGGTTTAGAGAATTTTCCTGTGTGTCCAGATCTACTCAATCAGGTTATAGGAGGAGGGATATACGACATCTCATTAAAAACTGGAGCAGGTCAAAATTAATGGCAGCGCATCTTGCATTAATGAACTACAGGAAACTCTCTTTTAACCGGCACCTAAATAAACAGAAATCTCTGTTAACCGGCAAAATTCAGGAGTAGGTTCAGGTAAGTTTTACTTCATATTAGTGGCAGTTCCTGGATCTGTGGCTGTGTAACTGGGGTTCGTGCACTTGTTGCTAAGCAACAGGGATGCTTGGTCTGCGGCTGGAGTTCCTGCACATGTTGCTAAGCAACAGGGAAGCCTGGATTTGTTGCTGTGTACAGAGCTCTCGTACCTTTTAAACTAGACCTCTCTGTAATCCAGACATTTTGATATGCCGGTCCCATTGGTGCCGGATAATAAAGAGTTTCCTGTAACTTGTAGTAGGGGGGGACTGGCTGACCACTGACCTCCGGGGTCCTAATTCGATTCCAGCAGAGACTGATGATATGAAACTCGTCTTTTTATGGACAGCTGTAAAGGTGTTAAATGAAACAACTGGGTCTGAGTTGGAATTGGACCAGAGCACAAAACTAGTCATAATTTGGTATTATCCACCACCAAATTGCCAGTTTTACTCAGAGAGGCCTAGCATCTAGAGTCAAGTGATAATATTTAAGTCGACTGTCTACGCACATGCATTCTCCATTTTGAGTACTATAGGCAATAGCTAAAAATGAAAATTAGCCATCACTCTTTTTTATATATTGTTCTCCCCATTGTTATTTCTCTGCAAGCTTCCCTCAATCACACTGCTATCCTCTTGTGTGGTACTTTTCTGCTGACATCTGGACAGTTATCATCAATGACATTCAGCAATTCTTATGCTGCCTTATCGGCAGGTGCAGCAGACCATAGCAAATTAACGGACTTTTTTGTTCTCCAAGGGCTGAATTCTCCTCTTCATGGTAGGGTAGTGTTGGAGAGAGCACCCTTTCACCCTGCTGCGGTGACAATGCTATTAACCATGACCCATTTTCCAGAGCCAGGGGTCACTTGCTATGAAGCACAGGTTCCCAGCAAGACCCAAGTGGGATCTTTTCAGCGGCAAGGCTGCAAAATCCTGGTGCAGCTGCAACTGGACCACTGCTACAGCATTCGGAGCCCCAAACAGGAAGGAAGGACATATCATTTAGACCAAGGCCTAAAAAGGTAGGTTTCTGGTGGGTTGTATGGAGAGCGAGGAGACCATTATTAGGCCCGCACATTCTGTGACTTTAGGGCATACCGCTGCTGCCCAAGGGACAACCACCAGCTTTCTCCTGGCAAATTCTGGGGTTGGTGGAGACAGTGCAATAAGTAGGAAAATAGGATGCCTTCCCGGGCCTCATCTCCCCACTGGAACTTAAATACAATGAGCAGGGAAGGGATAGCTGGTGGCCATCTTGGCAGGGGCAGGGAAATTGAAGTCATGAACATACTGATAAGCTTCATTGCCTGATTTTGCCCATTTTTCTGCCCAAAAATCCAACTACAAGTGTCCAAATGACTCTTAAAGAAGGTTGAATGTTCACAGATCGCCACTCTATGATGCAATCTATTAGAATTAAGTTTTATTCAACCACAATGAAACAATTTGGCTGTGTTCAGCATTTGTACATATCTTTTCTACTACATGCTTTATTGTATGCATAATTTTATATATTCCAGCTTTTATTTATTTATATTGAATCAAAATGTGACTGAACTCACTTTTTAAATAAAAAACTTGAAAATAAAGTAACAGTATATCCATTTGGATCATCATAAAATTAATTTCCAGAACATTCAAGCTTTATTTCTCGTGAAAAAGTCTAACCTGCGAAGATTGAAGAAAATGGGATCTTTGTGAAAGGTAAGTTTATGTAAAATTGAAACTACATTCAATAATTAGGGGCAATGGTAGCAAGGCAGAGCTTTCTCAGTGTGCAGAACAGCTGTCATTAATTCAAATTTCACCAGATCTTAAGTCATTTTATTACGTCAATCAACTAAGGGAGTTAAACCTTGTGCAGCTGCTAAGCCTCTGCATAAAAACAGAGAAATACTTTTGTTGTTTGAAGGCCTGGAAAGCCTCTTGGAGCAAGGACATTAGTTTTGAACCTCTGAATAGTCAATGGCAAGCTCCCAAAAAGAACATTTCTATCGCTCTCTTACTCCACCCTCCACCTGCTGACATTCAGTCATTTTTCAACTAGCTTCCCATCATGTACCTTCCTGTTGTGAGGAGGACAGTACTGTTTAGTCTGGGACTTCACCAGGGTTAATACCAATTCTGGCCTGTGAATGCAAGATTTGATCAGCATGACTCCAATTAGGTCAGTTTTCTTCCTGGGAGATTAAATACTGTGCTTGCCTGCTGTGCTCCATCTAGTGGCCCCACTGGCTAAACAACCCTTATTCAAAGGGGCAAATCCGAGGGACACATTAAAGTGAAGATTTTAATACATGAAGATCAAATAGAAATGTTTAATGCACTAGTATGAAATTCCCGTGTATGCTGTTTTTACACATGTAGAAAGAGCACACACAAAAATATAGGACTAGTACATGAAGTGTTCATATGTGAACTTCACTGATACAAATACCCTATTCACCGATACCCTATTGCCTGGAGTCTCAACCCCTCATAGATCATGTAGTCATGGCAAAGACTTCCACTGCTTGAATTAGCAGATTGCCAGGAAGATTGTTCATTTGAATGGCAATTCCATTCATAATTAAATAAAAAATATGAAAAAAATTCCTACTGTTTATCTTTAAAGATATTCTCTCAATGGTCAATATCAAGAGCAAGCAACAAACATCTACTCCAAACAAGATTGCAATGAAGGTCCCTGTTACTTTAGAACACGTCATTTAGCAATAGTATGTCTAGTTTATAACAAACCTCACCTTGCTTTTTGCAATAAACAGAATAGTGCTAGGGAGTGATAGAAAAGACTAATTTCATCAAGATATTCAGATGGTGCACTAATAGTTTAGGAACTTCATCTGCTCACAAGATGTAATTACTGCCTTTCACTTACTCCATGTTATTTTACATTTTATTTTGTGGACTATAAAATAATTGCATTATTCAGCAATTTATGGAAGTGCGTTGACATGGAAGAAGGGTGCTGCTGCTATGTCGGACGGTTGCCTCCTTCAGTGTTACATCTTGCTATTTTCATGGTTAGTTGAGTTTTGAAACAATTATTCTTATAGCAACAAATACTTTGCAGAAAGTGACAATTATATTTCCATTTTTTCCATTAGGTTCTTTTGATGTAATAATCTAGACATTAGCTTCATCAAAAGGAGTACTGCGCATATGTTATAGCACACTAGCAGCTGATGGCATTTGACCTGAAAAAGAACTGGATTACTTGAGAGGCACTAAGTGTAAGTGTTATGACTTTTGAGTAGCATTACATAACTGTAGAAGTGCAAGGTTTATATTGTAACAAATTTACATGAATAACAACAACTTGCATTTATATAGCACCATTAACATAGTAAAATGTTCCAAGGCGCTTCACAGAGGTGTAAGGAAACAAAATGGGCGCTGTCCTAAAGAAGGAGATATTAAGAGGAATGACCAAGAGCTTGGTCACAAAGGCCATATTTATTGTAATACTGTAGCAAATTAATTCTGTCTATTTATATACATGCTATAAATCAGGAGGCTCCTTGCATAGGCACCTTTGTTTACATTTATCCTGTTAATTGCAAGCAATCAAAAAATGACATGGTTGGGACTTTGAGTCATCTCAGTTTGTGGCTCTAATTTGCAGCCAGTGGCAGCCGATATGTCTCCTCATTTCTCTGCCAAATTGGTTACTGGAGCAAGCTGGCCACTCTAGAGACTAACTGACATGCTCATTTGCTCCGTGGTAAGGACTGTCTTCTGTTGGATGAGCCATGAGTCATCTATAACCCTGGTGTGGGATATTTCCACAGCCCTCTTAATTGAAGGAGGGCTCCAGAATTACGATGTGGACATAGTTGCCAACTGTCCGTGTTCAGTACGAACAGCTTGCTTTTTCGATCCCCGTTCATTCCATTTGCACAATGGCTGGCAAAATAGCATTTATGGCTGTTGGCTGAAATCGCTCGATAAAGTATGGTAATTTGCTTCCTCTGTGCATCCACGGTAACGGCATATTGTCTGTCATTTATCTGTAGTTTGACTAAGTTTTGAATCAATTAGCCTGGGAGAATTTATATACAGTGTTATTAACTTTTTACTGAGGTTGTGACTGGTGGAGGTAAAGAATGAATCAATACACAGTGAGAAGCAACAGGTCCATAAACAATATGCCACACGCTAGTTCAAAGGCGCTGACCTTAGGTGAAGCAAAATGCCAAGAATAAAAGACCAGTATTGCATACAAAGCCCAACTAGAGTATTGGGAACCTTCCTATTATTTCTTTCATTAAACTGATTAAATTTAGGCCAGTTGCACTGATAATGAAGTAATCTGCAACACCACAGTAAGCTGGCAAATAAAGTAAAGGGTACAGGCCACAACTGTCAATGTAATCAAATAGCCAACTTCTTACCCAAGGTGGGGAAAAATGAAAGCTTAGGTGAGTGTGGTATTCAACCTCAGTAAAATGGTGAGAACACTGTAAATATATTCTCCCAGGTGATTTGATTCCAAACTTAGTCATACCACAGTTACAGAATATAGTTTGTTCAATAATATTTCTTATTTAACCCCTTTTGATTTTGTGTGTTTATTTGTTTCACCTGAAACATCCATTTTGGATTGTATTAAGTCTCTAATTTAACTAGCTCAAGTCCAATGGTATTGCTCATATTGGGCAGAATTTCCTCCCCCCAGCCTGAAGACATCATACCCTTTAGTGCTGACTTCTCTCTCTCTTTCTCGCTTACAGAGATGATGTGATGAGTAAACCCAGGCAGCTTCCAACCAAAATACAGAATCAGTTACCTTTGCTCTAGCTAGCTTGAAAATGAACTTTTGCCTAGAGAGTCAGCAGAGATGCGTCTTTATTGTTTTCCACGCAACCAGGAGCAGTAGAAATTGATGACTCTCATTGTAAAAACTGTATTATACTCATTCATGTATTTTATATAAAATAAACCAGTTTTGCGGTTTGCAATTGTACCTCATCTTGCTACAGTGCTTTTCAGTCTGCCTTACATGAAGGCAGGAAAACATACAGATCAATGTTACAATCCCTGGGTTATATTATCATTGAACTAGATATTGGGCAATATAAAGAGGTACTCTGAATCACAGGTAACACAAGATCTACTTACAGAAGTAATGCATTTACATGGGTAATGATGGATCCGAGAAAATATCGAGTGTAAAACCTGAAAATTTGTAACAGAGAGTCACCCCAGCACGTCTCAGCTTCTCATTCCACAACGACATTGGCGTAGGTTTGGAAGCAGGTTGCTTGCTTGTTTACGGATGGTGAATGGCACAGAGCGAAATGATTTAATAAGGTAGTTCTTCATCTAAATAAAATTAAGTATTATAAAGCAGGGGGCCACATATGGGACCGAGCCCATGAAAACTGACCTTCGAAACCCGGGCAATTCAGTGTTATTTGCACTTATATTTCTTATTTGTTGGCTTGTTCTGTTTGAATTTTGTAGCCCTGTAGGTTTGCAAAGGACACTGCTTAGGCTCTGATTTTAACTCCAGGTGGAATCCCCGCTCAGGCCCGAGTTAAAATTACAGTCGGTTCTCAGTGATGTCATCGGGCCGCAACATGCATATGTAAAGCAGGGCCCTGTTGGCTCCGGGCGTGTGGTGTATGTGCCTCTAAAAGCAATTGTGGTGTATGTGCCTTTAAGAGCCCCAGGTGTGCGTAATGCCGCTAATTGCCACTTGGGCTATATAAGCCTGTGTATTGTGTATATCCTTTAGAACCCCCCCCAGACTTGCTTAGTAAATACCTATGAACCAACTCCTGTCTTCAGTGTCTTTATCTACACACGGACACTACAGTGGCGACGAAGTGGAAACGGACTTACCTGCAATTCGGCAGCACCTCAAGGACATCGATTCCTCCAGCGTCCAGAAGACTCAAGGAAGTAATAGAAATGGTGGTTTCACCAGCTGGCCAAGCTGGTGGCAGGTACTGCGCTAATCCTTCCTGGGCGTCAGGCTGGGGCTCCAGCGGCGGGCTCTACAGCTGAGACAGGCAGCGAAATCGGAGGCAAGCAATAACGGACTGGGAGGGTGCACTCGGGAGACGGCCGGCGCGGCAAGCAGGTCGGCGTTTAGACCTCCGTCGGGAACGAGTCTCCAACAGTGAGTAAACGGAAACCACAGTAAAACAGCGTTGTTATCGGTAGCAGCGGCGGGAAAGCGCAGGAAGCGCCATATAGTTGCTACAGAGAGAAAAAAAAGAAAAAAGCGCGGGAAGCGCCATATCTTTTTTTTGAAATGCCTAAGTCTGGCAATATTGATGCTTTTGATAACGAAACAGAACCTAACTTTGGCAATATTGATGTTTTTGATAACAAGATAGAGGATTGGACCACATATGTAGAAAGAGTGGAGGTGTTTTGCACCGCAAATGGAATAGATGAAAAAAAAGCTTCAGTGCTTCTGGATCTAATGGGCGCAGAAACATACAAGCTGTTACGCAACTTAATCACTCCAGCCGAACCGATGGACAAGAATTTTGAGGAGATTGTTGATACCCTACACTGCCAATTCGAGGCAGGACTGGCAGATTCTCTGCAAGACAAATTCATCTGCGATCCCCTAAGTGTAGAAACACAAAAAAAGGTATCTTCTGGAAAAGATTTAACACTGGACAAGGCTTTCAGTGCAATAGGAGCGGCAAAGATACAGCAAAGGCCACAGGACTTCGGCACCCATGAAATAACACGGGGTTTCGAGAGATGTTATCGCTGCGGCAGATCCAACCATTACCAGAGGGATTGCTGGTTCAAAGAAAAAGCATGCAGGCGATGCGGAAAGATGGGACACATTCCACGTGTATGCCGATCTGAAAATAAAAAATCCACTAACGGGAAAAGAATCAATAAGGAAAAGCACAGAAAGGTACAAATGATGACGGACAGTAGCTCCAAAGACCAGAAGAGCGATAGCGACTCCGGGAACAAGAGACTAAGCTCTCTCAAATTACATAATGTAATTGCCAATGAAGATTACCAGACCATTTGGGTTACCCTCATAATAGCAGGGTCCCCAGTTAAAATGGAGCTAGATACAGGATCAGCTCTAACCGTAATAAATCGACGAGATTACGAGAGGCTATTTTCGCATATACCTCTAAAAGACACATCCATTATCTTAAAAACATATATGGGGCAGAAAGTATACCCCAAAGGAAAAATAAAGGTGCCGTGGTATACAACGGCAAAGAAATACAAAAGTTGTATTTATACATTCTACAAGATGGTGGTCCACCGTTGCTGGGACGTGAATGGATAAGGAAGATACGTTTAGACTGGCACTCCATTCAGGCACTGACGGTGACCAGTAAGGAAATAAACAATGATGACATCATACCTGAACGATTAAAAGACATCTTGGCCAACGCCAAAGAAGTGTTTAAAGAGAAACTAGGAACCTTGAAAGGCATCACCGCCTCAATAAAAGTGGAAGATGCAGCAATTCCAAATTTTTTTAAGGCAAGACCGGTGCCATACGCAATATGTCCGGCAGTCGAGGCAGAGCTGGAGAATTTGGAAAAGGCAGGCGTATTATCCAAAATAGATTGGAGCGAATGGGCAACACCCATCGTTCCAGTCATGAAAAAAGCATTGAAAAATAACTCTGAGGAACAGAGAAAAATTCGCATCTGTGGGGACTTTAAGGTGACTGTAAACCCGGTCCTTCACACGGTACAGTATCCTCTTCCGAGGATAGAAGATATTTTCGCCTCACTATCCGGAGGAAAACGTTTCACAAAAATTGACTTGGCACAGGCATACCTACAGATGGAGGTTGAGGAGACCTGTAAAAAGTATCTCACAATAAACACACACAAAGGCCTGTACCAGTACAATCGACTGGTTTTTGGAGTAGCATCAGCTCCAGCTATCTGGCAAAGAGCTATGGAGCAAGTCCTGCAAGGGATTCCGGGGACTCAATGCTACCTAGACGACATCCTTATAACAGGAGAAAACGACAACGAGCACCTTGCCAATTTGGAGCAGGTGCTCACTAGGCTGAAAGAACGGGGCCTACGAGCAAATCGCCCCAAGTGCGAATTTTTCCAAAATCAGATATCATATTGTGGCCACATAATTAATAAGGAAGGGTTGCATAAGTCACCTGAAAAAATTGAAGCAGTTATAAAAGCCCCAGCACCTGAAAATGTTTCACAATTGAGGTCATTCCTGGGATTAATAAATTACTATCATAAATTTTTACCGAACTTATCAACTATTCTACACCCTCTTAATGATCTTCTACACACAGGAGTGATTTGGAAATGGAACGAAGACTGTAAACGTGCCTTCCATAAATGTAAAGACTTAATCACATCCGAGAAAGTTTTGGCTCATTACAACCCATCACTACCAATCAGACTGGCATGCGATGCATCCCCTTACGGCATAGGAGCGGTATTGTCCCATAGATTCCCTGATGGCTCGGAACGGCCGATAGCTTTTGCGTCACGCTCATTGAACTCAGCTGAGCGTAACTATTCCCAGATAGACAGGGAAGCACTCAGCCTGGTATGGGGAGTGAAGAAATTCAACCATTACCTACACGGACAAAAATTTACCTTGCTGACTGACCATCAACCCCTCATCTCCATATTCAACCCTAAGAAAGGTGTCCCCATTATGACGGCACAAAGACTACAGAGGTGGTCCCTTTTTCTAGGGGCACACCAATACAACATTGAATACAAAGGGTCAAAACAGCATGGGAATGCTGACGGTTTATCGCGCCTGCCGCTGCCAACGATAGAAGAGGCACCTACAGTAGACCCAGTAGAGATATTCCACTCTACCATAGTGGAATGTCTACCGGTGACAAATTCTGCCATTGAAAGGGAGACCAGAAATGACCCTACTCTCTCATGGGTCTACGATTTAACAATGAAGGGATGGCCAGCACATGGTGAACCACTGTTGCCAGCATTCTCGCAAAGAAGAGAACAGCTGTCAGTGTGCCGAGGAACCTTGATGTGTGGATCCAGAGTGGTGATTCCACCCAAACTCCAGGATAAAGTGCTAAAGGAGCTTCACGAGGGGCATCTGGGTGGAGTGAAAATGAAGAACCTAGCTAGGGCGTTTGTATGGTGGCCAGGTATCGATGGAGACATCGAAGACATGACCAAGAGCTGCCTAGGATGCCAGAAGGTCCAAAATGCTCCGCCACAGGCCCCTCTACATCCATGGGAGTGGCCCTCATCTCCCTGGCAAAGGGTGCACATCGACTTTGCTGGTCCATTTATGGACTCAATGTTCTTAATCGCAGTTGATGCACACTCCAAGTGGCCGGAGGTAATAAAGATGTCCTCCACCACCACGGAAAAAACCATCACAGTATTAAGGACCATATTTGCCAGGAATGGGCTGCCGGAACAGATATGTTCTGATAATGGACCGCAATTTGTGTCCGAAGAATTCAGAAAGTTCTTAAAGAACAATGGGGTAAAGCACTGCATGTCCGCCCCATACCATCCCGCCACCAATGGATTGGCTGAAAGGTTTGTCCAGACCTTTAAGAAGGCCATAAAGGCCATGGGTAATGAAAACATAAAACTTCAGCACAAGGTGGATAACTTCTTATTTGCATATAGGAATGCAACACATATGGTTACAAACCAAACTCCCGCCATGATGTTCTACAATAGAAACCTAAGATGCCGGCTGGATTTGGTCAAGCCCAACATCCGAAGGGACGTGGAGAACCGGCAGTTTCAGGGCATGAATGAAAGGCCAACTAGGGCCTTCCAGATAGGCCAACCGGTTTTGGCCCGGGACTACCGTACCGAGAAATGGCAGCCTGGAACTATCTGCACACGACTAGGACCACTGATGTATACCGTGGACATCGGAGAAAGCATAATAAGGCGCCATGCTGACCAAATCATCAAGTCATCCGAAAAGGGACAACCTACACCACCACGCTATACATCTAACGATGAAGTAGAGATACCCATATCTACCTCCGATCCGGTGATACTGGAACCCGATGAACCCGACACTGGCCTTCAAGCCGAATCAGCCTTGCCAGAAGAACCTACTACACCACCAGAAACTACTACACCCCCGAGGCGTTATCCGGACCGAGTCAGGAAGCCTCCTGAGAGACTAACTTATAATTAATTAATACAGCAATGTATATTATTTTGCATATAACATGTAATTAATAATTACTTAAAATATGATGTACTAGTTAGCTAGAAGGGGAGGAATTGTGGTGTATGTGCCTCTAAAAGCAATTGTGGTGTATGTGCCTTTAAGAGCCCCAGGTGTGCGTAATGCCGCTAATTGCCACTTGGGCTATATAAGCCTGTGTATTGTGTATATCCTTTAGAACCCCCCCAGACTTGCTTAGTAAATACCTATGAACCAACTCCTGTCTTCATCTACACACGGACACTACAGGGCGTGTGTCCTTGCTGCCTGCTCAGGAAAGCAGGTTAAAATTGCAGATGTTGCAATCATGGCAGCTTTTGGACAGGTAAGAGCTAGGGCGATTTTAACTGCCCACCCGCCAGCTTTCTGCTGAGCGAGTAGGGTTAAAATCACCCCTAGTGTTTTTGCCTCATTGATGGACAAAGCCTTATCAGAACACCGAGACCTGTTAGTATTAGCAAGTTGATGTATATGTAAATTAATGAGAACCTGGCTTTAGACATACCTATGCAACCCACAAAGACAAAAGATAGGATATCCTGTTATGTAGAACAGTGAGTAGCTGGCAGTGAGTGCACGGGAGTTATCTGCAATCTCTGGGTTCAGCTGACATTTAGAAACCTTCGCTCCCTTGGGTTATGACGTCAGTAGAAGAACTCGATTGAATTGCTGCCTTGTAACCTCACTGCCAACCATCTACTCTCCTCAGTTTATTACCCATTCTTTTTGTATTACAGAAGCAAGCATTCCCAACAGAAAGTGGACACAGGAAGCATTAGGCAATCTCTGCAAGTGAATTAGTCCTGACTAAACCCATGAAAGGGAACTTGTAGTTGCAAGTTCAATCTTATAACAAAACACAAACATAATAGAATTCAGCATTTGTAATGAGCTTTGTACTACAAAGCACAAAGTTCCCATTTATTTTCCTTATTTGCATCTATCAAATTAGATGAAAATTACACCTTTTATTCAGCCAGTGATTAAATGCATCATTTATGTACTGTTAGAATGGCCCTCCTGGGGGGGAACTTAATACTGAATGCTGAATAAACAGTAAAAATCCCACCTATCTCAATGCACACAGTATCATGATTTTGAGGAACACATGCATAAAGCCATTAAACCAAAACTTTCAGGTGTTCAGATAAGTTCATATTCCATATCTGTTGCTGGAATAACCACGGTTAAGTTACAAAAAGGAAGTTTATTACCTTTAATAGTCACAGACAAAACATTTTTTTAAAGCTTCTCTCTTCCTACAATTGCCTCTCTGCTTGTTTCACACTTTCCAATTCTTCCAGTCACTGCATTTTGTCTTTCACTATCCCTTCTGACCTTCCCCTCTCTGAACCTGAACGATCAGTCCTCAGCAAAGACCTGAGCTTCATCCCCTTACACCCCCACCTCAATGAATTTCAAGCTCGGCACAATGCTGAGCTCTATTTCCGCCGCCTTCGCCTCCGTGCCCAATTCTTTGGCCAGGAGTCTTGCCCCGCACGGCTGACCCTTTCTCCCGCTTTCAGAATTCCCGTTCTACCTGGACCCCTCCCTCTGGCCTCTTACCCCCTCTAGATCGTTTCATTGCAAACTGCCGCCGTGACATCGGTCGTCTCCATTTCTCTGCTCCCCTCACTCACTCCAACCTACCACCCTCTGAACTTGCAGCACTCCATTCTCTCAGATCCAACCCCGACATTATCATTAAACCTGCTAACAAGGGTGGTGCTGTTGTTGTTTGGCGAACCGACCTCTACTTAGCGGAAGCTGCACGCCAACTCTCTGACACCTCCTCCTACCTCCACCTGGACCATGACCCCACTACCGAACATCAAGCCACCATTTCCAAGACAGTCACTGACCTCATCTTCTCTGGAGATCTTCCCCCCCACTGCCGCCAACCTCATAGTTCCCCAACCCCGCACAGCCCGCTTCTACCTCCTTCCCAAGATCCACAAACAGGACTGCCCTGGTAGACCCGTCATTTCAGCCTGTTCTTGCCCCACGGAACTTATCTCTTCCTATCTCAACTCTATTTTTTCTCCCCTTGTCCAGTCTCTTCCCACCTACATCCGTGACTCTTCCGACGCCCTCCGCCGCTTTAACAGTTTCCCGGCCCCAACCGCCTCCTTTTCACTATGGACGTACAATCCCTCTACACCTCCATCCCCCACCAGGATGGCCTGAGGGCGCTCCGCTTCTTCCTTGAACAGAGGCCCAACCAGTCCCCATCCACCACCACCCTCCTCCGCCTGGCTGAACTTGTTCTCACATTGATTCTGTGCCAAAGCAAATGGCTGTGACGTGTCTGAACAACTATCGACCTGTGGCACTCACACCCATCATAATGAAGTGTTTCGAGAGACTAGTCCTGGCTCACATCAAAGCCAGCGTTCCCGCCTCTCTTGACCAACACCAGTTTGCCTATCGTGCAAACAGATCAACGGAGGATGCAATCACAACTGCTCTACACTCTGCACTGAATCACTTAGACGGTAAAGAGACCTACATCAGAATGCTGTTCATAGACTACAGCTCAGCATTCAACACTATCGTCCCCAACAAGCTGGCCACCAAACTCCACACTCTTGGCCTGAACACTTCCCTCTGCAACTGGACCCTGGACTTCCTAACAAACAGACCCCAGTCTGTCAAATTAGGTAACCACACCTCCCCCACCCCCCCCTGACCCTGAACACGGGGGCCCCACAAGGATGTATGCTGAGCCCCCTCCTCTACTCCCTCTTCACCCACGACTGTGTGGCTGTTCATGGTTCCAACACCATCATCAAGTTTGCGGATGATACCACGGTGGTAGGCCAGATCACCAACAACGATGAGTCAGCCTACAGGGAGGAGGTCCAGCATCTCGTGAAGTGGTGCGCCGATAACAACCTGGCCCTTAACATCAAGAAAATCAAAGAAATCATTGTGGACTTCAGGAAGTCTAAAGGCGGAAGTCACACCCCCATCCACATCCATGGGGCTGTGGTGGAAAGGGTGGACAGCTTTAAGTTCCTCGGAGTCCACATCACGGAAGACCTCTCCTGGTCCCTCAATACCTCCTCTCTGGTGAAGAAGGCCCAGCAGTGCCTATATTTCCTAAGGAGGCTGAAGGGATGTAACCTGTCACCCCTGATCCTCTCTAACTTTTACCACTGCACAATAGAGCGCATCCTGACGAACTGTATCACAGTATGGTATGGCAGCTGTAGCTACTATGACCGGAAAGCCCTGCAGCGGGTAGTCAAAACTGCCCAACGCATTACCGGCACCCGGCTACCGACCATAGAGCACATATACCAGAAATGCTGTTTACGGAGGTCACGGTCCATCATCAAAGACCCTACCCACCCCAGCCACAGTCTGTTCGCCCCCCTGCCATCTGGGAGACGCTACAGATGCATTCGCACCCGAACGACCAGATTTAGGAACAGCTTCTTTCCCAGGGCTGTCATCCTACTGAACTCCACAAATAAACTCTAAAGCCTGCACATCTGCCAATGCACTTTATTATGTTTATGTTAATGTATTACAAGTCAAATGAATGTTGAATGTTTAAATGTCTTAATCTAAATGTACACTCTCGGGAGCTGCAAGCCTACATTTCGTTGTACTGCACTTGTGCACTAACAATGACAATAAAGTTGATTATTAACAACTTCTTCTTTGACTCCACTCATTTCCTCCAAATCAAAGGTGTTGGTATGGGTACTCACATGGGTCCTAGCTATGCCTGCCTTTTCGTGGGATATGTGGAACACGCTTTGTTCCAGTCCTACTCGGGTCCTTTCCCTCACCTCTTTTTCCGGTACATTGATGACTGTATCGGTGCCGTCTCCTACTCTCGCCCTGAACTAGAAAATTTCATTCACTTTGCTTCCAATTTCCACCCTTCTCTCACCTTCACATGGTCCATCTCCGACTCCTCCCTTCCCTTCCTCGACTTCTCCGTCTCCATCGCTGGGGATAGGTTATTGACAAACATTCACTACAAGCCCACTGACTTCCACAGTTACCTGGACTACACTTCCTCCCACCCCGCCTCCTATAAGGACTCTATTCCATTCTCCCAGTTTCTCCGTCTCTGCCGCATCTGCCCTGACGATACCACCTTTCATACCAGTGCTTCCGACATGTCTTCCTTTTTCCTCAACCGAGGATTCCCCTCTACTGTGGTTGACACGGCCCTCGACCGTGTCTGTTCTATCTCCCGCACTTCTGCCCTCACCCCTGCCCCTCCCTCCCGGAACCACAATAGAGTTCCCCTTGTCCTCACCTTTCACCCCACCAGCCTCCACATTCAACGGATCATCCTCCGCCATCTCCAGCATGATCCCACCATCAAATGCATCTTCCCCTCCCCTCCCCTTTCAGCATTCAGTAGGGGCCACTCCCTCCGCGACACCCTAGTCCACTCCTCTACCACCCCCAGTACCCCTTCCCCTTCACTCGGCATCTTCCCGTGCAAGCGCTGGAGATGCAACACATGTCCTTATACCTCCCCCCCTTCCCACTGTCCAGGGCCCCAAACACCCCTTCCAGGTGAAACAGCAACTTACTTGTGTGATGAAATATTCCGTTCATCACTGCCTGTGACTGTGGTTGGTTTCAGGTTCCCCCTTACCATTGTATTGCCTGTGACTGTGGTTGGTTTCAGGTTTCTCCTCACCATTGTATTGTGTATTGGAATGTATGGAATGTGTTGTGTGTAGGGCTCCGCCCATACCTGGCCTCTATGTAAGCCAGCTCAGTCTGGCCTCACAGCCAGTACTGCAGACCTCCAGGGAAGGTACCTCTCTCCACTGCGTGTTATCTTCTAAGTTAATAAAAGCCTTGTTTTGTTTCGCTAACATCGGGTCTCGGGATTATTGAGGCACATCAATTTTATTAACTTATTTTTCAACACAATGGATCAACTCCTGAAACCCGAATGTTTGGATTTGGATCAGCATGCTCCGGACGCATCAGCACGCTTCGGACACTGGTTTATGTGTATGGAATTCTTCCTGGACAATTCCGCAGCCGTCAAAGACGCTACGGACGCTGCGAGTATGAAACTCGGAATTCTGCGGAATTGGGTAAGCCACCGGGTTTACCCCCTCATCCAAGACGCCGACACGTACCTGGCCGCCTGCGACATCTTAAAGGCGCATTACCAGCAGCCTACGAATGAGGTGTATGCTAGGTATCTGCTCGCCACTCGCGCACAGCGACCTGGGGAATCGGTGGAGGAGTTCCTAGGCACCCTGAAAATGCTTGGCAAAGACTGCAAGTGCCGAGATGTAAAAGCCGCAGTGTACACCGACGAGCTTGTTCGCGATGCCTTTATCACAGGCCTCAGCTCCACTTACATCCGGCAAAGACTGCTGGAAAAAACGGGATTGGACCTGAAACAGGCTGCGGACACCGCGCGATCCCTGGATGTGGCCCAGAGAAACTCGGACGCCTACTCTTCAGCCCGCGCCGTCCACGCCACCACGTGTGCACCAAGGGCGCCGCCATCTTGGAAGGCACCTTCCCCGCCCGGCAGCCCGACACCGTCGGGGCCCCGCTCTCCCCCCAGAAGCCCTACGACAGCCGCGACGCGTCGGGGACCCAACTGCTACTTCTGCGGGCAGCCAAAGCACACCAGAAACCTGTGCCCGGCGAAAGGCACCACCTGCTTTAAGTGCGGTAAGAAGGGGCACTTTGGGAAGGTGTGCAGAGGGAACCCCACTGGAAAACCAAAACCCGCCACCGCCGCGTGTGCGCCGTGGGAGCGGCCATCTTGGACGCCATCTTGCCCGACCTCGTGGGGTCCGCCATCTTGTGAGCAGACAGCGCGGACGCCATCTTGTCTCGATCAGGGCCCAACAGTGGCATCGGTCACAGTGGACCAGACCAGGCCCCACCCGCTATCCAAATCAATGGTGGACATCGAGGTAAACGGATGCGGGGTTAAATGCTTAATTGACAGTGGAAGCACGGAGAGTTTTATCCACCCGGAACTGGCACGACAACTCTCCCTAAAGGTGGTCCCTACTCGGGGTACCATCTCTATGGCTGATAAAACCCAGACATCGACCATTCTGGGTTACTGCACGGTACAATTGTCCATTAACGGGACTGTATACGATAATTTTAAAGTATTAATCATGAAGAATCTATGCGCGAGCGTGATCTTGGGCCTGGATTTCCAGTGCAACCACCAAAGCATCACGCTCAAGTACGGTGGGTCCCAGCCGCCCCTCACAGTGTGCGGCCTGGCTACCCTGAAGGTAAAGCCGCCTTCGCTATTCGCGAACCTTACCCCTAACTGCCGGCCAATAGCGACCAAAAGCAGGAGGTACAGCTGGGAGGACAGGCGGTTTATCGCAACCGAGGTAGACAGGCTCCTGAAAGAGCGCATTATTGAATGCAGCAATAGCCCGTGGCGCGCCCAAGTGGTGGTAGTAAGGGGTAGCGAGAAGAAACGGATGGTGATCGACTATAGCCAAACGATCAACAGGTACACCCAACTAGACGCCTACCCGCTACCCCGCATATCAGAAATGGTGAACCAAATCGCCCAATACCGGGTGTTCACCACCATCGATCTCAAGTCAGCATACCACCAGCTCCCTATCAGACCAGAGGACCGCCCGTACACCGCCTTCGAGGCGAACGGACGCCTCTACCAATTCCTCAGAGTCCCCTTTGGGGTGACGAATGGGGTCTCGGTCTTCCAGAGGGAGATGGATCGCATGGTCGATGACCACCACTTGCAGGCAACCTTCCCCTACCTCGACAACGTCACCAACTGCGGTCACAACCAGCAGGATCACGACTCGAACCTCAAGAGGTTCCTGAAAACCGCACAAAAACTCAACCTCACCTACAACGAGGACAAGTGCGTTTTCAACACCACGCGCCTCTGCATACTAGGCAGTGTGGTGGAGAATGGGGAAATCGGACCAGACCCCGACCGATTGCGCCCCCTACGGGAGCTGCCCCTGCCCAACACTCCCAAAGCCCTGAAAAGGTGCCTGGGGTTATTTTCTTATTATTCCCAATGGGTCCCCAACTACTCCAACAAAGCCCGCCCCCTCTTGAAAGCATCCTCTTTTCCGCTCTCTGCTGAGGCCCACGCCGCCTTCAAAAGCATTAAGCAGGATATTGAGCGGGCCACGCTACAGGCAGTGGACGAGAACACTCCATTTCAAGTGGAAAGTGATGCGTCTGACTTTGCCTTGGCGGCCACCCTCAACCAGGCGGGGCGGCCCGTAGCTTTCTTCTCGAGGACCCTCCAAGGGCCCGAGATCAGACACTCCTCCGTGGAAAAGGAGGCCCAAGCCATCGTGGAGGCAGTGCGCCACTGGCGCCACTACCTAGCCGGCAAACGCTTCACCCTACTTACCGACCAGCGGTCGGTAGCGTTTATGTTCAATAATAAACAGAGGGGGAAGATCAAAAATGATAAGATTCTTAGGTGGCGGATCGAGCTCTCCACCTTCGAGTATGACATCATTTACCGGCCAGGGGCCCTTAACGAATCCCCAGATGCCCTCTCACGAGGGATGTGTGCCAGCGCCACCGGGGATCGGCTACAGACCCTCCACAACGACCTCTGCCACCCAGGGGTCACGCGGCTGTTCCACTTCATAAAGTCCCGCAACTTACCCTACTCGATTGAGGAAGTTCGGTCTCTGACCAGGAACTGCCGCACTTGCGCTGAGTGCAAGCCTCGGTTCTACCACCCTGATAGAGCCCACTTAATCAAAGCTACACGGCCCTTTGAGCGGCTCAGCTTAGATTTCAAGGGCCCCCTCCCGTCCGTCGACCGCAATGTTTACTTCCTGAACATTGTGGATGAATACTCCCGGTTCCCATTCGCCTTCCCCTGCCCAGACATGACCAGCGCCACGGTCATTAAATGCCTCAATAGCCTGTTCTGCCTGTTCGGTATGCCGAGCTACATCCACACGGATAGGGGGGCGTCCTTCATGAGTGAAGAGCTACGCCAGTACATGCTGTCCAGGGGTATCGCCACGAGCCGTACCACCAGCTACAACCCCCGGGGTAACGGTCAAGTGGAGCGAGAGAACGGGACAGTATGGAAAGCAGTCACTCTAGCTCTAAGGACCAAGGGCCTCCCTATCTCCCGCTGGCAGGGAGTCCTCTCAGATGTGCTCCATTCGATACGGTCGCTATTGTGTACTGCCACCAATGCCACGCCTCATGAACGAATGTTTAGCTTCCCCCGGAAATCCACCTCAGGCGTATCCATGCCATCATGGCTCTCCACCCCGGGTCCGGTATTCGTGCGAAGGCATGTGAGGGGCCATAAGACGGACCCTCTCGTGGAGCCAGTGCACCTACTCCACGCCAACCCCCAATACGCGTATGTCCGGCACGCCGACGGAAGGGAGGACACCGTGTCAATAAAAGACGTCGCCCCAGCCGGTAACGACAACAACCACGGCAATAGCAGCAACAACGACCACAGCAACTCTTACCCACCCACTACTCTTTCATCACCCCCGGAAGAACATCGACCAACGGCACCCCCACCAACTACCCCTTCAACAACCCTGGCGGCACCCCCGGCAGAGACCCAGGAGGCCACCGGGGACACCCAGCCGACACCCGCGACACCACAACAGCCACGTCGGTCGCAGAGGACTACCAAACCCCCGAACAGACTAAATCTATAGAAGGGGTGAATGTGATGAAATATTCCGTTCATCACTGCCTGTGACTGTGGTTGGTTTCAGGTTCCCCCTTACCATTGTATTGCCTGTGACTGTGGTTGGTTTCAGGTTTCTCCTCACCATTGTATTGTGTATTGGAATGTATGGAATGTGTTGTGTGTAGGGCTCCGCCCATACCTGGCCTCTATGTAAGCCAGCTCAGTCTGGCCTCACAGCCAGTACTGCAGACCTCCAGGGAAGATACCTCTCTCCACTGCGTGTTATCTTCTAAGTTAATAAAAGCCTTGTTTTGTTTCGCTAACATCGGGTCTCGGGATTATTGAGGCACATCAACTTGTACTTCCTGCAATCTAGTATACTGTATTTGCTGCTCACGATGTGGTCTCCTCTACATTGGGGAGACCGCTTTGTGGAACACCTCCATTCAGTCCGTAAGGGGGACCCCGAGCTCCCGGTGGCCTGTCACTTTAATTCATTACCACTCAGACCTCACCGTCCTCAGCCTCTTGCATTGTTCCACGGAAGCTCAGCGTAAGCTCGAGGAACAGCACCACATCTTTCGATTAGGCACTCTACAGCCCCCTGGACTCAACATAGAGTTCAACAATTTCAGATCATAACCTCGGCCCCTATCACATATATATACACATTTATTATTTTTTTATCCACACTTTTTGTTTGGCCTTTTTTCTTCTCTCCCTTCAGCTGTCCTTCATTCTGCCAGCGCAATTCACACCTCATCTATAGCCATCCTTTATTCCTTAACCTGTCCCATTACCACCTCCTTTTGCCTTGAATATCTCTTAATGTCCCTCAATCTCTCCTGCTTTTTATCCCAGCACAGACCTTCCCTTTTGTTCTTTCATCCCCTCCCCCTTTTCCCAGCCCCTAACTTGCTTCACAATCTATTCCTTTTCCTGCTTTTTTCCAGTTCTGACGAAAGGTCATCAACCTGAAACGTTAACTCTGTTTCTCTCTCCACGGATGCTGCCCTGGCCTGCTGAGTTTTTCCAGCGTTTTCTGTTGTTGTTTCAGATTTCCAGCATCCGCAGTATTTTGCTATCGTATTAGTGTCTTTAACTCTTGCTGTCTCCATTTTTTTTCTTTTATACGGCTCTCATTCACATTCTCTCATCGATACCTCTGATCTTTGTTCTCAGTCTTACTCCTTCCCTATTTCTGTAAGTCTTCCACAGACATGTATCTCATGTTAGACAAACACCGACAGCAACATCCGGAAGTCCACTTCACTCTATCATGTGGATAACAGGTGCAGTAATGAGGAACTAAGAAGTGGGGAGTGGGAGGCAAACGAAGGAAAATATATAAATTAAGTGCATTTACTGTCATGTCAAACTAAAATTGGGCCATATAACTGAAGGCTATGGTTCTGTGAAACCATTGCTGTTAGCGTCATTAAGTATGATATTCTGACACTGATACTTTATTTCAACTTCTCTGACCAAATTCATGTTGCAGCTTGTTCATGTAGTGATGTCCACTCTAAGTTACTGTAAAAGGTATGCATTTAAGTTAACGAATGGACTGAGTTAAGATTTTTGTTGATCTCACAGTAATTAGCTAAACAAGTTTTCAGCCACTCCAAGGTTTGTAATATTACAAAGGAACCAAATCAAGATACAGTTGGTGCTCTAATGGTGTTCTGTATCTACACGCCTTTAACAAAATATGCTATACAGACATGCTAGTGAGATCTAGTTGCAGGATTTCTGCACGCCTCCATTTAAAAGAAAATATTATATACACACTGACAAACAGTGCAATTTGGAAAGTTTGCATTTCAGTAACAAGAAAAAGCCGTAAGCACCAACAAGCCTGTGCCTTTTTTACTGATCAATCTGATCCATTAGCCTGCTCACCATATTCCTCAATCCTTTTGCTTTCTGGAAGTTTCTATTGTGTCCAAATGAAATATCAGCAGACTATATGTAACAATGGCTACTAGTAAAATACATGTTATATAACTTCCTCAGGATCTGTATTTCTGAACTGTATTGCTTTGCAGCATCGGTGTACAGTTTCAACAGAATTTACCTGCAAACAGTTTTGTAATATTACAAACCTTGGAGTGGCTGAAAACTTGTTCAGCTAATTATTGTGAGATCAACAAAAATTTAACTCAGTCCATTCGTTAACTTAAATGCATACCTTTTACAGTAACTTAGAGTGGACATCACTACATGAACAAGCTGCAGGGTCATGGATGGGATCTTTCATGGAGCTTATGGGCAGGTTCAATGCCGGTAACAAATTATCGAAAGAAAACCACCATCACAGAGATGCCATGCTGGCTTTCACAGCAGGCTCAACCTGAAAATGACAATCTGCTACAGTGAATACTTCTTTCAAATGTCTATCTTACAAATTTAGTACCAGATAGAAATCAACAGATAATCTGCATATAAACATACTAAGTATGTTAAACACTACACAAATTCAAAAAGGGGGTTCAGGACAGTTGGGTTTAAAAAAAACTCTTTGTGCAGACTTTTGCTATGTTTCTTTTTCAACTGACTTTAATCTTAAGTATACTCAGCAAAGCCACACCAATAATGAATATTACTACAGCTGGAAAATTAATCTGTGATTGTAGGTGGAAGTGCTATATTGAGGTGCGCTTATAATTAATCACTCAAAAGTCTAATGGCGATGTGCACAACTGTTACACTGTATGCCTCAGAGAATTAAACATCCCTCCACCCACCCATTTCCTGTGGGTAACCTTTCAGAACACCAAGAATTCTAATGTCTAAATATAGCTGCCTGGAGCACACATATCTATATGAGCAGCATTTATTTTAACTGTACTGTACAGAGGCCTGTCTGAATTATTGTATTAATACCTGAAAGTGAAACTGCCTACACAGAATTATATCACAGTCCACTCAAACCCTTCACCCTCATAGTAATCTTGAAACCATAAGCATAACATTTTCAAATTTAAAAACACTTTCACAACTAACCAAAATGGTAAGTATATTTCTCTGGCTCAATGTATAATAAAGTGTGAGCACAATTGTATTTATCATCTTCGGAACTGAAGATTAAATACAAATGAGGTGAACTACATGAGTATCAGAAAAAATTGACTCCTGTCTCAAGTAAATCCTTATCTACTGTTACCTTCATTACCAGAGGTGATTTGGTAAAATTAGATATTGGAAATACTTCCTTTACCTGAAAAAATTCCAAACTGAATAACGACCAACAACTCTGCCTTTTGCAGTAACTTAGAGTGGACATCACTACATGAACAAGCTGCAGGGTCATGGATGGGATCTTTCGTGGAGTTAATGGGCAGGTTCAAAGCCGATAACAGATTACCAAAAGAAAACCTCCATCACAGAGATGCCATGCTGGCTTTCATAGCAGGCTCAACCTGAAGATGACAATCTGCTACAGAGAACACTTCTTTCAAGTTTCTATCTTACAATTTTAGTACCAGATACAATCAACAGACAATCTGCATATATGCTAAGTACATCGCAAAGCATTCTTCAATGAAGACGCTGCAACTTTAATACATGGCTTGGCAGTGATTGCAGACTGGGGATCAGAAGCTTCACTGGAAAATCTCAACTTGCTAGTTGTTAAATGATTCCATCAGTTTAACAAAACCTATTCTTTTGTCTGCCATCAACTTTGTTGCACGGTGTTAAGTACATGTTTGCGCAAAATACAACCCTCACCGATGTCAGGTGCTCAAGGCAACAATGGTTAATGAAAACTAAGCTAGGTATGTTTTCCTATTCCACAGGTGTAAGATCTTTACATCTCAATGCAATGAGACATCTCACAGAGGCAAAGAATTCAAATGTATCAAAGAGTCAGATCTACAGCACATCAGGTTTTTTTTTTGAAAGCTTTGGTTGGCTTTGACACAATATTCAAAGCTACTATCACTGAGGGCTTTCACTGAAATTACTGAACATAAAACTGCAGTACTCATTGTTAGCCAACATACCCAATGTCAAAGCCATCAAAAGAAACTTTACTAAATATAAGTATTTTCTTCAGAGCCACTGATGGCATTTAACTCTTACAACCAATTCCCTACCTGGTTTAAAAGCAAATTATTACAACACTATTAGAAAAACACAATCTAGTTTTAAAAGGACAGCTGTTCCTTTGCAGAGTTTATAAAGTGAATACTGCTACAGTATATCTTTCATGTCAGATTAATACATACCATTTTCTGGCTGGTCCTTGATATCCTCACTTTCCTGGCTAGGACTTTCAGACTGACCTGAATCTGAAAGACAGAAAATATAAGCCAACCTATTAAAATGGATCATAGAAACTTCATCATAGAAGCAGGCCCTGTGTCACAGCTAGTTCCACATTAAAGCTATCTATTCTAATCCCTGCTCTTTCTCCATAGCCTTTAATATTTTCCTTCCCACATCACAATAGTGACTCCGCTTCAAAAAGTACTTCATTGGCTGTAAAGCGCTTTGAGACGTCCGGTGGTCATGAAAGGCGCTATAAAAATGCAAATCTTTCTTTTTTCTTTAAATGTTTATCTTGTTCCCTCTTAAATGTCATGATTGACTCAAGTTCAGTAGCTACTTGTGGTAATGTGTTCCATAATCCATAATGTTGGGGAAGGGGTTATTTAGAGCCATCTCGGGAAGACAGAAAGTCGAATCAGGCCAACACAGAATGGGATAAAATTAAGATAAATTATCTTCAAAAAATGCACTAACATTTGGGAATTTTATTGTTGACAAATGTGATTGGTTGTAAACCATGCGCTGAACAGGTGCCCAGTCGCACACTGTATTGGGGCACTGGTTTGCTGCAGGACCTGCGATTCATTACGCAGTGAGTTCTTAATCTTAGCCAGGTTGTCCTGGTGAAGGGCTGAGCTGAAGCCCAATTTTAATCATTCTGGTGAGTCATGACATTAAAATAAATATATTTTGCCATGATTGCTTATAGGGAGAATCATTCCTCTGCGGATGGTGGATGATAATTTTGTATCCTACCAAAGCTTCCTTCAGTCACAATACATGTCAATTCTTCTTCTAACCTAATTAATTGTTGCCCCATTGATGCATCAGCATTCTTTGGTGTTCTGGTGGGCGCATGGACCAGCATAAGTGTCCAGTTATTGGTCTCTGTGAAACTTTGCAAATATCAGAACTGTGATATCAGCCAGTGTCTAAAACACCGGAACATTCATCATCACTGCACCTTCTCCATCCATATTGCACTAATACCACACTGGAAAAAATGTCATCCTGTGACCATTCTCTCTCAGCACCTGGGTGTCAGAGAAATTCACTTCTGCAAATGGCAATGTCTTCAAACACTCAAGCACCTTCTTTATTCAAACCACTCTCTCAACTCACTTTGCCTGCCACAAGGGCTTTGGTAGTCTTCAAGTACACTTCATTTAAAGGAACAAGGCAACTTTGCCTCAAATCATCATGGCATATATGTCCCCATATGGGGGAAGTCTCCATTACACTCATAGTCCTGTAATATTGTCTTATCTCCTTCCATAGTAAAAAAAAAATTCAATAAGCACCATAGAGGGAGAGTCAGCATCACTGAAACCCCTCAGTCTGAAGGAAGAGGAAGCTTTGGGCTTAATGAACAGATTTACATTCTGCCATGGAGGGTGGAGAAACGGCCACCCTTGGCTGAGGAGCCTACGAACCCAGATTTCAAAAGCCCAGTCAGCAAGCGATCTATGATTCAGGAGCACTGATCTTATGTGACAACAGCGGAGGTAATTTTTACACAGGAGATGATGGATAGCTGGGAGGAGTCCACTCTGTGCATCTCCAACACAATGCAGGAAGTTTCTCACAGTCTCGAGGCATTCTGCAGATCATGACAGCCCGAGTAAACACTGTAGCATCAAGATGCCAGGAACATAGGAGCGGCAGTAGGCCATTTAGCCTCTTGAGCCTGTTCCACCATTTAATGAGGTCATGGCTGATCTGCGACCTAACTCCATATATCCATCTTTGCCCCATATCACTTAATTCCTTTGGTTAACAAAAATCTATCAATCGCAGATTTAAAATTAACAATTGATCTGGCATCAATTGCCGTTTACGGAAGAGAGTTACAAATGTCTACCACCCTTTGTGTGTAGAAGTATTTCCTAATTTCACTCCTGAAAGGTCTGGCTCTAATTTTTAGACTATATCCCCTAGTCCTAGTCTCACCAACTTCTAAAGACACTGATGGCTTCCAGAGTGGCATCTAACAGTGCTGCAAAAGATGTTCTCACAAGACGTTTTCACATGGCTTCCAAGACCCGTTTGGAACTATTCAGTCTGGGATGACACCAATCAGTAGCACCTCAGAAACTATGCCCAGCACCAGTGGGCTGCAAGGTGAAGGTGCAGATGCAATTGTCTCTCGAGTGTGGCAATCAACCTACTTGCTTAACACCCTCTCCAATTCCTTCACATGAGGGAGCTTCAGACCTGGACCTTGTACCTCAGCTGCTGTGAGCGCCAAGCAGCTGGAAGCAGGTCCTTTTGGAATAGCAGCTACCCTGAAGTAAGATTCACCTCACATCTCTAAGGTTCATGGGGAACCATCCCAGCCACTCACCACTCAACCTTATCTCATTTAAGATGAGGCTCCAGAGTATAAATGGAATCAATGCGAACTCTGCTTGAACATTCCTATGGTGCAACCTTTCCAGTATGAAAGTGATAAAGGTATTTCCCTAAGAAAACATGGCATTAGTCACTTACCTTATACAGTAATAAATTGCACTCTGGCTTATCTAGAAGATGTTCCCTATGGTGGCCTGAAAGGATCCTGTTGCATAAAAGCTTAATGCTGTGGTGACCTTGACAGCTATCCAAACAGTTTTTCCAGTCCTTGAGGTTTTACACAAGACAGGCTGTAACAAATGGCATAGCTTTGCAATGCACCTATAGTGAAGTGCAGGCAGTAAAAATAGTTTTCCTCTATCGTGCCCAGGTAAGAGTGGTGCGGTTTGCAAACATGAGTCCTTCAGCATCGATAATACTGCTCGAGGTGTTTTTCGATCTGAAGATGTGAACCCTGAAAATCTGTAAGATGCAATCCTGCTGCTTATGCTGGACTTGCACCAGCCATCGCCCTCCAGTACCAGAGTTTGCAGAGTCAGTGTGTGCATAGGGTAGATAGGAGCAAGTGCCTCTGTAGGTGCATGTGACCAGAAAAATCCAGCATCTGACTGTCTTTGGGGGTGGTGGTCCAGCACCTACCCCCGCACTCCCCATATTCCATGCAGACTTCAATCAGCCCCATGTGTATGGGGACCAATATTGATTCTTTTTTAAAATTTGGAGCATTCTTTGAGGGCCAGGTCTGGTGGAGCCCATTACTGTCCATCTAGAGGCTAGTAAGCTTCTTCTCACTTGGCGTAACAGCCTCCACTGCAACCGAGTCTTGATTAAGTCAGAAAAGCCGGAATTCCTTTGTAGGAGTTGCCACCCTTGTAAGAGATGGCCAAAGGTTCTGCCCCTTAAAAGGCATGTTGGAGAATCCGTTCACCAATGAATTCCGCCAGTTTACTCTCCGAGTTACAGTGGGAGACCGGCTAGACCACCACGGAATTTTGTGGCTGTTGTCTTCAGATGCACTGGTCTCCCCTATCCAAATCATGCACCACTATAAGAACATCTAAAAAGATTCCTATCCTCCCTGAATAGGTGCAACTTGTACTGCAACCTTAATTAGGAAGGCTTCAGGAAAGTATGGCATTACAAACTGAAGACTTTTGCACAAGCACAGATTCAGGAAGGAAATAGAAGTTTGCAACAAGTTCCGTGCAGAAGCAGAGAAATACTCCCGGCCAATAGAGTACACTGTACAGCAACAGAAAGAAAATCAGTACTTCTCAGTTAAGTAGCATTCCAAAGCAGGTCTGAGTTGTTTAGCAATCATGCACTCATTTCATATGGACAAGATGAATGCTGGGGGTGGAGACCACTCAAAGTCATGAAATTCAGCAATTTAAATAATATACAAATTCAATGAGGTCTCTCCATGTCCATAGCTTGGCCTCATTCTGGCCTCCAAATGCACACGTTGCAAAATGTCAAGCATGCAATCTTTTACCCCCCAACCACCACCCCCCCCCCCGCCGTGCCCGATGCCAGAAACGCCCTGTGCTGCTGGCGAGACCTCACAAAATTGATTCTAGATGCGGCACAGAATTAAAAGGTTACCTTAAGCCTACTACAGCTATCAAACTGCAGCCTGCCTTTGAAGTTTTGTAGTAGAGTTCAAATGGTCATGACATCAGGATATAGTCAAACTAACACAGCAACATCTTTAATCACAAACAAGTAGAACTCGCCAACCTCTCAACTACCTTACCATTGTTAACAGCAGCCAATAACCTCAGGACTCTGCAGGACCCAGCTTCCTCGTTTGTGAAAGTAAATCCACTGAACTATTATAATCCCGATAAGAGTAACCGCTTCAATAATAAATCAAATAAGGGAGTCCATATTGCAGAATCCAAAATCTGCCTTTCGTTCTTTCTTGGTCTCTGTCACTGCTGCTTCAAAAATGGGATGCTGACTCACAGTGGGATACAGTTCCGTGGGCACTTGCAACCTTCAGTTACCTTCCAATGAACGTCAGCCAGGGTACTTGACCATGAGAAACATTGCAGCTGTGCAAAGTACTTTCCTCACCCAGCGTCTACAATGTCAGCAGAGGTCACTGGATAATGATCAGCAGTGAGAGCTTTGGCTTATTTCTCCTCTCCAATTTCAAAAGTGCTGAAAATAATCTTGATGCCCCCTTCCTCACTGAGAATTGCCAGCATCAGGGATCAAACCTGGGAACGTCCTGGTCTATATTACACAACAACAACTTGTATTTATATAGCGTCTTTAACGTAGTAAAACGTCTCAAGACGTTGCACAGGAGTATTTTAAGACAAAGAATTTGACACCGATCCACATAAGGATAAATTAGGGGCAGATGGCCAAAAGCTTGGTCAAAGAGGTAGGTTTTAAGGACCACATGGTGCATTCATCTACTGAGCCACGGAGGCAGTTTTTGGCTTGCTTTCCCCTTTTTTGCTTGGCATCTCCAATAGGTCAACTGAGATAGGGAGGACAGGCCAGTGGCAAGTGTAAGCCCATATCCTGACACTGTTCTGTTATTCTTCTAGTTACCTCCCTTGTTATGTTCTCCTTATTTCTCATTTCTGCTTGCTTCAGACTTTCCTAGCCAAGCTCTTTTCTGATCAGTTTAAATTGACAAATTTTTTACTTGGCATTTCCTTTGTATTTTTCATATTTTTATACTCTTCTGTGTCATTTTCATTCTGCATAGAGAATATACAGATTACTACCTCCAGATGACATATAGGCCCTGACTTTAATGGGGGTGGGGGAGGGGATGGGAACAGTGTGCGCAGCAGGAGGATGCAGCTGGGAACCCCTGGGAACGGTCCCCAGTAGTCAAGTAAGTGAAGTGGGGGGTGTTCTGGCAGGGGCAAGCGAGACTCAAGGTTTCATTGTGTGGTCTGGAGGAGCACTCTTGCGGTTTCCGCAGGTGAGATAAAATCAGGATCACCGCGTCAGAGCACCAACACACTGCCATACATTGTCAGGATATTTGTCTTCACACACTAGGGAATGGCTGCGCGATCATGCACTTCCAGCAGGGAAGCTACACTGTCATGTCTTAAGTTGGAGCTACAGTAATATAGCTCTATCTCCAACTCCTGATCCCTACAAGCATGGCTTCCCTGTCAGAAGCACAACATCACAGAATCATCTCAAATATCTTGCCAAACTATTTCCAGATTATTGTGTGTGCAGTGGGGCTTCAGGAGCTCCCCTGTCCAGGTTTGTATCTATAACATTCAATGCACTTTAAAAAGAAAGTAATTCATTATGCGAAATGCTTTCGAGATCATTGGACTTGAAAAGCGCAATATCAATGGAAGTAATATTATTTATTAGAAAATGTTCTAATCATCAGGAATCTCACAGAATACTATCATTGTTCCCCATGTGCCATCATAAGAACATAAGAACATAAGAAATAGGAGCAGGAGTAGGCCAATCGGCCCCTCGAGCCTGCTCCGCCATTCAATAAGATCATGGCTGATCTGATCCTAACCGCCAATCCACTATCACAGAACCATCTCCTGAATCTAACAGAATTAAACACACAAAATAGGAGCAGGATCAGGCTACACGTACATAACATATGCAGATACCGGGAAAAGTTCCACTCGTGCTCGTATTGCAAGTTTTAAAACAAAAAAATAAATTTTTGCAAGAACCATTCAAAAGTTTCCAGTTCAAAATGTAATCAGCTCATCCAGAGCCTTTCCAGGAAGTGACTTCTCCCCTAGCAGGGGTCCTTCACAAGATAGGAACTCTTCAAAAGGTGGGCAATAACAAACTAGCTGAGCTGACAATTAGAGTAAACTGCCCATTTGGAGGTTAAACAAACAAACACAAAGGCCGCGATTTTGCCGGTGCTCAGAGGGCGGGTTCGGAGGCAGGTCAATTGTTAAATTTGAAATGATTGACGACAGGTCGGGAACCTGCCTCCGTGTGAGTTTCCAAAGTGTCGGGTCTGCGATTTCAGAACAGACCCAACACCAAGCAGTGGGTGGGGCATTTAAGATAGTTAACTGCTTGTTGACTGTTTGTTAACCACTATTTTGCCAGCATTTTTCTATTTTCCCACATTTTTAACGGGGTTCCCGTTGTTCGGAGGTCACGTCAGGTAAGTAGGTCGGGTTCTCTATATGTCTCCCCATTGCGTTGAATAGGTGACAGTTGTAAAAGTGGTATGAAAGCTACCATTTCACTGCTGGCCACTTTCCAATGTCAGAAGCTTGAGCCTTCAGGACTTGGAAGACACTTTTGAGCTGTATGCAGTTTGGAAGTGCTTGGAGTAAACTCTCTATCCACTGTCACCTCCTTGGAGCAAGTTCTCTCACCATTGACAGATCGCTTCTGTTATCTTAACTTCAGCTGCCATCTATTCCAGCAACATCGGAGCCCTTGAAAAATCTCACCTTGGTCCTCTGAATCCCTCCACGATCAGCGCCAACATCACCAGGCACACCAACAACAACACGGACCTTCTCCGCAATCACCTGATGTTGCACAGGACACAGGACATCAGCACCCAACCACATTTCTGCCCGGGAGGCCAGCGATGGCATCACCATGGCCAGATTTACATCACTTGACGCTGTACACCCTGGCTGCCGCATGATGCGCCAGGTTGGCACCACCCCACACCAGCAGCATAAAGCATTCCTACAATGACCAAGCCATTCCTTTCACACTCATCACCATTGCGGGGGTACCGCTATGTCTCACCATTCACTGCAACTCACTAAGACACTTCCAAAGGTGAGCACAGATCTGTAGGTGAGCACAGATCTGTACAATAAGGCAAAGTGTTGAAAATATAGATTTCAATGTTGCACAACACATTAACAGAAAATTTACATGAACATTGCAGAAGACACCCAAGTGCCTACCCTTGTGTTTGTTAGTTGGAATGGTTGGACTAGGAAGAGAGTGAGTGTGAGGGGTGGCTAGTGAGATGGGGAAGTGATAATGTAGATAGCGAGGGATGGGTGGAGGTGCAAGGTAAGTTGGTGCGAGTAAGGATGTGCAGGAGTAGGGTAGGGAAGGCAGAGTGATGGGGATGTGATGAGTGGCACAGCAAGATGAGGTTGAGTGTGGCTTTGCAGTAACGTTTCGTGATCTACTGAGATCATTGAAAGGTTTGCACCACTGCAGCCAGGGACTCATGATGACATCCCGGCTTTTGCCCTCCTGTGCAATGTGCAACCAGGCTGCATCGGTGTCCTGGGGAGGTCTCTTCCACCCATGGGAAGGGAAGAGAATCTCCCTGCGTGCTGTGACTCCCTCCATAAGCATATGGAGGGAGTCATGGGAGAGCCTGGGTGCATCCGTGTACCTTTGTGCAGTGCTTGTCAGTATTTGCGGCACCTCAATGCTGCAGAACACTGACAGCACAACTGTCAAACTCAATGTGGCCGTGGTTCCTTAAAGGAAACCGGCTGATGGCGCTTCATCAAATGACGTAATCAGACCAGCTTCCTTTTAATTGGTCGGGAACCCCGCAGGGCGGGCTTAACAAGCCCAATCAACGGAAAATCCTTTTGGCAGAGTGGCTGCAGACAGGAGCGGGACCTTAACCTGGCAACCAGCACTCCCGCCGCGAACCCACCTCCGCTGGGAAAATCCAGCCCAAAGAGAGGCCCAGCTACAAAACAGCATTGTAGAACACAAGTCAAATTAAACAGGAAAAATAAGTTAAGCAAATTCCTGGTGGACACCTACTCTATACGGGAAGAAGTCTCACCAATCTAGCTATGGATTCTACACCTAAATGCCTTCCTCTTTCTAACTTATCACTTTGTACAAATCAGCGTTCATGTTATTCTTTTAAATCTCTAGAATGATGTGCTACAGTTTTTTTAAAGTTAGTTTTAAATTCCAGTCAAAAATCATAAAAAAGATTGAAATCCAATCTAGGCCTTGATACGTGATCTGACACATGCTTTCTACTAATGCTTATGTTGTGAACTGGCACCCTGTAAAAACTGAATCATTTGTGGTTAGAATTTCAACTTTTGATCATATCTAAATTTGTAGTTGTAGCTGGAGGAAGCCTAACCTTTGAGGGAGCTTGAAACCACTTACAATTAGTTTTGTGGTTTTTGAAAAAAGACATGTAATGACTAATGATGGAAAACGTGGCTTTACATAGTAGCTCTGCTAGACATGATCCGAATACCAAACCATCAGAAAGCGCATCTACTACAATATCTTTTTTATAGATGTAAGTTTTCAGTGCCTTAGTAGCTGGCATTTTGGACCATGAACTGTAAGGCCAGAGTTTAAATCCCAATATTCTATCATACTCCCGGTTAGCCTATTTCCAGGGAAGTTTTGCTAGGTTCAGCCAGGGTGCTAAAGGACACTGAAAGTGTCTGGGGATCAGGGCCTTTCTAAAAGGCATGCCAAATTGGCCAAGAAATAATATTAACAGATTTGGTGCAGCTATCCATAGGCTGGAGAGGATTTTAAAAATGACCCACTTATTCATTTAAAAAACTTGCTCTGTCCTAAAAAAGTGAACCTTTACTTTACCTTGCATAAAATCCAATTCAACACCAATCTGTATAAAATTACCATAAAAACAATTTTAATATTTGAATTTTTGTACTAGACATTCTATATAAACATACCATTGTTAAAAAATTATGTACTACAGTAATTGGAACGTTGTTCCTTATTCCTTTGACAGAAGTTGTTTAACCAATGAAAAGCACTATTCACGAGAAACAACTAAGAAATGTGGTACAGTATTTATAGTGAAACTGCTTATTGCTGCAAGGCTAATATTTCATGACCCTTACTTCAGCATTGTTTTTGCATAACACATAGTTGATGCTGTTTACAAGCCTCTCGCAATCACAATTCAATATGGGAATCCCTTTCAAACTTCTCATTTTGCCAATCAACAAATTGTTTTTAAAGCAACTGTCTTTTAGTTTCTCGAGAGAAAAATCATGACCGGACCAGCAGACCAGTGGAGCACACGTGAAACATATTGCAAATCTTGGAGGGAATGCCTGGGACTTAAGATTTAAAATAGCTTAATGTTTGAGATGTGAAAGAGAAAATAGACAAATGACAGGCTATTCCTACAATAGTTACTTTTTTTTTAAGAAGAATTCCTTTTTTTTTTAAACGGGGAAAATATATAGTTTCATTCAAATGCGAATCTAATAATCATTCGCCATCACCATCACGTCCCCTGTCTCTCATCGTGTTGGCTCAGCCTTATTTCCAGACAAAAATAAACACTTTAAGACTTTACTTGTTTGTATTCCCCTCAGCAGTGTGCTACGCATCAGCAGCTAAAAACAAAGAAACTTTTAGCTGCTCAGACACAGTACAGAAGCGCCTTGAACAACGAACCAGGGGAGAACATTCACAAAGCCTGACAGTCCGTTCAATGCGAACTTCAGGGCCATAATGCATTCCAAGTCCCTGCACTAATTAAATATGCATTTGCACAGCCCGATCGATGCGAGTCATGGATCGGGTGACACACCTGCGCATCTTGGGCCGAAAGCTCCCAGAGAAAACACAACCGCCTCCTTATCTTTTTTCATAGGCTCTCGATTTCTTCACCCAGATAACTAATTTAATTCTCTCACCCTTCAGCGAAACTGGATTAGGAAAGTCAATACTTTCTTTGTGCTCTGATGGTGGATACTGTGCTTTTTATTCAGTTTTGACCTTTCGACAAAGACAAGACAATGGCATTGGCTCCTACAGTAAGCTGATGCTCCAGGTCTCACGGGGAAGTAAAATACAACAGAAAACAGAAACCCCTGCAGGCCTCCCCAGACAGGTGTCCCCATCCCTGGGGAAGGTGAATAAAAATAAGAGGCAAACTATATAGATCTAAAAGCAATAAAGTGGGTCTTAATATACCCCAGATTTAACTCTCAGCTGTCAGCAAATATGGTTGGAATGATGTCACCATGAAATGGTAACTACAGTACCACACAGTGAAATGATAACCGTCCTTGAATCTGTAATTACAGCACTGGATATTGCAAGCGATTTTTAAGCAAAAAGAAAACCACGCTAAATTTTAATGTATGGGTTGTTCCCATGCTTCCTTTTTTGCTCCAGATTAAAAGCCAAGCCCCTGATACTGTAACAGGAAATGGGGCCTCTGCACAAGGCAGAGAGATGGGTCATTAAAATATTGAGAGATTTTACATGCTGCAGTAAGACCAGAATAGAAGCAAAAGCAAACAGAATTCACGTCCAGAAGAGCCATCTCACAGAGGTGCACAAGCCAAAGCCCGAATGTACATCCCTGAAATTTTAAGGGAGGAGCGGGATGGGTGCGGTTTGCTTTGTTGACATTTTCGTAGTCCAATCTAAAATCAGTAACATTTTGCTCACAGAAAAAAAGTCTAAAAATCAGTCAGTTTTACAGTAGGCACATAATATATAGGAATTCTTCATGTGTCTTTATATAAAATGCATATGACCAGGTCATTGTGTGCTGGAAGTTGGTTTGATCATCATTTATTTTGTTGAAATCTCTTCACATTAAAAGCTTCTGCTTAGATTTCAGCTAGGGCTGCAGTTAGGTGCTACAACTGGCCCCAGTGCCCTTGTGCTAGGGCATTCCAGCTCCTGATTTCTATCCTGTGATTCCTGCTGAAAAGAATCAAAGGAGCAAAACTCAGCTGTGATATCTCCCACTGTCAGATAGTTGGCCAATCCTTGCTGTGCACGTTTGCACATGGGTGACCACGTGGGTGAGGTACTGGATGGCAGTGGGACTACACTGCAACAGAAGTTAGCACCTTCAGAATGACTGGAACACAAATGGAGGGCAAACCCTCCAAAGTAATGGTCTAGCTTTTTCTGACAGCATAGGAATTAGTTTCCATTGTTGCTAGCAAATATATGAAAAAACTAGCAGAGGAAATGTGCGCATCATGTAGGGTACCCAAATAAGCCTGAAGTGAAAAGCTTTGAGGGTTGGCCTTCTTAAAAATGATGAGCCGATTTTGGAATACCACAAGGAGAAAGCCAATCGGTGGATTAAATCGCTTTACATGGTCAATTGACTGAATAAACTGCACAGTGACTAGGCCACTCAAAAACTAATTGCCGACTACCTGAGTCATTTGACGCCACCAAAATCAAGAACAGGATCTCAATGTCTTTGTTTGTTCAGACAATTGAGAAGCAGCTGAAGATTCAATAAATTTCTCTGCTTAGACTTGATCATCTTTGTTACTTAGCTTTTTGTAGTTTCAGTGATGTAGAAATTTGGAGCATAGATGCCATTCGGTCAATCTCACCTTTGCTGGTTCTCTGAAAGAGCTATCCACTTAGTTCTAATACTCTGCCCTTTCTTCATAGCATTTTATTAGAAGATAAGATGAAATTATTTTCTTAGACTAATATGGTTAAACCCTAATTGTTCTGATCACCCTGAATGTTACTTTAACAATAGGAGCCAGTTGCTCATCCTCCCACATTATGTACTGTGATTTTGTAATTTCAGTCGCAAAAGTTTTTTTTTTTTAAAAAGGAAAACAATTTTAAAATGGTCTCAGGCAATCACCCCCCATAGTAGCTCAGTGGATAAATGGATCACTGTCCTTAGGTTAGGAATTGGAAAAATTAGGTTGGTCCCCAGCACAGCTCCTGATAATTATCCAGCAACCCTTGAAAGAAGTTCAGATGTGTGGACAACAGGAGAGCGTTTGGCTCAACTGTAATGATCCAAAAATCAAATAGCTAAACAGTCGCTGTCCACTCCGGCCACTAGGGTGCGATATCGGAGAGTACCACCTAGAGTTCGTTTTTTAATTTTATTCGATCCAGGATGTGGGCATTGCTGGCAAGGCCAGCATTTATTGCCCATCCCCAATTGCCCTTGAGAAGGTGCTGGTGAGCCGTCTTCTTGAACCGCTGCAGTCCGTGTAGTGAAGGTACTCCCACAGTGCTGTTACGGAGAGAGTTCCAGGATTTTGACCCAGCGACGATGAAGGAACGGCGATATATTTCCAAGTCAGGACGGTGTGTGACTTGGAGGGGAACTTAGAGGTGATGGTGTTCCCATGCGCCTGCTGCCCTTGTCCTTCTAGGTGGTAGAGGTCGCGGGTTTGGAAGGTGCTGTCGAAGAAGCCTTGGCGAGTTGCTGCAGTGCATCTTGTAGATGGTACACACTGCAGCTACGGTACGCCAGTGGTGGGGGGAGTGAATGTTTAAGGTGGTGGATGGGGTGCCAATCAAGCGGGTTGCTTTGTCCTGTATCTCAGTATGTAATAACCCTCAGGGTCAGAAACGCAAGAGGATAAATCAGATGATGTTGGAGCAATCTTAGATATAGTATAGTTCTAATGGCTTACCAGTTTGCCACTTTCCATTCACGTACATGACATATTCTGATGATTACCAGTCTCAACAACACTAAAACACAGAAACAGACAGTTGCACCACAGTACAATGAACTGTTGGGAAGTGAATTGTAAATAAGATTGTACCACAGGTTTGCACATTTCTTGATTAGGGTAGAAGGCAGCATGTTTTAAAAGATTAAAAATGCACTGCATAGTACATGTGATCTTGTAGGCAACTCCTGTGGCCAAGAAGCTTTTATATGCTGGGAGACACGATTAAGCCTTAAAAGCATCAGTAGTCGAGACAGAAAAATGGTGTTAAGCTGGGATGGGATGAACATTGTTCCGCCCACTGTAGAAAGCACAGCACTTACAGACTGCAGATGCCAGAACAAGCAATAATGATAAATAGTCCTACTATAAAGACCACACCAACTATACAAGAGCTCATCACATGTTTACATTACCGAAATATCAATTATCACTGCAAGCACACTTAAAACAACAATTGTTTGCTCCAATAGTTAAAGAAGGTCACAATTTTATGTTATCAGCAGTTCCAAAACAGTGCAATTAATGTTTACCGTTACATGTACAGTAAACCATACAAACATTAAAAGGGGTAAGAGTGACCGGATTTGTACTGAATTAATTGATGATTGCTGTATTTACATGGTGTGTTTGAGAAACTGGTAACGAGAGGTTATCCTACTAGAAACAAATAAAGAGCCTGCCGACATTCACTAGGTTCATCGTATGAAAAATGGCAATTTTGATGTAGGTGGCTGACACATCTGCAAACATACCCCAGCATGACTTAGGGCAGAGTGAAGAAGGGAGAGGAGCTGGAAATACACAGGTCTGTCAACATTTGTAAAAAGATGGGCAGAAAGATGTAAAACATTTTTCAAAAATGTTAACCTATCTTTTCTCTTTTCAGTGCCGACAGATCTGTTATGTATTTTCAGCACTTGCAGTTTCTTTTATTTCTTAGGTTACAGTTTATTGAGGGGAAAGAAAAATCCGGTGGTTCAGTATTGCAGTGCAATCTTTGTAATTTTTTTGCACAGAGAAAGCAACTCCATTTACTTTTAATGTAGTGAACATTATTCTGAAGGTGAAGGGTTAACACACCAACCAATTTTACTTCATGGTTATGTGACGGAACTCTTGTGTCATCGTCAGGCAATGTGGGACATTAAGGGGAACTGCAGAATCAGCTAGAAAACAGCAGGAGACAGAGCTGAAAGTGATAGAGAAAATCCAAAAAATGAGCGGGGAGAGAAGGACAACAGCGGGAAGATTGAAAGAAATGCTATGAAAGAAGTGTGAAAGGAGTTAAAAATTTGTTTTAAAAAAAAAATCAGATAACCAGAATTATTCACCACACTATGGGCTAGAAATTGCAGTCGGAGGCGTACCTCCGGAGTACGCCTCTGACCCGCGAAAGAATTACAAAAATACCTGCTGGCGCCCAGGCTGCAAAAACTTGCGGTCTGAGGCTGCGAGGCAGAGGGTAGCGTAATGGCAGGTGGTGCGGAAGTGTACCTGGGATCCGTGAGCCTGGTTCTCCAATCAATAAGCAGAATTTATTTTAACCATTTACGAAGGGAATCCCCTAATAAGATGCAATGGAATTCCGAAATCTAACAATTATACAATTTACAGAAATTGAATTTTATTCGTAATTGCCTTCATTCCACCTACCTCACTAAAAATGTAATGTTTTAATAATTTTATACATTAAATCTGTAATCCGGGTCAATATTTGCATAAACTAATTTCATAGCGTGTATGTGCATAATTTAGGATATGAAAATGTTTAATTAACGGCTTAGCTAGCCCCTTACGCTGATGCATACAGGCCCTGTGCCTGCTTGTGTCAACCATAAGACTTCCGTGCACAATCACTGGCCAGTCGGTGGGCAAATAGCCCAACTCTGCACCAGCAATTGCTTTTTCATGGCCCCCGCGGATGGCCTGTCAGTGCATACGCTGACAGGCCGCAAGTTCCAGAATTCACACATGCGTAAGCACATGTGGAAATCCCAAACATGCAATGGATTTCAAAGGGAATACGACGGTGTACTCTGAGAGTACGCCATCATACACACCGCAATTTTAGGGCCAATGTATTGACAGACTAATGAGAAGATAATTGACAGAGAGATGTGAAAATGCTATCACACTCAGGTCATTCAAGCATTCGGGATTGACAAAATTATCAAATGATTCCAGGACATCCAATTTTTCAGGACTTTCAAGATATCTTTCTTATCAGTACACTTGAGGCAGCATTTTCACAAGTTCGGACTTGACTAGTTAGATAGAGAAATCCTATAATTAAGTCCCTCAGCCAAAATGCATTCTAATAAATCATGTCCAACATGGATTATTTAATAAAAAATCACATCTGCAGTTACGTGGACTTTAAGCTATGGGACTGGTGTTATAACACCATGATTTGTTAGGAAAGAAATTATCTCTGCAATTCATAACCACAAGTGTATTTTTTATATACATTAATAAACTATTTCAAAAAAACTTAGACCATTTTGAATGTCCAAATTTCTTTTTGCCTTGTGCTGCTCCAGTAGTTTGTCCTATGAGAGTAGAGAGGTCCTTCTCTGGGACATTCTCTGACATATGGCAATGCTATTAGAGAGTCCATCTAAAACACCTGCTCTGTGATATGTTCTTGAACACAATGTTAAGCCCCATTCACACAGTAACTTAATTACTGAAGTAAAAACCAAATTTAAAATTCTGACCATCAGGGTATTGCAACTATCTGGGAGCGATGTTAACCCTTTAAAGGTGTTATTTCACTTTGTTGATTTTTACTCAAGTCCATGGTAATATTTCTGTTTTGTTTTACCAACTTCCTGCAGTAATTGTAGTAAATGACCCATGATGTTAATAGTTTAAACTATAAATAGTTTGCAATTGTGGTGAAATATATGTATTACTTTCACTCAGTGAAAGCAAAAATAATACAGGATATTAAATTGATATGGTAGGTAGGGTGCTCCCACGTACCGCCACACAGTGATAGGACACAGAGCATTTGACTCCCTACATGCCAAGTTTCAATCTTGAAAGGACATATTGGTGTATAAATTTGTCTTGGGTTGTAGCGCAATGACGTCAATGGACAGAGTGTAAATCACTCGTTTTGCGCTAGCAAGGCAAATTTATACCCCAATGATCTGAAGCTAGCCACCTCCCACAGGAGGGAAGAGGAACAAAATGGTGGCCGAGTCATCCCGGGTCGCTCTTGCACATCTCTCTTTGTTGTCTGATAAAGACCAGTGTTGGCAGAGTCATACTTCTGGTTTTTCTTTTAACTGGGGAATGGCACGTGGCCTTGGAGACATATAGAGAGTGAGAAAACAAAATATGTGAGGAAGCTTTCAAATGATGAAAGGTACCTGCTAATTACTCCATAACAACATCCTTCAGCTGCATGTAATTTTCTCTGTAAAGTGCTCACAGTTGTCTTTCTGTGAAGTTTAGCTCTTCAACTCAAACACCAGCTACACTCCTATACAAATTGGACTCATTTATCAGGGATCGGGTTGGAAGAATGCATTTAACCTAGGGCTGTCCTCGGTGCAATATAATGGGAACTCGTGTACAGTTTGGGAGAAAGGAGTTAGGTTGATGATGCTCCTTTACATTATCCACATAAATATATGCAATAATTCACAGCCATCCAAATAGATATGCCAGGGAATAACTAACAAACACACGCTGAGGGGAAAAAATTCATTCCACTACAAGCTTTTCCAGCCTCTGGATCCTGTGTAACATGCACATATTCCATGTTCTCTATGCTAGCTTCAACTGATTACAGTGGTCATTTATGGACCATGTGGGAAATTAGGGAACTTTGAGAGCCTCTCAGCGTCATTAAAAGAATTCATTATGCATGCAAGAACCATCTGTAGGGTGCAAGGGTCTACTCAGATGGCACGAGATTGTCTCAAAATAGAGATCTGTAATTCCATTTTATATTGTTTGATTTTCATAAGGAATTTTCTTTCTACATTTCACAGGATGTAAAATAATTATATTTAGAGCTTAGATACACAGCCAAACAGCTTCTGAAAAACAGCACAATGTTTTAAAAAAATTAAATTTTACATTATTAGCCTACTTTCAGCACGTAGGCACAATCTGCTTATCAGCAGAGCGTGAAGGATTAGTCAAATCGAGACAACTGTTGAGAAGTTTAAAAAAATATGAAACCAGTTATTTATAACAATTTTGTAAACTGCACTTTTCAAATTCACAGCTGCTGTGATCACAGACTGTGCATGTTCCAGACCCATTTCAGAAGAGAGTAAGTAGGAGGTACTGAGCATTTGCCAGAACTGGAAAAAATTAAATCTTTGTTTACTGCCCAACCAGATGGCAGCAAGTTCAAATCCCAAGGCGGCTTGTTGTGAAAATAGGTGAGTTTGTTCAGTTCATTGTCCGCCCGCTAGATGGAGCAATGCACAAAAGTGGCACACTGCACTCGTGTGTGTGTGTGTGTGGGGGGGGTGGGGATTAGAGTTTATAATTTCCTCTAATTACAGATATAAAATAATATAAAAGCTCATCCTATCTATCTATCTGACTTCAGAGCAGTCAGTCAAACAGTACGACACTGGGCGAGGAGCATAGGCTGCTGTCTGACTGATGCTAGAATGTCAATCAGGTCAATGGTCAATTATAAAAAGCTAAACAAAGAAAAGTTGATATTACTTTATCTCAGTAATTAAACTGAATGAGAAGAGATAAGTTCTTTTTAAATTTAAGGTTATTTTGCAAAGTACTTTAAAATTAATAAAGAAAGTTATGGCCTTGGCGCTTTCACAATAAGCCATAAGGTTTCCAGTTGAAATTATTCTAGATTCAATGAAACAATCCCTTAAATGGCTTTGTGAAGCAGTTACTCATCATGTAATGGGACAGGTATGTGTTCCACAGCTGCTTTTCTCATTTCCAAATGCACGAAAACCCTTGTGCCTAATTCCTAGAGCTGGGTTATACTATTCTCAGACGGCATTTCCTACATTTGAAGAAAACACATGCATGAGCTTCATCAGAACTATCTCAGATGAATCATAAAGAAAAACAAGAAAGGGACTATGATTGTCTAAGTAGAAATACAGGTGAATATACAGAAAACATCAATATGCAGGTTATCAGGAATTGCTTCGTGGCAGCAGCCAATATAGTTTTGTCCAAAGATATTTACAGAGTAGGAAAGAAAAAAGCAAAGGGGAATGCTTCATATTGGAGTGCTGATAGCATAAACCTTGGCATCTGCCTTTTGGAAATATTTCCCGCCTCCCATTTTAGGAATCCACTGCTACTTCTCACTGCCACTCTCCCTCCACCAGCCAAGAGGGAGAGACAGGTTGGGCTACAGACCTGTCCACACTGCTGCCAAAGCCAATTTGACTGACAGCATAGTTGTGCATTGCCATGTTACCTGTGCAGTTCTCTAAAGGCCATCATTACTGCATACATTTATAAAGAGACACAGAAATTGCAAAAGGATGCCACAGTACCCTATATCAATAGAATAAGGTTACACCCACACCACATACAATTACTTCTGGTTTCGTGGGTTGCATCAGATGTAAAAATAATATGAATCTACCTGCCGCTTTTCCTCATACAGTCACCCTAAGCAGCTTTTTGTCTCCTATGTCTCCTCTCAATGACTAAAATGACTCGAGGCGCATTCCTCATTCATTCCCAATTTATTTTCAAACCCTTCCTCTTCTATGCAGCACTCCGCTAGTTCGAGGATGGGAGAACAGTTGACAAACTCCACTGGGGCTGCTGATGCTAGACCTGTTTCAAGAAAAATCCAATGGGAGGTGCATCGCTCCAAATAAAATTGAGTTTTCCCCAACGAGGCATATTTCATGCCAATGAAGCTGGAAATTGAAGTCAACAAGAATGTTACAGTTAGATATTGAAATGAATAACTTAAAGTATATCACATGTATAATCTCCCAAGTACTGCAGTACTTGTAAACTGGATCGTGGTGCTGATGATATCAGATAATTTGGGGTTGCAAACTTCGCCAGTGCAGAGTTTGAAATTTGTGCACATTACAGTGAAGGTGTCAGTGCTGAGGAGTGGAATGTTTTCCTATATTGTTAACTATATGCATCAAGCAGTGTCAGCAGGCAAAGTTTCCTCTAATTAGCCTCAATAAGGTGCCTCAACCCCAACTTAAAGAAAGTATACCTGATGCACTTTAATTTTGCATACGATCCATTCTTCTAATCTCTCAGAGTGATATTGGCAGTCTAAGGCCAAATCATGTGCAACTTTGTGGACTTGTAACAGTAAGAATTGGGTTGAGAGTGCCGAAACTCATTTCACTTGGGGCGGAGTGGAGAGAGAGAGAAATCGTTAACATCTGTTATAAACCAAATAAGATCCTTCTGAGCAGTAGGCTCTCACCAAACAGTTAAACTTGTGACTTTGGGAAGCCTGTAATTTACTCACCCATTCTGTCCACTTCACATCATTGCTCACTGTCAATTATTCTATTTAAATAGTTATGTAAATAATGTGACATTATGAGGACTGTATTCTGTCCCACTGTTGAGAGCATATGCAGTTCTGTACTGAAATCAGATTTTGATTTCTTAAATGGTAAAAAGAATCTGTCAGATTTTTTTGAAGGATAATGTAGTACTATTTAATAAACAATTGTATTCAGTGCAGCAAATTTATTGTAATTACCTACAGTGCTTCTAACTATAGATAGACTTTGAGACATTTTCTCACAGAAGCTAAAGACATTTACCTGTGACAGAATAGACTCTAAATCAGTCCAATAGAACAATCTCCTGCAACAAACAATGGCTCTAGTTCACCAGGCATGTACCAAAAACCCTCACTGAATTAAATCAGCATTCTGGTGTTGTCATTATATGTACTATGGTTTTAGACATGTTTTCATCATTACTGCTAATGCATAATTCTTATCCCATCACTCTCGACTCAGTAGCCACCAATTTTAAAAGCATAACTTGTGGTGTTGCACGTGGGGACTTAAGACAAAGTTCAGTATTCAGGTCAAGCCGGTTAGAAGGTAGCGGAGTAACTGGATCCAGGTGGGTGCCAGCTGAGGTAGATGGGCAGGTGAGGGGGGTGGAGAGAGAGATGGGAAAGAAGAGGCGGCAGGGGAGAGAGATAGACAGATAGGAAGAGTAGGATTGGAGTGGGGGACAGCAAACATAGAAACATAGAAGGTAGGAGCAGAAGTAGGCCATTCGGCCCCTCGAGCCTGCTCCGCCATTCAATGAGATCATGGCTGATCATCCAAATTCAGTACCCTGTCCCTGCCTTCTCCCCATATCCCTTGATCCCTTTAGCCTTAAGATATCCCTTGATCCTTTAGCCTTAAGCAAGGGGTGAAGAGAAGGGCGCCAGGGCAGGTGGAGGAGGGGGGAAACAGAGGACTATGAAGGGGTGCCAAGGCCTATTTCTTCACAGTGGGGCGGAGGGACAGGGAGGAAGCGATTGATGGGGAGGGGAGAGATGGGAGGTAAGCAGAGGAGAGGAAGAGGATGGGGAGAAGGGTGGAGGAGATGGGGCAATGGTGTATGGGGAAGGGTGGGTCGCAGTGGATAAGGGTCAATTCTCACTCAGTGGGAGATAGGAGAAGCACTGAACTAAGGCCCGATTCCATCTCCCTTGGGTGAGGGTTGCTTGTCGTCTCGCATGGAGTTACAGAGTGTAGACTTTCGGTTCAGGGTGGGGGATGCTGCCGAGTTACTTCTGGGTGAGGAGCTAGAAGAGGCACAAGCATGTGGGTGAGGGGAATTTGGTTCCTGTTGGATGGAGCATCAGTTACTGCTCACAACGGGCAGGAATCGAACTGAATCTCCTCTAAGCTGGGGTAGAGGGGGCAAGCTTCAGTTCCGCAGGGAACCTGGAGGGGATTAGATCATGTTTTCTGTTTAAAGGTGCGTGGGGGGGGGGGGAAGGGGGTTCCCTAATCTGTGAGCTGAACTATGCTTAGTGGGTTGGGGGAGGTTTGCAATTTCTACTCACTGGGAAGGGTGTGTGTTCCAAGATTTACTCATGTTGTTGGGAGTTTCTCCCAAACTCTACTGAGTATGGGGAGGGGTTCTCAAACTTAAATCTTTAGTATTGGGGGATTCTTTGTCCCAATCTCCACTCAATGGAACCAAGGGAGGGTTATATTTCATGCGGGGGGGGGGGGGGCGGGCGGGTGGAGCTGCCCTTTGTATTAGTGGATTTATACTTACATTCTTTAGCTCTGTAGTGATAGTTTTTCTCAACGAGCTTTGCTCAGGGGGAGCTTAACTCACTGGGGGTTCTCCATTCTCTACTCACGGCATTGAACTTTGGATGTTTTCCTGTTCCCTGGTACCATCTCCCGTCTTCCTATGTATTGTGCTGGCAGAAGCTTCATAGGATGTCTGAGACAGGTTTGGTGCTGAGCTGCTGAGTCAATTTTCTGGTTTTCTTGCCTATGACTTTCCTTTCCAACAGGGAATTTAGGTTCAATTGAATACCTGGAAACTACTGAGGCTCTTATAATGGGCCACCTGTAGGTGCAGTACCTTTGGAGTGATGAGAAGACTCAAGGGTTGGGTTGGGGGGGGGGGGGGCAGGTGGGAGGGATATAACTGTACCTAGCTGCTCCTGTTTATGCTTTACCAAATTTAAATAAAATATAAAAAGTAAATTTAAAACACTTTATTACAGTTACTTTTTTGTGTCTTCTTTAAATTCTAGCAGGACTGCAAAGTACTCTCTCCAGCAGTCTTCTGGTGAAGAGCTTTGGAACTTCAACCATGGAGAGAAGCAGCGTTTGAATAACAGTTGTGACAATGCGGGCTTACATTGGCACAGCATGACTTTCGCACTAAACCAATGGATTCATGCAGACATCAAGCAGTAAATCCCAACTGCTATTAAAATAGGATTTTAATTACATTCCAGGTATTAAAAAACAAATTAAGTATTGCTATCTGTTTAACATCTAGGCATTACAGCAATCAGCCCCAACCTAACTGAAACACAAGTACATCATCGCCAGGAGGCACAGAAGACTGAACACGTAAAGGAGTAGTTTAACAGTTTCAGAAAGGACAACATCAACAAAATGCTTCACAAAACATTTTCCTAGGTCAGTAAACTCATCAAAAGTACTACATAAAATATTTACATTTCCTTTCAAAACTTTTGAAAATAAAACTATTTAAAGATTACAAAAACACACTGGAAAACTTTGCATTTTCCCCAGTGGGCAATATGGGGCCCGCTGGTTCAGTTTCTGGAGCAGGCTGTTCTGCGAGCTGTGGCAGTTTGAAAACTCTCAAATGAGGCACCATCACCCTTTTAATACTTCACTTATAAATGGTTACATCTACATTCACATACTTCAATCTAAGCGGAGATATGAACACCTGAGCCTTGTCTAGCTAATAATAAGTTACATGTATATACATTGGGGGAAGTAAGTCAATACACATTGTCGGAAACATTATTAGAGAAATCAAATATCCTTCAAGTGGAAAGAATAAACAACTTTATATATAACAGCAGAAGTGCATATATCTATATATACAGTATACACAAATAACCTTCATATAAACAAATATATAATATGCACAAACTAATCTGATTGATTCAAAACTCGGAGTATGTACAATGATACACTCAGGGTAAAGGAGTCTTATTTTTTCTATGTAGGATCATCTGTCAGCTGTAGGTCAAAGTCATGACTGCAGACTGACTGTGCTCTGAGCCCTGTTGTGCTCCCAGCTGGGGGAGGAGAGAAGGGAAGGGGAGAGGCAATGGTAACCTCTAATTAACCCCATGGTCTGTGGGACAAACAATCCTGCCATAAACCACTTTACTCAGCCTTTTCAGCCACAACATGTTGAAAGATTCATTCTTCATTATGACAAGTGCCACTGGTGTCTTTAACACATTGTAACCTAAATACATGCTCTTAAACAGCTGTGAAACCATCATTACCATACTAAGGTTAACATTAATACAACGATGCATTGTGCCCCTCCTAACAGGCAGTGGGACATTAAGGAATAAATAAGATTACTTCAAGCACAGAGAATTAAAACAACAGATATGAATAGAACAGTGTCAAAGTTTCATAAACTTTAGATTAGTGTAATGAAAAAAATATTGCTTCTTAATTATTCAGGAGAAATAAACAGTAAGGATAGGCCCAACAGCATTCGAGATTTAGCTCACAAGTAGAACAATACTTATTTCTATCTCCAACACCCAAAATTGTATATAAACAATCCAGACATTTTTGGATGCCATCAATTTGCATGGCTAACTGGCATGCACATGTAACCAAGGCAGCATCAAAAAATATGTTCTTGAATATTAGCTGAATACTGACCAGGATGATCTTAACATTTTAATACCAGATTACATTGGCCAGTGACACTTATTATGCTCTTTATAAACTGACATATAGAGATGAAAAATATAGTCACTTCCCAATCTGCTTTTAATACGAGACAACTCCCCTTCTTTTCCCTCAAAGATTTAAATTTCAGCTTTACCATGAACTAATGCTGGAAGCTTGAAAAAATCCAAATGTTTTATTAATCTCCTTCTGTTCTCTTTCATTGAATTCTGAAATGTTTAAAAGATTACTGCAATAATACTAAAGTTCTCTTCTCACCAAAAAAAATTGTGGAATAATTTTAACTGCTAAAAATGTATTGGTTCTACTACATAAGAGCATAATTTTCAAAGCTAATAATACCACAGATAGCACTTCCTCACCTATCATTCCCCAACTTTTATCAACAATGGCATTCATTTTAGATCAAAAAGGAACAAAGAAACAAACTTCAAGTGCCCCGAGTCAATCTCATCGAAACTTATAAAATTCTAACAGGACTAGACAGACTAGATGCAGGAAGGATGTTCCCGATGGCCAGGGAGTCCAGAACCAGGGGTCACAGTCTAACGATAAGGGGTAAGTCATTTAGGACAGAGATGAGGAGGATTTCTTCACCCAGAGAGTGGTGAACCTGTGGAATTCTCTACCACACAAGGCAATTGAGGCCAATTCATTAAATATATTCAAGAAGGAGTTAGATATATTTCTTAAGGCTAAAGGGATCAAGGGATATGGGGAGAAGGCAGGGACAGGGTACTGAGTTTGGATGATCAGCCATGATCTCATTGAATGGCGGAGCAGGTTCGAGGGGCCAAATGGCCTACTCCTGCTCCTATCTTCTGTGTTTCTATGAGTAGAAGGGCTGATCTATTTGCAGAAAACAGCAGCAACCATATACTGATACATCGTCTACTTCAACTGGAGGGTCCTGCCCATTAAAAGAAGAGTTCAGGAGACTATCTTGTGATGCACATCTAAACTTAACATACTATTTTAAGAACTGACAGTTCAGGTTGAAAAATAAAACCAAGGAATATCACTTCCACATTCTGCATATGTTCTGTGGTTTTACACCAGCTGAACTGGAAACAATTAAGAAGGGGGAAACATAGTTATTGCTCACTTTAGCAAGCCAGACTCCGTTTCTGGCATCAGGCGATAAGGAGTAAAATAAATTTAAAAAAAGCACGAGTACAGCTGCAATCCACACGTGTTAGCACCACTGATCGAGAATTGAGTCATTCTACTGCTGAAGAATAAACCAGAGTTACTGCATTATTTGGTTTCATTTAATTAAAAAAAAATGATGGAGCATTTATCAGGCCCTTCATCTCACCTCAGTTGGTGAAAGGTTTAGGGCTTTGGGGTTATGTTCGTGCACCTTCTTATCTCAGTTGTCTGGGTCAACTCTGTCTGGGATAGTGCGCGGTCATTGTCAAACACAACAGCTTCACGAATGACTACTACACCTTTAAAGACCTGTGGACTCCTGAGATTTATGTGAATCAAGAAAGCCTAAACATATCTGGGCACAGTTTCCGCTCGGTAATTCACCCGAAATCAGCGTAAAAGATCAAGGAGTTTCAAGGCCAAATTACGTCCAGTGCAAATTGAGTTTCCACGATCTGTTACGCTGGTTTGAATAACATCGCACTGGAGATCTGCCCTGCACACAAGACTCTCCACGCCCCCAGGTCGAATTATTGAGCATGGTGAGTTTGCACCAATTGTGACCGTTCGAGGAGGCACTTCAAATTAAGTTGGGTTTTTTTTTTTAGGTGCAAAGACACTAATGGGGACCTTTTAAAAATATTTAAATATTTAAAAATATGTAATTCTGTATAGTTTTTTAAGTTATTTGAAATCAGGTTACTCACAGGTGCTGGACTAGACACTCTTACTAAAATGTTTATTATTTGTGATAAACTCATTTTCAGTTTTATTAGTAAAATTGCACCAGGTTACCACTCTTAAATACATAAAGGAATATTTTTTAATGCAAGCGAAAAGATATAAACAATTATGTTCTAAAATGCTGCCCGATTGCACTGGTTCACGGAAAATTTTGCGATTATACAAATGAGTTTTAGTAGAAACTTGAAGTATAACTTCACTTTGGAAAAACCAGCACAAATTGCACCCAGATTATCGACTGCACTGAAACCAGAAACTCTATGCAACCACATTTAAAATACTCTCCCTTAAAAGGTTAAAACATTACTTGTGTTGCCAAACCTGATGTTACAGTACTGGGGATTTGAATACTTGGGCCAGTCAATAATATTGGTAGAATTGCCCAATGTCTACATAAGTACAAGGACAAATAACCAGCCCCACTCATAGTAGGATCTAGGAATTTGAAATTGGATCATTCAGACTCTCACATCCAATTTTCAAGAATTCAGTACTGGTTTCAAAGAGCCACAGTGAAGAAAAAGTTGGTGCAATTATTATACTGCTCCTAAGTGTCTTTCACAACTTTTGATCGAGTGTTTATTAAATGCACTAGTAACATCTAGTGGCAGAATATCAATACTAATCTGGACACCCATGCATTCAACTGATGCAACATCTCTACATTGGACACTTGAAGCACATGTCTAAACCTAAAATTGCTCCAAACCACTTGCCAGTGTGTTTGTGGGATGAGTTCCATTACTTCACAGCCTGGACCAGCAAGCAGGGTGTCCCAGGCTCAATAGGATGTAATTCCTTCCAGAAAATCTCTTCATGGTTCTACAGCAAGTGCCAAAACCACAAAAAGCCCATTGTCTCCCCACAGCAACAAAAGTGAGTTGATTTCATAGAAGAGGGTTAATTTTTTTTAAAGAATAAAGCACCAAAAATCTCTGGACACATTAATATTTGTTTACATTTTCACTAAAAAGGATTTACTGTTTGTTTATTTGTTGTCACAGGGAAAGAGGTTCAAAACTAGCAAAACGGCACTGCTGTTTTTCACATCTTCAGTGTTGAAAGCTGAAGACAGTGAGAGAAAACACTTGGTTTTCCTAAAGTCTCAACAGTTCTCTGTTAAACAATAGAGAGCACATGATCTTGTGCATATTGCTGACACAGCAACATGACTGCCTTAAAGGATCTGTGGGAAATGTCAAATTTATAGCCCTTCGGGTGATTGGTAGAAGTTTTTTTTTTAAGGCAGGCCTGTTGTAGAAACTAGGCCTGGAGAATGTTCTTGGCTAAATCCCAGCTAAGCAGAAGGAAGCCGTGTCCCACACTTCCCCTGGGATCTAATGAAATATATAGCCTGTGGGGCTCCATTCAATTTAGTTATGTAGAATACTTCTTGCATTTGAAAGGCCAGTTCTAGCTGACACAACCATCATGTGTCTAGGGCTGCCTACTGCTCGGGTGCTCCTGTCTACCCGAGTTATAGTGAAAGGCTTTTATAACTCTGACTCCTACCACATAGCTCTGAAGAAAAATACCTGAGTCAGTGGGTAACAGCAGTCCAGACATGAGTTCCTAAGCAATCCTTGCATGTCGGGGCTGTTTGAAAACTGGCTTCCTGCTATTGTCAGAGCCCTGGGCAAAAACAGAAACTTGAAACAGTGTATTTTCAGGAAAAGAAACAACTTCCAAATTGAGAGGAACCAGCTATTCAGTAACTGAGCTCCAGCACTGCCCAGAATCATCTCAATCTTGCTAAGCTTTGCAAAATTTCCCTTAATTAAAAATAATGTAGTTAAAGTTAATGCTCACAAATGTACCAGTTCAACATCGTAATATCATTTGAACTCTCTTTTAGAGTATTCTTATTTGATATTAAAGTGGGAACTGGGTTGAAATATTGAGTAAATAATGACATAATTTAATGATCTGGAATGTAAGAATACACACAGGATAAATGTTCAGAGTCCAGGTCAGCAGTGATTGTCCGGTACACACTGGCTGTGGGCGAGGTATTGTGCCACCGAATTAGAAATTTTAAGGTAGAGTTTCTAAAAAGATATTGGGATGGATTTGAACTCAGAGTGGGTTCCCAGTCTGGGTGGGAAGAGGACACGGAGCGGCTGCCAGCAGGGGAAGATCAGGCGGCCCTTGGCCGTCTGCCAGTTTCCAGGTAAGTGGCGGGAGGTGAGCTTTGGGAGGGTCTCACGGGGAAGAGCCCAGTGCAGCGGAAGGCTGTGATTTTCCTTGCGAATCCTGGAGGAGCAACCCTTTGTCCCTCCCATTCCTACCAGCTGCTGATCTGCTTCAACCTGGCGGGAAAGCCGGGTGCCCCGGTTAAAATGTTATCGGGGTCCTATTGATGAGGTTCTCCTCCGCTTGCAGAACTCTGCAGGTTAAGACCAGAGACGGCTGCAAAGGGTCAGGTTCTGAGTGGATAAGTAACCTGCTCGTTTTTAAACTGCCTACCGTCCAGTTTCTACCAGGCAGGTAGGGTTAAAATCGGCCCACTGATTCCTGTCATGCCTCAGTAAGTTGATAGACAGTGCAGTGTGCACCTGAACCAAACAGTCGGGGAAGTCCCAGGATCCTGCTCCATACTGAACTACACAACACCTGGGCAGTAGTGGGTAGACACTATCATTGACTTGAGTCCTAGGGCAAAGGACAGAAATCCACAATCTCCTGCTGGAAGTCTATGTAAGAACTATAATGGGCATCAGAAATCTACATTATGAGGAAAAGGAAGTTCAGTTTGTTCCTTTTGGAAAGAAGATGATGTTGGAGTTTTCAAGATTATGAAAGGGATTGGCAAAGTGATCCAGACTAATTGTTCACCATTGCAAAAGGTTTCAAATATCACAGGACATAAATTATAATGTTAACAGTAAGGAGAGAAGCCTTTACCCAAAAGGAAATCCATGCTAGGCAATAAGTTACCAGGGAAAAAACAATTTAGCAGTCTCTTTGATGTGCTGATTGTACTCTCACCTCTTCATGACGTAAATACATAATCTAGGCTTCAGCGCAGTACGGAGGGAATGTTGTACTGCCAGAGGTGCCATCTGTCGGATGAGATTTTAACTGAGGCCCTGCCTACCTGTTCAGATGAACGTAAAAGATTCCATGGCATTACTCAAAGTAAACCAGGAGTTCGTCACGTATCTTGGGCATATTCATCACTCAACCAACACCACCAAAAAACAGATTAACCAGTCATTTGCCTCATTTGCTACTTTCTTGCTGCATGCCATGTTTGCTTAGGTAAGAACAGTGACTGCAGTGCAAAAGTGATTCATTGGTTGTGAAGCACTTTGGGACAACCTGAGCTTGTGAAAGACACTATCTAAATGTAAGTTCTTTTTTCGCTCTTTCTCAAGCAATAGAATAATTTGGTTTAAGAGGCAACTCAATGTGTTTCTGCAAAGTGAAGGGAATGAGGGGTATGGTGCGAAGGTAATACAGTAGATGGAACAGACTCATTGTACCTAATAGGCTTTACCTAGTCTAACAATTATAATTTTCTTATACGCCTCAGACTGGCTATAGCTCTTCCTCCCAATCTACATCTTGAATATATTGTAGCCCGTGGATATGCTGAAGAGTAACTCCTTCCAGTCCCATCCATGTCCTGTGTCACTCATGGCTGGATTACTTATGTAATGTCTTGATTTAATGTTCCATTCATCAAAAACTGTATCTTGAACTTAGTTGAACATTAATTCTAGATGGGATTAAATGCACTTTGGTATAAAGAAGGAGCTCGTCAGCAGGTGACAAAAGGACATGTGAAGAATGAAAGCTCAGGGTGAAAATTGAAGGATTGAATGGACCAATAATCACAGAGGTTATTTTCAAGCTGACATGTTCCATTATACATATATGGTAACCTAGAAAATGAACCAAAGTTAGCCAACAGCTTCAAGAAAGCTGTAAAATAGTTAACAACTCAAAAGTGGCCCTAGACCTGGCGAATGACATGTGAAATGGGGTAATTACACTGAAACTACAGTGAGGACACAGACTTGTAATTTAAGCTGTAACTATACCCAACATTCATCCACTCATAGTAGAGAAAATAAATGATAAGTACGTACCATAAACCTGATGGAGAATATAATTGCTCAAATACACGATTTAATTTCCAGAAAGGTCTGGGGTATACTCCACCACCAAGAATTTTTTTTAACCCTTTATTTAGTGAATTTTCAAGTGTTTGAGTCTACAATGAACATGGACATTGCATTTTTATCAAAAAAGGGTCATTTCCACAAGTTGAAAACTATTCTTTTATTGGCTAACTGCAACTGAATGATTCTCTGTATAATTTAACACTTTTCCCAGTAACAGCAGATAATCTAACAGTGGGAGATGAACATTTTTAATTAATTTTCATTTCTGAAAAAACTGCCTATTAGCAAATAGAAATGCACACACTCTTAAAGATACCTTCTCCATCCATCCATGTCTGGGGATTTATTCTGGTGAATGTTAAGCACTTTTATATATTACAATTTATATATATTAAATGTAAACAAAAAAGAAACAATAAGTGGCATTTTAGTTTTTAACAGTTCAACTTCCTCAAAAACAACCCAACAGTCACTCTTCACTTTTCACAGAGGCACTTTCCGCCTCCACGCCCCCCCATACAGTTCACAAACATTCACAGAATCATAGAAATTTACAGCACAGGAGGAGGCCATTCGACCCATTGGGCTGGATTTTATCAATGGAGGCGAGTAGGAGGCGGGACTCCCACTTTTGAGGTTGTAGTCCCGCCTCCATCGAGTTGTGGCCAATCCACGCGATTTTCCCTTGATTGACCTTGTTGAGCCCGCCCAGCGGGCTCAGCAGGCCAATTAAGGGCCACCCGGCAACAGGTGACATCACAGATTGACATTTCATCTGTCAAGAGCTTTTGACAGATGAAATATCAGCGTCTGACAGCTCTGTGAAGCTGTCAAACACTGACAATCTGTACTCTAAGTTAATTCCTTCCTCTCAGGCTGATTTAGAGATCTCTCCAGAACAGAAAGCAGAGGCTGCAGCTTTTGACAGCTCGCGGACATTCTGCTTTCTGTGCCGGTGAGATGAGGGACTCCGGAGACCTGAAGGAAGGAAGCCTGCATTAGTAAGTAAAGGTAAGTAGAACTTATTTAAACACTTTACACACACCAAACACACTTACCTCTGCACTCATGCACCCATCACTCACCTGAACACCGGACATCTCGAACCCTTCAAGTCCTTCAGCCCGACGGTCCGCCTCGCTAACTTGGCGTGGTTTGGAGCCGTCGGGCAGCCCACACTTCAGGGATAAAAATAGGGATTAGGCTAAAAACTATTGGCACTAATCCCCTTCCCGCCTCGGGGAGGTGGCTCCCAGTACAGGTCAGGTACCCGCCTCCTGGGAAACAGGCATGGAGGCGGGTTGGGGGCGGGATGGGTTCGTGCCCCCCGATTTCGCGATTTTAACACACGCTTCCATTTCTGCCTCCACAGCCCTGGGAAATTCTAGCCCATTGTGTCTGTGCCGGCCCAAAAAGAACTATCCAGCCGAATCCCACTTTTCAGCTCTTGGTCCGTAGCCTTATAGGTTACGGCACTTCAAGTGCATATTTAAGTACGTTTTAAATATGACGAGCATTTCTGCCTCTAGCACCCTTTGAGGCAGTGAGTTCCAGAACCCTCTGGGTGAAAAACATTCTCCTCAACTCCCCTCTAATCCTTTTACCAATTACTTTAAATCTATGCCCCCTGGTTATTGACCTCTCTGCTACAGGAAATAAGTCCTTCTGATCCACGCTATCTAGGCCCCTCATAATTTTTTACACCTCAATTAACTCCCTCCGACCAGCCCCCTAATTCAGAGGCACTCTAGCTCCTCATTACTCAGTTCAGTCGCCACCTAATTCACAGAAGCATTCTCTCCTGCTCCAAGCCTCTTAGTTCATGCTGGCACTCTGCTCCTCCTCTTCCACAGTTAAAGCTAGCACTCTCCTCTGCCAGCAACACCCCCCTCCCCCCGAGTTCATACTGGCTCTATTCCTCCTTGACACCTGCCCCCACCCGCTCCCAAATTCAACCCTGCAACCTTGTCCTCAGCTCCCCCACCACCCCCGCCGCACCCCCCTCAATTCAAGTGATTCCAACTCCCCTAGATCATGCTGGTACTCTTCTTCCTACCCCTCCCCCCTTCACCAGTTCAACCACTCACTCTTCATCCCTTTGTCTAACTTCATGCTGGCACTATTCCCTGCTCAGCTCTCAATCTACCTTCATCATTCTGACACTCTCTGTCCCACAACCCTAGTTTAAGTGGATATTGCAAGACTCTATGATGTGTTATAGCCAGACTTGAAGAAAGTCTGATAAAACTCCACATGAACAACTGCCTCAGAAGCTAAGGGTAATGCCTGTTTGAGGTAAAATTTGGAGTTCAATGAGAAATTGGCTAAAAGACTGGAGCAGGGGGTACTGGTCAGGGGCTAGACACTGGGCTGGGGAGATATACCGAGTGGAGCAGGGGGTACTGGTCAGGGGCGAGACACTGGGCTGGGGAGATATACCGAGTGGAGCAGGGGGTACTGGTCAGGGGCGAGACACTGGGCTGGGGAGATATACCGAGTGGAGCAGGGGGTACTGGTCAGGGGCGAGACACTGGGCTGGGGAGATATACCGAGTGGGGCAGGGGGTACTGGTCAGGGACTAGACACTGGGCTGGGGAGATATACCGAGTGGAGCAGGGGGTACTGGTCAGGGACTAGACACTGGGCTGGGGAGATATACCGAGTGGAGCAGGGGGTACTGGTCAGGGACTAGACACTGGGCTGGGGAGATATACCGAGTGGAGCAGGGGGTACTGGTCAGGGGCGAGACACTGGGCTGGGGAGATATACCGAGTGGAGCGGGGATACTGGTCAGGGGCGAGACACTGGGCTGGGGAGATATACCGAGTGGAGCAGGGGGTACTGGTCAGGGGCGAGACACTGGGCTGGGGAGATATACCGAGTGGGGCAGAGGGTACTGGTCAGGGGCGAGACACTGGGCTGGGGAGATATACCGAGTGGAGCAGGGGGTACTGGTCAGGGACTAGACACTGGGCTGGGGAGATATACCGAGTGGAGCGGGGGGTACTGGTCAGGGTCTAGACACTGGGCTGGGGAGATATACCGAGTGGAGCAGGGGGTACTGGTCAGGGGCGAGACACTGGGCTGGGGAGATATACCGAGTGGAGCAGGGGGTACTGGTCAGGGGAGACACTGGGCTGGGGAGATATACCGAGTGGAGCAGTGGGTACTGGTCAGGGACTAGACACTGGGCTGGGGAGATATACCGAGTGGAGCAGGGGGTACTGGTCAGGGATTAGACACTGGGCTGGGGAGATATACCGAGTGGAGCAGGGGGTACTGGTCAGGGACTAGACACTGGGCTGGGGAGATATACCGAGAGGAGCAGGGGGTACTGGTCAGGGGCGAGACACTGGGCTGGGGAGATATACCGAGTGGAGCAGGGGGTACTGGTCAGGGGCGAGACACTGGGCTGGGGAGATATACCGAGAGGAGCAGGGGGTACTGGTCAGGGACTAGACACTGGGCTGGGGAGATATACCAAGTGGAGCAGGGGGTACTGGTCAGGGGAGATATACCGAGTGGAGCAGGGGGTACTGGTCAGGGGCTAGATACTGGGCTGGGGAGATATACCGAGTGGAGTGTGTCCAAGGGATTGGTTCTGGGAAATGCACTGAGTGGAATGTTTTGGGGATCGGTGCTGGGGAGATGTTCTGAGTGGGACGTCCAGTGTTAGGGAACTATACAGAAAAGAATGCCCTAGCGATCGGTGATGGAGAGATGTACAAAGTGGAGCATCTCCTATGTATTCAGCAAGAAGGATTTAGTCCAGCAAGGGTTAACAATACATGTTAAGAGTTTCTAAGAATGGAGCTGGAATTTACAGACAGCTTTGTGAAATTTTACCTTATTGTATCAATGGAAACAAAAAGGAAGTTGATCAGATATTTTCTCCGAACAAAAAAGCTTCTTTCTGCTTACAAAACTTTTGTTTCTTCATGACTGTAATAAGAATATTTTAACTCAACATTTGGAATCTTGGAGTGTTTTTGATTATTCTTCTAGAACACTGAATGGAGAATACTTTGGCCTGTCTGACATTGTATTAACAGTTGGTAGCACCCTCGCCTCCGAGTCAGAAGGTTGTGGGTTGAAGTCCCATGCCAGAGACTTGAGCACAAAAATCCAGGCTGACACTCCAGTGCAGTACCGAAGGAGCGCTGCATTGTCGGAGGTGCCATCTTTCAGATGAGACATTAAACCGAGGCCACGTCTGCTCTCTCAGGTGGACGTAAAAGATCGCAAAGCACAATTTCAAAGAACAGCAAGGTAGTTATCCCTGGTGTTCTGGCCAATATTTAGCCCTCATCAACATCACAAAAAAAAATTTATCTGGTCATTATCACATTGCTATTTGTGGGAACTTGCTGTGCGCAAATTGGCTGCTGCGTTTCCTACATTACAACAGTGACTACATTTCAAAAAGTACTTCATTGGCTGTAAAGCGCTTTGGGGCGCCCTGAGGTCGTGAAAGGTGCTATATAAATGAAAGTCTTTCTTTCTTCATTAAACTATGGGAATTTGTAATGGTTTAGCGACAGTGTTGTGAAATGTATTCTGTGCTTTAAAATATATGTTTTTCAACGTCTTTCAGAAGCACTTGGGAACTTCCTTTTGGACATTTACTGTAATGCTGCAAATATCATGGGGAATATACTTCATTCCCCCCAGGGTGTCCCATTTCCTGGTAAATCCAACACAAAAGGAAAATTCTGGAAGCATAAACAACCGCAAGATTAACCAAAGATAGTGGCGATGACCCTTGTGCCAGGACAAAGCACAACGGATTTTGTGTTTAATCTTTTTTAAATAATTTCTGATTTGTTAAGTAACGTGACTTTCAGTATAGGCGGAGTGTGGAAGGCGTTCCTCGAGGGAGAAATGACACCTAGCATGAAATAAACATTCAGCTGGCTAAAGCAAAACCACACTGTTGTGGGAAGGAAAGCCCACAAAGAATGAAAATAGAAAGGGTCCAAGGCCTTGGCAGAGTGACATTATAAAAAAAATCTGAGCAGTGACTCATTTTGGCAGTCTACCTCAAACCCTGCATAGCCTCTGGCAAAAAGCCTCAAAGGAGACCCATGGCCACTGCCAAGCCATGAAACATCACAAGTATTATCTGAGAAAGCATCTAGACCTTTTTTAAACTGTTTTGTTGACATTTCTTTAGTTGCCAAAGAAATATTGTTATATATGCCTCATGAATGCCAATAGTATCTGCAATATTACATGCAGCAATTCAGAACACATTTCAGGTTTTTTAATTACAAATTAAAGGTTGTTTGTTTTATGAGAGGACTGTATTGTAACATTGCCTGAATCATCAGAATTACTCTTAAAGCCTAAGTTTTTCAATTAGCATTATTTTGATGTCAAGGTTAACGCTTTTAAGTTAAAAAGGTTAACACTGCATTAGAATAACACTAATCTGGGAATCTATGCATTAGTACATAAATTCGTTTAAATTTTTTTTAAAGTAACAAAATTCTTTTTAGTTACATTTCTTGCCACATCTGCTATATTGGGCCAACATTTTGCGATCGAAGGTTTCCCGCGGGCGGATGCCTCCGACCTGCAAAAATTCTACAAATGTACCTGGTGTCCTGGGAGATACGGAGGCTTGCAATCCTGGGCCTCTCCGGGTCCGTGCGGGTAGAGGCCCAAGTATCCCAGAGGCGCATGTGGTTCGTAGGCGCCCCTAGGATCACGTGGGCCGGCCCAACCAATAAAAGAACTCCAGTAAGTGTGAATGGGGATCACGTAAAAAATACACCAACACATGAAATACATTTTTTTAAAATTATATATTTAAAATTAATTAAAATGCCATTTAATTAAATATTTTAAACAAAAACTTCTTTTGGAAAAACAAATTATATGTTTTTACGGGGCTAAAAATAAACCTACCTTACTGAAGAGTATTTTTAATTTATAAATGAGTGATAAAATTTTATTTTTCTATTTTTTAAAACGCTTATGCTGGTAAAAGCAGGCCTTACGCTACTTTTACCAGGCGTAAGAATTTGACAGGCATTCAGTGGGCGGAGGTTGTGCAAACAGTGCAACTCTCCACCCGCGGAGGCCCTTCTCCCGGGAATGCGGAGGATCTGTCAAGATTCTTGACAGATCGCAAGTGCCGGGTTTTCGTGCATGCGCTTCGCATGCCTAACCCCAGAACTTGTGCGGCTCCTACGGGCACGTACACACCTTGTACGCAACCATAGGGATCGCAAAATATGGCCCATTGAGTGCTGTGATGCTGGGGCAGGTGTTTTGTTTCTGATATCATACACATAAGATTTGTTTTTTTTAAATGATCACATTCTAGGTTCATGATACCGGTCCTGCAGCTGTATGATTTTCAGCAGGAAGGACAAACAAACCAAGTTATGAACAGAAATTATTTATGTGTGCACTAAAAAAAATTTTTTACGTAATATTTAAAATTAAGTACGATTCTTCTGTCAACTTAGATGTCTCTAGGGAAACAGGCAAATATTGATTCTAAAACATAATTTAATGTCTCTCCCTTTCCCCAACATTAAAAAGTTAATTATTTTTAAGCACTGCAGTGGCTTAGTGCATTTAATCTATCAGGAGAGTACAGGAGGCACTAAGACAAGCATTGAGCTGAGGCCAAGTCAGCCTCTATAGGAAACCGGGGCAGGTTGAAAGATGTCACTGTTGTGAATCTCCTGGTGGCCAGTTTAAAGCAGCATTGGTAAGAGACTGGGATGTGGTAAGCTGCTATCTGTTTGAGACATAGGGAGACCATGCAAACTTTGCAAGGGCATTATTTTCTCCTTCTTTAGTTTCCCCTCCCCATGCTTTCTGTCATTCTCCAACTGACAAGACTGATAGGTAACCCATTCACTGCTCTTGTTTCACGCCACTCTAAGAGCAAAGGAACAACAGAAGAAACCATTTTGTCGAACTCAAATTGAGCGAGACTATTACAATAAGCCACCATCCACATTTTGTATTTCTTGTATTGCACTGATAAAACAACTTGTGTCTGGTAGCACTTGTGTGCTGTTGTATTGGTGGTAAGCACGATGGAGGCGAGAGGAGTCTCTGGCGGTAGCACAAAATGGGTGATAGCGAATTGGCAGCCTGCTTTATACCCCGCTTGACTTTCTTTTCCATGTTGAAAGTACATAATTCATTTTGGAATTTTTGATAATCGCTGAATAAAACTTAGTGTTCAATTTTTATAAAAATATAGTAAAAGAAAAATAAAGAACTTGCATTTATGTAGCACCTTTCACAACCTCAAGATGTCTCAAAGTGCTTTACAGCCAAGTAAGTACTTTTCTGAAGTGTAGGCACTGTTGTAGTGTAGGAAACACAGCAGCCAATTTGCACACAGCAAGGTTCCACAAACAGCAATGTGATAATGACCAGATAATTTGTTTTAGTGATGTTGGTTGAGGGATAAATAATGGCCAAGGCACCGGGGAGAACTCCCCTGCTCTTCGAATAGTGCCATGAGACCTTTTACATCCACCTGGTGTACTGTCCCTTTAAAAACTGGCAGGCAAAAATTGTACGTGTGTGTGTTTAGGGAGGGAGGATCTGTGTCCTTCCTTCTCTGCTCCCCTCCAGTGGGCTGCAGGCCGCAGAGTCAAAACAGTAGAAAGCAGCCTGCCAAGTCATCGAATCTTGAAATAATTAGCAGCATATGTAAGAGAACCTCAGGGTGACAGGGTAAGGAAACAGCCAAGAAAAACAAAGTGGACAATTCATTTTCTACAAGCAAATTAAAAAATGTCATGCCTTGGGGCCCTCTGCCTACTCCGATTTAAAATAAGATGGAAATAAATGAAAAGACTGTGAAATCTTACTCTATCTATACGGTGCTCACATAGCAGAGCGGCAGCTAGAGGGAAGGCTCATTGTGCAGCCATTATTGAAGCTGCAATCTCCACTTTAAATAAACTGGATGGTTATCCAACTTAATGTAACAGCAAAATTTGAAAGGTTTTAAATGAGAGAAGTTGATGGCAAAGACTATTGAAGCAGCAGAGAGAAGGGGCTGATCTTTGTAAAAATCAATATGCAAAAGAAAAAGGAAACCAAGGGTTAAATTTCAGCAAAGCAAGAACCTCCATTTATATGTTGCCTTATCACATCACTCAGAAACAACCCAAAACACTTCATACAGAATGAATTGGAGCCACTGCTGTAGGTCGGTGAACATGCCACAACTTTGCACACAGCAATGTCCACAAACAGCAGAAAGATTGTTGGTGAGGTGGTTTAGGAAAGAATGCTGCTCGGACATAAGGAAGAGTCACTGTTCTTTTTCAAATAGTGTCATGGAATCTTTAAAGCTCACTTGAACCATGTGTACAGACAAGTTTAACATTGCAACCGAAGGATGGAATATCTGACAATGCAGCACTCCTTCAGGATGGCAGCGAGTGAGAATTGAGAGACCTGAGGCCGGTCCAAAATTGGGTCATGGGCCTCAATAGTATTAAGTGGGCGAGCTTCCGGTGTCTGTTGCGCCTCCTCAGGCAGCTCGTCCATTTGCAGGAATGTCCCAGGAGGTGCGGGGGGGGGCGTGTCCCGCTCCTGCTCCAGTCTATGATACCCAATTTAGCAAAGAAGTCTAAAACAGGTGTTAGATCTCTCATTTAAATATGTAAGGGGCCTGACGGCAGTTTTAAACACTCACCAATGACGTCTAAAAAAAAGGCCCAACCCAGCATTGGGTTAGATGTCTTTCAGCCGACCTTTGGGCACCTGTAAAATGCGGGCAACAAGGTCCAATTTCTACCTCAACATCTTGAGTGAGAGCACTTTCTTCTCTCCAGTAATGTCAAAATATATGTGAAATGTATTGAAGTTACTTGCATATACAGGAAACTCTCTTTTAACCGGCACCTAAATAATCGGAAACCTCCCTTAACCGGCAAAATTCAGGAGTAGGTTCAGGTAAGTTTTACTTTATATTAGTGGCCGTGTAACCGGGGTTCCTGGGTCTGTGGCTGTGTAACCGGGGTTCTTGCACAAGTGCCGTGTAACCGGGGCTCCTGCACCTGTGACAATGTACGGAGCTCTCGTACCTTAGTAAGTATACCTCTCTGTAATCCGAACTTTTTGATCAACCGGCATCACGCCGGTCCCGGATAAAAAAAAGTTTCCTGTACTAGATTACTGATAACTTGATTGCATTCTAATTACCTATTAGAAAATATGGGTGAATGCACCCATCAAAAATAACTGATACAATGTGAACTTATGAAATCCTATTGCTAGTTCACACTGTATATATCGCTGATCTATTATTGTTCTGCAAGTGTCTTTAACATTCTTGCAACTGTCTCCTTAATTAGATTTTATGATTATTTTTCCTGTCAAACTTTGACCAAAAAGAGTAGATGGAACACTTTTGAGGCGTTGGATGAATTTAGGGAACGCTGACTTCATGTTTTGAAATAAGCTGCAACGGTTCACACAAAGGATAGAAGGATACTGTATCTCCACAGAGACATGATCCCTTTACAAGGCCTCAACAGTCAGGATACAGTAAAGCTATGAAAATTCAGCTCCAAATTTTGTCATAGATATCCAGCCTGTACATAAATGTAGGTGCTTGAAATGAACTGAATTAAAAAGATAAATAACTGTGGAGAATTTAATTATATATTTTAACACCAAGATAAGAAGGGACATAAATTTATCCCTGCTAGCAATGAGTAAATGCTGTGGTTTGTGTGTTTGTCCATTCAAGCCCTTCCCTCCCCCACTCTGCAAAAAGAACTTGGCTTCCTACATCTACCCTCATCCAGCCTGGAAACCTCCACGGACACAAATGTTTCATTTCACTTTAGCAGTGCAGTAAGTCTCCATTTCATGGTCACTTCCATCTACAACCATGCGCAATGATCTGGACAAACTGGAAAAACCTCAGTACGATAGCAATAGGATTCTAACCTAGATCTTCTCATCAGAGGTACAGTACTCACACGGCAACCACCATACTGTCATTTATTTTAATCATTACAAATCATGGAAAACATGATTTTGAAAGCGGAAAACACAGATTTTGAAAGCAGAAAATAAAGTTCACCATGCAAGAATAAGAGATTCTTTTGTGATGGATAGCAGATGGCAGGTCTAAGGACCAAAATAATCTGTGTCAATGTTGCCTTCAAATAAATACAGATTTTAGCCATCCCCATTTTAAATGTTTAATTAAATTGTATTTTAATTAATTTTAAATATGTTAAAAAAAATTACTTGTTATGTAAATGTGTTTTTGAATGTGCTCCCCATTCATGCTTATGGGGGTTCCATATGTACGGAATCCCCATAAGCATAAATGGGGATCCCCCTTCTGTCATTCGTTGGGCCGGCCCACGTGACCCCAGGGGTGCTTGCGAACCGCCTGCGCCCCTGGGATATGCGAGTCTCTATGCATGTCTACGCAGAGGCGCCCAGGAGCGCGCGTCTCCGTGGATCCAGGACCATCAGGTAGGTGAGTAGATTTTTTGCCGTTTGGAGGCATCCGCCCGTGGGAAACCTCCAATCGCAAATTCAGGACCAATAAAAATAGCAAAAGCAAAATACTGCAGATGCTGGAAATCGGAAATAAAAACAGAAAATGCTGGAAATACTCAGCCAGCCAGGCAGCATCTGTGGAGAGAGAAACAGAGTTAACATTTCAGGTCGATGACCTTTCAAGCAATGCTTTTTTTTAAAACTCAATCTTTGAACCCAAGGAAGAGGTTGGCATTATGTAGAATTTTATTAGTAGACTAATAAAGTTGTTAGTGGCATTTTCTTACATTGGTGGACTAAAAATGTCAATATAGACAATTATTGAGAAGACGGCAGATCCCATTAACTTTAATCCAAACTGGGCACTCTCTACTAATGTTATATGTCACACTTGGAAGAAGCTTTGATAGACCAAAGTCAACATGATTGAAGTTGTGTTTTTACTGCATTTCAGAATGCATCAATTAAAAGGACTGTGCATACCATTCTCATGTATGTGACGATATCACACACTAACTAATACTGATAAACTGTACCCACCTGATGCTTACCACGTAATTGTCACAAACCTTTTTTATATTGCACTATATCGATACATTCTTCTAACAGATACATACATGTACAATATTTACATGGAGAAAATAATATGTTACAAATGTAACGAGTTAATGCACTTTCTACATGAAAGTATTAATGCCACTATGACTGTAGACTGTAAGATCACTACATATGACTAAATATTCGAGAAACTGTTACAATCAGAAAGTTGAGCAGGTAAAATGTTGAAGGCTTCCTTTCTATATAGAAGATGGAACTGAATAATTGACATAGAAAGAGGAAAGATGATACTGGGGACAGAAGTGAGAAATATAAACATGTTTTACCTCAAGAAATATAAGGTAAATTAAATATCCTCTTATATTTTAAAGTTAATATATACATATCACTGTGATCTGAGGTAATGACTGAGGGAATAGAGAATGGCTCGGAATTTGCAGTCCTGATGATGGCGAACAAACAGTTTCATGCTACTGTGGTGAAAAACTGACCAATGCCTTTGAAACGGACACAACTTCAGGATTTAGCGCACGCACGCACACACAGCCTAACGCGGAAATCCTGAAGTTGCGGTCTGTCATTCACTGCTCCTCCACAGGCTGTGCTGTGGACTTCCCACCCCTCCGTCCCATAGAGCCGGCAATCAGTGTAATCTCTCAAATCATGGAAACTGACGAAAACTTCAACTCTTCCACAGTAATTACGCTGTTAAATACCCTGTTAAAAGCTAGACCCAAAGGGATTAGGTGCAGCAAGGGCTTTAATAGCTTAGTGACTGCTAAACAAAGGTTATGGCCCTGAAAAACTAATTTTAATTTTGTGCAGGGTCAAATTTATCCATTTAAATAAAAATTAATTTTTTAATGAAACTTTAAAAAAAGTTAATTTTTTTTTTAAGGTAGGGTCATCTTTATTTCAGGCTTGCCTTTCCCCATGCCCCAATCTTTATATTGCTCTCTCTAACTTTTTTATAAAGTTATAATTTCGGGAGGTTACTCACTTCCTGGTTCGCTATCTATGAGAATTCTGCATTTTGATTGGCTGCTTAGACAAGAGCTTGTTGATGTCACAGCAGCTCTTCGCTGGGAATCCCCATTAACCTGCGCTGATTTGAATTACGCATCGGAAAAAACGAAACTCTCGATACAGAGATCGCGAGATCTGTGTGTGGTGCTTATTTGAGGCCAGCGGCAAACGCCTTTGCTTCGCTGCTGGCCGCAAATTCCAGGCTGATACTTAAAAGAAAGTATATGTACATAATGTTGTGAGGGTGTAGCAAGGATCTACACCCATTGGCAGAGGAAACCAGAAATCTGACACGCACTGCCCATAGTTTTCCAACCATTAAAATGAACATGCCCAAAATGTTCAATTTGCGCCATCAGCAAGCGAGATTCTCATCCACAGTGCCAAACTGGCCTATTACCCCTAATGGAACAATAATTCCAATGCCTACAGCAGTAAAATATAGAAGACAGACAGTAGAAGCATTGCTTTAATATATATGATCTTTTAGCATCAGCTGTGTAATGAAATTCTGCAACTTTGTTCTATTTGAGAGGACCAAGGACTTGAAATATTTTCCACAGGGTGCTACCTCTGGATGGAAGGAGGGAAATAACTTGAGAGATCTCTGAATGGCAGTATCCCGGAGCAGAGTGGCGAAGGGTTGTTAGTTTCACGCCACTGTGGTGAAAAATTGACCAGCAAGCCAGTCTGTGTTGCCAAATCTGCCCCGCCCAACTGCAAAATATTACATTAAGTGACCATATCAGTATGTTACCAGATTGTACACTGACTTTGCCTGATTGAGCAGCTTCAGGAGGCTCTGGAAAAGTGTGTCAGCTGTGGCTCAGTGGGTAGCACTCTCACCTCCGAGTCAGAAGCTTGTGGGTTCAAGTCCCACTCCAGAGTCATGACACGAAATCCAGGCCGACACTCCAGTGCAGTACCGAGGGAGTGCTGCACTTTCAGAAGTGCCGTCTTTTAGATGAGATGTTAAGAGAGCTGATGGGGCCTTGGTTTAAGTGGACGTAAAAACTCCCATGGCACTATTTCGAAGAAGAGCAGAGGAGTTATCGCCGGTGTCCTGGCCAATATTTATCCCTCAATCAACATAACAAAATCAGATTATCTAGTTATTATTACTTTGCTGTTTGTAGGAGCTGTGTGCAATTGGGCTGCCGCCTTTCCTACATTAAAACAGTGACTACACTTCAAAAGTACTTCATTGGCTGTAAAGCGCTTTGGGACATCCTAAGGCCACGAAAGGCTCTATATAAATGTGAGCCTTTCTTTCTTTAGTGGCTGCAGTATTGAATGGTTAATGTATTGTTGCAGATACTTTGTTCTGTACAATGTACTCCCCAGATGCCTGGTAGAGTAGTCCGTCTCCCCACCACTCAGCAACACAATGTGAACTCTGTTTTCCATGTAGTATGTTTCAGGATGCTGGTTTTGCCTTGGCCAAGAATTCAGTGTCTTCCTGTCCCTTACTGGTGTGCTCCTCTAAAATGATTATAGCCCCTGGGATTATCACAAGAGAAACTGATGAAGCTGATTCATTTGTGGAAAGACATAGAAGAGACTACTTCATTAGTAACTTTGAAGTACACATGCACAGAAATGTAGAAGTTTTGCCGCAAATGCCACACAGACTTAGAATATGGAGCTCAGCTAAGGTATACAAACTCAGTACTTTAATCATGTAACTTCATGAACTTACAATTTGATAGCAATAAGTTAATTAAGGCAAATTTTATAAACAATGGTTTCAAATTGCTTCTACTATATGGGAAGACTGTTTAACAAGTAAATAATCCACACTTACCAGGCTGGTCAGATTCTGAGATCAGGCCTTCTCCTCTGTGGAGTAGATGGAAATACAGTACTTGGCGTTCCTGGATTCAGGTAAAACTAGCACTTTCAGTAGTTTCAGTGCTTTAATTTGTTGTTGCTGTGCTTTGTCCTTTTATCCTGGCAATTCACTTTCTTCGCTACACCCATTTGATGTTGTTAATCTATTTATAACAGTCTTGCAGCATTTGTGAAATTTTTGAAATTTTGTTCAAGATGCCATAAAACATGCAGATGTTCAACTTTCTGTGGTTGGTGGCATCAACTTTATGCTAAAAGGCACCTTTGCTGCATAACCATCTAAAGCACTGTAATGCCTTCATATTGAGTATTGCCTCTCAGCTTCTCAACAGCAATTTGGGAAAATCACATGGAACAGCCTGGGGAAGATGGAACATATCTGTGGCTGGACTGCAGAAGATTTTGAAATATAGTAATAATTAGGCCGGAAAATAGGAGCACAGTGTCTCTTTCATTTAATATGACCCTGACTGATCAACAGAGGAGATGGATATCCAACAAGCTAACCTCTAATGAACTGCCCTATTTCTCATTTCTCTTCCAAGCTGTGCTCCATTTGGCAAGGTTCAGTACAACACAAGCCATTCTCTGGCAGGCGACTTTGTGTATACGCATCTAGTATCTTGAAAGCATCAACTCCTTGCCAAGTGCCACTATAATCCTAAAAACCCATCTTCACAGCCAACTCCTCAGTCACGGAAATACAGCATTTGCACTGTGTAACTTGAACCAGATCCAATTTTTCATTCGAGGTAAAAAGCTGCTCCTTGCCCTCCTCTGTCTTCCTTTTCTGTTTTGCTGCCACATAACCACCTTGTTCTACTCTGGGGCAGGTGCCAGATAGGCCAGCAGAAGCTCCTAGCTGCACCCATCCAAGATCTGAACACAGCGTCCAAGTTCAGGTTGCCTGCTGCACAGACAGGGAATCCCCACTATGCCATCGCCAATTTACTGTAAAGTTGGACACTACCTCTGGCATTTACACTAAGCTAAAATCCTAATCGGCTCTAGTATCAATGTGATTTAATTCACTCACATTTCATTAGTTCCCTCAGACACAAAAATAGACGTTGGCTAAGGTACAGCAGCTTGTCAATTTATTTTCCTGTTAATATTTACCAGTTGCTAATGATGTGCCAACAAACAAAAGAGCTGAAGTCAGAGTATGTATTTCTACACCGTAGCACTGAAATAAAACAGGCTTGAAGTTTGAAGCAAACTACGCCTGCGCAAAACCCTTTACACTCCAGCACATGCTGTCCTGACGTGACTTCACATCAGCCATTTTATGTAATAGCAAACGCCATTTTAAGTATTCATGAAGACTGATTCCAAGTACAAGATTATACGCTTTTCTTCACTGTGTTTGTACTTGAAGCTTATGGATTTCAAAGCCAACTTTCTCGCAACATGCTGCTTTTTAAATAAAATGTAAAATAGGTTTTTTTTTGATGATTTACACAGACAAAGGCCTTTATGTGGCAGCCATTTTACAACTGTTTTGCTTCCCTTACTATTGTGCTCTGTACATAAGCCTGCCAAATACAGCAAGTGAATTGTGTATTTACTGCTTGAATTGCTGGATGACATTATTGCTGTCTGTGCCAAGGAGCAGCTGCCAAATCCAGCCACATTCTGTTTTAAAAACTGAAGACGAAATCCTGAGAACGCAGTTACAGTTTTGAACCTGCGCTCGGCTTTGCCCTTGGCAGCCATTTTAGAGCTTGGCAACCATTTTGAGAATTTCTCTGGCACAGCCACAGTTCACGCCGTCACACCTTAAGTGAGCAGCGGGTAAGAAACCAGTTAGGTCCAAATTAAACAAGTGCAGGTAATACAGGTATAAATTGTTTTTCCTGGCTGTGCACAAAAATATGTTTACTTGATCATGAAAACCTAGGTACACAGTATGCTACTCAGATCACAGGATACAACCACAGTTAAAAGAATATTTACTTCAAACTAAAAAAAAGTCCATCAATATTTCTTCCGCAATATACTCTGCCAAACAAAATCTGCACATAACAAATTCAACAACTAAAAGAAAGTTCTAAATGCAGTTGCCAAATAAAATAGTCTAATATTTTTCTTTTCAACACCTTGTTACTTTTTTGTAAAACAACTTAACCCATGAATAACTGAACTAAGGAGACAGTAAACAAACTAAAGCACAGGTTAATAGCACTTCTATTAATAAATCTTGGGTTCCATTCTCAGTAAAGACCACAACTGCACCAAGAACGTATCAAATATGGAAACAGAAATTCTGTATTTTGCACAGCAGCGTTTATAAATTAGATAAGATGTCAAATGCATTTCTTATGGTTAACCAGCACATTGCAATGCCCATATTGTTTAGATACTAGTTCTAGCCTTTTAAACAATGTGAAAGCTGCAACCAAGAACAGAGCAATCTCTTATTCAAACAGCTGTCATCAAAAAGGCATTTTGTGTGACCATACAGCCATTCAGGTCTGTACTGGCCACATCACAAGATTACACCAGCATGCTGAGCTGTGGAGCAGTGCAGGTAAACAGTGAGCCCCTGAAACGTAAAGGAGAATTCCTTCAGAAAATCAATATGTATATTTTTAGAACTGTCCTCCTCCTCCCCGCTCCCAGTACAGTATTAACACAACGTAAAACAGCTGGAAGACTGTACAAATATAATGCAGCACAAGCCCGCTGCAAAAGAATAATTATTGTCAAAGCAGTATAACCAGACCATTCTTTGATTTAATAACTTGTGTTACGTGGTCCAATTCCATCATTCTGAAAAGGTCATATCGCACTAGAAACACACACACACAAATATTTCAGTTCTACTGAAACACATTTTAGATGTCAAATGTTAAAAACAGACACAACAGGCAAAATAACAAAAGTTGCAAACTTGGAAGTTCTTTCTGCCATCTGCTGAGGGTGCCTCGCAACAATTAAGTGTAATGGCAGTAATTTCTAATTGTTAAGTTTAATAAGTGTACTAAAACAGAATTGATAAGCAACTTAGAACACAAGATTCTTGAAGAATTTATAAAGTTAACTCAATACAAATTATTACCATATAAATGTGAAGAAAACACTATTGTTCAATGAACAGAATTTCAAAACAAATGCCATTTTCTTTTTTTTATATGATTATTACTTTACTGTAAGCCCGTCAAAGGGCACACATTTTTGGTTTGTTCGCAGCCCAGTGTTTACTCAGACTCACATTCTATGTTGCATTCTACAGCCTATTGCTGCTTGGCTGCATCTCGTACACTTTCCAAAATATTACAAATTAAAATTAATGGATTGCTGTTCTTTCTAAAATTAGGAATCAATGCATCACAGCAAAAAAGGAAGGGAAACAGCATTGTTAAGGGAACAGTTCTATCAGTGAATAAAATTTTGTGGCAAAAAGGTTAATCACTTAAGGAATCAACTGTACCTACAATCTGTATCACATGTTAGAATATTCAGTCAGGAAACTGATAAATTACTGTATCGATTCAGTTCTGCTTCACTTAACATAATTATAGCACAGTAATGGATAGCATGAGTGATGTGTTTTGCTTTAGATAAGTGCCGGTAGTTAGTGTGGTATTCTGGGATATTAGAATTAAAAATTCTATTCCGATCAAGTGTCAAACTTAATTGTATTTAACCCCTTTACTGACCCATTGTGAGTTTTGTAGCACTTTCACTGCAGCTCCATCAAACATTCCATTCAGTCTCGATCGCAACATATCGACTCTGATGTGATCCCTCCCATTACACTCAATTGCTGCCCAGAATCATCCGGACACCGGCTGGCATTGAAATCACCAGCCTGTCACGTGAGGTCCACTTTCTTTCTCCCAGAGGAAGGTAGCAGAAGATTCACATCAGCCATTGATGCCAACCTAATACAAATCCTCCTGCTGCACAGCTTTGTACAAATCCCTTAGTGAGAGGTGGGGGGCTCTAACCGCTATGGCGGTCAGAGTAAACAACTGCTGCACCATTTAGCATGCACTTGAAAAACCAGCTGCAAAATTGCACAATGAAGACTAATGTACAGCTGTGGTGTGAATGGGGCTTAAGCTGTGGCTATGGGCAAGCTGCTGCTCAGCTGATCATTTTGTTTGAAGAGAAGTGGTTGGATGTCATCGTTTGCCATGGATTTCTTCAACAAAATGCAGACCCTGGCTACATTTTGCAAACCTCAGCAAAAGAAAGCAACTTAAAAAAACAATATATGTGCTGAGTATTTCAGGCAAATCTTTTGACACCTCAACCGGTATGCAGGGAGACATTAATAATCCAGAGATTAAACCAATGTATAAAAAGTCTGTAACAGGCAATGAAAAAATTGTAAAATGTACACTTCTAAACATTTTGGGAGAGAGATATTTAAAAGGGAAGATAGCTTGCATTCTAAGATGTATAATCAAGCAATCTCTTAACACACTGAACCAGTTCCTTTGTTCTAATGTCCTACCGAGTCATCTTTCACCATTATAACATAGGGCACAGCAAATGCTCTACATTTGAACCATACTTCTAGGGCTGGAGTTTCCTCTGCTCTACCAGTTATTTAGCTGAAAGAAAATTGAGTGGGAAAGCCTACTACAGCATCCCTCCCCTTAACACTACCGACCTGGATTTCCCTTTCTCCCCGCTATAGGGAAGTAGCTGGGTCCAGACTATCCCACTACATGTAAATGATGGTGAGGACATGTGTCCTGGATACCCGCTTGCTTTCTCTCTTCACTGGTCTGCCTCCGTTGACCTCCAGGACCACCAGGAAAAGAGTGGTGGTGGGCCCTGGGGCAGAGGCGAAAATACCGCTTGGCAGAATGTTGGCCCTTTTCTTCCAGCTAATCAGCTCACGGAGAGTTCTTCTGCTCCGTTAAGATCCTTCCTCCTCTTCTGTTGCTGCAACTGACTTTTCCCACTGTAACAGCGGCAGGCTCCCTCTTAGTAGCGGGGATCCTGCTGGGAGCCTGCACTGCGCGTAAAATAGGCCCGACCCAGGTAAAAGGGGCAGGGTCACTGTGGGGTTAGAGTGATGGGCAGAAATCACATTCTCTCCTCTCCTCTGGTGGCAAACCCACCCCTAGTGCCATCTGTTTTATTGCTTGTAAGTAAAAGAATAAAAAGCAAACACAGAAGTTCTGGTAGTTTTCTCTTACAGAAAAAGTAGCAGACAGACTGAGACCTATGAAGTTAATTAATTCAGATGTAGCCCATGGTCAGGGACAGGACGGTGTGACCACGAGTGAGGCAGGTACGGGGATGCAGAAGGTAGTGTTGGAGGAGCCGTAGCCCTTGCTCTTGTCCAACAGGTTCGAGCTTCTTACTCCCTGTGGAGACGGAAGCAGGGGCTGCAGGGAGGATGAGCAACCTGGCCACAGCACCGTGGAGAGGGGGGCCATTCAAGAGGGGGGAGTAAATAGAAATGTTGTAGTGGTAGGGGATAGTATTATTAGGGGGATAGATAGAGTTCTCTGCAGCCAAGAGCGAGAGTCCCGTAGGCTGTGTTGCCTACCCGGTGCCAGGGTTAAGGACATCTCCTCTGGGCTGGACAGAAACTTGGAGTGGGAGGGGGAGGATCCAGTTGTCGTGGTCCATGTTGGTACCAACGACATAGATAGGACAAGGAAGGAGGTTCTGCTGAGGGAGTTTGAGCAGCTAGGGGCCAAATTAAAAAGCAGAACCACAAGGGTAATAATCTCTGGATTATTACCTGAGCCACGAGCGAATTTGGCTAGGACAAATAAAATTAGAGAGTTAAATGCGTGGCTCAAAGACTGGTGTGGGAGAAATGGGTTTTGCTTCCTGGGACACTGGCACCAGTACTGGGACAGGAGGGAGCTGTTCCGTTGGGACGGGCTTCACTTGGCCAGTGCTGGGACTAGAGTCCTGGCGGATCATATAACTAGGGCTGTAGAGAGGGCTTTAAACTAACTAGTGGGGGGGAGGTTCCTAGAGTGCAAATAATAAAAATGACAACAGAGAAGGTCAAAGACTTAGGTAGCAGTGGGGAAATTAAAAACCAGAGCGTGTCAGGAAGGGGTAGAAGGTGTGGAGTAAAAGGTAAAGTAATAAAAAGGGCAATAGCAGGAACTAAGTGTCACAAAACATATTTGAAAGTTCTCTATCTGAATGCACGTAGCATTCGTAACAAAATAGACGAGTTAAAGGCACAAATAGCTACATATGGGTATGATCTTGTGGCCATTACAGAAACATGGCTGCAGGGTGACAATGCCTGGGAATTAAACATACCAGGTTATTTAACAATCAGGAAGGACAGGCAGGAAGGAAGGGGAGGTGGGGTGGCTATGTTAATAAAGGAAGGAATCACTGTAATACAGAGAAATGATATTGGGTCAAAGGATCAGGATAATGAAACAGTTTGGGTGGAGATAAGGAATAATAAGGGGAAAAAAACACTAGTGGGTGTAGTATATAGGCCTCCGAACAGTCGCAACTCGGTTGGACGGAGTATCAATCAGGAAATAGTTGAGGCTTGTAATAAGGGAACATCTATAATTATGGGGGATTTTAACTATCATATAAATTGGACGAATCAAATTGGGCAGGGCTGCCTTGAGGATGAGTTCATTGAGTGTATTAGGGATGGGTTTCTTGAGCAGTATGTAACTGAACCAACCAGGGGGCAAGCAACCTTAGATCTGGTCCTGTGTAACGAGACAGGATTAATTAAAAATGTCCTAGTAAAGGATCCCCTTGGAATGAGTGACCATAACATGGTTGAATTCCATATTCAGTTAGAGGGTGAGGAGGCTGTATCTCAAACAAGCGTGCTAAGCTTGAATAAAGGAGACTATGAAGGTATGAGAGCGGAATTGAGTAAAGTGGATTGGGAAAATAGGTTAAAGGATAAGACGATACATGATCAGTGGTGTACATTTAAGGAGTTATTTTACAAATTCCAAAAAAAGTATATTCCACTGAGAAAAAAAGGGTGTAAAAGAAAAGACAGCCATCCGTGGCTAAGTAAAGAAATTAAGGATAGTATTCGACTAAAAACAAGGGCATACAAGGTAGCCAAATCTAGTGGGAGGATAGAGGATTGGGAAAACTTTAAAAGACAGCAAAAAATAACAAAAAGATTGATTAAGAAAGGGAAGATAGATTATGAAAGTAAATTAGCAAAAAATATAAAGACAGATAGTAAGAGTTTTTATAGTTATATAAAAAGAAAAAGGGTGGCTAAAGTAAATGTTGGTCCCTTAGAGGATGAGACCGGGAAATTAATGGTGGGAAATATGGAGATGGCAAAAACACTGAATGAATATTTTGTATCAGTCTTTACAGTAGAGGACACCAAGAATATCCCAACACTTGACAAGCAGGGGGCTATGGGGGGGAGGAGCTAAATACGATTAAAATCACTAAGGAAGTAGTACTTGGTAAAATAATGGGACTCAAGACGGATAAATCACCTGGACCTGATGGCTTACATCCTAGGGTTTTGAGGGAAGTGGCGGTAGGGATTGTGGATGCATTGGTAATAATCTTCCAAAACTCCCTGGACTCAGCAAAGGTCCCGGCAGACTGGAAAACTGCTAATGTAACACCCTTATTTAAAAAGGGCAGTAGACAGAAGGCTGGAAACTATAGACCGGTTAGCCTAACATCTGTGGTAGGTAAAATTTTGGAGTCCATTATTAAGGAGACAGTAACAGGACATTTGGATAATCATAATTTAATAGGACAAAGTCAGCATGGTTTTATGAAGGGGAAGTCATGTTTGACAAATTTGCTGGAGTTCTTTGAGGAAGTAACATATAGGGTGGATAAAGGTGAACCAGTGGACGTAGTGTATTTAGACTTCCAAAAGGCATTTGACAAGGTGCCACACAAAAGATTATTGCTTAAGATAAAAAATCACGGGATTGGGGGTAATATTCTGGCATGGATAGAGGATTGGCTATCTAACAGAAGGCAGAGAGTTGGGATAAATGGTTCATATTCAGACTGGCAATCAGTAACCAGTGGTGTTCCGCAGGGGTCAGTGCTGGGTCCCCAACTCTTTACAATCTATATTAACGATTTGGAGGAGGGGACCGAGTGTAACACATCAAAGTTTGCAGATGATACTAAGATGGGAGGGAAAGTAGTGAGTGAGGAGGACATAAAAAACCTGCAAGGGGACATAGACAGGCTAAGTAAGTGGGCAGAGATTTGGCAGATGGAATACAATACTGGAAAGTGTGAGGTTATGCACTTTGGCAGGAAAAATCGTAGAGCAAGTTATTATCTTAATGGCAAGAAACTGGAAAGTACTGAAGTACAAAGGGATCTGGGGGTCCTGGTGCACGAAACTCAAAAGGTTAGTATGCAGGTGCAGCAAGTGATTAAGAAGGCCAATGGAATGTTGGCTTTCATTGCTAGGGGGATAGAATATAAAAATAGGGAGGTATTGCTTCAGTTGTACAAGGTATTGGTGAGACCGCACCTGGAATACTGCATACAGTTTTGGTGTCCATACTTAAGAAAGGACATACTTGCTCTCGAGTCAGTACAAAGAAGGTTCACTCGATTAATCCCGGGGATGAGGGGATGGACATATGAGGAGAGGTTGAGTAGATTGGGACTCTACTCATTGGAGTTCAGAAGAATGAGAGGCGATCTTATTGAAACATATAAGATTATGAAGGGGTTGGATCGGGTGGATGCGGGGAGGATGTTCCAGATGATGGGTGAAACTAGAACTAGGGGGCATAGTCTTAGAATAAGGGGCTGCTCTTTCAAAACTGAGATGAGGAGGAACTACTTCACTCAGAGGGTGGTAGGTCCATGGAATATGCTGCCCCAAAAAGCTGTCGAAGCTACATCATTACATAAATTTAAAACAGAAATAGACAGTTTCCTAGTAGAAAAGGGAATTAAGGGTTACGGGGAGCGGGCAGGAATTTGGACATGAGTCTAGGTTCGGATAGGTCATGGCCCTGTGGGTAGCGGAGCGGGCCCAGGGGCCGTGTAGCCTGATCCTGCTCCTGTTTTCGTGTGTCTAATGCTGTTAGATTCAGGAGATAGTCCTGTCATAGTGGATTGGCGGTTAGGATCAGATCAGCCATGATCTTATTGAATGGCGGAGCAGGCTCGAGGGGCCAATTGGCCTACTCCTGCTCCTATTTCTTATGTTCTTATGTAGAATACTGTCACTCTTTTTGATTGAACCAATGACAAGCAGATTATTTTCTTCTCCAACAGGTGTGATTATGTGGCATCCAAACACATCACAAACTAGGTCATTAGCTTACAAAAATGTCAGTCGAGAAGAAAGAATGCACAGTTAATTTGGAACAACTGCACAAGAGTATGCTGCTGCTTTTTAATGGAAATGCTTTTTATACAGAATAACCTATTTACAACTATTCAATTAGCAAGAAGTAACAGGGTGGATAAAGCAATAGTTTTTTTTTTAATTTCCCTGGATTTGGAAAAAAATGCAAATTTTGGAGCCAATTCTTTAAATGGAATCTAGCACATTAAGTCTTGCATGTGACCATCACTCATGAAAGTTCCACGCTCAAAAGTGTCCACTTTGTCACACATCTGTAGTATGTGCCACAATGACACTTGATTAGCTCAAGTATGATATTCCTAAAACAGCAGCAAATCATAACTGGACAATCTTTAAAAAAAAGTATAGAGATTATCAAAAAAAAAAGAAAGTCAATCATTCTTTGCTGGTTTCTCCTGACCTTCATAGCCTGTCCTCTCCCCAAGGTGAGGAGCTGGAAATTTACACAAACCTCTCAGCAACAGCAATTGGCCTCTAATTGACCTCAGGACACGCCTATGTAAATCACGTCCCCACAAGGTTGCTGAGCAGTGGCCTTAAACGAACAGGCCAGATTAAACAAAACTCCACCTCAGTCAATAAACAATACCTCCAGACCTCAGACTATCTCAAAGCAACACCACAGAAGATCAGTAACGGAACAGCTGGATGCAAATTTTTACTTGTGCAATCAGCAATTTAGAACACCACCCTGAGTGTGTTTTATGTTACTGAAGACAAAAATCAACTATAATTCAGGTGTGACAAATGGTATAGGTTCCCCAACTAAATATCAGCCCCACCCCCCACATGCCTAAGCACATCATTCCCACCAAACTGGTCAGAACGGTACAAAATGAAACTTACTTATTTTTTGCTTTCCTGTGTTATCCTAATCAAGCTTGAAAGCTTGACAGCAATTGGTGCCTGACCAAGGGTGACTTATCAAGACAACAGGAGACAAAGTAGAAACACCACAGATCAATAGGGTGTAATCTTGGATGTTTCGGTGCTACTTAGCTCAGCAGTGCTGTCATTTTGCAATTGTAGATAATCTTTTATTTTACATTTCTGAGGCTGAGCATTGACCACATATAGACAATAAGAAGAATGACAAAAGCGTTACCATGGTCTCTTTCACTTTGGGTACATATGACTTCTAACACCATCAGTGCTATGCTGTCCATAGTGACTGAAAGCTTTCTACATAGGAGTTATTATTATTCACTTGAACATTTGATTTTTATTATTTGTTCTCAGAATGTGATCAATGCTGACAAGGCTGCATTTATTGACATGTGGTGGTGGGCCTTCTCCTTAAACCTTTGCAATTTGTGTACCCAGGGTGTTCCCGCAATGGTGCTGGATATTGGGCCAGTGACAATGAAGGAAATGTGATATATCTCCATATCAGGTCAATGTGCGACTTGGAGATGATGATGTTCCCATGACATTGCCGATCTTATCCTGCTCTGTAATCACAGGGGAAGGAGGTGCTGCCAAAGTTGTTGCAGTGCATCCTGTAGATCATACATACTGCAATCAAAGTTGCTTAGTGGTGGAGGGAGTGAAATATTGAGTCCAGTGGTAGGGGCACCAATCATGCGAACTGCCTGTCCTGGATGGTGTCAAGTTTAATTACGGCTGCATCGGTCCAGTCGAGTGGTGGTGAGTATTCCATCACATTCCTGACTTGAGCTTTGAAGATGGTTGAGAAGCTTTGAAAGATCAGGAGCACCTGGTCTCTGCCCTGCTCTTGTAGCCAGCATTAATATAGCTGGTCCAGTGAAGCTTCTCATTAATGGTGACCCACAAGATGTTGATGATCGAAGACTCGGCGATGGTGGTGTCATTGAAGGTTAAGGAGAAATGGTTGGGCTCTCTCTTGTTCAAGATGGCCAAATACCTGGCACTTATTTGGTGTGAATGCTACCTGTTACTTGTTATTCCGAGCTTGGAAGTTAGGTTGGCATGGGCTGCTTCATTATCGGAGGAATTATGAGGTCATCTCTATTGGACAACAGAAGCCACTTGAGGTTGATGATGGTTATTTCCTTAGAGCCTACTGTAATGGTGGTTTGAATAATGATGCTACTTGCTTTACTTTGTAGTTTTTGCAAGAAATTACTATTTGGACTACTTGTTTGTTTTCTTGAAGATTCCACTACCACAATCAAAGTGAGACAGCTACAGTCATACCGGGCATCATGTTTTCTTCTGGGAGCCCCCAAGAATGGACTGACAATAATAATCCAGAATACTTCTCAAAACAAGCTGGAGAGAACTTTGTGACAAGTTTGCCATGCCATCAAAAACGGTAAATTTGAAACATAATTCGAATATTGCCTATGCTAGCCAAAATAATGATAAAGCACATTTTAAGATTATAAATAAATACCATTTCCCTCTCCCACTATGAATACATTAACCTATCATATTGATAAGTACCACATGCAACTCCATGCAAAGTTGAATTACACAGAACTAACAGCACAGAAACAGGCTATTCGGCTCAACTACCAGTGTTTATCCTCCACACAAACCTCCTTCCACCTTACTTTATCTAACCCTATCAGCATATCCTTCTATCCCTTTCTGTCTCATGTACTTATCTAGCGATCCCTAAAATTCATCGATGCTATTCGCCTCAACTACTCCCTGTGATAGCAAATTCAACATTCTGACCACTCTCTGGGTAAAGAAGTTTCTCCTCAATTCCTCATTGGATTTATTAGTGACTATCTTATATTTCTAACTTCTAATTCTGAATGTATGATAGTTGAGTTTCTTTTTCCCTGGAGCAAGGAACAGTGGCCCTTTATATACATGGCTTACCATACTGGCCATTTTGAAACAGCAATGTAATTACTGCTCTATATACAGAAAATGACATATATTCCTTAAAATAAACCAGTAGATTAATTGACCAATACTCAATTCCAACTGACTAGACGTAGCCTGAACAGTTAATCATGACAAGCCTACCTTTACGCAGATATCCGAACTGTTCTTACATTTCTGAAGGCCTGAATGACGTGTTTAAAACTAAACTAAACTTCACTGAGTCTCTGGATGGAGCAGCTCTTTTTCCCTGGCAGGGGTGAGTGTCCTCTGAACTTGTTGACCAACAGCCCCAAGGCAACTCTGTTTTCAAAAAAAAATTAAACTGGCTAGAGCTTTAATTTCATATATGGCAGACAGAAGATTCCCTGAATCAATCATTTTACATAATTCGCAATGCAGATAGCTTGAAACTGCAAATGGTTACCAGTCTGTCCTTAAAAATTCCACTTCATAAGCAGTGACTCATATAACTTAAAGACTCATGCCTGGTGACACAGTAAACAATGCTACTGTATGTTGCTCTGAGGCTGAACCATTTCTTTTACAACCCATTACTGTTCTGAAAGAAGCAATGCAATAACTCCATGTTCAGGTATTTTTTTCCAAAACAGAAATATTTGTTTCAGCTAAGTAACCGTGTTGAGATCGATTAGTACTTGTTAATGTTGATTCTCTTCCCTACTCAAGTTACATAAGCTGTCACTGGGAATCAAATCAAGCCTAGGCCAGCTGCAGTAGAAATCAAACCCCTCCGACACACGATAAAAGCCCATGCTGAGCCACAAGGTTTCCATTAAAACCAGTCTGCAGCAAGATGAACAACTCAAAACCAGCTATTGATCAGCCCATCGATCTTCAGTGGGGGAACCAAGATGGGAAAAGTACCAATCGAGATAGGATTTCTTATTTTTTTTCATCTCTGGCTTAGTGGTTGCCAAGCTCTGGGTCCTTCCAGGCTTAAGCCATCAGACATTTGTGACGGAACTAGCCAGGATGTCTGACTGAGATAATTCAAGCTGAAGGCAGACAATCTGCTGTGTGAGCTGATTAGCCATTGACTTGCAACTTGACCTGTCTGATCCGTGACAGGAGCTTCTTAAAAGGAAGGCAGCCTGATAGAACAAATTCTACAAACCAAGTTGGCCCACTGATAACAGAAAAGTGACTGCCAGTTTATACTTGGAAATAATCCTTCCCCCATTTCATTCTCAAATACAGTACTAGCAGTAGGGAAACACTGCAGCACATCATTTCAAACAAAAGTTGTGTTTGCAATCCAGGATGTTTAACCAACTGAAGAGTACTGCAATCATCTTAGGGCCAAATTATTATACAAAGCAGCAATTTTTCATTTATAAGAGAATACAACATTTCCTTGATTCCATTTCATAACACAAATGTAAAACAAAATTTCTGCAGATGATGTATTCCTAGATATTAACTGTGCACACCTGCCAAAGAAACTGCACATCGAAGGGGCTTCTGTGTTTTGCACAACACAACTATATTTACATTTTCACTTTCTCCTTATTTTAGACTTATGCACTCAATGGCAAATATGAATATAATTATTAAAATTGTACAGGATAATTTTTTCAACTTTGGACTACAGACAGGATCCAGAAATACATGGTGGAAATATGAGCACATATTATACACAGTGTTCTGACCTTTATTTTAAATGGTGGAATGTGCGCAGAACTTGTCCATATTTACGATTAGCATCCCCGACAGACAAGGCTCCCTGCCAGCAGCACAAAGTTGGAAAATGACCCCTGTAGTAGGTCAGGGCCCAAACTGACTCCAGAGCAAGGCAGAATCAGAATCTCTGATGGGCATAATCCCACATCACTTGATTTTGACATTTCATGGATTGTAAATTCAGTGCAGTCTCACACCGGGTGTAATAAGTGCCCAGCAGGTCCTTGGGATCTCCTGGAATAATTTTAAACCTACCAGCAAATAACTTAAATGCGGCTACCTGCACTGTGTAAACACTAAAGCGCAGAAATTCTACACTGAATTTAGTGTGGAAATCATGCAAGTCGATTGGGGAAGGAAGGAATTTGGGCCAGTACTTGTTTCCACTTGACCTCCCCCACTGCTCCCCATCTAGAAAAATTCCAATTAGAGGGTGGGCAGGCACTTCTTCCACCTGTCACCCATCGATCAGAATGTCACAGTATGAGGTGGGGCTGATGGGAAGATGGTCTCTGCCGGGGATCTCACCAATTTTCCCCTGTATTGCCAATGATGCAGAAATACTGGCTGTGTAAGTGCTGTAAGTGTGGCCCACAATGCCATTCCCCAAAGGCAGAAGATTGACTGCTATTAGGAAAATGGCAATTTGACCAAAAAGCACAACTGGACTCAAAATTATTTCTTCACCCAGACCAGCCTGCCAGCTCCACCCCACCTAACTTACCAAGCATCATAAATGGAGCAGATGCTCGCTCCTTTTATGCAAACGTCCCATGCATGTCAGCACTCATGTGTAGAGCTCTCTTTCGGGCAGTAGATTTTGACCAGGCAGTATAAATGTGTACCACTTGGCTGAAACCTGAGCTACTGGTCTGAGACCGGTGGCTGCAATTTAATGCTGAATAGGACAAATTCACTACACATACACCACACTGTCAGCACCCTTCCCCGCACCCCCCACCCCCACTCCCAACCCAATTGTGATATAACAAAATATTCCATCCTATGAGCAACAAATTAGTCTGGCATTTTCTTCTAAGACACAAACCTGCAATGGGTATGAAAGAAATGCTATTACTATTACCATAACAGTGTAACAGTATCATAGCAATCAATATATAATCATGACAACATCACCTACAAATTGCATTCATGTTTTAAATTGTAATGAAGGTTCTCAAGGAGTCCTATCAAATGACATAATTGTTCTTCAGAACAAGAACGTACAATGCAAACAAATTTGGAGTTCACTTCAGGTGTAACTCCTTTTTCAAATAAAAAGCTGTGGTTCAAAATCCCACTAAAGAGAGATAATATATTGCCTTTTAATCTGCTTAAAAATATCACTATTTTTCACTTTACAATTTTCTTTCTTATGTAAAGGAACATAGTGTTACAGAGCACAAACGTCCTAAAGAGTTAACAAGTCAACTGGGTTTTGAAGCAGCTGGCATTGAGCCTATAATCATTCAACATGTCCTTTATCACAGCACATGGTACAGTCTTCTGCCTATTGCTCTGTGCCAGTCTCACGGTCCAGGTGATAGCATAGTGACAATGCACCAGTATTGAATTCTTCTACAGACAAAGAATGAGCTCACTCGGAGCGAGCCCAGCTTACTGTCTGCTGCTCATGACTACACAGTCTGTCTGCCGACAGACAAAGATGTCGGCAAGGGAGAGTTTGAACATAGTTTCTGGGTCCCTGGGTTTCAAAAGAGCTGAAAGCCAGCGGCCCGAGGGGTGAGGCTGGCTAGTCGCTGGCATACTTGGCTGTGCATTGAGCCAGGTGGCCTAAGCATACTGGCAAACGACTGGCATGGAGCCCAATGCAGATGGCTTGCATCACTTTGGTCTTTCCCCATGAAGCCTTTTAGACTGTGAACACAGATTTCTTTCAGGTCAGAGAGCAGATTTCAGCACTAAATCAAAGTTCTAATAAATATCCCATTGTCTTATTCTTTGTTCATGCATAGCAGAAAAACTTCAAGCCCTATTCTCTATCTTTTTACAACTGGCACCCAGCCTGTGGAGTGTATACCCTACCTGGCCTCCCTGTTTTTTTATAAAACCATGCCTTCAGGTTAAAATAATCTCTCCCCACCAACCCCCTGCCCCTGCCTCCGCCCCCCACGGTCAGAGCCTTTTATTGAAAGAGAAAATTCTTTCTAGCCTCCCACTGAACGCATTATAGATTTCATCAATCTCTGTGTAGTTTCAGGTTTTGTATAAAACTGCAGATGAAAAGTATATTTATAAAAGAAATACCAGACCCCCAGTGTTATTTATACCATTGCAGGAGGTCTGCAGTAAACTACGGGGAAGCATTTCAAACCTTGAATTTTGGATATAAATTATGCTGGAGGCCTTCTTGTCCCTAATTCATTTCTAAATGTTACCTTACTTCATTTAGCACTGTGTGTGCTTCTAGTGTTTAAAACTGCTCTCTACTTCACATCCATTATTTTTCCCAATGAGGATTTCATGCCTAATGATTCAATGTATTAAAACAAAACTAATGTCTTTGAAAGCCATACAAAAAAGGAATGGGTGTGTTCTATTGGTGAGGGGGGTATTTCCAGTGTTTCATTATTAACGAGGGAATCATGGTTGCTGTGCATTCATTCAGAGTTGATGGCAGTATAGGTCAGAGTTGTTGGCAGTATAGGTCAGAGTTGTTGGCAGTATAGGTCAGAGTTGTTGGCAGTATAGGTCAGAGTTGATGGCAGTATAGGACAAAGTTGTTGGCAGTATAGGTCAGAGTTGATGGCAGTATAGGACAGAGTTGATGGCAGTATAGGACAAAGTTGATGGCAGTATAGGTCAGAGTTGTTGGCAGTATAGGACAAAGTTGATGGCAGTATAGGTCAGAGTTGATGGCAGTATAGGTTAGAGTTGTTGGCAGTATAGGTCAGAGTTGTTGGCAGTATAGGACAAAGTTGATGGCAGTATAGGACAAAGTTGATGGCAGTATAGGTCAGAGTTGATGGCAGTATAGGTCAGAGTTGATGGCAGTATAGGTCAGAGTTGATGGCAGTATAGGACAGAGTTGATGGCAGTATAGGTCAGAGTTGATGGCAGTATCGGTCAGAGTTGATGGCAGTATAGGTCAGAGTTGATGGCAGTATAGGTCAGAGTTGATGGCAGTATAGGTCAGAGTTGATGGCAGTATAGGTCAGAGTTGATGGCAGTATAGGTCAGAGTTGATGGCAGTATAGGTCAGAGTTGATGGCAGTATAGGTCAGAGTTGATGGCAGTATAGGTCAGAGTTGATGGCAGTATAGGTCAGAGTTGATGGCAGTATAGGTCAGAGTTGATGGCAGTATAGGACAGAGTTGATGGCAGTATAGGTCAGAGTTGATGGCAGTATAGGACAGAGTTGATGGCAGTATAGGTCAGAGTTGATGGCAGTATAGGTCAGAGTTGATGGCAGTATACGTCAGAGCAGTGGTAAAAGTGGTGGTTCACTTACATAATAGGGTCAACCTGACTGATCATCAATACTCAGATCCACGCCTTCTAGTACAGTGTGTGGGACAAGTTTCTGTTAGTTATCAGGTGTCTAGGATGGGTGAGAAAGTGTCTGCCAGCCTAGTTTTTCACCTCCTTGGGGCATAATTCTTACCAACCAATCCACCCAATAGCCTAGGTTTTGGGAGCCAGGCAGTCTGTTCACCTGTTCTATGTGACACATGGTCATAACTGAGCCTCAGGAGCAAGGTATCTGGAGGGATTTTGTCCTCTGACAATTTAAAGCCATCTGCAGCTTTCAAACTGTGCATTTCTGTTTATCACATATCATAAAAATTAACTGGCTGCATATTTCTGAAGAAGAATAAAATGCCACAAGTCAATAATTCTTCAATGTCTTTGAGCATCCAATGTGCAGGTGCACTGACAGAAGTCTGAGCCAGGTCATCCAAAATAGCAACTCAATTTACAAAAAAAGGTTAAAAAATAAGCATTTACAAGAAAAAGAAAATTTCTATACCTGCGCACAGCATTTTGAGGTAACATGGCTTTTTCAATGGAGCAAGACTTCATAACTGTAAAAATGAAGGACTGTGTTTTTCATTGTAAATTAATAAATTCTGGGATGGATCGAAAAGTTGTACAGTAATATACTACTTAAAAAAATATGTTCGAAACCGATGGCAAAATGTACTATTGCAACAAAAGGAGGATCCAGGGGTTAAAATACAATAGTTTCTATAAGAAATATGCTACCTTATCATGTTGAAATGTCTCAAAGTGCTTTACATGATCAATTACTTTTTAAACCCTGTGATATTTTGGCAAATGTAGCAGCTATTCTACATCAAATAATGCCATGGGATCTTTAGTGTTGATCTGAACCACTGGTTATTATTATAGAGACACTGAGGCCACAACCTTCTAACTTTCATAACAGGCTAATGTTTAAATTTGGGGTAAATCACAGGGATTGTGGATATCAAGGGTTGCCATTCCATTCAGGTTTTTTGAGTAAGAAACTACCAATAATTTGTGTTGGCCATCCTATGTGTGTGAGAACCTGTTCTACGCATCACTAATTTAAGTTGGAGGTGATGGAAGGCTATGGATAGCATCTCTCCATTCTGACCCAGCTACAGCAGTGCTCAACCTTCCATTCATTTAAATGACACAATTTGTATTGCAATAGTAAGTAGTTACCCTCAGTAAGGTATGGTAACTGTGCAGAGGCCCCATAGAAATACAATGCCTTAGATTCCAGAGTAGGGTACACGAAGAGTTAGTATTGATGATCAAATGACAACTGTGGGGAGGTGTAAATGAACCTTTTATATTTTAGTCTTTCCATTTGTCAAGTTTGTGGAAAAGTCAACAACACAATTGTCAGTTTAAAACTCAGCTAGATGGATTCTGTTCTTCCAGCAATGATCCCCAGTTAAGTCAAGAAGGCATCAAAATGAAAGAGGATTACAAAAAAAGTCCAATAATTTATCTCTGCGTATTTCCAAACTAAGCCCGTCTTTCTGATTCAATTTTATCTATTGCATTTTTCAATACAATCAGCTACATATGTCAAATATATTTCTTACACTCTTCTATATTTGAAATTCTTATTCTTTCATTGCAGTACATGGGTATTTGATTTGATTTCCTCTTTGCAAGTTGGGAGAATGGTTTAAAATACAAATATTATGCAGCACTTATAAGGACCTCAGTTGCACTGGATTGCACATTTTGTTCCTCTGCCTTTTTCCAATAAAATGTGCAATCTATCCTACTGGAATCAAAGAATTGATCACAATATAAATTTCTTCCAAAAACCTCAGTTTTCCGGTAAGTGGCATAAGAACATAAGAAATAGGAGCAGGAGTAGGTCATTTGGCCCTTCAAGCTTGCTCCACCATTCAACAAGATCATGGCTGATCTTCTACCTCAGCTCCACCTTCCTGCACTATCCCCATATCCTTTAATTCTCTAAGTTCCCAAAAACATATCTATCTCTGTCTTGAATATACTCAATGACCGAGCATTCACAGCTCTCTGGGGTAGAGAATTCCAAAGATTCACAACCCTTTGAGTGAAGAAATTTCTCCTCATCTCAGTCCTAAATGGCCGACCCCTTATTCTGAGACTGTGACCCCGTGTTCTAGATTCCCCAACCAGGGGAAACATTTTCTGAGCATTAACCCTGCCAAGCCCCTTAAGAATTTTATATGTTTCAATTAGATCACCTCTCGTTCTTCTAAGCTCTAGGGAATATAGGCCTAGTCTATTCAATCTCTCCTCATAGGGCAATCCCCTCATCCCAGGAACCAATCCAGTGAACCTTCGTTTCACTCCCTCCAAGGCAAATATGTCTTTCCTTAGGTAAAGAGACCAGAACTGTACACAGTACTCCAGGTGTGGCCTCACCACTGCCCTGTATAATTGTAGTAAGACTTCTTTACTCTTATACTCTAATCCCTTTGTAACAAAAGCTTAACATACCATTTGCTTTCTGAATTGCTTGCTGTACCTGCATGTTAACATTCTGAGATTCATGTACAAGGACACCCAGGTCCCTCTGAATGCAAAGATTTCCCAGTCGCTCTCCATTCAAAAAAATATTCTGCTTTTTTGTTTTTCCTACCAAAGTGGATAACTTCACACTTCCCCACATTGTATTCCATTTGCTATGTTCTTGCCCACTCAGTCAACCTGACTATATTTCTCTGTAGCCTCTTTGCGTCCTCCTCACAGCTTACACTCCCATCTAACTTTGTATCATCAGCAAACTTGGATACATTACACTCAGTCCCTTCTTCTAAGTCATTAATATAAATTGTAAATAGCTGAGGCCCAAGCACTGATCCTTGCGGTACCCCGCTAGTTACAGCCTGCCAACCCGAAAATGACCCATTTATTCCTACTCCCTGTTTTCTGTCCAATAACCAATCCTCAGTCCATGCACGTATCTTACCCCCCAATCCCATGAGTCCTAATCTTGTGTGGCACCTTATCGAATGCTTTTTGAAAATCCAAATACACTACATCCACTGGTTCACCCCTTATCCATCCTACTAGTTACAACTTCAAAAAACAGATTTGTCAAACACGATTTCCTTTCATAAAACCATGTTGACTCTGCCCAATCATATTACGATTTTCTAAGTACTCTGTTACCACGTCCCTAATAATTGATTCTAGCATTTTGCCTACTACTGATGTCACGCTAACTGGCCTATAGTTCCCTGTTTTTTCTCTTCCTCCTTTCTTAAATAGCGGGGTTATGTTTGCTACCTTCCAATCCTTGGGGACTGTTCTAGAACCTAGGGAATTCTGGAAGATTAATACCAGTGCATCCACTATCTCGGCAGCTACCTCTTTTAAAACCCTAGAATGCAGGTCGTCAGGTCCAGGGGATTTGTCGCCACTTAGTCCCATTAATTTCTCCAGCACTATTTCTTTACTTAGACTGATTTCTTTAAGTTTCTCATTCTCTCTAGACCTTTGGTTCCCCATTATTTCCAGAATGTTTTTTGTGTCCTCTACCGTGAAGACAGTTACAAAATACTTGTTTAATGTCCCTGCCATTTCCTTATTGCCCATTATAATTTCTCCAGTCTTTGCCTCCAATGGGCCCACGTTTACTTTATCTAATCTCTTCCTATTTACTACCTTTAAAAACATTTACAATCTGTTTTTATGGCTCTTGCTAATTTACTCTCATTATTTTTTCTCTTTCTTTATCATTTTCTTGGTCCTCCTTTGCTGAATTCTAAAATCCTCCCAATCCTCAGGCTTACTACTCTTTTTGGCAACATTATAAGCCTCTTCCTTTGATCTAATGCTATCATTCACTTCTCCTGTTAGCCACGGTTGGACCACTTTCCCTGTGGGGTTTTTGTGCCTTAAAGGAATGTATATTTGTTGTAAATTATGTATTAATTCTTTAAAGGTTAGTCATTACTTGTCTACCATCATACCTTTTAATGTAGTTTCCCAGTCTACCTTAGCCAACTCGCCCCTCATACTTATGTAGTTTGCTTTGTTTAGGTTTAAGACCCGAGTTTCGGACTTAACTAAATCACTTTCAAACTCAATATAAAATTCTATCATATTATGGTCACTCTTCCCTAAAGGCCCCCTTACTACAAGGCATCTTTGGTTGGCCATCTTAGAAGAAACCCCAGAATCATCATTAGTTAATTCCCAATTTCTCTCTTTTGCCCTTGTGGATTCTATTCATACCATGCATAGCTTTTTTTTTATTCATTCATGGGATGTGGGTGGCGCTGGCAAGGCCAGCATTTATTTCCCATTCTTAATTGCCCTTGAGAAGGTGGTGGTGAGCTGCCTTCTTCTTGAACCACTGTAGTCCTTGTGGTGAAGGTACTCCCACAGTGCTGTAGGGAGGGAGTTCCAGGAGTCTGACCCAGCGATGATGAAGGAACATATTTCCAAGTCAGGATGGTGTGTGACCTGGAGGGGAACTTCAAAGTGATGGTGTTTCCTTGCACCTGTTGCCGTTGTCCTTCTAGACAGTAGAGATCGTGGGTTTGGGATGTGCTGTTGAAGAAGACTTGGCGAGTTGCTGCAGTGCATCCTGTAGATGGTACACACTGTAGCCATGGTGCATCAGTGGTGAAGGAGTGAATGTTTAAGGTGGTGGATGGGGTACCAATCAAGCGGGCTGCTTCGCCCTGATGGTGTCGAGCTACTTGAGTGTTGTTGGGACTGCACTCATGCAGGTAAATGGAGAGTATTCCATCACACTCCTGACTTGTGCCTTGTAGACGGTGGAAAGGCTTTGGGGAATCAGGAGGTGAGTCACTCGCCACAGAATACCCAGCCTCTGACCTGCTCTTGTTGCACAGTATCTATGTGGCTGGTCCAGTTAAGTTTCTGGTCAATGGTGCCTCCCGGGATGTTGATTTGGCCTCTAACAACCACAACCATCTTCCTTTGTGCTAGGTATGACTCCAGCCAGTGGAGCATTTTCCCCCAGATTCCCATTGACTTCAGGTTTACTAGGGGTCCTGATGCCACACTCGATCAAATGCTGCCTTGATGTCAAGGGCAGTCACTCTAACCTCACCTCTGGAGTTCAGCTCTTTTGTCCATGTTTGGACCGAGGCTGTAATGAGGTCTGGAGCTGAGTGGTCCTGGCAGTACCCAAACTGAGCATCGGTGAGCAGGTGCCGCTTGATAGCACTGTCGACGACACCGTCCATCAATTTGCTGATGACTGAGAGTAGACTGATGGGGTGGTAATTGGCCGGATTGTATTTATCCTGCCTTTTGTGGACAGGGCATACCTGGAAATTTTCCACATTGTCAGGTAGATGCCAGTGTTGTAGCTGTACTGGAACAGCTTGGCTAGAGGCGCAGCTAGTTCTGCAGTGCAAATCTTCAGCACGACAGCGGGGATGTTGTCGGGGCCCATGGCCTTTGCTGTATCCAATGCGCTCAGCCATTTCTTGATATCACGTGGAGTGAATCAAATTGGCTGAAGATTGGCATCTGTGATGGTGGGGACCTCAGAAGGAGGCCAAGATGGATCATCCACTCAGCACATCTGACTGAAGATGGTTGCAATCACTTCAGCCTTATCTTTTGCACTCACATGCTGGGCTCTGCTATCATTGAGGATGGGGATGTTCATAGAGCTTCCTCCTCCCGTTAGTTGTTTAATTGTCCACCACCATTCATGACTGGAAAATAGCCCTGGGGAAATTAATGGGACTGAAAGCAGATAAATCCCCTGGACCTGATGGCCTACATCCTAGAGTTTTGAAAGAGGTGGCTATAGAGATAGGGGATGCGTTGGTTGTCATTTTCCAAAATTCCGTAGATTCTAGAACGGTTCCCACGGATTGGAAGGTAGCAAATTTAACCCCACTATTTAAGAAAGGAGAGAGAGAGAAAACAAGGAACTACAAATCAGTTAGCCTGACATCAGTAGTAGGGAAAATGCTAGAATCTATTATTAAGGACATGGTAACAGGGCACTTAGAAAATAATAATAGAATTGGGCGGAGTCAACACGGATTTATAAAAGGGAAATCATGTTTGACAAATCTGTTAAGAGTTTTCTGAGGTTGTAACTAGCAGAATAGATAAGGGGGAACCAGTGGATGTGGTGTATTTGGATTTTCAGAAGTCATTCGATAAGGTGCCACACAAGAGGTTATTAAACAAAATTAGGACTCATGGGATTGGGGGTAATATACCAGCATGGATTGAGGATTGGTTACCGGACAGAAAACAGAGAGTAGAAACATAGAAGATAGGAGCAGGAGTAGGCCATTCGGCCCTTCGAGCCTGCTCCGCCATTCAATGAGATCATGGCTGATCATCCAAATTCAGTACCCTGTCCCTGCCTTCTCCCCATATCCCTTGATCCCTTTAGCCTCAAGAAATATATCCAACTCTTTCTTGAATATATTTAATGAACTGGTCTCCACCGCCCTCTGTGGCAGAGAATTCCACAGGTTCACCACTCTCTGGGTGAAGAAGTTCCTCCTCATTTCAGTCCTAAATGGCTTACCCCTTATCCTTAGACTATGACCCCTGGTTCTGGACTCCCCGGCCATCCGAAACATCCTTCCTGCATCTAGTCTGTCCAGACCTGACAGAATTTTATAGGTTTCGATGAGATCCCCTCTCAATCTTCTAAACTCCAGTGAGTATAAGCCCAATCGACACAATCTCTCCTCATACGTCATTCCTGCCATCCCAGGTATCAGCCTGGTGAATCTTCGCTGCACTCCCTCCATGGCAAGAATGTCCTTCCTCAGGTAAGGTGACCAAAACTGCACACAATACTCAAGGTGTGGTCTCACCAAGGCCCTGTACAACTGTAGCAAGACATCCTTGTTCCTGTACTCGAACCCTCTTGCTACGAAGGCCAGCATACCATTTGCCTTCTTAACCGCCTGCTGCACCTGCATGCTTACCTTCAGCGACTGGTGCACAAGAACACCCAGGTCTCTTTGCACTTCCCCTTCTCCCAATCTATTGCCATTCAAATAATAATCTGCCTTCCTGTTTTTGCCACCAAAGTGGATAACCTCACATTTATCCACATTATAGTGCATTTGCCATGTTTCTGCCCAATCACCCAACCTGTCCAAATCATACTGGAATTTCACGACATCCTTCTCACAGCTTACCCTCCCACCCAGCTTTGTGTCGTCTGCAAATTTGGAGATATTACATCCAATTCCCTCGTCCAGATCATTAATATATTTTGTGAACAGCTGGGGTCCTAGGACCGATCCTTGCGGTACCCCACTAGTCACTGCCTGCCACTCGGAAAACGACCCGTTTATTCCAACTCTTTGCTTTCTGTCTGCCAACCAGTTCTCTATCCAGGTCAATGCCTTGCCCCCAATCCCATGTGCCTTAATTTTGCATGCTAATCTCTTATGTGGGACCTTATCGAAAGCCTTCTGAAAGTCCAAATACACCACATCCACTGGTTTTCCCTTATCTATTTTACCAGTTACATCCTCAAAAAATTCCAGTAGATTAGTCATGCATGATTTACCTTTTGTAAATCCATGTTGACTTTGTCCGATCCTGTCACTGCTTTCCAAGTGCTCTGCTATTACATCTTTTATAATAGACTCCAGCATTTTCCCCAGGCTTACCGGTCTATAATTCCCCACTTTTTCTCTACCACCTTTTTTGAATAGTGGGGTAACATTAGCTACCCTCCAATCCATGGGTACCGTTCCAGAGTCTATCGAGTTCTGGAAGATGAGCAGCAATGCATCTACTAGCTCTAGGGCCACTTCCTTAAGTACCCTGGGATGTAGACCATCAGGCCCTGGGGATTTATCGGCCTTCAGTCCCAATTTTCCTAACACCATTTCCCTACAAATACTGATTTCTTTCAGTTCCTCCCTTTCATCAGACCCTATGTTCCCCGACATCTCTGGGAGGTTATTTGTGTCCTCCTTTGTGAAGACAGAACCAATGTATTTAGTTGGTCTGCCATTTCCTTGTTTCCCATTATAAATTCCCCTGATTCTGACTGTAAGGGACCTACACTTGACTTCACCAATCTTTTTCTCTTCACATATCTATAAAAGCTTTTACAGTCAGTTTTTATGTTCCCTGCTAGCTTACTCTCATATTCTATTTTCCCTTTCTTAATTAATCCCTTTGTCCTCCTTTGTTGACTCCTAAACTGCTCCCAATCCTCAGGATTATTGCTTTTTCTAACGGGTCATTTCAGGTTGGCAGGCTGTAACTAGTAGGGTACCCGCAAGGATCAGTGCTTGGGCCTCAGCTATTCACAATCTACATCAATGATTTGGATGAGGGGACCAAATATAATATATCCAAGTTTGCTGGTTTTACAAAGCTGGTGGGAATGCAAGTCGTGAGGAGGATGCAAAGAGGCTTCAAGGGGATATAGACAAGCTAAGTAAGTGGGCAAGAGCATGGCAAATGGAATATAATGTGGAGAAATGTGAAGTTATCCACTTTGGTAGGAAAAATAAAAAAGCAGAGCATTTTTTAAATGGTGAGAGATTGGGAAATGTTGGTGTTCAGAGGGACCTGGGTGTCCTTGTACACAAATCACTGAAAGTTAACATGCAGGTACTGCAAGCAATTAGGAAATCAAATGGTGTGTTGGCCTTTATTACAAGAGGATTTGAGTATAAGAGTAAAGGGGGGAGAAATTCGGTGGAGCCGCAAACGGGACGGCAAGCTCGCCTGGGCGGCGGAATTAGCGCAGCGATCCGAGCAGTTGCGACCGCCGGAAATTCAGCTTGAACGCCCCAAGAGGGACACGGGGCGAGGCTCGAGGCGCTCCGCGTCCCTCTTAGGGCGCTGAAACTGAATATCGCAGCGCAACATGCCGCAGCGCCACACGCTGCGGCACAGCACACTGCGGTACTGCAGGCCTTCCTCCCATTCTTAAGGGGGAGGGGCCTGCACCAGCGCGATCGGAGATCGCGAGTGCTGGCAAAAGAGCCCGGCACCAAGGAGAAGTGCCGGGCTCTCGGAAAACAGCCGGCACTGCCACGGAGGGACATCAGGAGGCCGGGGATGGAGATGCTGGCAGGCGGCTGCCGAAAAAAACGGCCGCCCCGCACCTCCACCTTAATTTGCGCCACTGCCGCCACAGGTAGGCCCCGTGAACCGGGCGCGAGTTGCGAACGGCACTACAGAGGCGGGCGCTACCGAATATCGAGATCGGGGCGGTAGCGTTGCGCACACCGATGGCGTCATCGGTGGTGGCGCAGCGCAACAGGCTAACGCCGCCATTAGCGCCCCAGCTAAATATCGCGGGAGGCGTGGCCAGTGGCGCTAAAGCCACTGAGTGTCCTCTTTAGGCGCTAAGTGGTGGCGCAGCCCACCGAATTTCTAGGCCAAGATGTCTTATTGCAATTATATAGGGCCATGTTGGAACCACACCTAGAGTATTGTGTACAGTTTTGGTCTCCTTACCTAAGGAAGGATATACTTGCCATAGAGGGAGAGTGTTGAGTCTGTGTGTCCCAGTTATGCTTATGATCAATCACTGGACACAGACAACAAGAATAACTTTTAACAGGTCTTTACTATTCGGAGGTCAGGGCTGAACTGCCCAGGAAATCCCTACACAACACTTATATTCCGGTGTGGTCACCACCGGTATTACAGTATACAGCAGCCAAGAGAAAGTAGTACATCTCTTAAGGTAGTTCTCTTAAGGTGGAACAGGTTACATACACCACAATCCTCCCTTTTTAGCTTAACAGTTATATCCCCATTTAACATAACATAATATAACATATATATATATATATACAACTTCATGCAAAACAGTTCAAAGATTCAGTCTCTGAGGAGGCCTCCTGATTCGAGTTGGATAACGCCTTTCAGGGGTCTCTGATTCTCGTTGCTGGGGTGACTCATCTAGTTGGTCTCTTATGAATTGGACATCATCATCAGGTACATTCCCTTCTGAGGTAGATGCTTCAGGTTCACTAACTTCTTCCACGGTTGTCTCTGCCGTAACCCTGGGTTCGACCCTTGTTCTCGATTCTACCAGTTGGTCAGCATGACGCCGTATTACATTTTCACCAATATCTACCGTGTACATCAGGGGTCCTTGTCTGGCCCGAATTGTTCCAGATTGCCATTTCTCGTTTTTATAGTCCCGGGCTAACACTGGTTGTCCTATTTCGAAACTCCGAGTGGTCTTGTTATTTATATGCTGGAACTGTTTGTTTTCAACTTCCCTCCGCACATTTGGTTTTAACAAGTCCAACCTGGACCGCAACCTCCTGTTGTAGAACATCATGGCAGGACTTTGGTTTGTCACTGCATGAGTGGCGTTTCGATATGCCAGTAGGAATTTGTCCACCTTGTGTTGTAGTGGAATCTGATCTTCGCTCATGGCCTTTATTGCTTTTTTGAACGTTTGTACAAATCTCTCGGCCAACCCGTTTGTAGCCGGATGATATGGGGCAGAGGTATAATGTTTCACCCCATTCTTCATGAATTTCTGGAATTCTTCTGACACGAACTGCGGTCCGTTGTCTGAACATATTTGTTCTGGCAATCCATTTCTTGCAAATATCATTCTTAGCACCGCGATCGTCTTTTCCGAGGTAGTGGTAGTCTTCTTAATCACTTCTGGCCATTTAGAATGTGCGTCCACCGCAATTAAAAACATGGAGTCCATGAATGGACCAGCAAAGTCAATATGTACACGTTGCCATGGGGTTGAAGGCCATTCCCATGGATGCAGCGGTGCAATCGGAGGTGCATTTTGCACTTTTTGGCACCCTGAGCAGCTTTTCGTCAGATCCTCTATCTGTTGGTCGATACCCGGCCACCACACATAAGCCCTAGCAAGGCTTTTCATCTTGACTCCCCCCAGATGACCTTCATGCAGTTCCTTTAGAACTCTCTCTCTTAACTTAGGAGGAATAATCACTCTTGTTCCATACATCAATGTTCCTTGACAGACGGACAGCTGTTCTCGTCTTGCTGAGAATGCCGGTAACAGTGGATCACCATGTGCTGGCCATCCCTTCACTGTCACTTCGTAGACCCGGGACAGTGTCGCGTCGTTCCTGGTTTCTCTTTCAATACTTGCATTGGTGACTGGTAAACATTCGACGATGGTCGAGTGAAATAACTCAACAGGGTCAACCGTCGGTGCCTCCTCCTCTGTAGGTAGTGGCAGGCGCGACAGCCCATCAGCATTACCATGCTGCTTTGTACCTTTGAATTCGATCTGATATTGATGTGCCCCTAGGAAAAGGGACCATCTCTGGAGTCTCTGGCCTAGAAATTGAGTGCCCTTAGCGCCGATTTTGCGGCGCTAGAGGGCCTAGCGCTGCAATTGGCGCCGGCGCCGAAATTGCCTGGGGCCCTTCCACCGCGGTAGACCGGTAGCGCTGCGCCGGCACCGATGACGTTATCGGTGTGCGCAGCGTCCCGGTTGCCATGCCGACGGGCCCCAGCGCCGAAATTCAGTTGCGGCCGCCTCGCCCGTGGCAGCCGCAACTAAGACTCTGGCAACAGAGTCTTACAAGTCTTTGCGCCGGCGCATTAAAGGCCCCGCGGCGGCCGGCCGCTTTCCCGCCGGCCGCCTGGCCGCAGCTCCCTCCCCGGACTTCCCCCCCCCCCCCCCCCCGGAACAGAAGCAAGCCCGGCACTTGTCCGAGGTGCCGGGCTCATTTTTAAAAAGATTTTCGCGGGCCGCGGCCGGGTGCAGGCAGCTCCTCCTTAAGGGAAGGAGGAGGCCTGCACTTCCCGAGCCTGCCGCACCGCATCGGGTGCCGCAGCGCCGGAATTGCGGCGCGAAACGGCAGTTAGCGCCGATTTACCGCCGCAAAGACCCTTCAGTAGCGCCGGCAGCCGTTTGGGCGCGGCCCTGCTGAATTTTTGGCGCGCGCAGGGGGACTTAGCGCCGGCACTAACTTCCGGCGCTAAAGCCCTGGCTAAGCCAAAACTCAATTTCTAGGCCTCTGTGCTGTCATCACCGAAACACCCTTCTTAGGGTTAAAAATGGATACCAACGGCTGGTGGTCTGTCAGAAGCGTAAACTTTTGGCCCTGCAGGTAATGATTAAACTTCTTTACTCCCCACACAAGGCTGAGAGCCTCCCTATCTATCTGAGCATAGTTGCGCTCAGCGGAGGTCAATGATCTGGATGCGAACGCAACTGGCCTCTCCAGGCCATTTGGCAACTTGTGTGAGAATACTGCCCCAATACCATATGGAGAAGCATCACAAGCCAAACGAATAGGCAGCGTTGGGTTGAAGTGAGCCAACACTTCCTGAGGTGATCAATGCCTTGCTTTTGCGAAAGGCCCTCTTACAGTCCTCGCTCCACTTCCATGGTACTCCCTTCTGCAAAAGAGCGTTCAGCGGGTGCAGCACCGTGGATAAATTTGGCAGAAACTTATGGTAATAGTTAATCAACCCTAGGAACAACCTCAACAGCGATACATTATCCGGAGCGGGAGCCTTCACAACAGCTTCGATCTTGTCAGGAGACTTATGAAGCCCCTCCTGGTCAATGACATGACCACAGTACAAGATCCGCTTCTGAAAGAACTCACATTTCTGGCGATTAACTCGAAGTCCATATTCTTTCAATCTGGTGAGCACCAGTTCCAAATTTGCAAGGTGTTCCTCGTCATCATCTCCTGGAATCAGAATATCGTCCACGTAACATTGTGTGCCTGGAATTCCCTGTAATACCTGCTCCATGGCCCTCTGCCAAATTGCTGGAGCCGATGCCACTCCAAAAACCAGTCTATTATACCGGTATAAGCCTCTATGCGTGTTGATCGTGAGATACTGGCGTGACTCTTCCTCAACTTCCATCTGTAAGTACGCCTGCGCCAGGTCTATCTTGGTGAAGTGTTTCCCGCCAGACAACGAAGCGAAGATATCCTCAATCCGCGGAAGCGGATACTGCACCGTGTGAAGCACCGGATTAACAGTGATCTTGAAATCTCCACAGATGCGAACCTTCCCCGGTTCCCCCGGCTTGTTGCTCGATGAACGCTTCATGACGGGAACAATGGGCGTGGCCCACTCACTCCAGTCTACCTTAGACAGTACTCCTGAATGTTCTAGCCCTTCCAGCTCAGCTTCCACAGCAGGTCGTATCGCATAAGGTACCGGTCTGGCTTTGAAAAATTTCGGGTTTGCATGTTCTTCAACCTTGATGTTTGCCGTAATTCCTCTCAGTGTTCCCAGTCCCTGTTGGAACACCTCTTTAGCATCGTCCAATATTCTGGACAATCGTTTAGGTATGACATCTTTTTTACCGGAATCTACGTTAGTGCTTTTAAGGAATTCCAGTCCATATTTATTTTCCTAATCCACTCCCGTCCCAGTAGTGGTGGACCTCCCTCAGGTAGCACATATAAGTCCATTCCTCGGCTTTCTTTGCCCTTGTGGACCACCTTTACCTCTATCTTCCCGATGGGGTATACTCTTTGCCCCGTGTATGTTTTCAATACAATCTCCGTTTCCCGTAGGGGAATATGTGGGAATAACCTTTTGTAATCTTGCTTATTCATGACCGTCAATGCCGATCCAGTGTCCAATTCCATCTTCACTTGGACTCCTGCTATCTGAAGTGTGACCCAAATTGTTTGGAGGTCTGCTTCATTACCAACATTGTGTACTCTTAGACTACCCAGTTCATTACTGCTGGCGTCTGAATCTGACTTCTGTTCGTTCGAACTGTTCTCTGTCACCTTGTGTACCTTTCTGTACTTTTCCTGCGGTGACTTTTTGTTGCTGGTCTTCTTTCCTGAGCGGCATACTTTAGCTATGTGACCAAGCCTGCCACATTTTCTGCATTCCTGATTTTTGAACCAGCACTGGTTCTGATCGTGCGTTGTCTTTCCACAACGATAATATTTTACTGTACCCAAGACCATTTGATTGGTGCTGAGTTCCGGTGACCGTAGCTGCATTTCCGCCGTGCCTCTCGCTGCGGCTTCGTGCGATGCTGCAATAGTGACAGCTTTATCAAGCGTAAGATCATTCTCCTGAAGCAGTCGCTTTTGTGTTCCTTCTTTTAACAATCCACACACAAATTTATCTCTCAGCGCATCTGCTAGTCCTGTTCCAAACTGACAGTACTTTGATAGCTTACGCAGTTCAATTAAAAATTCAGCGTTGCTTTCGTCTTTCAGCTGCGTTCTTCTGTAAAATTTAAATCGTTCCGCTATCATCAGTGGCGTGGGGTTTAAATGATTTTTCAGGACAGTAACAATATTCGCGAAAGTCTGATCCGCCGGTTTATCTGGTGATAGAAGGTGCTTCAATAGCCCGTATGTCTTTGCACCCATTGAGCTTAATAAGGTTAGTGCTTTCTCATCATCTGGTACCTTATTTGCTTTACAATAAACTTCCATGCGTTCTACATACGTGGTCCAATCTTCGATAGCGCTATCAAAGGTATTAATGTTCCCATGTTTAGGCATCCTTGCAAGTTTTAAAATTTTTCTTTTTCTCAAAATGGCGGCTTCCCGCGCTTGTCTTCTTCCCCCGCCTACTAAAATGGCGGCTTCCCGCGCTTGGCGGTCTTTCCCGCGCTCATCTTCTTCCCCCGCCGACTACAATGGCGGATTCCCGTGTTTGCCTTCTTCCCCCACTGGCTGCAATGGCGATTGCCGTGCTGCTGCCGTTCTCGCCTCCCCAGCGGTTCTCAATTCCCCGACGCTGCTTTTACTCCCCCGCGGTTCCCGTGGGCATTCACGCTTCCCCTGCTGTTGCCTCTCGCAGCCCCACTTGCAACCCGGTCCTTTACACCGGCTGCGTTTGAGTTCTCCGCGGCTCTCGTGCCTTAAGCTGCCCCAGTCGCTGCGCCTCTCGGCCTCGATTGCAGCGCGGCCCTTTTCACCGGCCGTGGTCGAGTTCTCCGCCCTTATTCCTCCGTTTTCCCTCCCCTACTCCACAGCCAACGCGGCCGACTTTCTGCTCGTGTCGCTGATCGGCTTACCCACCACCGTGGTAGAAGGGATGATCACTGCCTGTCACTGATGGAGGGCTTCGTGGTCAGAATTTTTCTTTTTAACCCGGGTTCTCGATGCCTCCCGTGCGATGGTGCTCAGCAGGATGATGAGGGCGGATGCCTCTTCTCGACACCCGTTCTGAGGACGAAGCTGCCTTGGATGTAAACTGCCGCAGGGTAAGATCGGACTCGTCGCCACTGTTGAGTCTGTGTGTCCCAGTTATGCTTATGATCAATCACTGGACACAGACAACAAGAATAACTTTTAACAGGTCTTTACTATTCGGAGGTCAGGGCTCAACTGCCCAGCAAATCCCTACACAACACTTATATACCGGTGTGGTCACCACCGGTATTACAGTATACAGCAGCCAAGAGAAAGTAGTACATCTCTTAAGGTAGTTCTCTTAAGGTGGAACAGGTTACATACACCACAGAGAGTGCAACAAAGGTTCACCAGACTGGTTCCTGGGATGGGTGGATTGTCCTATGAGGACAGATTGAGTAGACTAGGCCTATATTCTCTAGTGTTTAGAAGAATGAGAGGTGATCTCATTGAAACATACAAAATTGTTACAGGGCTTGACAGGATAGATGCAGGGAGGATGTTTCCCCTGGCTGTGGAGTCTCGAACCAGGGGTCACAGTTTCAGAATAAGGGGTCGGCCATTTAGTATTGAGATGAGGAGAAATTTCTTCACTCAGAGGGTGGTGAATCTTTGGAATTCTCTACCCCAGAGGGCTGTGGAGGCTCAGTCGTTGAGTATATTCAAGACAGAGACCGATAGGCTTTTGGATATTAAGTGAATCAAGGGATATGGGGATAGTGCAGGAAAGTGGAGTTGAGGTAGAAGATCAGCCATGATCTTATTGAATGGTAGAGCAGGCTTGAGGGGCCAAATGGCCTACTCCTACTCCTATTTTTTATGTTCTTATGTGGCAGGAACTGCAGAGCTTTGATCTGATCCATTGGTTGTGGGATCGCTTAGCTCTGTCTATAGCTGAGAGGATGCGTACAAACTCTGCTAATGGGGCTCGATGATCAGCCACTTGGAGCTGCACAAAGGTGACCCACACTTTTATCATTTCCAAGCATCTCAAGAGCTCTGTCCTAACAAACTCCAACTCGTCCAAAACTCTACCAGCCATATTCTGTCCCATACTAAGTCCCGTTCGCCTGTTTCCATCCATTGCCAACCCCTAATGCCTCCATATTCCCCAATGTCACCGTAGTTCTGCATTATCTTCCTAAAGCTCTCCACTTTGCTACATCTCTCCCCATCTTCAAAAGGTTTATCAAAACATCAACCTAGCTTCAATCCCAGAACATGGGGCCTAGACGGATGAAGGCATGGCCATTAATGGTGGGCAGAGGAGGGGATTGGATGCACAAGAGGTCAGTGTCAGAGGAACAGATAGTTATGGGGCAATTATTGGGTTGGAGGAGGTTACAGAGATAGGGATGGCAAGACTATTGAGAGGTTTAAACACAAGGAGGAGAGATTTCAATTTGAGGTGTTAGACTGGGAACCAATGTAGATCAGCCAGGAAAGGGGTAATGGATGAGTGGGACTTGGTAAAGGATAGGATATGGGCAGCAGTGTTTCAATGAACTCAAGTTTACAGGAGGTGGAGGATGAGAGGCTGGTCAGGAGAGCATTGGAATAGTTGAGTCTGGAGGTGATAAAGGCATTTGAGGGATTCAGCAACGGATAGGCTGTGATAGGGATGGAAACAGGCGATGTTTGAGGTTGAAATAGGCAGTCTTTGTGATGGAGATGATGTGGGGTTCAGAAGTTCAGCTTAGGGTCGAATACCCTGTTAAGGCTACAAACAATCTGACTCAGCCTGAGATAATGTCCAAGGAAGGGGCAAAGGTATCGAGTTTGTGGAGGCAGGCAAAAAGGATAGCTTTGTTCTCCCCAATATTTAGCTGAAGGAAATTGCAGCTCATCCACAACTGGATGTCAGACAAGCAGTCTGACAGCACAGCAGCAGTGAAGGGTTTGAAAGAAGTGATGGAGAGGTCGAGCTGCATTTCATCTGCCTACAAGTGGAAGCTGGTCCCATGTCTGCAGATGCATCGGGAATTTCCTCAGGGCTTCTCCTGCTCCACCGCTGTAACGTTGGTTCAAACCTCATTTATATGTGTGAACAGGGTACCCACTGAACTTCCACCAAAGTTACAACAGCAGGGCAGAAGCCCTGAGGATATTCCTAGCGAAGATATTGCTGAGGGGCAGCATGTAGATGAGGAAGAGGAGAGGGCCAAGGATGGACCCTTGACTCCCAATGCGAGGGAAGTGGACAACTGATGAGAGGCTTTGGATGAGGATGGTCCAGTGTCCGTCAAAAGCTACAGAGATGAGGAATGATAATGCATTACAGTCAAAGAGAATGTCATTCATGTTTCGGTGCTGGTTTTATGTGCAGTTAACAGGTACAAGCTGAATATTTGAGCTCCATCCACGACATAATCATCATCCATTTAAATCACTTAGGTAGGTATTCCCAAAATCAGGACTTACTTCATGTTCAACAAGAATTGGTTTTGTTCCTTTTATCTAACACTTTGTGAAAGGTTATGCTTCTAGGTACATATTATAGCTATTAAATCTTTCAGTTCTGAAAACGCAGACAGACAGGCATTTTGCTAATCTCGAAGACCACAGTAAGAAGTAATTCTTTTTACACTTGGCAGTAAATTGCAAACTGACGTGTCGCAAATGGACATAAACCTTTGCAACTGAAGTTATATCAACAATGAAAGCTGTAAAAACTCAATTTGGGTTTTTTGTTTGGAGGTTAAGTTGCTACTTTTGTTTTTAAAAATCATCAAATAAAATGACTTCTTAAAAGAGAGAAGAGTGACAAAGAAAATATTTCTTTCTTTTGAAATAAATGAACTATGGTTCATACTGCTTGCATTTTTCTTTCTTTTTTAAAAATACACAGTGCTGTGCAATTGCTCCCTCTGGTACCAAGCTGTGTTGGGGGTTGCGGAAGGGGGTCAAGCTACAAGCTCACTTTTGGTAACATTCCCAGAACATATGGGCAGATATGGCTCCACAAAGCTACGTGAAACAGATGTTTAAAGAACTAATGCTAACAGACCAAAAACGTGCAAATAGAATCTAAGGAACTATACACAATAAATCCAGTCCCAGGGTCTTTCTTCAGTGCCATGAGAGTGCCTTAGAGACATGCAGCATAGTTTGGAAAAACAGCAACATCCGTTCATTCTGCTCTGCTGTACTCAGTTGAAATATGCACAATGTCCCATTATTACTGAATCATTATCTGGCTACAGCTCTGACAGAAGCATCATATGGGCCATGAAAGACTCCTTTCTTTTCACAATTAGCCTTTAAAACATTTCCTCATGTTAGTCCTTTTCAGCCTCCCAGAATGCACTGCTAAATTACAGTGCTGAAATTAACTGTATGCAGTTGTGATTTTATGATAAATATAGGGGAATTGAGCTGGTCTGACCCAGTATGTGTTTAACCCTTCATTGAACATTTAAAAGAATGGAAGTATAAAGCATAAAGACACAAAATAACTTTTAGAAACCAGTGCACTTGGTGAAAAGAAATTGTTCCAAGAAAAAGATTCCAGACGTTTGCTAAATAAATAATCAGCACCTGGGTAACTTAAAGATGATTAATTCCAACCCCTGCAATACTGACAACTATTCCTTCATTTACTCACTTTGTGCCTTTTGTTGCCAAACTAATTCTAGTTTTTATTATCAACCTGTAACACAAATATTGTTGAATCCATCAGTGGCTGGCACAGCCGCAGAAATAATTATCCAAATTAAACCAAGAATTCAAATCACTGTTCAATTCTCATTTTATAAAAAAAAATTCTCCTAAAGGAAAATAACAGTCTTGTAACTGTTGATGGGTTGTAAAAGATAGTAGGATTTTACCCCACCAGTCATCACCTCATTTTTTCAGGAAGTCGGTGTACAGTTTTCTTTGCACACTTAAGTGAAATGAAAAACTGTCAGCTTATGACCCCACAAAAAAAGTTACCGTTCTTTCTTGAATGGGAGAAATTTCATGGGGAGGCCACTATCTCCCTCGCCCACCGCTTCCTTACCAACCCAATGGCACCCCTTCCCAGTCACGCCCCTTCCCGGGCGCCCTCCTTCCCAAAATTTGTAAATATTTCAAAAATAATTATGAATATATATTTGAAAACAACATGTTTCCAGCCAATTTTCAGTCCTTATGATGAATTTCTTTTTAAAGTATCTCAAGTCCAGTATTTCATGGGTGAGCTTCTATAAAATGAAAGATCAGCAGGGCCCAAATCCTTCTATAGACTTTGGCACAGCCACCTGCCAATGGCCCAACTACATCAGCTTAGCACATATGCCCTGCTGAGGTATGGACATGCATGAGATTCAGTGAAAGAGTTGTAGGTTGTATGAAACTTTGGCAAGCTGTAAATGTGGAGCAAGTTGACAGATTCCATTTTCTGGCATGTGCCAGCTACCTAGTAAATGATACTGCTGGTTAGTCTTACCTCGCCAGATTCTTTAAAGTGTGCTGTCTTTTCCCATTTCTGTTTCCAGATACTGTGTTGAGTTTGGCCAGAACCTCCTGCAGGCACGATACACAGCTATTAGGGTTGCCAACCCTCCTACACTGTCCTAGAGTCTCCAGGAATTAAAGATTAATCTCGGGAGAAAAATCATAGTGACACGTTTAAAAAAAAAAAATCAGAGATGGGAAAATAGGCTATTTGATGAAACCTTGAACCAGAGTTGGAAATCCTAACTGTTACCCTCTGGGGAGGATGCCCTGGAGTGATAAACAGGGAAAGTCTCCTTGTACACACTTGGGGGACAAAATGTCCACTTTGCCAGCCATCAAACTGGGGATCGGGGAGTGCGTCACTCTGCCATTTAGCCACATACTCTGTCAAGTGATTCACGCTGCACTGTCCTTTCAACCTTGTCCATCAGTTATTAACCCCTCCCTGTACAGATTTTTCAAAGGCTGAAATCTGCTGTCACCCTTTCTGAGCATTAAAAAAGGTGCCAACATTGTTTTCTGCCATAGATGGCTACTTACCTTTAAGTGGACGCATCCCTTTAAGTTGGAGCAGCGGGCCCCCTTCACTACACCCGTGCACAAGCGCAAACTTCACAGGGAGCACGCATAAATGATTAAACATAGCTGAACTGGTGGAATCTGCAGCTACCAATCAGGCAGGAGAGCGACCATGATCAGTAAAGTGGTTCTCCCAGGACAAGGCTAACCCATTGTACTTGGGGTGTGCTAAATAGTGCACACATAGCAATCGTAGGATTGTGAAACTGGCCTTCATTTTATTTTTAAAGTAGCCAGAGTGCCCCCAGTAGCTTAGTGGATAAATGTACCAGCGGGTGTGATACGAAGTCAAATGGACCATAAGCCACCAGGTTCAATCCCCAATCAGTGCTGAAAGCAGCTTGTGGCAACTGGCCACAGCATTCCAGACTAGAAGGGGAAAAGGAATAAGCATGGACTGCAGGTCCTGATTGGTTTAGTCACAAAGAAGGGGAAACTGCAAACTCAGTCCCCAATACCACAAATTATGAAGATGGGTATCCACATTTGGGGACGCTGCAGGCTTCAGCACACCCCAAGTGCATCGGGCAAGCTCATCCTGGGACTCGTCGGTCCAACTTAAATAAGGCCCGAGGTCCAATTAGGCCTCGGGCCTACCTGTTCCGGTGCAGGGATACTTTTGCGTACCCAGTTCATGCCAGCAGGCCACATATCCACCTTCTCCAGGATGGAACGGGGAAAAAAAAGTAAAAAAGTACCCATACACCCTCAGCTTAAAAAAAAAATGTTGCAAGACTAGAAAACAAAATAAGCAGACTGACCTAAACAACCCTCAACCTGGACTTGCTGCTCTGTGAAAATGTAACATTGGAAACCCATTTCAGTTACGAGATAAGACTGTGCCAAACTGTACATTATAAATGGAAGTTTTATAAACTAAAATTATCGTGAAGTTTAAACATTAGCACCACAGTGTGTTTTTCAAATGCTATTTAGAATCATAAATCTGCAGCATTTAAAAAAAAATCCCATTTAGGGGCAAACCAGGATTTTCCACATATAGCGCTATAGAGGAGTCAGGGGTTGGAAATTCTCTGTTAATATGGTGAGTGGAGAATCCCCAATCCCATTGGGGGCAAGGGTACAGTGCTGCTATGCTGCATATTCACAGGCTAAAAATGAAAATGACCACTCATAGATCCCAATTGACAACAGTGCAGGGGTCCTGCACATTTATGCTGATCTAACAGTTTGCAATCTCCGTTACTTCAATGAAGGCGGGGGATGGGGAAGGGGGAAGAGAAGAGCACTAACAGTGTAAGTTCTGCCAATGCACGTGACAATATCTCCCCAAGATCCAGACTAACAAGAGTACAACTGCACTACGGAAGTATATTTAAAGGCTGATAAACTCATCCAGCAGCACATCATTCTATGTCATGCTGCTGAATACAATATGTATTTTGGCACCATGGCACAAAAAAAAACTCTATTAGGATTGGCATCGGTGCACCTAGCAAAAATAAAGATCTTGCCCATATTAACTTAGCCTTTAGCCTAACAAACACATATTAATTTTATACACTGGGTGATTTCCAAAATGCCTCCAGAACGCTGCTCAATTAAAGCTTAATTTATAAAACACAGCCTTTATTTTATTGTGGAATATTCTTAAGATGAGGTCATAAGTGACATATACACAGATCTTAATTTAAAAAGCAATTTAAATTTAATAGTTCTCCCTCAGCCAATCTTGTAATAATAAAAAAGGGCAGAATCTATTTTTTGCCACTAGATGTCTCTAGTTCACTGCACAAATAATACACTGTAGAGTGTTTTCAAAATACTGTAAACAGAAGACATCCAGTAGCAGCAAAATGGACAAGGGAGCAGTTTTTAAGATCATTTTCCGTGTGAATAGAATATTCTGGTTAGACATTCTGAACCTTTTTTTTTACAAATAATTCTACTATTTGTACTATCCAAGTTTCAGCTTAACTCAGTGGTAGGAGTCTTGCTTGTGAGTCAGAACGTTGTGAGTTCAAGCCCAACTCCAACACTTGCGCACAACATCTAGGCTGACATTTCAGTATATTATGGAGGGAGTACCACATTGTCAAAAGTGCTGACTTTTAGATGATGCATTAAATCAAGGCCCCATCTGCTTATTCAGGTCAACATTCAAGATTCCATCAACAGTTGTTCAGAAAATAACAGGGAGTTGTTCTGGCCAACACAAATCTCTCAACCAACATGTACAAAACAGATTAACTGGTCATTCATCTCATTGCTGTCTGTGGGGCTTTGCCGCGTGCAAATTGGTTGCCACATTTGTCCACCAACAACAATGACTACACTTCAAAAGTACTAATACAATAGCAAAATACTGCAGATGCTGGAAATCTGAAATAACAACAGAAAATGCTGGAAATACTCAGCAGGCCAGGCAGCATCCGTGGAGAAAGAAACAGAGTTAACGTTTCAGGTCTGGGACCCTTCATCAGATCTGGAAAAAGCCCTCCCAGAACCACGATAGGGTTCCCCTTGTCCTCACCTTTCACCCCACCAGCCTCCACATTCAACGGATCATCCTCCGCCATTTCCGCCACCTCCAACGTGATCCCACCACCAAACACATCTTCCCCTCACCTCCCCTTTCAGCATTCTGAAGGGTCCGCTCCCTCCGCGACACCCTGGTCCACTCCTCAATCATCCCAAACAGCCCTTCTCCCTCACCTGGCACCTTCCCGTGCAAGCGCAGGAGATGCAACACATGCCCTTTTACCTCCTCCCTTCCCACTGTCCAGGGCCCCAAACATCCCTTCCAGGTGAAACAGCGATTTACTTGTACTTCTTGCAATTTAATATACTGTATTCGCTGCTCACGATGCGGTCTCCTCTACATTGGGGCGACCAAACGCAGATTGGGTGACCGCTTTGTGGAACACCTCCGTTCAGTCCGTAAGGATGACCTTGAGCTTCCGGTCGCCTGTCACTTTAATTCTCCACTTCACTCCCACTCTGATCTGTCTGTCCTCGGGCTATTGCATTGTTCCAATGAAGCTCAACGTAAGCTCGAGGAACAGCACCTCATCTTTCGATTAGGCGCTTTACAGCCTGCCGGACTCAATATCGAGTTCAACAATTTCAGATAATAATCCCTGCCCCCATTTTTCATGTTGTATGATTTTGCCATTCCCATTTGCAACATTTTCACAGCATGTTCTTTCAATTCCTTCCTCCCCTCCTAAACCCCCCACCCCCTGTCTCTGCACCTGCTTAATATCTGTTAATCTCCAGCTTTTTCCAGTTCTGATGAAGGGTCCCAGACCTGAAACGTTAACTCTGTTTCTCTCTCCACGGATGCTGCCTGGCCTGCTGAGTATTTCCAGCATTTTCTGTTGTTACTTCAAAAGTACTTCATTGGCTACTTGAAGCACTTTGGGATGTCCCGAGGACATAAAAAGCACTATATAAATGCTTTCTTTCTTAGACCTTGGCTAGTATGCAAACCATGAATTTTCAACGAACCTTCTGCTGCAGATGACCAAGCAAAATATTTCAAAATTAACAATGGAAAGTGTGTAAATTATGCCAGCTCTCTAAGAAAGGACTTTATTTAGTGCGAGAAAGGGAAGTACTGTACCATTAATTTGAAACAAGGGAACACATTGGCCTGCCTAGTTACCAAGGATGAAGGTTTCTGCTTGTAAAATCCTGAGGTCAATTAAGGGATAATTGGAGTTGCTTGTCAATTTCTGGCCCCAGGTCAGGAGTCCCAGGTTCTTTCACATATTTTAAGATTAATTTTCATCTGTAACATGTGTGGCAGACGTATAAATGAATAAAATGACCAGATCTCTTGTGACGTTGCTCACTGGTAATAAGAGGTCTGGGGTATAGTTGTGATGTTCAGCTGCTGAGATGGAGTAGTGTTTAACCTTGCCTTGTCCCTTTAAAACCACTGCATTATTACTCCCAGTGGGGAAGTTGTCTAAATACATTCTGAGGTAAATTCAAGTTTAACAGTTGAAGGAAGTTTTTGTAAATTGGCAGCTGCTTGTAAACGCTCCAGCTCCTGCCCTTGGCGAGAGGCAAAGATATTGAGGTCAGAAACACCAATAGGAAATGAGTTTCTTTAATAATACTTTTGATGTCAGAGCATGACAGGTGTGCACTACATACAAGACATATTTATCTAGAATATATTAAAAATCTTACATAAAACACATACTTCCTGTAATAATCACACTTACTTCCTGTCACACTTTAGCAATCGCATTTCAGATGTCACACTTTGACGTATCCTCTGGCTCACTGTGAGCAAGGTCACAGGAAATCTGCTCGTAATGTATTAAACAAAAAATGAAACCAGAAGACTCATTCACCGGCTCTGTTGTGACCAGTATTTGTAGAGATCATTCAGCCCCCTCTTCTCAGTCACACATGATGCACATCATAGAGTTGAAAGCAAAAAAGGCAACAAAAATAAACAATATGTTCAAAATCTACTCGGTGTGTTGCTGTGTCTCTCAACTTCATCGCCAAGTGGGCTGGAAATCCACAAGCAGTATAGGCTACTGGTGCCATTAAATGCTAGGAATTAACACCATAAAAGGTACTGCCTAAACTAGAATGCAAATTTCCTGAAGACCCAAATTGGTGGGTGTGGACACCACTGTCCTTGCTTTATTCAGGCACAGATAATGGGAGCAGTGCATCACCAACTAATTTTCTTAGAATATTTCACAGTTCAATGCTGAACCTTCTTACTATGATAGCAGCTCTGCATTCCTTAAAATAAAACTGAACGCCTGTATTTTAAATAAACCATTTAATCTTCACCCAGTTATTTGAGCAACTTTCTAATCTCCTCATAAATGTAACTCTCAGGCACAGAATTATAGGATCAAACCTAGGGCAATCATATAATTTTAAGTGGTTAGGTGACTAGAGGAAGGTCCTCCCTTATAACCTCAGCTTTCAGCCTGTGCTTCAACCACGACTTGTGGTTTTTCACAGCCACAGGATCGCAGTGACACGAAGGCATAGAACTGCTCCCCATAAAAAGAAAAAGTTAGCCAAAGTGCAGCGGTGGCACTCAGCCAATGAAGACTGCAGCAAAGAGGTGTTCCCAGTCTCGGCATCCACAAACTATATATCAGTAACCCGCAATTACATATTTCGTAAACCACTTTTTAAAAAAACATAACTGAAAGAAAATGTGGCCTGCGTGCACGTCTGAAACTGGGTTAAGAAAGCACACCCTACTCATTTACTGACAAGCTTGAATGCATTACACTTTGAGAGCACAGGGTGCAGTTGAGAGTTCTTGGACTGAAGTTTTCAACTGATTGAGACAAAGGAAGTTTACCAAGATTAACTTTGGGAGATTTTGAGGGCTGCATTTCATAAATGTACTACTTTAAACTAGTCAGTATTGTTCTAACCCTGGCATTCATATTGCACCACTGTCATCTTCTGGTTTCTCCCATCCTCTCGGTGTCTCCCATTTTTGGATTTGATTATTTCTGTCCAAGTTACTAGAAAATCTGTAATCTTTGAAAAGCTTGTCATTTTATATCGACAGGCAGCTTTTTCTTTGTAAGATAGCAGCTCTGTGCTCAGGCAGCCATGACTCCACAATGTCTGCTTCTCTTCCAAAAACAATCCCAGAGATAGGCTGATACACACTGCCCACTTCTCTTCCCCCACCCCTCCCCCATGAACATATCTGGGGTCTCTACATTTTGAAATATGGTTGACTGCACTGCCATACCCTCAACTTGGTCACCCCTTCTCATTTACACAAAAGAACATTTAGTACCATTGCCGTGGACTCAAAAAATCAACTCAAAGGAACTCCAATTATTAATAGTAAAATTACAAGCATTTGAGCACTATTTTGAGCTATAAAATCTTGATATTAAGTTACAAAATGTCAATGAATGAGCCTGAAAAAAATGGTTTCATGTGCTACAATAGTCAGGAGGTCCTTGGGAGAAAATTAACCAGTAGATTTTAAATTCCAAAAGCATCTCAAAGCTCTTACAGAAACTTCTACTTACTTTTGCAGTTCTCTCGGCTCAACCACTCATCAGAAATAAACGTTTAGAGCAAAACAAATTTATAATTCAAAACATTCAGAGACGGTGAAAGGCACAAATAATCAAAGTAGAAAAATGACACAGACAGCACCAAATTTCCCAGAAGTGCTTTCGCATTTCAGTTTTAACACAGATAGTCAAAGGAACATACATGAGAACCTTGCAGTTTGCCTTGCAGGATGCCATTAGATTTGTGCTAAACCCTAAAGGACAAGTTACTTCCCAGGATACATCTATCAGAGGGAGACAATTGTTGTACCTCAGCCTCTACTGCTGTTGATGTGAGTAATAATAGAAACATAGAAATTTACGCGTTAGTAGGCTGCTATTTGTCCCATCGTATCTGCACGGCCGAAAAAAAGCTATCCAATCTAATCCCACTTTCCAGCTCTTGGTCCGTAACCTTATAGGTTACAGCACTTCAAGTGCGTATCCAACACCAGGAATTTTCTTGAAAGTGACTGACTGGTGCAGTGAAATAGCACTCTCCTTTTTTCCTCCAACTCACCTCACGTAGATGGGATAAAAGTCTTCTCATTCTGTAAGGGGGGCCTATCTAAAGATTGTTTTCACCTGTCCCAAAACTGTTTGTGTGGTACTCAGGTCCACAGCACAAAACTGTCCATAATTTGGCACAAATTGGGACTAAAATGTGAGGGTACAAGGATGGCTGGTGTGGTAAATGGAAATAGCAATCGCACTGATCTCTCCCAGTGACCAGGTTACACAGCAGCACTACCAGACTGTCTATCATCTAGGACATGGCATACCTCAAACCAGAAACATAGAAGATAGGAGTAGGCCATTCGACCCCTCGAACCTGCTCCGCCATTCAATGCGATCATGGCTGATCATCCAATTTCAGTACCCGGTCCCTGCTTTCTCCCCATACCCCTGGATCCCTTTAGCCTTAAGAAATATATCCAACTCCTACACAAAGAATAGTAATGATGTAGAAGGGGGGCTGGTATGAAGAATGCACATTAGTGAATACATTGCTTACAAACACGCTGAGCAAAGAATAAAAGCATTTTACAATTTTCTCAAAATAAACTTAAAAATAGATGCATTGCCTTTCCACAATAAAATGTTATATTTATTGGTGCCAGAACAATCAGCAACATATAACATGTAGGAGATTATATTGTACAGGTTTAGGCACTTGGGATAATTTTCTTGCTTTTAGACCAAGCTTTTGGTCATCTCTCCTAACTTTCCCATGCCTCAGAGCCCGTTCCTTTTTATTTATTTAAGCTAAAGATACAAGTTACTTCTGTTCAGGGAATAATTTTCATTTTTCAAAAAGATTCGATGGCAACGATAGAATGTTATAAATCTTCATGGGTTTCACTTGAGCAATTGAACTACACTTGCCAAAATAAGTGAAAGCAAGCCCCATCCTAAAATACCATTGCAATTTTTGTATCTGCCCTGGCAGTGAAAAAGTTAGCAGACATCAACAAGTCCCTGGAAAATTTAGGGCCTGGTCTACACATGGATATGGAGGGATCAAAACAAATAGAGTCCAGTCTAATCTTTTGAAATCTCTGTTGGAGGTTTAGTTACTGTGCCCAAGAGTTTCAGGAATTTTACAAAGGCATTTCTACAACACTGTAATTCTAGTAATTTCTTGTTCAATTTACTCAAGCAGTCATGGTTGATTTGGACACTACAGTAAAGAATAGCTTTATCTTGTGCTACCTAACCTGCACTTCAGGATTCATATTGAACTACTCATCTCATTCTGAATAAATTCTCTTGTGATGTCAGCCTTAATAAGTCATCCTTCAGACCTGCATTTCAAATGTTTTCTTTTTCCGAGAAGCACAGTCATCTTCGTATTATTAAGAGAGATGGCTGATTTGTTTTAATGTAAAACAACTGTGGTAGTAGAACTTTGCTCATATTATACAACATTCTTGCACTGCTGTGCCACATAGAGGGAACAATATGAACCAAACACTGCATTTATATGCTTTATTGGGGTGGAAAGAAGGGTTGAATTGCACAAAATTGCTCAGATTAGTGAAGATCAAGGAACAGAGGTCATTTTCATTATGCGAACTCTACATGGTGACAAGAGAACTAGAGCCCCATAGTACTTTTTTTTGTGACCATTATGGGTAATTTTTTATTCTTTTTTATTCGCATGTATTTTTTTTTTGCTTTTCAAGGGCACTCTCTGAAAGTTATATTTGCAAATTTGCTAAATTAAAACAAAACCACAAGTTTGATGCTTAGAGCCCTGAATAGCTGCTAACTGCACAACACTAAAGGCACCAATGGTGGCATTATGACTGAGTGTAGATTAAAGCAGGCAGCAGGAGATTCTTAGCCTCTAGCATTTTAAGCAAGGCTAGACAAATGTAGTCACCTCTCCTTGTGCTTTCTCATCATATACTTCTACCTCAGATACTGTGAATCACTCAGAAAAATTGAGAGCAGTTTAGGGAGTTGCTGGACACACAAACAACACTAACTTCAGAGAACATTTCATTTCCTATTTGAAGAAAAGACTAGCACAGCACTTGGGTAATATTTTTATAACAATGGACTTATGGTGTCACTTTTAGCATATTTTTGGCAGTTCTAAGTGCATTGCCAGTTATGTGCATCAGTGTTTAGCTAATTCCATTATCCTTTAGCAGCTGATTTAAAGATTCTGGCAATGTCTGTATGCATGTACACTGTGGGGTAAGTTTAAAAAAAATGAATGGATGGAAAATCAATGATGCTGACCCTCAGCACCTGAATTCCCACTATCACTGCCATCATACTCCTGTATATATCAAACGGACACTGCATCCGAAGAGAGGATTAATCATCTGTACCCTCATCAAATTGACTTTTTAAAAACACACTCCTCGCAGGCCTCCATCCTAATCCAGAATTCTGAGGCCCGAGTCCTTTCCCATCTAAATTTCCGCATACTCATCAGCCCATTTTCACCCAGCTCTATTGGCTTTCTGTATGCAGTGGAATAGATTTCAACACTGTCATGCTTCTCCTCCTCCTCAAATCCTTCCACAGCCTCGCTACATTCTACTTTCAGCGAGCTTCTTCAGGCATACATACAGCCCTTCTCTGACTCTGGCTTATCCCCACTCCCTCTCTTCCACCTTGAAGGCCAATATTTTAGTCCCTAACACAATGGGGTCGATTTTCAGTGTGCCGTGAGGCGGGCTTTTAGGCGTGCGGGGGGCTAAAATCCAGAATTCAGGGGTCCCGACACCATCCCGCCTCCATGTAAGTTTCAAAGGAGGTGGGTACCCGCCCCGCACTGGGACCCGCCGACCTGAGGCGGGAAGGGATTAGTGCCAATTAACTGCCTGTTAACAGGCAGTTTTTAGCCTAATCCCTATTTTGAAGGTTGTCGTGAGGGATTTCCGACGGCTCCAAACCACGCCAAGTTAGAGGAGGCGGGCCGTCAGGTTGAAGGACTTGGAGGGGTCGCGATGTCGGTGTTCAGGTGAGTGATGGGTGCATGAGTGCAAAGGTAAGTGTGTTTGGTGTGTCTAAAATGTGTAAAGAAGTTTAAATTACCGGTACTTACCTTCCTTCTAGGTTTTGGGAGTCCATCATTCAGCCGGCACAGAAAGCAGAATGGCTGCGAGCTGTCAAAAGTGACAGCCTGCAGCTTTCAGTGCCGGCGAGATTTCTAACTGAGTCTGCGTAGAAGGACTCAGGTTAGAAGTAAGACTGTCAGTGTTTGACAGCTTCAAACAGCTGTGAAACACTGATATTTCATCTGTCAACACGTCTTGACAGATGAAATTTCAGTCTGTGACGTCACTGTTGCCGGGTGGCCCTTAATTGGCCTGCTGAGGCCGCTGGGCGGGCTCAACAAGGTCAATCAAGTGAAAACCGCGTGGATTGGCCGCACCTCAATGGAGGCGGGACTACAACCCGAAAGTTGTAGTCCCACCTCCTTCCCGACTTCTGAATGAAAATCCAGCCCAATGCCTCTGGAATTTCTCCCAAGACTACTTGAGTTTCTGCTTCCCTCCCTTTTGCCTAGAAACCCACATCTTCAACCATGCCTCCGGTCTTGCCCTCAAACTCTTCTTTTCTTGCTTGGTGCCTACCTCTCCACATTGTTAAGGGCTCTGAGACTTCTTTTACATACTTACTGTATGAAGGTAAGCTGTTTCTATTTGTCAGTATCCAACTGGTGGAATGTAAGAATATCTGTAGGAGTGAAATAAACGACGAGGAACTTCAAAACATGAGGGGCCTGTAGCCAATACAAAAAGTAACATTTAACCATTGGAAATCTTTGCATTTAAGGATTTATATTTGAGTTGGATATTTACAGAAGAACATTGTAGGTATGTAAGTTATGCCTGATGAGTGTATTTTGTACGAGCTGATGTGGAGTTTCATGCTACTTTAAAGGGACACGACGACAGCACACATTGGCGGCGGTTTTCGCCTGCCTATTGACATGCTGAAAGCTGAGGCGGTAGGCAGAAGGAAATTTTTTAAAACCTGCCATTCACTGGCTGTCCAAGGCCTACCCAACTGGACTTTTAGGCAAATCTTGAAGTGGCTGCCCAGCACTCCCACTCTACACAGGCGGAAGTCTTATTGCAATATTTAAATCGCGTCATGCAGCAGTTTAGGACCCCAACTCTATTTTCAGGTACCGATGGATGGAGTGTGGCCACACATGCTCTGCCCACTGGTACTGGACATCGAGCGGCCTAATCTGTGGTCCTTAAAGGGATGCTGGAGGCTGCGCCGCAGACATTACAGGTAAGTTTTCAAAATGATTTCTGTGGGGTCAGGAGGTGGTATCACAAAAATCTTCTGGTCCGTTTCCAATCCTTCAATGACCACTCCCCCCCCCCCCCCCCCTCCCTGGAATTGCCTCCCTGCTCCCTTTAAGCAAATATTTCTGGCTCAGCTCCCTGGAGGAGTTGGTGGATTTCCCACGTTCCCAGGTCGGTGAGCTGCCCATCAGTGCTCATTGAGCGCTGGCAGTTTGCTAATAACTTTTAAACGAGGCCCAACCATGAAAATGGCTCAGTAGCGGTATCGGTCAGGCGGTGCCCACTGCCCGCCCAGTGTACACTATAAATGAAAACATACCCAGTACGTTTCAAGACAATGTGAGATGGTGGGAGTAACTTTAGGTGAAAATGACCCTGGTATCCTAGCACAGCACTGTGGGTACTACTTGCTAAGATGTAACAACTGCAGTGGGAGGGGAGTTAGGTTCCTGGACGCAAATTGTTTTCTTTTAGTGCAGAAAAATTACTTCAGTCCTCAAAGGGTTAAGAAATTGGGAGAAACCTAGAAATAGGTACAGCACTAAAAACAAAATCAAAACGATTATAGTCATATAAACTATATAACAGCAGTGGAAAGAATTACTGCGGTTTTACAACAGTGATTGTTATGGTGTTTAATTGCTATTTTATATTTAGTAGTCCAACTGTTTTATGCTCTTTACTATCCTCATCTCTCTTTCTACTTCAGCACTATCCTCCTCCCCATCCCCCCCCAAAAGACTCCTGATAGGGAACTGAAGATTAGCATTGCCTAGTCTAGACTACAGCCAGCACCACAGCCAGCTGAAAAGCTCAGATATTACAATCTGCCTTTAACAAATCCAATAACGTGAGCAGATCTTGACTGCAAAATACTCACATCCCACCCCAAATACTGCATCTGACTGAGGTTCCATTAAGTCTAGCTAAGCTGTTCAGCAACTGTTCGCCTGCTGCAACGAAAACTATCATTCAGATCAACTTTTGATTACATAATAATTTGTTATTTTGCTGAATTCTGGCACTAATCTCCCTTCGTTTGGTTGGAAGCCAGAAATTAGAGTGCGTCATTCCACCAGTTTTCAACAGTGAAGCTCTCATCTCACCCAGCGAGCACTCTGCACTCTTGGACAGGGGCCAGGAAGGGAAATCCATTTTACATGAAGAATGTGCACAGCACAAGGACTTACGAGACAGTTTTTTTGCCTTCTTAAAATAACCTATGGACAACTGCCAATCTAGCTAGACACATATAACTTCAGAAATTTGGCATCAAAAACACGGTAAAGTATCTGAGAGGAAGAGAGAACAAAAATGTGCTAGAGACTGGGTAACGGCTGCGAGTGCATTCGTGGCATATCACATGACCTGGCACAACACACCCAATTGGTTAGGTTTTCAGCAAAGTACAGCCGCCATGTAAGGAGCTGCAAGCTGTATTCTGTTCTGGGGACTTAAAATGGCGGCTTCATATTTCAGTAAAATGGATAAAATGAGCCCTAAGACCCCTTTTGAACTGTGCTGCAAAAAAAAGTGTTTCAGGGGGAAATAAAATACAGCATACCTGAGTAAAACCAGATTCTCTCAAAATTCAAATTACAACACAGTACATACAAAGGAGTGCTGACAAAGTTCCAAAATCCGCATCAGTTGAAAGGAGTACGTGAAAGACACGGAGCACATTGACCTCATTACAAAACATTACTGTACTTCAACAAAAAAAAACCAGCGAATTCAAATCTTTTTAACTGTTTGCCATTTAGTTCCTAAGAGGCCTGAATGTTGTCTGATATATGAAACCACCAGCACTCGTGAGATTTCTTTTTTAAAAAGAGGCACATCTACCTTGGCTCAAACCCACATTCACTCAACACAGACCTGACCAGTCGAAAAACGCACATCTTTATGTGCAAATATTTGCCTCTGGCTGAAGTTCAAAACAGCCGTAAGTGGCTGCCAGACACAACAGTGAAGCAAGAAGCAAGAGAAAGTAGCCCAGCCAGGGCAACTGGCAGATAAACAATCAGTGCTGATTTGTGAGCCTCTGACAGGCTTTTGCTATTGAATGACTTAGCCACCAGTCACAAGGTGCTCCCACCCTGTTATTAGTGGTTAATCTTTCTAACAAGAAACCTTGCCACAGTTAATACCTAACCTACAAACATGCAGTCTATTTTTTACTGCAACCCTTTCTTAGCTTGCAAATGGTTATGTGGTCACAGCCTATGTGGGCAGAATTGAGCAAAAACAATTAACCCGTTAGGAATATAATACATTTCAAGATCAATACACATATGTCAGTTACTGTGAATTTCAAAAGCAGATTATCAGAACACAATATAAGGAATAATCAGGAGAATCATACTTTGTTTACACTTGTATCTGCAGTGGCTCTGGCAGGGCTTGCATGGGGCGCTGTTGAGATAAGGACCAAGACTCTGCAGCATTTACACTATTCTAAACTGCATATCCTGTTCATACAACATCCCTTACAGAGGTCACATTAAGTTCATATTAGGGTGACCCTGAATCAAATGAGTTTGCTTAGGATTTTTAGGTTGTGCGCAGAGTGGTGTCAATTACAGGTCTGACGGATGCAGTACGTTTGTATTTTGCGCTGAAAACAGGAAATTTGCCTCCAGCATTTATACCAGCTGATTGCAAATCTCTACACACTTCCCAAACCAGAGCAACTGCAAGGTCATGTGCTGGGAGTCTCCAATTAGGATTGGAACAAATAACTCTGTGCTGGTTATAAGTGACAATTTAATGCCTGTCAGTTGCAGATTTACAACAAATGTGAATTTCCGACTCCATGGGTTTTACGTTGCAGCTGTGTGGTAAACAGGAGAAGATATCTGGTGCACATGGGCTCCAACCATTTCCAAATGCAAGGACAATAATTGATTGATTGGAATTCTCTCTATTCTGGTCAATCTAGGCTTCAATGGGATGAGGATTGGGTGGGTTCTACAATGAGCAGGCTATCCGCTCAGACAGATTATCGCCCATGCGGCGAAAGTGAAAGTTTGCCCTGTGAAAATTTGCCAGAACAGTTTGACTTACGCCTGGAAATTACATTGTGTGACATTATCATACAAATCCTTAATGCATTTGCATCAAGTTCCACTGTCCACTGTTTTAACAGAAATATAAACCTGCTGAAAAGAATGAGAATATAATAATACAAATGTATTCAATATTTAAAGAATACTATGGCACGGCCTAATTTCCAGTCTTTAAAGTCGTAACATTAAAATTTTCAAGCTGCTTTTCCATCTATCCAGCAACAAGATCAGGTAGTGTAACTGGAAGCCCGTCAGAAGCTGAAGAAACAGTGCTACTGACTCTCATGATTTCATAGTCTTACATAGTACTTATAGCACAGAAACCGACCTTTCGGCCCAATAGATCCACACCAATGTATATGCTCCACACAAACCTCCTCCTACCCTTCTTCATCTAACCCCATCAATGGTTTGTTGATTTTGTACTATTGTTTTAACACGCATGATTCACCAGAATACCAGAGAACTTTATGCTCTCTTTTCTATCCCTATAACTCGTAATTATTAAGATAATAGCCTAAAATCAATATACTGTTAACTAAATCGCCAGTGGTGGCAACAGTGAGGAGGGTCAGAGGATGAAGTGAATGGTTCTGGAAGGATTTATACAAGCTTGTGAAGTTAAGAATGAGGCAGAAACCTACATTACAACAATGACTACACTTCAAAAAGTACTTCATTGGCTGTAAAGCTTTGGAGCATCTGGTGGTTGTGAAAGGCGTTATATAAATGCAAGTCTTTCTTTCTTTTCTTTTCACATTGTATTGCACAATAACATAAGAAAGTGTGGAACAAGACAAAGCAATTCGGTCCCAACTACTTCCACAGGCCGTCATAGACTCTATCCTACCTAATTAATCTACTAAGAGAAAATCCTGCAAAATAACTCACTGCTCCCTAAACATACCCAAACAAAACCCCAGAATATTTACCTATCCCTATACTTCGACTATCCAACCCTGATCTTGTGTGATAACAGACAACACACCCAGTAGCAGCATGGTACCATTGTGGCCCATAGAGTACTTGGTCCTCTCAGTCTGTACATATCCCTGTAATTCCCAATCTTATTCATAATCAGAAATTAACCAACAGCATTAAATACTTTTTCTGGTAATCTATTCTACATTTTTACCCCTCTATTGAAAAAATATCTTATCCAATCTCCAAGCTTACCTGAAGCTTCTTAATTTTAATCCGGCGCACTCTTTCTCTATGCTCACAATCTAAGCTAAACAGCCGATTTACATCTACATCATCTGTGCTTTGCAGTATTTTTAAGATCTGGATCATGTCAAGCCTCAATCGTTTTTTCTCTAAAGAAAACAAATTCAGCTTTGCAAGTCTCTCCTCATAATTCAGAGTTCTAAGTCCCAGAGTCATCCTTGTCAACTTGCTTTGAACCATTGCCAAACATCAACATCCCTTTAAACAATGACTCTGTGAGTTTATTCAGTGAGTAGGTGGGAAAAACAGAAAAATAAGGTCTCAGGTTCAGTTCCTCACTGCTATCCCATGATCCCTGCGGGAAGTATGTGTATTATGTGCACAAGGATATTAGGTGATGGGGCTTGGCTGTAATGTTTCCTTGCAAGTGAATGTCCTCCAAACATTCACTCTCCAGACAACATTTATTGTCCATCCCAAGCTGCCCTAAAAGGGCCTACAACTTTAAACACTGCAAACCCTTCTGGTGAGGGTGCTCCACGATATAGTTAGGTAGGGAATTCCAGGATTTTGACCCGATGATGATGACGGAATGGCGATGTATGTCCAAGTCAGGATGCTGTGTGACTTGGAAGGGAACTTGTAAGTGATACTGTTCCCATGACATTGCTGCTCTTATCCTTCTTGGTGGTAGAGCTTAGCAAGTTGCTGCAGTACGTTCTGTAGATAGTACATACTGCAACCATAGTGCACCAGTGGTAGTTGGGGGGGGGGGGGGCGGGGGGGGGGGTCAGTACTGATTTCAGTGACGGGGTATTAATCAAGTGGGCTGCTTTTCCCTAGATGCTGTTGTGCTTCGAGTATTATTGCAGCTAAACCCAACCAGCTGTGTGGCAAGAACTCCATCACATTCCTAACTTGAGCTTGTAGATGGTGAAAAGGCTTTGACCGATGAGGAGATGAGCCACTCATTGCAGAGTACCTCGTCTCTGCCCTGCTGTTGTAGCCAGGATGTTGTTATGGCTGTTCCAAATAAGCTTCTGGTCACTGGTACCCCCCAGGATGTTGATGGTGAGGAACCTGGTGACAGTGATGCCATTGAAGGTTGGGGGAAATGATTGGGCTTTTTCTTGTTGGAGTTGGTCATTGACTGGCATTAATGTGGTGTGAATGTTACCTGCCACTTAGCAGCCTATGCTTGGATGTTGTCCAAGTCCTGCTGTAAACTGCCATTGTTTTATAACAATAGGGGGTGCTTATGCCAGGGGATAACAGAAGGACTGCTGATTTACAGTGATTGAATGTCAAATTCCAGTTTTATTAAATGGCATTCTAGGATTTTTGTTGGTGCTTTATGTATTGGATTCCACGACCATCCCTTACACTGTGGGAACTGCAAATGAATAGCCTTTATTTAATATATAATTACTTCACCTATGTTTTTGACTTTTATCCCTTACCAGTTTTAAGATGGGAACAACCAACAAGATGATATTCAGAAATAAAAACGGAAAATGTTGGAAATACTCAGCAGGTCAGGCAGCATCTGTGGAGAGAAAAACAGAGTTAACGTTTCAGGTCAATGACCTTTCTTCGAATAGTGTCATGGGATCTTTTACGAATGGTCATCGACCTGAAACATTAATTCTGTTTCTCTCTCCACAGATGCTGCCTGACCTGCTGAGTATTTCCAGCATTTTCTATTTTTATTTCAGATTGCCAGCATCTGCAGTATTTTGATTTTGCATAAGATGATATTCAGATTGTACCAGTTGGAGTTAGATATCTGGTATTTAACAGATCTAGGTAGGCTGCACCTGGGGTGTTTCTGCGCTTGGGCAGCACTGGGGATTTGTGGTCTCCATTAGTGTTAGAGAATGGTCCTGAATTTGGTGGCATTGGTAGATGGTCCTCAGCTCTGACAGAACGTAGGAGCGCAGCCTAGAGTCTCGTAGTGTTGTGATGGGGTTTCGATGTTTTGCAGCATGGTGAAGATCCTTTAGTCTGGCTTTTGGAAAAAAGAAAAGAAAGACTTGCACTGAATGGCACCTTTCACAACCTCAGGATGTCCCAAAGTGCTTTACAGCCCTAATTCAGTACTTCTGAACTGTAGTCATTGTTGTAATGTAGGAAACACAGTAGCCAATTTGCATACAGAGAGGTCCCACAAACAGCAACATGATAATAACCAGATGATCAGTTTTTAATTATGTTAGTTGAGGGATAAATATTGGACATGACACTGGGGGAACTCTTCTGCTCTTTTTCGAATAGTGTCCTGGGATCTTTTATGTCCATCTGAGAGGGCAGCCATTTAATGTCTCATCCAAAAGATGGCACCTCCAACAGTGCAGATTCCCTCAGTACTCCCCTGGAGTGTCAGCCTAGATTTCTGTGCTCAAGACTCTAGAGTGGGACTTGAACCCCCAACCTTCTGACTCAGGCAAAAGTGCTACCACTGAGCTACAGCTGGCACCTAAAAGGCTGAGAACTTCAAGTAAAACCATTATGAAGGTATTAAATGACACAAAAGACAATTTAATGCATAAATTTAATCATATTATTGTGAAATATGTAATTTTTTAACCTTACTTTAGACCTGAGAAATTTCAGTTACTGAGAAAAAATAGCAGAAAAAGTATTTTGAGTGATTTGATTGGGTTATCAACAATCCTCAACAGTGAAATATATATATGTCGACTTTCTGAAAATTCAATGCTGATCACCTACTAAAGTAGATCTCCCAGAGTCCTGACCAGTTGTCCACTGGCCATTCTAGTAGCAACTTTACAGGCAATGGCTAACCAGAGTGCAAGTAAACACATGGGCCTAGAAATTCAGTTGGGCGCGCCAGCCGTTTGCGCCTTAGGGGGAGTAGATCTCGAGCGCTAGGCGCTTATCGCCCGGGCGCAGCGCGATCTGCGCCTCTCCCCAACTTCAGGACACATTTAGCGCCGGCGCAAAGTCTTAGCGCGCGCCCTGCTGCGCGCGCAGATCATGACGTCATTTAATAGTGCAACGCCCTTTGTGCGCCCCAAACCGGAACTTCACTCGCGCCGGCCCATTGTGCGCCGGGCGTCCCGAGCAACTGTGAAGTGGAACGTTACACAGGCCAGCCGGGCCGCGGGGAGCGCTAATTAAAGGGCACTTACCCAGCAGTATAAAGGCCAGCCATTTTGCAGCATTCACTCTTGTGCAACGGTTTTTTGGACAGAGACCAAGGAGGAGAGTTTACTGGTTTGGACCAACACTTGGACAGGTATTTTTGGCTCAGGCCAGAGCTTACCAATTATCTTTGCCTTCATTCAGAGCTCAGTGTTTGCCAGCATATAATGGGGGCTGCATTGGGTGGCAACGCTGAATTTCAGCCTTATGCCAGAAGGGCTTACAGACGCCGTGAGAGAGTGGCAGCCCTGGCTAGACGCAGAGGGGGCAACAGGCGTCGCCAACTGAGGCCTTACCCACGCAGGGTATACAGGTAGACTATCCTTTATCCGAAAACCTCGGGACCAGCCGAGTTTCGGATAAAGGAGAATTTCGGATTTCGGAAGGTGGGTCGGCGGGGGTCCGCGGGGGGGGGGTCGGCGGGGGGTCGTGCGCACGACTTACGCTGACGCTCAGTGTAAGTCAGTCGGGGTCGGCGGGGGTCGGGGCCGGCGGGGTCCGCGGGGGTCGGCGGTTGTCGGGGCTGGCGGGGTCGGCGGTTGTCGGGGCTGGCGGGGGGGTCGTACGCACGACTTACGCTGAACGAAAAAACCTTCGGTTTTTAGAGGGTTTCGGTTTTCGGAAGTCCGGATAAAGGGTAGTCTACCTGTATCGCCAGCAGACCTCCTATCTGACCATGTCTGCCGCGATGTGTGTTAGGAGGCTGCGATTCCGAAGGGAGGTGGTTGCAGACATCTGCCGGCTGCTTCAGAGAGATCTGCAGCCACAGCTGATGCGCAGGACGTCTCTGTCGGTGGCAGTGAAGGTGACGGTGGCTCTCAACTTCTATGCCTCCGGCTCCTTCCAATCCGCTACTGGGGACATTGCTAACATCTCCCAGTTCGCCGTGCATTGCTGCATCCGCCAGGTGACCGAAGCCCTTTTCAGAAGGAGACATCAATTCATCTCCTTCCCCATGACCCTGGACAAGCAGCAGCAGCGTGCAGTGGGGTTTGCAAGAAAAGCGGGCTTCCCCATGGTGCAGGGCGCCATTGACTGCACGCATGTGGCTTTGCGGGCACCTCTTGAGCATGCCGAGGAGTACCGCAACCGGAAGGGCTACCATTCCCTCAATGTACAGCTGGTGTGTGACCACAGGCAGCGCATCCTAGCTGTCAATGCCCGCTTTCCAGGCAGCAGCCACGATGCCTTTATCCTGCGACAGACAACTGTGGCTGACATGTTCCAGGCACAGCCTCCCCCAAGAGGATGGCTTATCGGGGACAAAGGCTATCCTTTGTGTACCTGGCTCATGACCCCGCTCCGCGCGCCCACGACCCCTGCTGAAGAGGCATACAACGAGAGCCATCAAGCGACGAGGAACATCATAGAACAAACAATCGGCGTGCTCAAGCAACGGTTCCGCTGTCTCGATCGCTCCGGGGGAGCCCTCCAGTATTCGCAGGATCGAGTCTTCCAATTCGTCGTCGTTTGCTGCATGCTGCACAACCTGGCTATCCGCAGGACTCAGGCACTGCCACCTCACGTTGGACCACCACCTCAGGAGGAGGAGCAGGAGGAGCATGAGGACGACGAGGACGAGGAGTACCAGCCCAGGAGGGACGCACAAGGTCCAAGGGCCGCCCGTCGGCGGCTTATTGAACGTCACTTCTAGGCCCCCTGTCAGGGAATGGCTTGTGCCAATGATAGAACATGATTGCAGCCGCTCCGCAAGCCCTCAGCCGGTTAAGGCAACAAACACTTCAAAGATCAAACATGGACAATGTGAATAAATAAAATGCTTTATTGTACAAACTCTGGGCCCTTCCCACATGAAAACCAAAAACAGATGAAACCCCCAAAAAACACTCAAACACATTACTCGCTCCCACAACCTGGGGAGGATTAACAAAATAGGGCAACTAAAATGGCCGTCATTCTCGGCCTTCGTCCAAAACAAACATCACATCATCAGCCTTCAAAAAACAAACATCTAATTCTCGGCCTCAAGAAACAAACACAAATGGCCACACATTCGACTATTTGGCCCGCTTGGGCGATGCCTTGGCCATCTTTGGGTGGCCCCTGCCCGCCCTGCTGCTCCGCCTCAAAGTAAGGTCATTGGCTGCTGCAAGGCTGGAAGGCTGGGGGAAGGCTCCTGAGGGGCACATGTCGTGACGGCAGATGCCCTTGGGGGTCGGCCTAGTCGAGGTCTGGCCGTCGAGCGGCCGGCTGTTGATTGCTGCAGCTGTGGCTGGCCAGCATCAGTCGCTGCAGCAGCTCCTGGCAGCTCCACTGGGGGAGTGGCAGTGGCGGCTGGAGGAATGGCGGCAAGCTGGCGGATGGCAGGCGCTCGCTGGTCGCCTGAGCCACTGGCACTCGCCCGGGCCAGCACTGCAGCATGCGCACCAATCTGCCGAGGGACAGACCGATGTGCTGCTGCAGCGCGCCGGGTGCCCTGGCGATGCCTGGCTGACATAGCGAGTGTGGCAGCAGTGAGTGCCCGTGTTGACCTGTTCACTGACCGCAGCAGAGCAGCCAGTGACTGGACGGCACCACTAATCACCTGGCCAGTCGCTGACAGATCTGCCCGGTATTCCGCCCGACTGGTGGCCTCTAAGGGCCCGAACTCGGCCACACTCCGAGAGAGGGAATCGATGGACTCAGGCAACCGTGCCACTGCCGCCATGAGCTCCGTGTGCCGGCGCTCCGAGTCCGCGGACAAGTCTTCGAGGCGTTCCATCTCCTCGGCGAAGAGCATCTCCTGACTGGAGGCCGGACTCTCCCTCTGGGGAGAAGGCCGCCGAGCTGGCCGACCCTTCCTGCGTTGCTGGAGGCCGCTGGGCCCAGCAATTGGACTCCCCTCCGACGCATCCCCCCTCTGGGGAGAAGGCCGCCGAGCTTCCACCCCCCTCCCGCCTTTCTGCAGCACGCAGGTCCCAGGAGCTCCCCTCCCCTTTGACACTTCCGCCACGCTGCCCTCCAGGGAAGACGTGTCCCCTACATTGGCCTGGGTGGCCGCGGCTGAGGGTTCCCCTGATGGGCCGCCTTCCTCTTGCTCCTCCTCCTGCTCCTCCTCGGAGGGTCTGTCACTGGCAAGTTGAGGGACCGCCTCTTGACCATCTGAAAGCAGGAAGGCACAAGAGTAGCTTTAGAGTGAGGAGAGGGCGTCAGTGCGGGATGCATGAGTGGTGGCATTCAGCGCATTGGTCGGACAGTGGCAAAGGATGTAGATCTGATGCGCAAGTGGGACGAGAGAGGTGCAAAAGGTGATGTCCTTACCATTGCTGCCCAGAACAGTGTCGGCATCTCCACATGCAACGGGCCCAATCACCCGGCCACCCATGAGGCGCTCCACGCGATGTTGCAGATCGGTGAGTGGCTGGATATGGGGTCGTCCTCCCCCGGTCGCAGTCCGGCTCTTGCGATTATTCGCCAGCTTGGCCTGCAAGAGAAAGGACGGCCTCTAAGTACAGTGTGTCGCCGTGATCTTGTGTGCACTGCCTCCCATGGTGGAATAGCCTGGCCAGTGTGTCGCCGTGATCTTGTGTGCACTGCCTCCCATGGTGGAATAGCCTGGCCAGTGTGTCGCCATGATCTGGTGTGCACTGCCTCCCATGGTGGAATAGCCTGGCCAGTGTGTCGCCATGATCTGGTGTGCACTGCCTCCCATGGTGGAATAGCTTGGCCAGTGTGTTCGGTGCAGAATGTGCAATTGATGCTCATGCCTGTGCCATAGCTGCTGGATGAAGGCTGGCCATTAGAGCTTTCAGGTCCCTTTGCCCATAATGTGAGGTGCACATGCAAGGATGAGGAGGTCATTGGAAAGGGTACTCACCCTGACAATGCGTGTGAGGTCATTTAACTTTTTGCGGCATTGGGCACCGGTCCTGGGGACGTCGCTGTTGGCTGACAGCTTGCTGGCGACATGCCTCCATGCTCTCCTGTAGACGTGGACCGTTGCCTTCTTGCCATTGTCCGGGTACAAAACATGGCGCCTCTTCTCCACAGCAGCAAGCAGCACACTCAGATCACGCTCTGAGAAGCGCTGCGCACGTTCACGGGCCTTCTCCATGTCTTCAGGCGCTATTTGGGTCCAGCAGCAGTGTTCAGGCCTAGCTGGAGGGCTCCACTATCCAGGGCGTGGCAGCAGACACAGTCGACCCTTCCCCCTTAAGAGCTGGCCGGCGCCAGGGTGTCTGCTGTCAATCACGAGATGGCCGCACCTGCGCTGCGCCCGGCCTCGGCGCTATCGATCAACACCGCCGGCTTAGCACCCAAAGAGAGGCGTCCAGCAGCAGTTTTAGCGCTCGCCCGAACTAGTAGGGCGAAGCTAATGAATATCGGAGAAGTGACCTAGATTTGGCGGCGGCCGCAAACTTTAGCGGACGCCCCACTTTAGCGCCCCAAAAGTGGCGTCAATGAATTTCTAGGCCATAGAGTGCTCCAGTTTCCTATGGCCAGCATAAGTCTGGCATGAGAGCACAGTTTTCAATCTTTAATGAAAACTGCATATAGTGTTGGTGCTTATAAGGCAGAGGGCTTTTATTGCTAATACACCTGTGTGACTCAAAGTTGGAGTGTGGTCAGATTTTCTCACTTTTATGCAAGGAATCTCCAGCAGCAAACATTCAGAATGTAGGTTCCTGGGGGAGTACAGAGCAGACAGTTTGATTATGGTGGTGCTTAGACCGAATCTGACAATATTTCTGAAGTGAAAGCCCTGCACAGTGTGTTTTTCTGAATTTCCTGTTACCAAATTGGTGCCTTGGCTATATTACGAGCATTGACAATCACTGGATTTATGATTTCAGCAAATTCTTAAAATGCAAAACACTACTATTTTAACTCATTTCATTTAATGAGTAGTATTAGAGAGTTCATCACTCTCTTTAGCTGGTTAAAAATCCATTGGAATACAGTAGAAATTTGTGCCGCAAAATAATGGTTAATACTCCCCAATGAGGCAACCTTACAAGATCCTCTAAACTGGGATATAAAGTATTACATTTATGGAACTAGCTCATTCCCAAATCCAGATGTGGCAGAGTCACAGAGCTGCTGTGAGTTTTTTAACTCCTTAATTTGATCCAAACACAAATAAAACCCTCAGATTCGATTCCATATGGTAGGTTGTTAAGAGGAGAAACAGTGTTAGAGGACTAGTGATTAGGTCAAAAGTGTGGAATACAACAGTGAAAGAAGCATCATCACGTTGGACCATTATATGCCACTTGTTTTTGTTGCAAGAATGAATGCAGGCAAAGGGCTTCAAAACTGTGTCAAGATGACATTCATCGTTTCAACCCCAACAGTGCAGAATAATCTTGGACTGTTCAAGACAAGCCTTTGTAACTCTTCAATGATCTGAATTCTTTCTCTGCTGCAATGCAAATTTTCAGGAACCCTACTAACCAAGCTATCCCTGTCTCCTATTCAGTCATGCTGTCACCACAAACCACATATGGTCAGTGATGTCGCTATGCTGGTTTGACCTAAGAATCCCAGTGCCAAGTGCATTGGGACTAAGCTACCAGAATCAGGGTGAATCATGTGAAAGAGGATCAGCAAGAAACATTCTGCGCCCATCAAGCAAGGCAGAATTAATGCTGAAAGATTCTACCACCAATCACAACTGACAGTTCAGAGACTGAACAGAAGTTATGTAAAACTGCAATAAACTAATGACCTGGTGAAGTTTTATTCTTCTGAAGTTTGGAGAAGACAAAAAAAATTGGAAGAGGTCAGTGGGGGAGAACAAATGCATGATTCTGCAGCTTAGACAGGAAGAGATATCGTTTCAAGGAAATACTTGGCTCCTGACCTTGTCACAACCTAGACATGGATGCAAGAGTTGAATGCCAAACGTGAGGTGAGAATAGCTGCTCTCAACATCAAGGCAGCATTCAATTGAATACAGCACCTGCAGAAGACAGCACACAATTCCAGGGAACACCAGGCCACTGGAGGAGGACATGCCAACATTTGGCATTTAGAAGCACGGGAGAGAAAGCAATGGCAATAACTGGCTTCAACTCTGGCATTGGAAGTTGGGGATGGTGGACTTCTCTGCGCCTCAGAGAACGTGTACCATTTCTTATTCAATATGTCTATGTATTCTTCAATCTCTTCACCAGCTACCACTCTTCACGTAAGAGTAGCTGATTAAGATAGGTATGCTGCTCAAGCACACCAAAGTTAACGGTCCAGTACTCCAGAGACTGCAGGCTAGGATACAGTGGAGAAGCCCTGGCTACACTGGCGATCACGCAACCACCCTGTCACCTTTTCCCTTGCACGCAGTAGCTCAATGACACCCATTCAACAAGGTACAGATAGTGTACATGAAGAATTGACCCTTGGTAAGACACAGGGTAAAAGGAAATCAGAGGATGCAGATATGGAAGTGGAGCCTGATGTAGCTGAGCAGACACATAAAACATGTCAGTTTCCTGTCTACTGAGCAAACAGATGATGATCTGAAGGACCTTGCCATGAACAGGAGGATGCTAAAAGAGTAGCAGACATATATGAAGGTTCTGCACTTCCTCTCCTAAGATGTGTGACAAATGGCTGTGATAGCAGTGGAATCCATTGTCCTGCTGTGCACCAACATCCGAGAGGTTCAACTCAGTGCAGGGTAGCCTTGTAAAAGTGGCAGCTGCAGAAGCAACTGAAAATCTTCCCCCCGCTTCATGAGAGATCCAGGCAAGTCAGTCAACTCAATGTGGAAGCATTGAATGAAGGACTGTAGATCTTCAGGTACTGTCTAGACAGGTCAATGTTAACTGCATTGCAAAGTATACAGAGCAGCATCTCAGAGGTACGAGAGGATATTCAGGTGACTCTCCCTCAGGGATTTAAGGATCTTTCTGATTCTATAAAGTCTGTTCTTTCACCGATCGCTGGTAACCCAGAATTTTATCCCAGCACTAGTGGAGTGGCTGGTGTGTGTGCCTCAGAGGCGGCTTCCCCTCATGGCAGCAGCACAGAGGAGCACTCCATGAGTTCCCTGCAAAAGCCTTCATCCGTGTAGGACTTGAAAACCATGACAAAGGGTCAGCCTGACCCATGTCCATTGAAAGGCCTGGGGCTCAGAGTATGGCCACCTCCAACCCAAGAGTCTCATAATACTTACCAGCAGCAATCTCCATCCACAGTAATTAAACCAGAGGAGACTTCAACAAGGTGAATAGGAAGCTTTGGAATAAATCTGAATTAAGTCTATTTTGATTCAGAAACAGCTTCAAAGCAAATCCTCCAGTTTTTATAATCTCTAGTCGTCGATGGGGGAACCTCATCACCAGCACCTTTTAAAATATTGAACAGTTAGAAAGAATAATAACATTATATCAATTACAATGTGCCTGAATATGTCGTATTTCAGAAATTTTAAAGAATTGTTTAAAATGGATAGTGCCATCATCAGGGTCACTGACTGTCCAGCAGTAATCATTGTGCCTGGCAGTGTGTGGGAGTTGAATTAACATCAGATGATCATTATTTACACAGGGTTCTGAATATTTGTTTCAACTGTGTGCAAATGAATCCAGTTCTCTCACACCAGAGGATTTAATAATTCCTTCAAGACAAATCTCCGATGATGTAATCAGCATGGTACATGTGAACACTTTTTTTCCCCAAAATCAATGTTTAGGAAAAAACACAAAAGGTTAAAAGGTAATTCTTGGTTATTCTTTAACTTTCTAATCTCAAAACATATTTGTTAATGGTCAGACTTCATCCTTAATATTACTTAAAAAATGACTAACCTACTTATTTACAATATACCACACTCTTGTACACCCATTCAAAAAAATAGATGGCTATCTCATGAAAACTGTAGCCAACCACACAAATTGCAAGTAACTTCCTTAATGGTCAGCATACATTTGCAGTTGTCAACAGGAAAAATGCAGCAGGAATCAAACTAAATTTTCCCAGAAAGTTTTTTGATTGAAGAGAATACCTATTTCCCCAATGAGTTTTAAATGTATCCTGATACAAGCGCTCAATAATTAATAATAAACAGCATTACTTTAAAGTGCAGCTGTTCACACAGATTATTAACTTAATTGCCATTTCATTGTTTTGTGTGTAAGGAAAGTGAGGGGATGCAGCTATACCAAGACAGTTAAAGTAAAACTATAATTTAGAATGCGTGAACTGGCACATATATACCAAAATTAGTTAAGACCAGACAGAAAATCACGCAAGTGCCTAAATTAATCATGAAGTAGATACAATAAACAGTACAGCAATAAAGAGTACACCACAAAAAAAAAGTAAAAATCTCAAAAGTCCTGGATAAATGTGGAGGCCACAGGCAGAGTGTTTACTGTATACAGGAGACATTTAGGCCAGGCTAACCACATAAGACACATGATCACTCATGAAACTATAGAAAAGATCAATTAAAAGATCAGCCTGTGTCTGGCAATGATTGTGATTTTGTTGGCGAAGGTGAAAATCTGTGCAAGTACATCAGCTTAAAGGGCCAGCCATTATCTCAGTAGTTTTGGCTACACTCAAGACTCTAAAAATGTCTATGTCTGGTGCAGGGCAAAGGAGATCCTTCTTTAGAGTTTCTGCTAAGAAAGTGTTGCTGCATGAGGTTAGAGTGAGGATCAAGGCTTTTTTTTTGGAAGAGACAGAGGCAGGGTCCTAAAAAGGCCCTCTCAGGCTAGAGGCAAGGAGATGGCCTGGGTAGCCAAGTGCCAGCTACAGGATCCCATACATGACCACTCAATGCTGGAAACATTTTATTGACTTTACTAGGTCAGGAAAGGTACCAAGTATACCTGGAATTTATAATTACCTCCCTATGTAAGAATGTATTTTGCAGATTACAATGATTGGGTGGCAACAACTAATTATAATTGCCATGTGACTTCATTTTAAGCCACAATGTTGTCTATTTTCTAAATAATCAGAAAAGACGGTGCTTCATGTCTGGGCAGGATGTTTTAGTTAACAGTAAAGAAAGAAGCAGCTTGATTGATTCTGCCATGATTTTATAATAAACATCAGTAAAACAATACCCATTGTAAAATCGGATGCCTTGATCCATCTGCTAACTTTACTCTTATTAAAGCCTGGTGCCAGGTTACTATATTCAGTGGACAAACCTGGGCAGACAAAAGCGAAAAAGGCATTGGAAGCTTTAAGACCAAGATCAATGACAACAGTTTGATTTTTCTTCCATTTGATTTTGACTATCTGTTGAGCTGTTTACATTTTTTTTTAAATAAGTGTTATAATTTTTTATTTTGACTTTGTCTTTGTCCCCTTTTCAACAGAGCTGTTACCTGGTAAAAGTATCCTTACCAGATCTGTAAGCAGGTTTGCACGAATATTTGACAATAATGCAGTTATATCAGTTACTACACCTATCACAACAAATCTGTGAACGTTTTTCTCACCAGTTTCTCCCCTTTTCTCCTGATGGTGTTGCCTCCTTATTGGGCTGCGGTTCCATGAGTGCCATTTACCTCTGCTGCCTTACCCAAGTGGCCATTATTCATGTGTGAGCTTTGCCAGTGAGTGACCATGGGCAACATCACAGCTGAGCCGATCTTGTCCTTGCTCACTCACATAATTCCAGTAGAGGTTGCTAGACTGTGATCAGAAGTGAGAGCCCGAGTTGATTTCCCCCACCACACCCCCCTCAAATTCAGGGAGCACTTTAGTCAACTGTAGTGCGCCTAATGCCACCCCACCCGAGATCAGTCAACTCAGCACAGGATCAAGCCTGGAATGATCCAGATGTGCATGGCTCAGCTACTCACAAGATAAAATTTGTACTACTAAATGTACTACTAAATCACTACAAATTTAACATGGTGAGCCACATGGCAGGCTTTGAGTAGAGTTTTTGGAGTGGGCTCTTTCAGGAACCAAACTACCTAAAATCTCCACATCACAGTGACCCGAATCCTTCAGTAAGAGGCTTCATGACCGCAGTAGGATTCTAAATGTGAACATTTGGATTTTTGACCAGTTCAGATGCCTTCTCCACTCTAAACTACCTTAAATACAGCTTTAAGCTATTTGCCATTGTACTTACGGCGAAAAGAGATACACGAGTCATCTAATTTCATATTAATCAAGTTGGAAACATCCAAATACATTCAAATTTAATTTCACTAGCATTTGGATATAAACCCTAATTCTATGGTTAGCTCTAATCTTAATCTAATAATCACTTATTGAAAATAAATGTATTAATCGCAAGTTACGTCTTGGCATTAAATTGTGGATTAATTAGTAAGTGAAAAGATAAATTCCTGATTAAAAATTTAACTGAAACTGCCCTTTTATTTGCTTTCTCTTAATGTGAATTGTCTGCACTAATGAATACCTTGAAATTAATCACACCAATCATGTAATGCAATGAAGCATCTGATATCATTTTAATAGCAATAACATTCCAATATGTAATACATGTCTTTTAACAAATCATTCTACAGGGTCACAGAACAACTTACTAATTTTTCATAGTACTTGAAATATAATTAAGAGCACATTTGAACTATTTCTAAGTGCTACACACAGTATGATAAAGGTAAATGGATATAAATAAAGGAATTCATTTAAAGGTAAAGGTAAATGTGAAATGAGCTGACAAAATGATAGAAAGGTCTCTCAAATTACACCTTATAATTGCTTGTATTTCCCACTGAATTCTTTACAATTTCACACCTCCACTTGTAGAACATTTAGCAAAGAGTCAAGAAGCCTCAGCTTTCCTTCAGTACTGCCAATTATATTCCCTTGCTACATTTCACAGTAAATTTCTATCTCAGGGCTCTCTAATTCAGTGTGGCGCACTGGTAATGACCTGAACGGTAGCTGTTTCACACATACATATTTAATTACAGCAGCTGAACAAATTATATATTTATGCTTTATAAAGAAGATTGTCATTCTAATTCATTTGCTATGCATGCAGGTACAAGACTCCCATCTGTGACTGCATCTGCACAACAAGGGGGTTTGATGGGATAACATGCTGTCAGCAGAAACACTGAAACCTGTATTAAATGGTCATTCCCCAGACTGATAAAAAAAATTGGCACCTTAAAACATAGGAACAGGAGTAGGCCATTCAGCCATTCGAGCCTGTTCCGCCATTCAATGAGATCATGGCTGATCTGCGACCTAACTCCATATACCCACCTTTGGCCCATATCCCTTAATACCTATGGTTATCGCTTTTTAATCAGATCGCTTCTTAATCCAGAGTGGTCAAAGTGCCCTATTTGTCATTTTATTATAGATAAGGCACAATTAGTGACTGGCTAGTATATACCCGCTGTAATGGTAACACCATACAGCAGACACAAACTTCCCCATTATCATTTGCAGATTATGTCTCAGGAAACTTGCACTAATGACTGTAAATATGAATCCTTGTGTCAATAATCTCACTGCACAGCAGCAACAGAACTTGCAGAGAATAGTCCACACAGGCAACTAACACTTGTATACAAACTGAATAAATTAACATATGTTAAAAAAAAATCCATGTTATAAACAATAACATATACTAAGGAATCATTTACAGTTTACTGTAAACTAACCTTGGGCTTTCAGATGATTATTATAAACTGCGTAAGCTTTGCTCTTGTGGTTTGTATGAAATTATTGCCTTTAATTCAGGTGTGCATTAACTTATTTTCATATGTTCTCTTCCCTTCCCTGCCCCCACACCATTTACCCCTTCTCTTCTAAAGAAGTGGACTTATGTTTAGTATGGATTTTTGGGGCCCCCAGTATTACAACATCATTCCTAGGTCTATATTTTACGATAAAAATTCCCTGGTGGCCATTACAATAATTAGTGCTGGCTCTCCATTCTCCCTCTGGGGAAACAATCCTAGGAGGTGTTGATTATTGTCCATAACATCTCGCTCAGGTGGCTGTTATTTTATACATACCAATTTGTCAATGAACACCAAAGAACAGTAAAGAAATACTGAATGCATAACACACCAGACCAAGCGGATCTCACGGGTGATGGAGAGTTGTGACTAATGCACAAGTGCTAAGTGGTCTTTTTGCATAAGTGAAAGAATATTCTGGACTCTTTGGGTTTTGATAATTACTCAGATTTTTCACAAAGTCAGGTTAAATAGAGGGTAAATGAGAAAGAGTAATGGCTTGCTGAAAAATTAACAATGACGCAACACTGAGTTGCATAATTCTTGAACCTAAAAAGCAGATGGAAATATCAAATCAACGTTACACAGAAAATTTTAGTTTAAGTTTAGTTTATATGACATGTTTGGTGGAACTGACATTTTCACCAGTGATCCTCACAGAAGAAATAAATAACTGAAAATGTACTACACCGTACCTCAGTCTTCCAAGGCTGGGACTGCATCATAAACTGAATATGAACTACATTTGTTTTGGTGCTGCTCACCTGGCAGTTAGTCTTGCATTCTGTGTCCACAAGCAAATTTATACCACTGTGAAGATAGCATTTCCTTTCTGGACAAGTTTTTCAATGTACGAATTTATCCCCCATCCACTAACAGATTGCATACTCACTTATCTGGTTACAAGTTTTATATACCTTTTATTTTGTCAGTATAATGTAAACAGAGAACTGGTCTCATGTTGAATTAATTCTCATCTCATTAAGTGTTGTAGATCTTGAACGGACGCATCCAGTCAAGCAACCAGAGTTAATTCAGATAAAAATGGGCCAACAATTTAACTTTACTACAAATTTAAGATTTGCTGGGTAAATGGGTTTATAGGAAACCCTTGAATTTCACTGAATGTCACCTATCTTAATAGCAAAGAAAATCCATTATCTTGTGCCTCCCAAAGTTTACGGAGTGAAACAAACAAATTAGTTCAGGCTATTGCAGTGGCAAGAATCAATGTAATTAGGTTTTAATTAGGGCTATCAGCAGCTCCCATAATCTGTTAGGCTACTGCAAAGCAGATAGACAAGCAATACAGGAGCCGATACGTCAATGATTGGGGGAACAGCTGGCCTTGCTTGTAAAGTACTTAAAACCTAAGGTACTACATGTTTTTATGAGATAACAATCTTAACTGGTTAAATTTGGCTCATCTTGTAAGAGTAAACTCATCAGATTGGTAGCAGACGTTGAAGCTGCTGTGCCTATCAGATCCATCAGAGAGTGACACAGATTGAAGTCACATTGTCAGTTTAGTTATCTTTGCGGTTTCTTTCTGAAGTGACTTTCTCTGATAGCAATTTCTGTAATCGTGTCTGGCCCAGTAAATTAGAAATGGTTCAGACTGTCAAGCATATCACCAAGCTTCCCATCATATTCTCCAGATTGCCTTGACCTGTATTTGAGAATGGGTACAATTACAGGGATGCCCTTGTTTGGATGGTACCATTATGTAAATTTCATCTAAAATTAATAAAAGAACAGTTTTATTTAGAGGGATTCTCTACACCATAATGAGAAAGCATAATGACAAAGTAAAATAAAAAGCTACATAAATCATAGGTTAAATATCTACTTTAAAGGGGCAGCACTCCTTAGTACCTGGAAAGAAGAAAGACTTGCATTTATATAGCACATTTCACAATCTCAGGACATCCCAAAGTGCTTTACAACCAATGAAGTATTTTTTGAAGTGTAGTCACTATTGTAATGTAGGAAATGTGGTTACCAATTTGCACACAGCAAGGTCCCACAAACAGCAATTTGATAATGGCCAGATAATCCGTTTTTTTTAAAAATGATGTTGGTTCAGAAATAAATATTGGCCAGGACCCCAAAGAGAACGCCCCATCTCTTCTTCAAAATAGGGCCATGGGGTCTTTTACACCACCTGAGAGGGCAGATGGGGCCTTGGTTTAACATCTCATCTGAAAGACTGCATCTCCGACAGTGCTGCACTCTCTCAGTATTGCACTGGAGTGTCAGCGTAGATTTTGTGCTCAAGTCTCTGGAGTGGGACCTGAACTCCAAACCTTCTGATTCAGAGGCAAGTGTGCTACCAACTGTGCAACGGCAAACTTTGGAAATAAATTACACTGGCAGAACACATGTTGAAAAATAGTTAGCCTTTCCACAATGCTCAAATTTAAGTGGTCTATAAACATCCTGCTTTTTTGTACAGATCTACAAGCGAAACGTGGAATAGTTTTCTGACAATATTAGAGAAAGCCCATGTAGAATAAATTTGGAGAAATTCACAATCCGTGATTCCGGAGTGTGCTGGAATCATGGCTAACTGTGCCCTCCAGCGATGACTCCACCAAAGTTTGCAGAGTCAGTGGAAAGGCACTTTATTTCTGTGGGACTGGCAGGCTCCGGCATCACTATGGGTGGATCTCCTGCACCACCTGCCCCATGCGCTCAGAAAATTCATCAACTATCCGCTATCATAGGACAACGAAGGATGCCCCCGAGACACCACAGAGACCCTCTTTGCCGCCTCACTTGCATCCAGCTCAAGGCTGGTGTGCCTCATCTCACTCTGCATACTGGCCTCCAGTAATACCCACCAGGTTTCCACTGAGCTGGGGAAGTGGCGACTCTCAGTGCAGGGAGTCGCCATCCCGAAATCATTGGTCTTGCATGGGAGGGCGGAGGTTGCGCGAAAATCCCAGAATCAGTGAGGATCCAACCCAACCAGGCCTCTGTTGTCTTCAACCTGGTTCTACTGGACTCCTGCTGGAGTTATAGCGGGAGTCCAGCAGAAACTTCAAGAAAATTCAGGGCCACATATTATAAAAAGGTCAATACCACTTCACTCACTATACAACTCAATAGAAAGATACTCAACAACAACAACAACTTGTATTTATATAGCACCTTTAACATAGTAAAACATCCCAAGGCGCTTCACAGGAGTATTATAAGACAAAATTTGACACCGAGCCACATAAGGAGAAATTAGGGCAGGTGACCAAAAGCTTGGTCAAAGAGGTAGGTTATAAGAAGTGTCTTAAAGGAGTTAAGAGAGGTAGAGAGGTGGAGAAGTTTAGTGAGGGAATTCCAGAGCTTAGGGCCTAGGCAGCTGAAGGCACGGCCACCAATGGTAGGGCGATTAAAATCAGGGATGCTCAAGAGGCCAGAATTAGAGGAGCGCAGATATCTCGAGGGGTTGCGGGGCTGGAGGAGATTACAGAGATATGGAGGGACGAGGCCATGGAGGGATTTGAAAACAAGGATGCAAATTTTAAAAATCAAGGTATTTGTAGTGGCGCTTCTTAGTTTCCAAACAGGCAGCCACTGAGCTGTGGGGCTTTTAACAACGAGTAGACGCGTGTCGAAATAAAACGTTCCCAAACGTAGCTTTGTCTTTTAAACTGTTTACTATAACACTTTACGAACAGAATTACAAAGCAAACACGTATAAACGAACACGGTCAAAAACTGTATTGCTCCAAACCTCACAACTTCTGCCTCCTTCAGCCACGTGGAGTTTAAACTGTAAAATGGCTGCATACCATGTGTGGCTTAGGGACTGTACCATTGTGGCAAGAATGAAGGGGGTGTCTCGGACTATACTACTGGAGCAAGAAAATAGGGGGTTTCTTAATACAATAAGTCAATCAGGTAAGTTAACTGTATTATGCTATTTAACCAATATTTTAAAGTATTTTCTTAAGCTTTTATGGCTCTTACAGTATTGCTTAACCGGGAGCCAATGTAGGTCAGCGAGCACAGGGGTGATGGATGAACAAGACTTAGTGCGAGTTAGGACACGGGCAGCTGAGTTTTCGATGACCTCAAGTTTACGTAGGGTAGAATGTAGGAGGCCAGCCAGGAGTGCATTGGAATAGTCAAGTCTAGAGGTAACAAAGGCATGGATGAGGATTTCAGCAGCAGATGAGCTTCAAATATGACATCGAGGTTGCGAGCAGTCTGGTTTAGTCTCAGGCAGATGCTAGGGAGAGGGATGGAGTCAGTGGCTAGGGAACGGAGTTTGTGGAGGGACCGAAGACAATGGCTTCGGTCTTCCCGATAGTTAATTGGAGGAAATTTCTGCTCATCTAGTACTGGATGTCAATCTGACAATTTAGAGACTGTGGAGGGGTCGAGAGAAGGGTTGGTGAGGAAGAGCTGGGTGTCATCAGCGTACATGTGGAAACTAACGCTGTGTTTTCAGATGATGTCGGCAAGGGGCAGCATGTAGATGAGAAATAGGAGGGGGCCAAGGATAGATTCTTGGGGGACACCTGAGGTAACGATGCGGGAGCAGGAAGAGAAGCCATTGCAGGTGATTCTCTTGCTACGATTAGATAGATATTAATGGAACCAGGCGAGTGCAGACCCACCTAGTTGGACGACGGTGGAGAGGCGTTGGAGGAGGATGGAGTGGTCAACCGTGTCAAAGGCTGCTGACAGGTCGAGAACGAAGAGGAGGGATAGTTTACCATTGTCACAGTCGCACAGGATGTCATTTGTGACTTTGATGGTATAATGAAATTGATAACTTTTAAAATGAAAAAAAAATCGAGGCTAACAATGCCTAAATTTCCTAATTGGTATTATTTTAGACACTGACAGTAAGGTATTTATTATGTATAAGTTACCACGAGTGTTAAAATAACAGTGCTTGAAATATCTTGGTCTAAGTGTCAGTTGGACTCAGCAAGCAGCATTCACACCCGAGTCAGAGGCTGTGCGCCATTTCAGATTTGAGTACTCAGTCCCGGTTGCAGTACTGAGCGAATGCTGCATTATCTGCATGTTCCAATGGTTTAGATGATTATGAACAATTCAAAGAAGAGTGGAGAATTCTCCTAATTTCTTGGTCAACAATCCTCCCTCAACCAACACCACCAAAAACAGATCCACCTAATTGCTGTTTGTGAGACATTGCTATGCACAAAGCAACTGCTGTATTTAATGATATAATAACAGGAACTGCACTTCAAAGTAACTCATTGTAGGTGAAATACTTTGGGATATTGCGGAGAGATGTGATTAGGTGCTATAAATACAACTTCTTTCTTTTTTGTTTAGCCTCTGAGATAGTGCAATGTCCTGATCACTGGAAGACAATACCTCAACCCAGTGTTTAATCACAGTCTGTATGCAGATTTAAGCCTAGAATTTCCACTCGGGCAAAGCTGAAGCAGAATAATGGTGGGTGCTATTCACATCCACCAGCCTGAAGACACGTGGTTTGACTGCACCACAGTTTCCAGGGTGGCCTAATTCTACTATTGCAGATGAGTGCCCTAGGAGAAAATCTTGGTCAAATCAACTGGCGAATTTGGCTGGCAAGCAATGTCTGTCAGGTTGCTGGAAAGCAGAAAGCCCCCAGGTTCACTGATGATACAGTCCAAAGTACTTCTTTCAAAAGTTAGACTATAGAAGGATGCCCTGTTTCGATCTGACTGGCACAGGCCCCAAAGGAGAGTAGTACAGCAGCAGGCAATAAGTGCCACTGCTACGATACCACATGCAGCAAATCTCTGCTGTAAAAAATGTAATGACCTTACTTGGTCTGCCAATGTAAGAGGAGCCAGCCATACCTTGCAAGAAGGCAATATATTAAAATTGTGAGCCAGTGACCCCTCCTCACATTGTGTTGAAGTGGTTGAATTGCTTAACCTCAGTGGCCTGGAGGTCAGCAGTGCCCTTAACACTACTTGGCCTGGATATTTACCGGGGCGGGTTACATAGGTGGGTGGCAGAGTTTCAGACAGGAAACCCGGAAGTCTAGGTTTCCCCACATGCTGTGGCGTTTCAACTCCGCAGCGTGTGTCTTTCTGCCCTGACAGGTGCCCGCCCGGAAGTCAGCCTGATTGATAGGCTTGGCTTCCAGTCGAGCGGGGAGCAGTCCGGAGCAAGCCGCAGGACCAGGTAGGTCCGATCTACATCCCAGGGGGTCCAATCCCAAGGGGGGCTCTGACCCCCGACCCTGGGGGTCTTTATATGGGGGGGGGGGCGGGGGAAAGAAGTCTGATGGTGGGGGAGCTTGGGGGGGCCCGGGTACAGAGGAAGCACTCCTGCTCCTCCTGGCCCACAAGCCGTGCTGTAAAGGCACTTACCTTCTTCCCGAAGCTGTCCCCGCCTTGCTTCAGCTGCCGGGTTTCTCAAGGCCTAGGAAACCCGGCCGCCCACAGTAAAACTGGCAAAACAGGTTAAATCAGAGGCTTCTAGCCACATTAACATATTTTAAATGTCAACCTGCCTCCTGGGAACGGGTTGGCTGCCCACCCGTTGTTCCGCCTCCGTAAAACCCAGAAGTCGGTGGGTTGGAGCCAGCTTACCGACACACTCAGAATTCTTTCCTGTTTAAACCCCCCATCCGCACCCAATCCCACGTACTCACTCATGTAAAAAATACCCCCCTTGTCTTTACTGGAAGTCTTCCTTCACTTACAACATTACATTGCATTCACTCCACTAAAGGCCTCACTTGCTATGAAATAAATTGTAGCATGCACCTATTATAACCCTCATTGTGATCTGCTTAATAACACCTGAGTTTTACTGAACCTCATGGCAAACAATACTCACTCGCACTGTTTTGCATTCTTTTTAAAGGCGAAGATAGCAGAGAAAGATTAACAACAGGCGGTGGACTTCTAAACCTCCACCTTCTCACTGCCTTAACAGAAAGAAGTGTTTTATATTTTGGGGAGGGAAGTTATACAGGGAATCAGAAACATGAAGGTAGGAGGACAGGAGCCAATTGAAGACTAGTCATGACATTCTGCATTACTTTCTTCTCATCCTTTTGTACTCCACATTAGGATCAGTAAACTAGATCATGAGATCCTCACACCAATCCTTCTATGAACTCGATTCTTCAGCAACGCATTTTAACCAAACATTTTCTATACCGCCTCTGAATTTGGCTTGAAAAGAAGCAAAGGAGGAAGTGATTAATCAAGCCCCTTTGCTTCCAGCATTTCATCACATGCACCATCAATCACTCTATCCCTCCCAAGCACCAACACAGACACAACCTCCGGGTGCTCCGGTTTCCTCCCACAGTCCAAAGATGTGCGGGTTAGGTTGATTGGCTATGATAAATTGACCCTTAGTGTTAGGGGGATTAAATACGCGGGGATAGAGTGGGATATGTGTTGGTGTTGGTGTAGGGGTTACGGGGATCGGGTGGGATATGTGTCGGTGTAGGCTCGATGGGCCGAAATGGCCTCTATCTGCACTGTGGGGTTTCTTGTGATCTTGAACCACCCAGTTAGTGAGGCAGATGGGAATGTAGTGGGTGAAACACTGAGCATCTCCAGCAATGGATTTTCATCCTGGTCCTGCACTGTTACCTCTGGAGTCCCCCAGAGATCTATCCTTAGCCCCTCACTCTTTCTCATCCACATGCTGCCTCTTGGTGACATAAGAACATAAGAATTAGGAGCATTATTAGGCCATACAGCCCATTGAGCCTGCTCCACCATTCAATAAGATCATGGCTGACCTCAACTCGACTTCCCCGCTCGATCTCCATATCCCTCGATTCCCCTAGAGACCAAATATCTATCTATCTCAGCCTTGAATATACTCAATGATTCAGCATCCACAGCCCTTTGGGATAGAACATTTCAAAAATTCACAACCTTCTTAGTGAAGAAATTCCTCCTCATCTCAGTCTTAAATGGCTGGCCCCTTATCTTGAGACTATGCCCCCTAGTTCTAGACTCACCAGCCAAGGGAAACAACCTCTCAGAATCTACCCTATGAATCCCCTTCAAAATCTTGTATGTTTCAGTGACATCAGCCCTCATTCTTCTAAATTCCAGAGAATATAGGCCCAATCTACTCAATCTCTCCTTATAGGACAACCCTCTCATCTTAGGGATCAATCTAGTGAACCTTTGTTGCACTGCCTCCAAGGCAAGTATATCCTTCCTCAGATAAGGAGACAAAAAACTGTGCACAGTACTCCAGGTGTCGTCTCACGAAAGCCCTGTACAATTGTAGCAAGACTTCCTTAATCTTGTACTGCAAACCCCTTGCAATAAAGTCCAGCATGCTATTTGCCTTCCTAATTGCCTGCTGTAACTGCATGCTGTTTCCTGTACGAGGACACCTAAATCTTTCTGAACACCAACATTTAATAGTTTCTTACCATTTAAAAATTATTCTGTTTTTCTATTCTTGCTACCAAAGTGAATAACCTCACATTTCCCCACATTATTCTCCATCTGCCGCCTTATTGCCCGCTCACTTAACCTGTCTATATGCCTTTGTAGGCTCTTTGTGTCCTCCTCACAGCTTACTTTCCTACCTAGCTTTGTATCATCAGCAAATGTGGATAAATTACACTCGGTCCCTTCATCTATGTCATGAAAAAGATTGTAAATAGCTGAGGCCCAAGCACTGATCCTTGCGGCACCCCACTAGTTACAACCTGCCAACCGGAAAATGAACCGTCTATCCCTACTCTCTGTTTTCTGTCCGTTAACCAATCCTCTATCCATGCTAATAAATGACCCCCAACCCCATGTGCCCTTGTCTGGCGTAGCAACCTTTTATGTGGCACCTTATCAAATACCTTTTGGAAATCCAAATATAATACATCCACTGGTTCCCCTTTATCTACTCTGCTAGTTACATCCTCAAAAAACTCTAACAATTTCCCTTTCAGAAAACCATGTTGACTCTGCCTAATCATATTATTATTTTCTAAGTGCCCTGTTACTACTTCCTTAATAATGGACTCCAGCATTTTCCCGACAACTGATGTCATGCTAACTGGCCTGTAGTTCCTGTTTTCTCTCTCCCTCCTTTCTTGAATAGCGGGGTCACATTTGCTGCCTTCCAATCCGCTGGGACTGTTCTAGAACCTAGGAAATTTTGGAAGATCACAACCAATGCATCCACTATCTCTTTTAGAACCCTAGGGTCCAGGGGATTTGTGGGCTTTTAGTTCCATTAGTTTCTCAAGTACTTTCTCTCTACTGATATTAATTACTTTAAGTTCTTCACTCTTATTAGCCCCTTGGTTCCCCACTATTTTTGATATGCTTTTTGTGTCTTCTGCTGTGAAAACAGATACAAAATATTTGTTTAAAGTCTGTACCATTTCCTTATTCCCCATTATAGTTTCATCTGTCTCAGCCGCTAAGGGACCAATGCTTACTTTTGCTACTTTCTTCTTTGTAAACATATTCGCAGAAGCTCTTGCAATCTGTTTTCATGTTTCTTGCTAGTTTACTCTCATATTCTATTTTCTCCCTTTTTATCAATTTTTAGAGCTGCGTGTCGTCAGCGTACATGTGGAAGCTGACCCAGGTTTTGGATGATGGATTTTCTTTTATTCATTCCTGGGATGTGGGCTTCTCTGGCAAAGCCAACATTTATTGCTCATCCTTAGTTGTCCTTGAGAAGGTGGTGGTGAGCCGCCTTCTTGAACCGCTGTAGTCCGTGTGGTGAAGGTACTCCCACAGTGCTGTTAGGAAGGGAGTTCCAGGATTTAAACCCAGCAACGATGAAGGATCGGTGATATACTTCTAAGTCAAGATGGTGTGTGACTTGGAGGGGAACTTGGAGGTGATGGTGTTCCCATGCACCTGCTGCCCTTGTCCTTCTAGGTGGTAGAGGTCGCGGGTTTGGGAATTGTGTTGCCGGAGAAGCCTTGGCGAGTTGCTGCAGTGCACCTTGTAGATGGTACACACTGCAGCCACGGTACGCTGGTGGTGGAGGGAGTGAATGTTTAAGGTGGTAGATGGGGTGCCAATCAAGCGGGCTGCTTTGTCCTGGATGGTGTTGAGCTTCTTGAGGGTTGTTGGAGCTGCACTCACCCAGGCAAGTGGAGAGTATTCTATCACACTCCTTACTTGTGCCTTGTAGATGGTGGAAAGGCTTTGGGGAGTCAGAAGGTGAGACACTCGCCGCAGAATACCCAGCCTCTGACCTGCTCTTGTTGCCATAGTATTTATGTGGCTGGTCCAGTTAAGTTTCTGGTCAATGGTGACTCCCAGGATGTTGATGGTGGGGGATTCGGCGATGGTAATGCCGTTGAATGTCGAAGGGCGGTGGTTAGACTCTCGCTTGTTGGAGATGGTCATTGCCTGACGGATGACGGTAGATAAGCAGTGGCAATTTTTTGGTCATCCTTTGCTGGTTTCTAAAGCTCTCCCAATCCTCAGGCTTACTACTATTCTTCACAACATTATCAGCTTCTTCTTTTAATCTAATACTATCCTTAACTTCTTTAGTTAGCCACGGATGGATCACTTTTCCGGTGGAGTTTTTGTTTCTCAATGGAATGTATATTCATTGAGAACTTGGGAATATTTCTTTAAATGTTTAAGTGTTTGCCACTGCTTATCTACCATCATACATGATTCAAAGACAGGGGTCAGCTTTCACGTGTACACTGACGACATGCAGCTCTCCAACACCTCTTTTGACCCCTTCACTACTTCTGTGTTGTCAGACTGCTTGTCCAACATCCAGTCTTGCATGAGCTGCAATTTCTTCCAACCAATGCCTCCAATTTAAAATTCTTATCCTTGTGTTTCCCTTCATGGCCTTATCCCTTCCTATCTCGGTCACCTCCTCCAGCCCTACAACCTGCCCAAAAAGCTCCATTCCTCCAACTCTAGCGTCTTGTGCTTTCTCCCTTCACCCAATAAATGGTAGTCATGCCCTCAACCACCTAGGCCCCATGCTCTGGAACTCCCTGCCTAAGCCTTCTGCCTCTCCATCTTCTACTACTCTGATATACCTATCAATTCATCCAATGAAAAGCGACGAGTTAAGAAAGTAACTATAGGTTTTTATTGGCTAAATAACAGAGCCCACCCTCGTGGGTGATCGGATACAACAAGGAGGAATGCCAGCCAGTCGACTACCTTTATACCTGGGCAGGTAGGTGGAGTCATGGGCGGAGTCAGCAGTGGTCAGCCCAGGTATAGCAGCGTGACAAGAGGCGACCTCGTATAGTGATACAACAGTGTGAACAGTGATAACCATAGAGTAACGATATAACAGTGATAACTATAGTGTAACGATAGTGAACGATAAAAGTGGTTTACCACATACTCCTTTAACATTGTCTTTAAAACCACCTCTTGGACCAGGCTTTTAGTCACTGCTTCTAATCTTCTTTGGCTTGGCGACCATTTATTTTTGATTGTGCCTTTATGAGGGGCCTTGGACATTTTTCTATGTTAAAGTCACTATATAAATGCAAGTTATTCTTGTTCATTATTGCTGAGAATAAATGATGTGGTAATGATGGAAAATACAGGTAGACTACCCTTTATCCGAACTTCCGAAAACCGAAACCCTCTAAAAACCGAAGGTTTTTTCGTTCAGCGTAAGTCGTGTGTACGACATGACCAGAGTGGCGCACGACTTACGCTGAGTAGGGCAGAGGGTCACTGAGTTCCCTCCTGGGTAGGAGATTGCAGGCCGAGCCGGGCAGTGTGAAGGAGGTACCGGGAGAGTGAACCCAACAATACAGCGGTCCGTCCGATAGCTGCAGCGGCCTGTCCGATATTCTTTTCTCCCCCCCGCCGACCCCCACCCTTTCGGATAAGGGATAGTGTATCCTTTATCCGCACTTCCGAAAACCGAAATCCTCTGAAAACCGAAAGTGTTTTCGTTCAGCGTAAGTCGTGCGCACGACCCCGACCCCCGCCGACCCCCACCCCCCCGCCGACCCCGACCCCCGCCGACCCCCCGTCGACCCCCCCGCCGACCCCCACCCCCGCCGACCCCCACCCCCGACAAATTTCCCAGTCTTATAAAATACCTTCCGAAATCCGAAATTTTTCGAAAACCGAAACACGGCTGGTCCCGAGGTTTTCGGATAAAGGATAGTCTACCTGTAGAATGTACGATGTCACCTCATAATTTATGCCACATTGAAATTCCCCGGCCCATTTTTGGATTGGCACTTCCACTATCCGCTAGAAATAACAGCCTAAAATTGGGTGGATGCTAAAGTGGACTAAGTTTTGGTTTAATGGATCTGCCCCCCCATCATCTGCCTCACCCACCGAGTCGCCACAAATGCAGTTCGTATTTAAAGGAAAATATGTGCTTTAATCGCAAAACAATGATTTTTAAAATGCTTTCATTGCAGCTAAACTATACAAAAAAAAGTAAGCATCAAGGGCCACTGATTTATGGTCATTAAAGAAGTGAAATGCAATTTATTACAAAGTATTATTGGAATGCTAGCGGTATTTTTGGTTCAAATAACGTGATTATAGGCGGAGATTTCAACTTCGGCGGGGCATAAAACTGGCGGTATCGGATCCGCTGCCCATTATACACGGAGGCCGTACACCACTGACTTCCGATAGGCCTCAAACTTTTGTGGGGGGCCTGTAATGTTGTAGCGTTTGGGTGTGCTGAGGTCTTGTAGAATTTTGTGGAATGAAAAAGGATGTAGACTATAAAGTCTTCATGAATTCCCCCCTCCCCCTTCCTGAAATTTCAGAACAGTGGTTTTGAGCAGAGTATCATGTTTTAGTCAATCAAGTGCTTAGTGCTCTTATACTGTAATTAGCTACTGCACATCAGCAATTAGAGTATAAAAGCCTTTGGTGGGCAGCCACACAATGTCTCCACCCTCCTTTTGCCAGAAAGGCCTGGCCCTGGACATAAAAGTTAGTTGTTGGCCAAGACTACATCAATAGGGCTTTTTCTTGGAGCAAGGATGATTCATTGGGGAGGGGGCAGGGGGATTTGGATGACAATATCTAGGTATAATTCCTTACTGTTCTTTTTTGGCAAATTGTTATAAATGATTAACTGCAAACAAGAACAAATAAATAAGACTTTAACATTACCTTTCAGTAAAGACATACAGGTATGTTCTTTTTTAAAACTCCTGCCATTCTGTACTAAACCTTCTAAAAGAGATACTTTCCTTAGTCCCACAAAGTTATGAGGGTAAAATGTGATTGCCCAGTCCTTGTGGGTGCATGGATCCTGGTTTGTTTAAGGGAATACAAGACACTAGAACTAGAAAATATTATAAGCAAAGTTTTCTCTTTGTGGATCATTAATGCAGTCCTTCAATTATACGCCGGCCCAATGGTCCTCAAAGTCACTCAGAACATTTTATTAAAGTCATCTTCATGTCAAAAGTGACAGTATAAAAGATGAAAAGCAGTAGTATGAAGAGAAAAAAATATACAAGACAGCGATCAATGGATTTAATTATTTACAATATATTTCTTGAAAAATGAATAAGATGAAGAGATGCAAGTCGTCAGATTGAACTGTGAGAGATGTCAACAATGATATGAGACACATGCTAATTACAAATTGCCTGTCTCTTTTTCTTTGAGATTCGACAAAGTTCGCCTAACAGCTGAGTGGGCTCAGTTCACTAGTCTGGCTGCTCAGGGGACCCTGTAATGCAGGCATTGATCTTTACTAATTCAGAGCGTACTGTACTAAGCTTTCTCAAGAAGGTACAATGAGAGCTTTCAATCTTTAACCTGGTGACGTCTTTTACAGACTAATGCAGAGACTGCATTTTTTTTCACTCTGCATATTAAGAAATCATATAATGACAGCTCTTTCAGCCTGGCTAGAAGCTTTGTGTGATTTATGTTATCTCTCTGCACTTATTTCAATCACCTTGATTTTTAAGTACAAGTGAAAAGAGAATGTCAGTCACCTCTTATGAACAAAGTACTTAATGATTCTCCAGCATAACACTCATGACCAAAAAGTCTGGTCAAGCAAGCCCACTACCCATTTATTTCCCAAGCTATAACAAAAGCCAACCTTCAAACCCCACCCTTTCCCAGCCCCAAACCTGCTCAGGGAGAGGGAAACATATTTGAACATTGTCCACAAATACAGGTTAATCTCAGATGACCTTTCATGCTAAAATGCAGCAAGTATATCTTAACCTGGTAAATTACATTTTAGTGGAAGGATCCCTGATACCAGAGACAATTTTGGACATAACTGCATAATTATAAAAAGACTTAAAAATATTTCTAGTAGGAAAGAAAATGTTGAATTTTAACAATACATAAAAACAATTTTGCTCTCCTCTCTTCCACCCTCCCTCCCAAAAAAGCATAACTAAATCACAATAAAAACATTGCATTAGTGTCATAGACCTCAAGATCCACATGAATACTGAGAAGAGGTGACAACTGTGGGTCCATAGCTGAACTGGCGGTGAATAACCAAGCATGCTACTTCTGTTCACGCGCACTCTCTACTCAACCCATCAGTGTTCCTGTCTTCCCACCTGTAATCTAGTCATAAAGCATTGCCAAATGTCAGAAATGAAACACAGTTTGATTATTGGTTACTGTGAACCAACCCCCACCTTGTCCTCCCCCTGCCCTTTTGATTTTCTCACTTGATAAAAAAAATTTTTAAGGCAAAATTGCTGAAATTCATACCTTATTTTCTGTTCTCTGAAGTTATGACAAGGCTGCATATTGAGCAGAAGGTTAACACCATAAGATTTTGAATAATCTTATTGAGACAGTGAGAAAACTCAGTAAGAATTGGTATTATCTATTAATATCAGTTGACATGTAAAAATCCACTCCACCAGCTTTGTCTCTTGCCCATTATTAATACAAACATTCCAGGACATCATCAAATGGCATTTGACTAACTTTCCTCATGTACAATTAGTGACTCATCGTTGAACTGCTAACATATGTGACACAAAGAAAGAAAGCATTTATAGCGCGTCTTTCACAACCTCAGGATGTCCCAAGATGTTTTACAGTCAATGCAGTGCTTTTTAAGTGTAATTACTGTTATAATGTAGGAAACGCAGCAGCTAATTTGCGCACAGCAAGGTTTCACAAACAGCAATGAAATAAATGACAGGATCATCTGTTTTTAGGTGTTGGTTGAGGGATAAATGTTGGCCAGAACACTGGGAAGACTCCATTGCTCTTCTTCGAATAGTGCCGTGGGATCTTTTAGGTCCACCTTAGAGGGCAGATGGGGCATCTGTTTAACATCTCATCCAAAAGACCTCTGATAGTGTAGCACGCGTTTGTGAATCAGAGGCGAGGATGTTGCCACTGAGCCAAGGTTGACACCCAATGGTGTTGAAGTAGGAGGATGTTTAGAGATATAGGAATTTTAATAAACTCAATGCTCAACATGTATAATCACTGTTGAGCAGTAATCAACAAAGCAAATAGAATGCTGAACTATAAAGCCAAAACTCTAGGGTGCAGAAAATCATGCTCAAACTGACTTGTACCAGTGACAGTCAACAGTGGAATCAGGCATGCATTTTTATACGCCCAGTTTATACTGACTCCCAGCATTTTTGGATCCAGTTTCCTCCCATTTGTAGTTAAACTAGATTCCGGAGACCATTATTTGGTTTTGTGGAGTTCTAGGGCCACCAGGTATGGTGCAGCTGGCAACCCCAAAATAAAGTAATCCTGATGGATTGACAAAGGCCAGAAAGACTTGCTTTTATCTTGTCTGCCCAGCACACCACTAAATCTATTCAAAAGCAACTAATGATATCTTCTGTGGCTGTGACCATGGCGCATTATCCCTTCTCATGCTCTTTGACCTCTCTACAGTCTTTGACACAGTCAAACACACCATTCTCCTCTAATGCCTCTCCTCTGTTGTCCAGCTTGGTGGTACTGTTCTTGCTTGGTTCCACTCTTACCATAGCTTGAGGATCTCCAGCAATAGCTTCCTTTCCCACCACCACACCATTACCTCCAGAATCCCCCAAGGATCTTTCTTTGGACCCCTCCTCTTCCTCATCTACATACTGCATCTTGGCGACATCATCCGCAGACATAGGGTCAGCTGACGACAACCAGCTCTACCTCTCCACCACTTCTGCTAACTCCACCACTCTCTCCGTGCTTTCAGAATGCTTGTCCAACATCCAGTTAAACACTGGGAAGATAGCCATTGTCTTCGGTCCTTGCCACCGATTCCAACACCCTGCCCATGCTCTGACTCAGGCTGAACTAAACTGTTTGCAACTTTCTGTCCTGTTCAACCCTGAGCTGAGCTTCCAACCCCATACCCTCTCCAAACAAAGACCGCCTACTACCACCTCTGTACGGAGCTCCCTCCCAAAACTCCTCTGCTTCTCCACCTCCCTCTGCTCCTTTAAGGCCCTCCTTAAAACCCACCTCTTTGATCTAATACTTCCTTCTTTGGCTATGTGTCCATTTTTTTTATTATGCCTCTGTGTAGTGCCTTGGGATGTGTTTCTACATTAAAGGTGCTACGTAAATGTAAGTTGTTGCTGTTGTTGTTGTTGCAATGACCACAAGTCTGCTAGAATCTGTTTTGCAAGGAGTCTGAGGAGACGGCTCTGTCATTACTAAACTGGGGTGCACCAGAATTGAGAACTATTCTGCTTTCCATACCAAAGAATAAATCAGACATTAATCCATTACTGAGCTATTATAACTTTATGATTTGTGCAAAAGGCACAATCAGGAACAGGTCCAATTTGCTGGGGGATTATGCTTGTGGGTGTACTGAGTTACAGTAACATTCCAATTAATTGGTTCGGTGAGAGAAAGAAAAAGTTTCTCTAACTACTAAGTATGGTAGCATATTGTAATTATGGGTCTGAATTTCAATTACTATGTTGAGTGTTTTTGTGGTCAATAGAAGTGCTTTACAGTCAGCTAGCAGAAGTACATGCATATTTCTTCTGCTAAACAAGAGAAAAAAGGGTTGCTTTTTTTAAAAAAAGAAAAGTGGTTTGTTTTTTGTTTCAAAGAAACTGCGCAGAGACCACAGTTTGCTGTTGTCTTCCCCTATTGTGGCTTAGGAGTCGTAATTCAAACCATACTGAGCTGTAAACTGCCACGTTTCCAAGCTCAGCATTCCACTCTAATCTCCGCACTGCCATATACTGTTCCATATGCAGTGTTAGGTGTAAGGTCTTCATTTAGGGAAATCATTCCCTGTGGGCAGTGCTTAGATACAATGCAGAACGCAGACTTTGTGGCAGCTGAGATGATTAGACCCGACCCTGCTTGAAAACGCTCTGTACAGTACTTCCATCTCAAAGAAATTTGATCGCTTACTACACTATATACTGCTTAAGTCTGACTACTGGCAGTCACGCAACCACTCATATACCACTCCACCACATACAAAAAAAATCCATATTCATTTAGAAATGCAATGTGTTAATTGGCCTTTTCTATATACCCCCACTTAACTACGTATTAACCCAGGCTCACCAGCCTGCTCAAAGGCACATTAACTCTTTAATTAGCACAAACCCAGATTTCCCTTCAACTAAGATGGATTTAGAATCATATTCAATAACTCCTGTTAACAGCGGGATCCAATTTTTTTTTTTAAACAAATTATTAACTTCAACTTCTGCTGTGTTTTTAAATATTTTTATTTAAACAGTGAATGCTGATCATATCGTAATGGAAGCTCAGAGCAAATAGTTACTGAACCTAAATGGCATTTAGCTACTTTTATTACCAGCTTTTTTGACCCTATTTTGAGAGAGTGCCCTCAGTGCATTGTTCTGCCTATTATGCTCTACGTTGGGAGCTGGTGTCTGTAATGCTGCTGGGCTCCACTGTACAGTACAGACTCAGGGCTGGATTTTCACTGAGTCGTCAGATAGGAGGCGGGACTACAACTTTCGGGGTTGTAGTCCCGCCTCCATCGAGTTCTAGCCAACCCACGCGATTTTGACTTGATTGACCTTGTTGAGCCCACCCAGCGGGCTCAGCAGGCCAATTAAGGGCCACCCGGCAATAGGTGACATCACAGATTGATATTTCATCCTTTTGACAGATGAAATATCAGCGTTTCACAGCTGTTTGAAGCTGTCAAACACTGACAATCTGTACTCCAGGTTAATTCCTTCCTCTCAGGCTGATTTAGAGATCTCCCCGGAACAGAAAGCTGAATGCTGCAATTTTTGACAGCTCGCAGCTATTCTGTTTTCTGTGCCGGTGAGATGAGGGACTCCCGAGACCTTCTTTAAACACTTTACACACACCAAACACACTTACCTCTGCACTCATGCACCCATCACTGTCCGTTGGGACATCTCGACCCCTCCAAGCCCTTCATCCCGACGGTCCGCCTCCTCTAACTTGGCGTGGTTTGGAGCCGTCGGGAATCCCACACTTCAACAGTAAAAATAGGGATTAGGCTAAAAACTGCCTGTTAACTACCTGTTAACAGGCAGTTAATTGGCACGAATCCCCTTCCCGCCTCGGGGAGGCGGGTCCCAGTGCGGGTCGGGTACACGCCTCCTTTGAAACTGGCATGGAGGCGGGCTGGGTGTGGGATGGGTTCGTGCCCCCCGATTTCAGGATTTTAACCCCCCACACGCCTCCAATCCCGCCTCCATGGCCCAATGAAAATCCTGCCCTCAGAGTGCAAATGCTTAGAACTAGTTCCCCACGTTTACTCTATTGAAACTAGCAGCCTTAACCTGATGACGTATTCATGGACCCACTTATTCATGGGTCTCAGATGCTGTCAGTCCCACAAATGTCACGTTATTTACTCTTTGGAGTGCAGATGATGGAGGGAGACCTGCATGTCTGATGTTGGCTGCACTCCTGTAAGGAGCTAAGTTAGAATCAATAGAGGTAATAGTCATTAATCCATTGGTTGTTCAGCTTCTGCTATGTATGCTAGTCGAGCTCCTTTACACTGTCAGCCTCAGTAGTAACTCCTCACCAAAGAGTGTACAGAGATTGAGTTCGCGAGTTTGATACAGAAATACTATTTGAGACAATTCTAAAAATATATAGATTTATTAAAGAATCGACATGCAGTTAACAGCTGGTGAGTCAATCGCAACTTTAACAGTTCAAAATACAAATAGCTTACAATTCTTCTCAAAGATCCTTATTCTCAAATCTTAACTTCATTACATTTTTACATTTCTTCGTCTTATTTCTAATCCAGACTATCCACCAAAATCAAATAAGAGTACCTTTTGATCCCCGAGACTCAGAGTTAAAAACTTACTTAGCCTGCCTCTGAAGTTGAGAAACATAGAAACATAGAAGATAGGAGCAGGAGTAGGCCATTCGGCCCTTCGAGCCTGCTCCGTCATTCAATGAGATCATGGCTGATCATCCAAATTCAGTACCCTGTCCCTACCTTCTCCCCATATCCCTTGATCCCTTTAGCCTCAAGAAATATATCCAACTCTTTCTTGAATATATTTAATGAACTGGCCTCCACCGCCCTCTGTGGCAGAGAATTCCACAGGTTCACCACTCTCTGGGTGAAGAAATTCCTCCTCATTTCAGTCCTAAATGGCTTACCCCTTATCCTTAGACTATGACCCCTTGTTCTGGACTCCCCGGCCATCAGAAACATCTTTTCTGCATCTCGTCTGTCCAGACCTGACAGAATTTTATAGGTTTCGATGAGATCCCCTCTCAATCTTCTAGAGACTTCTGACTTTCTATCTGAATGTTCCATATTTTATACCCCTTTTTCAGTGGTAAATCCTTTGAAGTTTTCTACTGTTGTAAGCTAATTATCTCTAGTCATCTTAGAAACATAGAAGATAGGAGCAGGAGTAGGCCATTCAGCCCCTCGAGCCTGCTCCGCCATTCAATGCGATCATGGCTGATCATCCAAATTCAGTACCCGGTCCCTGCTTTCTCCCCATACCCCTTGATCCCTTTAGCCTTTCTCCCCATACCCCTTGATCCCTTTAGCCTTAAGAAATATATCTAACTCCTTCTTGAATATATTTAATGAACTGGCCTCCACCGCTTTCTGTGGTAGAGAGTTCCACAGGTTCACCACTCTCTGGGTGAAGAAATTCCTCCTCATTTCTGTCCTAAATGGCCTACCCTTTATCCTTAGACTGTGTCCCCTGGTTCTGGACTCCCCGACCATCAGGAACATCCTTCCTGCATCTAGTCTGTCCAGTCCTGTCAGAATTTTATAAGTTTCAATGAGATCCCCTCTCATTCTTCTAAACTCCAGCGAGTACAAGCCCAATCGACCCAATCTCACCTCATACGTCATTCCTGCCATCCCAGGTATCAGCCTGGTGAATCTTCGCTGAACTCCTTCCATGTCAAGAACATCCTTCCTCAGATAAGGCGGCCAAATCTTCTGTTGAATTATTTTCTATTCTTACTGTCAATTCAGCTGTTAACTTTCAGAATCCTGTCTGCTGTATAGGTGTTCAAAAACTTATCATAAAAAATGGTTATAACAGATTTATCTCTTTGATGCCATTCTTACGAAGGACTTCAATTCAATTCTTAATATCACCATAACTGGTTATAAGCAGACGTTGTGTCTCCTAACTGTTCCATTTTCAATACAAAAACCATGTGGTTGCTTGGTGTAATCTATTGATATCATATTTACAAAGTCTTCGGTTTGTACCTTATACAATATGTAAATCAAAAACACTTCAACTAGGGTATTCTATGCATTTCTTAGCTACTTCAATTGGTTGTATTACAGACTTCGGGACTCCTTGTTTCATTTGATGTTGCTTTTACAAAGGCACATGGTTTTTTAATGTTCTGTGTTTCTGTCCAAAGTGTTAGTTTATAACACTTTAAACTGGGTATAGTTATTGCGTTTCTCCAAACTGCAGACTTCTTGGAAGCTGCAACCCTTTGCTTCAATAGGGCCATTGTCTCAGTATTAACAATCAATTCCCATTTCAAAAGCTTGCATGGTGTTTACAACTTTTGTGTTAACACTTCATCTTATCTCATAAGCCTGTATTCACAGCTTGTGTCGTTGAGGATTTTTAGATTTTTAAACCCAGTTTATCATGTTTTAATAAAGTCAGAATTCTGTTCATAGGATGGTGTATTTTTCTGAAATATGGCTATTCCTTTACATCACTATCCCCCTTCTTGTGCCATCATCTTATACTAACTTCCAAGAGTTAAGCTTGGATTGTTGTCATATAAAACGGGTGAATTTTTTTTTTATATCCACTAACCTGAAAATGCCCAGCCAATGTGATCCAGGTGCAGGTATTCTGTGACTGACTACATTACCTTAGGAGATATTTACCAATTGTACCACAGCCAATGCATATGCTCCCACTGTTAGATATGTAGCGACCTGCACTGAACAATTGCCAATAAGCTGCAAGATGCAAAACATTGCAGATTCTCAGGGTGTAAAGCCAGAGAGATTCTTCATAGCTTCCCCTATCTGGCATGGAAACAGTATGACTCAATAAAAGGAAACAGTTACTACCCTGTAGCCATACAATGCTTGCTTCATTGCACTGTATCCACAAAATTAGCTGGCAAAAGGGTTAGCACAAGAAAAAAATGCTACTCTATGGCAATTCTAAATCCCAAACATAAATTTCTATGCAATTCTAACAACTCTCTTAGTGATCTGCAATGTATGATAAAATAACAAATAGCCAACCTACCGCCAGGGGTTGGAACCATGCAACCCATGCAATTGCATGAGGCCCTGAGCGGATCCTGCAAAAGGACACGATGCAGTGATCCCTGATCATTTTGTCAATTATTCTCATATTACCTATCGCAAACATGCCTTTTCACAACCATGCGTGTGATTTGACACCAGTTTAAGATGGTAGTATTTAGATTTGTTGTCTAGTAAAATGTAGGGGCCCTCAAACCAAATCTTTGCACCAGGGCCCCCGGAGGGAAATGCTGCTCCTGTCCACTGTGATCCAGGTGTATCAAACTACAGGAAACTTTCGATTTACCGGCACCGAAATAACCGGAAATCTCGGTTAACCGGCAAAATTCAGGAGTAGGTTCAGGTAAGTTTTACTTCATATTACTTGCCTTCCTCGATCTGTTGCTGTGCAATTGGGTGTGGCTGCAGCTGTTGCTGAGCTACAGAGACGCTTGGAACTTGTGGCCATTGTTCTGCACCTGTTGCTAAGCAACAGGGTTTGTTGCTTTATACGGAGCTCTCAGCTCTCCGTATCTTTTACTATAGCTCTTGGTTATCCAGAATTTTTGATGAACCAGCACCACGTCGGTCGCGTCGGTGCCGGATAAAAAAAAGTTTCCTGTACAGTGATGTCAAGAGAACAATTGCATTCTCTAATTATATTATACATTAAATAAAGGATAAACTTTGAATGATCATTTACCTATGCATCTTATTAAAGGTTTTGTGTCTGGACAAATGGACAAATTTAGGATCACAGAAATGTATGATTGCAGTGTCCTTTTATCCAATCAGATCCCAGAACCACACACCACTGTCCCTTCAAGCAATTATATCCCCGAGTCATGTCTGTAGTGTCAACTTTGACAAAAATAACCAATCACAATAACCAAAACAAATTATGTGCTACACATACCCAGTGCCAGTTAACTCCCCCCCATAAAACTTTACCTGATAACACTGGTCTCACACTCACTCTCCACAGCTCCAGACCCTCACCCTCACTCTCCACAGCTCCAGACCCTCACCCTCCCTCTCCACAGCTCCAGGCCCTCACCCTCACTCTCCACAGCTCCAGACCCTCCTCACTCTCCACAGCTCCAGACCCTCACCCTCCACAGCTCCAAACCCTCACCCTCACTCTCCACAGCTCCAAACCCTCACCCTCACTCTCCACAGCTCCAGACCCTCACCCTCCACAGCTCCAGACCCTCACCCTCACTCTCCACAGCCCCAGACCCTCACCCTCACTCTCCACAGCTCCAGACCCTCACTCTCCACAGCTCCAGACCCTCACCCTCACTCTCCACAGCTCCAGACCCTCACCCTCATTCTCCACAGCTCCAGACCCTCACTCGCCACAGCTCCAGACCCTCACCCTCACTCTCCACAGCTCCAGACCCTCACTCTCCACAGCTCCAGACCCTCACCATCACTCTCCACAGCTCCAGACCCTCACCCTCATTCTCCACAGCTCCAGACCCTCACCCTCACTCTCCACAGCTCCAGACCCTCACCCTCATTCTCCACAGCTCCAGACCCTCACTCTCCACAGCTCCAGACCCTCACCCTCACCATCACTCTCCACAGCTCCAGACCCTCACCCTCATTCTCCACAGCTCCAGACCCTCACCCTCACTCTCCACAGCTCCAGACCCTCACCCTCATTCTCCACAGCTCCAGACCCTCACTCTCCACAGCTCCAGACCCTCACCCTCATTCTCCACAGCTCCAGACCCTCACCCTCACTCTCCACAGCTCCAGACCCTCACCCTCATTCTCCACAGCTCCAGACCCTCACTCTCCACAGCTCCAGACCCTCATCCTCACTCTCCACAGCTCCAGAAAGAAAGGAGAAAATATTTGAGGGCAAAAAGAGTGAAAGGCCTACAAAAATAGATGAACAAATGATATGATATATGAGAGGTGATTCCATGATACTACTTAGAGTTGCTCTCGCAGGAAGTGCCTCCCAGGAAATTGTGGATGTGCAGTCCATGATTGTCTGATGATTAAATTCAATGGATGGAAGATCCTGTGCTGCGGGCTGGTGTGTTACCAAATGAGCACTGCTCCTCACTAGAAGTGCTAGATCACGTAATCAACTGTATGGAGTTAATGAGAGAAAGAGCGATACATGGAGAGTAAGGGCTAGATTTTCGGGGAGCCGTCAGGCGGGGTTTCAGGCGTGTGGGGGTTGAAAATCCCGACTTTGGGGGTCCCGACACCATCCCGCCCAAAACCCTGCCCCATGTAAGTTTCAGGGGCGGCGGGTACCTGCCCCGCACTGGGACCTGCCGAAACCAGGCGGTAAGGGATTAGTGCCAATTAACTCCCTGTTAACAGGTAGTTAACAGGCAGTTTTTAGCCTAATCCCCATTTTGAGGGGTTTCGTGTGGGTTTCCCGACGGCTCCAAACCACGCCAGGTTAGAGCAGCGGGCCGTTGGGTTGAATGAGTTGGAGGGGTCGCGATGTCGGCGCTCAGGTGAGTGATGGGTGCATGAGTGTAAAGGTAAGTGTGTTTGGTGTGTCTAAAGCGTGTAAAGAACTTTTACTTACCTTAACAGCCTTTCTTCCTGTAGCCGTCGGGAGCGCAGCACTCAGCCGGAACTGAAAGCTGAACGGCTGCGATCTGTCAAAAGTGACAGCCTTCAGCTTTTAGTGCTGCTGAGATTTCTAAATGAGTCTGCGCAGAAGGACTCATCTTAGAAATCAGACTGTCAGTGTTTCACAGCTTCAAACAGTTGTAAAACACTGATATTTCATCTGTCAAAAATCTTGACAGATGAAATTTCAGTCTGTGACATCACCTGTTGCCGGGTGGCCCTTAATTGGCCTGCTGGGCGGGCTCAACAAGGTCAATCAAGGGAAAATCGCGTGGATTGGCCGGACGTTGAAGTAGGCGGGTCAGAAACCGACAGGTTCGACAAAATCGACCCCTAAGTGCGCGAGACATACAGAATTGGAAACATAGACATAATGAAGCCTTTCAAAAAAGAGGAAGAAACAGTGAGAACAAAGCTCAAATGAACAGAGATACATAAAAGTAAATGTAAGAACCTGGAAAAGGTAGAAACTATGATAAAAAGAGTTAAAGATAAACAGAAAATGGAGTGGGATAAGAAAGATTTAGAGTACATAATAATAAGTCAGTTTTAAGAAGAGAAAAACTTTTTTTTTAAACTTCTGTCTTTGCTACAAGACATCAATTAGTCTTTAAGCATTCTTGAGGCACTGCAATGCAACACCTAATGTTCAGTTGAGCCATCCATGTAAAAAATTAAAACAAAACGTAATGTAAACTGTAGTAGCAAAGAAATTAACTAGAATTGCCTAAGCCATCTGGAGTTGCAAGAATGCAAGCATTTACGTATGAATAACTAAACAATGCACTTTCCACGACATTTTAAAAAGGCAACAGGAAGTTTTCCTGTCATAGCTGTGCTAGATTTAATGTCTTATAGGTTAATAAAACAGAAGTAAATGTTGCCAGCAAATAACCTTCAGGCACAGCCTTAATATATATTTCTTTATAGTTGAGATGGTGTGTCAATAGACAAGATGCCATTCAAGATAATGCCACTTCTTTGTCTTAATTCTTTTATTTACTCATCTCACTGTGATTGCTCAAAAGTTTCTGTTCTGACACGAACTTTGATTGTGAAGTTACATTAAAGTTATCTTCAGTTCACTATGAGGTTTTGTGTGGTAAGAGATGCTGTAGCCACAGCTGGGATTTTTATGGTAGACTTAATTTGTTGAACAGCTTACTCATTGCCTTTCAGCATTTACACTTATCTGCATGAAACATCTGACGAAGGGTCATCGACCTGAAACGTTAACTCTGTTTCTCTCTGCACAGTTGCTGCCTGACCTGTTGAGTATTTCCAGCATTTTCTGTTTTTATTTCAGATTTCCAGCATCCGCAGTATTTTGCTTTTGAAACATAAAATGGTAACACCCAAATGCAAATTCTTCAAAAAGTTAAAGTTTCCACAAAAAGTTAAACAAAATCCTGTGTAATGGTTCAAAATAGTTATGGGATGAAATTCTGGTAGACTTCTCTATCTCCAAAGCTGATAGAGTTCTCCAGGAGGCATCACCCCCTTGCAAATATTTACTGTGCTGCAACCACTTCAGAAATCTTTCCAAGGGTTGAGCCAGTGTCCTCCTGGAAAATCCAGACCAAATCCAAAACTTTGCCTCCAGCGGCTCAGCATTACTCCTCCGTTTGGTAAGAATTTAAATTGGATGAAAATCTGAGCCTGAATCTAGTGAGGCTAAATAGTGTCTTGATTGTGCTAAGTTGAACGTTTGAGAGCAGCAATGTTTAAGCTCAGCCGTCGGTTCTGCCTTCCAAGAGCACTACAGTGATTTCATTTACTACACAAAGAAAGGAACGTGAATAGTACGCCATAAAGTTTGGTCTGTTCCTAGCTGCAGATGGTAAGTTCATACGCTCATGCCCAGCAGAACACTGACAGACAATACAAAGAGTTTTGAAAACGGGAAGGTAGAGATACGCCCAGAGAACTTATGGCAATGTCACCAAATAGAATTTGACAGCTTGGCAAAGTGACTGACAAAAAATATACCTTCTATGCTATACAGAAATATTTGAAAAGTTGAATAAAAAGTACTGTAAATCAAAACTCAACTCAACTCTCAGCCTGAAGTGTTTAAAGTTTAATGCTCCATTGAAGAGGGAAACTGTTTGAAACTCTTATCAACTTTAAAAGATTTTCACACTAGAATGATAAAGAGATTTTTTTTCTGGGCTATCATATGTCCCTTGGTTTATTGCCAGTACTGATATTTCACAAAATGAACAAACTCTATTTCGCAAACTAATCCCCAAGTAAATTTTAATCCCTTTTTAATCACAAACTTTAGCAATTTGATTACCTGCCTTGGCTTTTACTCAGGCAGATGTCAGATAAGATTTTATTTTCTCTATAGCAATATTACTCCATTTTAGACAAACTGTCTCCATAACTACACCGTACATAAATACTTGGACTATTTAAGAAACTAAGGGGGTAATTTTAACCTAAACCACCAGGTGGAAAACTGACGGGTGTGGGTTGCCCGCCCGTTTTGCACCCTGCTCAATTTTACTCCCCATTGACTTAAATGGGGCATAAAATTTGGCGTGGTGCAAAACGGGCAACAGACCTGAACCCGCCCATTCCTCGTCTGGTGGGTTAGGTTAAAATTACCTCCTAAATGTTTCATTAGCAAATTTGGCTTTTTCATGTCACTTACGCTGGAACACAAAAAAACATTCATGTTATTTTTATCAAATTGCTTTTAGATTTATTGTCAACTTGGCTCTGTTGGTAGCACTGCCATCTTGGAGTAAGAAAGCTATGGGTTCAAGCGCCACTCCAGGAGTTCAATGCATAATCTGGACTGACAGCAGCACAGTCCTAGGAAAGTTTTGCATTGTCATGAGGTAGTGTCTTTCAGTTGAGCCTTTAAACTGAAGTCATGCCTGTTCCAGTAAATGCAAAAGATCATATGGCACTACTTGAAGAGCAGGGAGTTCTCCAGGTGTCCGAGACAAAATTATTCCCTCAAACATCCTCCTCGCCTCTCCCAAAAAAAAGGTTAATTGGTCATTCAGTCAAGCTCGACATTTACTTTTAGATTGCTCTATTAGAATTGCATAAATGGCTCAGAACCTTCCCACTGAATGAATAAATTATTTTTTGCCAATTTTTTAATCTCCTGAAGGCCCTGTTTCTTGCTGCAGCATAGTACCATGGGCTCCACCAGTCCTCCAGTATCATGCCCAAGTAACTATCCTTCATGTGTTTGCATAGACAGCGAGTGTTCGCAGGCTGACTGAAGGTGGAATCACAGGATGAGCTCAACTTGTCCTCACACAATACCCACATACATATGTCTTTCTAGGTGGATAGCCATTGGGAATAGAAACCCTGATTAAGTATTCCCTTCCCTAGTCCAGGGTGCTAAAACCAATTGTAGCTTCTCAATCGCTAGCCAGGCTGAAATGACCCTGTCCGTACAGACCAGTATGAATGGATCGTGAAAAAACTTATGACCAAATCTGCTTCTAACTACACCGCTGCTGACTTGTGAAACAATAAAACAGTTTAATTAAATAGAGGTTTTTCCTTTGGTGCCTTGATTAACCAAAACAAAAAAAATCTGTTCTAAATATTTAGATAAAATAAGAACATTTTAGTTAAGCTCACTTAAATATAGGTCTTCAGTTATGAGGCTGAATGGAATTTGTTGTGGCTTAGCAACATGCAACATGGCTTCACCGCAAAGGCAGAGAGAGAAAAACTTAACTCCTTGTGGAGATGTGGAGATACAGTTGCTTTCACTTAAGAGTCTGAATAAGAGGGTCATAAAGGTGTTTGGTTAGGTGCAGTTTCACATTTCAACAGATGTCCTACTGGTTCAGACACGTAGGGGGTCATTTTGACTTTGGCTGACTGTGTAAAATGGGCGATTTTGATTCAGTTCCATTGACTTCAATAGTAAAAATACTGTATCCACAATGGAAAGATTTCTTTGCTAAATAAAGTGGAGATTTTTAAAGATATAAATATTGTCTGTGGATTTTCATAGCATAAAATAACTTACCTCTCCAAACCCCAACCCCTCCACTGTATGCTTAACCAGTGCAATCACAAAATGGACCCCTTTAAGAGCAGACACTCTTTAACTATTAAGTGAAAATATTGTCTTGCATAGTCAATTGGCTGATGGTTGTGTTCTGCTAAAATATAAGCTAGTGTTATCAGACTGTGTGCACATAGGACAGGGAACAGTCACTGTGAGAGCCCACAATTCCATAGCTTTAACGTGACAGGATCATAGCTGAAAGGGGAAATATACTTTGGAGAGAAGCCAGTGCCGCAGACAGGAATAGGTGACTCATGCACTACCCAAGCACCGCACCATTATCATAAATAACATAGTAGCTTTGGATAATAAGCAGAAATATTCTGATGAATGATAGATTGGAAATGTTAACCTGTCTTTCCATTTCAGATGCTAATTGGCCTTCTGTACATTTCTAGCATTTTCTTCTTTTTAATTCAGATTTCCACCATTGATGCAGATATTTTTTTCAGCTCTTTACCTTTTTCACAAACTTGTTCACAGCCGTCTCAATTTAATTTCAAACTAAAAAATTACACTAAAATATATTAAAAAAGGACTTGCAACTTTGAAAAGCTCAGTAAAAATTACAGATGACTTAAATAGCGAATGAGTTGTACAATGGATTTGAGGAAACAATTGGACAAACAGGATTTTTTTGAGAAATTGTTCAAAGTTTTTTGAACCAAAACCCTTTCAAGGTTGCCCAAGCTGATCATGCACAAAGTTGCAAGAAGTAATAGGATACTGCAGTCTATAAAACAGAGTCAACATTTCTAATACAGTTCAGCAAGTTTCAAGCAGCTATATCTGAAGTATGATTTGCTGTCCAAATTGAATCTTAGCAATCCCCAATTACATTATCCTTTACTGAAGTAATCAAGGTAATTGAAAATTTTGGAAGATTTTCTGATCGTAAGGTCAATTTGGATAAAGAAGGCCCTTCACTGTAGTGGATTTCTTCATTCCAGAATACCAACCCTACCATCTCCCCACTGCAGCACCTAGCTGCTCCTTAAATGCATCCAGTGCCGTCCCTTTGACTACCAACCCTGGCAAACCCTCACGACTGGTAATTGGTTCCATTGCACGGAATGACCTGTAAATAAGGAGACCTTTACTCAAAGCAAAAATATAGTTGTCATCATTATGGATCCCACTACCAGCTGATCATCATTAAATGATGAAAAACAATCTCTCGGAAAGGGGAAAGTTACTGTGTGGTTCTAATTCTAAAATGACTTTGGCAATATAGGAGGTAAATAATTGAAAGCATCTTTGTGCCACAGACCACCGACGGACAAGCGGTTCAATCTGATTTTATAGAAGTGAGTGTCATTTTTTCTTGTTAAAGTTGTATTAACTTATGCAAACATTCTTGCTTTGTTCATTTATATCAGTGCAATAGTTCACTTGCTAAAACATTCTCTGCTATTATATGATCTCAGATATAAACACAATACGTACTGTGAGTCCTTCATTAAAAGCAATACCATATAAAACAATCAATTTACAAGGTAAGGGCTTTATTTTCCTCCCTGTTCTAAGATGGTTAATAACCCTACTTTGATTTTTTTAATAATCAATAACAAAATAAAAAATGTGCACAATTTTTAACAGGATAATTCTGTGCAAAACAGATGCAAAAAAAAAAATCGGCCAATAACAATGCACTTGAAATAATGAACACTTCTCAAACAGCTAACAAGCCACTTAACTGTATGACTGACAGAAAGTCTTTGAATCCAGCCATGCAGTGTGCAATACTTTTACAAAATGGTTGAGTGGCAAATTTGTAGATCCTTTTCATGGGCCTTGACTATCCTAGTGGATTCCATTAATGGAAAAATGACTGGACATTTTGTAGAGCAGGGCAGCCTGCTAACAAGACACAGAGACAAACTATGCGGAGATACATAACAGAGCATGTGAACTTGATGTTCACTATTTTGAGGGTCCACAGGGGCACAAGTAAGTTACAAGCATTGAAAGAAACAGTAAGACAAGACAACGTCTATAAAGTAGCAGCACGGGATATATATGAGCTAGAAGAAAAGGGGGAAAAATTCAGTTGTTTGCGCCTCCCGTTAGCGCCTTAAGAGGGTACCAATTGGGGCGCAAAGCAACTAGCGCCCGGGCACGGCGATGTTTGTGCCGCTCGCGAAATTAACTAGACATTTTGCGGTGGAGCTAAACACTACCGCCACAATCTCCTGCGCCGGCAGATTGTGACGTCAGTCGAGTGCGCAACGCCCCGGACCGGATATTGAGTGGCGCCCCCTGCCTTACCGCCTGCCGTTAGCAACGACAGGTTGAGGGGAGCGTTATGCTGTCAGAAAGGGACTAGGGGAGCGCTATTGAAAGGCGACCGCTTCCTGCCTTTTTTTGTCTGTGACATTTTTGCACCACGCATTCTGAGAGAGAGGCGCTTCTGGAGCGATTCAACGCTATGTGAAAGAGTTTTGAGTACTGAGCAGCACTTTGCAGGTTTATTTGGATTTGCCCTTCCTTGCTTCGCCAGCGCTCTGAGGTAGCGCCTCGCTACTCGGCCTTTGCGCCTTAAGTCAAGTGTGAAGCGCCTGATTTAGCGCTCCAATCACCTCCAGGGGCGATAAAAGCCAAGTTTGCTGTCGGAGACGATAATTAGCGCCAGGCGCTAAACTTTGCGCACCGCCAATAATGGTGCCCCAAATGGGGCGATACCGAATTTTTCCCCCAAAGTCTTTAAAAGTCTTTACATCTTTAAGAGTAAAACTGATGTACTTGCACTGAGAAATATTAACATGTAGTAAGGAAGGTATGAAAATAGCTAGGTTATGCATATTGCATTACACAAGTCATAAAAGCAAGGAGAACGTACTGTAGGAAGACATTTCCATCGGCCAAGTCACCCTTCCTTAATCCACACTGCTCTTAAATTTAAAACCAAAACCTGCACAAAATAGGAGAGCATAGAGTGAAATATGTCGTTGATCTATCAATAAATGACAATGTGTGACAATAGATTACAGTCATTTAAATAAAAGCAGCAATTAAAATACTTTGTTAAATCTAAAGAGGTGTTAAAAATAAAATCTACACAATGAAGGCAGAATTAAAAACAGAAAATGCTGGAAATTCACAGTAAATCATTTGGCATCTAAAAAAAAGTGTAGACTTTATCAGAATGGAAGAGAACTGATTTGTTCAGGAGTGGGCCTATCAAAGATACTGTCCCTAAGAAAATCAAAGGGGTGCACAAACTGGTACATATCATATTCTATGGTTTTCACAATAATGTTGCATAAAAATGTCCATACATCTTTATCAAGCAAAAGTGTATAATAGTGCAAGTAATGGCAATACCATACCCAAATTAGTAAGCTTATATACTCACAGGGAGTAACTTTATGAGCCTCTGCGCCCATTCATTTTAATTGACAGAAAATCAGGGAAGGTGGGCACCTGAATTCCCAAAATGCACTGCATTTTGAGAATGCAAACTCTTAAAATTACTCCTGCAATGTCCCATCTGCTTTTTTCACCCAGCAGGGGTTCTTCCCGGCACATCCAAAATAGCAGCATCACCACCACAGTAACTTTAAGCATCTGCATACATACAGACATTTCATGGGAATTAGATAGTGATGTGTCTGAAGCACAGGGTGAAACACTGGTGAAGAAAGGGTAACAGTATTGGGGGGGGGGGGGTTTCATGGTTCATGGGGTGGGGGTGGATCAGGAGATGCAAGCTTCAGATCCTTTGTGCTTACTGTCCCTCCTGAGTTATCTGGAGATATAGACCTTAGCGTGATAGCAAAATACTGCAGATGCTGGAAATCCGAAATAACAACAGAAAATGCTGTTAGTGCTAGACCTTAGTGTGTTTGTTTTCAAAAGACACTAGAACACATATCCCATCATGAACTGTTACTTGCTTCAATCCACACATGCTTAAACTGGATGAATAGTTGTCTGCACTGCAGTCTACCATTCATGGTTTTTCTCTTCTCCTTAAAATAAAGTATCGCGTATACTGGTAATTTCAGTTGCAGTATTTTAAGAACTATAGAACCACTCTAATTTAACCAATTTGGCTCTTCACCTATGACTCATCATTTTTACAGAAACATTATCACATTTCATGAATTATAACCATAATGGAATCACGTAAATTGCAATTGGCTCCCTAAATTTAGATCATAATTTATAGCCCATTAAAATCTTCAGCAACACAAAAGGAGCAGAGTTATCCATTCGCTGTGCTGCATATGTAGAAGGTGGACATAAATATGTAGGTAGACATTTATTGCTGTATGACACCAAATTAATAATTGCATTACCTTTAATCATTATCTCTAGTCATAGCAACAGTCATTTGAAGAGTTTCTATCTCACAGCAAATGTGTCACAAACTGTAAACCATTCCAGTATAACTAGCATGACATCATATAGCCCAGAAATTCAGGTCTCCACAGGTGAGTACGCATGGGGTACTCACCCGTAAGCCCAATGGAAGTGCCAGTTTCCTGCATGCACTGCGCATGCGCGGGAAACTGGCACTTCCGTTCCCCTGAAAGAAGGGGTTGAGAGGTGGAACGTGTGCGTAGGAGAGGCGGCGCGTGCGCATCGAACTTATGTTTTTTTTCCAGGTTTTTCCGGGAGGGTAAGTCTCCAGGAGTTACACATTTAAAAAGCAGGTGCAAGGCCTGCTTTTTACAAGGTAAGTGGTGAATTAATTAAAATTAAAAAAAAATTTCCACAGGTTTATTATTTTTAAATACTTTAAAGAAAGGTAAGTTTATTTTTAGCCCTGTTAGAAAATGTAATTAATTTTCTCAAAAATTTAAATTATTGTTTAAAATAGTTATTTTATATAATTTATAGCTATTTTTAAAATGTGATTTTTAAAAAAATGTATTTGAAGTTTTAGTGATGTTTTGGGGTTTGTAGTATTTATGGTTTTGACAGCTCTTCTTGTCAATTTTATGAATGGGCATTTCCCTGCTACCATTGGCTCTCCATGGCCCACGTGATCCCAGGGGACGCATCGAACTAACTGCGCCCCTGGGATACGCAAGCACTGCGCGCCGGCAGTTGGAGGAGGCCCAGGATCGCAATTCCACGGGGGCCCACAGCTCAACAGCCGGCGCGCAAGGTAAGTGCAGGTCGGAGGCTTGCACCCGCGGGAAGCCTCTGACCCGAATTTCTGGGCCCATATGTATGGTGCTTGACATTTCAGATCAGTAACAATTGTGTTACTGTATAGTCCACCAAACTGTGCAGTTTGTCAGTGCCCATTATTTGATCTTCTGAAGATTGAAGTTGTTGTGTTATTTGACCAGTTGAAAGAATATAATAATGGTTATGATTAAAGACTTCAAATAAAATGAACCAAAGTCGTTCAATGATCCAAAATATTTTTCTAAAACATAACCATTATATGTTTTAGATGATCAAATTCAACCATGACCACTGATGATGCTTTTTTTTTTGCACAAACATGAAATCCTCAAACCAGCTTTGTTCATGTTGAAAAAATGGCATATTCAGCAATGTTGGATAGCACTTGCATAATTGAAAGAAATGACAATACTGTTTTGCACAGGTGAATAAATTCTGTGTGAAATAACACTTAGGGCTCAATTGGGAAATTAACACTCATGCCTGCAGAATAAAACAAAGGCTGTGGAAGAGAAGGGTTTCACTGGTAGTACATTATTTAGTCACTAGTTAGGATCAGTGTATGCAGAAAAAAAACTTTCAGTCTTTCCTTCACAAGCCAGCAGCACATCTGCATGAATAATTTATCACTTGCCTTGATGATCTGACCATTCATTAGAGGAAATAAATTATGGTTGTGTCTTAATTCCAAGTAAGAAGCTTTTGGTTCAGCCATTAAAAAAAATTAATAAAATAATTGTTGCATTTTGCGCTGATGCTTGGCTTGTGGACATCTACCAGGTAACAAGGCAAGTGTGATGCTTTGTTAGATTCGGGCTCCATGCTGCAAATAGCCCTACAATACTAGAGTGGCAATTGTGCAACTCATGCTCATATGTAACGAGGCTCTGCGCCAAGAACGGAGGCTCGCAAAATTACCCCACAGTCTTACAGAATGCAAAAGAATGGCCTACTTTTATTTTGAGACCAACACTGTTTTTTTTCACTAGACTATCTTCTTGATCTTTTTGTATTGTAGTTACTACATTTATGACAAGTCTTCCTCATCCCTCCCTCTCCTCCACATCATCTTATACATTTGATCTGAATGAGTCTTTCAACAACAGTCACCAAAGCAGTACTCAGTATATGCAGTTTCACACAAATGTGGTGGTTGAAGGTCAATCATCTCAGCCCCAGGATATCGCTGCAGGAGTTCCTCAGGGCAGTGTCCAAGGCCCAACCATCTTCAGCTGCTTCATCAATGACCTTCCCTCCAACATAAGGTCAGAAATGGGGATGTTCGCTGATGACTCCACAGCGTTCAGTGCCATTCACAACTCCTCAGATAATGAAGCAGTCCAAGCCTGCATGCAACAAGACCTGGATGACATTCAGGCTTGGGCTGATAAGTGGCAGGTAACATTCACGCCACAGAAATACCAGGCAATGACTATTTCCAACAAGCACTGCCCCTTGACATTCAATGGCATTACCATCGCCGAATCCCCCACCATCAACATCCTGGGAGTCACCATTGACCAGAAACATAACTGGACCAGCCACATAAATACTGTGGCAACAAGGGCAGGTCAGAGGCTAGGTATTCTGCGGCGAGTGTCTCACCTCCTGACTCCCCAAAGCCTTTCCACCATCTACAAGGCACAAGTAAGGAGTGTGATGGAACACTCTCCACTTGCCTGGATGAGTGCAGCTCCAACAACACTCAAGAAGCTCAACACCATTCTGGACATAGCAGCCCGCTTGATTGGCACCCCATCCACCACCTTAAACATTCACTCCCTCCACCACCAGTGTACCATGGCTGCAGTGTGTACCATCTACAAGATGGCACTGCAGCAACTCGCCAAGGCTTCTTCGGCAACACCTCCCAAACCCGCGACCTCTTCCACCTAGCAGGACAAGGGCAGCAGGTGCATGGGAACACCACCACCTCCAAGTTCCCCTCCAAGTCACACACCATCCTAACTTAGAAGCATATCGCTGATCCTTCATCGTCGCTGAGTCAAAATCCTGGAACTCCCTCCCGAACAGCACTGCGGGAGTACCTTCACCACACGGACTGCAGCTGTTCAAGGCGGCGGCTCACCACCACCTTCTCAAGGGTAATTAGGGATGGGCAATAAATGCTGGCCTTGCCAGCGATGCCCACATCCCCTAAAATTATATATTTTTTAAATGCTAGTCTCACTGCATTGTTGACTGGTCTTATTTCAATATTAACTTCCATCAACCTGGGCTTGCGCATCTACTTGTAAGTCACTTGAGGGCATTTTGCTTTAAGGCTTGTATTGCTCTCAGCCAGTCGTGATCTGCAATCCAAAAAATGGAAGCTACTGATTAACTAAGAGTCAAGGCAACCGACATGACCTGCACTGTCAAAAGCCTTTTTTTGGTCCTGCCTCTAAGTTTTGTTTCCAAAATTCTTTTTTGCTGTTCATTCAGACAAGCTACTGCCTTTTATCTGCTGCTTGTTCCAGCTCCTGAGACAGAATGCTTTCACAGGTCATGCTTGACAGTGACTACTGTTTAAATACTGGTACCTTGTTTAGAGAGGTGGATTAGATCGCAGTCCCTTTTGTTTAACCACCTGTAGCTTCAAGAGATACCATTACATTTGGGAATCAGCTCCTCTCCCAGGAGCGTTTCATTTGCTCTTCAGGCAACTGCAGGTAGTTTGTGTTGTGTAAACATGCCGGCTGCAATTGGGTCTCTTCATCAGTTGTGAAAAGATACAAACTGCTTCAAGTGGCAGACCACCACCCCCCCTCCCCCCCACCCCCCCACACACACACACACACAGACTTGTTTTAACAACGTTTTTGCGAGTGCTGTTGGTCTTATGTTTTATTTTTAGGGTTCATAATAATCCAACATCATCTAATGAAGGAAAAACGACATTACAGCTCAATGTGGTTAATAATTCCATCTTGTGCAACGGAGTTACTTGGCTGCTTGATTGAAGCATTGATACTTAAGGAATATATCCTAGAAATTACTGTCTACGATAATAATACTTAAAATGTTCATATAGCATTTCTCAGTCCTTTGTTTTAATAGCAGCATTAAACCACAGGACCTCCATTAAATAACTGACTAGGAATGCCACAGGAAAAAATGATCAATGATTATAAACTCTCGGCACATTTTGGAGTGTTCATACTCAAACTGATACACAAATACAAGAGCCAAACAGTGTGGCACATTATCCCAGAATGTTAAAATATAGCATGAATAGAGCCAACGTCTAGCAACCTTATAACAGAGAAATGATGTGTTACATACACACTGTTGATTCCTCAAATTAAAACTAAGTGTAGTCTTCAGGTGGGGTGGCTACGAGGGTAGGGATAATTGGACAAAGGTATGAAGACGTAATGCAGTTTCTATTTTGAAGTCATCCTTATTTTATATTTCCATTATAAATTCCTATGCCCACATATATAATCAAAACTTTTTTTTTTATTCGTTTATGGGATGTGGGCGTCGCTGGCAAGGCCAGCTTTATTCTCCATCCCTAATTGTCCTTGAGGAGGTGGTGTTGAACTGCCTTTTTGAACCGCTGCAGTCTGTGTGGTGCTCGTAGCAGTTTGGGACAACTAAGTGGCTTGCTAGGCCATTTCAGAGGGCAGTCCAGGCCTCTGGATTACTAGTCCAGTAGCATAACCACTGTGCTAGCGTTCCCGTATATATATAAAAACTCATCACTTTGTAATTACCAGTGGTGACACTGCAGCACCTCAACTGGCAGAAAGGTGAAATTGCAGCGTGACAAGTTTACACAGGCAGTTTCCATTATAAATGTAGGACATAGGAATTTAGAATGGAAAATGTTGACAGGAGGTGTGCGCAGAGTTAAGATTTTTCATATATGAAAGTGAATCTCTAGTGAAATTACACACAAGAAGTCAAGATCAAATGCAGTCTTCAGGTGAAGTGGAGTTATAGGGGGGAATTTTAACCTAAGAAAAAGGGTGGGTTGGGGTCGGCTGGGAAGTTAAAGTGTTAAAAATCTGAATCTTGACCAGAACCCGTCCACCTCCAGTTTTAAAGGAGGGGGGATGGGGGACGGGGGACGGGCAGCCAAGCCTCTGATTTAACCTCCATTTAGAATTTAACTTTAGCTGGTCCGGTTTCACAGGCCTCGTGAAACCCGCCAGCTAAAGTAAGGCGAGGACTGCTGGATGCAGGAGGTAAGTGCCTTTACACTTACCTCCTGGATCCAACGTCCCCACCTAACCCACTGCCCCGTGATCGGAGGTCATCCCCCCTCCCCACAAGGCCTCCGATCCCCCAAAGAGGCCTCCCCCCACCCCCATTCTCCATTGGCCCTCCGATGTCGTCTGTCTCCCACCCCCGCTCCTACTCGCCCCGTGCTCCTCCTGTCCCTCCGATGATGCTCCGAAACCCCCCTATTCCTCTGCCCACCCCCCCATGCTGTCCCTTGCTCCTGGCCCTCCAATTGGTCCCCACCCCCCCCACCCCCACCCCCCCGCCGGCACTCACGCGATCCCTCCCTCCCTCCTCTCTGCGGCCTAGTGCCACAGGCCTACCCGCCCATAGCCAGCCTGCCTCTCAATCTGGCTGGCGGGGGGTGGAAAACAGAGGTTTCACATGCAAATCAGGCCCTGCTGTTAAATTAGGCAGGGCCTGCGGGAAACCCATTATCCCGGGTTTCCCAACAGCTACGGAGCAGCCCGCCCCCGCTCCAAACCTGCCTCCCCATTAAAATTTGGGCTATAAGGTGGGAGATAGCTAAACCAGGGTATGCACATCATTCTGTCCCCACTTTAAAATCATGCCTGCTCTTCTTATTTTTAAGAACATAAGAACATAAGAAATAGGAGCAGGAGTAGGCCAATCGGCCCCTCGAGCCTGCTCCGCCATTCAATAAGATCATGGCTGATCTGATCCTAACCGCCAATCTACTATCACAGAACCATCTCCTGAATCTAACAGAATTAGACACACGAAATAGGAGCAGGATCAGGCTACACGGCCCCTGGGCCCGCTCCGCTACCCACAAGGCCATGACCGATCCGAACCTAGACTCATGTCCAAATTCCTGCCCGCTCCCCGTAACCCTTAATTCCATTTACTTCTAGGAAACTGTCTATTTCTGTTTTAAATTTATGTAATGATGTAGCTTCTACAGCTTTTTGGGGCAGCATATTCCATGGACCTACCACCCTCTGAGTGAAGTAGTTCCTCCTCATCTCAGTTTTGAAAGAGCAGCCCCTTATTCTAAGACTATGCCCCCTAGTTCTAGTTTCACCCATCATCGGGAACATCCTCCCCGCATCCACCCGATCCAACCCCTTCACAATCTTATATGTTTCAATAAGATCGCCTCTCATTCTTCTGAACTCCAATGAGTAGAGTCCCAATCTACTCAACCTCTCCTCATATGTCCATCCCCTCATCCCCGGGATTAACCGAGTGAACCTTCTTTGTACTGACTCGAGAGCAAGTATGTCTTTTCTTAAGTATGGACACCAAAACTGTATGCAGTATTCCAGGTGCGGTCTCACCAATACCTTGTACAACTGAAGCAATACCTCCCTATTTTTATATTCTATCCCCCTAGCAATGAAAGCCAACATTCCATTGGCCTTCTTAATCACTTGCTGCACCTGCATACTAACCTTTTGAGTTTCGTGCACCAGGACCCCCAGATCCCTTTGTACTTCAGTACTTTCCAGTTTCTTGCCATTAAGATAATAACTTGCTCTATGATTTTTCCTGCCAAAGTGCATAACCTCACACTTTCCAGTATTGTATTCCATCTGCCAAATCTCTGCCCACTTACTTAGCCTGTCTATGTCCCCTTGCAGGTTTTTTATGTCCTCCTCACTCACTACTTTCCCCCCCATCTTAGTATCATCTGCAAACTTTGATATGTTACACTCGGTCCCCTCCTCCAAATCGTTAATATAGATTGTAAAGAGTTGGGGACCCAGCACTGACCCCTGCGGAACACCACTAGTTACTGATTGCCAGTCTGAGAATGAACCATTTATCCCAACTCTCTGCCTTCTGTTAGATAGCCAATCCTCTATCCATGCCAGAATATTACCCCCAATCCCGTGATTTTTTATCTTAAGCAATAATCTTTTGTGTGGCACCTTGTCAAATGCCTTTTGGAAGTCTAAATACACTACGTCCACTGGTTCCCCTTTATCCACCCTATACGTTACTTCCTCAAAGAACTCCAGCAAATTTGTCAAACATGACTTCCCCTTCATAAAACCATGCTGACTTTGTCCTATTAAATTATGATCATCCAAATGTCCTGTTACTGTCTCCTTAATAATGGACTCCAAAATTTTACCTACCACAGATGTTAGGCTAACCGGTCTATAGTTTCCAGCCTTCTGTCTACTGCCCTTTTTAAATAAGGGTGTTACATTAGCAGTTTTCCAGTCTGCCGGGACCTTTGCCGAGTCCAGGGAGTTTTGGAAAATTATTACCAATGCATCCACAATCCCTACCGCCACTTCCCTCAAGACCCTAGGATGTAAGCCATCAGGTCCAGGTGATTTATCCGCCTTGAGTCCCATTATTTTACCGAGTACCACTTCCTTAGTGATTTTGATCGTGATTAGCTCCTCCCCCCCTATAGCCCCCTGTTTGTCCAGTGTTGGGATATTCTTAGTGTCCTCTACTGTAAAGACTGATACAAAATATTCATTCAGTGTTTTTGCCATCTCCATATTTCCCACCATTAATTTCCCAGTCTCATCCTCTAAGGGACCAACATTTACTTTAGCCACCCTTTTTCTTTTTATATAACTATAAAAACTCTTACTATCTGTTTTTATATTTTTTGCTAATTTACTTTCATAATCTATCTTCCCTTTCTTAATTAATCTTTTTGTTATTTTTTGCTGTCTTTTAAAGTTTTCCCAATCCTCTATCCTCCCACTAGATTTGGCTACCTTATATGCCCTTGTTTTTAGTCGAATACTATCCTTAATTTCTTTACTTAGCCACGGATGGCTGTCTTTTCTTTTACACCCTTTTCTTCTCAGTGGAAGTATTTGGATTTCATTTTATTATTTATAGTTAAATATCAAAAATTGAGTTAATTTGGGAAGCGGAACAATAGAGTTAGTTGGAGCACGGGCACAAGGATTAGGAGATGTCAAAGAGAAGAGCTACAGCACCAATACTGGCAGAAGGATGAAATTACAGCATAAGTTTACATAAGCAGTTTCCACTATAAACGTGGACATAGGAATTTCTAATGGTGAAAAGTGGACATAAAGTATGACAAAAATATTACAGCAGGAAGTGCATGCAGGTGTAAGATTTTTAATATATTATGGATATATGGCTAATAATATTCTCTACTGAAAAAACTTGACAGCTTGTCCAGTAAGTAAAGGCACCATCTGGTGTAGCACTCATACAAGGCCAGAAGGTAGCAGGTTCAAATTTCCGTTTGTGTTGGGTTAGATGATGGGGAGCCGTTGATGGCTACAGTTCATCTCATTGCCCTTAGCTTGAGGGGGGAGAATCATCCAGGACTCCCACTCCTGATTACTCTCCTGTGATCAGTGCTGGAAAATGTGCTTGTGTGGACATTGAGCGAGCACAGTATTGGAGTCTGCTCTGATTCATTCTGTGATTGAATAGCCTGTCAAATCTTAAGATTGGATTTTCTGATTGGCATTAAAATAACAACAAACAGAAAATACAGGTTTCACTATCTAGGCTTACAAATGAAGAAGAGTCACTTGGACAAGCTTGAGGGCTGTCGGTGCATGTGAACTGATACCCAGATGGTATCTTCAGAAGAGATGGGGAGAAAAATTGAAGGAACGTTTTTAAACAAATAATTTGAGCCAATCAGTGTTAGGATTGGGTTTGTGTCCACAGAAGATTCTCCTGTAGCCCAGACCAAAATGTCTTTTGGAAAGGCGTAGGGTCAGGATGCCTGTTTACCACCTTGCTTGGAAATGGCATGGGAGTCACAAGCTTCTTAATGAACCAAGCTATAGTATGTGTATATATATACTTTTTAAAACCACGGAGCCTACTTGCTCTCACAAGGAAAAGCAATTTTTTTTGGATCTAGCCAACTTCTCATCTTTCATAAAGGTATTTAGAACTTTCAGGAAACTGCACTCCTGACAGTTCATGATGCCTCTCCTGGTATTCTTCCTAGAATCTTCATTTTAAAATGAAGTCTTTTTGGTACAGTGGACAGTGAGTGCCAAAGGACAGGACCATACTAGCTCTCGGATACAGAATTAAGAGCATGGAGATTTAAGTATTTACTCGGGTGGGAAAGGAAATATTTTGGTGCTAATCCTTTAAAACTGCGGTTAAAGATGCATTAGTCCAGCACTTAGGTGTAATTACAATACTGTTGGAACAGTAATCTTTTAATGAACATTAGTAGATAGATTATTGGAATTATACAACCTGATTGGAGGCTGATCAAACGTCCATTAAAATAGCCATTAAAATCTGACATTCCGAGTATATCATTTGAATGGGAAAAGCAGTGCCACACAGCACTTGAGGACTGTGCACCAGCTACTTATTAATGGATGCAATATCAAAATACACAGCTTAAAGTTAATTAAAAGTGATTCCCACATGCTTTGGAAGCTCTCTGTCCTTATTCCAGTATGGTACCTTTGTGTTTTGGCACAGAAGCTACATTGAAGAACAGCTTTTACTATCATGAAGATTTTTTTCCCAGCCACATGTGCTCTTGTCAATGAAACTAAGTGATTATTAGTCAGATTCAAAAAACAACAGAAAATGCTGGAAAAACTCAGCAGGCCAGGCAACATCTGCGGAGAGAAATTAGAGTCGATGTTTCGGGTAAACCCTTTTTCAAAACTGGAAAGGAAATGAAATAGATCGAAGGCAGGGCTGCGATAGAACAAAAGAAGTAAAGAGACATTAAGAGGTATTCAAAACCAGGCGAGATGGTAATAGGACAAGTGGAGACAAAAGACGGCTCAGATTAGGTGTGAAGTGTACTGGCAGAGAGACAGCTGCCATGTGGGAGAGAGAAAAAAAAAGGAAAGGGGGGGGGGGGGAGGAAAAACCCAAAACAAAGGGGTGGAAAAAAAATAGAAGTAAAAATGTAATAGGGGCCAAGGTTATGATCTGAAATTGTTGAACTCGATATTGAGTCCGGAAGGCTGCAAAGTGCCTAATCGGAAGATGAGTTTACGTTGAGCTTCCGTGGAGCAATGCAAGAGGCCAAGGATGGTGAGGTCCGAGTGGGAATGGAGCGGTGAATTAAAATGACAGGCGACCGGAAGCTCGGGGTCACCCTTACGGACTGAACGGAGGTTTTCCGCAAAGCAGTCACCCAATCTGCGTTTGGTCTCCCCAATGTAGAGGAGACCGCATCGTGAGCAGCGAATACAGTATACTAGATTGCAAAAAGTACAAGTAAATCACTGTTTCACCTGGAAGGGGTGTTTGGGGCCCTGGACAGTGGGAAGGGGGGAGGTATAGGGGCAGGGGTTACATCTCCTGCGCTTGCACGGGAAGGTGCCAGGCGAAGGGGAAGGGCTGTTGGGGGTGATAGAGGAGTGGACTAGGGTGTCTCGGAGGGAGCGGTCCCTACGGAATGCTGAAAGGGGAGGGGAGAGGAAGATGCGTTTGGTGGTGGGATCACTTTGGAGGTAGCGGAAATGGCGGAGGATGATCCGTTGACTGTGGAGGACAAGGGGAACCCTATCGTGGTTCCGGGAGGGAAGGGCAGGGGTGAGGGCAGAAGTGCGGGAGATAGAACGGACACGGTCGAGGGCCGTGTCAACCATGGTGGAGGGGAATCCTCGGTTGAGGAAAAAGGAAGACATGTTGGAAGCACTGGTGTGGAAGGTGGCATCGTCGGAGCAGATACGGCGGAGACGGAGAAACTGGGAGAATGGAATAGAGTCCTTACAGGAGGCGGGGTGGGAGGAAGTGTAGTCCAGGTAGCTGTGGGAGTCAGTGGGCTTGTAGTGAATATTGGTCGGTAACCTATCCCCAGAGATGGAGACGGAGAAGTCGAGGAAGGGAAGGGAAGAGTCAGAGATGGACCATGTGAAGGTGAGGGAAGGGTGGAAATTGGAGGCAAAGTGAATGAAATTGTCTAGTTCGGAGCGAGAGCAGGAAAGGGCACCGATACAGTCATCAGTGTATCGGAAAAAGAGGTGAGGGAGGGGACCTGAGTAGGACTGGAACAAAGCGTGTTCCACATATCCCACGAAAAGACAGGCATAACTAGGACCCATGCGGGTACCCATAGCAACACCTTTGATTTGGAGGAAATGAGTGGAGTTAAAGGAGAAGTTGTTCAATGTGAGAACAAGTTCAGCCAGGCGGAGGAAAGTGGTGGTGGATGGGGACTGGTCGGGCCTCTGTTCAAGGAAGAAGCGGAGCGCCCTCAGGCCATCCTGGTGAGGGATGGAGGTGTAGAGGGATTGTACGTCCATGGTGAAAAGGAAGCGGTTGGGGCCAGGAAACTGGAAACTGTTAAAGTGGCGGAGGGCGTCCGAAGAGTCGCGGATGTAGGTGGGAAGAGACTGGACAAGGGGAGAAAAGAGAGTCGAGATAGGAAGAGATAAGTTCCGTGGGGCAAGAACAGGCTGAAACGATGGCTCTACCAGGGCAGTCCTGTTTGTGGATCTTGGGAAGGAGGTAGCTGCGGGCTGTGCGGGGTTGGGGAACTACGAGGTTGGTGGCCGCGGGGGGAAGATCTCCAGAGGAGATGAGGTCAGTGACAGTCTTGGAAACGGTAGTTTGATGTTCAGTAGTGGGGTCATGGTCCAGGTGGAGGTAGAAGGAGGTGTCGGAGAGTTGGCGTTCAGCTTCCGCTAGGTAGAGGTCAGTTCACCAAACAACAACAGCACCACCCTTGTCAGCGGGTTTAATGACAATGTCAGGGTTGGATCTAAGAGAATGGAGTGCTGCAAGTTCAGAGGGAGATAGGTTGGAGTGAGGGGAGCAGAGAAATGGAGACGGCCGATGTCACGGCGACAGTTAGTGATGAAAAGATCTAGAGAGGGTAAGAGGCCAGGGGGAGGGGTCCAGGTAGAACGGGAATTCTGCAAGTGGGAGAAAGGGTCAGTTATGCGGGGGGAAGACTCCTGGCCAGAGAAGTAGGTACGGAGACGAAGGCGGCGGAAAAAGAGCTCAACATCGTGCCGAGCTCGAAATTCATTGAGGTGGGGGCGTAAGGGGATGAAGCTCAGGCCTTTGCTGAGGACTGATCGTTCGGGGTCAGAGAGTGGAAGGTCAGAGGGGATAGTGAAAACGCGGCAGGGGGTGAGATTGGGAGAAGGGGGGTCAGAGGAAAGTGAAGGGGAAGAAGGTTCCGGAGGGGCATTGGTGTCCAAGAGTTGATGAAGCTTGCGATCCTTGACATCGGAAAGGAAGAAAAAAAGTTTTTTGTTGAAGCGTCGGATGAGTCGAAGGGTGAAATGGAACTGTGGACCCGGACAGCTTTGAGATAGAGCACCTCATCTTCCGATTAGGCACTTTGCAGCCTTCCAGACTCAATATCGAGTTCAACAATTTCAGATCATAACCTCGGCCCCTGTTACATTTTTACTTATATTTTTTTTCCACCCCTTTGTTTTGGGTTTTTCCTCCCCCCCCTTTCTTTTTTTTTCTCTCTCCCACATGGCAGCTGTCTCTCTTTCTGCCAGTACGCTTCACACCTATTCTGAGCCGTCTTTTGTCTCCACTTGTCCTATTACCATCTCGTCTGGTTTTGAATACCTCTTAATGTCTCTTTACTTCTTTTGTTCTATCGCAGCCCTGCCTTCGATCTATTTCATTTCCTTTCCAGTTTTGAAAAAAGGGTTCACCCGAAACATCGACTCTAATTTCTCTCCACGGATGTTGCCTGGCCTGATGAGTTTTTCCAGCATTTTCTGTTGTTATTTCGGATTTCCAGCATCTGCAGTATTTTGCTACAGTATTCGTCAGATTCAGTTCAGTTGTGCAGTGGCATCAAGAATGTGACATCTGGGTTCAGGCATGACTATGGAGCAGGGATCATGCAAACCACTGAGTTCAACTAGCTTGGACTAATAAAGGTACTTCCCTTATTACTCAGTGTGGCTGGTACTGCTTCCTTGTGGCAAGTTATTTGAGCTTCTTATTTTTGCTGCTGGATCATATTTTACAACTCCTTATGGTAATCTAATCTGGATAAGCAGGTTTCAAATTCTGACCAGACCGTCTGTACCAAGTCCTCCAAAAATATATGTCAGGTATCATCCTATCTTTTTTTTTTCAAAATGCTTGCCTTAAAAAAATACTGAACATATTACAGCTTCCACGCTTAGACAGCTCAGTCTCCAATAGGAGCAGTCATCTTGGAAGAATCAGCTTACCAGGAAATGACACTAAGTGTTATACCGAAGGCTAGATTTGAAAATAACTGTGGGGCACAGATGCAGTCTGCTTCTCATATACTGATTAAGCCTGACATACATTGAGAATGTTTTTAAAACCTTCACAGATGTTAAAGTTTCTCCTGTCTTATAAATAGCTGTGGTCAGCTGATACCAATATGGTACTGAGTGGTAAACTTTCCATTAAAACATCACTGTTGCTATCCAGATTCAAAACATAAAACATAATATTGACGGGGTGGGTGCACTGATCCTATACTTATATTAGTTTGCTGGATTTTAAGTACAAATTGATACAATTATGCATTCAAACCGTAGAAATATTTTGAATAAGTGAAAACACACAGAATAAAGGAAACATCAATTGCAATAAAAGATAGCCTAGGACATACAGAACAGACAGAGCTCCGTAAAGCTATTAAAACTGGAGAGTGTTATTCCTCAGAGTACAATAGTTGATACAGACCAACTAGCTACCAGCAGTGAGTATGAGTTTGTGGAAGTATTACTTCACAAGGCAGCCTGACTGTCATTCGGCTGGTTTAGGGTTCAGCTGCTGAACAAAATTTTGTAGACTTTTCCTATCATAATGAAAGCTTATTAAACAGGTTGTTGTTAAAAGTCTGTCTGCTTATAACACTTTCAATTCCGCAGTAATTAGTGCCTGCGTAATGAATTATGTCTTCAATGGCAGCCAATACAATAGGAAGTCACATAACCAAACCATGTCTGACAGTCCCATTCTAATGATGGAGAGGTACAGATATGGATTATTTATCCAATTTGACAAGAATCACCTAATAAAATCTGCAAGCAACTGGAACACATGTATTCCTACTGCATGCCCCACAGTCAGTCAGTTATAGTTTGACCACACTAAATACAGTCCAACTTTGGGCATTAAGTAAGGAAGTCTGGTTATGCTCATTTATCTTTAATCTTGACACTGGTTGGTTTGCCATCCCCACTTGCCTAATTTGTGCAAATAATATGGCTAACTAAGCAGATATCTTTGGTCATGTATGATTTAAATCAGTATCGTCCAGGTTTTCTGCTACTTTCTAACATTACAACGAGAAGTAAATTCTGTAGCAGGTTGGCGTCTCTGGTTTGCAGCCTCCTGTTTGAAGTCTAAAATGGCTCCAATGCCCACACCTCACTCTTCTGTCTGCAATGTTCCATCTGATATTATTGCATTGAAGTATTTTAACCTTCAAATAAAAATACTGCATAGACCTGTTTAGTTTTTAAGCCTATACTCCTGATAAGTTCCGAGATTTCAATAGTTTTTTTCAAAATTCTGCCATGCAATTTCTTAAAATGCTGTAATTTTTTGATGTTCACTTGGTACTGTGCATCTTGTAACATGTTTGTTCATCTCATCTTCAGGTATAAGTGACAATGTAATAATAGCCTCAAAATTATTGTATTGGCAGTATTAGTGGACCAACGCTTAGCATGTTTGTTGGACCTTCCTCTGTTCCTTATTTTAACGGAGGCTTTAACCCATTTATTTTAAACATTAATTTGTTCATTTTGAGCAATTGTCCACTGATATCAGCAAGAGTCATTTTTTGATTTAAATTTTTATTCACCATCTTCTGATAGCTGGCCACCAGGCTCTCTGTTGCAATCCCTGGTATTCCCACAACCTCCTTTTTATATACCTCTCCACAGTTTCTTTGGTCCCTCTTTACGTTGCTCATGTCATCAACTTCATCTCTTTTTATGTTTTGTTACCTTACTCTAAGTCAAAAAGTAATGAGCAAGACTGCACAATGATCAATAAAATTTAAGAAAATGTTTACTGTATACTATTTACACTAAATAATAGATTCCAAAAATCCATGGAATTCCACTGGACTCCTGCTGAAATTCCACTGGGACCCACTGGAACACAGCAGAGATTCAGTTCTGCTGTTCCCTGCTGTTTCCGGAATTTTCTAGCCAGTCATGAAAGGGGCAGAACCTCCACCCGCCCCTTATCAAGGCAAACAACACCAAAAAGGGCAGACCCAAAGACCAGGACTACCTACACCAGAAGTTCCCACTTCCCTGGCTCAGTTGGGACCCAGGGTTGGACTGGAGGCAGATGTGGCCAGGGACATGAGGTGTATTGGCCTCCAGACAGGTGGAGGTGGGCCCCACCAGGGTGGTTTATCAAGGCAAGCAACCTGGACCCCTGAAAAATTATCAGAATTTTTTTTTATTTTTTAAACAATAACAGTTCCCTTATACACAGGGCATATGGACGACTGTGTGAGGTTGAGGGGAGTCCTGGGCCTGGCACCCCACCCTGAAAGGTGGCCAGGCACTGGAATTTCTGGCTGTATGCGGCTGCTGGCCCATGGAGATCAGTTATCCTCCTATTGACTCCAAAAACTCCAGCATTGAGAGTGCTGGAGGACATCCCATGAATCACACCCCACGGATTTTCAGGGCAAAAACTTTATTCAAAGTTTCCCAGTTTTGTAATTTTGTTATTTTAAATAATTTTTTTTTAAGAAAAGCAATAATATTAGAAAAAGTGACTAAGTGAATAAATGTTCAACATTTTTGCTGAGATTTTGTAACAATGATTTTTTTAATGACTTGTATCATTTGTACATTTTTGTTTATATTGCTGGTCAGCTTCGCTCTGTGGTAAAACTCTGCCTTCTGAATCAGAAGGTTGTGGGTCGAAGTCCCACTCAAGGATCTGAGCCCAAAATCTCAGCTGACATTTCACTGCAGTGCCATAGTGCTGTCCTTCAGGTGAGGTATTAAACCGAGACCCCGCCTGCCTGTTCAGGTGGATACAAAAGAGCAGCAAGTTCTCCTATCCAACATTCATGCCTCAACCAACATCACCAAATGCTGCTTTGTGAAAATTGGCTGCTATGTTTGCCTACAAAACAACAGTGACCGTGTTTCCAAAAAGTAAGTCATTGGCTGCGAAATACTTTGGGATGTCCTGAATACAAGTCTTTCTTTTTCTAGTCATGCCTGGCCACTCCATTTAGCCCAATTACAGTATGTCACCACGCACTATGATTATAAGTTGGCAAAAGAACATTATTGTGTGCTTTCCTCAATGAATATATCAAACTCTTTCCAAGTACACTATTGTACAACGTTCTTAATACTTTAACACATACCATATAGAATTAAAAATAATGGCCTAGAAATTGATTGACACTGCGTCCATTGTACAGGGCACCAAAGCATCCAATATGGCAGGTGGCTCGGATGGCATGCATGCACTCATTCTGCGCCAGAAATATGCCACCTGCCATATTGGTAAAAGCAGAAAAAGAGGCCACCAAGATCCAAGCCTGAAGCAGGCTTTAGGCCCTTTACATATGCAAATAAGAGGCCTGTTTGAGGCACCATTACAAAATTGGTCTGCTCGGAGTTGCATTTAGAAAAATGTGGTCTAAATATGACATAATCAGTGGTCCTTAAAGGGACCGGTGGAGGCCGCCACCAAAAATGTAAGTTGTTAAAAAAAATACTTACCTGAATGTGGAGCCTGGAGGGGCAGGTGTGCAGTGCCGAAGGCCTTCTTCTGATCGCCTCCCTCCCTCCCAATCGCTCCCTTCCACGGACCTACTGTTCCATCGCAGGGATCATTCCCTGCGCCCAGTTTGCGCCGACCTGTCAGCCTGAACTAATTGATAAGCCATTATTTTAATACATACTATGTAAAATTAAAGATAACAATAGCTCAAGCCAAAGCATACATGCCAACACCTCACAATCTAAATTAATGCCAATTAGCTCCTTAAGCTTTGGATTAAAGGTTAAAAAGAACTACTTGTAAGTTGTTTAAATTACATAATTGATTTATAGACAAACAAAACCCACCTGGCGCATGCCAGACACCCTTTCATTACTTCTACTTCACTGTAAAGCTGCTTTCTGATCACAGGTGCAGTCTTTTGGCCTAGTTTCAATAATATTAAGCTGAGATAGTCTCTGACTGTGTTAAGTTTCATTAAAATTCACTCCCCTCCCTTTATAGTTAATGCAGAAAATTGGCTAAAATCTCAGACTTGTTTACAATGTCAGAAAAAGTTGGACTGAGGCTAGTCTGGGCAATCTTCATTGTCTGGGCAGCCTGACAGAACCTCGAAGTGTGTTGTCATTCAGTCAGGAATGCTAGTTTCAAACAAGCACAGAGAAGCTGACAAAGCCAACGGAGTTACTGACAATCCACAGGTTTCTCCACCTGTACATGTCAAGAACTGAAGGTAGACTAATATGGCGAGAAATGGCGCCAAACTATAGACAGGCCCACTGTTGATTCACTAGTTTTACACACATTGGCATGGAAGTTGCCCCATTTTCTTGGCTTGATCCCATAATTTGTTAATCACATTTTGTATCATATTCCATTGTCTGCATTACCAGCATTTCTTTAAGCCAGATGTTTCTGCAATATTGTATCTCAAGACTAAACTTTCTCAATCCAAATCTTAATCATTTTTCTGCAGTGAAACAAACGTAGCCATTTATTTCATTTATTTTATAAATGTCATTTATTTTATTTCACCATACAAAATAAAAAGTAATTTATGGAAAGCTGAACAAACCATTTCTTGTTTAACAGGTTGAATTGCAACACAAAAACAATAAAATCATTGTCGATTTTCCTGATTACGATCTCAAAGTCTTAAAAGAATACTTTATCCATTCATGTATTTTAATTCTATGAAAAGCTAATTCTAACTTGCATTTTTCCCCCCAAATACACAACAATATTTTATTATAAAATTTTGATTTTAATGGTACAAACAATTCTCCAGATGCAAACTAACAAACCCCCATTTTAGTCAAGCTGAGGTCAAGCGTTAGCAATTCTCAACCCACCACCGAATGAAAAAAAAACTCAGGCACTTATTCTGATCAAATTGAAAAGTATGACTGAGTAGTGAATTGAGCCATGGGTTGAGACCCTGAGAAATGGTAGAGAAGCAATGCCCTTACCAAAAGAGTTAGATATATTTCTTAAGGCTAAAGGGGATCAAGGGATATGGGGAGAAAGCAGGGACAGGGTACTGAACTTGGATGATCAGCCATGATCTCATTAAATGGCGGAACAGGCTCGAGGGGCCGAATGGCCTACTCCTGCTCCTATCTTCTATGTTTCTATGTTCAGATTTCCTTGTAAATCTGATCCACAATAAATAGTAGCATTATCAACTTTAGGATTTAAACCTAGGCTGCAGTCTACATTCCATAGGATTATGGGTATTGACGGTCCTATTAAATATTTTGCACCCAAAAGACACTCTACGACAGCAATGTCACAGATCATGTATCATCGTGCATTTTACTTGCGTTGCATCTTTGGATCCTGAAACCTAGATGTTTAGTTTAATTTGGTTATTATACATAGAGGAGGCAATAGTGGGCTTCTCAGCTGGGTAGTGGGTCGGGAAAGCTAAACAAGAGCAAAAGATTAAATTCCTCAAATATGGAACAATAAATAATTCAAAAGAATGCTTATGCAGTTGTTTATCTTCTGATTAAAGAAGCATAACTGTAAGTGGGAAAAATGCAATTTGGTCAGAAAGGTCAGATACACATTATAATCTGCACTCATAGGTTCACTCTAGCTGCACAGTTGCTGTACGTTATACGATTAAAATTTGTTCAATTGATAAGTTTTAGGGTCTCACTGAAATTTCCGTTGAACTCCATGGGATTCCAGGTTCCCAGAAAATAAGAAAATCCCACATGACTGCATGAAAGGAATACCAGAATCTAACTTTATGTTACACAGCACTGAAGTGACAAGTTCCATAATCCTCCTGCAGACTTAAATTTACTATTTGCTCCAACTAAACCTTAGCAGCTTTCTGAATTTCAAAAAGTTTTATGTCTGAGGCTTGAAAGGCATGTTAAAAATTCATATCTTATTTTACAGTACCTTGAAAACAATTACGTCCAAGACTCTTTACCATGCATGTTTACTTCCCATATAGACTGAATAATGAAGAATTTGGTCAACAGTGGTTTTGTTTTCCTCAGCTGGACTAGCTTAAAAGTGGCTTCAAAAGCAGGCTATTAAAAATTTGAACAGCAAGCTTAAATATAGACAACTCTCGAAAAAGAAAAGCCACAATTAAATCCCACCAATTCTACTGTTGGCAACATTGGCCGGAATTTTGATCTGGAGGCGGCTTGGGAGTGGGTTACCCGCAGGCCCCGCCGAATTTAACGGCACGGCCTGATAACATTTCAAAGCACCGATTCCTGCCCGCAGCCAGCCAGATGGAGAGGCAGGCTGGCAGTGGGCAGGTAGGCCTGCAGCACTAGACTGCAAAGAGGAGGGAGGGAGGGATTGGCGTGGAGAGGAGAGGAGGGAGGTTGGGGGCCGGCGGCCAGAGGAGGATCGGGGGTGGGGGAGATCAGAGGCCTCGGGGAGGCGAGGGAAATCAGAGGCCTCGTTGGGGGGGGGGGGGGAAGAAATTTGAGGCCTCGGGGGGCTGTCGATTGGGGGGTGGGTGAGGCAGGGATGCTAGGTCCAAGAGTTAAGTGTAAAGGCACTTACCTCCTGGATCCAGCAGTTCTCGCTTGTCTTTAGCTGGCGCGTTCCCCAAAGCCCGGGAAACTCGACCAGCCAGAGTTAAATTTGTAAATGGTAGCTCACCATGAGGCATGCCAGTGTCATTATATTCAAATGGCGACCTGCCCCCTGGGAGCAGGTTGGCTGTACGCACCTCCTGCCGTCTCGCCTCCGTTAAAACCAGTTCTGGGCGGGTTGGGATTCAGATTCTGTTTTTTAACTCTTTAACTGCCCACCTAACCTCAACCCATCCATTTTTGGGAGTTAAAACTCCCCCCCATTGTGTTTATGGATGCCAGGAAATCTTTTCAGTTTACAATAAACGTGATTAACCAAAGGATGAAACACAAATTGGGGCATATTTCCCTCCTTTCACTAATTTAGGAGGAAAAGCTCCAATGATGCAAGTGTGTATCTGATCTTACTGATCTTTGTTAAAAAACACGTTCTAAGAAAGTATATCTTCGAGCATTCTCAACATTTTGATTCATACACATTGTCAACTAAGAAGATTTTTAAAAATCCAACAGTACTTTGGGGAAGAACGTTAGCTAAAAAGCAACATTGTTAAATAAAGCACATCCCTCCTACAATGCAGGAAAAAAGATCCTAAAAGTACCGCATTATTCCCACGGTAATACTGGAGAGAAAATAAGGAACAAAGTATTATCCTGATGCAGCCATAGTTTGTCAGCTAAATGACTGCTGTCAGAACATAACTACCAGTACAGCAATATTCATGTCTTGAGACTTGTAGGAACATTTTGCACTTATGTAACTAATGGAGCCTATAAGGAATGCACTTATAGAAGGAAATATCATGAATATGAACACAATCAATGAGGATAAACTCATATCAATCTAAGGCTGTTTCCTCCCCAACTCGTTAATGCACCGATTGTGGTTCATATTGCTATTAACATCTATAGAGGTTGGTACCTATATCAAAGCCCTACAATTTCAATGGGGCAGAAATTCCTCCCCAAACGCGTGAGTACGGAAGGGGTACTCACGCGTCTGGCCGGAGGAAATGCCGGTTTTCAGCATGCACAGCGCATGCGCTGAAAACCGGCATTTCCTCTCCTCTAACCCAAGAGGTGAAGAGGCTAGCGCGTGCGCTGTAGGGGGCAGCGCGTGCGTCTTGGATTTCCTCTGTTTTGGGGGATTTGCGCATGTGTAAAGGCCTCCGGTCTTTACGCTTGTAAAAAGCACACGTAAGTATTTACTTTTACAGGTAAGTGGTGTTTTAGTGTAATTTAGAATTTTTTTTCCCCACAGGTTTATTATTTTAAAGAATCTACAATAAGGTAAGTTTAGTTTTAGACCCTTTTTATTAAAAATTTATTTTTTTCAAAAAAAAAATTGTTTAAATTATTTTTTAACTTATTTATACTTAATTTAATGATTGGGATGTTTTTTAAATTTTTATTTAAAGTTTAAATAGTGCTTTGGGCCCCCGTAGTTTTCATGAGTTTGACAGTTCTTACTCTCAAACTCATGAATGAACCTTCCCCTCCCATGATTGGTTGTACAGTGCTCACCTGATCCCAGCCGGCACATCGCACTAACTACGCCGCTGGATCAGGTAAGCACTGCGCGCTGACATCTGAACCGGGCCTGTGACAGGAAATGCAAGCAGGCCCGGGCTTCAGATGTCAGCGCGCAGGGTGAGTGCAGATCGGGGGCTTGCACGCACAGGAAGCCCCCAACCCGAATTTTTGGCCCATTGTCTCTCCTGAACTTTTTTTTATTCTGGAAAGTTGTTAGCACATACATGAAACAGATATTGTTGGTTTATTTAAAAGTTCAAAATATAGTTCTGTGTATTGGAGCATTTTTTGTTTTATTGTATCTTCACTAATAGAATGTAGCCTAAAAACTGATAATAATAGTCATTATTTACTGCAAACAGTACCAAAAAGGAATGGAAAATCTCTTGCTGTTTTTGTTGTATTTATTATGTGCATATATGTCCACTAGTTTCCATCCCATAGTGATGCTCATGAGTAATCTGGAACACTGTTGTAGTGGATAACTAATAATCAGGCCTGCCCTGTAAGGCCACTGACCCAGGTACTCCTTGTAAGGAAAAGGTCTAAATAGGGAGAAAGATCAATAGAGGTTAATTATTGTTGTTAGAAGTTTCTCTAGATTGGTAGCTGTTTGGCTCGTCTCCTTTGGCTATCTAAAGGTCAGAAAAAAATTAGCAGGAAATGACATGGCTGCTTTCTGTCTTTGCATACTTCTATTTTATTTTAAGATTGTTCGGTGTAATTTGTTGGTGTTTTATACAAAGTGCAATGTCTGGAGAAAGATGAATGTTCTCTAAACCTTCATATGAATATAGACATAAAACTGACACCTTATCAAAGAATACTGTTAGAGTTCAAATTGGTTGCTAACCCAGTTTACTACCAAACCCTAGCAGTATATAACAGAAGAAATAACAGGAGTAGGCCATACGTCTCCTCGAGCCTGCTCCGCCATTCAATGAGATCATGGCTGATCTTCTACATCAACTCCTCTTTCCCATCTAACATACAACCATACATGGTGAAGCCGCCCAAAGTTTTAATGTTTTCCTTCTTGCCAATTCAGCAATTCAACAACGACAACCTTTAGACAGTGCTGGAAAGCTCACTAAAACCCAGAGAGATAAATCAAACTGAAAAACCAGAATTGTATTTCAGCTTCATTTTTTTTGTTCTCCAGTGTTCAGCTCTCCCTCTCCTGCAAGTGCTGAACCTCGCTGGGATACAGCTCCGTGGTTATTGCAGCCCCGTACCTCGTACAAGTGATCATTTGTCATGTGTGAACCTGAACAGTGAATGTCTACATGTTGTTCAACTGTGGCACCACAGTCAAACCCAGTGATGTTGTCATCCAAGATATACACTTTGGGAAATCCAACAGCTCCTCTGTGGAGCCAAGCAAGCAGTATTCCATTAAAGGGGGTGTGGGGCTGCAGAGGGTCTGCCAGTGGGTGGGACAAATTTTGTGGAGCCAAGAGAAGCTCCTCCTGGCCCTAAAAAAATTGTTAAAGGAACTGACCTGGAGCATTTTCCAGGCGGCCTACAGGGACTGCTGGTTAGGCCACAACCTTGAGTTCCACTGCGCTGACTTGCATTGGGATCTTAATTACGTCTCAGGATCCTAAGTTAAATATAATCATTAGGCTCCCGTCTCTTTCCAGCAGGTGTACTGGCCACCAGAGATCTCGCTAAGGTGCATGCGCGTGCGCAGTGGTCCAAGAGGTCCCACGCTGGCCGCTCACCGGTTTTTACATTGTCGATACCGCGCATGCGCAAAAATTTTAATGAACCGCACATTGGGACAGGCAGACTGCACAGGAGGCATTGCAGCTTACGGGGGGACATTGCTGGCCGCCTAAACTGAAGTCCACCCGAAAATTGGAACGGCCGGACCTTCAGCGGTGAGTCAGCTTTTTTTTTTTTTTTTTTTTAAACACAATTCTGATCCCGCTACCGCCCTACCTTTTAGATGTAAACGGGGCGGTTGCGAAACAACAATCAGCTCCAATGAATCTTAAGCATATATACTTGTGTAAAAGAATGCAACAGATTGGATTCAATGACTTTGGCTTCACAAAGTGCTTGAAGCCAAAGGTAAGCTCAGGAACATTTACACTTGATTTTATGAAAACGGTTGTTTACTTCTATGTTCATATGATATAAAGAAGTTATTAAAATACATAAAAAGAGCCGGCACAATTTAACATTGCAAATTATTTTTTTAAATATGTAAGAATTGTGAATACAAACAACCCTGTCAAAATTCTGGAGAGAAAAAAACAAAAGTTTTTTAAATTGCTGACAAGCCTACAGAACATATTGAGCTGGGAACCCCACACCTACATCTAATTAAATCGAAAATGAGTTGGGAGTATATTTGTCCTTCTCTAAAATCAATACTTCTTCACTTGATTAGGCAAAGCATTCCAGGCTTGTGAGACTCTTTCTTTCCAAAGTATTTCTGGCTCCTTCACCTTTTTTAGCATTGCAGTTCCACATACTATCTGCAGCCATGGAAACAAATAGATGACCTGCTTTCAGGCCTCTGCCAATGTCGCTCTTAAACTATCCACAACAATGTTTCCAATAAGGGCTTGATGACTCTCTGACAATTTTAAAGAATAGAACGATTTTACCTCCCTTCCTGTGGCGAAACACCTGGCCTCCACTTGGCACCTCCCAAGGTAACATGGCTGAGAGCTAGAATGTGGGGGAATCCCAAGTATGATCCTATGTTCCATCACTCTTGCACTCCAATACAAGGTGCTACTATGCCATGTACAGTACCTATAAACATTATGTTGGCGAAAATAGCTTGCATCCATTCTGTCCCTCATCACCATCAATGCTCTGGTGTATAATATCAAAATGATACTCCATTTGTTAATGGCACAGCCATTTACAGTGTATTATTTTCTATCTGACTGCCATACAACATCTGAATTATTGCAAGCATTTATAGACAGAACTGACAATGGTGTGTAGTCATCAGCACAGAGAACAGCAAATCAATAACTCTATTTGAGAAGGACTGGCCATGATGTTACACATGTACCTTGACTCTGCAACTATATAATACTAGACAAATGATCAGTTCCTTGTTTAGTAATCATATCCAAAGTGGGTCGGGGGTAATCAAGTGATAAGTACTTATGAAAGCTTGTCACAGAGTGGGGATTCTAATAAAAGCTCAGCCCTACTTATCACTGTTTGTAACCTTGGTGTTCTAGAATACATATGGATAGCAAGTAACAAAACACCTTATCCCTGTTTGGCAGACTATAGAAAACCCATCTTCTGCCCTTGGACATCCGTGGCAGAGTTGTGGTCTACAATGCTACGTGGTCTTCCAAAGAAAACGGATGTTAATGCCTAATGCAAGAACCTAGTCATATTATCAGATCATATCACAAGAATATATTTGATGTAGAAAACACACTGGAGAGCAGAAAACAAAGCTGAGAAATGTAAGTCAATGAGGTACACAGAGTATCAGTGTGTAATATCCTACCCATTGCCATGAATGGGCATTGGATTGTGATGTGATCAGGATGAATCAAGTACCTAATAACAAAGTAGTGACCACATGATCATCCTTTTCCAGCTGATAGGTGGGCAGACAGCCAGACAGAGTGCCAGGGAGGTTATAAACAGCAGTTGGTTGGGTCTTTTATCTGATGTCAGTATTGGATTTAGAGCTGGCATTTTATTATCAAAATTTATCACACAGCCAATACTGGATTGGAAGACTTGGGTCTGTTTTAAATAATGTAAAGCCTTTCTGCTTTGACTTGTTTGTTTTAAGACTTAAAATCATTTTATAGGCTTTACAGCAGTCAAAATATTCCCTGCATCTATAAATAGCTGCTCCTGGCAGCACAGTGACAACACACTTTGGAGCCCTAGAATGCTAGCTATGCCCTGGAGTCCTAGCTCTGCCTGAATGGTAGGACATGAGTTGTTCCCACCATCTTCCACATTGCGAGTTCTCAATCTTCGTATGACTGGGAAGACACTGAGTGAAGAGGAGACACTTCCCACAGAAAGACATCAAAAAATATGAGAATGATCTCAGACTGCACTCTTGCAAGTTGTTTCACTGGCAGGGCCAGTTCACTGACTATGGCTGGTGCACATCCTGAGGAGACCCCAAAAAAGACAAAATGGACAAAAGAAACTAAAATAACGTAAGAAATAGCTTTTTTTTTTGAACTGAAGAAATATAAAATAATTTATTCCACATTCAAGACTGGAAGAACAAAAATAAGTGGGGAGAAGTTGGACTTGCACCCCAAATTGGGCGCAAAGTCAACAGAGTGACCGCTCTGCACACTGGCCCGCCTGAGGCCTGAGCCAAATTCAGCTTTGGGCCTCATTTAAATACTACCGGCAAGCTCCGAGCGCCAAACAGGCACCTCACTGCAGCTCACCCATTGGGTAGGGCGTGATATCGGCTGATTCTCAAGTAGAAATGGTCAGCAGGTTGGATTCGGTGAGGGAGCGGGGTGGGGGGTGGGATCGTGAGGTGATCCTGGGGCAATTTTCGAATGCGCCAATTAGGTGGTGCATGCTCGGAAAAGCTCCGCTCATCTGCACCTGAATTTCGCATTTGAGGTCAGATAACTTCAGCAATGACCTTCCCTCCAACATAAGGTCAGAAATGGGGATGTTCGCTGATGACTGCACAGTGTTCAGTGCCATTCATAACTCCTCAGAAAATGAAGCAGTCCATGCCCGCATTCAACAAGACCTGGACGACGTTCAGGCTCGGGCTAAGTGGCAGGTAACATTCGCGCCACATGAAGTGCCAGGCAATGATTATCTCCAACAAGCGAGAGTCTAACCACCGCCCCTTGACATTCAACGGCATTACCATCGCCAAATCCCCCACCATCAACATCCTGGGAGTCACCATTGGCCAGAAACTTAACTGGACCAGCCACATAAATACTGTGGCAACAAGAGCAGGTCAGAGGCTGGGTATTCTGCGGCGAGTGTCTCACCTCCCGACTCCCCAAAGCCTTTCTACCATCTACAAGGCACAAGTCAGGAGCGTGATGGAATACTCTCCACTTGCCTGGATGAGTGCAGCTCCAACAATACTCAAGAAGCTCAACACCATCCAGGACAAAGTAGCCCGCTTGATTGGCACCCCCTCTACCACCTTAAAAATCCATTCCCTCCACCACCGGCGTACCGTGGCTGCAGTGTGTACCATCTACAAGATGCACTGCAGCAACTTGTCAAGGCTTCTTTGGCAGCACCTCCCAAACCCGCGATCTCTTCCACCTAGAAGGACAAGGGCAGCAGACACATGGGAACACCACCACCTCCAAGTTCCCCTCCAAGTCACACATCATCCTGACTTAGAAGTATTTCGCTGATCCTTCATCGTCGCTGGGTCAAAATCCTGGCGCTCCCCTCCCTAACAGCACTGTGGGAGTACCTTCACCACACGGACTGCAGCGGTTCAAGAAGGCGGCTCACCACCACCTTCTCAAGGGCAATTAGGGGTGGGCAATAAATGCTGGCCTTGACAGCGACGCCCACAAAAACGAATTAAAAGAAAAACCTGTGTAGGACCCTGATTTGCTTATTTAAGGACCTGACATCCATTTCAGTTGGGTGCCCTGGATGACTAAAAGTCATCTGAACCAATATGGTGTCTGGAGCACTCCGGTTCACACTGGGCGCGATATATCATGATGCAAATTCAGAGGTCATTTTATGGGCGCAAAACGGGTTGAAGTTGAATTTCTCCCCCCTAAGAAATTAGATCTATTTTGAGTTCACCGATTGCCTAATGCCGCCAGTTAATGATTTATGTTTATTTACTTCACCAGACCTATTTTTACATGAATATTTTTACCATCACAAGGGCCAGTGAGCAACAAACTAGTTTGCAGCATGCTCTTCAGCTGACTATAATGGAGCACGTACTAAAGGTAAACTTTGTCTCACGACTGCAAGCACAGACTGGCCACCAATAGTGCCTTTAAATGACTAATTAAGCTGTTTAAGCAGGCTGTAGAAAAGTGTGCTCCTGACAGATATTCACCTCAGCATGTTACTTGGCTAGACTGACAGTGACTACATCTAGATTACATGACAAATCATTTTGCTGCCCAAGTCCTTCACTTCAATATCTGGGACATATGCCCATCTGAAAGGTCCCAATTCACTTTATAAAGATTGAGGTTAAAAGAATACCAAATAAACTTACCTTTAAACTTTGCTCAAGGGCCAAGGGAGTATATGAACATTTAACAATAAATATGGTTAGATGTTACATCTGCTTTTGTTCGAGGTGAATAAAGACACTTTCAAGTACTGGTCATCATCAATGTTTTGGGTTCATTTTCAAAAAACGTTAATTGAAGGTTACAAATCTTGATATATTTCCAAGTCTGCCTATGTGTGGCACATACATAAGGATAATTAAGAGTGGACCAAAAAGTCTTCTCATGAGTAATGTTTGGACTAAGTGGGTTATCAAGCTATTAGATATGTGGAATGAATTTCATATCATTGTCAGCTTTCTTTACAACTAATATGCTTTTGTTTAATTTTTGCCTCAAATTATTATGGTCTCAGACAAAAGTCTTGTCGACTGCCCACAATAACACCTCCTCTTCCTCCTCTCACTGGGAGGGCAGGACGGATCGGCCCAAGAAGTTATTCATGGCTACCATCAATGGAGCTTCATAATTGTTTTGACTTACACGAAGCCAGCTGGACAAGATCAGTTTTGTGTTTGATTACAAGGTTGACATGCCATAACAAAGGACAAAGTAGATTTGTCCTGATTAGGATGTAGGATCTAAAGGCACACAGCATTGCACGGGGGGGGGGGGGGGGGCGGGGATGCAGGTGGGATGGGGAAATACATTTCCATTTCGGTATACCAAAGTGGTGATCCAGCTAAATTAACAAATTCTAAATTCAATTACACCTGATTTAAATACATAATTAATGGCTAAATTGAGTACAGTTACAGGGGCTTTCCTACATAGGTAAGGTTGTGAGAGGTTACACCTTGGTTGTTGGTATTGTTTTGCTAACATTTAAACACACACACACACACGTTTTCCATCTCCCCTCCTTCTCCCCAGTCACAAGAAATTAGCATAATTTTTAGGAATAGTAGCACCACTACTCCATTTACCAGAAGCTGGTTTCTATAACAGCACATTTAACAAGGACAAGAGCAACTGGCTCCCCAACACAGCTGCCTCTGACAGTGACTCTGGAGTAATATAGAGGGCAGTGGACCCAAGTAAACTTGCACACAGGGGTTACTTTGGTGTGGCATTAAAATTTAAAAATAAAAGGCATAATAATTCCCAAAATATACAGGACAGCTTGACTGAGAAGGATGCTTTGATGAGGCCATGTTGGTTGCAGAGAGTTTGAAAGCTGAAAGAGGACCTTATAATAAGCTTATATTTCAATATTTGAATTTAGTAAATAAGTTAGGAACTGAAACAGGAAAACCTTTGAGGTGGGCTTGGAGAGAGAGTTGTTGAATTTGAGACAGGTTAGTTGACAGACAGATTTAATTTTTAATCTTCTTCAATCTGTCAAGAAAGGCCTTTTCTCATCCCTAACCTCTTGGGAAAATACACTCCCACACAAATAGCCTCACTCACACACATGCCTATTTTTCATAAATCCATATGATACAATTAGACTGACATTTTAAAAAAAATCTAATTTTGTTGATTTTAAAATACTGTATGTGTAATATTTCTACAGTTTATATAGCTATATTTTTATTCCTCACTGTATTCACATTTTTTTGTAGGATATTAAAGCTGCAAGTTAACTAATTTCACACATTCTTCCATTGTGGTTTAATTTGCTGAAGCCCGCATTTACTTTATATGACACTCTTCCAGAGAGCAAGGTCTACGGTAAAAAGAAATTGTAGGTAACAAATGAGTTAAAAATGAGAGGTTGTTTGCCAGCAAGAAAAAACTTTGCCTCACAACTTAAAAGAACCAATCCACAATTAACCTACTCTGTTACGCCACAGGCAAGCGGCCGAGTATATTTATGAGCCTCCTTGCAAAATATTTACATAATTCTCAGTTAATTTCACCAAATTGCTATTATCACAGGGAAAGAAAAAACTTTCAAAATATATTTTATAATCATAACTTTGAAATTTATGATAAGTTTTAAATGATAAATACACCACAGTGATGTGTAAGCATCCTACTCTTGATTGTTTTTGCTTTTTTAAAGATTTAAGTCACAAACCTTTATAACAATTTGTCTCATATTTCCATGCCTTATAGCTGCTGATCAGACAGCAATCTGCACTGAACCTTAACAAATCTCTTGTTTATGTAAAACAATCCTAAAATTTACAGTTTAACCAAGGCAGTCAGTGCTGTCCCGCAGAATGTCCTTGGAGGGAAACTGCAGGGTCCATGGTGCATCCCACAGCTGAAAAAAGCAACACATCTTCAGGCAAACACAAAATGAGAAGCACTAGATTACAGGCCTGCTTGCTGTGGTTCCATCCAAAAGAAACAGTGAAACCACAGATTATATTTGTTGGCTTTTCAGTTGATAAGCCAAGTAACAGACACAATATTCATAAATTGTGACCGACATTCTCCACTCTGGGTGGCTGTTTGACCACATTTGGGTCTGCAGGCAGCCGATTCCTGAGCATTTTGCCAAACCAGTGATATAATTCATTGTCAGGGCTGCTTTAGTCTTTCTCCTCTGACTGGCCTTCCTCAGGCACTTGGGCCCCGATTTTCGGCTTGTGTGGGAAATGGTCGGATTTCCCCGAATGTGGGGTTTCTGACACACGTAAAAAAGTGTCAGCCAGCCCCACGCAATTTTCCCTCAATTGGCCAATTAATTCCCAGCATGTGGGAAGCCTTGCTAATTGTCTAAATCGAGTCAGAAATCCCCACAGTATGATGTCATCATTCGTGGTGCTTTCAAGGTCCATAGCAAGCACTGCATCCTCTGAAGGCTTCCAAACGAACCATACAGGATGGCAGAGGAGCATGCAGCAGCTGTGGCCAGTGCCAGACCCCGAGCTGCCTTCAAATTCGACGAAGCTTCACTGCAGGCATTATTGGATGGGGTTAGGGCCCACAGGGAGGTCCTCTTCCCTAGGTCAGGCAGGAAGAGGCCTCCCACTGAGACCAAGGCTGCATGGATGCAGGTTTCAGCAGATGCCAACTCGCTGGGAGTCACCAGAAGAACCTTGGCATTACATCTCTATTTCCTTCCTTTACTCCCCCACAGTACCATCCAGAGCCCCCGTCCTCACTGTGGAGGAGGAAGAAGCTGTGCAGCCAGACTCCTCAGAGGAAGCTCCAACCTCTGAGGGCACAGCGTCAGCAGAAGTAAGCGCACCCAGCACCAGCGCAGACACTCACACCTCGGGGGGACCTTCGGGACATAGAGTAATGTTGTCACCTCGTGTTTCACAGCTGACAAGTGAGCCTCAGCAGATTCTGGAGACAGGGACAGCAGTGGAGAGTCGTCGGAGGGTGCAGGGCTCTGCCAGCTCAGCTCAGCTGCGCTGCATGTCGACCCTCTGCCTCTGGGTCCATCCGCAAAAGAAGAGGTGATGGATCTCCATGCACAGATGCAGGAGTCTCTGGCAGGTTTTGTCTCCAGGGTCGCTGCGAGTGTGGAGCGAATGGAGGAGTCCATAGCGACCATGAGCAGAGCCTTTGTGGAGTCATTGGTGCATGAACGGAGCACCATGGAAAGGTTGGCAACCTCCATGGAGGAGATAACTCGCCAGCATACAGAAAACATGGTGAGTGCTCATAAGAGAATGACATCTCTTGAGGGGCGTTGGCCATCTGTTGAACAGAGAAACCAGATCTTCATGGAAGTCCTTCTGAGTAGGACTGCCAGTGCAGAAACGGGTCCCACTGGCCCCCTAAAGCGCAGCAAGGTGCTCTCAAGCCACTTCCAAGCGCTGGCCCCTTCTGGATTGTGCAGCTTCAGGTGAGTGAGCAGCAGCCTGGTGCTCCTGGTAATCATCCTGCTGTTCCTGGTTCTGCTGCTGACACCTCTGCTGTTGGAGATCCTCTAATGCCAGGAAGGGAAGGTGCCAAAGGTCTCCCATGCTTCTAGCAGATGTTTCGGTTGAGGAGGTCCTGAGTTAGGGTGGTGAGAGGGGCTTCCCAGGAGCTCACACTGAAGAAGTGTGTGAGGCTCCAACTTTCTGCAGCTGCTCCTAAGGCTTCAAAAAGTTCCCCCAAGCCTTGATCAACAAGGTCCTGCAGCCTGCAAATGCTGCCTCTTTAAATATCTTCAGCCCTCAGCGACCTGCTGCTGCAAGCAAGCAAGCCAGCTGTTTTCACGCCAGCTCTCATCGGCGGGGTTCTCCGCAGGCGGGTTAAGCCCCAAAGTCGCAACGGCACGGGAAAATCCACTTCAACAAGCAGATAATTGCTTGTTAGTGCTCCGACGACCAGTCCTGCCAGCGGCGGGCGGGACTGAAGCGGGGCGCGTGAAAACGGCGGTCCGAAAGTCGGACGGGGCGGGGAATCAGGCGGGGGGGTCCCGACCTGCCTTTTCCGCGATTTTCGGACCACGGCCGCATGAAAAGCCGCCCGACGGCTGCCCGAAAATCGGGGCCGTCTCTAAATGTGCAAGAATAGGCACTAATGGCTGGTGGGGAGTGCGAGAACTGGGCCCAGAGTTACCTTTCACGTCCAAACATTGTGTGGTCTAATGTAATAGGAGTCAAGAACGACTAGTCTGGGGAAAAAAATAGATACTTGAAAAAAATTATTTTGTTCTACATAGGAAATTTACATAACATTTCTGTCAATCATTTGATAGGCTAAGGTTTTCCATCCCAGATTCCAAGGTCATGGAGCAGTGACATAAGCATCACATTATGCTCCCATCTTGCATGTATTATCTGTCAGTGTTGATCTGTTTCTTCACCCTCCTCCCCGGTCTCAACAACCTCCCCACTAAGGTTGAACCAGACAAGGCCCACACAACCTCATGTAACATCATCCATAAGGATCAATATCTGTCTTGTTGCCACAGAATTCTGATGATAGGTGGCCCAAAGAAAATCATCTTTGTTATTATAATAAGAGAAAGGCTTCCTATTTCCCCTCCAGGAGGGGATAGACGGATCTGGTAATAGATAGACACATCTTTGGAGGTTTGGTCGTCACAACCAGGGAAGGAGCTGATTGGTGAGTACGTAGCTGGTAAGTGTTTCTAGTTAATAGTCTATTAAGTAAAGGCATGACAGGGCAGCTCAGTCCCGTGGAATGCACCTCCTGTGCCATGTGGAGACTCCAGGACACTTCCCTGGACAACCACATGTGCAGGAAGTGTCATCAGCTGGAGGAGCTCGAGCTTCAGGTTTTGGAGCTTGAGCAGCAGCTGGCGTCATTGTGGTGCTTCATGGATAGCATGTTTCAGGAGGTGGTCACCTGCAGATAAAGAGTGTGCAGGCAGAAAGGGAATGGGTGACCACCAGACAGAAGAGGAGGACCAAGCAAGTAGTGCAGGAGTCCCCCAAGTGCATCTCACTCTCTAACCAGTATTTGGTTCTGAGTACTGGTGAGGGAAATGGTTCCTCTGGGGAGTACAGCCAAAGCCAAGTCTGTGGCACCACGGGTGGCTCAGCTGTATGGGGGAGGGGGGGGGGAGGAGGAAGAAGAAGAGTGGGAAAGCAGTAGTGGTAGGGGATTCAATAGTTAGGGGAGCAGACAGGTGTTTCTGCAGCCGCAGACGTGACTCCAGGATGGTATGTTGCCTCCCTGGTGCCAGGGTCAAGAATGTTACCGAGCGGCTGCAGAACATTCTGAGGCAGGAGGGTGAACAGCCAGAGGTCGTGGTCCATATCAATACCAACGACATAGGTAGAAAGAGGGATGAGGTCCTGCAGGCATATTTCAGGGAGCTAGGAAAGAGATTAAAAAGCAGGACCTCAAAGGTAGTAATCTCCGGATTATTCCCAATGCCATGCACTAGCGAGTATAGAAATAGGAAGATAGCGCAGATGAATGCATGGCTGGAGGGGTGGTGCAGGTGGGACAGCTTTAGTTTCCTGGGACATTGGGGCCGGTTCTGGGCAAGGTGGGACCTGTACAGGCCGGATGGGTTGCACCTCAACAAGGCCGGAAGCAAAATCCTCGTGAGGAGGTTTGCTAGTGCTGTTGGGGAGGGTTTAAACTAATTTGTCAGGGGAATGGGCACCAGGATGTAACATTAGAAAGGGGAAATAAAATGCTCAAAGAATTGGGAGAGGCAGAGAGCATTAAAATAAGAAATAGTAAGGTATTAGGTGGGGTCAAACTAAAGAGAGAATACAGGATGGTTTAAGCTGGGTTTACAGTGTATGTATGTGAACACACAAAGTGCAGTAAACAAGGTAAGTGAGCTGCAGGCACAAATAGCCACTTGGGAATAGGATGTTGTGGCAATAACTGAGACCTGGCTTAAAAAAGGGCAGGATTGGGTATTAAATATTCCTGGTTATAAAGTGTTCAGGAAAGATAGGAGGTCGTGTGACAGTATTGGTCAAGGAGAATGTTACAGTGCTGGAGAGAGAGGATGTCCTGGAGGGGTCAAGGACAGAATCTATATGGCTAGAGTTAAGAAATAATAGAGGTGCCATTACACTACTAGGTGTATTCTTAGACCACCAAATAGTGGGAAAGATATGGAGGAGCAAATTTGCAGGGAAATTACAGAGAGGTGCAAGAACGAGAGAGTACAGGAAACTTTGGTTTATCCGGAGGTTGTATGTCCGGAAACCTCGATCTAACGGCAGAAATCAGCAGCCGTTCTGTTAGTTTTTTTTTCTTTTTTTTCTTCTCCTAGCATTTTTTTTTTAAACAGTCAGTCTCTGGAAAGCCTCTCTGAAGCTGTTGCTAAGCTACAGAGACGCTTCCAAGGTACGGGCCGACTGTTTACAAGCTGTTGCTAAGCAACAGTGTTTGTTGTCAGATACGGAGATGAAAACCTCCGTATCCTTCAACATTTGCGCTGGTCTATCCGGAAGTTTTCATAGATCGGCATCACGCCGGTCCCGTCGGTGCCGGATATCGCGAAGTTTCATGTAGTAATAATGGAGAACTTCAACTATCCTAATATAGACTGGGATTGTAAGAGTGTAAAGGGCAGAGAAGGGGAAGAATTTCTGAAGTGTGTTCAGGAGAACTTTCTTGATCAATATGTTTCCAGCCTGACGAGGGAGGAGGCATTGCTGGATCTGGTTCTGGGGAATGAGATAGGTCAAGTGGAGCAAGTGTCAGTAGGTGAACATTTAGGGAACAGTGATCATAGTATCATTAGGTTTAGATTAGCTATGGACAAGGACAGGGAGCAATCTAGAGTAAAAATGTTTAACTGGGGGATGGCCAATTTCAGTGGGATGAGAATGGATCTGGCCCGGGTAAGCTGGAATCAAAAGACTGGCAGATAAAACTGTAGTGGAACAATGGGCTACCTTAAAGAGGAAATAGTTCAGGTACAGTTGAGGTACATTCCCACGAGGGGGAAAGGTAGGGCAACTAAAGTCAGGGATCCCTGGATGACTAAAGAGATAGAGAATATGATGAAGCAGAAAAAGAGCGCGTACGACAGATGTCAGGTTGCAAATACATCTGAGAATCAGGCTATATATGTGTATATATATATATATATATATACACATACACACATATATAGAAAGGTCAGAGGAGACGTGAAAAAGAAAATAAGAGGGGCAAAGAGAGGGTATGAGAATATAATGGCAGCCAACATAAAAGGTAATCCAAGTCTTCTATAGGCATACAAATAGTAAAAAGGTAGTAAGAGGAGGGGTGGGGCTGATTAGGGACCAAAAAGGAGACCTACGCATGGAGGCAGAGGGAATAGCTGAGGTACTAAATGAGTACTTTGCATCCGTCTTCACCAAGGAAGAGGATCCTGCCAGACAGTGAAGGAGGAGGTAGTAGAGACACTTGATAGGATAAAAATTGATAAAGAGGAGGTATTAAAAAGACTGGCTGTACTTAAAGTTGATAAATCACCAGGAGCGGATGGGAGCATCCTAGGATGCTGAGGGAATTGAGGGAGGAGATCGCGGAGGTACTGGCCATAATATTCCAATCCTCCTTAGATACGGGGGTGGTGCCAGAGGACTGGAGAATTGCAAATGTTACGCCATTGTTCAAAAAAGGGTGTAAAGATAAACCCAGCAACTACAGGCCAGTCAGTTTGACCTCGGTAGTGGGGAAGCTTTTAGAAACAATAATCAGGGACAAAATTAACAGTCACTTGGACAAGTGTGGATTAATTAAGGAAAGCCAGCACGGATTTGTTAAAGGAAAATCGTGTATTAACTACCTTGATTGAGTTCTTTGATGAGGTAACAGAGAGGGTTGATGAGGGCAATGCAGATGATGTAGTGTACATGGATTTCCAAAAGGCGTTCGACAAAGTGCCACATAATAGGCTTGCCAGCAAAGTTAAAGCCCATGGAATAAAAGGGACAATGGCAGCATGGATACGGAGTTGGCTAAGTGATAGGAAACAGAGAGTAGTGGTGAACAGTTGTTTTTCGGACTGGAGGAAGTTATACAGTGGTGTTCCCCAGGGATCGGTTCTAGGACCACTGCTTTTCTTGATATATATTAATGACTTGGACTTGGGTGTACAGGGCACAATTTCAAAATTTGCAGATGACACAAAACTTGGAAGTATAGTGAACAGTGAGGAGGAGAGTGATAGACTTCAGAAAGACATTTTGGTAGAAAGAATGAGAAGTGGACATATAAACTAAATGGTACAATCCTGAAGGGGGTGCACGAACAGAGAGACCTGGGGGTATGTGTGCACAAATTGTTGAAGGTGGCAGGGCAGGTTGAGAAAGCAGTTAAAAAGGCTTACGGGATCCTGGGCTTCATAAATACAGGTATAGAGTACAAAAGTGTGGAAATTATGATGAACCTGTATGAAACACTGGTTCAGCCCCAACTGGAGTATTGTGTCCAATTCTGGGCACCATACTTTAGGAAGAATGTGAAGGCCTTAGAGAAGGTGCAGAAAAGATTTACGAGAATGATTCCAGGAAAGAGGGACTTCAGTTACGTAGATAGACTGGAGAAACTGTGGTTGTTCTCCTTGGAACAGAGAAGATTGAGAGGAGATTTGATAGAGTGTTCTAAATAATGAGGGGTCTGGACAGAGTAGATAGAGGGAAACTGTTCCCATTGGCAGAAGGGTCGAGAACCAGAGGACACAGATTTAAGGTGATTGGCAAAAAGAACCTAAGGCGATGCAAGAAAAAACTTTTTTACACAGCAAGTAGTTAGGATCTGGAATGTACTGCCTGAAAGGGTGGTGGAGGCAGATTCAATCACAGCTTTCAGAAGGGAATTGGATAAGTATCTGAAGGAAAGAAATGTGCAGAGCTACGTGGAAAGGGCGGGGCAGTGGGACTAGCTGAAGTGCTCTTGCAGAGAGCCGGCACGGGCTCGACAGGCTGACTGGCCTTCTTCCATGCTGTAACCATTCTATGAACTAAGTAGTAGCTACTTTGTCATGACCAAAAAGTTCAAATATTCTCTCTTTCTTACTCTGAACTATGGGTGTAAAATTCAACTTTGGAGGAGCCATAAAACGTCACTGGTGGATCAGCCGCCTGTGTACACCCTGCCTGATTTTCATTGAAGTCACTGGAAAGGACAGAGAAAATCAATCAGGCGGAGTGTATAATGGGCAGCTGATCCGCTGCCACCTGTTTTGAACCTCTGCCAATGCTGAATTTATCCCCTATGTTTCCTAAACCACAGAGGCAACTTTCATCTTTACCTATAAAACAGTTCCAACTTGCACTGTTTTAAAGACCCCCCAGAATCCCAAGTGCTACGAACATGCAATTTTCATGTAACCTTATTTGCATAATGATTCACAACTCCAAGTGCAAACGCAGCTAGTTCTACACTGCACTGGTAGGAGACGAAAACTGAGTGTAAGTCAAATTTAAAGAGATGGAGACAATTAAAGGGAAGTGTCACAAAAAGGGAGGGGGGGCACAAATTTTCCACTGTGCTACTCTTCAGCCCATAGGCCAGCCTGCCTACAGCAAAGATTCAGGCTACAGCTGGCAGTTATTGTCCCTGCACATGTGCAAGTTCTATGCTGCATGGTACCCGCTGGTGCCCTGGCTGCAGATGGAAGAGTTCGGCATCTTCCCCTCTGCTGATGCCGATTCGGAGAAGGCAGGTTACCACATTCATTCCCAGCTCGTTTTACCAGGACCCACAGAAATGGTTGGTGGCATTTTGCTAAGTGTGGCCAAAAAAGCAACACTGGCGCTTGATCGCCATGGCATGCCATATTTCATTCAATACCATGTAAAACATGACAAGGTGTGATTGAGATGCTTCAGAAGAACCAATGTAAGAGTTAGACCGGCATTCACATCTCATCGCATTGATTCACATCGAGCACAGGCATGATGGGCCAAATGGTCTCCTTCTATACGGTATCATTCTACGGTTGGCACAGCCTCCACCAACAACATCTGTCAAAGTGAGGTTTGCTGCCTCTCTGCAGATATTGGGGTGCGGGAGCGGGCAGGAGAGTCCAGAGCATTTTTCGGGCAACCTGACTTGCCTGGCATCTTTTCGCTGGTCCCTTTTCCCTCTGAACACGTCAGCTCAAAGAAAGGGTTTTTGGTGGCAAACCCTTTTATGCTAATATAAAGGCAGCCTGGGGTAAAATAAATAAATAACCGCACCTGGCACTAAGGCTCATGAATGCCTAAGTGCCAGCTGGGAAGAACAAAAAAAAACTACAAGGCTCTTTAAAAGGCTGAAATACACTTACCTTGAAAGTGTGTGGGCCTTTTAAATGACCTTCTGCCTGCAGCTCCAGCCAAGGTCTTGCCCCCACCAGGTTTAACTGGTTTACTGGTGACTTGGCATTCAGCATGCCCCAAGGTCGAAAATGGCCTGGCACCCTCCTCCCCATCCTTTTTAAATACAATAATGAAGTTTCCGCCTTCCACAAATCTGGAGTACTGTTTGTGGGATATATTACTGACTTACGTTAACATACCTCAATCAAGCTTCAGCTTCACAGAACAGCAAAAATGAACACACAGCCAAGTCCTTATTGAAGCTCATACTACAGGAAACAGGTTGCGCATCATTGGACCATGTGACTCACACATACCCAACTAACCACACTCACAAATATAGTGGATGATAAACTAAATTGGGAAAGGTGGGAAGGGGGTGCTCTTTAATGTGTTCGCAGGATAGACTGTTCTAAACAGCTCTGCCACGATGGACACAGGCAGAAGTGTGCACCTCAACGGATATTATATCAACCCAATGTTCTTTAATTCTCATCAAATTTATCCCCTCCAATCTTGAAGTGTCAGCCAGTGGCTCAGTTGGTAGCACCCTCGTCTCTGAGTCAGAAGGTTGTCCCACTCCAGAGACTTGAGCACAAAAAATCTAGGCTGACACTCCAATGCAGTGCTGAGAGAATGCTGCCCTGTCGGAGGTGCTGTCTTTCGGAAGAGATGTTAAACCGAGGCACCATCTGCCCTCTCAGGTGGACGTAAAAGATCCCACGGCACTATTTCGAAGAAGAGTAGGGGAGTTATCCACTTTGTCCTGGCCAATATTTATACCTCAATCAACATAACAAAAACAGATTATCTGGTCATTATCACATTGCTGTTTGTGGCTGCCAGGTTTCCTACATTACAACAGTGACTAGACTTCAAAAGTACTTCATTGGCTGTAAAGTGCTTTGGGACATCCGGTGGCCATGAAAGGCGCTGTATAAATGCAAGTCTTTCTTCTTTCTTTCTTGAAAGCAGTGAACCACACTTTGATATGGCCCCATACCAGCAGCAACCCTCCCTATGTGTTCACTTGTGCCCATTCTTCATGTGGGAGTCTTGACAGTGTGTATCGACAGGCTATTCAACAGGCGGCGTAATCCAGTTATTACCTGGTGTACAAACATGTACAAGGGCCATTGGATAGCAATCGGGAATGCCCAGCCCTGGGACGCCGAGATCAAATGCGGTGTTCCCACCCCAGTTCTCTAGATGAGATCAGCTAAGAGACAATGCCGTGTATTTGTCCATTAAGTCATTTTGGGAGTCCACTTACATTAAACTTAAACAAATCAGGGTTAGACAAATAAAGCAACACAACATTATCACGTTACTTTACTCATCATTGGGCATATATGCTTTAATAATCCTGAAATCAGCTGGAGCAATATTATCTTGAAATCACCATCATCCTTGCATTTCAGTATTTTTAAATTATTGACCCATAGTTTTCTGTGTATGTGATACATTAATTGCAGGCAACAGGTCCTTCATGTAAACTGGAGCCAAGTCTTTTTCTTTCACATCCCCCTCCCCCCTCCACCTGACTGTACTTTTGGTCCTTATGAACCCTTTCATCTACTGAGTTTAAGCCATTCCCAGGGTAGCTACTGGGTTGCGTATAATTTGTCTAATTAAATTTAAAGAAGGGCTATTTTTACAGAGCGCTATTTCATCATCCCCCTCCTTGCACTTCACGCTGTGGCCTTTAATGAGGCTTCAAACATCACTTTAGCTTCGGTTAAGATGGGCCGGCCTTGTTAAGACAGTCTTCATTTGTCAGGAAAAATTGCTTTATTGGGGTCATGGAATGCAAGGGCTTTATTTAAAGCTAATCAACAACAAAAAACCTGGACCCAAAGCATGTTCAATTGACCTTTAGTAAAATCTATCATTAGAACCCTCCTACAGAATCTTCCAGTTAAACACAGTCATAAATAATATCAGGTTTCTTTAAGAGAGTCACAATTTACTGCATCTAGAAGCAGTCAACCTCCAGCTGCTCCCCCTTCTTGAGGAACTAATGGATACTGAAGTGCTTATTCTTAAAATACTCTGATTGCATTTTTATCTGGGCTAAGCAAACAATCTGAAAAGTTTTCAGTTAATCCATTGAAAACTGCAGTTCCATGACTGCCTTCAGATATACCATCAGTTTGAACTAATCGTAGACTAAAAATGTTAATAAGGTGTTTACCAGTAAAATAAAATATAGTGAAGAGTTCAGCTTAATGGTCTAACCTGAAACTTAAGCCTATTGTTCTGGCCTCAATTTTAACCAGTTAAAAGCGACCAGGTTACTTACCTGCTCAAATGCTGATCATTTGCGACATTAACCTTTCGAAACATCCTCCCCACCACTTCCATGGAAGCTGGAAGGGCAGCCAAGGACCACCTGATCTTCGCCTGCTGGCAGCCACTCTGCACCCTCTTCACACCGTTCCAGGTGGAAGATGGACCTGCGGCATTGAAAAGTGGCCCGTTGGTTTCAAATCACCATGGAGTCCTGCTGCCTCTGTTGGGTGGGAAATCAACTCTCCGGAGTGGTTTCCCACCGGAAACCCACTTTGAGGTAAAATCAACCACTCTCTTTCTGATGCTAACTGACCCATTGTGTATTTCCAGCACACTCTTTTATTTTAGACTTTCAGCATTCACACTTTTTCTTTACATCAATGCTGATAAGGTATTTGGTTTGAAACAAAGCTATACAATGGTGTGATAAAAAAAGAAAAATAATAAAATTAACAAACTGATAAATGATTTCGTAATCTCATTAAAGAGGCTGACAATCTTTGAAGGTTTTTAATTTAAAATTTCTATTAATATTGAAATATCAAAATAGGTAACTTAAAACCCCAGGAAGAGGCTTGCTTGCAGGCTTCACGGATATAACAACATCTTCTGATTGTACCTGCATTTTTAGAAATAGCTATCAGTCATGCCAGAGCAGAATTTGCTGAACACAGAAGCATCAAAAAGATGCAATGGTTTGGATACTGCTCGTTGATAGTTAGAATGAGAGCACAGCTCAGCCTCCAGTGATATCCTACATGCAGCCAGACTCTCGAATAAAGATTTAATTAACACTAAACTGCCAAAGCTTAAGAATTCTTACTTCAGTGTTAATACATTAGGACAATCTTCCAGCATATCTCCAGGAACTTGGAAAATACACAAGGATATCCTGCTCAGAACCTTTCAGTAGCAAACAACTCCGTAACCACTGTGCATCTCTGACTGTGCAGGCAAATGAAAAATCTGCAGGAAATTAAACGGCAATAATGGAGAGGTGCTTGCCAATTGCAAGGTCTGATCCAAAAAGGTCTCTATTGTGCAACATAATTTCAGACTAGTAGATCCATAAATAAGTACTTCTAATCTTCAGAAGAGAAACTTTGCATATTCTACTTACTACTGTAAACTACAATCACTCAAAGGAAACTCAATAGGGCTGATTTTCCTCTCCCTACTAGTGCCCGCCCAGAAGTGGGTACACTGCAGAGGAAAAATGGGCAATAGTCCTTTGCTCCCATTCTCCCCTGAATTGCAATGAACACAGATTTCCTCTCTAGTTTTTCTGGTGCCTGCGCCTATAGAAGGTGCAGCAATATGTTAAATTTCATACCAACACCAGGGGCCCCCTCCCCCTGCAAACAGATTTCCTCAAATAGCACTAGGTGCAGTTTAGGGCCAAGCTGCTCCCCTCAAAAAAACCGAGCACTACTGATTTTTCACAGCTACTGTTTAGGTGCTATCTGTCTTAAGGGGCAGGCTGGTATTGTCAGGTTAAATCTTTATTTTTAGCTTTTTAAATATTAAAAAAAATGGTTTTGCTGCTCAGAACATTGTCAGTCTTCTATATTTAGTGATAGAGGCTGTTTTCAGTACTGCACAAAGCCCACTTTTACAATATGGCTCACATGGAGGCAGATGAGGGGACCTTCCCTCCATCATAAGGTCAGAAATGGGGATGTTTGCCGATGACTGCACAGTGTTCAGTTCCATTCGCAACTTCTCAGATAATGAAGCAGTCCATGCCCGCATGCAGCAAGACCTGGACGACATTCAGGCTTGGGCTGATAAGTGGCAGTAACATTTGCACCACACAAGTGCCAAGCAATGACTATCTCCAACAAGCGAGAGTCTAACCACCTCCCCTTGACATTCAATGGCATTACCATCGCTGAATCCCCAACCACCAATAGCCTGGGAGTCACCATTGACCAGAAACTTAACTGGACCAGCCACATAAATACTTGGCAACAAGAGCAGGTCAGAGGCTAGGTATTCTGCAGCGAGTGTCTCACCTCCTGACTCCCCAAAGCCTTTCCACCATCTACAAGGCACAAGTCAGGAGTGTGACGGAATATTTTCCGCTGGCCTGGATGAGGGCAGCTCCAACAACCCTCAAGAAGCTCGACACCATCCAGGACAAAGCAGCCCGCTTGATTGGCACCCCATCCACCACCTTAAACATTCACCCCCTCCACCACTAGCATACTGTGGCTGCAGTGTGTACCATCTACAAGATGCACTGCAACAACTTGCCAAGTCTTCTTTGGCAGCACCTCCCAAACCCGCAATCTCTACCAGCTGGAAGGACAAGGGCAGCAGGTGCATGAGAAAACCATCACCTGCAAGTTCCCCTCCAAGTTACACACCATCCTGATTTGAATGTATATCGCCGATCCTTCATCGTCGCTGGGTCAAAATCCTGGAACTCCCTACCTAACAGCACTGTGGGAGTACCATCACCACATGGACTGCAGGGGTTCAAGAAGTTGGCTCACCACCACCTTCTCAAGGGCAATTAGGGATGGGCAATAAATGCTGGTCTTGCCAGCGACGCCCACATCCCAGGAATGAATTTTTTAAAAAGCAACCACAAGCCCCCTCGCAGTTGCTCTTTTCTGAGCCACTAATAACTGTTTCCATACCAGAGTACAATCGCCCCCTCCCCCCAACACCTCCTCCTCACCACCCCAATCCCATCGACTGTACACCTGCTCCGCACCACCTAGAATAAAAAGTGAAGCCTCACAGTCAAACCAGCACCCTCCTCCTATTTCTGTACCATCTGCATTCTCACGCTTGTTTACTTTGTTTTTCTACCGACTGCTTGGCATCATTTTGGCACCATCTTACCTGTTCCCAACAAGGCAGACGACAGGCGCACTCAGACTAATAAACATGAAGACTACCAACATGCAATTCAAAGTTTCTGGCACGCATGCATTAATTTAGGGACTTACTGTTCTTCATGACAAAGTGTTCAGATAAAAATCCTTCCCCATTACCTTAAAAAAACCAAAATCCTTCTAGCTCTCCTGTGGGGCGTTACCTGTACCTATCCCTTTAATGCTGCTGGTGCCTTTAAGGCCGAGGGAGTACCCAGACTTCCTCCTGTCTTCTAGCTAATAGTATGCCCCCAAGTAGCACCTCCTTTATTTTAATTAGGCCCAAAAGTAAGTTTGGTCACTGTGGGCTCTACACTAATTGCTCCCAGACAACAGGAAGATCAGCCCCAATATCTGCTGCTTCTCAGACAATGTCATCATCATCTTTATAAAGAGGCTCAGTCATGTTCTGCTGCAAGATAGAAGGTTTTGCTGGGGGTGAAGTAAGGAAGTAAGGGACTATTTTTCACTGCACCACTGGTTTGTCAAAGCAGGAACCAAACCAAGATAGTACCTTGCATGACTACCCTACACAATACATTATGTCCATATAGCTCTAAATTATTAAACAACAACTCATGTTCTCTGTTAGACCTGTTTGTGTCTTTTCCCCCCCTCCAATTCAGAATACTCCTTGTAACCTTTCTGGAAACAGTGAGCCAAAGTAAAGGAAGAATAAAGAAGATCTACTCATTTGGAAAGAAAACCATTAAAATCATTTATTTTAAAGCTGGAGAATCAACATTTTTTGACTTTATTTGTGCCTACAACAGTACTACTAAACAAAAAGTGGTCTGCATACAGATATTTTGATTTAGATTATTAAAGAATACATTAAAAAAATGACCAAATAATACAGCACAGTAGGTGGAGCAAGGATTTGATGCACTGTACAGTGACTGAATATTTTGCCAATACCAGCAGGCTTGAAAGAAAATTAATTTTCAAAAGGACTAGACAGTGAATTGATTTAAGACATGAATTATGGCACTGGCTCTTCTACTCCTGAGGTCTGAGTGTAAATCCAATCTGGGAGTGAGGGATGAATGTCCACTGTTCCTGACAGCTTTATAGTTATAATAACTTTAATGAATTGTTGGCTAATACAGAACTACCTCAATTTAGAAATATTTGCACTGAAAGTCCTAGAGTGACGAGGAAGAGAATGAAAATTATCAGCCTGTGGTAGATAAACCAAACTGAGCAGTTAACCCTCCCATTCTTTTAGAATTAAAGTCTGTAGATCATTTGTCCTAGCTAATCCTTCACATCCTAGATCTACAATAAAGGGCTGCGAAATTGGAGGAGTCTTTAGTGCCGGCCGTTAAGGGTGGTTTGGAAGAAAAAATGGTGGCCGCCCTGCTTCCGACGTGGAATGCAGCAGCCACCATTTTGGGCAGGTTGGCATCGCTGCTGTTGCTTGTGCTCGCTGCACATATTCAAATGATCCAGATCGTGACGACAATCGGCATGCAATGTCTGGGTTGAAGCACGATCTGGGATTTTGGATGTCGCCGCTCTTAATAACACCCTCTCCAAACCACACATGGAAGAACATGCTTACAGCAGTACAACAGAGATGCTGCCAGCGCTTCTTAAAAGGGACACACACAACTTTCAGATGAGTTTAGATTTTTGCTTTTGGACTGGTTTCGTTACAGTTTATTGGAGTAGTGGCTTGGTGCAATACATTTAAAAAGTTGTTATGTGCAGGGAGTGCTGCTGGACGTTTGTAAGGCTTTGGCTCTTAAAGGAAGGCCTCTGAGAACATCACTCGCATCCAGTCCTGGGGGCTCTTGTTGCAGTCCCCCTTGGGCTGCAGCATCACATAGAGATGGAGCAAAGGCAGCAAAGGGGACAAGCTGCTTACAGAAGGAGGAGGAAGCAGCAGAGAAGGAAGCAAAAGCGGAACAAGCAGAAGAGGAGGAGGCAGAAGGAAGGATGCAACCCAGACAGCCCCTTTCTGGCGTAGATAGCCAGAATTTAATCATCCGCCTACGGTACCAGTGAACACAACCCCAATTCCCCTTTCAACATTTGTCCCACACCTTACCTTCCCTCTGTTACTGACCATCACAGCATCCTCTTGGCCTGTTGAGCCATTTGTGTTAGTACTGAAGCAGTTTTGGCATTTTTGATCAGCAGGAGGCAGTTCACTTTTAAGAGGTGCAGACTACTTGTTTTTGAAGGAATTTTAAATATTTTTATCTGCAGAAGGCAGCTCAGCATTAAGAGCTGCAGACTGCCTTGAAGAGGTGCAGGCTAACTTTAAGTAAAGCTAGCCTCACTCCAGCGATGCGAACTTCGTCCCCCTGCTGAGTGCACAGCCGGTCAGCACTGCGTTTCGTGCTAGGCTGTGCGCTGTAATCATGGTAATTAGCAGGCAGCATGAAACTGACATGCTGCCTACGCTTTTTGAACAGGCGTGGACATATCTCGCACCGCGGTGCCCGTGCCCTTTTTCCAGCGTTATTGAATTTCACCCCAAAGTATTTTGCAGTCCTTGGGAATACCCACTGGGCAAACTTACTCAGACCGTCAGACATGTAACAAAAGCCGTAACATAATTGGAAATGTTGAGCTGTAAACGCAAATGATTTTTGGGTTTCAAAATCAAAAACAGAGAGAGCGAGAGAAAATTGTCAAGAAAATGGCATACAGACAAACATCACAAGTTAATCAACTGATAATAAAAGTGACAAATTTATGAAATGAATTGACTTATTATGAGGCAAAGTCAGGGTATATTACATATGATTGGTATTGTGATCCATATCCCGTTCTATATTACATGGGTTATATTACTTTGATCATAGGATATATTTATGAACTTTTGTTTGCTACTGGTGCTCATTTGTATACTACCATAATAATTCTATAAATATTGGCACAAATAGGAAAACATAAACAAGCTGGGCTTTATTCAGAATGGTGTAAACACATTATCACACTGAACACACAATTAACCGGGAAGCTGTACCACTTTTACGATGGTTGATGTATTCAAGTATTCAATTAATCGTTTCAATAACTGATAGAGTATTCAATTACTAAAATAAGCAGTTGGCACAGCCTGAGAACAAAGGTACTTTTCATTGCGAATGCTAAAAATTGGTGATCGCTACAAATAGCTAATTATATCCAGTGTAGGTCTGGGGTTAAGTGATTTTGAAATGAATACCTGTCCATTTAGTCAACAACAGTTGAGTGTGCAGTCTCCTGTTTGGATAAGAAAAGTGTCCAACTGTTAATGGTCATAGGGTGTTCTTCTTTCAGTGACCTCACCAATTTCTTCAGTCAGTAACATAATCAAGTATCATTAAAAAAGTAGTGAAAAAAAGAAAACCTTCTTGTCAAACTGAAATACGTTCAACAGAAACTGGCAAGCAGGATGTTACTGTAAAGATTTACGGTCGGCTGCATTACAGCAAAGCTGTACAAGAATCACAGGTAAAGGTCCACTTCAGAATGACCACTCCACTGACTCACACAGTATATTCTCCAACGGCAATCACTAAGCTCCTGATTGTTCACAATTTAAGTTACTAATAAGTGTCTACTCGAAGCATTGAAACACTCTGCGACCTTAGCATTCCAGGAGGGGGTTAACTGAGTAGCTTCCCAACTTTTCAGGCTTGCCATTGAGAATGATTGGAAACAAAATCGTAGCTCCCCTGCCACAGCAAAAAATAAATAATGTGCTTTAGGCATTTGAATAGGACGCAGTGAACAGAGGGGACGAAGGCCAGCTCGCAGAAGTATTGGCTATGTCAAGTTTGCTGGGAAGGTTCCAGAACCCTACATCTGCTTGGCAACAACTCAGAAAGAGATAGAGTTACTCCTTCGTTGGTGCAGAGCTTTCCCAGGCTGCAATATATGAAAAACAGCTTTCTGTACATCAGGGAAGAGCCCAGCAGCACTGCATCATACATATTAATCTCCCCACTCTTAAACAGGGCTTATTGTCACATGGTGCACTAAGTTTACAAGCACGTACCGCTGTCGTGTCACGTACTGCCCCAACCATGTGATCTGTCTCAGTTTTATAATATAAACACTTTAACATCTTAGACTTTTACACAAATATGCTTAAGAACTTTTAGGAAAAAAATGACCGACACGAACATATTCAAAAAGTGACCCTGCTTATCTTACTTAGTTAAAATTTCCCCCTCTCCCCAATAGCACGTTTTTTTTTAAAAACGCACAGTACAAAATTAACACCATTATTTATTGTGCTCCTGCAGTAGTTTAGAGGAACGTGACCTGATTTAAGTATAATTGATCCAAATGTAAAAATCCAATGTTCGGAAATATCTCATTCACTCCTAGTTAGTAGAAGCCCTGTGTATAATCCCAATCCAAACACAACATTTCTATGAAATCTAGTTGAGTTTCTCAATATTCAATCCTATTTTAGACTGTTAAGCAAATACTTATTGAAATGTCCCAGGCACAAGACACAGGTTCACGCCCATAATTCTCCCACACTGAATTCACAGGCAAGGAAAGAAAAAAGAGAGCAACTTGCCCGGAGCTGCTCTACTACAACTTCTGGTGATCAGTTCCACAGCTACATCGCAAGAGACCTGGAAGCAGGGCTTCTATCTGCCCTTTTGGCCAGGAATGATATGTGGGCATAGAACTGGCTGGAATTCTCCTTGCCTCTTTCCTCACATACCCATCCTTTTGTGAAGGCAGCAATTCATGATGATGCGCAGCATCACAGGTGTTGGCAGCCTTTCGTTGCGTGTGAATCAAAACGGAGAGCACTGCTGGCTACTCGACCATGGGGGCCACCACAGCAGAGTCTGATCCTGTCCTCACTGGATAACAATAAGGAGCAGGAACTCTGACTGATATTTTTACTTGACCTACTTCAGGGATGCTGAGGCAAGTTGTGATGTCTCCAATGCCACCACAGCCGAGTTGGACGAACTTACCATAGATCAAGGATCAATCCTAGGATCTTCCTGGCCTGTATGGCTTACTATCACTTGATGCTAAGCATTTAACTAATGAATTAGTAGAGCAGCCTTAACTAGAATTATTAACAAAGGTGGGATTTAAAATAAAATCAATCATGTTTGGGTTACAATATTTTAAATAAATTTCAGTGGGGTATTTGAAGTGTTTCACACGCCCAGCATTTATACTATGTTTGAACAGTAAACTCACTCCAAAGTTGCATTGCTTAAATAGCATGCAGCATGCTGCAATTACATAATTATGCCAATGTAGCACTTCATACATGGTTTAATCTTCCCACTGCACACTTTGGTATAAAAATGCTGAAGCTTACGACTTAAAAAGGAAAAAGGCAACATTTTAAACTGTTCAAAATAAACAAACATTTACAAAAAAATTTGGGTGTGTAGGACTGTATCCACACAGCAGCAGATTAACCATGGGCAGTTTCAGACCAAAGTGGTACCAAACCAGCAGTTCTGGTCTGTTTTAAACCAATTCAGACTACAATGAGAAGAATGCAACCTAATTATACCATACACATCGAGGGACCAAATTGTGTTAAAAATCAGAGCTGCTCTGGTTACCAATCTCCAACGTAACTGAGGTCTGGAAACCAGATCCAGCCAGATTGAAATAACGCCTAACTCCACACAGGTCAAGAAAATTAGATGGGAAGAGGAGGAAATTCTGATTGAAAGGGTTAAGATGTTTTTTTTTTAACTATTCACTTCCATGGGGAGTTCATGAAATGGCAACATCCATTTCATTTTACCCCCACTCCCATAATCTTCCAATGTGAAAGAGCTGCTCTGCAATCACTAGAGACTCACGATCTACAAATACAGTACCTCAGTGTGACTTTGGATGGTTCTTTTCGAACAGCAGAAAGACATTTTCATTAAAGGATGGAAATCAGAAGATTGGAAAGTTTTAGCAACAAAGGTGTGAAGATTGGAACAAAATTGCCTTCATTACAGGAACAGTATAAATGCCACATAACTGCTTGATTTATTAAACAGAGACTGAACACCATTCACACATGGCTTTACATGACGCATTTTGATGGTTTTGGAACTGAACTATAGAAAACAACGAACAAAGATAATGCAGCTTTCATTTCTTTAAAATGAGCTCTGTAAAGGTCCAATCTGCAGTTATTGGGGCAGAGCACAAACTGACTTCACCAAATGTCTCCTCACTGTCTTTTAGATGTTTTAATTTGTTAAGAGACCAATCAAAATGATGATTCCATCATTTGTATCTGCTAACCAATGTAAAATGATAATCCACTGTAATATAGCTCTTTGCAAGATCTCAAATACTTTAATCACAACAGATTATATCAGTTTAACACGCTACTCGCTATGTGGGTGTTGGTACTGTTAACTATTTTTAGGTTCGAGTATTTTCCAATTTAGCTGCGTCACTTCAGACTAGAGGTTTTTTTTGATGGTACCCTTTAATCTGCTTTGTAATATGAAAGTTAGTAGCTGCTGGGGTGATATTAAATTCAGATAGGGTGTATCCATCTGATAATATACATTAGACAAACATCAGCTTAATTCTTTACTGTAGTAAGGAATATCAACTTTCAAGGTTAATCTTTTTACAGCAATATATCAAGATTGCACAATGGTTTTGTTTCCTCACAAGGGTACTGCTATTTAAAATGATCTGTATTAGCCCAGCCAGTAATACTGCCAAAAATATTCATGTGCTGTGGGGGTGTTTTTTCTGCCCCATTCTGGAAATTAGAACAGTTTTAACTGACAGAATTTGCAGTCGTTTCAGAATGGAACACTACTATCTGTATTAAAAGATAACACTTATAGTACCACTGCGACAGGAGAGACCATTTCTGGCAAGAAAAGGTCATTTATATTGACAGATTAGGTTTCTGCAGAATGAGTGCACCATTCTGTAGGTTCAAAACAGATTTGATTTAAAATACTATTAAACAAAATCAAAAACTGAGCACACCATTCTCCTTTGTGTATCTGTCAGTTCACAAAAACATGGTGATATTCAAGAACAAAACCAGCAGCAGCACTAAAGCAATTAGCTCTCCAGTTTTTTTTATTATTTTATAAACAGGTCGAGCATGCTGGGACTCCCCATTAAAGGGGCTGGGGCAGGAAAATCATTTTAGAAGTATCATGATATAATCAACAATCCCAGCTAAATGGAATATTATTTAGGTATTTCCCCTAGAAACTGCAACTTTGCCCAAGAAAACAAGGCTTTGTTCTGATTCTTCGTAACCCATGGTGGTTGAGCTGGGAAGGTTATGATGTGACGGGAGATCCAAATGGTAGTGTAGCTGCTTTCATATAAATCGCAAAAGGGGGAGGATTTCTTCTGGTCACTATAAACGAAGTAGGAAGATTTCCTCTGATCACTATTTCTTGTAAAATTGTAAGCATGTTCTTTTAGAATGTATTTACAATTTTGCTATAAAATAACATAGAAAATCTTCCCACTATATTTCACTAACGCATAGTGACTAAGGGAAATTCCTCCCCCATGTTAATTGCCATCTTGGTTTTCCAAAGGCAGTTTTGTTTTTAAAAAAGAACTGTTGTAAGGTGGGAAAATAATCTATGTTTTTTAACCTGTGCTAAATAAACAGAGTATCTGCTCTTTAGGCAAAATGTAAGTCAGTCCCAATTTACATTCTCCAAGCCTTAAGCTTACCTATCTGAAGTTGTTTGTATGATAACACTAACCTTTCAGCAAAATAATGTTATTAGGATACAGAGCCTATAAAATATCCTCAACTAGAACTCAATACACAGTGATATAGACCCGTCAGACAATGGAATGAAAGCTCTCCAGATCTGGCAGTGTATGAGCAATTTTGTGTGGCTGCAGTGATGAATAAGTCATAATTATGTACAATTAATCTGTTAATAATTGATAAGATTTGAGGTAATTAAAGATTTATTAATCACTTTTAAATCAAGCTCGTTCCATTTCTGGCAAAGATGATGAAATCTGTTCCTACCCTTTGGGCAGCCCAGCAGCTTTGTGAGTTCAGATCTGGCTTCTTAACCAGATGGCCACAGGTTGGCGTCCCTAGGCCATCGATTTGTACTTATCACAAGACCGGCACTGACTTGGGTTCATGGGATTGAAAATTCCTATGGGCCTCCATCTTTTACAAACTGTACAAGGCCAATTGGACTACATTAAATGTTTAAGCTCTTCTAATGGCTTGGCAGGTTAAAGCAGTTGCGTCGTACAATCAGGAGGGCCCCGGGCTCGTTACCTGCTCTTTGCTGATTTAGCCTAGCTCAGCCAGGATGGTGGCAGAGATACTAAAATTGGCCTTAGTATACCTGGCGTAGGAAACAGAAATGCGGCCACAATTCCCTCTCGTAGTGGCTAACCAGGAACCTCTATTGGAAGTGCAAGTGTGGACATGGCACAAGGACATGGTTGGATTTGGCTAGTATACCTCCAATGGTCAAATAATATGCCGACACTCATTGTTAAGTATCACACTTAAAGAGTGGTTGAAGCAGAAGGGTAGTCACCTGGGCAAGACACCAGAGAACAATGGACATCATGCAGCTGTACCCAAGAGAGGAATTAATACCTGCAGGAGAGGAAAGAAGGAAAAAACATAGTGGCACCGACATTCCGTGGGTGTTCCACTTTAACTTCAGTGGAAGATCAGTGGAACCCTGAGAGAAATGGTGTAAATGGAGGGAGACTGGGAGAATCCTTGTAGAATTTCTAGGCCAGTGTGTATTTACTACAAAAAAGGGAATTAAATGAACAAATCTTAACTGGATTTAAAAACAGACACGCAAACAAAAATGGGAAAATACTGTAATTGTTATGTGCATTTGGAAAACTATATTAAAACCAGGCACAAACATTACAATATATGAATATGTTCTCCATCACACAAGATGGTTCTGATTTTAAAAATAACAAAAAGCTCTCGTCAACCAACCTAATGTAATCCTACGGGCCCTAATATACTAAACATATAAGCATGATGGTTCCCCTTGGGGCTGAAATTCCTGTCTTCACTAATTTTAGCAATAAAAAAGGATGAGAGTAAAAATAGCATTCTACCTTTTCTTCAGAATTAATAAAGACAAAAATTTCGACCCCCTAGAATATTCATGAGCAAAGCACAGCCTGTAAATCCAGCCAATACTGCTAGTGCACAACTCGGGGCTGATTAACACTCCAGTGTGGCTGTCACACCTGGCTAAGTTCTGATTTGCTAATGCTGAGGTAGGGCCCCCTCACGGTATAGCGAAGTGTTTTGATGGTTATAATTTTTTAAATAATCTAATTGCAGCTTCCTTAGCCCGCCACAATCGTACATCCCATTGATCAGCCACACACTGCCACAAGTTGTGGAATAGGCTGCTGCTCAGCTGGCTCGTCTGAAGAGCCTTGCGTTCAAAGAGAAAAAGAGTTGCAGGGAATTTTTAAATTTTCAATTCCGCTCCCCCCATTTCATTACTTTTTGATGAGCAAGCAATTAGCTTTTTAAAAGTAAAACTTTCTAACAAAGTCTGTCTGCCAATTGAACTTTTTCCTAGAATGATATCAAACACAAAGAGAACAAGTAAAATAAGTATGTGTAAACCATGGTCAGTTTTAAAATAAAATGTAAATATTGGGATTGGGCCATGTAGTGATGTAGAATACTCTTTTCACCTCTGGAATCTCGGCTTCAATCCGGCCCAGACTAATAAGAAAGAAAAGACTCGCATTTATATAGCGCCATTCACAACCTCAGGACGTCCCAAAGTGCTTTACAGACAATGAACTACTTTTTGAAGTGTAGTCACTGTTGTAATGTGCAAGGTTGAAAATCTTCTGATAGCTGCAAGGGTTCTACATGAAATAAATCTGGGCCATTCTCAATGTAATTCCTAATGGGCGAGTTGCCCCAGCACTAATGGGTACTACACTGACAGACTCGCTCAGACAGGACACAAAGATCACTGACATGGAAACTGGTAATGTTGGAGTTAAGGCATATTGCAGAGGTACCGTAGAGTGGCACAGCTAATGCTAACACGGAGTGGAAAAGTGGAAAATAGTTCCATTCCCAAAACTGACAACCCACAACAAATGTAATTTTTAAAAGTTCTCGATCGTTACAGCTTTCACTTTCCAATAAGCTCAAGTTAAGCACAAGATCCTTCTACCCTTGCTGGATCGATAGTCTGCATTTTAAAGTCATTTAAAGGGGGACCATTACCTTGTGGGCAAACTCTGGTGCACTCCCAAGTTGCTGGGACAGCTCCCTCCAACATTTTAGCTGAAAAGTCAGCAGTGCTGGCCGGCGGGGTGAGTTCATGCTACACGTTAGATCAGCTGCAGACAGAGCTTTGCAATGAGATCTCCTTCCTCCCAGAAAAACCTGAAGGAGTAGACATGGTGATGTCAATGCCACACACCTCCATTTACAAACCAGCTAACGTGTCTTGGAAGACACATTAGCAAGTATCAATGGGTTCTTTGAAGACAAACAGAGGCTGGCTAGGTTCCCAGATGCCACTGAAAGGGATGAGAGCTTTGGTGCAGTTGCAGGCCAAGGCAGGATGAAAAGGGTTAAGGAACAATTCGTCAGTCTCGGTAATGAAATATAAACAGGCTATTCGGCACAGCTTGTTTATGAATAACAACTCCGTGTACAACTGGAGCCGTTTATTTCCATTTCAAATTGGCCCCACAGAACCGTCGGTTTACATTCGAGAACCAAGGATTGACTGTACATTTCCAGAAAGCGAACAGAGCAACAGTAAAATCCAGACTGAAATAGATCAAAATGGTTTATTTAATATATTTCAGTGTCAACAGATTTTGTTTTAGTTCCATGGTATTATTCTGTAGCTCCCTCCTCAGAGAACTAGAAAGCTTTATTGTTAAATAAAATTGCCAAATATATCCCATTTTATAAATTTTTGCCAAACATTTTTTAAAGTTTAACCCATCCCGATATGCTTTTAAATTTTAAAACTGTACCAGACATTGTAGTGACACACAATTTTGGAATATAAAAATAAAGAAATTGCAGCAATGCAGTCTTTCAAAATGTTTTCTTTAAATGCATGTCACCTGAGCCTGCTTCACATTTTCACAGCAGAGACACGAGTCTGCGCTGAAATGTGATTGTCCCCCAGGTTTGTTTGTCAATTTGGGAGATGTGGTTTTTAATTTCTCATTCAAAACTGTAAATCAGGGTTGTTTGTGGGTCCCAGCAGATAGTGCTCTGTTTAAAGTAAGGATTTCTATGTGCATTCTATTGTGTAAAAGGAGCTCTTTATTCCATTAAGATCACTACCCAAAACGTTGGTGTTAAATCATAAAGGAACTAAAGCTGGCATTCCCAAAACATGGTGGACAATGCTTTTTTAAATTTAAAGACCCCAAATAAGTCTCCAATTTTTAATGAAGCAGAAGTTTGCAACATCAAATATCATGTTGGCAGCAAGACTGTGACAGTACCGCAGGGTCTTCCGACAGCTGAGTGTTATCTGTCCTTCCACGCACACCCTCTTCATCTCTCTTTCTTCCTGGCCCACATTCACGCTCTCCAGATGGACCATCAGTTTCATACCGATGCCAACATCATCAAGAACAGCTTGCACGATGTTTGGGGAAAACAAAGATGATGGATTAAGTATCAGATGTGTGTGTGTGTGTGTGTGTGTGTGTGTGTGTGTGAGAGAGAGAGAGAGAGACTATGACTTTGTAGCTTAAATGCAACTTTGAAACATAGCTTCTTAAACCTGCTTTGCCAGGACAATGTAGTCAGTCCTTTTAAGAAGTGCTGTTTAAATTGAGGCTGGAAAGCTGGAATAGAGTCTCGGTGCAATATGTTACATTGCAGGCTTTCGTCCAACCCACTTTCCAAAGAGGTACAATCAAAGTCATTGCAACAACTACAGTTACACCACTTGCAAAAAAAATTACAACTACCTTGGCAATGCTAAAGGCCTACTATAGGTTCTGCACAAATTATTTAAGGACTCATTTTTTACTGCATCATCTTAGAATAATAAAAATGAGACAATACAACAGGAAATTACTTTTAATTCTATTATAAACTTTTCCTTTTTTTTGCTTTTCCATTTTGAGGCTGTATTTTGGTCCACTGCACAGACAGGCCTGGCAAACTTGCAGACTTAGGCACGGTCCGATGCCCTATATAAAATTACTGGAGACGCTGAACAATATGTTCCCTTAATGTTCTGTTAGCCGATTGCATTCTGAAGAATTTTTCACATCACAAGAAACAAATATATTTGCCCAGCTCATTTTCTTTCATTGATAAACAAAGTTGAATATTATGGGGCACAGTCAAAGTGAATTGTAGTATAAATTTTGCTTACAGCAAGATCTGGAGGAGTGGGTAAGGCGCTGCAAGAGTTTCATTCTAATCTTATTGCGGGGACAGGGCTCACAGGAAACTGACAACAGTGAAAAACAGCACAGAATGTTAACAGTGTTTCAACATTATTCAGACTACGTGCACTGTTGCAGTGTAATACACAGCCCTCTTCCCAATTTTCTGCTGGCTGCGATGAGGCAAATTTAAGATATTCAGGAAGAAATCAGAGGGATCGTAATTTTGGAAAATTAAAACATTTATGAATGAAAATGTTTTACCACCTCTTACCCCTCTCCAGAAAAGTGCTGCAATATTTTTACTTTCACCAGTGCAACTTAACAAGCAAAAAAAAAATGACTCTGGCTGAGAGGGTCGAGTGCGCTGTACACATCAGTTGTGTAGGCAAGATTTCTGACAGGAGCTCATAATAGCGTTGAGATCTAAACATTAGTTTTTTTTTAAACATCTAGTTTTCTTACATTCTCCAGCAGAGGAATACACTTGTAAGTGCACCATACAACAAGGTCTGTAGTCAAAACTATAACAAATACCCTCCTTTTCCATTTAAGTACACTTAAAAGTTTAATATGTAGTTATTTTACAACGCACTTACAATATATCTGAATACAGCATATTCCAGACATATCTTATAGTAGGCTGACACACAATAACAAGGAATCTTATTACAAAATGTATGTTATGTCTTCAAATACTAACGTACTAATGATCCCAATTGTGGCTGATTTATAACTGCATGCCCGATAAGAATCTTAATTTGAAGAAATGCAATGTGTGACTCTCATATTTAAAAAATAAAAATTATTAGAAAATATTTTCCTACTGCTTTGAGTACCACTTTCATTCCAGGGTTACTCTTGCACAGCTGGACTGTGTCTGAGGTCTGCTCTTTCTTCTGCTCAAGCGACAGAATACAGTACAAGGAAGCTGTTTTGAACAAGTATGTTTTTTAAAAAACTGAACAAAAAAAAATAACTTTAAACAAAAGATCTACAGTCAAACTGAAAAGAAACTGAGCACAGCAAATTTTGAAAAGAAGAAAGCAGAAACAAAGAAAATAAAACAAAATAGGAAGATAATGCAAGCAAAACAAATTATAAAAAGAAATTAGCTGACGCTGTGCTAATTGGTTTTATTTGAGGATTTCTTGAATAAACCCCTCATTAATTTTATACAAAATAAAGCTCAGCATTCTATAGATTGAAAATCGAAAAAGTCTTAATAATTGCATACGGCAATTATCCAAGTTATTACTTTTGGATATAAAGTGCTAACAATGCAGCTCGAAGCAGCTCGATGCAATGAGTGAACAATAAAGCTGCATGCATCAATTCAAATAAAGAGTCTATTCAGTTTTTACCACTGATTTTAAAATAAATGCAAGAAAGCAATTACACCAAGCTATCTTAGCTCCAATTCAGCAAACAAGGGATCATTGTCAATAAAAAAAATATTTAAATAAGGAGATTAATGTCATATAAATGTACTTAAATAAAACAATCTGAGAGACTATCTAAGCTAAGAACTGATTTCTAAAAGTTATTTTCCTGTAATCTCTGATGCCTTGAAAAAAAAACTTTCAAAATACACTAACCACTGCTATTTAAAAAAAATTCTAAGGTACTTTTGTGGATGTTTGCGTGAAGCAAAATAAATAATTGCACAGTACAAGAAAACAAATGTGGTTGCTTGAACAATTCCATATCCTATTCTGCGAGGAATATTTAACATCATGTACCCATATCTATGGGAATCATGATCAACAAAGCAGCTTCTACCAACAGATACTTGCTGGAATAATAACAATCCAACTGCAAGTTACATTTATCCTTATAATCAAAAATTGAACTCAGTTTAAATTGCCTTCTGGAGCCACTTCAAACACCTGCTTTCTACTAACTGCGGCGGAATTATTTGATTCGGTCTGTCTTTCTGAAAGTAATATTGAATATTTTCAAGCAACAGGAACTAAACCTTGTCTCATTGATGTAAAACACACTAGATCATTACCAATTTTAAGATTTTTTAAAATAAAACAGTTTATTGTTCTATTAAAAAATTAAATGGGGCATTCCACAAATAAAATAATTTATTTTATCTATTCAGTATTGAAAAGAGTTTGTATAATTAACACACAAGGGTTGACAGGGAATGGCTGGCCTTATAATTCTATTGGGTAGCAATATTCATTTAAAAAAATGATCATTCCTCCTTAAAACATATACAATTTAAATTTTAAATAAAGCTTCATCTGCTTCTTTCTGCTTTGAGCTACATTTCTCCAGTCAATCTTTTAAAAATACCAACAGAAAATTCTAGAAAGTAAATCAAATCTTCAGCAAGCTTGAACATAGTATCATGAACAGCAAATACCGTTTGGGGAAAGAAAACAGACTAGTCTTTCTGTAAAGGTGAACAATGCACTAAAATGGAAAAGAGAACTCGTTGCTTCAATTAAACAAATTAATAAAATTACTTCTTAATTTGCAGTCACTTCGGGCAGACAAGTTGAAGCATAACAACTCGTTCCAGCGAAAATTGTAGTATCAATCCCACTCATGACAAATGGCGGTTCTTTTTGATTTCAACAAATATGGATGCTATGGGAAAGCTTGAAAAACAAATACTGTGTAAGCCTATAATTAGCAAATAATGGACAATTCTGTGGAAATGACCCATAAACACAAAAGGTTTGGACAGTCTATAATACCTCCACTTCAAATCAGATGGATTATGTCTAATGTTGTGACACTCAAGTAACTCAAAGATCCTGTTTACCGAACCCACATCCCTCCTCCGTAACCTATTAAGGGAAAAACAGTACAAATATATATAAAGATCCCAAAAAAAAAAATTATTTTTAAGAAGAGAAATACAAAATAGCTGAAATTTTCCAAAGCCATTGAGGGAGAGTTTAGCCCGATATCATTTACAGGACTCAATGTTGTACCAAAATTAGCATGTTAAAAGTATGTTTGCATAAATGCATAAGATCCAAGAATAACAAGATGTTATGTTTTAAATATACTGCCTTTATTAGATCAGAATTGGACAGAAGGAACCCTAAATAAATTCTGCTTGGTGCTGCTAGAACCATTGTTAAAAAATAATATTAAAACAGTTCATTCCTCTCCTGCTAAATAAATGGAGCTGCATTGAGTTAGGTAAATAAATGTTGCCATGAAAGAAAAACCTGAAATTTAACTTTATCCCTGGTGGACAAACTGCAAATTTAAATGGTTAATACGACAAAGTGGTCAGGAAATGAAGAGCATCAGAGCTGCAATAACAGTTACGTATAAGATTGAAAGGTTTGGGTTTTTTTTTTAAACCGGGGGGTGGGGGGTGGGGGGGGGGGGGGCGGCGGCGAGGGGTGATAAGGAGCAAACTATTCTAACCATATTGGTTCTTGATGTGAAATCTCAGCTTTATTTTTATTTTTTGTCTTTATTGAATCTTCCTGTTTGTAAAGTGTTTGCCTCCGCTCAGTTTCACAATTACAAAGCTCCTGAGGTGATTTTAAATCAACTTTTCATCCTGCAAGAAACATGCTCGTGCCCTTGCATATCTACAACAGTAATCATTTCAAGTCAGATTTTTTTTGCTCTGTCTCAAGAAGTTGTGTTCTGAACTTCATTAGATTCCTGTGTTCTAATCCACAAACACTGACCTTATACCCAAAATGCCAATCCACAGCTATTTGTACCATAAAGTTATTTAGTTGTAAAATATGCCTACTGCTCAAGATCTAAACAAGTGCGTACGGTGCCGATTTCGTTGTTTGTCATTAAAGACAGGGGGCTAGATTTTCAGTATAGACAGTTTTGGGGCGCTAACCTTAGCGCCCGCCCGAAGTTAGCGCCCGCCCCAAAGTAGCGCCCCGTTGCCGGAAATTCAGTGGCTTCGCCCTAAGAGGTTGGTGGAGCGCTAAAAGAGGCGTTCCACTACTATCTTTAGGCGCTAAGCCGGCGGTGCAGAGCGCAACGCCCGAGCTCGGGCGCAGCGCACGGCAGACACTCTGGTGCCAGTGTGCTCTTACAGGGGAAGGGTGCATGTGTTCTTTTCAAAAGCAGAGTCCGGGGGGGTGAAGAGGAGGAGGAGTAGTGGTGGTGGTGGCGGTGGTGGTGACACCGTTCACAACAACACACTGGATCCTTCCACACAACACATGCAGACTGCCGTTTATAGTGCAGGAGGAGTGCCCTTTAATTTGCGCTCCCCAGGGTGTGTTGCGTTCCATTTTACAAACGCTCTGGACGCCAGCCGCACAATGGGGCGGTCCGACTGAAGTTTGGATTCGGGGCGGCCAAAGGGCGTTGCACGAGGATGTGACGTCATTTTCTGCGCGCGCATCCGGGCGGCCGCTAAACTTTGCGCCGGCGCTAACGGGCAACTTAATTTGGGGCGGGGCGCAAACTGCGCTGCGCCCGGGCGCTACACGCATAGCGCCCGAAAATCACTTCTCTTAAGGCGCTAACTGCTGGCGCAAGCAACTGAAAATCTAGCCCATTGAATTTTATGCTCTACCTGTGACTGAGATACGTACAATAAATAGCAGTGAGAAATAAAAGCAGAAGAATGCTTGAAGTACACAGCAAATGTGTTTTCTCTTTTTATTTCAACAGTTGCAGCATTTCATTTTTATCTTTAAATAAAAAACAGGATGGAAAAAAGGAAGAAAAATGCGCAGTTGTTAAATTACTAACCATGTGTTTCTGTTTAAATCTGCCTTAAAATCAAAATTAACTACACTTAAACACAATGGCTTTGGCAGTAAAAGGCCTACTTTTCAAAATGCACTTTCCTTAGGAAGTTTAGGACATGTCGGTATATCAAAAAGTCTACATAAACGGCAGGTAGAAACTGCAATTATTTCCCTCACAGTAGGGAAAGCAATCTCTATAAAGTTAACTGTACATCTTCTTAAAAATAAAAATACAATCTCTCTCCCCCCTTCCCAGCATTCATTTAGCTGAAATGGGAATTTAATGATATGCCCAATACTGTGCTATGTATTTTGGCAAACAAAACAAAGGCAGGAGAACAAGGCTGACTGTGTTTTTTATTTTACTGCTGCATAACACTACTTTTAAAAAAAATTCTCTTTAGCCTTTATTTATACTGGCTTCACCACTCTTTATCAGCTAACAACATAAAGACCACAATCTTGTACGGGTTTTGTTCAGTGCATTTACACCTGCTGCTAGTGCAGATCAAAAACTCGGCTCAAACTGTATAACCCAATGTTATATTCCTGGTGCGAAAACGCAGAAAGGCAAACCGAAAGACTTTATCTTGTAAAGGATGTTCATAGAAAATGGTGGTGGGGGCAAATTTCTTAAATCTAAAACCAAATTAATATGAAGGATAAAAATCAAAACTTTTTTTTGTTTTCCAGTGTTGAAACAAAGCAGTCACATCAGAATCTGTTAATTCTCAATACATTAAAACCAGTTACTCTATCGATTAAAAAAAACTTCAACAAGCAGTAGTTGTATGAATTGTACTAATGACAAATTTATTTTAAAATAGTATGGCATTCATTTTACACTGTATCAAAATCTATATCCCACTCCTTTTTTTATATAAGAAAGAGATAATGTTGCATTGGTAGGAACTGCAATACCCACAGCTTTGTCCTGGAGTAAAGTTAGGCTCTTTCTTGGAAACATTTTGAAAGCAGCTTGCTTCTTATCGGAAACCCAGTCATACTAATAAGCTGTTAGAAATCAAAGCTTTAAAAGGAATCACTTTTCCTTTTTATATTTAAAAAACAAAGATTAGTCGCTCCGCAAATGTGCGAAATGGTTGGTAATTGCAACCACTCCATTCTGCCAGCCGCGTCCATTATTGAACCTTTACAGGATTCAACAGTAGCGTTGTTGAAGTCACAAATATAGAACAATGAAAGAAAAAAACTATCTCCAGAAATGCTTCAGGAAAAAGATTATTAAAAATACCCTCCTTGGCTCATGAGTGCTTGTAGCTCAACATTTAAGTGACACATTTTATATTGTCAGAGGCAGAGTAAAATGAGCTTCTAGACAAATATTTTAACTCCGACTACTGGAAAGAAGTAATCACAGATATTTACACAGATAAAAGTCATATAACCTCTCACCATGAGAACAGATTGAGATGCTAACATTGGCTTCTTTGCCTTTTTTCTTGGAGAAAAAAAATGACCATAAAATCCACTAAAACAGAATTCAAGAAAAGTCTGAATAGGTTCATTAAGATATTAAATCCAACTACTGTAAATGTTTATTGAACCGAGCAATTCTACTACACGTTTTTCTGTAACAATTTAAAATACATTCTTTAAATATTCAAAGTAATGATTGCAAAAATGGGTCATTCTACATTTGCAGTTTTAACAGTCAATCAAATACAGACTGTAACTCTTAAATCAGCTAAAAAACCTCCAATCCTTTAAAAAAAAGCATCAGCAGGCTATAGGAAACAGAGGGACACTCCCTTAAAAAAAAAACAATATTGCAAAAAAATTGCTTCACGTCACCAGATTACTTGAAATCTGGCATTCAAAAAAAAACCTTTCTTTAAAAGTATACGAGGCCAAAACAGACAGGGAAAAAAACCCATAACATATTCTTAACTAAATCAACTGCAACCAGAGCCCAAACCACATGATGAAAGCCTTGTATCCCAGAATTAGTATTTATTAGAGCAGATTACAGAGTCATTGCTTTCATAAGTTGAGGTATTGCCGGAGAGCTCAGTGAATCAACATAATATTGTGAAGAATACTTCAGTTGAGCTTTCTCTCGAATTTCACTTTGAAAGAATGGCACTGCCCACAAATATGAATTATGCTAAACTTCTGCCATTAGCATCTTCAGCCACTCATCAGGCCATTTGTTCATTTCATTATTTGGTAGTATCATTCTGTTGTAATTATTAGTAACCCATTTCCACAGTTTAAAGAACTGACTTTAGTAAAATATTCAAAACCTATTGTTAGTTCAAACAAGTTGCAGTTTTGCTTGATTTAATCAATACTGTAGGCAGCATGTAAACTTGTTATATGCAACATGTACAGTACTGTGCTTTGACTGATACAGTATTGACTTTACAGTTTAACCATGCTGGTTTATTTTTCTTTTACTGAGGCTCCTTGTGTGACAGTATAGGTGCACAAACCATATATCAAAAAGCCATACCATGTGTGATAGAATAAGATACACAATGAGAAGGTTCACAGAGATCAACTATCACCTGAGTTGGAAAGATTGGTGGTTTGTTTCCTGATCTACTGCTGCTCCCAATACGACATCCTCTTTGTATGTATTTAAATCAAGAGGATTTATTTATAATGTACAAGTCTGTTTTTTAAATCTAAAGTGTACATCCATAAGCCTTCTTTGTATCCAGAGTATGAATACTGACACTCTTGTACAAAGATAATCACAGCCATGATCTCCTGTACTATGAAGTCAGCCTGACTCAATCTCTACCAGGCTGGAATCCAAAACCAATGAATCCTTGATACGGCCTTCCGCAGCCCATTTGTGATTAGTCAAAATGGGATCCTTTCATGTGGGAATCAGGATATTGTATAATAATTTGATGAAATGTTTCACCTGTACATTTTCTCAAAACATCACTGCCTAAAGTGTATTGATCTAATAGTTAAGAATGTCTTCAAGACATGACATCATAATATTAATGAGATTGTGTCTAGAAAGCAAAATTAATTATAGGTCATGGGTACCTAATTAGATCTAATGGATTTATTGTACTTAACTGCCTCTTGGAATGATTTATGTATGCTTTATGAAAGCATTGATATTTTATAAAAGGCTATTACCAATAGTTCTACCATTTCTTTCCTTGTGCATTAAACACAGAATAAACAAGCCATTTTGGGGGACCTATTTTCTTTATGTTTCTGTGCACAAATAGAACATGTTCATAGACAGCTGCAGACATTATAAATTGTTCATTACTCCCCTCCACCCCAGTAGCACTTTGGCTTGGGGGGAGGGGGAGGAGGGCTGACACATAACATTGAGAGAGGAAGCTATACCATACAGTTTCTCCGGGTATTTTCTCCTTTTGAATGGAGAAAAAAACAGGGAAAACGGCATAGTTACCTTCTTTTCAGCGCTCTGCGGATAGTCCCTTTGACATAGAAATAGGCAACTAAAAAGCAAAGTTCACGCATAAATGCCACTCATCTTGTAGAACTCAGCCCATCCTTTACTCAAAACTTAACTTTCTGACTTTAGAAATTAAATAACTCCTTCCTGCCACTAAATGTGTGTGATAAAGTTGTAATTTTACACAGAGTAATGAATTGAGCACATTGAACTCTGTGGCCATATTTGTGTAAGAATTTTTCTTCAAAAAATCTGTGACATTTTGCTTGCAAATTACATATAAATAATCATGTAGCATTGCTGCTTGCGAAATGTCTCAAATCTTTGCTTTCTCAGCCCCACCACTTACTTGTGTGCACCTCTTCATTGGAGGCACAGCAAAAACTAGCTTCAACAGTTGAGGACTGGCTATCTCAGAACAGCATACGTTAAACCGCCTAGTTCCCATCTAAAAAATTGACAGAATTATTCTTCATTGCGCTGCAGAAGAATAAAATTAGTTTTCAAAAAAGTTTTTTTGGCAATGACATCAGGAGTATGCTGGCATGTTTCCAAAGATATATGTACAAATCAGGGAGAGTAGAGGTTGGACAGTAATTGTGCTTTTTATGTCAAAGTTATTCCAACTAAAACACAAACGGCAACTTCCTATGAAAAGAAACAACAGATTAAAGATAATTATGTCTTTCCTTCATTAAAAAACAAAACAAAAATTACAGGCAATAACCCAAGGCTATTATCAAAGTGGAGTGAATAATTAATGTTTACATTTTCTTTTCCCTCCGTTTGCATAAACAACTTTCTTTTTTTTAAATTAAAACATTAGTGTGAATCAATCTTGGTGCTACTTTAGGCATTAACATCCTGCAAATCTTGAACTTCAAGCAGCTCCAGCTATTTTTCCCTACCCTGGACCACCATGATTTAAATATTTTGGCAACATTTTTTGTTTTGCATACTTCAAATAAATATAATTAAAACTGTCAAGCATATAAGGATCCCAAATCCAATTTGTGCAGAAAAACTTACATTTTAACTTTTTAAAGTCTAGTACCTGAGATTTGAGGAACTGAATTACCTTTTCCTGTTCCTAAAATTTCCTATTCTAGTACAAGGTTTTTACGGCAAAATTGTTATTTTAAGTCTTCTTTGTGCGGAGAAAGTGCAATGGATTTTTGTATGTAGATATGCAAAACAAGGCCAATAAAATCAAAAATTAACTTTAAAATTATCTCTATCAAAATGTCAAGAATCAATAGAGTACATGATGACCAGCGGCATTTGATAAACATTTCCATTCATGTGGGACCCGGTCACCTCAGTTGTGGGATATTTATCACTTCGCACTGGAGGCCAAGAAGCATTTGTTATATAGAATCACTGCACCGTTGGAGGTGCTGTCTTTCAAATGAAAAATTAAACTGATGCTTCGACTGTCTGTTCAGGTGGACATAAAAAATCCTGTGGCATTAATAAAAGTAGAGCAATGAGTTTTCCAGTATCCTGGTCAATGCTCCTCTCTCAATCAGCACCACCTAATACAGATTAACTGATCATTCATCTCATTTACTGTTTGTGGGACCTTGCTGTGCACAAATTGTCTGCTGTGTTTGCCTACATAACAACGGTGACTGTATTTCAAAAGTGATTAATTGGCTGGGAAACACTATGGAATAAGACATTACATGAATGAAAACTTTCTTTCTCTACTACCATCCATGTGCATATATTTTTTCCAAAAATTTTACATGCAGTTAAAATTCAGTGTGCATTCCAAGCTACCGCAGTCTGACTTCACTTCCGATCAGCATGTCATACAGAGTTACCTTATCTGACTATTCATCTCTAGCCATATGCTCCAGGCTGCACCCTCTAACTCCAGATTAGAGACAGAAATATTGTTTTGTTTCCCACTCTGACCCCACTTCGCAAATCTTCACACATGACAATGGCAATGGCCTTCGCATGACATGTATTGCTAACAACTCAGGATTTCTTACCAAATGATCTGCTAATTGTGCAACAAGTGAGGCTGATCAGTCTCTCCACTGTACTTGAGGGGCAATTTTAGCCCTACCCACCCGGGAGACTTATCCGCTGACATCCTGCTCCGTTCCCATTGCCTTCAATTTTAACCTCATCTCTGAGCAGGTGGCAAGGATGCCCGCCCGAATCCAGTGCGTTCCTTCAATAGATATGCAGGTTGGGAGTCTGATGACATCATCGGGCCCCGATGGCTATTTTAATCAGTGGCCTGGGTGAGGAACGGTAGCATAGTGGTGATGTTACTGGACTAGTAATCCAGAGGCCTGGCCTAATAATCCGGAGACGTCAGTTCAAATCCCACCACGGCAGCTGTGGAATTTAAATTTAGTTAATTAAATGAATCTGGAATTAAAAAGCTAGTATCAGTAATGGTGACCATGAAACTATCGGATTCTGGTTCACTAATGTCAGTTAGGGAAGGAAATCTGCCAACCTTACCTGGTCTGGCCTATATGTGACTCCAGACCCAGAGCAATGTGGTTGACTCTTAACTGCCCTCTGAAATGTCCTAGCAAGCCACTCAGTTGTACACAACCACTACGAAAAACAATAAGAATAAAACCGGACGGACCACCCAGCATCGACCTCGGCACTGGCTTCGGATAAGACAACAGCACACCCAGCCCAGTCGACCCTGCAAAGTCCTCCTCACTAACATCTGGGGGCGTGTGCCAAAATTGGGAGAGCTGTCCCACTGACTAGCCTGACATAGTCATACTCACAGAATCATACCTTTCAGCCAATGCCCCAAATTCCTCCATCACCATCCCTGGGTATGTCCTGTCCCACCGGCAGGACAGACCCACCAGAGGTAGCGGCACAGTGGTATACAGTCGGGAGGGAGTGGCCCTGCGGGTCCTCAACGTTGATTCCGGACCCCATGAAGTCTCATGACTTCAGGTCTGCACAGTCCTAGTGGAGACGAAATCACGTCTTCAGACTGAGGACACCCTCCATCGTGTTGTGTGGCACTACCACCGTGCTAAATGGGATAGATTCAGAACAGATCTAGCAGCTCAAAACTGGGCATCTGCTGTGGGCTATCAGCAGAATTGTATTCCACCACAATCTGTGACCTCATGGCCCAGCATATCCCTCACTCTACCATTACCATCAAGCCAGGGGACCAACCCTGGTTCAATGGAGTGCAGAAGAGCATGCCAGGAGCAGCACCAGACGTACCTACAAATGAGGTGCCAACCTGGGTACTCTGCAACACAGGACTACAGGCATGCTAATCAGCGGAAGCACCATGCTATAGACAGGGCTAAGCGATCCCACAATCAACAGATCAGATCAAAGCTCTGCAGTCCTGCCACATCCAGTCGTGAATGGTGGTGGACAATTAAACAACTAACGGAGGCTCCATGAATATCCCCATCCTCAATGATGATGGAGCCCAGCTCGCGAGTGCAAAAGACAAGGCTGAAGCATTTGCAACCATCTTCAGCCAGAAGTGTCATGTGGATGATCCATATCGGTCTCCTCCTGAGGTCCCCACCATCACAGAAGCCAGTCTTCAGCCAATTCGATTCACTCCACGTGACATCAAGAAATGGCTGAGCGCACTGGATACAGCAAAGGCTATGGGCCCCGACAACATCCCGGCTGTCGTGCTGAAGACTTGTGCTCCAGAACTAGCCGCACCTCTAGCCAAGCTGTTCCAGTACAGCTACATTACTGGCATCTATCCGACAATGTGGAAAACTGCCCAGGTATGTCCTGTCCACAAAAAGCAGGACAAATCCAATCCGGCCAATTACCGCCCCATCAGCCTACTCTCAATCATCAGCAAAGCGATGGAGGGTGTCGTCGACAGTGCTATCAAGCGGCACTTACTCACCAATTACCTGCTCACCGATGCTCAGTTTGAGTTCTGCCAGGACCACTCGGCTCCAGACCTCATTACAGCCTTAGTCCAAACATGGACAAAAGAGCTGAATTCCAGAAGTGCGGTGAGAGCGACTGCCCTTGACATCAAGGCAGCATTTGGCCAAGTGTGGCATCAAGGAGCCCTAGTAAAATTGAAGTCAATGGGAATCAGGGGGAAAACTACACTGGCTGGAGTCATACCTAGCACAAAGGAAGATGGTTGTATTTGTTGGAGATCAATCATCTCAGCCTCAGGACATCGCTGCAGGAGTTCCCCAGGGCAGTGTCCTAGGCCCAACCATCTTCAGCTGCTTCATCAATGACCTTCCCTCCATCATAAGGTCAGAAGTGGGGATGTTCGCTGACGATTGCAGTATTCAGTTCCATTTGCAACTCCTTAGATAATGAAGCAGTCCATGTCCGAATGCAGCAAGACCTGGAAGACATTCAGGCTTGGGCTGGTAAGTAGCAAGTAACATTCTCGCCACAAAAGTGCCAAGCAATGACTATCTCCGAACAAGCGAGAGTCTAACCACCACCCCTTGACATTCAATGGCATTACCACTGCCGAATCCCCCACCATCAACATCCTGGGAGTTACCATTGACCAGAAACTTAACTGAACCAGCCACATAAATACTGTGGCTACAAGAGCAGGTCAGAGGCTGAGTATTCTGTGGCGAGTGTCTCACCTCCTGACTACCCAAAGCCTTTCCACGATCTACAGGGGACAAGTATGGAGTGTTGTGGAATACTCTCCACTTGCCTGGATGAGTGCAGCTCCAACAAAACTCAAGAAGCTCAACACCATCCAGGACAAAGCAGCCCGCTTGATTGGCACTCCATCCACCACCTTAAACATTCACTCCCTCCACCACCGCTGCACCATGGCTGTAGTGTGTACCATCTACAAGATGCACTACAGCAACTCGCCAAGGCTTCTTCGTCAGCACCTCCAAACCCTCAACCTCAACCACCTAAAAGGACAAGGGCAGCAGGCGCATGGGAGAACCATCACCTTCAGGTTCCCCTCCAAGTTAAACCCCATCCTGACTTGGAAATATATTGCCGTTCCTTCATCGTCGTTGGGTCAAAATCCTGTAACTCACCCCCTAACAGCACTGTGGGGGTACCTTCACCACGCGGACTGCAGCGGTTCAAGGTGGCGGCTCACCACCGCCTTCTCAAGGGCAATTAGGGATGGGCAATAAATGCTGGCCTTGCCAGCGACACCCACAACCCAGGAACGAATAAAAAAAAAGGCAGGAAACTGACAGAAGGCATGCAGTTGAAATGTGGGAGTTAAAATCACCTGGGCGTAATGCTGCCAAGGCCAGGGGGGTTGGCACTCGGCCTCCACCCCCGATTCCAGCTCCAGGTTAAAATAGGGGCTTTGGAGTTCCAATGGCACCCAGCTGAAATTAAACAAAATTCACCCGAACACTCACCAGAAGACTAAGTCAGTCATTAAGATTCTGATCTGGCATCAACCAGATGGTTAATAAAAGCTATATCTTCCTTACCATTTGGATTGTCCTAATTTTGGGGATTCTCATCAATGGCCTTGACACGTCAGGTCTGAGTCACAATCTATACAATTCCACACAGGTAAATTGTCTCTCAAAGTCTCCCATGATTATTTACTGTATTTTATTCCCAAGAGACTTTTTACCCCGTTTGAAAGTTATTTTCTTCAATCTGTATGTTGTCCTGTGCCACATTACACCTTCACGACTAATAGCATGTAACATGTGACCTGTCCGGGTGTTGCTGTCCATCCAGGTGCCTGCAGGTGTGGAACAGCGGCACATGCTGACTCACCTGTCAATCCTTCCTCTTTTTGAAGAAGCGTCTTCACACAATTGGCAATTCCTCAGATGGCCCGGTCTGGTGGGCTTGGGAAATCACAAGAGAAATTGGGGGGAGGGGGTGGGCGTGATGTGCCTACCATAATGTGTTTCATTTTAATAAACCAAATCCAGTACACCAGACTGAGTAGTTTCTGGACCTAACAAAACTATTCCGCACAACTTTAACAAAATTGCTACAATGCTTGACCTTTGACCCAGATTCCGGCACTGATGACTGTTGTATAACACCATATACAAAACACAGCATTTACATCTTTGAGCACTTATATATACGATGAACAAAGTTTGTAGCAACTAATTCTTGACTTTTGTGAATGGCGGTTAACGGGGTCTTAATAACAAATCTTTTATTAATTAGATGAATATATGTTAACCGTGGCTTAATTTTATTTGGAAAGACAAAAAGGGATCAATTTGAAGTTAATTACTGAAGTTTCTGGAGCATTTTGAAGAAAGATGCAACGGATTTAAATTCCTGGGCAAGTCTATGTTGTATAGAGTGTCACATATTATGCAAATTAAATGTTAATTTGGGGAACTCTGAATTAAATATGCTTGTGTAAACTGGTCTATTGGTAGTGAGCTGTGGGAATCTGGACAACTGTGTTTTTAAAAAAGGCAGCTGTACTAACTCCCACTGAAAGCATGGCAGAGATCGCTTTCATGTCTTTACAATTTGTGTTTATGAGGTGATAACATTTTTACAAATGCCATCATTTTTGCTTTTTTATATTGCAAGTGACAGACCGACATTTTACAACAGGCTTACAGAAAACAAGAATTGAGCGCTCTGTCTGTAACGGACATTAACTGTTGAATAGAGATTCATATGCAAATGAGGCAAGGGGCTGAAGAAACTTTCACTCAATGCTGTACATCAGGTCTGACCAGCGATGACTGCAAAACCAAAGGAGGACAAGGAATAAAAAAAACACTGATATTGGGGTTAAGCCAGTAACTGGAAGCTTGCTGGTTCTCAATTAACCTGTTCTTTCCATCAAGGCTTTCTTCAAAAATTGTGTTATTTTCAACCAGTCTGCGGCAACCACTGAGCCAATTGTTAAAAATCTGTCAACTTGCAATGTCTTTCACCAAGATTGGAAACGAGCTAATTTCAATATTTGACATCCCAGCCATTTTAATTACTTCATCAAACTTCGGTCTTTTCTGAGACCAACAGGGGAATTAAAAGATGGGACTTTGCTAAATGCCTGTGCACAGTAGTGCATCTCTGCCACTCCATAATGGAAATTGTCACAAGCCATCCAACTTCAGCCAGAAAATAAGCCAATTGCCTTATCACATTATAGTGCACTGGGGGGAAGGACTACCCAACATATGTATGGATACACAAACCGTAGGGTTTCTGCCCATACAGTTTTGCATTGTAACAGCTGTCCATAAATTTCTAAAATAGAAAGTGGTCAGCAAATCCTAAAAATCACATCCCATGGGTGTGGGAGGGCAAAATTCTGCTAGAGTTATGGCAGGGGAGAGGACTTAAATTTTGTGGGGGGGTGGGGGGGGAAGGAATCCAGATATGTCACGTTTCTACCCCATTTAAACTGTACAAAAAATCCCAGAATGGTGGCAGGGCATATACTTTTATTGCTCATCCCCCTACATCCCAACAGCAGTTTGGGGGAGTGTTGGGGTTCTTCCAGGAATCCTGCTAGATACACCCAAGTGGTGCAGTGGAACCTACATCAGCAGACATAGGTTCTATTTTGGACCTACTGAAGCTCCCTGGTGACAAATCCAAACGGAATTGATCACCGAGGATTCAATTATCATAATGGCCCTTCCTTCAATATTAAATAAATTAAGAATGTTGTCCCACCTCAATCTTCAGACCCAACCCGCTTCTGACTCCCCCTCTCACTACAGCAGGGTGCCACTCTAAGGTCACACTGCTTCCATCAGGCACCCCTGTTGTGTGGTACAGGTGTGGGCACCTTCCACTATTATTTAAATGACCCCCTTCCTATTATTTAAATGAACTGTTTTGAAGTGTAGTCACTGTTGTTACATAGACACATGCGGCAGCCAATTTGTGCACAGCAAGATCGCACAAATAGCAGTTAAGCTGTTTTTTTGGTGCCATTCGTTAAGGGATGAATGTTGGCCAGGACATGGGGAGAACTGCCCTGCTCTTCTTCAAATAGTGCCATGGGAACTTTTATGCTCATCTGAGTAGGCATACAAGGCATGTTTTAAAATCTCATCCAAGAAATAGTACTTCTGCTAATGCATTATTTCCTCAGTACTACACAGAAGTGTGGCCTAGATTATGTGCTCATATCCTAGAGTGGTGCTTGAACCCATGTCCTTCTGACTCAAGAGATCAAAGTGCTACCACTGAACCAAGCTGGCGCTTATAACCTAAAAGTACATTTCCCTCATTTATTTCTTTATATCTTGATGTGGAAGTATTAGTTATTAAAGTTAATAATGTTTTCAATGAATTTTTATCAACAGGAAACCAAGCCTCAGAATGCAGACCACAATCCTATCCTCTACCTACTCTTATCCTGCCCCTATCTACTTTTGGACTTAACAAAATGTGTTAAATGGTATGCATAGCATTGACCAGGGAGTTTTACCTAGGTTTCTATTTGAAGTAAGCTGGGGCAGTCTCAACTAAGTCCCAAGTAGATTTCAGCCTACAGCACAAAATTGGCCATAATTTACAAAAATCATCACTCAATTAACAATTTCAATCAGAAAGTCTGAAACAATGATGCAAAAATTCAAATTGGCACAATGGAGGGGTGCTTTATGGAAGCTGAGGTGAAGGCATATTGTCAGGGTAGAGTAGAGGGTGCTTTATTTGACAGATTATATCTAACCAGAGAGTGCTTAATGCTGCCTTCTGGGTGTTAGAAATGAAAATTCCATTCCCTAGCACTAGCATTCCTCATTTCTATAATGGACACAAATCAAAAAGTTAAATAACGGAGAAGTCTATAAAACTGCACCTTGTATTCAATACTGAAAGGATTAACATATACACAAGCAGACCACAATTTGGCCTGGATTCCTTCACTATCCTCATGCCCCCTTTCCTCTAATGCAGCACTTGTTCGTTACTCCGCAAGACAGGGACAAAACAAGTTATATTACACAGAGAGAAGGAAACATCAATAGTCAAAAATCCCATAGAGCTGATTTAAAAAAAAATTCTATCAGTTGTTGGCATCACTATCTATGAATGACAAGGCAAAGCTAGGTATCCATAATCCCTAAGCTATAGTTAGTCAGTGATCCTTTGAGCTGTCATCAATCAGTCACTATCACCCATCTTTGGGGAGCACCATATTGTTTTCTGCAGTATCGACAGATTTATTATTCCTGTCCCATCCTTTCAGCTGAAACTGATTGCATTTCTGCATGGAACCATGCCGTCTCATTTTACATTCTTAGTCCAATTTGTACCCACTGTCCCAGTGCACCTCCTGCAGTGTAACACAGTGCACTTACTATACAATGGGACAAGTCAACCTGACCATGCAAGTGACCAAAGTACCCCCAAAAAGAAAGCTTTTTAAAGTCATTTTCTTTGCAAGCCCAAAAGTCTGGTAAGAATAACAGAAGATTGTGGAAATAGCATTAACTAAAGTGGTAAAAATAGGGAACAGAAACAGAAAATGCTGCAAACACTCAGCAGGTCAGGCAGCATCTGTGGAGAAGGAAGTAGGGCTAACGTTTCAGGACTATGGCCTTTTGTCTGACCCGCTGAGTGTTCCAGATGAAAGTATCTGCAGTATTTTCCTTTTAGGTTAAGATATGGATCATAGTATGTTAGTCAATGACAATAACATTATTGTACACTTGGAATAGCTGCACTTTTTGAACAAATGGCTGAAGTAAAGTCTTCACTTTCACAGAGCTGTCTTACAGCAAAACGGTTACATAGCACAAGGGCAGAGGGCGGTTTATTCACTACTTAGCCACCAAGTTACAGGAATTGATCCAAATATAATCAACTCTTTTCAGAAAACTAGCTGATACAATTTAATTCACAAAAAGAAACTAGCTGCTTATTTTTTATATGCTGCTGGCAAATTGAGGATACTTGCTAGTAAATTAAAGCAACAGGTTTTGGCTTGTGTACACATTAATTGCTAAACCTTTCCAGCTTCACAAAAGCAACAGGTGTCAGGACCTTCAGAACAGGTCAAGCTTTCAAGATTTGTCACCCAAATATTACCTGATTAAACATGGAGTATGTGAAATGAGCTTCAGTATGTTTTTCCTAATTAATAACTATTTAAATCTACTTGACAAGAAAATTATGGCCACCATGTAAATTGGGACAGAGTAAAATCCTCTGCCTGTTTCATTCGAAAGACTGGAACTTAGGTTGATATTTTTAATTTGCTTTTGCAACTAGAAAGTTTTAGACTCCATTCTTTTTAATGAATTCTGCCTAAATGTTGTTGTCTATTAATGTTTCTCAGTTCTTCCTAATACAACTGTCTCAATCAAACTGATTATTTAAAGGTCAATAAAATTAAACTCCAGACATTAGTGTCATGACCCTATCTCCAGGCCGTTTAATATGGATTGTATGGTAAGCCTCATTTGTTCCTTTTTTCTTCGGGTGAAGTTCAACCCTTACAATACTTGGTGCCAACCACTAAATAATAATTATGAAGGAAAGCCTGAAAATTACTATACGTAATGTTATCATTCAAATGCTCAACATACCTGCACCAAATCGTCCCTTTGCTATTTTAATGGAGGTGTTTACCCACTTGTTTTAGATGAATTAATGTCTGTTAAAATAGAGGGGAAAAATGGCTACCAACACATTAACCATTTGTACAATAACACCACTCAGTAATTTCCAGACCAATATTATACTGTTCTATTTAATGCTGCCTTTATGCTGCAACTACTAGTTTGACTCTGGTGTCTGTTTTTTTGCAGTATGAGCTGGCACCAATGAGTACAGAAGAATGCAGAGCTGCCAGTATTACTCAAAGTGCTTCTCTGCCTCACTGCACTGGAAATCCAGAAGAAACTTTAACACTGGTGAAGAAGCGACAGTCCTGCCAGTCTTTAACTTGCATTCTTGTGTTGACAGTTTAGAAATTCCAGGGCTCCGATTTTCATTTTGGGTGCACATTGGGCGGGTGGAAGGAGCAATTGCACCGCCCTGCTCGATGGCACCAGCGAGAGAGGCCTGAACCATTTTCATGGTCAGGCCTCATTAGAATCCTTGCAGCAAGCTGCCAGCGCTGAACGAGCGCCATCAGGCAGCTTGCTGATCGGGGGCGAGGGAAATCTGGTAGCTCACCACTGAACCGAACAGGAAGTAGACCCTTAAGCGGGGGAGGAGGGCCAATCGCGGAGGGAAAACGGGGGCGGGGGGGGGGTGGAAAGAGGGGTGTCACAGAGGAGTCAGCAGGAAAATTCTTGTGGGGCCAGGAGGAATATTCATGTTCCTCTTGGCCCCCCAAAAAATGAGTGACACAGCTTTTTTGAAGGCTTTTCAGAGCGGTCCCTTTAAGGACCGCTGACTCGGCTGGTCAACCATCAGTTCCACTGGAACACCAAAGTTGCATTGCAGTCCCACAGACGGTGTAGGACCCCTATTTGTATATGTAAGTAGGCTCCTGCCTGTTTCAGGAAGGGGCGATGCTCACTTGTTTCCTGGCCCACTCCAAAATTGCAGCAAACCAGGTGTCGCCGAGAATGGGGTGGTAATTAGAACACAGTGATATTCAGCTTGCAGGAAAATGGGGACAAAAATCACCCTCTCCTCTCACACATGTACTGGAGTAGAACCTCTGTGTGATAGGGAGGCCAAGTGCCTGCAGAGATGGTTTTTACAAAAACCGTCTCTCTTTGTTAAGTGCTTCTTCCATTTAATATGTTTACACTGGAAAATCTTTACACATAAAAACATTTCCGCATTTTGACTCAAAAGGCAGTGATAAGTCTCAGGACAGTAATGCGAATGAGCTACATATGTGGAAGAGCTCGAACACCATCACAATGAGAAACCCGAGACCATCAAACTGACTTAACAAGGTAAACAAGTGAGCTCGAAGGTCTTAAAAACATTCTTCAGGTGTTCACTAACTGTCCTGCTTCCTGGTTCCAGTTATGCCTCCACATATCCCTGCTGAGTTGCTTTTAATTATGCATGCCCCGACTTAAATGTCAGTAATGAGAGTGATTGCAGTTAAGTGAATAACTTGTTTACTGCAAATGTTTGTTTACTACTGAGGGGTTTAAACGAACATGGAAACATCAATACTCTTGCGATCTACTATTAACTGCAATGGAAAGCTGTTTCAGATTTTAAAATCCACTTTACCCTTCAATTTGAGGTTGCTGAGTTAGAGTGTAGAATCAAGGAACTATTTACCCCGTCGGTCATATTGTGTGGGTGCTTGAGGAGGTAATTATACAGTTTGGACTATAAATATAGGAAAATTGACAATCTGGGGAAACAAAAATGATGTAATGCATTATTGGTGTACTACTTACTGAAAATAACAACTCTACAGGACCAAACACATCTTAGAACTGCCTGGTGTTTCCTGCTCTCACAGAGGAGGGGGAGAAGTCTTCTATTAAAGCATATATCCACATCCATCATGTGTTACAAACTATTTTTCAGCTAAGAATATAGAAAATTCACATCCACACCCAAGCCTCTAGAATGCTGCTTTGTAACCAGCTACTAGAGACTATGGGGTAGATCTTGACTTTGTGCAATTGTTTCAAATGGGCAATAACGAATTGGCAGCTCATGTTCCATCTCTCCTGATTTTTATTTCCACTGACTTCAATGGAAATAAAAATTGGGAGAGATGGAAAATGGGCTGCTGCTGACTTGTTATCACCCATTTTATACTATCGCACAAAGTCAAGACCTATCCGTGTGTGTGAGCCATGCTGTTTTTCCCTCTCTCCTTGCTGCATCCTCTGATAACTCTGGCTGAGATCAAGAACTCACAGCCTGAGGAGGTCACTAGCATTTATCTGCATCTCACCAATCTATGGTACAGCAAGTTACCATTTCACCCACTGAGCAGTCGAAACTTCTACACAATTCAAATACTAACATCTCTTGTATAGCACTAACTGAACCGGAATCAAGTGATTTGTTGTTTGGAGAATTAAAGGAAAATAAGCATTTTGATGGAGATTTCTGTCCAATTTTATTCCATACTCCTCTGTTTATTTGTACATTTCAGAACAGCTAGCCCAAGAATTGACAAGGAAGCATTCCTTTGGTGGGTAAAGGGAAGTTTGTTCACACACAGCAACATTAAAAATCATTCTTTGCAGGTTTTTTTTTTCAAATCCGGTTATTAAAAAGATATTTTGTTAGTGTTCACACAGGATAAAGAGAATTAAAATTGGACACTAAAGGAAAATAAATTTTTTGGTAACTCGTCCCACTGAGACTCTGCTCCAGCACAGACAAAGGAAAAGGATACATTATCATTTCCAATGTCATGTGTAAGGGAGATCTAAAGACAGATCACTGGCACAGCAGAGCTTAATCTGTGGAATGTTCAGTTTGTGGATTTGTGCTGGCGACTATTTGAATTTATCAAATATGATTAGCAGTCCTAATGGCAAAAGTAGTTTAAAGCAGCAATGATATTGTGTCACAATTTTGTAAATTTTGATATAAGGTACAAAGAATTTCAAACTCATTCTCCTCATCTTAGTCATAACATTGGGGAGATGCTGAGCAGAGGCATATACTTCCCTAAGGAAAGTGGCAGTGGGACAAGGGGGGGGGAGGAAAGCCAAGACACTCATGACATTTCGAACAAATTTTCCTAAGTTATGTTCATGGTAAAGAAATTCAGGTTTTCTCAGGTAAAGTTAGTTACCTTACTTCATGCATTTTTCTACTCACCTGAGAAACGTGTGCAAGGTATGTTGCAATTTGCAGAAGATCAGGGAATCCAGCATGAATGCATAAATTGTGTGTTTCTCAAACGGGACTCCACAATGAAGGCTTAAACCTCTTCATAATGGCTGATGCAGAAAGAACAAATTCTTAATAAAGGCCTGCTTCTTTACCTCCTATTTGTGCAATGGAAACATTTATGATTTGGCAATGATGCGGCGCTGCAGCTTTAAAAAGAATGTATGGTCATTCGACTGAACAATGTTCTGACAGTATCCACCATGGCACTAGGCTGCAAGACATTCTTCTCAACGACCATGGTCTAGAAATTCGTTCGGGCTCCGAAGGGTCCAATATAGCAGGCGGCCACTCATTCCGCTCGGATGTGTGTGCACCTTTGGATGTGGCTCAGTCAGTTGCAGTGAATGTGAGACATAACATCCCCACCCCCCAATGGTGAGGCATGTGAAAGGAATGGCTTGGACATTGTAGGGATGCTTTATGGTGCTGGTGTGGGGTGGTGCCAACCTGGTGCATCATGTGGCAGCCAGGGTGTACAGTGTAAAGTGAAGCTAATCTGGACATGGTGAGGCCATCGCTGGTATCCCAGGCAGCAATGTGCGCGGGTGATGATGTCCTGTGTCCAGTGCAGCATCAGTTGATTGCGGAGAAGGTTGGTGTGGATGTTGGTGCTGCTGGTGTGCCTGGTGAATTAATATGTGAAGAAACCCTGTATGTCATATCCTCCAGCACTGCCACTTACCACGGCCATGACTTTGCCCCTGCCCGTAATGACCAGCCTGTCTTCCTCCGGAGGGGAAAGGGTGTGCGGGCGGGTTCGGCCTCCTCCGGTAGCCACCTCCTGCCTCATGTTGTGCGTGACCTTCTTCTGCAAGAAAGAAGGGAGTGTGTTGGAGACAGCATTGTGAACTGTTTTGAAAATGTGCCCGTCACGTTGAAATAGTTTGTGTGTCATGTGCAAGGTGTGAGAAGCGAGGGTTTCAATAGTAGTGAGAGTAGGAAGAGGAGGTGCAGTGATGTGTGTCTCAGTGGTTGTAGGAGAAGGTAAGCGGGGGAGGGGAGTATTGGGAGTCGTGAAGCGGCAGGTGGTGCAGGTGTGAGGAGAGAGAAGTTGAGGTGAGAGGCAGGATTCTTACCATGACAACTCTGGTGAGGTAATTGAACTTTTTCTTGCATTGTAGCCATGTTTTGGGAGCTAAGCTCACGGCATTGACCTCCTCAGCGACCTCTTCCCACTGGCAGCAGAGGTGTTGCCCGGAGGGCTTTCTTCCCGCCTTGGGGGACAGGACAGGATCTCCCTCTTCCTGTCCACTACCTAGACCACAGCCCCGTCCCCTGCGAGCCCATTTTCAGGTGTGATCGAATTTCTAGGCCCGCTAATTTTTATAAAACTGTATTATTTACACAAAGCCTTCCTATTTAAACCTAGCCAAAATGGCAGTTTATAGGAAAGACTGTTCCATATCACGTGAATTAGATTTTAAATAGTAACTACTATTTGTACTAGCAATGCTTTTACTATAAGCTACCCGCTAAAATGAACCAGCTGATATCATTGCCAGGCAATCTCATCTCATGCCTTTGCCAAAGCCAATTTTGAGCAGCCTACTGGACAATTCCAATAGTTGCCAGTCATGACTTGCCCTCTGATTTTCTGTCACCAGTTGGGAAATGCCTAATCTCCGATAATATTTTGGGCCTTTGTTACAGAAATGCAACTGAGAATGTAGTGAACTCCTTTGAGGCAAACAGTACCATGTAATGAACACAATATTCTGAAAAATATATGAGAGTGGACTGTGGAAAAGAACAGATTTAATAATGATGACATCTCTCAAGTGTATGTCACAAAAAGGCCTAAGCATCAGAAATACTTCCTTAATTACCTGGTGTAATGGACAAAGGGATTAGGAATGCCACGATTTTTATTTTCAAGCCTGGGGCAAGAGTACTACTGTCTGACGATAGCTGTATAAAAATGAATAGGTGGCAGTGTACTGAAGGGTGAATGTGGCCACACAGACCTGTACTGAGTCAGCTGTACAGTGGATTCTTCTCATTCCATCAGTCTAATGGATAGCAATTGAATTTAATTAGTAAAGCAGCTCAGAGTAACAGCACGCTGTGCAGAGTGAAATGAGAAGCTCTCTACAGAAGACTTACAAAGAATGTCTTTTTAACTGCCATTCTGAGCAGCGATGAAAGCCAAATGTTACCCTCACAGTTTACAACTATAAATTAATATAGTAAAATGTAGAATGAAGTCTCTCTCCTCACACTTTTTTTTATAAAGTAAAAAACACACAAACCCTCCTATAATTTTGTTGCTAACAAGAGAGACTCAATTTTGCCTGGCTGGTCACAGCAAGCAGGCAAGTTCCAATGATTGATTATTGTGGTATCTCTGTATCTTTGACTTTGAACCATGACCTCTTTGTGTACAAAGAGGGTTGGGACCTACCATTTGCCATCTGGAAAAAGGGACTGTGCGTAGGGAAAAAGATCCAGTATTAATCATCCAATTAAGAACGCACCAAAATAGAGTACTTAAGTGCTATGAAATTCAGTCAATTTAATAATTTTCTGAATTAATTGCATTTTTGTACAACCTGCTCTCCAGAACTAGCAGGACTCATTTACACATTTACTATTACTCCCTGTACTAAAAAGTAGGCTCAAGTTTGTCTTTGCTCGACTAATCTGCAAGCACTTTAATTAGCCTGAAGAAAAGTGATTGTTCACTTAGAACCAAAAGAAGAAAGGACCGAATTCTCACCTATTGTGGGCTGTGGAGCATTTTTCTAGACAAATTCACCAATTAGTCTAGTCACATACAGCAGTATTCTCTTGATTTCTAGAGACCAGCTACGCTAAACCACCTCTTTGAAAATCCAGTGCAATTATGCGGAGGGCTTGAGTTTCTATCGGGGGGGGCGAAGAGACAGTCTACTGGGAAAAGTTATCTCCAGGGGCATTTTGACTCCCCACTGAGGACATTTTTTTTGCTGAGTAAAAAGAATGTTGTATTGATCTGATTACACTGCATACTCACAATAGAACAGCATACTTGATGCTGAGAAAACAGTTGCATGATACTCTGCAACTGTTGTGACCTCACCAAGGGTAATTTGGGTAGCACCCCCCTGATCAGCCTATCTTGGATCTTTTCACTCAAGTGCCAAAACATCTTACTTTATACACAGGGTAGAACTTTAACTTTATAAATAATTTCTTATATTATTACAAACCAAATTTCTTTTGAACAAATCCTGTACAAAAGTAGGAGGCAGCTTCCTCAGAATGAATATCACTGACTGAATTTATTAACTACCCCACAATAATTAGAAGAGCAATTTAACAGCTTCATCCAAATGATTAAGTGACTCAAGGACAAAACAGCTTGGGGGTGTGGTTTCAGTTAAGGTTAGTACTCAAGCCTTCTTGCACAAAGTGCAATGAACTCCTTCAAATCACAGCTACCAGGGAGTATGAGCAGAATAATAATACTATTAACATATTCTGCAGCACAGTAAAACAATGCATCGTACCAACAGAAATGCAGCTTGTTTTGACCACACAGCTTGCTCCAAAGTCACCGACTTCTTTTCGTTTCTTCACTTCATGCCACAATTTCTTTCAACTCAGCCAGTCCATCTATATTTTTTTCTTAACATTCCCAATTGTCTCATTGCTCTTGGAAAGGGACTTCACATCCCACTACAGCTAAGGCTGGGAGCATCTCCCCTCAGGGAAAAACCTTGCTCAAGCTAGGCTCATTAACCCTTTTATGCCTTCTCTAGACTGGCCTCCTGAAAGAGTACCTCCTCCTTGAACTTACTTGTTTGGATATGTTCAGATTCTTTCTCAACAGTCTGGTGAACATAAATTGGATCTCCTTTAGAATACTGGCGAGGAAAGTGGACCTCCTGCCATCCTGATGTACAGACATTATGACACTGGTGCCCCATCTGTTCCATTGACCTCTTCAGTTCTGGTTCCATAACTCCTTCTGGCACTTGGCTTGGCTCACTTAACTGCTGACTGTGTTTCGGCAATGGTCAGCTGTGCTTAGGGCCAATCCCAACCCAGAGCAGGTTGAGTTGGGTGGTTTCAACACAGCATCAGGGGAATACACACAATAAATGCACAATATATATATATATATATATATATATATATATTAGAAAAAAGCTCAATACTGGCTAACTCACAGATCAGCTGGGTTGTTGCACCTGTTGAGGAGGCTGCAGGTGAAGGATTGGGGGAAGAAGAAATGTAAGTAAGAGTGAGTTTTAGATTTGTAGCCCTATTAATCAATGAAAATCAGTGCAAAATTTACAAGTAGTCTTGAAGTTAACCCTAGGAATTGAGTGGGGTGGGGTGGCGGGGAAGAGGTATGAAAAAAGTAAGCACTTTTTTTGGAATGAGTCCAAAACATCTATCTGTCACTCAGATTTCCAAAACACTCTAGATTAAGACTAAAAACCTACTGCACCGGTGGTAAAAGCATCACTCCAGAAGGACCTAAGTGCAGAGCAGTTGGTAACTAGACAGGTTTATTTGTGAATTAGAAAGCATTAATCTAATTGAGGACATTGAGATGACATCATAAAGTCTACAAGTGGTCCCTGTTTGTCATCTGAACCCCGATATTAGATTGTTTTAAAATTTACCTGGAGTTCCCTATTACTATGTATAATAGACATATGGCAGTGAATTTTCTTTGCAAATGTTTAAGCTTTACTAAGATGCCTGCACATTGCCTATCAAAAATGTTGTGTGATACAGGACCTGAAGGTAAATTGATTTTACAATATGCAAAGGATGATGATGAATGACCTGAGGTACTACCACATTATTTTTACTCACATTAATTTATTTTTAATACAGTGAATCACATCTTTTAAATAGTATTTTTATAATGCCACATGCTTGCAATCTCTCAAACAGTCCGAGCTTCCCTCTCTTCTCCGTACTAGGATATTGCAATGGTACAATAGCACAGCCCACGCTCTCCCACCTGAAAACATAGTGGCAAATATGCTGCAAATTATCACAACAGTGGCTACTATTCAGTGGTACTTTTCGCCCAGATACAGAACACTTTAAAAGATAATTAATTACAGGTCCAAATAGGTAAAAGCACAGTGGCAAAGTTTGACTGTTCAGTTTCACACTTGAACCTATGTAGACAAATGAAAGAGGAAATGTCCTTTTAAAACGGGGCTATGCATCTATACAGGACCTAGAACTTTGGCATTATATACTCTGCATAAAAAAAGCAGGTGCTCATTAGAATCAGCTCCACTTCTTGCTCTCTCTGTCTTTCTCTCTCTCACACACATACACTCACTTAAAAAAAAGCCAAGTGTAAATTATGATTGTAACCCTCATTAGGAAACTATTACCATAGTGTTTTGTACATCATTTTTTTGAAGAAATATTAACTAATAAATATCCAGCTTTCTGTTTTTTAAAAAAAAAAGAAAATCAACAGGATTGTTGTCATCTGTAATATTCTCCTTAATTTGGCCCAATGAGTATTGAAACTCCCTCAGGGGAACAAATTTCTTACGTTCGATCGACAAACCTCATTCTCTTTTTTTTATTTAGCAGCCATAAGGCAGTTTATTTTACCACTTTTTCTACCATCTGTACCAACTTTCCCCACAGACCGCTGCAGCTGTCCAGTGTAATGTGTTCAGTTCCTTTTATTTTCTGTCCAAATAGCTCGTAAACAATTCAGCAATATTTATAACTGTTGTGTCCCTTTTGTTCTGGCTAGTGGAAGGAGGCCTGGTCCTCTTCTTTTTTGATGAAATATCACCTATCACACGGTATATTGCCACAATGTGATAAAGGATGATAGAAATTTGTTTTTAAAATAGCTTGAAAAAAACTATGCAAATATATCATTAATAATTAAAACTCAAAAGCAAAATGGAAATGCACAAGAATGAAACTCCACAACAGAAGGCCACCATATGTCCTTTTTGTTTCAAAACATAAAGGTATGAGATATGATGGCATGTCAACAGAGTCACCCATCATTGCTAGTTGAAAGTTTTATTTTAAATCCAGCCAATATTTCATATTTGAAATTATATGCAGCATCTATACATCAACTGCTCTTCTAGTGTCTATAAAAATATTTTACAATCAGGCACTATATAAACTGTGACTGTCCGAGCAGATATAGGGACATAGGAGGAGTAGTAGGCCAGTTAGCCTCTCGAGCCTCTTCTACCATTCAATGAGATCATGGCTGATCTGCAACTTTACTCTTTGCTCTCTTCACTCAGTGGGTTGTGAATCTTTGGAATTCTCGATCCGGAAGCTCTGTGGATGCTCAGTCGTTGGGTATATTCAAGGCCAAGATAGATAGGTTTTTGGAATTCTCTATCCGGAAGTTCTGTGGATGCTCAGTCGTTGGGTATATTCAAGGCCAAGATAGGTAGGTTTTTGGACTCAAGGGATAGGGAGATCGGGCGGGAAAGTGGAGTTGAGGTCGAAGATCAGCCATGATCTTATTGAATGGCAGAGCAGGCTCGAGGGCCGCCTGGCCTACTCCTGCTCCTAATTCTTATGTTCTTACTCGCCTTTGCCCCATATCCCTTAATACCTTTGTTTAACAAAAATCTATCAATCTCCGATTTAAAATTAACAATTGATCTAGCATCAGTTGCTGTTTGCTGAAGAAAGTTCCAAACTTCTACCACCCTTTGTGTATAGAAGTTTTTCCTAATTTCACTCCTGAAAGGTCTGGCTCAAATTTTTAGACTATGTCCCCTCGTCCTAGATTCCCCAACCAGCAGAAATAGTTTCTCTCTATCTACCCTATTTGTTCCCCTTAATAGCTTGAAAACTTCGATCAGATCACCCCCATGGCCTTCAAAATTCCAGGGAATACAACCCTAGTTTGTACAATCTCTCCTTGTAATTTAACTCCTGGACTCCGGGTATCATTCTGGTAAACCTATGCTGCACTCCCTGCAAGGCCAATATATTCTTCCCAAGATGTGGTGCCCATAACTGCTCACAGTATTCCAGGTATGGTCTAACGATGGCTTTGTATAGCTGCACTGTAGCTTCTACCTCCTTGTATTCTAGTCCTCTAGATATAAAGGCCAGCATTCCATTAACCTTTTTGATTATTTTCTATATCTGTTCATGACATTTTAATGATCTATGTACGTGAACCCCCAGGTCTCTTTGGACATCCACTGTTTTTAGCTTTTCACCATTTAGGAAGTACCCTGTTCTATTCTTTTTAGGTCCAAAGTGGATGACCTCACATTTGCCTACATTTGCCTCAGTTTTGACATTCACTTAATCTATCAATATCTCTTTTTAATTTTATGCTTTCATCTACACTGCTTACAATAACGCCTATCTTTGTGTCATCTTTCTATGCCATCATCTAAGTCATTAATAAATATGATGAATAGTTGAGGCCCCAACACAGATCCCTGCGGGACACCACTAGACACATCCTGCCAATTAGAGTACCTGCCCATTATCCCTACTCTCTGTCTCCTGCCGCTCAGCCAATTTCCTAACCAGGTCAATAATTTGCCCTCAATTCCATGGGTTTCAACCTTAGTTAACAGTCTCTTAGGGGGGACTTTATCAAATACTGTCTGAAAGTCCATATAAATAACATCCATAGACATTCCCCTGTCCACTACTTTAGTCACCTCTTCAAAAAATTAATCAGATTCATCAGGTATGACCTACCTTTAACAAATCTATGCTGGCTCTCTGATCAGCTGAAAATTTTCAAGGTGTTCAGTCAACCTATCCTTAATTATAGACTCCAGTAATTTCCCGACAACAGATGCTAGGCTAACTGGTCTATAATTCCCTGGTTTCCCTCTCTCACCATCCTTAAAAAGCAGAGTGACATGCACAATTTTCCAATCTAACGGAATGGTTCCTGAATCCAGAGAACTTTGGAAGATTATAGTTAGGGCATCAGCAATGTGCTCACCTACTTCCTTTAAAACCATCTGGTCCTGGGGATTTGTCACTCTTTAGTGCCATTATTTTCTTCATTAATGTTATTTTACATACGTTAATTTTGTTGAGTCCCTGTCCCAGATTCGATACTAGTTTCCTTGGGATTTCCGGCATACTACCCTCTTCCTCTACTGTAAATACTGACACCAAGTAATTATTCAACATTTCCTTATTATCATTGACAAAATCACTGCTAGCAGTTTAAGGGGCCAACATTGCTCCTGACTACCCTCTTTTTCCTAATGTAATTGTAAAAATTTGTGTTGGTTTTAATATCCCTTGCAAGTTTCTTTACATACTCCCTTTGTGTAGCTCTTACTATCTGTTTTGTGACCCTTTGCTATTCTTTGTATCTTTCCCATTCGCCAGGATCTGCGCTATTTTTTGCAGTTTTGTATGCTTTTTCTTTTAGTTTTATGTCATCTCTTACCTCTTTCGTCATCCATGGCTATTTTGGGGGCAAGTAGAGCTCTTGCCCCTTAGGGGTATAAACTGCTTCTGTATCACAAATTCTTTTTTGAACCGCTCCCACTGATCTTGTCATTTTACCCATTAACAGATTTGCCCAATTTACTGTGGACAGTCTGTCTCATCGCATTGAAGTCAGCCTGACCTAAATCTAGAATCTTAGTACAGGTAGACTATCCTTTATCCGAAAACCTTGGGACCAGCTGTGTTTCGGTTTTCGGAATTTTTCGGATTTTAGAAGGTTTTCATCTCCGTATCTGACAACAAACACTGTTGCTTAACAACAGCTTGTAAACACTCGGGCCCTGCCTTGGAAGAGTCTCTGAAGCTGTTGCTAAGCTACAGAGACTCTTTCCACAGCCTGACTGTTTAAAAAAATGCTAGGGGAAGAAAAAAAATGCTAGGGGAACAAAAAAACCTAACAAAACGGCTGCTGATTTCTGCCGTTAGATCGAGGTTTCCGGCTCCCCCTGCTCCGTATCTGAATTCCTTGACTTAGCGGGGGTCTGGGGCTCGACTGCCGCCGCCAGTTGTGGGAAAGCCGGATATCGGCTGACTCCTACACTAAGCTGGCCCGCAAATCAGGTTGGGGGGGGGGGGGGGAAGGAAAGACTATCGGACGGGCTGCTGCAGCTATCGGACGGGCCGCTGTATTGTTGGGTTCACTCTCCCGGTACCTCCTTCACGCTGCCCGGCTCGGCCTGCAATCTCCTACCCAGGAGGGAACTCTGTGACCCTCTGCCCTGCTCACAGGGAAAGGCAGAGCTTCCGGACCACTCCCGTCATGTTTGGCGCCACTCGGGTCATGTCGTGTGCACGACTTACGCTCCACGAAAAAACTTTCGGTTTTTAGAGGTTTTCGGAAGTGCGGATAAAGGATAGTGTACCTGTAGCTGTTTCACATTTCTCCCTTTCAAACACTACGTTGAACTCGATCATGTTATGATCGCTATTAGATAAAAGTTTATGCACCATTAGGCTATTAACTAAATCTAGCTCATTACTAAATCTTATATGTCATGTCCCCTTGTTGGTTCTAGGACATACTGTTGTGGAAAACTATCTCGGACACACTCAAGAAATTCACTACTTTTCTGACATGTACTAATCTGCTTATCCCAATCTATATGAAAGTTAAAATCCCCCATTAAAACTACTCTGCCTTTACTACATGCTTGTCTAATCTCTGCACTTATACAATCTAGCACTTCACAGCTGCTACCACTACAGTCTTAAATCCTTTCCTATTTCTTAATTCTACCCATAAAGTCTCCCTTGCCTGCTTACCCTTCGTTATATCCTCTCTTATCATGGAAGTGATTTCATCCTTAATCACTAAGGCTACTCTTCCCCCTCTGCCATTTTCCCCATCTTTCCTGTAGGCCTTTTAATCTAGTATATTTAGTTCCCAGTCCTGACCATCTTGCAGCTATGTCTCAGTAATGGCTATCATGTCATACCCTCCAAGTTGAATTTGCGCCTGCAGTTCATTCAATTTATTCCGTGCGTTTGTATAAAGAATGCTTATTTGGGCCACACACCCTAACCTGTTCTTCAGCTCTAATGTTTTACTCACATGTTTCTTATTTCTCTCTCCTGGTTTAATCACTTTACACCTTTTAGTTTTCCCCTTACCTGTACTGCCTAAAGCACAATTTCTGTTACTCTACTCTCTTCCATTTCATTTGTTTTTGAACTATTATTTATTCTACATTTTCCACCTAAGCCCCCCCCCCCCATTTACTAGTTTAAAGTCCTTGTGACCGTCCTATTTATCCTTTCCGCTAGGACTCTATTCCCAGCCCGGTTCAGGTGGAACCCGTCCCAATGGTACAGTTCCTTCCTGTCCCAATACTGGTGCCAGTGCCCGATGAAATGGAACCACTCTTGCCCACACCACTCCTTCAGCCACGTGTTCACCTCCCTAATCTTCTTATCCCTATGGCAATTTGCACGTGGCTCAGGTAATAATCCAGAGATTATAACCCTTGAGATCCTGTTCTTTAATTTAGCTCCTAGTTCCTGGTACTCCCCAAACAGGACCTCTTGCCTACTCTTCCCTATGTTGTTGGTCCCAACATGGACCACAACGACGGGATCCTCCCCCCCCTCCCTCTCCAAAATCCTTTCAAGCCGGTTCGAGAGGTCCCTCAGCCTGGCTCCAGGTAGGCAACATAACTCGCGATCTTGCTTACAAAGGATGTTATCTGTCCCCTTAATTACTTAATCCTCTACAACTACCACATTACACTACCCCTCCTCCTCCTCCTCCACCCTTTGGACAGCCTCCTGCTCCACGGTGCCATGGTCCACATTCTGGCTGTCCTTCCAATAGTCTTTATCCTTATCCTCACAGGTAGCAAGTACATTTTACTTGTTGAATAGGATCAGTTTCTGCTGATCCTCATTCTCTATCTCACCTGGGTTCCCCTTGCTCTGCACACTACTGGTCACACCAACCCCGTTCTGAACCTGTATCTCTCTAAAAGATGTGACCGAGGTCTGGAGAAAACAGTCCAGATACTGCTCCCCCTCCCTTATGTGACAGACTGTCTCCAATTCGCACTCCAGCTCAATGACTCTGAGCAGGAGAGATTCAAGACAGAGACATCTACTGCAGATGTGGTTGCCCAGGCCATCTCGCTGTCCACAAACTCCCACATACTGCAGTCTAGACACACAAGCTGCTCTGCCATATCTTAGTCTAGATTATTTATATCTACTTAAGTATTTTTTTCTTATTTTACACACTAACTTGCAATAAGTACTAAAACACTGGAAACATTTTTTAAATGCCTCTATTTATTCGACTACTATCTAAACTTACTAGAAACTTAAGACTTGTCCCTGATCTGATCTGGAAAAAAAAACTCACCAGCTACTCACCAATCAGCTCCTTTCATTGTGCTGATGTCACTTTAGGTGTTTTTACCTCTCTTCGTGATGCTCGTGCTCCCTTACCTCCAGGCTCTCCGATTCTTGAACTTAAACTCCTCCCTCTGTGTTGATTTAGATATGCCGTCACTTTGTGAATTTTTCCCCTCCTCTGTTTTGGTCTCTGCTTTGCTGCACTGCCTCTGCTGCCTGGTGCCCGCACTGCTTTTAAATGCTCCACTCTCCCAATGTGCTTTGCTGCACGTCCCTGATATATAAGAGGGTGTGTCTTCTCAGAAATGGAAGCCTTTATATACACTGCAAGGTTACTTTGCATCCATAGCTTATGGACAACAGTACAAAAACTTCCATAGCCAGGTGCTATGTAAGGTACGACTGTCACATTTACTATACCATGCAGCTCATTTACCTAGAATCGGCCGTGGTAGCACTCTCAAGTCTAAGTCAAAAGATTATGGGTTCAAGCCCCACTCCAGAGACTTGAGCAGGCTGAGGGAGCGCTGCACTGTCGGAAGTGCCATCTTTTGGATGGGATGTTAAACCGAGGCCCCGCCTGTTCTCGCATGTGGTTGAAAAAGATCCCATGGCTCTATTCGAAGATGACTATTAAAAAAAGATAAACTTTCACTGAAGCCCTTATATACATTGCAAGCGACCTTTCAGCAATAGTGCAACATTCCCTAAGGTCAGATGCAGAAAGAATTCCAGTAATGTCATCACACTTGCAGTCATTAGCTGTTTTAATAACTTTTAAGAAATGGTTACATTTCCATGTCAAAGTTCAAAAATATGCAATGTGATAATAAAAAATTATTATTCAAAGAAAATTGCTTTCGTTAACTTATATTGTATGAACGAAAAGCGGTGGAGATTTTGAAGGCCTGAACAGGGAGCCATATTCAAAAAGCAACAACAGGGATTTGGGAGCATAATGAGATCAGACTTTAATTCTGCAAACTCCAAATCCTGTCAGGCTATTAAATTATCGATTAAAGAACCACAACTAAAAAACAACACACAAAACTTCTGGAAAAACAGAACTGGCCGACATAAAACTTTTTTGTAATTAAATTCCTCTTCCCCACCCTTCTCCCCCCTCCCATCACCCATGCTTACATTCCTCTTGTGCAAAAGCGGCAGGTCAAGTCTTCAGACATCTCTACATAATCTCCATCAACATTCTCTTTAGTCAAATGTGGAACTTAACCCTTACCTGCTAAAGCAGCATTGGTGTGGCATGCATTCAATGTAAAGAAAATGGAATGGGGGTACTTACACCAGCCTTTTGCAATGTTGCAAATGGTGGTCTAAGTTAAGGCTACTTTGAGCGCTATTTATGCCAGTTTGCAAACTCTAACAATGATTTAATTTAACATGACGGCGATCTTATATCAGCGGATTAAAACATCAATGGCTGCAGAAGAAATACAGTACAGCTTAAGTTTTTGTTTTAACATCATTCAGGATATGTCAGTAAAAATGAGTGTTTCCCTTGTACTGTACTGTAAAACATAAAAGTCCTCTTTGTTTCGCATTATATGCAGCATTATGCTGAATACACACTAGACACAGGTGGAGTGAGTATTTCTTTATAAGTAAAGATGTCCCCTATGTGAATATATTTAATTATACCATGAACCCAGATAGAAAGATCACTGCAGATGACTGAAAAAGACAGAAACTGTTAGTCACACTCAAGAGAGTGCTAAAGCTTCCCATCCATATATAAACTGTGAATGAAAAGTTGGCATGGTATGGTGGGGTGGGGTGGGGGGTGTACATTTTACTTCAAAAACTAGAAAATATACACGTGAATATCAACAAAGTATACAATATATACTCAGAGTAGTTATCGTCAGTGCAACTCAAGTGTAAAATTAAAAGATAATAATTTTAAAAGTTACAGGTGCCTGTTATGTGCAAATATCCGGTTTACTACTAAACAATATGTGCCATATTAAAATAATAATATTGTATCAATGCAAGTTTTACACATAATTTATTAAAAGTTAGTACAGTAACTTTGTTCTATTTACAATTATTTACAATATACTGGCAGCTAAGTTTTGGGAGGACTAGGCAATGGAAGGATCCTCCACAGGCTGGTGCTCTGAAACAGGCCATTTCAGCGACACAAGAAATGGTAAAAGGTCCCAGAATAGGAATATCTTTAGATGGTCTGACAGAGCACTGAGTGGCAATGTCTTGCAGAAAAGTGAAGGAGAGTTGCTGATTTTGCCAGTGAAAAGCTGATGTGCTCTGCCAAATGTGCCCAGCCCTGGGTATGGTAGCCTAGTGGTTATGTTACTGGACTAGTAATCCAGAAGCCTGGACTTGTGATCCTGAGTTCAAATCACAGCTGGAGAATTTAAATTCAGTTAATTAAATAAATCTGGAATAAAAAACTAGTATCAGTAACAGTGACCATGAAACTACCGGATTGTCGTAAAAACCCATCTGGTCCTTTAGGGAAGGAAATCTGCCATCCTTACCTGGTCTGGCCTATATGTGGCTCCAGATCCACAGCAATGTGGTTGACTCTTAACTGCCCTCTGAAATGGCCTAGCAAGCCACTCAGTTGTAAAAGGCAGCTCACCACCACCTTCTCAAGGGTAATTAGGGATGGGTAATAAATGCTGGCCTTGCCAGCAACACCCACATCCCAGGAATTAATTAATAAAAGGTTGCATAATACTATACAATGTGGCCACATCAGTATGCACACCAACATGGACATTGCTAATGGGTTGATTCAGCAGATGCATACCTTCCTTTAGCAGACTTCGCTAATGGTGGTGATATGGAAGGGACAACATCTGTTTGTGCAGCTGTCATTTGCCCTAGAATATCGATGCAGACCCTTTGGTTTGTATGCTGCGGCCCAAAGAAGGCCCTGTGGTGGATCCAGCAACAAGTGGAGTCTTCCCACCACTCAATAAGCACAGTATGGACTGTGTTCCCTTGGGTGGCACATCTTCTGTGGCAGCAGCTGGTTCCTCCTGACCAAAGGACTTAATGTCTCATTGTTATCTGGTTACTGTCCTCTTCAAATGGTTATAGCCTTAGGGGTTACTGCAGAAAAGCTGGAAGATGATGATTCCTCTGTAGAGGCATGAAGAACAAAGTTCCACTAATGGCTTTGCAGTAAAAATGCACCCGAAATGCAGGACTGCTGCAGAGGCCAGTGAGGCACAGAACAAATTGTACAATTAAAATCCAGCTGAGGAATATGGGCATAGGACTTTATTTACATGAATAAAAGTGTTTACAACAACAACTTGCATTTATATAGCACCTTGAATGTAGTACAATGTCCCAAGGTGCTTCACAGGAGCGTTAAAGTTTGACAGCTAGCCACATAAGGAGATATTAGGGCAGGTATTAAGGAGCGTCCTAAAGGAGAATAGAGAGGTGGAGAGTCTGAGAGGTTTAGGGAAGGAATTCCAGAGCTTAGTGACTCGGCAGCTGAATGCATGTCCACCAATGGTGGAGCAATTAAAATCGAGGATGCACAAGAGGCCAGAATTGGAGAAGTGCAGATATCTCAGAGGGTTGTAGGGCTGGAGGAGGTTACAAAGATAGGGAGGGGCGAGACCATGGAGGGGATTTGAAAACAAGGATGAGAATTTTAAAATTGAGGCGTAGCTTAACCGGGAGCCAGAGTAGGTCTGTGAGCACAGGGGTGATGGGTGAATGGGACTTGGTGCAAGTTAGGATACAGGCAGCAGAGTTTTAGATGAGATAAGTTTATGGAAGATGGAAGATCGGCCAGGATTGCGTTGGAATAGTCAAGTCTAGAGGTAACAAAGGCATGGATGAGGATTTCAGCAGCAGATGAGCTGAGGCAGGGGTGGAGTTGGGCGATGTTAGAGGTGGAAGTAGGCGGTCTTAGTGATGACGCGGATATGTCGTCGGTAGCTCATCTCAGGGTCAAATACGATACTAAGGTAGCAAACAGTCTGGTTCAGCCTCAGACCATTGCCAGGGAGAGGGATGGAGTCGGTGGCTAGGGAACAGAGTTTGTGGCGGGGACCAAAGACAATGGCTTCAGTCTTCCCAATATTTAGTTGGAGAATATTTCTGCTCATCCAGTACTGGATGCCGGACAAGCAGTCTGACAATTTAGAGACAGTGGAGGGGTCGAGAGAGTTAGTGGTACTACTAGAATGCCAATTAAGGCAAACATTATAAACAATATTTCCAAACTACCTTTACTGTACGAGGGAAACTGCTTTTAAAAAGTATATATATTTCACACTTACCAGACTGCCGAGATTCTGGGGAAGTAGGTGTTTTTTCAAATACCTCGGGGCTTCTTTGGTGCTTTATTTAATCTGTTCTACTTTCTCCTCCTTTGCCAAACATTTGGTATTGTTGCTCAGTTTTAATAAATGTTTTTTAGTGATGCTGGTTGAAGGATAAATGTTGGCTAGAACACTGGGAAAAACTCCCCTGTTCTTCTCATTTTTGCTCATTAAGAGGGTAGATTAAAATAACTTCAACTAACCTCTGGTTATCTGCCTCAGTTCACCACTGGTAGTATGTATTTAAATCTTAGCATTCCCCATCTAGTTTTCAAGTAAACCCACTTACTGTCGCATTACTCTCACTAGTGTCTCAACACTTGCAAGTAAGTATATCAGTCGTAAAGTGAACTGCCCACTGATACTCCTGTACAAGTGTCTCTGCAATCACCTGGATCAAATTCATGAGGTATAAGGCCCTGTTACATTTTCTTCAAGCTGCCCCGTGTCATTATGTTGTCTAATATGCATAGAGAGAGGGCAAAAAAACAGGAGGTGCAAGTCACTAGCTCAGGAAGGAAGCCGTACACACTGTTACTTATGACTAAATTAATTCAACCCATATTCGGTATCTGATTTACTGCAGTTGCCCAGTTTTTCCATTAACCCCCATCCCATTATCTTAGCAAAGTTATTCCATTCTGTCTGTGTATGTCTCTTTCACCAACAAAGGCAAACAACTCATTTCCAGACCTCTATCGCACTAGTCAGAATTTAGCACAAGGGGAAGAGGGGTCATAGCCGAATCATTCTTCTATTCCATTCTTCTCTCCATCTAGGGAAGCACCTCACATGTCCCCAGATATCTTTGGCTAAGATCCGGAACTCGCCATGTGAGAAAATCTTAGGTATGATGCAGAATATTAGATCGTGAATGTGCTGCACTGCTTGCAGCACTCCTAACTTCAATGAAAAAATCCAAACCAGTATACAGTGTGGCTTGGAAAGAGTTAATGCTAATAATGGACTCAAGTCTCAATCATGTAGCCTATTGCAAATCTGTAAAGCGATCCTTAATTTTGAAGTCTTTTGGAGTACATGAAACACAATGTACCAATACTCTCTTCCCAACTGGCAGCAGCTGTGGGCATTGCATTGCATTGTGGGATGCCAAGGCAGCTTTTCAAGTCCAAGTCTCAGAGTGCTGTGCAGTACTGAGCAAGTAGAGGCTCTTTTACATTTCTTCTGTTGATTGAGTTTTACAGTGTATTGATTGTTCTGACTGCAACCATCAAGCTGTATATGCAGCACTATCTGCCCGGCTCTAAATCAAAGGACAAGGCATTTAGCAGCTGCATCTGCCCGAGTGCTGCTTTTTTAACACGTACAATACTGAATAAATCAGGATTGGGGCTGCATCATGATCCTGTTTTAGTTCACTGGTAGAAGTTAAAAAGCAGCCCGCAGTCAATATTGCTGCTGTCTAAACAGATGGAGCTGCTAAAAGCCTTATTGTTTGATTCTTTGATTTAGGCTTAGGTAGGGCATTTAATCAGTTTCCTGATGTTGGCAGTTCTAGATAGCTCCCTTTTATTTGAACACAGAAACTATTTTGATAAAAAATCAGATCACTTAGGGGAAAAATATAAGACCCTATTGGGCTTCTATGGCATGTGCTTTGAAACCTAAATATTTAATTATTTTTGTTTAGTTTTCTAAATGCTCAATATGATTGTTCCTTACTTACCAGGCCTTGGATTGAACTACATCAAGAGGATGGCAGGTGAAATGTTATTATACTCTATTCTGGTACAGAATATTCAGTTATATCTTAAAATGGCAATGCTCTCGCTTAAACAGGATGAAATCAAGTAAGTGGACAATTTATATTCAAATTCAAAAACTACTAATGGAAAATGTATTATCAGTATAACTACTGCAGCAAACCTGTACCTAGTGACTGCTGGGATTGTGCTCTCGTTTGAAAGTACATTTGCCAATTGAAGGTAAGCTTTCTCATTTAAAACCGTATGTATTGTATTTAGCAATTTCAAAGATTCATGGTACTGGCAGTAGCAGTCGTTTACCTTACAAGTACAAAAGACCCATAATTCATGAGCATCAGAGGCATGAGTGAGTTAACAGGGATTCTCACAAGTGAAACATAACCCACAATTGCTGCCACATAAACAAGATGATCGCCCCTCCTTCCCCACACACTCCCCCTCGCAACCCTCCACTCCGCCCCTCACATAGGTAGCAGTGTCCCTGAGACCCACAGAAGAATGCAGAACAAGGACCGGCACTTCCATTGTTGCTGATGCTCCTTGTGACTTCACTGGGTGCTGCGTATAATAGTTGATATTTTAACCGAAATGTTAGGGTGTCGGGGGAGGTGGGAAGAAGAAACAAATGATCAAAACATCTAAAAAAAAAGCAGCCTATAAATTTTTTGAATGCACTCTACAGCATAGCCAAGATCCAGTACAGGAATTTAATCAATTCAGCATTCAACAAAATAACTTAAAGATTTTCACACTTTTTTAATAAAGCAAAACAAAATTAAAGTTTATTAAAAATAATACTTCTTTTATCTGGCGCTAATGATTTTTTTGTGGGGGTGGGGGTAAAATAATGATAGAATAATTATCGTGTATTCCATAAACCTGTAACACATCACCATCCTATAATGCAAGATTCTGGTCAGAACTGCTATAAGTCAAGAAGTTCCCATAGCAATACAAACAGTCACATTGTTTGACACACCATACAGTAAACTTCAATTAACTCTCCCCACCACCCCATCTTATCCAAAGAGGTAATTAGACGAACACAGCAGATTCTGGCTAGTTCTCAGCCTATGCAAAACTACAGATGAACTGTCTGACTACAATTCAAATGCAGTCCTCATCAAGTTCAAATACAATCAAAGTCTGCACAATAAAGGCAGTGCAGTGGCTCGCGTTCTCCTGGCAGAGGCTTAAGACAATGAGCGTCTTGTTAGAAGGCATCTGAATACAAAGAGTCTATTCTCAGCTGTTAGCTGAAGCTGCTGTTAAGAAATGGGGGAAAAAAATCCCAACCCATTAAGGGCTGACTAGCTTCAGCCTTTATGAATGCCTCCCCTGAAAAAGTTTAATAGAAATATAACCCGTGATATACCAGAATTAGAAATCTGAAGTTCGTCCAGGAAGTAAAAATGTCCATTCCTGCTGAATCCAAATCCCACTTTCCATTAAAAAAAAATCAGAGAATTGCAAATTAAATCAGATTCAGTAACTCACTCTAACTTAACTTTTAACTGGATTTTGTTTCAGATCTGCTTTTAAAGTTTAGCGAGTTGAAACATTCAGCAAGTTTGGAGAATGCAATTACCAAACACCAATACAAAATATTATAAATGAGTTTACTTTGTAGGTGTCGGTGACACATTCACAGCCCAGGATGTAGATGTAAATGACTACAATTAATTAGTTATCCTTTAACCACCTGCATTATGTGACATGTTCCAAAGTGCATCCTTACAACAAAACACTAAATTTGTGGGAATATATGGTACAAGTCATTTGGTGAACGTCGCTTGTGACGTTGTGATGAAGGAACACCCATAAAACAATATCACTGGATCAATAGCGGATATAAATATGGCCAGAAATATATATATTCCATTATTCACCATCACATGAGGTTTTTAAAAGGATAAAAGTATCTACATCAACCTAATGCATATTACAAGCACAGACTCTGTGCAAAGATATGAGTTCAGTAAAACTAAGCATCCATTTTCCATTTTTATCAGAAAGCAGAACCCTACAAAATTCTGGAAGGAGATGCTGGCTGTGCAAATGAATTATTTTTCATACTCAGACCATCCCAGAATATTCCAGCACTAGGTAACATTAGGTTAGGACGGGCTGAATTTAAATACATCCGGAAACCATGCAGTTGAAATATCCCAAATCTGAATCACATTGAAGCAAACTTTGAATACATTTTGTAGATCTTCAAAGCTAACTCTCAGATTCAGGTACCTTCTTGTTCTGATACTTCAAGTGCAATTTGTGCTTTTGGAGTCAACACTGGTGATTCAAGCAATCAGGCAACTGCACTTACAGAATTGGTCAGTGCATCTCAGCTGATAAAAAAATCCATCTGAATGTGGCAACATATCCAATTCAGACCTCTAGCAGAACTGCTGAGCTAAACCCTGGAAACAACAGTGAAGGGGTTAATTGGGTGTTAATGCCAACAGTCCCCTTTCATCTAGTTTTGACAATTAGCGTACAGTATGTAGAATATTCCACTTACAAAAATTTAACTATGAATACAGTACAACTGTTGAGTTTGCAAGTGATATAGGCATTTATAACTCATATACATACACAGTATATGTACATAATCAACAAGGACTGAGATAACTACAGAGCAGCTGCGTACTCCTAACAATTCACCTTTAACTCTGTACATTTACAGTAATTCACCAAGGAAAGAAGATTTATTTCCTAGGCCTGGATCTGCAGCTGCTGGTATCATCTCCTGGTCCATATTGGCACAAAGTGACTGTTCAAGATCTTGCCAAACACTTTATTATAGTTTACTACAATGACAAACTATGACTGTTTTATTGGAATTCTTAATTATTACAAAAAAATGAAGTTAATTTCATGAACTACCTGTAACAGCAAGTCAGCCCATGAAATAGATTCCTTTCTTTAACGTCTCCTCTCCAACCTTTTCTTTTAAAATATCAGATGCGAGAAAAAGGATTACTTTCTGCATGATAGAATAATCAAAAAAAAGTCCCCCCTCAACTGGTCTCTATTTTCTATATCCCCTTCCTGACCCAAACATAATGTTAATGCTTGGACAAGAGCAGTTACCATAGAAACAATCCAAAGCTGTTCCAGAGGGTCGTCTTGTGGGTAGATTTGAAGTCATTCAATCGATGCCAATCAATGGGAACATTCTTTCTGGTGCCAAGTAATTCCAACTGTATTTAAATCAGTACTGTACACATGGGTTCACTTAACCTTTAACTGGCTGGCCATTTATTTCAATACACAGTACAAATCTTTATGCAGCACACTGGGGGTTAATGAAAACAACCTGCTAAATGGGGCATCATTCCCAACAAGTCCCAAAAAATATACTTTAGTAGACGGTCAGCACTTTTCCTCTTTGGGCCCAAGCAATCGGAATTTCTCCAGCAGGCTGAAGTTTAGAAACATTTGTTGATATTTCAATATAAACTGAGTCATTGCAGTGCTAAATAATAGCCTGTCTGTTGGTTACCTTTACAAATGGTTCCACAAGTCTGATCAAACACTAGCCTTCACCTGATTGGTGAATTCTTATTGACTCCTCACCTGGCAAAGGCAAGGGACAGAAACCGGCTGTGTGCTGCATCCAACATTGGTACAGTATGTGCAGGCTTCAAGGCTGTAATTTTACCAGGGAAACAATCACCATCTTATGTTCAACATTAGTTGAATGACATTGTGATCAATTTTTAATCTAAATCATGGTAAAGTGCTGTTTCGATTCAACTAAAATTTGTGACACTTGAGCGTAAGCTTCTATTCATTTATGGCGCTTTCCCCAGTTGCGTTGTACTCGGTATCAATATAATTTATTAAAGAAGATATTTTTCTATATCAACATTGTGGAGATAAAGTGCCATTTCATTGGGTCACACATTAACTAACTTGCAAATGCAGAGAAAGTTTAAATCTTGCTGAAAGGTTAATTTGTGCTAAATATTTGACAAATTGACAAATTTTAAGCTGCCATGAGGCATAGAAATGGAAATGACAGCATTTAATCAGTTATTGCTCACAACTGCATAGCCAGGACATGTGCATCATCTCTTCAAGAATTTTTCTCCCCCTTGCCTTAAAACTGCCAACAACGCCTAAAGTAATAGGTTTGGTGGCAATTTTGCAGCACACACCACATTTTTCTAATAATGTTAAATTGAGATGAATTATAGATGTTATAGCAGCCAACAGTTCCTTTCAGATCTGCTGTGTAATATCAATCAGAATTTTTTTGAACAGCATTTATGGTACTGGTTTTTAGTCATTGTTTTTTTTCCGTTTAAATGTGTTGGGGGAAGGGGAAATAGGGTGATTAGCCATTCTCAGGAATATTGCCCTCTGTAACTTAAGATTGAGAGAACAGTGAAAGAATAAACCAGTAATGACAAGAGAGAAAACATCTATTCATTTCATCTCAGATACAGAACAACATGGTATATGGGGTTCAACAATAGTAAAATGTACAGACTCAAGCATTTGTTTCAAATCACCATTGGCAACACTGAAGTTTACGGAGGCGTTAACAAAAATGAAAGTTAGTTGGTCAGGAAAATCCAAGTGGTTACCCTGGCCAACTGTATTCTTAGCAATCACTAGGTGGTCAAACCACACTGCTGTGTTTATAATGTTGACTCATATCCACTCGGGGCCTTTTCTCAAGTAACCAGCTAATCTGCTGTGTATATATATATGGTTATATATAACACAGCTCCCCACTCAATTTCCTTCTGAAGCTAGTGAGCACCGTTTCACCTTTGGAGGGCACAGACATTTTTGATTCATATTTTTAAAATATGACAGACTTATTTTAAATATGTATATGGTTTCAGCACTGCCAAGTCTCTTATTTCTAATAGGAGTCTCCCACATTTTTTCTTAGATGATCTAATAGGAACCAATGACTACATCTCCATTTCCCCTCCTTCATTAATCTCCTGCATGAAAATCCTCGAAGCGTGGCAGCTCTGCGACCTGTACTTTTATTATTTTCTGTAATGTTCTATATTTTAAATACTGATACAGAGCTAAGCACCATGCTGTTTAAGAAATAAGGTTCATGTGCTGCAGGTGAAGGGAACAGAGGGTTTATGGATCATTAAAATAATTAAATGTTCACTTTGCAACATTTAATCCCCAGCAAAATTAAACTTTAAAAAGGCAGATTCTGAACAAAAACACATTAATTTCACTGAGAATGGAAATGGACAGAATAACAGCAAATAACCCAGTTGCTAAAACCACTAATTCAAGGAACTGTTGAAGTTGAACTGCTGAAACTAATGGACATTCCAGAGGAAGTGATCTGCCCTGTCTGACGGTGCTCCTGCTTAGGTCCCAGTACCTCTTGGAGGTGCATGTCAAATTCTAACACAATTCTAATACAATGGCTCCTTCAATTGTAATTGGAAAAGGGCAAATTAATTACAGCTTCAATTATCTAATTTACGTATTTCTTTCGACACCACAACAATTTTAAAAGGACAGTGGTATTTTTATAATGGGATTCAGAGTACATAGTTGTTGACATAACAAAGATGTTTTCTTTCTTTAAAGATATTTCCATATAGAAGTACAGAACCCCCTTTGAAGCATATTTTTTCTTGCCTGGACTTAATGAATTTATTATTTATGAAATAAACAGATATTAATTTTAGCAGTATTACTGGATTACTAAACCAATTGTTACAGTGAATTTCTTTCTATTAAACAAGAACAAGTGAGCTCTTGGAATACAAAATGGACAATGTCACCCAACTTGCATCCACTCACTTTATGTTAAAGAAAACATTGCTTTTTTTTTAAGTTTAGTCTAGCCCTGATTTAGGCTGAGATTACACTACACGGTTTAAAAAGGGAGCAAGAAAGGAGATAATATACTAGTACTAGCTGGGGGAGCCCGGCTTTGCCAGGGCTGTTTTGGGCCGGGCGGTTTAAATCGAGTGCCAGGCTTTGGGGCCTCTCTGTGTCCCTCTGTGAATCTGGTGCCAGGCAACATTTTAAATGGAGTCCCAGGCTTTCGGGCCCTGTCTGTCTGTCCCTCTGTGAATCTGCTGCCGGGCTGGGCGGTTTAAATCGAGTCCCAGGCTTTTGGACCCTGTCTCTGTGTCCCTCTCTCAATCTGCTGCTGGGCAACATTTTAAATTGAGTACCAGGCTTTCAGGCCCTGTCTGTCTGTCCCTTTGTGAATCTGCTGCCGGGCAACATTTCTACCTTTTAATACCTTCAAAGATGAAAGTGAAAGTACTTATAAAACGTTTTTGGTAAATCTTTTAAAAATAACATAAGAGATACTAACTTTTTCGAAGCTGCATCAGCAGATTTTGAGCTGGAAGTAAATGGTGTTTTTAGCTTGAGGCAATGGCTGCCACATCCCTGAGATGAAAACGATTAGTCCCGCCCACACACACACACCGATTGGCCAACCATCAGGGGACTGTACTGTAGGACTGGTCAATCGTGACGGCACAGGATTGGTCGAACCTTGACGTCAGTCAATCAATGCTAAGTAGCAGATAATGAGTTTAATTTTGAAGGTATTTTGCATAAGGCGCCAACAATTTTCGTCCGACCGAAAAGTAAATACGCTTACGACCGTTCCGGAACCGTAAGCTTTCTTTGGAGGTAACGCGCGCGTAGGTACGCTCTATAACTTTCGAGCGCATAGCTGGACAGACGCACACCCGAGGACAGAAGGACAGACAGACAGACAGATCGATTCATTTATATATATAGATTATTTGGGAAGGTATGAAAGGGAACTGCCTCCTAATGGGTGGGTCATTATGCTAACTGGGCCGTGGTATTTTTGTGTGTGTAGTAAACAGTTAAATAAAAAGTTAACTTTTATTTGGAATAAGTGAGGAAAGAATTTATCAAACAGGCAAAAATTTCCATTGTTTTCTGTGGAACAGCTAATTTATTAAATTTGGTGAGGAATTTCATCTCCAGTCCTTGATGGCTGAAAAAGGCGGCCCAGTATTTACAAAGCTAGAGGTTTACCTAGATTATAGTAAATTATGACTCAAGAATAAAATCAGTGAGGATCCAATTCAAACGAGATGGCAATAATGATTTTTAAGCTTTTAAAATAAATAAATAAGCAAGCCTCCTAGTAAACCATAGGGCTGAATTTTAATGGGGAGGCGGGTTGGGAGCGGGGATGGGGGGGCTCCAAGGCAGTTGGGAAACCTGGGAGAACGGGTTTCCCGCAGGCCCTGCCGAACCAGATGCTGATTTGCATGGGAAACCTCTGTTTCCCACCCCCTGCCAGTCAGATCAAGAGGCTGGCTGGCTGGCTGCTGGCGGGTAGGCCTGCGGCACTAGGCCGCAGAGAGGGGGGATCTCGTGGGAGGCAGCCAGAGGAGCGGGGGGGCGGTGGGAACCAATCTGGGAGATGGGAGCAGCACAGCGGTGGGGTCGGGGGCCGGGACCAGCACCTGGGGGGTCGAGTGAAGATATGGGGCCAGGGTTGATGAGGGGAATCGGAAGCCTGGGGTGGGAAGAAATTGGAGGACTCATGGGAGATCTCCGATCACGGGGGAGTGGGTTAGGCGGGGATGCTGAATCCAGGAGGTACGTGTAAAGGCACTTACCTCCTGCACATAGCAATCCTCGCCTTGCATTAGCTGGCAGATTTCATGAGGCCTGCAAAACCCGACCAGCTAAAGTTAAATTCAAAATGGAGGTAAAAATGCCTCATTATAATATTTAAATAGACGACCCACCTCCTGGGAGCGGGTTGGCTCCCCGCCCTCCCGTCCCACCTCTGTTAAAACCCGAAGTGGGCGGATTCTAGTCGAGATTTAGATTATTAACACTTTAACTTCCCACATGACCCCAACCCACCTGTTTTTTAGGTTAAACTTCCCCCCATAGTAAGGGAATGCAAATCCCCATTTGTTTTTCTATAAGCAATAATACCCTTTATGAGGGATGTACTTTTATTGAAACCAAGTCTAGTTGTTCAATATTTTGTCTCCCTTCTGAGACATATTTTGTAGTTACATTTTTAAAAATTAAAGTTTTTGGAGCATTCACTCAAAATACAAGAGCCATCATTGTCGTGTACTATGACAGCAGCCACACTGGACACATTCTGGAACAATCTGTTCATCCATTTTAATAGTGTTAAATTACAAGTACCCTAAATCCTTCAAACCAAATCGCTCTGTGGGCCCAACTTGCAATAGTGTGATAAAGTATTTAGGAAGAAAATGCAAAATGTCAACACTGTAAAGCTGTGTTATATTAACTGTAAAAGCAAACAGCAACTTTTCTGAATTAAAGAGACACCATTAAATTGTCAGTAATCAGTGATGTCAATCTGTTTACACATTACCCAGAAAAGTTCAGAGACATCCGTTTCCAAGGATGCATTTTGCGGCACTAATTACAGCTCGTTCAAACTTACATCCTTTACAACAGAGATTAAGAGAATGTATTAACATTCTAAAAGAGGTGGGGATGAAGGGCTACTCTGGGTACAGAAAAATAATGAAAATCAGTTTCATAAAACTTTTTTTTTAAACATCTCGCTTGAAGGCGGTGAAAAAATAGCAACACAACTCTTCTTCTAATAACACTAAGCAACTGTCTCAATTCAAAGATTTTTTTCTTTCAGCTTACAAGTTCTTTGAGTAGGTAGCAATATTAAATGTAGAATCAACAGAGTATCGCTGTTATTTGGTTTGGTCAGTAACACGTTTAGCAAAAATGATACAATATGTCAAATTAACAAACCAGTGCCAAATTCTAGCCATGATACTGGACACACTGACAAATATTCTACAACTCATTGTTTTCGCCCTTTTTATATTCCAGATAACGCTGCCACTGGAGCTTGCAATCAGCTTGACTACAGCACTGAAACTTTTATAGCGAGCTCCTATATTTGCTCTACTGGTCGCTACTGGAATTGTGGACATGATGAACATTAGCAAGGACAGCAATTGTCTTTAGCATTTACAATATATGGTACTTCCTAACTTCACATGTCTGATTTACATCTGCATCCTTAATAGAACGAAGAAGGAGTTTACAAGGTTTCCAAATTCCGTGTGGCAAACGAGCAAGAGTGTTAGTTCTGAGATCAAGCACATGCAGCTTAAGTCCCGCATTGTATTTGGAACCAAAAAAAAAGCAAAATAGAAAAAAACAATATACTTCTGTATTTTACTGCCATTTGTGAAAATGTCAAACAATTATTTTAATGGCCTACTCTAAAGCTAACCACTATGAAACACCGAAAGCCACGGGAGCAGGTCTGCATACTTCAAAAGCCTAGATTTAACCACAGAAGACAATGGCTAACAAAAAGTATTACTTTCATCCTACCCACATCTTTCTGACTACAAAGAGCACTCCCAATGACTATACTCTATAGGTTTTTGCTATGCAAGAATAATCCGCGACAGTAACATTTAGCAGCTGAACACTGGAAGCACTCCTGGTGTTGAGGGACAGCGAAAAAACAGGCGCAATCATACAGCTGTTCAATAAAGCTCTTGTGGTTTGTCACTGGACTAATTCTTTTTATCATTTGCATAAAGTTGGCCATAAACAAATCTGTGAATTGTGTATGTCCCGGAGAGCTGGTGCTCAGCTAAGACAAAACCTAACCTTCATTATTTTTTGGAGAAGGCTGTCTGTGTGGTTAGAAAACATTTTAGGTCCTATGAGCAAGTTACTTGTTCAAGAAACAGTTTACTCAGATACAATGGTTTTATATCCTTGTTTTTGAAGAAAATTTTAAATGTTGAGTTTAAAAAGTAACGCCCGTTGTTTTCTCACTCCTTATTGAATTTTCACTTCCTCGATGTCACCCACAAAAGGAAGCAAGAGTACTTTTTTGAGATTTTTCTCTTTTCACATTGCACCAAGGGTACTTTTTACAGTACTCCCACTGGGGCCAGATTGACTTATTTTGAAGTGGTGACCCTTATCAGACATCAGTGAGAGAGTGATCTCCGTCCCCAATCCCTGGGGGTCAGATTCAAACACTGCTCTCCATGGCAACAGCTCCGCCTCAGTACACCAATACACCCCTGAAAGAACATGACAGATTCAATGGATGGACATAGCAAACTTTAGTTGTGTCTTCTACCCCCCCAAACCCCCACCACAGCCACCAGCCCCCACTGCCCACCCCCCCCCCACCCCGCCCCAGTCTGGAGATTTCCTATTTTTTTCTCACTGAAGAGATTTTCCATTGCTTAATCCTTACTAAACCCAGAGACCTCAAAACAGCCAGTAAAGCTTCTTTGCACTATCCAGCTAATGGGGTGGGTTGTTAATTAATTAATTCCTTTTAAAACAGCTAATATGGTCTAAATGTTTGAAAGCATTCATGAAAAAATGCCCTGATTTTTGTATTTGTCAGAGTCTTGGAAATGGTGCATTTTTGTTATTAAACAAATGGTGAATGATGTAACAAGGATACGTTACTGATATTGAGAAGGGGAAGAAAACTTGTACCTGTATTAAAATCTTTCCGTAATCTTCATTGAAGCATTTTTATTGCCGATTCCTGGTTAGACCACAAGATGGAGCAACTAACAGATAGGGGCTTCCTGTGTAATGGGGGGTGGGGGGGGGCTAGCGATGTAGGGTGGGGGAAAGCAGAAGTTATTTCCCATCCATTAATTGTGAAGGAGCATTTATAGCGACCACGGAAAATTCCAGTGCCCTAAATACTACATGCCAACAACTGGAGAAAGAACCATAGTCGAGGATCACAGCAAATAGGGCGTAATTGGAATGATGGACAAATAGAAAGACAGACAAAGAGGGGAAGAGAGTGGACGCTGAAGCACAAGTGAAAATAAATCCCCGTTTAATATTTCACCTGGTGCTAGCAAGAGCTCTACTGATATGAGGAATGAAACTCAAAAGTTGCTAGATGAACCCTTGAACTACTTTGCTGAACCCAGTGAGTTAGTAAAAATGAGGTCCGTTTGCTCGACTGATACAGAAATTGTCTTTCACATCATTCTATTTAATTGCAGGGTACATGTTTCACTGACTGATTTTGAATGCCAATCATTGCTGCATTTTTTTCTCTAGGAGTGTCAACATTTAGCAAACCCAAAAGCTTTAAACCATATTGTTCCCACCAGCATTTACAGCTTGACTACCTAGAGCTCCAGTTTGCCAAGAAATGATTGAGGGAGTTTTTTTTAAATGTTGGCTATGTAGTCGGTCACACAAAAGAGTACAGTCAGGATTTGCCAATGTATGAACATGTCACTGCAACTAACTAATTTAAAAAAAAAGAAAACAAGAATGCGTTCCCAATTACATTAATTTTGTTTTAAATAATGGCTTTATAATAGAGAAAAGGAAACCTTCAGCACTTAGCACTGCTTTTATGGTCTTTAACCAGCAAATAGTTATCCACATTTTTGGTTTTAAGTATTTGAATGGGCACTATCATATTTATGCATTTGCAGTGGTTACAGTCAAATCCTGCATCATAACAGAGTACCAACATATAGTATGATACGGTTCTGTATAAATTTGGTAAAATCCACATTCGTTCACAACGCAAAATGAGATATTTAACTGGCTGACTTACACATCATCTATAAATGGAAATCACAAGAAAATTTGTAATTTTAAACTTTTTTTTATTTATTACTGTTGTATTTTTCTAAAAGATTATGATTCCTGGTGAAATCATCGAGGGAATTGGTTATGAGGAGTTACCAATCGAGAACATTAGCCATTAACCCAGGGTACCTCACTCATCATATCATTTTAACTGTGTAGATTAATTTAGCTCCCTTGCACTGACGTCGCAACCAGTTCCTCGACAAGGTCATCGAGCACCTATTGCTTACTCAAACTTTTAAAAAAATTAACAGAACTAAATAAAAGGAAACAAATAATCAAAAAAGGATGTTAAACATTACAGTAATAATAATTAGTTTTAACAACGTAGTCTTTAAGAAGATAGTTTTAACAACGTAGTCTTTAAGAAGAACAGTAATGGGGATATTCCCTCTTTAAAATGTCTCCTCTCATCTCTGAGGAAGGGGGTTCAATCACTACCCAAGATTTTGATCTTGCTTTTTTTTAAATTAAGAAAATCAAGGCTTTTTTAAAAAAAGTGCTCGAGGTCCATGAAAGGCCAGAGAATGGAAATAAAGTTTTTGATTACTATGTATGCAACCCAACAAAAGAGATTTTGTCTCTATAAAAAGAAACAGTATCCATTTTGTAGTCTTACAAGAGATACATTTAATACCAGTCAGCCATCACGTAGACACACTTTACACAGAGTTCTCAAGGCTTCTAATAAAAGTCAAAGCAGATAATGCCAAAACTGCAAAGATTGTATTTTACTGGCCCGTAAAAATATACTTGAAAAAAACATTAAAAAGGAGATTTTGTTAAAGAATCTTTGTTTAGTATTTTTAAAGGACGAGGGTGGTTTGATCTTCAGTTTTGAATAATAATTGCCGTTGGCCAAATAAAAGAGATACCGTCGCTAAAATAGTCTGCAACCCAATTTCTCACTTTGCTCTCTTTCTTGCTCTCTTTTGTTCACTCCAGCAGTTCTTAAAAAATCCATCAAGAGGATTTCCAAATTAACTGCCTTGTGTGGGTGTACAGACTAACCAGACATAATCTTCAGAAAGTGGGTCAGCCTGAAGCAGCAGAAGGCGTGTCAGGTGAATAAAGTTTCAACATGTTGGATATAGGAGAGTTTGGCACAAGCTACCTTTCAGGACAGAGTTCAACGCCAAGGAATTTATACTGAAAGAAGCATCTGCACTATTTGTTCAATTAACACCTTTGCACTCCCCCCTCCCCCCCCCAAACCCGCACACAGACTCAGAAAAAAAGAGGAAACAAAAATAAATTAAATGAGTTCATTAAGCAAAAAAAAGTATCTTTCTGTTGGAATAAACTGGTTGAACTTTAAAAACTACAAGAAAAATCTAAACTATAAAACATGTCCCTTTTCATGTATCTCATTCCTTCTCGAAAGGACCAATGTATCCATAATAAATTTAGTCAAACATGTTGATACATTAGATTACAAGATTTCAAAACTGTATTCACTTAAAGACAGTTTTGAAAAACATAGTATACAATGTGAAATTAGAAAGGGAAGCTAGACTTTTGAAAAGGCTGCGAAATGCAACAAAGAAGGTTGCATTGCTATAACTGGTAAAAAAATACTATTACTGAAGTTTAAAGAATTAATGCCAGGTTTTCTGTCGAAAATATTAACAGCTTCCAAAACCAAACTATAACATCCATTCACTGGCTGGATCTATAACAGGCAGCAGAAGCGAATTAGAGCCGATGTCAAAATATGCACCAATCCAAATGGCTGGGGTCTCCCAGCAGTGAAGCCAAGGCTCTAACCAAGTGAAACGTTCAGCCCTGCTGTGTACTGCACTGACCACAACAAAGATTGTGGTTTCTACCACACTCACCCTAAATAGCTGAAAATTATTGTTATTCATCATGGCATGGAAAGAAAGGGAAATGTAAAACTGCTGCCGTTCAAAAGTGGTGGAAATTGCCCTTGTGATATTCAAGGCTTTGTTACCACCAGATAAACCTGTGGCTGCTGATGGCTTACATACATACGAAGGACCTTTAGGGATTTCAGCAATTTGCATTTGTGGGTTTTTAAAAAAATCAAATGCTCATTATCGCAATTATATCATGTAAGTTTGTGCTCTACTGTAAATAATTATTTTGAAGTTGGGTAGTTCAAACATTTTAAAGTTTAAAAAGTTTATTCCTGCAAATATTTCAGTTTTCTTTTTTTTTGTTTTGAATTACTGGAATTATCGGAATGCTATTTATATCTCAAATCTTAAAGAGAGATATATTGCCATGGAATTAGCATAGTATTTTCTTATAAATAATGCAATGGTATTATTGCAGTTTTAATTGAGAAATGATTTACAATCACACACAAAGGAACACAAGAAAGTACAGGACTGGAAAAGACTCTGTAGTCTATCTAGCTTGTCCCAAAAACTAATACACCTCACTCACTCCCTCCCTCAAATGTTTATCCAATTCTTCCTTCATTTTTTTTCTACATACTATCTATCTCCACAGGCAGCTTGTTTCACACGCTCTGCATAAATAAGTTAAACCTAAACTGTCGGTGCACCTTTTAATCCTGAGCCCGTGTCCCCTAGATCTACAGTTTGTGACAACCTCTAACATATTATTCCAGGGTAAATTCTACGTTTAGTATAGATTATATAAAGGATTGTGTCAATAGTTGGGCAGACGGCGCCTTGTTTTCTTGATTTTGACTGTCCCGAATAACTCAAAGCACATTTCTGCTTACTTCTGTAACTCTCATGGCAGTAACTTTAGTCCTGCAGTCCTTCACGGCAATCAATGTTTTGTGTACTATAGGAATGCCAATTGTGAATGTGGAAAGGTAGGTCTAGAAATAATTTCTGAATAGAATAGTCTAGCTTTTCTGATCAGCATATTTTAACACTGGTAGTAATGCATTACTGTCGACATTAAAATAACACTGATCAGAAATACTAGGCTAATGTCTTTTTTCAAAGATAGCAGATGCAAAAGGGATTAGGAAACACATTCATGTTCTGCAAAGAAAGTTCTGTAACAGAATGGTTAACAGACCCAGTAAAAAATAAAAAGGTTACTTAATTAAAAGGGTAATTTTGATTTATGCAGCTCTTCGTTCAGCTTTGATCCAGTTTACAGATCTTACTGTTGGTCATCAGGGTAAAGAATTTGACAGGGGGTCTATGGAGTACACTAGAGCAACATTTCATCAGATTCCAAACCAAACACTACATTAAAATGAGTTACAATGAAGTTAAGTAGCCCACATTTGATGATCACATCTTTAAAAAAAATCCTACTGGTAATGGAGATCTAAAAGAACTTTTTTTGTAGGTTGCTTTTATTCCACTTACTGGGAGAAAAAAAATAAGGGAGAAGCATGGGGCAAAAAAATCTTTAAAAAAGGAACTTCTAAATGAAAACCAGCCAATCCTGGGTCTAAAATCTCATTCCACTTAAACTTGACTGTGAAGGATTCCCTCAACTCTTGGACTCTATTTCAACCCAGTTTCCCTTTCCACAAACTGTTTGCATAGGCAGTGGGTCACAACAATACTGACGAGCTGAAGACAGCACTCGCATGAGTGCCCACTAATAAGCAAAGATCACCGTTTATCTAAGAGGTCAAATGCCTGGTGGCTGGGGTCACGACCTAAACAACTTATGTTATGACCCTTACACGTGCCTGGACTGATGCCATTCTGACTTGGGTCAGCTGCTAATGGTGCAGGCCATAAATTAGATTGTGCCTCGCACTTTTTCAAAAGAAAGTTTGTCTTCCTCCAATGCAGTATCATTCTAAGTTGTCACTTGATGCCTGTGTGGGGCATTGGACTGACAAAGGGAATCAATGGGTACAAAGAGCTTATCTATTAACTTGCAAACTAAATGAAAAGATAACTAGATCATTTAGGACTGTTCAATCCTACTTCATTAATGCATTGTAATTCTCTAGGTTTTTTTTTACTAGAAAGGGTTTATCAAAAACTATTGAGTATTGTTAAGAATTTAGCAAACACTAGATTACAATTTGCCATTACTGAACTTCTAAAATCTGAATTATTTTAATCTTGGTAAAATGTACTTGATAGTTATAACGCTTTCAGTTATCAATTGTCCTGCATAACCACAATGGCCTTTTTCGTCTAAAGGCTGGCCTGCTAACATTGCTGTTAATTTTCAATTATACTATACCCTGCATAATCTTACCAAATGGCACTACAACTCTGGGATAATCTGAAGTTTATAAAAAATGTCACATGTTTTTTCCCTTAGCTGCTGTGCTGTGGTCATTATTTCACTTCCACACTTATTCCACAAAGGGAGTGTTCGTCAGAATAGGTTTTGAATGTTCTCCTGCTGGTCTATAACTAAACCCTTAACATGCTAAACAAACATAAACTCGGAACAGTTGGCATGACATTAGTCACTAATGCTTTCTATATTATGGATCTTTAGAGCAATATTAACTTAAATCAACTGAAAGCAAACAATCCCTGAATTCAGGCCCTAACACACTCTAAAGCAAGAAGTGTTACAGTACAGGTCAACAGAAAACAATAAAATCAAAGTGCATTATTGATCACAGTTTCATATATTAGTTAAAAAAAATTATGTATCCTTCCATTATACCGTGAGTACCTTGTGGTCTTCCAGCAATTGCTAAATCAGTTTTAACAACTGCACTAGGTCTATTAACTAATATTCACAGCAAAATATTTCCACACTTCAAACTGTTGCTTATTAGCAGCAATTAGTGGCCTTGTTTTTTATACAGCTTTGTGTTATTTTCAAAAGACTGATGCATTGCTGAATAGTTATTTAAATTTATTTAGACAAAAGATTTAGAGAGAATATTATTTAACCACTCAACGCATTGAGCACTTGTTGAAAAGTTCAAATATCTACACTAAATATCAGAACCGAAAACACCCCTTTTCAGTTTTAGAAGAAAATTGTTTGATTTAATAAAAACCCATCAGCGATATAATCGCTGTTCCCTAAAACATGGCGCTTCAGATCAGACTACAGGAAAGAGCCGAGCGTCAGCGAAAAAAAGTGGCCACGTATTCCCATGTTGGCTTTGGCATGTTGGACAAAGCACTTTTTAGAGTTCATGCTTTCTGCCAACACTGGCAGCTGCTCAGTCCATTGAAAACTCCTGAACCTTCCAAGCAGGCCAAAAACGGATCCAGTAGATTTTCTGCACACAACTCTCAGTGAGCATCCAATTTAAAAATACATATTGTTTAATAGTACTGTGTGTGTTTCGTTCCATTTATTTCAGTGAACATGCGACTATGAGTACACTATTTTTACAGAATTAAATACTTTTGTTCTTTGTGTTTAATCCTGATCCGTCCCTCCCCATTTTGTAGTTTTAATAAAATGTAGCATGCAATGTGGGGAATGGAATAGAATTTATTTTCCAATGTATTTTGACTGCTTTGACACGTCAACCTTTAGCAGTTATCTCTGTGTTATTTCCAGAGCCAATGGCCACAAAGCTGACTAAAGTTTCTAATCTGCCAAAGCACTGTTGGTTTAGGACAAACAAAATGACCAAAGGTGGCAGCAACAATCACAAAAAAATGCCTAAACACAAAATGTTTCAGAAAAAAATAAAACTATTAAATGGTAAAAGATTGTCATTTAAAAAAAGATTAACATTTAAAAAAAAGATAAGAACAAAGCTTATCCCAAATGCTTGATATTCTGAAGATCAGTCATTTGCAGTGACAGGTTGCAACAGGAAGAAGTGGAAGGCTTTCGCATTGTACAACACTAGTTTATATTAATATAGTGACAAACACAAGCAATAAAACCCTAAGTGTACAAGAGAATCAAATGGCTGAATCATTTCTGCATTCATTTTATTCAATGACCACCACCTGCATTTACCACATAAACACACCCCTGTTCTCATGATGTACCTGTAAATATAAGAATGTCTGAAAAAGAACACAAGATCTTTATCAAGGAGACTGGTGAAGAACAGTCACATACTGCATTGCTTTGCCACTAAGCAGTGGGTGGAATCCAGAGTTTGTCACTTCACTTGGGCAGCAGACAATTCGCAGTACAAGACTCCTTAGTTGCAAATTGCCACTGCTACTCCCAAGCTATTGTGCCAACGCTCTGGGGTATTGGTTGACCCAAATTTTCAAATCTATGATAATGCTTTTTCAGTTGTATGTGTTTTGTGTATTACACATCCCCACTAAAATTGCAGGGTGTTTTTTTACATGTAAACAAAATGTACTTCCTGCAGGAATTTTCATCTTCCACCATAAGCTGTGAAGGGTGCAGGGGTGGGAAAGAGAGAATGCTGGTTTGATCCTAAGGAAAAACGTTATCAGTAAGGGCATGAGAAACACAGCTGGAAAGTTTAACAGCAGTTTGCAGATCCGGCCTGTAATGACCATTTGTGACTATTATACAAAAAAACTACAATGCTGTTTAATATCATAGATTGTTTTACCAAGTTTAGGCTGCACTTTGCAACAGGACAGGATCTAAATGATCTATAAGAGCATGCAGTAGAACGTTACCTTTACAGAAAAGTATGTACACAAGACAACCATTACAGGAGGTTAAATTTAAGGTGAGGACACATGCAGCGTAACCATTTCACAAGTACTAAAATCAAGTTTATCTTTTTTTTTAATTCTGAAAAATGCACTTACCCGCTGCCTGCACAAAGTACGCCAAATATAAATCGAGTTCCTTAACAGAAACTCCTATATGATGTGGCTGTACGCACAGCCCAGGGTTAGAGCACTGCGAGGACTTTACGAGTCGTTCACCATCAGTACTTTCGAGCGGAATACCTTTGAATAAAATCACCATAACCAGGTCCAGCCTCCAGACCTTGTCTGCTTGACGCAGACAGTCAATTCGCCGCATCTTGCCTTTCTGGTCTGGGTTTGAAAGCACACAGCAAGGAGGTTTCTTCCCAGTGACTGTGAGCACAAAATCCTCTCGATATTCAGGTCGGATGTCTTTGCGTAGCTTTGCCAGGAGCCTGGACGCCCATTTCTGCTTCACCTCCTGCTTTTCGCTCAGCAGTTCATCCTTCACCGCTCTCTCTTCCTCCTTCGACATGCGCTTCTCATGCTTCTTGAAGTATTTTCGCTTTCGGGCTTGCAAGTTGAACCATGTGTACGCAAAGGCTCGGACGTGCGGCAGAAGTGCTTCAATGAAGGGATGGAATTCATCCTGTGAGAGGGAGAAAAAAAAGAAGAATAAGCAAAAGTGAAGTTTTAACAAAAGAAGTAACATCGCACTTGAACCTTCATCAGAATTCTTTTCCTATTAAGCAAACAAATGAAAAAAAATTGAAAAATCAAGAGACATTTCACTTAAATAACAGATTTAATTCAATACCATTGTATACTCAGACCAGCGCAGTATTTTGTTCGAAGCTTGACTTAGAAAAATTTATGCCATGTACAGTGAGTATTCTTTGTGTGGAACAGTCAGAAAGATGCCGACGGCGTAACTGAAAGCACCCATGTAGGTAACGTCCAAAACACTTGCCAATATTCAAGACACTCCCTGCGTGTGCTCGGTTTGTTTATGAAGAGCTTTCCCAAAACAGTAGAGAGAAGGATCCCTCGACTAAAGCATGGGTGCTTTCATTAACCTTCGCCAGCTTAAAAAAAAATGCAGATCTCTTCACTCTCCGTCCCCAACCCCTTTGCATGTGGTGTAGCCAGCATGAGCCCGCCTATTTGGCAAATTCCACACACTAGAATGCCAATCAACGGCTCGTACGAGGGGGCTTTGTGCAAAGCAAGGGAGGATAACCCCCCCCCCCCTCCACAAGATGGTTTCAAACACAGCAAGTCTGTACAGTCAGAAAAAATCTGCATATTCTTCATTGTGAATTCATGCTATTTTCTCAAGAAATGTCACATTGAGCTGTGCCCTTGTGAAAAAAAATAAAAAATAAAAACTCTCTTACACATTATTTGGTGCTCTATCCAGATGACGCCAAACAGGAAGTATTGGATACTTTATTAATAAGTAGTTTGTTTGCAATCCTTATTCAGTGATGTGATAAAACAAATTTCCCCCCCCCCCCCACCCAACCAATAAATACTGTAAATTCAGGCAGGGAACTGTGATTGTTATCAACCTTTGAAATACAGTTTTCAATCAATAATATTAAAGTGACTGAGGCAAACTGATATTTAACTACTCACAGTGATTACAGCATAAACAACAACAAAGCAAGTAGCCCCAGCTGATTGTACACTGTTAAATACTTATTTTTATATATTGTATCATGTTATTTTACATTTACAATTAACTAGTCAAAGCCAAACATGCTGATAAACAACTGTAAATTGAAAATAACAAAACACACGTATACATAAAAACCTAAAAAAGAAAATGAAAAAAAAATTCTGAGCACAAATGCCATCTGTCTTTTTCTTTTGTTTAAACCAAATGCTGCATAAAGTGTTTTTAAACAAAACAAGGTAGCATCACTTTTACGATGACAAGCACACAAAGTTTAATTTAACGGCATAAAATTATCTTTTTGAAATGGGGTGCATTTTACATTCTCTATGCTGAATAAAGTTGTGCATTTCCATTGTATAAACGAGGCCATAGCTGTACAGGCTGGAAGGGATTTTGCTTAATGAAATAAATTAATGAAAAAATGTTGCATTGGTGGGAACATTTAGAGGATTTTTAGATTAAAGTGAATTTTCATTTACCAACCTTTCTCCAGCCACACGACATCTGGCCTGTAATTCTTCAAGCTTAACTGAATTCCTTTACTACAATCATCTACACGTAGGTAACAATCTGTCCTGTAAAGGAGATTTTCAAACTGCCAAAACAAATAATGAAGCTCAAATTTATTAAGTGTCTACCCTAAGCAGATATATGCTTCTACCTATAGTATCTCAAAGATTGGGGAGAGAAAGGACAGGACAATCCATTTCTTCTGGAGCATAATTTAAAATCAATTGACTCATTTTAACAAATTATTTTCGAAGTTTTAAAGAGTTAATGTAGCTGTTTCTTTTTTGCGTCAGTCTAAACTTTTTGTTCTAAAATTCCTTAAGTTAACCTCTACCATATGATTTAACTTGGATAAAGTATAATAAAATAGCATGGAGTTAAAATTTCTACAGATATAGTTTCCTCTTATGCCATTTTACTCTAGTGAATTCAGATTAATTCGATTCCGCACTAAAATGCCGATTGCAAATATGGCACAAATCGCCAACTCTAGAATTCATTCCAAGGTAAAGACTCACTCCTGACAGAAGTGCGTTTATGGAGTGAACATGGACATAGTAGAGCTGTGGATGAAAACCTAGAGTCAGTATTTGACCTTGGCTGCGTGTATGCTTGGAACAAGGGATGCCAGTGTGGTGATACTATGTCACCACATTGGTGTCCTTTGCTGTGGCCTCCAGATGCCACAAGTTCAGATCTGATCTCTGTTGCGTTGTATCTGCAACAGAACTCAGACCCATAAACCCACTTGCAGTGGGGAGGGGTAAAATAAAACATTTGCTAAATAAAAATATCTTAGCAACAACTTTGAAAAATATGAATTATTACTTAAAAGTTTTAAATATAGCAGCTGATTGACTTAAGGAAATTTACTGTGTGGATTATTGTAAGATTTAAACATTCTGAGCAAGGCACTCTATAATGTTTTGCAGTCTTTTGCACATGTACATTTATGTTTTAATCCAGTCAGAAGCCGACTAGTTTCATAGATTCTTGCATCGACTTTATATTGGAAATCATCCAATGTACAGTTTCCCTGCTCTACCTCAGAGCTAATTCAGAAAAGAAGCTTTAATCTACTTTAACCCAATGTCAGCGTCAATCCTAAATCTTCCACATCGCCTGACAGCTTTCCTTCTCAGTCTCAATGTGGAATTAAGATACTTAACTTTTGCTGCAAAAAATCAGATCAAAAAACAAAAATGGTAAGTTATAGTAAGCTGAACTCTGCAGTAATAAGTGCACAGGCTGAGAGTTTTAGTTGTCATTGGTATATTTACTCTGCTGCAGTCACTCCTTATATCTACAAATCAAACAGCCATGAAAAGATTGGGGTATTAAATGCCTGTAGCAGTTAAATTACATTTTGTAAATTGAAGCTAGTTTCCATTACAGGAACCTACAACACTGAGGTGCAGAATGTGTTGAGCTGCATTTTTTTGCTAATTAAATGATCAAAAAATCAATTATATTTTCTCCTGGTTAAAGTCTGTTTTCCCCTTTGCATTTTTTTTTTAATGAAGGCCCCAAGTTTGAGCTGATTTCTAAATATTCGACACATTTGGAGGCCAAACCACTTAGTTCCTTAAGTGACAATCAGTGAAGTTGTGGTTTTGTTGTGGGTCTATTTTCATATAAACCTCAGCACTTCACTCCAGTGCAGCAAGCACGTCCTTCTTTTGGCACTGCCACATCAATTAGTGTATACTGTATAAAACGAAGAAGCAAACAGAATAAGCACCAATTTTCCTTTAAGTGATTGAAAACTTTGCATACTTACATTATGGCTCTGATAATTAGACTATTTTATTGTTTACAAACAACAGTCTCTTTGAGCGCTGAAAATCAAATTCTCCACTCAGCGCCATTTAACCTTCATGTTTTTCCACAATCTTTTTCACCGTTAATTTATTAAAACAATCTAATGCATTTTTAGATCATTCTATGCAGTTCTTATTCTTTTGCATGTGTGATTTTTTAAAATATTTAATTGGTTCTGCCAGGGTAACAGTAAGCAGAATCCATTTAAAAAGTCTGTAAAGTTACATTTTAAAAATATTATTGACAGTGATTCAAACTTACATATTACTAGCACCTATGTTTTTTTCTTATTGAAATATCCTGTCAAAATATGTAGATCAATTGAGCCGTCCTTTTCTGTTCTGTGCTGTGTAATGATGATTGCACTAATTGCCTCTTAATTTAAAAGAATTCAAATAAAATTTCAATTTCAATGTCCTTCTCATGGAGATTTAAAAAAAAATCTTATTATAAAGCAGGTTCCTCAAAGTATTTGTTATTAAAATAACTCAGTGTGGTTGGGGAGAGGGTTGCATCGGAGGGGCTCCATAACTAAATTACTTGCAGTTAACTACTCCATTGTTCAAAATGATATAAAGCCAGAAACTATGCTGAAATGTAATAACACTGTGTATAACATTAGAAATGAGGGATTTCTTATGCATTAAATGGATACAAAAAAATACAAAATGCTTTATACATACGGCTTATTGAAGATTCAGTAGAACTTATATTAAACTTTTATTTCAATTTAAAAATATTGACTAACTCTAACTTTCTACTAAGCGCAAAACATAGAATAATTTAATGTGTTTTTTGTTCCTTTAAAGCCAACTTTAGAAATCTAAAGACCAACCGATACTTCAAGGTGATCACATTGACTTTATGCTGCCGTTGCTGTAAAAAGTCAGTAAAACACAATCCGAACCTTTTCTATAGGCAGTTTAATAGGTTTAAAAAAGTTTATGTAAAGATCTTGATGCTGCCCCCTCACCCACACAACGAAAGTTATTAATTGATATTAAAGTAGATTCACAGAAACATTGCAAAGATTGGCCATTGCTGATGAAGCTTTAAAACTTTTTTTTTAAAGCACTTGCACGTGATTTTAAAGAAGCAGACTGACTAGCAAAGGTTCATTAAAAACTGTTATAGTGATATTATCGGAAATAACGTTATTTTCAAAAAGAACTTCTATCAGTTGCATACATATATAAAACCAGCGATCCTCAATCTACTTTATGTGATTTTTTTAACCGAATGTGTTGAATTATCCTGGGTTAAATATCCTACGGTATATAGAAGTATAACATAAAGCAGATTTCAAAGCAAAACCGCAATCTGGAAACTTGAGTGAAAAGAAGAAACACGGCACGCCAGCAGACAGCGCTTCCACGGGGGAAACCCCGACTTTTTAGCACTCTTAGAAGTAGCGACAATAAAACCACACTCAAAAGTATAAACCTTTACGGTCGCTGACAGAACGGTAACAACTTGCCGAGAGCACTGACATTGCTGGGGGGTGGGGGGAACAAATCAAGATAATTAGGAACTCGAAAAGGAAGCCGATCACGTCCCAAACCACAATGCCCGCAACCCATCTGCTCGCAGTGTTTGCAGAACTGCTGCAGAAAGTTCAAGCTTTTCGCCCTCCCAAGAAAAGTAACTTGACTTGAGGACACTCCACACCTGACGGCATCTCAGTGCACGGCATCAACAACAACAAAAACTCTGCCTTCAAATACACCTCAGCTTGAAAAATCAGAATTTAAAAAAAAAGCCAGCAAAGCGAGCGGAGTACTTGCCGAAATCAGTGGGAAGGCGGTGCAATATGGTGAGGAAGCATCGGCGGAATTGTTATCAAAAATATTAAAATCATACTTCCGCGCACCGCTGTTGTGAGTAAACTCCATACCTTACAGTCATAACAAAAGCGTGATTCCCCATCGCTTGCCTCCCCCCACTCCCCCCCCCCAAAAAAAATACAGCAGCGATCGCGACACTTTGCTGGCTTTGAAAAGTCTGAAGAAATGCACCGCACCTCTTTAAAAGCCGCTCTTGGAAAATATGTTTTGCAAATAATAAAAAAAATTACAGTCAAAAAAAATAATAAATATTAATACGTATCCGCCATTAGCCATGTGCCTCAATGGGGCAGATCGCTGAGCCCAGTCACTGAGCTGAGAGGCAGCAGGCATGAAAAACAGGAAAAAAAAGTTTAATAAAAAACCATGACGGGCTCTAAAGGGATACAAATGTTGCAAAAATGTATCCTACCTGGGTGAGACAGAGCGGAGAGTACATTATTGTGGCGGTGCTGGTGGTGGTGAGAGGAAAAGCCGGCTTTCACATTTCAGTCTCGAACTGAAGCCAGCTCTCTTCTCCATCCTGAACTTTAACCCCGCCTATAGTTACTATATAGTCAACATCCCAACTCTCCCTCTCTGACACTCGGGGCGCCGCTCCTCATACACCTTCCCCTCCCTCCCTCACACCTTATTTTATTTATTTTTCGCCCGCTCTCGGGTTGCTTTCTACAGCTGCAATCTCTCTCGATATATATTTTTAAAAAAGTAGTCACCCTCCCGGGCTGTCAGTGAGCGAGCCCCCGGTCCTGCGCTAGTTTTCTCCGACCGATACTGGACTACACCCCTCTCTGTCGGTGCGCCGCTCTCACGGCCACAAGAGCAGCGCTTTCCCTTTCCCCTCTCTCTCTTTTACAAACAACCCCCGGCTAAAGCTGGAGCTACCATCCTTGAATAAATCCGCTCCCCTTCCCAGCAAAACGGCTCTGCGTCAACACACGAATGCAGCAGGAAAGTCTAGCTGGAAGCGGCGGCTAGTGTGGATGCCCACAATGAACTTGGACTTGGACGTGTGAAAGACTGAACGAATTTATTTCTCGTCGCCCTTTCAGGAAAAGAAATCCTTCTCAGTCGCCGCGAATTTTATAAAAAGTTAAAGTCAGTGTGCAACTTTGTTCTACATAAATTATGGAGTGATTTAAAAAAAAACTGCATTAAACAAATCAGCAATATATTTAATTGTTTCCCTGCACCAAAGTTAGTTGGGGAAAATGAATTGGGATTTTTTTCCCCCGCCCCCATCAAGTCCGTTTGAAAAATCCATGAAGATGATTTGTGGCACATCGGGCTTTGGCGCCTTTTTTAACAACAGTAAATGGCAATACATAACTAAGAATCGTGTGTCTGTGTATTGGGAGGGGAGGGGAGGGGAGGGGGGGTTAAATCGCGTCACCTAGTCGAATGTCACGTCCACGATTCCTCCGCCCGGCTGTCGCTCATTGTTTGACATTTTCTTTGCCTGCGCTAGTGACCCATATGTAACACTGAATAGTAAACGATCGGCCGGCCAGCGCGCATGCACCCTTACTGCAGCGCACTCTGGGCCTTGTAGTCTTTGCTCCTGTCCACTGCGCAAATCCAGTTAAGAGCAATAGCTGAGGCAGTAGATAATATCACAACTTGGAGAAAACAGCACATTTTAGTGCCACGTGTTGTGAGCTTTTCTGTTCACCTACATATACATCTATCTCTACAAAAATATACATGCTTTGTGAAGTGTGTTTTCTTCTCCCATGTGCAATATATATATTTAATTAGTCTCAAGGTATTTCATCTGTTGAAAAAGGGGGCCTTGGCATCATGGTAAATTGTCAAGAATGGATTGGGTGCAACTCTGAATTAAAATCACAAATCGAAACCAGAATTGAAATACAGGAGGAATGAAAACAGATGACAAGGTTAGGAACTCATCACAATGCACAATATTCCAACATGTTGCAACCATAACCATACTTGTTATCCTTTAAACTTTTCACTATGTTAGTAACTTAGCAATAACTTGAAAACACAGCACGGATTCTTTTCAGTGGCACGTGTTAAGCATTTAAGTTAATGTTATCGTGGGGTTTCAAGACTCCCCATTCAAAAGTTAACATATACTAATTTTTAATATTTTGAATTTGATAGGCCAACACGTGTATTGTATCTTCAAAGGACATTGGTAGGACGTCCACATATAAGTTTTATTCTAGTGACACTTAGAAACTCAATACTCAACATTATTATTATATATATATATATAAATAAAAGTGAATATACTGTATTTCTATAATGTTAAGATAATGCAAAGCACAGTATGGGACAGTCAGTAGAATGGAATGTGGCTGCTCTCCAGCAATGGAGAAAGCGGCATGTACAAAGCGTTTTATTTCAGTGAATTCACACCACCTTCCTTTACAAAGAGAAATTCATAATACCCATCATTTCCACGCTTGAAGTATATAAAACATATATAAGTCGACGTAAAATAGATACATCATTCTTCTACACTATGAATTACTACTCCACTGCACTTTAAAGGTGAATCATTCCGAGGACTACTTTTTTTTTTCCAATTCTTGAGCTCATTTGCTGCGGAACTCCCTATGGCTATGGTCGCGTATTTGAGCGTCATAACTTAAAACCTCACAAAATCGTTTTATCTAAAAAAATATGCAACATTGCAGCAGTTCTCATCCAAACATTTCAAAGATTTCCACTGCCCCATGCCTGGCGGGACCCTCCCTCCGAACGCAGAGAAAGATATTTACAGTCTTGTTTTCCTATCAGAATCCCTGATCTGAGACCTTTAGATAAAGCAACCCTGCAAATTACTGGCCTTTTAAAGCCGAGCATGCCAACACAATGTATGGGCAACATTCACACGAGATTACTAGAAGGGATATTGGCAAATAGTTTAATTACATGTATATTACGTATAATTACAAACGTTATATATACAATTAAATGTCAGCTTGTGCCACTGTGCAGCGTTTGTACTTCTGGATTGCTTTTGAGAAAGTTCTATGATACTTCAAGAAACGTTTAGATAAATAAATGATCCTTCGAAAATAGATTCAATATCTCCTAGGATTTAGATTCAATTTTACATAGTATCCAGATTTAAAGAAACATCATTACGGCTAGTTGTCTTAAAAACACAGTGCTACTCATTTATTCCGTGAAAAATTATCTCGATAAGCATAATTACAGTTACGAGGGAAAAGCATTCTTAACTTTTGCAAGAATGAACCCTTTATATAAAAGGCATTCCAGTGTGTTTTTGTCACATAATGTATACATTGCAATATATTTTATAAAAGTATAAAATGGTATGCACTTTATATACTATTTGTCGTTAGTAAATATTCATTGATCCAACTATACTGTACATAGCTGAACTACAGTTCCCAAGATACCCTTCCAACAGTCTCCTATTGCATTTACACCTAACTTGATAGCGGAAGCCTCGCCTTTCTACGCACTGATTGGCGCAGTGCAGCGTTGAGGAGGTCAATGAAAGTTTCGATTGGTAGAACGAGCTGCCTATCATGTCGGGTCAAGTTCACGTCTCTAGTTCGGCTGACCGTTAGGAGAAAAGGTTTTTGAGACCGAGTCACACGTCTCGACAGAGCGAGCGCGCAACGTTATATATTTTTTTGCCTTCTCTTGGATCAGGCAAGTGACGGGGGAAATTTGCCAAGCTCAGCGCTTTCCAAGCTAAAAGCAGCAACCCAGTCTTGGCGCAATAAATTGGCATATTCCACATGGACACAAACTGGAACCGGCGTGAATAAAAAAAAGACATCCTGTCATCAATTACCAGGCTGAAACATTATTAAATATACTTTAAATATATATCCCTATTAAATCTTATTTTGCATTCAAGTTTAGAATATCTATTAAAATCATAATAAAAAAATAAAGTTCATTATGTATCACGTACCATTGCCATGTAAAGAGTACGTGAGAAACTTTAAATTGTTCAGACGTTTAGCTTCATTTGTTGTCGCCTTTTTTGTTGCTATTTTTTGGTTTTAATATATAAAAACTGGGAACCGTTGCAAACCGGAAGCGAAACCATGCAAAAGCCGCTGCAAAAAAATCGGCGAGTGATGCCTGAGGTTTTTTGTTTCCAAAGAAGAAGCCCCTTTGAAAGCGTTCCAAGATCGCTCCCAGCTCTCTGGCTCTGTGTTGGTAGCGAAAGAGCACTTTTGTGGAGCGCCCTGAGAAGTTGCAATCGATTTGCAGTCGTTACTGTTTATTTCCGCATCGGTATTTGCATAGAAACCACGCACAGAGGCGACCGCACGTCCGACCAATCGGCTTCCAGAATCCCGGGAGACGTGAGTCGCGCGAGCGTCTGGCCTGGGATTCCATTCCCGGGCCAAGGTTCTGTTCCTGCACCGATACGGTCCGGACGGTGTGAAGCTTCTTTCATTTTATTATATGTATATACAGAAGGCATTTGTAATCTGCTGTGATTTTTTTTGAATAGCAAGCGTAGGTAAGCACATATGAAAGACGATTGTTTTCTTTGTAAAGTGCAGGATTTGTGTGTATTCCTCCATCCGGCATTTGCTTGTGCGGTTCAACAGATCTCGTCCTTTTTCTGTTTAACTTATTTTACAACAAAAATGGTCCATATACGCATTATACATATGCATAAAGTGGTTTTTAAACATATGTATTATCATTGCAAATAAAAAATAAGCAATCTGCTAACCTAGAAAAGTAGGTATGGGCCGAGGAATATTACTGGTATATACTGATCATTGTACGCTTTGTGAAGGAGCTTTTATGAAAAAGAGCATTTACCAGAGCTGATGTACTCAAATGGCAACAGTTACTACAGAAGCACTATAGAAAAAAGCACTATAACTTTAAATGTCTTTTTACAAGGTTGACACTGATACTAAGTGAATGAGAGTTTTCTGAATTTGAAATAAACTGCTTTTTCTCTACCTTGGCGCGTTTTATGTGTGAACACATTTGTTTTGGGAACATAATTATTAAACAACATTTTACCCTTAGTGTGGTAACTTTAACATGGTGTATTCTATTAAATTATTCAATAAAGATTGTGTTTCAAAGAATGTTGGCTTTTATTATACTATTTCTATCCTAAACACTCACATTCCGCTGCTTAATTTGTTATTTGAAACAGGCCTTGTATTATTCACGTACATATTAATAACGATACCTTTTGCTTTTATGAATACACCTGCATTTTTTTTCATATTTTACTGGGATTATCATTAAAGATAAAATATGTTTTAAAGCTATATATATATGTATATATAAATGTGGTAGGTTAGATAATCAACGTGAATCAAATACTCTATTTTGAGTCAGTGATCATATATACACACATTTTAATAATGTAATTGCACACCAACTGAATGAAATAGACGTGGTCGTAACTCGTATCACAAATTTCCGTCTCTTCTAATTAAGCCTATAAACAACATCATGGTAGTGCAGGCTTGATAAGTTTATTTTAAATTTTGTGTTATCACAACCTGTGAGATTCTGCTTTCGTTCGACACAGTCATGGATCGACAGCAAATTGGCAAAAAGAAGCATGAAAAGATAATCATATACAATACTTAAAACCTGTTCAGGAATGCACCGATTTATTTTTAATCGTCATTTTCTGGTAAATGTATTACCTGCCTGGATATATGTGCACAGATCATATGCTGCGTTGTTCGACCAATAAAATGCTTGCACTTATGGTATAAGGCGTGTGGGAACTGAAGGCACGGTGCGGCCGAACACATTTTCGGGTATGACACAAGTAATAAATATGGAAATACATAGCTGCAAAGGATGCTCATGAACGTCTGTAACATTTAAAAAAATGTTAACCATGGACGTGCGAGCTTTTTGTAATTTACATTGTTTTACTTTAAATTGAGAGATTGTATATATTTACATAGATTAATAGCATATATAAAATAATAGACACTGAAATTAGACTCATATTGCATTCAGCTGCAATCAAATAGCATATACATCCTGGACAACCTAATTGCACCAATCATATTCCAAACGCTAATCAAGCTCAGTTTGTGTATTGATTAAATGAAGAAAGGCACAATTTTTTATGCACACCATATGGAGGTACCACAAAAAACAGACCCAATGCAGTGTTATATTTGACACACTTGCTTTCATCGTTGCACTTGTTAAGCAGTTGCTGGTAAACGTTATTGATTTTCCCATAGATTTTTATTTACATTTCGGAACAGTTTCACAAACGTGTAAAAATGAAAGGTATACTTGTTTCCCTCTTGCCGGTTACAAGTCAATCCAGCCACAATTGCGGCACTCAGGAATACATTTGATCCGTTGTCTAGCGTCTTTAAAAAGGTTCCCACTGCAGATACACTGCAGTCTCGATCAACAACAGCAGCAGCCAGCAAGCACCCAGAGGAACTTCGGAAAATACAGTATATCGACCACCGTCATTATGCTGATTTATGAAGACAAGGCTCTCAGGGGTTCCGCCGCTCCTTATTTCAGCAGTGCCATGTCGGCATTAATCAGATATCTGATTTTTTTTTTTTTAAATTGAATAATCTCTGACGCCGAGGCGATTGCGGTGTATAAGAAAATGATCCGGCTCGTTATAAACAAGGCAGTGTTAAGTGGAAAATAAAGTCTCAACAAAACTAGACGCCGCGACAGCACGTACAAAGCGAGCTGACGTTTACTGAAAGTGATCACAATGCAAAATGTGCCCGGTATTTAAAAAAAAACAAACACAACATTGATTAATCCTAATGCAAGGAATCGGCGTATTTTTCCTAATTTATATGAATATACATGTCACTTGCGGAAATGTCCGTATAGATTTGGCGCTGGAGATAATGATCTGAAGACATTCCAGAACAGGGAGTGAGAAAGAGAAAGTCTTTGTATATTTTTTCTGCCAGTCTTTGCAAAACCTTAATGCTAAGATCCCAGATCTGGTGTTAACACAGTGCAGGACCACAACTAGAGGGCTCTAACGGCAACAACAAAAAAGTGATTTACTGATTTTGGAAAATGTTGCGAGTTGAATGCCCTCCCCCAGTTACAATGGTGCACTCCACCGTGTCGCGATATTTTTTTGTCCTTTACTGTCGCAACATTTTGCTTTACTCCCGAAATAGTGAACTTAAAACTAGAATCACTGCTTTTCTGAGGCAACGGTTGGAAAAAAAGACTATATTAAAAAAAATTCTTTACTATGTTCTTCCTTCTTTCTCACTCTTGCAGCACCCGTATGGAGCGCATTCGAGGGATTTCTTGCTAAAATGGAGTCGAGAGCCCAATAAACATTCACAAATTCCCTTTCATTCTCATTTAGATTTTGAAATTTATCACCACGATAATGATAGACATGAAGCTGTTTACAATCATAAGGCGATTTACTGAAGCAAATAAGGGATATATATGTAGATTCCTAAAGAGGAGGACTGCACCATTAATTTAAATGTTAGCCAGCAAGTTCAACATTTTCACTGTGGTGTGTAAATTGTAATTCGGCACCAGTTGTCGACAAAACTACCGGGATTATTATAATTTAACAATACAATAACACCAAGAAGAGGTTTTTAAAAAAAAAATCTGGCTCCAAAATAGGAAAACAAATCTGTTAAAAAAGGAGAACGAGACCAAACTTTTCTTTGACTTTTAAGTTCAAGTCGCAGTTTTTAAAGTTGCGTTGTGTGGAAAGACTCCACAGCTCGGTTTGCTGCCGTGCAATGATTATCGATCGTATATTTAAGACGATGGATTTAGAATTAGACACTCCAATATTTCGCTTGTTATCTAGTGTAAAGTGTTGTAAAATCATTGGAACTTCCTCACTTTTACGTACGTTTTTTTTACTATTGTGCAGCAATTGCTGCATGTTTATATATGTTTTGTGTAGTGTTGCTCGGGCAGATTCACAAGTTTAAACTACCAATTTCACTTAAAATATTAAATATTCTAACTCTTTTGAACAAACCAATATCGCAACACAGAAAAGGTTTAATCTCCCTTTGGTTGTGATAACTGCGTAAAATATATCCTGCCATTATTTTGTCACACGTACAAAATTAAACCAAGTGAGGTTAGATTTCAAAAGAATATTTAAATTGTATTCATCTTTGAGCTCAGGGTTTAGTTACTACGCTCCAGCGCCTGCATCGTTAAATATTCTTAAAATAAATGATTTACGACAACAGATTTCTGTAAATGTTTCCATTTCTTATTTAATTTTACCCTTTCCTTTGAAGAATCGACTCCACTTTCTAGCTTGGTAATTATAAATTGATATTTAAACAATTTAGTTCTGGCAACTTGTGAAATTATTTTGTGTAAATAAAAAGTTAACCATTTCTGTGCACGTAAAGTTCCACAATGGAGTGCGATATCAGGCATGCTGTGAAGAAGCAACATATTTTATATTTTCTTCTCCATAAATTAGAAAATCGACACCAACTTGATATGCAAATCCTGGACTAAATGGAGATCAAATATATCTAACAGCGATTACTTGCAGCATTCTGAGTGTCTACTGAAATACGAACCTATCACTTCCGTTTTGTTTTTAAACTAGACAATGATCTTAAATAACCTAAAACGTGTCTTTGTTAATTATATATCAAGCACAAAAAATCAATGATAAATTAATTCTCAAATTATACGTCAAATAATAATATTGGATCTCACTAATTACTCGTGGCTAACTTTAGCATACATGATATTACAGACAATTCTAAACAACTAGCTCCCAAAAAGAAAATATCTACGTCTATTTAATGACATTTCAACACATGTAAACTTAACTAATGATTCCTATGCCAATGTGATCGGTTTGTCAAGGAGTCAAATCCAGCAATGAAATGTAAATTACATTTCAAAGAAAAAGCACCAGGTTTAAATTGAGACATTATATTCAACAGTTTCAACACAGGAAAAATGATAGATTGGGAAAATATTAAAAGTGAATTTTTACCTTTTATTACTTATAATTCGGAAATTAATATTTTAACAATATATAACAATCCATAAAATAAGTTAAACTGTGCGATCCTTTTTTGTAAGTTAAATATTAATGATATGAAATATAATTTACATGCAAACGATAAGGTATGTCCATTTTGTTTATAGATTACGGGGAAGGAAAGTTTGAAGACTCTATCTAGATCTGGATTAATTATGTGCAGGATTACGTTCAGAAATTTAAAAAAAAACTTTTATATTAAATCTGTAATGTGCATATGCCATGACTTGTTTATTTGGAAGATTGAAGAATTGTTATCACTGCTCATCAGTGGCAAATATATGATTACAGGGTACACAGACGATGGGCATACTTGCATATGTTTAATAATAAATAATACTCGGGGCTGGCATTATTAAACTTTCCTCAATGATACGACCCTTTCATTTCACCAGTGGCTACAAAACTAAAAGCACACATTTAAAACTCTCGGTGCAATTCGTCACTTCGTGCGCTGTATGGAAATCCTCTATTTATTTCTATGACATTTTACCGCATTTAGTCTGTGTTACATTTTTTGAAAGACTTCATACGAACTAAGTAATTCCTAGTTCTGTTTTTTTTTCAGAACAATTTCATGCTTAAAAATATCAATTTCAAAAGTGGCTACGAAGCAACGATTGAAAACGAATCTCCCAATTCAAAATATGACCACATTTTATTTACTCTTTTTTGCGTGTGTAACAAATCAGGCAAAGCACTACATGCCAACAGGCAATATAAAAGCAGAGCAATATTGTCAATTAGGATATTTGTTCATATATGAGGTAGTATCGACATTAATCACAAAGTCCGAATAATATGCTGAACGAACGAATTTTAAATCAGTAAATAGTATCCCAAAAGGATTATGAGGATTAACATGTTGTTCCAAAATTAGATGAGCAACTGAAGAATACTATCTGCTACATTAATACTTTGAAACTAGGGTTATTATGGGAAACTGGGAGACAATGAAAAATTGAGAAACTACTTTAAAAAGTGCAATATCAAAACAAGTTGAAGGTGTAAACACCTTTAAGCTATTAATTGTAAAACGTATCCAATTATACTTCAGAAATATGCAAAAGCATAAAAATATAAATGTCTATTTTGGTTCATTCAGAAACATATTTTAAAGTAATCAGTTCACATCATAACTGTAAGGAACTTGGGGGGTAAATAGAACCAATTGGAGTTTTAGGACAACACTCAACTTTGGCGCTTTTGAGAAAACTCGGAGTTCAATGTATACATCCACATACATCACTTTGGCAGCTTTATAATGATAGATCTAAAAGGTGCACAAAAAGGCATTCAAAATATTACGATGCTCAAAGGTGCTTGCTTTGCAAATACTACAAGTAATCTTTGTTAGGTAATCTAAAGTATGCAGCCTCGCACTACAGTCAAATAGTTACTTAAAGTAACGTTATGAACATCCGGGTTAACTGAGAAATCAACAGCTGAGTTGCAATTTTCGATATTTATTTTCCTCATATTTTTGTAACAATAGCAGAATTAAAATTAAATCCAGTTAGACTACACATTTTAATTCACCTAGTTAAAGCGATGCAGGGATTCTCCAGGCAATATTTTGGTCTGCAGTAGTATTGGCATTGCATTTTTTTATAACTAGCATTATTGTTAATGAATTATTAATTGTCCATTTTGGCGGTGATTCCTTTGTTTATTTTTCTCAATTTTCCTTAGAATGTAGGTAACATATATATAAAAAAACAAGAATATCAAAGCGACTGTATTTATCTCCGTTTACATTTAAGTTGAGCGACAGACTCCATGCTTCCAAGTTAGGTTCCATTATTAAATTCCTTCGTCATTCTTGTTAATATTTTCCTCATTTGAATGCGACTGTTATACGCTTGGAGGTGAAAAGTTGCCAAACTGTAGATTAGTCCGTGATTACCATTACATTGATAATGTTGTTGCCATTATTCTTTATTTTCTCCTGTCTACACCGCTAACATTGGAAATTAATAACCATGTACCTCTACCTGCCTATACTCGAATCAGGTTTAAAGTCATTCTTGCATTGTGGGAAGAAGGTGCTTTTTTTGCTTTATTTTATTCATGAAACGAAATGGAAACCGATACAGTTAGACAGCTTGAATAATCAGCAGCCAAGGTGATATAGCAAACAAATATGAACATTTATGGTACACAAGATTTAATGCATTTGTAGCAGTTAAATACAGAATGGGACGATAGAAGAACATTTCATGCAAATGAACAGGAACTTGTTACGGACTGTATTCCCTTTTTCTAGAAATAGTCGGGTAATAGGTAAATTACATCGATTATTTTGAACATCACTAAATGTAAATATGGTTTTGCAGAAGGAGTGCAAAGCCATGCATTATTCGTTAACATTACTATAGTGGATACGTTTCCATAATAATCATATCTTGTTAAATGTTTTCATTGAAGAAATTCCGATTACTGTTACAGTTAGCCCCACAATTGAATACCGTGGAATCAAATAATAGTTTCTGACTAACTACTGTTCATTTTTCATCGGTCGGTAGAAATAAACGTGTGCGCAAAAAAAGGATAGAAAAAAAGATAGAAAGAAGGCTAACACGCAGAACAATGCACAGGTAACAACAAAAGACATTCAGTTAAAACCATGAAACACCAACATCCAAGTTTGATTTGGCCCTTTTAAGGCTGTAATGCTAATATATAACTTGTAATTTTAAAAAGTAGTTTCTTATTTAAATATTTCATAATATAGTTTGTAAATTATTTTTCTCAACTATCTCGTTTATTTTTTAATATACCGTATAGTGTTCTACAATTTTATAATAGTCTACAAGGAATATTATTTATAGCTCGTAATATTTAACCATATTGTAAATGAAATATAGCATCTGGTTGCTTTGGGAGAAATAAGGGAGCACCAAATACAGTACATGTTGCAGGCCATCAAACTGCAAAATAAATGTTTTGCAACACTTGCATTTTAGAAAATACCAAAATAAAAGCAAATTGTGTCATATCAAATATTGTAACTAAGATGTAATCACTGAATACTAAGCTACAAAGCTTGGCAATACTTTATATACAGTGAGATGTATGCTAATTTGAAGATTAAGTATAACTTTAAAATTATTTAATAACATTCTAATACATAATATTATTTACTTAAATATCTTTGGTCACATTGATCAAACTGCAATACAGCTAGATCGATTTAATGGAAATTATGTTCAACAACCTTCAAAATGAAACTTAATTAACTGGAAAAATATAAAGACAAATTGTGATATTATTTGCTTTAAAGCTGTGATAAATTCGAAGTGTTTCCCGTTTTTGTGCGATCACAATTACATTGCTGTTGCAGTTGGGTTCATCTTTGGATGTTGTTTCTCAATATTTACTTTAAAAAAAAACTAATAGACACATGTGCAAGTGATCTCCAGTGCGGAGGTGTTTCAGAACACTGCGCACAAGGTGCTTTTACTAGAACTTATTTGTGTAATATGCAGTTGGTGCCATTTGTTGAGTTGCTATTAATGGTCTGATTTAATCAGCTTTTGTATGAGATTTAAATGTCACTCTTCACACTTCCGCCAGTAAAAATACCCACATTAAAATCTAAATTAAAAACTGTACATGCTGTCTCCACAAAACTTCAAATGCAAGCCTGCGCCGTGCAATTTAAATTTGCGTAATAACGTCAGCATTAATAATTAATATGTTGGCAACTCACCTTTAATACCTCAGCTATTCTAGTAAATTAACTCTATCAACACGGTATAACTTTTGATAGATTTCTCCACATCTGAGATTATATTACGTAATTAAATTCAGCCGGAATAGCGTAACATTTCTGTAATCGGTTTAAAGGTAAATTACAAGAAAACATAAAAATAAAAATTAGATTGCACCAGAAATATAGCCGGAAGTTAAAAAAATCTCCAAGTGACAATGACCCCTTTTTAATTGGGCAGAGAAATAGTATATGGTAAGAGGTAAAAACAGGTATTATGGTGAATTATCTGGATCTTTGTATGACAAATTGTCTGAATTAACGGATACACGTAGTATATTTTAAATAGAGTGTATGGACAAAATATATAGTAAATTATCTAAATTACTGGTACATACAGGGCATATGCTAAAATACCTTAGCTAGCAGATACACATGTGGTATATGGTAAAACATCAACCAGTGGGTACACAGATGGTACATTGTAAATCTTTGAAATTATGGATACGGGCTGATATATAGTAAAACAACTTTATATCGCGTCGACATAGCGCACATTTTTTTCGGAATCCTCGCCCAGTTTATTTTGCTGCAGAGAAGGAATGGTTTCATTCATTTATATTTGAATAACGGAGCTCTTACTTCATATATTTTGTTAGTAATTTATTAAATGGTATTTATTCTGTTTCTTGTAAGTTTTTGACAGTAAAATGCTCTGTTAAGTTTTGGGGGTGGATTGATCGGTGATCGTCCGTCATGTTGGACATTAAGTTGTTTAATAACAGAAATTACGTTTGCTTTTCTTCACTGTTTTAATTGTTGCATTTCCGATCTCCGGAGGTTATTCTGTAGGTAAAGATACGTGTATCTATGAGATTTTGCTGATTTAACTTCAGATAGTGGCAGTGAATGGGATCGGTAAAATTGTTCAAAGACTCTTTGCTAACACGAGAGCCAGAGCGCCACTAAGAGGCAGAGACAAATTCGCACTACCGCAGGATTTTGCTACTTTATTTGTGCCTGCAAGCGCGTGGTGGGAGTAGGATGGAGAGCAAGAGCATACTTATGTTTGTGAGAGTGAGTGTGTGTGGGTGGGAGGAATGTGCGCTTATGTGCGAGAGGCTGTGTGTGCATGTGTGTGAATGCGAGAATGTGTGTGTGAGCGGAGCGAAGACATGTTTGCATCTGTGTGTTTGAGAGTGTGTGGGGGAGAGGGGATGTTTGTTGGGTGTGTGCGTATGAGAGAGAAATGTGTATGACAGAAAATCTTGTGAATGTTAGCTTGAATGTACAATGAGGTACGCGCGCGCCCTCGTGTCCACGAGTGAATGCATTTTTAGGAATATATGTGACTGTGAGTTAGTGAAAGAATTTCTATGTGTTTGGGAATGTCTATAAATGAAGGTGACTATCAACGTGCATATCAATGAGAGCTACTGAGTGAAGAAGTAAAGAACGAAAGACTTGCATTTCTATAGCGCCTTTCACGACCACCAGACGTCTCAAAGCGCTTTACAGTCAATGAAATACTTCTGAAGTGTAGTCACTGTTGTAATGTAGTAGGAAAGTGTGTATTTGTAGTGTGTAAGTGTGTACATGAGTGTGTGGATGTCAGTCCGTATGAATGAGTGTCTGAGTGAGTGTGGGAACTTATGTCGGTGTGTGATATTGTGGGTATCTGTCAGGCTGCAGTTATACTGCAACTTCCGGCTTCAGCAGTGTCTGCGGGCGGTGAGGCGTGCGCTTGAATGCACACACAGAGCCCCGCTCCCCTCGACGCTATTTTTAACGTTAGGAGAGTAGGGGTGGGAGCGTCACTTTGTTACATTAAAATAATCTATAAAAGTTTTGAAATTTTCCAGAAGGTCTGATGTCGCTTGGCTAGTGGTGTGCTCTGGAGTTAGATCGTCATCTGAGTGCTGAGTTACACTGCCTTCTCTATCAATGCACACCTTGACGGAAACATGGGAGAGTGGTGTGCGAGTGCGTGCGTGTGATAGTGGGTGTAAGTGTCTATTGTGAGTACACATGCATTTGCCTAAGGATGCAGTTCATTGTGGGGCAAGGCGAAACTGCTCTCGGTATGTATCCATATCATTTGGGATTCAGCACCCGATCTAACTCCCAGAGTGCAGTGAAATCAAGCTGTGTGAGAGTCCCTCCAGGAAGTCCTCTTACACCAGTTAGTTCGCACTGGGTACAGTATAATCCCAACCCAAATGCAAAGTCTTGTTTTAAAAATGCCCATTCAGTCATCCGGCATTTTATAAACTTACTTTAATTTTTTTTAAGTTATGAGAAATTGTAAATTCCTGCCCGCTCTTTCCTGACATTAACATGAGCGGAATGCGCAGAGTTCCTTTGTTGTAGGCTGAACGAGTCATAGTTGTCAGTATAACTAAAGTCTGATGACATCTCAGCACACTGGACAGATACGGGTGTGACACCTGTTAGCTGTAATATAACTGCAGCTGCATAAGTATTTATGAGTGTGTGTGTGACTATGTATGTATGGATGTGTTAGTATGTGTGTGTGTGTGTGTGACTAAGTATGTATGGATGTGTTAGTATGTGTGTGTGTGTGACTAAGTATGTATGGATGTGTTAGTATGTGTGTGTGTGTGTGACTAAGTATGTATGGATGTGTTAGTATGTGTGTGTGTGTGTGACTAAGTATGTATGGATGTGTTAGTATGTGTGTGTGTGTGTGACTAAGTATGTATGGATATGTTAATATTTATGAGTGTGTGTGTGACTAAGTATGTATGGATCTGTTAGTGTTTATGAGTGTGAGTGACTAAGTATGTATGGATGTGTTAGTATTTGTGAGTGTGTGTGACTAAGTATGTATGGATGTGTTAGTATGTGTGTGTGTGTGTGTGACTAAGTATGTATGGATGTGTTAGTATGTGTGTGTGTGTGTAACTAAGTATGTATGGATATGTTAATATTTATGAGTGTGTGTGTGAGACTATGTATGTATGGATCTGTTAGTGTGTGTGAATCAACGTTGGAGTTTGCCTTCCATTCACTTTATTATATAACAATACTTCGTTACTGTTAGCATGATTGTGTTAACAATAGGGAACGATTATGATGGTGGGGGCACTTTAACACAATACTTTGGCGATGGGTTAAGATCTGGATCCTACATTACAACAGTGACTACACTTCAAAAGTACTTCATTGGCTGTAAAGCGCTTTGAAACGTCATCAGGTCGTTATAGGCGCTATATAAATGCAATCTTTTCTTTTACTTCTGTTGATAAGGTAAACTTTAGCTCAGTTGAATTTTGCCGGACACTGACAACAACGAAATGCACAGATAGACGACATGCAGCCATGGGATGATTACATTGGAGCATACAGACCGAGTGTGGTCTCACTTTACAGAAACGATGGCATTGCCTGCCTGCATTTTGGTGAACCGAAAGTTACATGGCACACTACCAAAGGTTCCCCTGGCATTCCTCGGCAACTCCCCTCAGGGTACATATTTGTTTGAAGAGGAGCCCTCTCGTTTTTTAAATTGACGTCAGTATGTCAGGATCTGAACCCCCACCCAAAACACTTTCAATTATAAAGGTGTTCACAGCAAAGCTGTTTACGATACACGTAGGAATATCGGGCCTACTTTGATGGACCAATAAGAGTGACACTAAGTTGCCCCAGTGCAACCTAACAAGAACCAGCACAAAAAGTGCCCTTATAAGGGCAGCACTAATATAATCAACAGACATATGATCCAATCAAACTAAAATTTGCCAAAATAAGCAACAAAGTCCCAACAAAACCAAAAGGAACTTCACCAACTAAATCACAATTAGCAGTGTCTCTATACCCCTTGGTGCCACCAGTCACCTCAGGCTCAAGCGTTCTAGGAATCTCGGGGTCGCAATGGTCACGAAATCAACCAATTTTCCGGTGTCCCGAACTGAGTGAATTCACGAATTTTGCAATTCCTGGAGTGAAATGGCGAACTTGTGGCGTTCAGCGATCGTACGGTCTTGTTTATTGTTTTAGTAAAATAATGTTTTGATAACACAATTGAGTTGGCAGAGCCCGGTGACACTGTACTAACACAATTAATTCTGGGCAATCAAGAACGTTAAATAAAAATTCGATGCAACAACATTTATCTAAATAAACATAGAGCACACACCCGAAATTTATATAAATAAGCCTAGAACTTGGCCGAAAAATTAGCTTAATAAATAAACAGCAAGTACTCCAAAGCAGGAAACTAGAATTTAAGCAGTATATATATTAAATCGGCATTACCGAGAGAAAACCTATCATAAATTAGATTTAGATGATTGCGGTTCTATCGTGTAATGTCCTATATCGACATCTAATCATGTTTATTTAAATCATACCATGTCCAAGTCAATGATTACAGCTCTAAGTAAATAGTTTTTTCAACAATTAAATGCGTATTTTGTAATTGTCTAGCCCAGGCGATAGTAAGTTGTTGCGCTACACTTTGTATCTGAGTTTTGGTTCATTTTCCTCCTTCCCCGACACACTATTCTCTCACTCTTTTCAAAACGACAGCAACTCTTTGGTAATGAAAGGAAAGAAAACGAATAATTATAGAAGCGTTTAATGTGCCCACTTGTTGCTCATTACAGTAGAGAGGAGCAACGCTAACTTATTTATACCCTCACTTGGAACAAATTTGAACCTCCACATTTTCAAGCAAATAAATTCGTGTAATTACACAAAATATAAAAAACAGGTTTTCTAATATTGCATCAAGTGGTCCCATCAATATTGTTAGATGAGGCATCAATAACGGGAAATGACAGAAAGGAAACTAAGTTTTGCAGTCTGTCCTTGTGCTCTTAAAAGTACAACGAAATCCCTGGTGCATCACAGCTCCGCGTTTTATACTAACGCTGTTCCAAGGCTGCTTATCGCTATTTATAGATAATGCATCAATTCTAATTTGTTTTTCTCTGAATTAAACTGTCCTTTACAATATTACCACCTGGAATATTGCTAGATACGGAAAAGATGCATGGTGCAAGCTACATGCCTCCTTTATATTATATTCGCGCACCAGAAAAAAATACAAAACTGAAGACATATTATTAATAGATTATACTAATTAGCTGGCGTCTTCCTTTCTTTTCTCGAACAATTTGAAACTTTTCATAAACCGATTGTCACAACCCCACCTATTTGTCAATTTCAAGCCAAATAAAACTTTCAGCATGAATATTTCTTTTACTGTTGCGGTTGATGACATAATAACTGTTAAAAATTAAACTAGAAATTCCTTATTGTTAGTGACGAATAATTAAAAGGAAGAGCGATGGAGCATATTTCAAATACGTTTGAAGACAGAACAAGCTAAGTATGTACGATTGCTGTTTATTTCAAGGCAGTCAGTAGGGGGCGCTCTCTTAACACTGCTGTGAACTATCTCCGCTACAGTGAACAGCCATCTGGAAAACAGATAGGCTCATGGGACATATGGTTTGGGATAAATGCAACCAACAAAAAGGAAATATATCCTGGCCTTTATGACAGATACGAAAAACTGACGTTCTGTTTAACTTATTTATCATCAGCTGTTTATCTTAAGTTGTTGATTTTGCAAAAATATCTCTGGAAAGCAAATTGCACAACTTTTTAGGCCAAATTAAGCAGTGCACTCTAGCAATCAAACAGAACTTTGTTTAGAGAAAATTATTGATGGAAAAAAATGTCCGGTAGCAGAGCAATTGAGTCATTCACTTCAGCCTTTGTGGTTATGTAAAGCATGTGATACATAGACTAGCACAGACACATGACTTGCAATGGAGATACAAGGGATGGAAAACAAGGACAATGAATCCTTGGGTATAGAGAACTCAGCAGTTTTTGTCCACGTATGTCCTCAGGTATTGAAGGTGGCTTTGTAGGAAAAAAAATGGGAAAATAGAGACTGCGATGTATCGAAGCTTGATTAGTGCTAGTTTAATAGTGAGGCCTGTTGTCATGCTAATTACTAGAAACCAATCTAATTTTTCAAAATATGCTTGTAATTTCTTTCCTTTTATCATCTCAAAAGTGATTTGCTCCAACTTTTTATGACAATCAATGTAGTTTCCTACATTACAACAGTGACTACATTTCAAAAGTACTTCATCATTGGTTATAAAGCGCTTTGGGACATCCCTAGGTCATGCATCATCTGTTTGGTGCTTCCGCAGAGTTACACGGCAAAGGGATTGCTACCGCAAACCCACATGCTACCAATTGGTGGCACAGTATGTTGGTATGGCCTCACCCATACCTCCCATCATAGAGTCAGTCTACTAAGGATGAGGGGTGTGATATGTATATATTCATAACCTTGTATTTATTCAGAAGTTACTGTGCTTCATAGTTGGTGTGTCTTAAGCTTGAGGATGTGTCATCATCTGTTGGGTTAAAATTCTACCCCCAAATCCTTATTGTAGCCCCATTGTGGATCCTGGAAAATGTGTTAAATGCCTCCCTCAGGAATGCATGATACCTAGCAACATCAATGGGAATTGGAGGGAAAACTCTCCACTGGCTGGAGTCATACCTAGCACAAAGGAAGATGATTGTGGTGATTGAAGGTCAATCATCACAGCCCCAGGACATTGCTGCAGGAGTTCCTCAGGGCAGTGTCCTAGGCCCAACCATCTTCAGCTGCTTCATCAATGACCTTCCCTCCAACATAAGGTCAGAAATGGGGATGTTCATTGATGACTGCACAGTGTTCAGTGTCATTCACAAATCCTCAGGTATTGAAGCCGTCCATGCCCGCATGCAACAGGACCTGGACGACGTTCAGGCTTGGGCTGATAAGTGGCAATTAACATTCGCGCCACAGAAGTGCGAGGCAATGGCTATCTCCAACAAGCAAGAGTTTAACCACTGCCCCATGATTTTCAATGGCATTACCATTGCCGAATCCCCCATCATCAACATCCTGGGGGTCACCATTGACCAGAAACTTAACTGGACCAGCCACATAAATATTGTGGCAACAAGAGCAGGTCAGAGGCTAGGTATTCTGCGGTGAGTGTCTCACTAACTGACTCCCCAAAGTCTTTCTACCATCTACAAGACACAAGTAAGGAGTGTGATGGAATATCTCAACTTGCCTGGATGAGTGCAGCTCCAACAACACTCAAGAAGTTCGATACCATCCAGGACAAAGCAGCCCGTTTGATTGGCACCTCATCCACCACCTTAAACATTCACTCCCTCCACCACCGGCGTACCGTGGCTGCATTGTGTACCATCTACAAGATGCACTGCAGCAACTCACCAAGGCTTCTTTGGCAGCACCTCCCAAACCCATGACCTCTTCCACCTAGAAGGACAAGGGCAGCAGGCACATGGGAACACCACCACCTCCAAGTTCTCCTCCAAGTCACACACCATCCTGACTTAGAAGTATATCACTGATCCTTCATCATCGCTGGGTCAAAATCCTGGAACTCCCTACCTAACAGCACTGTGGGAGTACCTTCACCACATGGACTGCAGTGGTTCAAGAAGGTGGCTCACCACCACCTTCTCAAGGGCAATTAGGTGTGGGCAATAAATGCTGGCTTTGCCAGCGACGCCCACATCCCATAAACAAATAATAAAAAAAACCAAATTTCTTTAAGACTCGTTCCTTTCCAGTTTGAAAGGATGAATTGACATCACTTCCATTTCCAGTAACTGCAGCATCAATAATTTAAATAAATACAATGAAAAGATTGTTTCTTTTATGCATTCTCTATCATGATGGTAAATATTCATACAAGGCAAATATACCATCGGGATAAATATTCTGGGTGCAAATAATATCCACCCTCCTCCATTTCTTTCAATATTTTATACAATCAGTAAAATGATGATGCCCAATTTTGTTTCCTTATGAATAATAGAAGTCATCCCTTTATGTTGATGTACTTCTCTTAAACCTGATATGCTATTTACAAAATTAAACTGCAGTGTCTCTAACTCAACCAAATCCAAATCTGAATATAGAGCAAAACCTTTCCAATATGTTACCATGTGGGGTTGGAGTACTGATGACCACCTGTGAAAAGTCAGTATGTCAGAGACTTAGTTAATACACTCGGGCATATCACTTAAATTCAGTAAACTGGAACCAATAGCATTTCTGATGAAATACGTGCACTTGATCTTTTTTTCCAACACAACAAAAAATGAATACAACCCTAAGTTTTTTGCCTCAAGTTCTGTCTGTGGTCTTTCTGGAATTGTTTTCTTGTGGTCCACATCAGTTCAGAACTTTTTGAAGGCGGTTGACCCATCATTAGATCTTGCTTCTTCTGAAATTAAAGCCAATCCATTCTTACTTTTACCAGAAGACGGGGCGATACCGAATTTCTCCCCCTTTGTCTTTCTTGGCCGAAAGAAGCTTTGTTATTTTGCATACAGTCTTGATTTCTCTCTCTCTGCTGATGGTTCCACTTCTACTGTATATCCAGTTTATTTTGACATTTCTTGTACTACCTTTAACTGCCTTATTCTTTTTCCTATGTATCTTTTCCATTCTTTATGGATCCTGCCATCATTCAGGTTCCATCTTTAATTTCTTTCTTTCTTTTACCTGCTTCCATGTTCTGCCATTCAGGACCTTAAACCCTTTTCTCCTGCCCCATCCACCCTCACCTCCAACAACAAGTGCGACAAGTTCATGGATTTCTTTGCCATTAAGATTGAGACCATCCATTCCGCTATTTCTGCTGCATCTCTCCCTTCCCCAAGCCTACCAAGCCAAGCTTCCCCCTAGGTTCTTCTGTGCTGAGCACTGAACGCACATCTTTCTCTAGTTTCTCTCCTATCTTCCCTCATACCCTCTCCAAGTTCATCTTCTCCATGAGACTCACCTCCTTCTTTATCACCCCTATTTCCACAAAACTGCTGACCACCCAACTTTCCTTCCTGGCCCCCATGCTAGCTGATATTGTAAATGGTGCCCTCTCATCAGGTACTATCCCCCTCCCTTTCAAACCTGCCACCATCACCTCCCTCCTCAAAAAACCCACCCTTGTCCCCTCTGTCCTTGCAAGCTACCACCACATCTCCAACCTCCCTTTCCTCTCTAATGTTATTGAACGTGTTGTCGCCTCTCAAATCTGTGCTCATCTTTCCTGCAACTCCATGTTTGAACCCCTCCAATCAGGTTTCTGCCTCTGCCACAGCACGAAATGACCCTAATCATAGTCACAAATGACATCCTTTGTGACTGTGACTGTAGTGAACTATCTCTCTGCAGACCTCTCTGCAGCCTTTGCCACGGTTGAACACACCATCCTTCTCCAACACCCCAACATTGCCCAGCTGAGTGGGACTGCCCTTGCCTGGTTTCACTCTTACCAATCCAGCCATTGCCAAAGAATCTCCTAAAATGGCTTCTATTCCTGCCCCCGCACCATTACTTCCAGAGTATTCCAAGGCTCTATCCTTAGCCCCCTCCTATTTCTTATCTATATTCTGTCCCTTGGCAACATCATCCGAAGACATGAAGTCAGGTTCCACATGTACGCTTACGGCACCCAGCTCTATCTCACCACCAACTCTCTTGACCCCCTCTACCGCCTCTATGTTGTCAGACTGCTTATCCAACATCCAGTCATTGATGAGCCACAATTTCCTCCAATTAAACATTGGGAAGAACAAAGCCATTGTCTTTGGTCTTCGCCACAAACTCCGTTCCCTTGCCACCAATTCCATCCCCCTCCCTGGCCACAGTCTCAGGCTGAACCAGACTATTCAAAACCTTGGTGTCCTATTTGACGCTGAACTGAGCTTCCGACCCCATATTCTCTCCATTACAAAGACCAATTACTTCCACCTCCATAACATTACCTGTCTCTGCCCCTACCTCAGCATATCTGCTGCTGAAACCCTCATCCATGCTTTTGATATCGCTAGACTCAACTATTCCAATGTTTTCCTGGCCAGCCTCTCATCTTCCATCCTCCATAAACTTGAGCTCATCCACAATTCTGCTGCCCATATCCTAACCGACATCCATCAACCCTGTGCTTGTTGACGTACATTGGCCATTAATGCCTTGATTTTAAAATTCTCATCCTTGTGTTGAAATCCCTCCATGACCTCACTCCTTCCTATCTCTGTAACCTCCTCCAGCCCTGATACCCTTCAAATGTTCTGCATTCCTCCAACTTTGGCTTCTTGTGCATCCCCCACTTTCTTCACCCCACCATTGGTGGCTGTGTCTTAATTTCTAGAATTCTCTCCTTAAATCTCTCCGGATTGCCACTTTTCTCTCCTCCTTTAAGACTCTTTGTAAAACCTACCTCTTTGACCAACCTAATACTCATCCATTCTAATATCTTCGTTGGTTCGGTGTCAATTTTTGTCAGATTGCACTCCTGTGAAGTGCCTTGGGACATTTTCCTACGTTAAAGGTGCTATATAAATGCAAATTGTTGTTGCCAGTGATCCATTTTTCTTCTTTCCATTTTCTGCAGTGAATAGATCTCTCAGCTTATTTGTTTGTTTGACAAAGCATGCTTATAGGCCATCAACATTCCCAGTACTTAAAAGTGGTATTTTATTCCCACAACAAAACTACTACTCAATTCTGGGTCTCTCATTAGCAAATTGCCACCTATTTTGCTATTTCTGCTTGCATGCACCATATTTTACTTTCAGTATTATTACACAGTGGCCACTTCCAATATCTGCATCCCTGTATCCTCTAACATTGATCATAGCTTTTTCCCATCCCCTGTTTACTGCAATGTAACCAATCAGTTTCTTGGTGATACTACCTTGGGATTCCCATATCATTTTATGTGCATAAAGTGTACCTCCTGTCACTAGGTTTGTGCATGGCATGGGACTGGGCAAAATGCTCCCCAGCTTCATTAATTGTATCTAAACCTTGAATATTATTGGTCATATTTCTTTCAAGTATTCTTTCCAGTTGTCATTTTCATATCATTCCTATTACATGATGTTTTGGAAGATTATTCATGGTGCCTTGTAACATAAAATATGCCATTTCCTCTTCTTCATTTCCTCCTGTAGGTGCAATCATTATGGGGTCGATTTTCATTGACCTGTAGAGTCGGGATTGGAGGCATGCGGGGGGTTAAAGTCCCGAATTCGGGGGTCCCGACACCATCCCGCCCCCAACCCGCCTCCATGTAAGTTTCAAAGGAGGCGGGTACCCACCCCGCACTGGAACCCGCCTACCCGAGGCGGGAAGGGATTAGTGCCAATTAACTGCTTGTTAACAGGTAGTTAACAGGCAGTTTTTAGCCTAATCCCTATTTTAAAGCTTGAAGTGTGGGATTCCCGACGGCTCCAAACCACGCCAAGTTAGAGGAGTCAGGCCGTCGGGTTGAAGGACTTGGAGGGGTCGAGTTGTCAGTGTTCAGGTGAGTGATGGGTGCATGAGTGCAAAGGTAAGTGTGTTTGGTGTGTCTAAAGTGATTAAAGAAATTTAAATGACCTGTACTTACCTTTTCAGCCTTCCTTCCTCTAGGTTTCAAGAGTCCATCATCTAACCGGCACAGAAAGCAGAATGGCTGCAAACTGTCAAAAGTGACAGCCTGCAGCTTTCTGTGCTGGTGAGATTTCTAACTGAGTCTGTGTAGAAGGACTCAGGTTAGAAGTAAGACTGTCAGTGTTTGACAGCTTCAAACAGCTGTGAAACACTGATATTTCATCTGTCAAAACATCTTGACAGATGAAATTTCAGTCTGTGACATCACCTGTTGCCGGGTGGCCCTTAATTGGCCTGCTGAGCCCGCTGGGTGGGCTCAACAAGGTCAATCAAGTTAAAATCGCGTGGGTTGGCCGCATCTCGATGGAGGCGGGACTACAGCCCCGAAATTTGTAGTCCCGCCTCCTTCCCGACTTCTGAATGAAAATCACCTTTGTCATCTTTGCATAGTAAGCCTTGACTCTCATAGTGTGAAGTCTCCCTGACTGAGTTCCATTCTCTAATTGTTGCTGCAGCTGGTAATAAGGCAGAGTCATACTTTGTCTATCATTTCTGTCAGAATACAGTATTTAATGTTGTCATTTTTTGCTCCTGGTTAGTGTATTTTACTTATGCCAAGGATGGTAGATCTACACCCTTTCTTTTGCTGGTTAATTCACTTTTGAAGGATATAAGCATTCCTGCATGTGATTTGAAAGTCATACATTGTGTCTTTATTTATTTTTATATAATACTTCAGTATTATATTATGTATACTTATTTAGCAAAACTTACAACAATTTGGAAAGCAGAGAAGTAGAGTTGATTGGAGGGTACAGCTTCTCTGCAGTACATGCTGATAAGCTGGAAGATGCCAAACTGAGGCACTATAGTACCAGCTCCGGTGGGAGGGTGTAATTACAGTGTGACATGTTTACATAGGCAGTCTCAATTATAAATGTGGTCATCAGATTTTATAGTGAGAAAAAGATGACAGGAAATGTATGCTAAAGTAAGATTTTAATATACAGTATTATATATTGATATCCTGTGGTTGCACCTAGTAAATCAGACAATATGGTCTCTCTCTTACCTGACTCTGCTGTCTTTGTGTTGCTGTTTTTTCTCTCTCTCTTCTCTGGTTCTGTCTACCGTTTCGTTCCTGCTTTTCTTCCCTTAGCTCTTCATTTTGCCTCTCTCTCTGTCTTTTCCTTTTCTTTTGTTTGGGGTGGGAGATGATGCATAGTTTAAAGCAATGTGGCAGGGGAAGGATCCACCAACAGCTGCTGGCTGCATTTAAGGAGGGGGTAGTTCGGAAAATGCAGCCGACAGTGGCTCTATTCCCATTCCCTCCTCCAATCACTAACTCTTCATTCTCATTGTGTCCCATATTACCTTCTCACTATCCATTTCTCTTCCTACCACACCCTCACTCCCATCACTATCCTTACCTCCTCGATTTAAATGACCCACTCAACCCCTGTATTCTCCACTCCCCTTTGTTTTGTTCTTTAACTCACTCCCCCCCCAACCCCGCCTTAAGCCACTTGTTCCACTCCTACTCACTCTCTCCAACAGCAGGTGTTGAGACTCTAGTGGGCCCCTCACCCTCAACCAGTTTCTCTCCCCATTTCTTCTTCTCATCACACCCTTCCTTCCTATCTGTTTTCCTCAGAGGTTTAGTTTACTTTCAAAATTCAACTACTTTTAAAGAAATCAAATCGGAATGAGGAAAGAAACTGCCTGTATGCCTGCCATGTTTGGATTTGTGTCCTTCTCTCTATCCCTTTGTCTCATAGCTGTTAGACAGTAGAATCTCTGCCTCACAAGTGCCACTAGCATTGACCTTTACTAACTGTCAACAACAACAGCACAGGTAAAGGTAATTAGCAAAATTCAACTGCCACTTTTATTAAGTTGAAGTAACGGCACCTGAAGAAAGACATGCTTACTCCCCCTGCCCCAGTTTCTCTTTCATTTTCTAAAGTTTAATCAACGAAACAAAGAAAAACGTGCATTTATAGAGCACCTTACACCATCTCAGGACATCTCAAAATGCTTTACAGCCAATTAAGTACTTCTGAAGTGTCATCATTGTTGTCGTGCTGGAATTACAGTAATGCACACAAAAGAAAGGCTACAACAGGTAAGTAACCAGAGTCCTGTCATTTTTATCTTTCACTCTCACACGCACACACAACCTCTCTGTGTATTTAAAAAAAATACTTGATTTGAATTTTATCTCAGTAAAACTTTTGACGTTTGTCCTCTAGGACTTCTTCAAATAATGCTGTAAACCTTTTGAACAGAAACTGCTAGAAGCTAAAGAAAAAACATTCTTCAGTATGGCCGGCTGAATGGTACCCCTGGGAAATTATGTGCACTGCATATTGCTCAGTCTGCACAATCCAAGTTCAATTGCAAGCCCAGGGTTTTGGGAGAGGCTGAGACCTTCAAGTAGACTGGATTAATCATGTTTTTGTGAAATATGTAATTAAATTTTTATTTTTTATTTTAGTTAAACCCTTATTTTGGATATTAGAAATATCAACTACTGAGAAGAAAAAAAGGCAATGGAAAAGTATATTTTCAGAAGTACTTTGAGAGAATTCTGGGAATACAGTATACATAGGAAAAAGTTAACATTTGGAAGGCAAATGTGCACAGACCCAAGATATTACTTTCAATCTCCTGGGGCTCTGCAATCTTCAGATTATTATTCATTCATTGGCTGTGGATGTTGCTGGCATGGCCAGCATTTATTGCCCATCCCTAATTGCCCTTGAGAAGGTGGTTGTGAGCTGCCTTCCTGAACCGCGGCAGTCATGAGGTGAAGGCTTATTGTTTTTCCTAACGGTTTGATACAACTGAATGGCTTGCTTGGCCATTTCAGAGGGCAGTTAAGAGTCAACCACATTGCTGTGGGTCTGGGGTCACATTTAGGCCAGACTGGCTAGGATTTCCCTGAAGGATATCAGTGAACCAGATGGGATTTTAATGACAATCTGGTAGTTTCATGGTCACCATCACTGATACTAGCTTTTTATTCTAGATTTATTTAATTATCTTAATTTAAATTCCCCAGCTGCCCCGGTGGGATTTGAACTCATGTCTCTGGATCATAAGTCCAGCCCTCTGGATTAGTAGTCTAGTAAGATAGCAACTATGCTACCGTACCCTAAGGTGAAGCAGGTTTCGAGGCTGGACCAAGTAAGGATCGGTTCTCATTTTGTAGTATTGGCCCAGAAATTCGGGTCTCCACGGGTGAGTACGCACGGGGTACTCACCCGTAGGACCAATGGAAGTGCCGGTTTCATGCATGCACTGCGCATGCACGGGAATCCGACACTTCCGTTCCCCTGAAAGAAAGGGTTGACAGGTGGAACGCGTGTGCCGGAGAGGCAGCGCGTGCGCATCGAACTTACGTTTTTTTTGCAGGTTTCTCCTTGAGGGTAAGTCTCCAGCAGTTACACTTTTAAAAAGCAGGCGCAAGGCCTGCTTTTAACAAGGTAAGTGGTGAATTAATTAAAATTAAAACATTTTTCCACAGGTTTATTATTTTTAAATACTTTAAAGTAAGGTAAGTTTATTTTTAGCCCCGTTAGAAAATGTAATTAATTTTTTCAAAAATTTAAATTATTGTTTAAAATAGTTATTTCATGTAATTTATTGTTATTTTAAAAATGTGATTAAAAAAAAAATTATTTGAAGTTTTAGTTATGTTTTGGGGCTTATAGTATTTCTATGTTTGACAGCTCTTCCTGTCAAACTTATGAATGAAGCATTCCCTGCTAACACTGGCTCTCCATGGCCCATGTGATCCCAGGGGACGCATCGAACTAGCTGCGCCTCTGGGATACGCAAGCACTGCGCGCCGGCAGTTGGAGGAGGCCCAGGACCGGAATCCCACACGGGCCCACAGCTCAATGGCCGGCGCGCTAGGTAAGTGCAGGTCAGGGGCTTGCACCCGCGGGAAGCCCCCGACCCGAATTTCTGGGCCAATATATTCTTTCCTTACTTTCATATTTCCATTATGAATTCCTACATCCACATGTATAAATAAAATTGCCATGACCAGCTTCACTCCTCCCCTGGCAATCATCCCTGGGAGAGGACAGAGATAAAAACAACCCTTTTATTTAGGAGAAGAGAATCTGTGAAATTACTCCCCAACCCCCCACGCAGACAATCCTGTAAGCTCCTGGAGGCCACTGTGACTGGCATCACTATCACTGTTCTATAATGTGAGAAGATCTATATTACTGATATATAGATACATGAATCAATTAGCACTTAACCTCCTGTTTAGACTCAACAGTATTAATTGAAGCTATTATGTCCGTGTATAATTGAGACACGGACTGCAGGAATTGATTATAACAAGTCTTTACTGAATGGAGACAACCTGGAAACTGAAACTACAGAAGCCTGCTAGGGCCTTTTATACAGGGGTGGTCACTGCCAGTACTGCAGTCTGAGACCAGTTATTCCCTTAAAGGTACATACACAACAGAAGCCACTTTCCTTATTTAAATAGTCTTAAGAGTTAGATGTAGAATTAAGAACACATCCAATCCAGTTTTTGGCTTCACAATTGAAAAGATTCATCTCTCAAACAAAATAATATAAGTAACATTTTTGACCTTTTAACAGGAAACCTTATTATATTAACATTCTCAAAGAAAATCCTGATCTATTAAAAGCATAAGACAGTGATTCAAAATGATCAGCCCCACTGATGGTATATATAGAGAGGGAGAGATCAGATGAATATTTATGTATTTTAAAGGACTACTGTGAGAATGTATTTTTAAATTATACAGGCAATGTTTGGATATGATCTATTTATTTCAATTTTGTTATATATAGGTCTCTTAAAGCTCAACTTCAGTGTAATTTCTAAAATGCAAAACAGGCCTAGCTGAGTTGATTTTTCACACTGCCTAACAAACTGCACTCAGTTTTATATTAACAAATATCAGAATGCATCTCAATGGCATTTGATTATAATTCAAAACAAGTTATTGTAACCTTATATAACTAATAAATAAGGCTACATTTAGAACATTGTGTGTAATGTTGAGTTCTCTGCCTTCAAAGGGACATTGATAGATTGATAGACAGGTGTTGTGAAAGAGACTCAAAAGTGGAAAAAAAAATTAAGCAAGGGGTCTTAATTTTGGTCTTAAAAGTCGTGAGAGGTATAGGAAATATGGATGTAAGTAAGTTATTCAGCTTACACTGCATAGCAGAACTAAAGGAGATGAATACAAAACTTACATGCTGCAAGCAAAACTATAATTTAGAAGTATTTCACTTGTACCGAGAAGTGGACCTGTAGTATAGAATCCCATCAAAACTGCTGTAGAAAAGTGCTGGATAAATAATACATATCTGTTTAAGAGAGAACTGAAAGTTATAAGAACAGATATAAATGTTTAAATACTGTACAGAATACATTATTTTCTATATTGTGCAGTCTACAGTTCAGCTCTGTGAAATTGTTGGGATCTAAATAACGTGGGTTGTAAGTTTGAATTAATAACCAGGGCTTTCATTCAATGCAGGGATTGGTTGGAAATTATACAACATTTTATCTTTGTGGAGTTGCCTTGCTCAGGAGATCAAGGCAGTTGAGTAGCATCCATATCAGTCTTCTTCTTCTTCTTAGGCAGTCCCTTGGAACCGAGGATGACTTGCTTCCACACTAAAAATGAGATTTCAGGTGACTGATGAGTCCAATGCGGGACCTACAGTTTCTGTCACAGGTGGGGCAGATGGTGGTTGAATGGACGGGTGGGTGGGGTGCTTGGGTTGATGTGTGCTCCTTCCGCTGTTTGCACTTGGCTTCTGCTTGCTCCCGGCAAAGAGACTCGAGGTGTTTGGCGCCTTCCTGGATGCTTCTCCTCCACTTTGTGCGGTCTTGGGCCAGGGATTCCCAGGTGTCGGTGGGGATGTTGCACTTTTTCAAGCAGGCTTTGAGGGTGTCATAATAGTGCAACCATAATAGCAACCAAACATAGTTTGTGAGGGACCGGACTTGATTTACCAAGTGGCTTTTCCCATTCTCTGCTAATGCTCTTATATTTTTTCATGCACTAAAATACACATCACTCAGAAAGAAAACCAAAGCCATTAAAGGGCGGGTCTACCATTGAAAAAGTAATGATTTCTCAATGAATCAGTTAAGTTTTTCAGTAGGTGAAGCAGCTGAGGAACAAAGACAGCTAATTTAGCCTAAATGTTTTTGAAATCAAACCTACAAGCTTCACATCACTTAATCACTATTTACCTCATCTCCGCTTCTACTCTGCTCAATACTGATGGTATCCTACACTATGGGCGTTGGCCTTTCTCCTAGCTTTCACAATAATAAAAGACTAGCATAACCCTTTGGTTATTTTAATCGACTTAATGTTGCACAATGTAAAAAGGTGTATTTATAGCTCAAAATTTTGACAATGACATGATAAACAAATAAAGTGCTTTTTTCATAGTCGGACTTACGAATAATCACATTTGGGATTGCTGATCATTACTCTGACCCAGGATTCCTAAGCAAGAGGTGGATGAAAGGTGTGGGAAGGAAAGAAGCAAGAGACATGGGAAAATTTAAGGAGCAGGAAAAAAAGGATAAAAGACAACACAAATGTAAAAGAAACAGGAAAAAAGCTCCCAAGAAGATTATAAAGATTCATTTACTATAAAGATTCACAGTGCATGCCAGTAGTATTAGATGAGATCTTAGTATTGTACTGTATGCAAGAAATAAATCTTCCGGAAGCCTGATTTTGCAAAGAAAACAATCAAAGCAGTATGTACACAGGAAACTTGGCAATGAACTGGATGGTGAACCACATACTTTTGCATCATTTAGATGGTTATCACTTGTGGTGATATGGTTCTAAGACTTTAGCACCTGTGTTTAATCCTCATCCAACTGAAGTGTGATTAGCAAAGCGCTGCATGTCACTACCTGGGAACAAGAGTGCCTTTTACTAATTTCAACACAAATTCTGATAATATGATACAGGCTGGAAAACCTAACCAAAATAAGACTTAATAAAAAAATTACTGAAACGCACACCTGTTACTCAGCTAGGGACAATGCTTGCATGTAATCTTCCACGACAGTCTGAGAAAAGAGCTTTTCTATACTACTAGGTAATTACAATATCACATTCTGTAACAGATTGTTACTGGGCCAGAAATAGCAACCTCCAGAACTAATGAATAAACAACAAACGCTAGCGTATCTCCTTTCTGAAATGTTATCATCCTCTCCAGTGACATGAAATATAGGCCTCGCCATAAGCTCAAGAAATAAAATGTAATTAGATTTGTTCGATAATACTTCACTTGAATGACATCCAAGTTCTCAAAAGTCCAAAATTAAATGATATAAAGCCTTCTCCATGACTTTGTGGCGTGTTTGACTTCATCTTTTATAGGCATCAAATTCTTGTGATGATATTTTGTTTAAAAAGTACCAGTGATTTAATTTTGTAATGTCTACTGTACCTCTGGAATTTAACTTGGAGTTTATGATTGCTGCAAGGCAGTTCCGTTTACAGCAACTTCATTGAGTATGAGAATTTTCTGTCTTACAATGAGATGAATATCACCAAAAAGATTGCATCTTGATGTGAAAACAATAAGGAGGAAAGCTGATTGTCCATTCCAGCGATTTTTTGCATTGTCACTTTGAATTTTGTAGCAGGCAGAAGAAAATAGATGCATTGGCTTGGAGTTTCCTCTTTGGGTGCAACCTAGAAGTTGGACCCGAAAATGCGCTCAATGTTGCACCCATTTTGCCGAGGTAAAGTTACACCCACATATCCTCCCAATCTCATTAGAATAGCCTGAACTTAAAATAGGCATTAATCAGCGGGAATCAGCGGAAACAATCAGGGCCTAAAGAAATGCCGAACCTACAGTATATTTCTACTTCATGTCTTAAAATTTAAGTTTCAACTCATTTAAACATCATTTAAACATAATTTATTCACATCAGGCACAGCATGTTTGAGAACCTACAATCGGGGAACCTTTCCAATTTTGAGTGTGAATTATACTTAAGTGATAAAAATGCATTAAACAAAACAAAATTACAGAGCGGGTCTCAGTGATGCTAATTTTTTTAAAAGACGCATAAAATGGGAGGAGCCTGAGCGACAGCGGGGATTATAAGGGGCGGGAGAGAGAGCGAGGCCCAGGCTCACCGGCAGCGGCAGCAGCGAGAGCGGCCCTGGGAGGAGCCTGAGCGACAGCGGGGAGTATAAGGAGCGGGAGAGAGAGCGAGGCCCAGACTCACCGGCAGCGGCAGCAGTGAGAGCGGCCCTGGGAGGAGCCTGAGCGACAGCGGGGAGTATAAGGAGCGGGAGAGAGAGCGAGGCCCAGACTCACCGGCAGCGGCAGCAGCGAGAGCGGCCCTGGGAGGAGCCTGAGCGACAGCGGGGATTATAAGGGGCGGGAGAGAGAGCGAGGCCCAGACTCACCGGCAGCGGCAGCAGCGAGAGCGGCCCTGGGAGGAGCCTGAGTGACAGCGGGGAGTATAAGGAGCGGGAGAGAGAGCGAGGCCCAGACTCACCGGCAGCGGCAGCAGCGAGAGCGGCCCTGGGAGGAGCCTGAGCGACAGCGGGGATTATAAGGGGCGGGAGAGAGAGCGAGGCCCAGACTCACCGGCAGCGGCAGCAGCGAGAGCGGCCCTGGGAGGAGCCTGAGTGACAGCGGGGAGTATAAGGAGCGGGAGAGAGAGCGAGGCCCAGACTCACCAGTAGCAGCGAGAGCGGCCCTGGGAGGAGCCTGAGCGACAGCGGGGAGTATAAGGAGCGGGAGAGAGAGCGAGGCCCAAACTCACCGGCAGCAGCGAGAGCGGCCCTGGGAGGAGCCTGAGCGACAGCGGGGAGTATAATGAGCGGGAGAGAGAGCGAGGCCCAAACTCACCGGCAGCAGCGAGAGCAGTCCTGGGAGGAGCCTGAGCGACAGCGGGGAGTATAAGGAGCAGGAGAGAGAGCAAGGCTCAGACTCGCCGGCAGCAGCGAGAACGGTCCTGGGAGGAGCCTGAGCGACAGTGGGGAGTATAAGGAGCGGGAGAGAGAGCGAGGCCCAGACTCACCGGCAGCAGCGAGAGCGGCCCTCAACAGGCAACATTCGAAAGTGACGTCAGAGATTATAAGTGACGTCGGCACAAGGGGAGTAGCTGATTGGTGAGTAGGGGGTGAGTTTTTTTTTAAAGTTTAAAACTTAATCTGTTAAGTTAGTTCTTCGTCTCTAAATAAAGGGTAGTTCTTAGTCTTTTAAATAAAGGTTACTACTTAGTCTTTTAAATAGTCTGTTAGATAAAGCGATGACAGGAATGGCAGGGCAGCTCAGTCTAGCGGAGTGCACTTCCTGTGGCATGTGGAAAGTCATGGACGCTTCACGTTGCATGGATGACTACATGTGCAGTAAGTATCAGCAGCTGCAACGACTTGAGCGACGGTTTACGGAGCTTGAACGGCGACTGGAGTCACTGTGGTGCATCCACGAGGCTGAGAACTACATGGATAGCACGTTTAGTGAGGTGGTCACCCCGCAGTCTCAGAGAGAGCCGACAGAGAGCAGATGGGTAACCACTAGACAGAAGAGGATCAGGCAGGCAGTGCAGAAGGCCCAGGAGGGCATCTCGCTCTCCAACCGGTATTCTATTCTGAGTACTGGTGGGGGCGATGGTCCCTCTGAGGAGTGCAGTCAGAGCCAAGTCCTCGGCACCATGGGTGGCTCCGCTACACGGGGTGGGGGGGGGGGGAGAAAAGATAGTGGAAGAGCAACAGTGGTAGGGGATTCAATAGTGAGGGGAGCAGGCAGATGTTTCTGAGGCTGCAGACGTGACTCCAGGATGGTACGTTGCCTCCCTGGTGCCAGGGTCAAGGATGTCACTGAACAGCTGCAGGGCATTCTGGGGGGAGAGGGTGAACACCCAGATGTCGTGGTCCATATCGGTACCAATGACATAGGTAGAAAGAGGGATGAGGTCCTGCAGGCAGAGTTTAGGGAGCTAGGAGTCAGATTAAATAAAAGGACCTCAAAGGTAGTAATCTCCGGATTACTCTCGGTGCCACATGCTAGTGAGTCCAGAAATAGGAGGATAGAGCAGATGAATGCGTGGCTGGAAGGATGGTGAAGGAGGGAGGGCTTCAGATTCCTGAGGCATTGGGACCGTTTCTGGGGGAGGTGGGAGCTCTACAAGCCAGACGGGTTGCACCTCAACGGAGCTGGGACCAATATCCTCGCAGGGGGATTTGCTAGTGCTCTTGGGAAGGGTTTAAACTAGCTTGGCAGGAGGATGGGAACCTAAGAATAGAGCCAGTAGGGAGGGATGAAAAACTGGAATTGGAAACAAAAATGTAGAAAGTAAATTGGAAGGTCAGAGGAATCAAGGGCTGGATAGTAGTCAACAAGGAGGTTTGCCTGTAATAAATGGTATATACTTCAATGCAAGGAGTATAGTGAACAAGGCAGATGAGCTGAGGGCACAGGTAGACACTTGGGATTATGATATTATAGCTGTTACAGCGACGTGGCTGAAAGAGGGGCAGGTATGGCAGCTCAACATTCCTGGTTACAGGATTGTCAGATGGGATAGAGAGGGAGGTAAAAAGGAAGAGGGGGGTCGCGGTATTGATTAAAGAAACTATTACAGCTGTGAGGAAGGATGATATGTTGGAGGAATCATCAAATGAGGCCATATGGATCGAATTGAAAAACAAAAAAGGGGCGATCACACTGCTGGGAGTGTACTACAGACCCCCAAACAGTGAGAGGGAGATAGAAGAGCAAATATGTAGACACATTCTGAGAAGTGCAAAAACTATAGGGCAGTAATAGTAGGGGATTTCAACTACCCCAATATTAACTGGGATGAAATTAGTGTGAAGGGTATAGAGGGTGCGGAATTCCTAAAATGCATCCAGGAGAACTTTTTTAGTCAGTATATAGCAAGCCGAACAAGGGAGGGGGCGGTTCTGGACTTACTTTTAGTGAAAGAAGCTGGGCAGGTAGAAGGTGTATCAGTGGGGAGCATTTTCAGTTAGATTTAAGGTAGTTATGGAAATGGACAAGGATAGACCAGGAATAAAAATTTCTAAATTGGGAAAAAGCTAATTTTGCTAAGCTCAGAGGGGATTTAGCCATAGTGGACTGGAAACAGCTACTTGAAGGTAAATCAGTGTCAGAGTAGTGGGAGGCATTCAATGAGGAGATCCGAAGGGTTCAGACCAAATATGTGCCCTTAAAGAAATAAGGTGGGACTAGCAAATCTAGAAGCCCCTAGACGTCTAGAGACATACAGAGTAGGATAAAGAAAAAAGGGAGGCATATGACAGATACCGAGGGCTAAATACTCCAGAATCTTTAGAGGAGTACAGAAAGTGCAGGGGTGCAATTAAAAAGGATATTGGCCCAGAAATTTGGGTCCCAACGCGTGTGTATGCACGGGGTACTCACACGTAGGCCCAACGAAAGTGCCAGTTTCGTGCATGCACTGCGCATGCGCGGGAAACCGGAACTTCCGTTCCCCTGAAAGAAGAGGTTAAGAGGTGGAACACGTGCGCAGGAGAGGCGGCGCGTGCGCATTGAACTTACATTTTTTTCCAGGTTTTCCCGCGAGGGTAAGTCTCCAGAAGTTAGACATGTAAAAAGCAGGCGCAAGGCCTTCTTGTAACAAGGTAAGTGGTGAATTAATTAAAATTAAAACATTTTTCCCACAGGTTTATTATTTTTAAATACTTTAAAGAAAGGTAAGTTTATTTTTAGCCCCGTTAGAAAATGTAATTAATTTTTTCAAAAATTTAAATTATTGTTTGAAATAGTTATTTCATGTAATTAATAGTTATTTTAAAAATGTAATTAAAAAAATAAAATTTATTTGAAGTTTTAGTGATGTTTTGGGGCTTATAGTAATTATAGGTTTGACAGCTCTTCCTGTCAAACTTATGAATGAAGCATTCCCTGCTACCATTGGCTCTCCATGGCCCACATGATCCCAGGGGATGCATTGAACTAACTGCGCCCCTGGGATACGCAAGCACTGCACGCCGGCAGTTGGAGGAGGCCCAGGATCACAATTCCATGGGGGCCCACAGCTCAACGGCTGGCGCATGGTAAGTGCAGGTCGGAGGCGGGAAGTCTCCGACCCGAATTTCTGGGCCTTTAGGAAAGCAAAAAGAGCATGAAAAATTCTTGGCAAGTAAAATCAAGGAAAACCCAAACATGTATTATAAATATATTAAGAATAAGATGATAACTAAAGAAAGGGTATGGCGTATTAGAGATCATGAGGGTAATCTGTGTGTGGAGGCGGGAGACGCCAGTAGGTTTGTTAATGAATACGCTGCATCTGTTTTCACAAAGGAGAGGGGTGAAGCAGACATTGCTATCGGGGGCGGGGGGGGGGGGGAGGAGTGTGAAATATTAGATGAAATAAACATAGTGAGAGAGGAAGTATTAAGGGGTTTAACAGCTTTAAAATTGGATAAATCCCCAGGCCCGGATGAAATGTATCCCAGGCTGTTAAGCGAAGCGAAAGACTAAATAGCAGAGACCCTGACCATCATTTTCCAATCCTCTCTGGCTTCAGGTGTGGTGCCGGAGGACTGGAGGACTGCTAATGTGGTACCCTTGTTTAAAAAGGGAGAAAAGGATAGACCGATTAATTACAGGCCAGTCAGCCTAAGCTCGGTGGTGGGAAAATTATTGGAAAGAATTCTGAAGGATAGGATAAATCTTCATTTAGAAAGGCACGGATTAATCAAGGATAGTCAGCACGGATTTGTTAAGGGAAGGTCGTGTCTGACAAACTTGATTGAATTTTTTGAGGAGGTAACAAGGAGTATAGATGAAGATAGGGCGTTTGATGTAGTGTATATTGACTTTAGCAAGCCTTTTGATAAGGTTCCACATGGCAGACTGGTCACAAAGTTAAAAGCCCATGGGATCCAGGGCAAAGTGTCAAGTTGGATTCAAAACTGGCTCGGAGGCAGGAAGCAGAGGGTAATGGTTGATGGGTGTTTTTGTGACTGGAAGGCTGTTTCCAGTAGGGTTCTGCCAGGCTCAGTACTAGGTCCCTTGCTTTTTGTGGTATATATCAATGATCTAGACTTGAATATGGGGGTATGATTAAGAAGCTCGTAGATGATACTAAAATAGGCTGTGTGGTTTGATACTGAAGAAGGAAGCTGTAGCCTGCAGGAAGATGGGCAGGTGGGCAGAACAGTGGCAAATGGAATTCAATCCGGAGAAGTGTGAGGTAATGCATTTGGGGAGGGCTAACAAGGAAAGGGAATATACATTAAATGGTAGGACACTGAGTAGTGCAGAGGAACAAAGGGACCTTGGAGTGCATGTCCACAGATCCCTGAAGGAGCCAGGCCAGGTGGATAGGGTGGTTGGGAAGGCATACGGAATGCTTGCCTTTATTGGCCGTGGCATGGAATACAAGAGCAGGGGGGTTGTGCTTCAACTGTGTGGAACACTGGTTTGGCCTCGGCTAGAGTACTGCATGCAGTTCTGGTCACCACATTACAAGAAAGATGTGATTGCACTAGAGAGGGTACAGAGGGGATTTACAAGGATGTTGCCGGGAGTAGAGAATCTTAGCTATGAGGAAAGACTGGATGGGCTGGGTTTGTTTCCCTTGGAACAGAGGAAGCTGAGGGGAGACCTTATTGAGGTGTATAAAATTATGAGGGGCCTAGATAAAGTGGATAGAAAGGACCTATTTCCCTTAGCAGAGGGGTCAAAAACCAGGGGTCACAGATTTAAAGTAATTGGTGGAAGGTTTAGAGGGGATTTGAGGGGAAATTTCTTCACTCAGAGGGTTGTGGGGGTCTGAAACTCACTGCCTGAAAGGGTGGTAGAGGCAGAAACCCTCGCCACATTTAAAAAGCACTTGGGATGCTGTAACCTGCAGGGCTACAGACCAAGAGCTGGGAAGTGGGATTAGGCTGGATAGCTCTTTGTTGGCCGGCGCGGACATGATGGGCCGAAATGGCCTCCTTCCATGCTGTAACTTTCTATGATTCTATGATTCTATGAAAATCGCAATTTAAAGACCAGATAAATGACTTGGTTTCCTGCAGATTCTGAAATCTGGTGGCAATGTTATGAGACACCCTCGAACAAACACAATTGGAGGATACTAGCATTTGAGAGTCGGGAGTGTGGCTGGTTTTGTGGGCAGATATTCGTTTGGACAGAAGGTTTGATGGATGGACGTAAAAGATGGAGGAGACGTGGACATGTTGTAGTTATGCAAATAACTCAATTATGCCCAAAATTTCACAATGTTTTAAGGCACGTAATTTGTTTGCACCCAGATTATTGGTATATCTGGGCGCAACTGCAAAGGAGACTCCAGGGTATTATGCTTTTCCCAGTGATATACTTGTTTGTTTTGGGTTAGTGTCAATGACTATCATCCAGCCAATTCTGAATGATCACGTTATAAATTAACTCGTCAGCAAATGAATTATTGAGATAATGGCCGCAATATTGGGAGGTCTAGCGCCGGCCGTTAAGGTCGGTTTTGCTGAAAAAGTGGCGGTCACCTCACTTCTGCCCGTTTCCGGTGCAGAACGCGGCGGCCACCATTTTGGGGAGGTTGGCAGCGCTGCTGTTGCCCACATGTAAATTATGCAGATTGTGACGTCAGTCGGCGTGCAATGCCTAAACTGACGCACAACTGTGATTTTGGACATCGTTGGTGTTGATACCACCCTCTCCAAATCATGCACGGAAGAACGTGCGGGCAGCAGTACTAGAGATGCTGCCAGTGCTTCTTAAAGTCACACACATCTTTCAGGTAAGTTTAGATTTTAACTATTGGATTTTTTTTACACTTTATTAGAGTAGTGGATTGGTACAGTACATATAAAAAAATGTTAAGTGTGCAGGGAGTGCTGCTGGACGCTTGCAAGGCTTTGGATGTTAAAGGAAGGCCTCTGAAAAAAACACATACTCACAGTCCTGGGGGTTCTAGTTGCAGTCCCCCTTGGGCTGCAACATCACATGGAGATGAAGCAGAGGCAGCAAAGGGGACAAGCTGCTCACAGAGGGAGGAAGAAGAAGCAGAAGAGGAGGAAGCAGAAGGAAGGAGGCAACTCAGACAGCCCTTTCTTGCTGGGATATCTGGGATCGAATCATCCACGAGTGGTACCAGTGAACACAACCCCAATTCCCCTTTCAGCATTTGTCCCATACCTTACCTTCCTTCTGTTACTGACCATCACAGTGTCCTCTTGGCCACAATACTGAAATAAAAGCCATCAGAAAGCAAACATTCCAATCGAACTTTATCCATATATGCATCCAATATTACATCAAGAAATCAACTAATCATCATTGTGCATTCTCTTAGTGACTGTAGTGCGTATTCCTTTGCCTATCCTAGTGATGTTATGCAGTGTTACCCTAGTGGCTGCAGCTTGGCTGGTGGAAAGCTGCTGACTTTCAGTGGGGGACACTACAGATGGCTTTGCAGGATGACCTCAAGGAGCTGGTGGCTGAGAGTGTGAAATCGAGTAATGGTATTTCTTCTTCTTCTTCTTCTTCTTCTTCTTCCTCTTCACTCTCCTCTCCCTCTTCTTGGTCAACCACTGGCTGGGCAGGCTGGATTTTTGGGTGTCTGGAATGAGGAAGGCACAAGGGTGGGGTTGTAGTAAAGGGAGGGGGGTAAAGCAAGAGGTGCATTCTTACACCATGTGCAGCTTGTAAATCAGAAGAGATTGTGGGATGAGGGGGAAGTGGGAAGTGGGAAGTGAGAAGGAGGATAACGTATGAGGATACCAGCATATTGTATGCTTTCAGTCCCGCTGCTGGCCAAGGGCTCAGCCATGCCCCTGCCAAGAATGGCCAGCACTGTCTCCTCCAAGGGGGTGAGGTGAAGCTAGGAATATGAGGTGTGCCTCATATTTCATAGAGATTATTGATAGGTGAGTGATGGGGGGAGGGTGTCGTGCATTTATCAGCGTGTGAGGCTATTGGTGCAGTTGGTAGGAGATGGCATTTGAAGATGTATTCACTGACCTTGATCATTCAGCTGAGGTCATGAAACTTCTTTGGGCACTTATGCCAGGTCCTGGAGGTGACACTGCTGTCAGTGATGGCCTCGGCGATCTGGTGCCTCATCCTTCCTTCTGGAGGGCCACCTGGCCCCCTGTGGGTAGAGGACCTTTCTTCCAGTGTTGATCCCCTGCACCAAGCCGGAGTGCTGCATCTGAGACTCTGGGTGCCCTTTCCCTGGCCTGTTGAGCCATTTGTATTAGTGCTGAAGCACTTTTACCATTTTTTATGTGCAGAAGGCAGTTCAGCTTTAAGAGCTGCAGACTGCCTAGTTCTGAAGGATTTTAAAAAAATTTTCAGAAGGCATTTCAGCTTTAAGGGCTAGAGAGTGTCTTGAAAAGGAATAGGCTAGCTTTAAGTAAAAGCAGCCTTGACCCAATGATGCAAACGTGGCCCCCCTGCTGAGCGCACAACCTGTCAGCAGCGCATTAGTCGCTAGGCTGTGTGGTACAATCATTTAAATTAGCAGGCAGCACCAAATTGACGTGCTGCCTGCGCTTTCTGAACTGGCGCGGGCTTATCACGCATCACAGTTCCCGAGCCTGTTTTCAGGCCTTATTGAATTTCACCCCAATATCTTTTAAAATGGTGACTGAAATTGAAATGATACAATAGGTTACACGTACATTTCAACTGAAGCAGTCAAAAAATGTATTAAGTAACTTAATATAACAATCTCAAGAATATAAATTAATCTCATAAATTAAAAATAGAATTTCACTGTGGTTCCTACGCTAGTATAATCTGCAGGAGTGATCATTCAGTTTTCTCAGATTCAGGGTTGAGTTTGACTTCAGAATATTCATGAAGCAGAATGATACAGTGTGATTCTAACAGCAATCTCTCTAGACCATCAAGGATCAATGATACATGCTCTAACTATTCTGCTAGGGAAAATTGATTGTATTCATCTTTTATCTTAGTACTAAAAGGTGCATGAGATTGATTCTGGGTCACTGCTCCTCTGGTTTCCCTTGTACCTCTGTAGTGAAGGACATGATGCCTTGCCATGATACCACAGTGAAGATCAGAAACTCAGCAGGCTGGCAATTACAGCCATGAACCTGTTCCCCACCACTCCATGGTGCCCGAATTCCTTTTTTATCTCATTTATTGAATGTTTAAATTTATTTTCAACCCAATCATTCATAGAGCACTGGATAATTGACATTGAAAGTAACCCAAAACTTACAAGTAGGTCACCGAGCAGGATACAATGCATCTAGAGCTACAAAATCGTTGGTATCCAAAAAATGCTAGAATTACCTCCTTGGTGTTTGCAAATCACATACCATCGAGTTCGCAATACTCACCTCATTCTAAAACAAAAAATTATCATTCTTAAATTGCTATTACTAAGACTACCCTGTAGTGATCATGATTCCAAGTTGATCTTCATACCCTGAGCTAAGAATATGAAAAGATCTGCCATGGTTGCTATGCAAAGACCCCAGCTGAAAATGTGTGTGTGTGTGTGCGTATGGGATGTCCAGTGCAGACAGAATTGGATTTTTCTGTGATAGCTTCAATATTGAACAACCTACTGATACTAACTATTCAGAATCATACTTGAAGAATGGATGAGGAGGTGTGAATGCCACAGAACTGTAGCTCAATGAATCAGCATCTTCAGGAGAGGACAGGTTAGAGGAGAAAATTGGAGGAGAAAAAACCCTTTAAGAAAAGCAAGCTTACCCAAAAAATAATTGCATTGAGCTGTGTTTGTCTTCAATCACAAAACAGTGAGCAAGGCGAAGCAAAAGCTGTGCTTCTGTGCCAAAAACTAATTTACATGCTATTAAAAATGGTGGTCAGTATCATGGTAAACAATACCATTTTTGCTATACTCCACCCCCAGGACTTTGTATTGGCTTTGTGCTACAAACAGCACTAGTGTGAATACAGGGGAAAAATTTAAACATGAATTTTGTTGGTCTTTTCCATTCAAATAAAAGGAAGTCTATTTTGATTTGACTTTGTTGATAGAGTTTTATGTAGATGTCTGACAAGGCTATAAAAAAAACTGTATCTTCAATTATTTCCCTACTGGTGCATTTGCTGATACATTATTGCATCGTTTAACCAATTGGCAGTCATCAATGACATTACACAATCACGTATTGCTCCCAATCAATTACCTTGTGTAACATTGGCCTAATATAATACAAGCATGAACAGTATCTGAAAAGAACAGCTGTACTGTTGCCGTGCAGTGAATATCACAGTGCAATCAGTTTTAGCATGATTGCCGACTAATCGGAAGTTGAGGTGTGACAGGATAACATACCATTTATCTGGAATAACAGGACCGTCTTGTCAACAGGACCCAAACATGTTCTATTTTGTAAGGCAGTCTTTTGCAGTGAAGACACAACAATTCTGTCAATTGGACCCTACACAAGCTGTATTTCCAAGACAGCCTGACCAGTTAAACCTAATGTAATACAACTAAATAGTCATCCAGTCAGTTTGTTCTATTATTCTGCACAGAGATCATTCCTAAACAACTTGTAATATACTGAATGAACACATTTCTTTGGCACTCATAAAGGTAAAGGATAATGTTGGCAAGGAATGCAATATTATTCCATACCTGTGTTGGATATGTGTGTTGGAAAATCAGCAGATTTATGACATGCCAAATATAACCTCCATACCCTGTCAATGATTGAGAATGAAATTATTTCTGTGCTGTACCTCTGGGCACAGTACAAAGCTCTTTAATGAGGAATGAATGACAGAAGATGGGAAAGACAATCATTTGTCAGTTCTATCCAAAACAAGGATAGGATTCTGCCTGAAACTTTTAGACCCAAAATTTTGAGCCAAAAACTAACTAAACAATAAAGCAGCAAATCCCTCTGGTAAGGTGGCTTGTATAATCTGCAGGAGTGATAATTCAGTTTGCTCAGATTTAGGACTTGCATTTACTGTGTAAGATTGGTGTTTAAATCTCATCACGGTTTGGGATTCTGTAGCCATTTTTTTCACAAGTAGGAACTGTAGCATATTAATCCATTCCATGTTTTATATCTGATCTCTAATGATAGGCTAAAATAAAGCAGGAAAGGGAATGTTTAAGAATTGAGGTCAGAAAAGTAGCAGAACTGCAGAAACCAGTTAGTAGTCTCCGCTAGTGGAGAATATTGGAGTTGTTTCCAGCAAATATATTGAATCTTTTCTGAACTTCATGACATGCTAAAATTAATAGTTCTGAGCATTAGCACCTCAGATAATGGCCCGGATTTTGCGATGGCAATGATGGCAAAACTGTCAGCGTTTGTCATCATTACTCCTCTGAAAGTGTCAGCTTCTGGAGTCTGCGCATGCACAGATAAACACAAAACTCCAGAAGTTGCTGTCAGTGATTCTACGCTTCTCCACAGGTTGGGCTGTGGAACTCCCTGGAGACCACAATCTATTCAAATTACACTGAAATGTAGTTCCTGATGAAAACTTCCCCTATTATGCTGGAATATCATTGTTAAAATCCCCTGAAAAAGTGAAGCCTTGTTGAAAGAGATGTAACTGGGTTTTTAATACCGTATTGATTGTTGAACACCCATTCTGACTCTGAAAAACTAATTTTATATTTGTGAAATTTCAAATTTTTCCATTAATTTGATAAGAATTACATGGTTTTTAATATAGTAATTAAAAAGAAAAGTTTGTTTATGATATTTCAGCTTCTACCTTAATGCTATGTGTATGTCCCAATCTTCATTTTGCTCTCTGTAAAAGTTATAAAAAGTAAATTATAATCTGTGCATTTTACTTCCTGGTTTGCTGGTGGTGAGAATTCTTCACTGTGATTGGCTGCTTAGCCTGCTTGATGACACCACTGTTGCTGGATGCTGGAGATTCATTTGATTTGGCACCAGATTCAAACTAACAATGGGAGAGGTATAATTCACGCCACAGAGATTGCTAGATCATTGTGGGCAGCTTTTTTCACAGTCAGCGGTGAGCGGTGTCACTTCACTGCTGACCACAAATTCCAGGCCATTGTGTACTCCCTAAACAGGCCTCATTGACCAATCTATAAATGTAATTACAGGAAACTTTCTGGTATCCAGCACGGACGGGACCAAGCTGGTGCCGGTGTATCAACAATGCAGGAGAATCGAGCGCTATAGTTAAAAGATACGGAGCTCAGCGCTCTGTCTACAGCAACAAATCCTGTTGCTTAGCAACAGCTTCAAAACAATCAGCACAGCTTGCAAGCGTCTCTGTAGCTTAGCAACAGCTTCAGTTAGACGCTTGCACAGCCAGAAATGAGTAAAAAAAAGTAGCTAAAAATAAAAAAAGTTATCTGAACTGACTCCTGAATTTTGCCGGTTAACCGACATTTCCGGTTATTTAGTGGCCGGTTAATTGAAAGTTTCCTGTATCTGGAACATTGCTGTCTTATGCCTGCAGCTCATATGATGGTACCCACAGTTATTTTCAAACATCTCAATCGGAATATAATATTTTTCTCTAAAAGCATTGTTTTGACTGTCTCTTTATTTTAGACCATGAACCACATACTCTATTCTGTACAATTTATCTGCTGCAGGTATCATCAATTTACTAAGATTGTTACATTTTGTGTTGTCAGCTATAATTATCCTCTTTATATGGCTACAAAGTTCAGTATATGGATTAAACATGATTAGAACAAAATGGCATAATCTGGACTATATGGTTCTGCAAGTATATCCTCAATCGAGGCATGAAAACAGTTTGTCTTCATCAGCTTTATAATATGAAAGTGCTTCTAGGTGGATCTGCACAAAATGATCAGTCTGCATAAAGCCACTTGCCCTGAACATGATCAGAGTGATGCTAAATTTGCAGTCTTTTTGGGAGGACAGTGATTGAACAGGATGATCAAGATAGTAGGTCATATTGCTATTTCCTTTCTGGTGTGTAATTTAAGCTGAAGAGGGAGACATTGGAATAGGTTTGGATATGACAAGTTCAAATGGATAATACACCACAGTACTGTTTATTTCATTTAAGTTTTTCTTCCTGGGGTTACTAAATACGTTGAAGATGGCTGAGATGACCTGTCTGCGTCTTTCTATCATTGCTGTTCTGAATTTGCCATTTTGAGGCAGAGTTATAGTATTTTGGATGCAACTCTCCCTCTGATTATCCTTCCCTAAAACATCATAGCTAGAACTGAAACTCAGAAGAATTGGGGAAACAGAATGTGTGTCCTACCAGTCCGCAGCACTGAGCATTGATTCACCAACGTACTGCATTAATCATTGCTATTTTCAATATATTTTCAACTTTCGATCCCTTCAACCAACTCTTTTAACTAACATGCTCTCTCCTTTTCTCAGTTAACCTTTTCCTTCAGTCTGCAAAGCTTCTATTTCATTTGACAAATCTATTTCTTTGGGCTGTGTGTACGTCTCTTTGCCTAATAAGCTTTTTGCATTAGCCTGCAGATATGCTTTTTCCTTCAATTGCCATTACTGTTTTAGTTGCTGTTCCTTCTTCTTCAATAGGCACTTGTTTTCTGTCCATTTTATTATTCTTTCTGAGTTTGTAGTTGTTGCCAATATCTATCAGGAATTGTACAGTTATCAAATAACTTGTCTGTCTTCAAGGTTTCACACATTCCCCCTCTACAGGAATACTTTGCTTATCACAAGATCAATACAGATGAGAAGACCATCTATCCCATTGCAAGACATTCTTTCCAAAATACCCTACAGTCCCTCCAATCATGACATCCAATTGTTTTTTTAGATGAGTCCAAAGTTTTTACCTCCATTACCCAACCCAAAGTCCATTGCATATGTTGAACAATCTTTACGTGAAGACCTCCCTGACACTAGTTCTAAATTAGCTTACTGTTAGTTTGAATCCATGACCCCTGTCTTATTCCCACAGTCTAGTTTAAAGTAATTTTATGAATCTATCTTTTCCACGATGTTTATTATTTTATATACCTTCATCCAATCACCTCTCAGTCACCTCCTTTCAAGGCTAAACAGCCCAAGATTCTCCAGTTTTTCCTTATTACTCAGTGCTGTGACATGAGGGATCAGTTTCATGACTCTTCTCTGAACTGCCTCCAGGGTTGAAATGTCTCCCTTGTGTTTATCTTGAAAGCCTGTTTCACCACTCACTGGTTAAACCTATTCTTACTGTGTCATAAACATGGGCTAAAGTATCTTGTCACCATCATTCTACAGGAAGTGCAAAAGTTGCCAATGTAAATCCACCGTGTTTTCTGTACAAGATTGGAACAGACCTTCTTTCCTGCAATTCAGGAAAAAAAGACAGAAAGAACTTCCATTTATATAATGTGTCTTCAGGACATCTCAAAGTTCTTCACAGTCAATAAATTACTTCTTGAAGTGTAATCACTGTTGTTATATAATAAGCATGGCAGCAAATTTGTAAATAGCAAGGTTCTATAGTAATCTGGGATGTTATGATTAAGGTTATCCGCCAGGTGGTGCTGTAGCCAATGCTGCTGCTAAGATCAGGGGTTGCTTCCTGTTAAGGTCAGGGGTTAGCTTCCTGCTAAGGTCAGTAAAGGTGCAATGCCTGGAAGCAGGCCTGCCTGGTTGTCTCACAGTCGTTCAATAAAGTACTCGCCTTAATCCTCATACCTCGCCTCTTCGAGTTCCTTGTCTCACTACATGGATTTATCACATTTGGTGACGAGGTAAAACACGACCCTGAATAAGAAGTCTGCCAGGACGTTTAAACAACAAAATCACGAGCTGCAGTTAGCTACCAGTTGGAAGAGAGCATGGCTGCCATGGTAGGAATGGTCTCTGCTTTTGATATTCAAGCACAAACTTGGGAGGAATACTGTGAAGTGTTGGGTTATTTTTTCAAAGCAAATGAAATAAATGATGCTGGAAAAAGGAAAGCCATTCTGCTTAGTTCAGTGGGAAGCCAAACCTACAGTTTGATGAAGAACCTGCTCAATCCTGAAAAGCCTGGAGACAAATCATTTGTTGAATTAGTGGCTGTGCTAAAAGAACATTTCAATCCTAAGCCTAGTGAGATTGTACAGCGGTTCAAGTTTAATTCAAGGAACAGGAAAGAGGAAGAGAGTGTAATGGACTATGTAGCCGTGTTGCGTAAATTGGCACAAGATTGCAATTATGGGAACAACCTGAAGGAAATGCTGAGAGATAGGCTAGTTTGCGGAATAATGGACGACCGAATGCAGCGCAGATTATTATCTGAGACTGGGCTTACTTATGAAAAAGCATTGGCACTTGCTCAAGCCATAGAGACAGTGAACCGAGATGTAAAAGAAATACAGGGTTCAGACAGGGCTAATGCTATGCAAGTTGCAGGTCAGGTTGTTGTGCACAAGTTGAACATGCGTCAGAAACCACAACGTGAGCATGTGAAGGCATTGTTATAGATGCAAGGGCGATCACCTGGCGAGTGAATGCCGGTTTCTGGAGGAAAAGTGCTACAAGTGTGGGAAACAAGGACACATAAAACAAGCTTGCAGGGTGAAATCTCCTGTGAAGGAATCCAAACCAAAAGGGGGAGGACAGCAAAACTAAGGGAGAGAAGTGAAAAAACATGGAGCACACCACATCAGCGGGGAAGCTGAGGAAGAAGAGAACATGTTCATAATGTATGGCATGTTAGAGAACATTCCAAAAGTGGCTCCTATCACATTGCAACTGACAGTAAATGATTCTAAGGTGAACTTTGAAGTGGATACAGGGTGTGGCATGACCATAATGAACAAGGCAGAGTACTCAAAATTGTGGAACCGTGCAAAAGTTCCAGAGTTAAAGCCTTGCTCCCTGCATCTTAAAACATATACAGGTGAATGAGTAGCGACATTAGGTACAGCTAAGGTAACTGTGCAACACAGGGACACAGTGGAACAGCTACCTGTAGTTATAGTATCGGGTACCGGACCAAATCTGTTAGGTCGGGGCTGGATAAAAGAACTTAAATTAGACTGGGGAGCAGTACATCAAATAGATGCGGGCAAACAGTTGACTTTGCAAGAAGTGTTGAGTAAACATGAGAATGTGTTCAAGGAGGAACTTGGCACATTTAATGGCCCCCCAGCTAAGATTTATGTAGACAAGGAGGCACCGCCAAGGTTTTTTAAACAACGACCTGTGCCTTATGCCATGAAGCCAAAGGTAGAGGCTGAGCTTGACCGTCTATTGAGAGAGAACATACTGGAGCCAGTGAAATGTTCGGAATGGGCAGCTCCCATAGTACCTGTTTTAAAACCGGACAATTCGGTAAGACTCTGTGGAGACTATAAATTGACAGTCAATTGGGTGTCCAAACTAGAGCAGTATCCTATTCCCAAAACAGAGGATCTCTTTGCAAACCTGGCTGGAGGAAAGAAATTCACAAAGTTGGATATGAGTCATGCCTACTTGCAGATTACACTGGATGATGAATCAAAGAAGTATGTCACCATAAATACATACAAGGGCTTGTTTACATATAACCGCTTACCGTTTGGTGTCTCATCTAGTCCAGCTATCTTCCAGAGGACAATCGAAGGTGTACTGCAAGGGATTCCACATGTTTCCATCTATCTGGATGACATTCTGGTGATGGGACGAACCGACCAGGAGCATCTGAGCACCCTGAGAGAGGAGGTACTACAGAGATTGGAGAGGGCAGGGTTCCAGCTCAAGAGGAGTAAGTGCACTTTCCTGGGGAATGAGGCAGTGTTCCTGGGACACAGAGTGGACGCCACTGGGCTCCATCCACTCAAGGAGAAGGTACAAGCGCTGCAGGACGCCCCTGCTCCTACAAATGTGGCTGAGTTAAAAGCTTACCTGTGACTGCTGAACTATTATAACAGGTTTTTACCGAACTTGTCAACAGTGTTAGCACCTCTTCACAAACTACTGCGCAAGGAGACACAGTGGCAGTGGGGAGAGGAGCAGGGGGTTTCATTTGAACAGTCCAAGAAACTGATGCTGTCGTCGGATGTGCTGGTTCACTACAATGCAGAGAAAGACATCATTCTCTCTTGTGACGCTTCACCTTACGGGGTGGGGGAGATAGAAAATCTAGTCAAGACATGCAGCACTTGTCAGGAACACCAGAAGGCACCAGCAGCAGCTCCTCTCCACCCCTGGGAGTGGCCGGATAAACCATGGAGAAGATTGCACTTAGATTATGCGGGTCCATTCATGGGGAAGATGTTCCTCATAATCATTGATGCACATTCCAAATGGATGGATGTTTATCCTGTAAATTCTGCTTCCGCCGCTACTACTATAGACTGCCTGCGTCGGAGCTTCAGTAATCAAGGGCTACCGGAGATCGTGGTAAGTGACAATGCCACTTGTTTTGTGAGTACAGAGACAAAAGAGTTCTTGAGAAAAAATGGCATAGTGCAGGTGACCGCGGCCTCATATCATCCGTCCTCAAATGGACTTGCGGAGAGTGCCGTACAAACATTTAAAGTGATGATGATAAAAAGTGCAGAATGGAGATTAGCAGCCAAAGTGTCACGGGTTCTGTTCAGCTACAGAATAACACCTCAATCCACCACAGGACTCTCTCCTGCTGAGATGTTATTAGGTCGTAGACTACGCTCCACTCTTGACCTTGTCCACCCAGACCTAAAAAGGAAAATGGAAAACAGACAAAACAAACAAAAAGAGAACCATGACAAAAGAACAAAGAGCCAAAGTTTTGGAGAAGGAGATGCGGTCCTTACCAGGAATTTCAGTTATGGACCCAAGTGGATTCCTGGCCAGACAAGGGGAAATCGAAATGAAGGTTCCAGATGCAATGACTGAAGACAGGTTTGCCCCCAGTTATCCAAGTGCATCTGTGGTGCCACCACCAGGGACAGAGACAATTCCACAGGAACCCATTCACCAAGAGGAAACCATCGTTGCAGAGTCAGATACTCCGAGCACTGCTCAGGAGCAGCTGGTGGCTTCACCACAAACAAGCAGGGACTTTACTGTCAGACGTTCACAAAGGACTCGCAAGCCACCAGAGAGATTGATACTGACCTGTTAGATTCGTCAAGTATGGAACATGGTGAATGGGGACTTCTTATGTGACCCTTAGGAATGGTTGTTTGTTAAGAAATTCATACTGAAATCTTAAGGGGGGAGGGATATAGTAATCTGGGATGTTATGATTAAGGTTATCCACCAGGTGGTGCTGTAGCCAATGCTGCTGCTAAGGTCAGGGTTTGCTTCCTGTTAAGTTCAGGGGTTAGCTTCCTGCTAAGGTCAGCAAAGGTGCAATGCCTGGAAGCAGGCCTGTCTGGTTGTCTCACAGTCATTCAATAAAGTACTCATCTTAATCCTCATACCTCGCCTCTTCAAGTTCCTTGTCTCACTACATGGATTTATCACAGGTTCCACAAACAGCAATAAGGTAAATGACCAGTTAGTCTATTTGTTGATGTTTACTGAGAGATAAATGTTGGCCAAAACATCAGGAGAACTCTACTACTCTTTTTCAATTAGTGCATTGGGATCTTTTACATCCACCTGAATAGGGCCTCGGTTTAATATCTCATCTGAAAGATGGCACCTCCAACAATGCAGCATTGCCTCAGTGCTGTACAGCCTAGTCAATGTGCTGAAGGCCTCCAGTGAACATAACTAAAATAGCAATGCTCTTGCAACTTACTTCAGAATTTATTTATTTTCCGTCTTCCTACTTGCACAAAATAAACTTACTGCTTAGTTTTTTCATCTGGAATGACACAAATCCAGCATAAATTCCTTCAGATCAACTGTCGACAAAAAGGTCTAGAAATTTGTGGGTTTAGCGCTGGCCGTTAAGGACTATTTAAAGAAAAAATGGTGGCCACCACGCTTCCACCTGCTTCTGGCGGGTTTTGCAGCCGCCGCCATTTTGGAGAGGTCAGCAGCATCGCCATTGCCAGCGCTCACTGCAGAAATGGAAATGAGTCAGATTGTAACATCAATGAGTGTGCAACGCTCACTTGACACACGATCTGCCATTTTTGCCACTCCACTTACCACCCTCTCTTAATCATGACCAGCTGACTAAGTGTGCAGCAGCAGGAAGGAGCTGCCAGCAGCGATATTTAATGGGATCATCATCAACAACTTACAGCTGACATGGTTTCTTAGTTTGACTGGCTCTGTGTAACTTTCTGCAACTCTTGCAGCTTTCTAAACTTGTTTAAAGTTCCTGAGGTGACAGGGAGTGTTTGTGCAAGTGGAGAACGCCTTCATTCTAACTTAAAATCTTCTGCTCACAACACTTGCTCACAGTCATGGGGGCTCTACTTGCAGTCCCCCTCGCAGTCGAGTATCTTCGGGAGAGGGAGCGGAGGCAGCAAAGAAGAGAAGATGCTTGCAGAGGGAGGAGGAGGGCCAGGAGGGCTTACACACCTAGGATCTTCAGAGAGCAATTCTCCTACCTCCACTTAAGTGAGGAGCAATGTATTAGGAGACTCTGCTTCACCAAAGAGGTGGTCACAGAACTCTATCACCTCCTGAAACCAGACCTGCAGCCTCAGAGCAGGGTGATGATGGCTCTCCCAGTGGCCCTCAAGGTCATCGTGGTCCTCAATTTCTTCGTCAGCGGCTCCTTCCAGTCTGCAACAGGAGACACAGCTAACATCACCCATCGCTGCATCTGGGAGGTCACAGAGGCTCTCTACTCCAGGAGAAGGGATTTCATTGCCTTCTCTCTGAACAGAGAGAAGCAGGATGAGTGCGCATGTCGCATTGCCAGGATAGCGGGCTTCCCCATGGTGCAGGGCGCCATTGACTGCACACACGTGGCTTTGCGGGCACCGCGTAACAATGAGATGTTCCATAACCGCAAAGGCTACCCCTCATTTAATGTGCAGTTGTTGTGTGACCACGCCCAGCGCATCATGATGGTGAATGCCCGGTATCCTGGCAGCAGCAACCTTCCATCCACAACGTTAAACCCGAGGGTGGCTGCTTGGAGACAAGGGCTATCTGCTCTGCACCTGGCTGATGACACTCCTTCACAACCCCACCACTTGTGCCCAGCACTCATATATTGACAGCCATGCTGCCACCAGGGACATCATCGAGCAGATCATCGGAGTGCTCAAGCAATGGTTCCGCTGCCTTGACCGCTCAGGAGGAGCCTTCTAGTACTCGCTGGAGCAGGTGTCCCATTTCATGGTGGTCTGTTGCATGCTTCACAACTTGGCAATCATGAGGGTGCAGCCCCTGCCTCCAGGGATTGCAGGACCACCTCAGGAGGAGGATGAGGACAAGGATGAAAAAGAGGAGGGAGGGAGGAGGCAGGCCGTCTGTGAACGCCTCATCAGACTCCGATTCCAGTGAATGAAACCCCAGACTCCCGTTGCTCACCACTTCCCCATCTTACCATCTCTCTGTAACGGAACATCACAGCGTCCTCCTGGGCACAAAGCTGAAATGAGAGACACCACAAAACACACATTCCAAACAAAAATCATAAATTTATCCGAATCCAAACATTACAATATCAACTAATCACCCTTGTGCAATCCCTTAGTGCCTGTCATTCGTGTGCCTTTACCTACTCTAGTGTTCCTACGCAATGCTCCTCCAGTGACTGCAGCATGGCTGGTGGAAGGCTGCTGACTTGCAGTGGAGGAGAGTACAGATGGCTGTGCAGGATGAGCTCGACCAGCTGTAGGCTGCACCACCTCGGCATGGGTGGCAGCAGCCTGGGCTGGCTGGCTGATAGACAGTAGCAAGGGCAATGGTGGAGTGGCAGTGGTGGGAGTAGGAATGCTGTCATCCTGAGAGAGGACAGCAGGTTCTTGCTCCACAGACCCACTGCCACTCCCCCGGGGCGGCGCCTCAGCATTCCTAGCAAACTGTTGGAGGACAGATTGCTGGCCTGCTGTGACACCCTGTAAGCCCCTTTCGACACTCGTAAACCCAGTGCCGATGACAGCAAGCTGAGCTTGCAGGAGAGCAATCTGCGCTTCCACTGCAGCACTGAGGCATTGGATTGCTTCTGCCTGTGCTGCAATGGAAGCCACAACATCATCCATCACATGCAGCACCATAGCTGGTTCCACAAGGTCCCTCCTGGAGTTGTCCATCATTTCCATCCTGGAATTCATGGGCTCCAAGGTCTGTGCAAAGCCCCGTCCACTGTTGGAGCCAGACTCCTCCACGCTCCTTGCCATTGACAAGAGGCTCTCTGGTAGGCTTGCCATTGCACCTAGCATTTCCATGTGCATGCCCATCATCCTTCCTCTGAAGGCCGCCCCAGCGAGGTCATCACCTGAGTCCTGTGCAGCAGAACTCGTGCGCGAACTCGTCTTTTGAAGAGCTGGCTCCCGAGCTACCCTTTACCCCAGCCTTGCTGCAGCCTCACCATGTGCAGATCCCACATCTATACTACCCTCTACATTCTGCGCAGTGCCGTTTTCTGAGCTGGTGTCTGCGAGTGTCAGATGCAGTGACAGTGTGTCTTCTTCTTCTCCTCCATCACTCTCCTTCACAACTTCAGGGACAGACTGGGCTGCTGGCAGTTCTTGGATACCTGAAAGCAGAAAGGCACAAGGGTTGGGTTGTGATGAAGGGAGAAGGGGAATTCAAGATATCCATGTATACACCATTAGCAGCTTGTAATTGAGGAGAGGTTGTGGGATGAGGAGGAAGTGGGATGTGAGCAGAAGGATTAGGTATGAGCATACCATCATTATCAGCAATGGCTTCAACTTCTCCCGTGGCCACGGCCTCCGTCACTGCCCCTCCAATTATGACAAGGACGGATTCCTCCTATCGGTGAGGTTCTGTGTAGCGGCTTGGCCGCCTCCCGTCTGCCGCTGCTCCCTCCTGTTCTGAGCCACCTTTGCCTATAAGAGAAAGGGAAGTGTGTCAGTGAGTGTGGTGCAATGTGTTTGGGTGATGTTCCTGCCATGGTTGAATAGCTGGCAGTGTGCGCAAGGTGTGAGATTTGGGTGTGAGTGTTGCAGCAGTGGTAAGGTTGTGAGGGTGAAATGAAGCTATAATTGTGAGGCATGAGTCGTGATAGAGATTGTTGGTAGGTGAATGATGGGGGTGTGGTGCATTGAGCAGTGTGTGAGGCTTGATGATGGGATATGGCATTTGCTGAAGCCTTCACTCACCTTGACCTGCCGTGTGAGGTCATTAAACTTTTGTCGGCACTGGATCCACGTGCTTGGGACCACACTGGTGGCCGTGACGGAGTTAACTATCTCCTCCCAGAGCATTCTGCAAGTGACCTTGGATGGCTTTCTGCCACCGTGCGGGAACAGTACAGCCCGTCTTCTTTGAACGGCCACAGCCGAGGCCACCAGTGCAGCATCCAAGAACCTTTGTGCTCGCTCCTTGGCTGCTGAGCCATGTCTTCATCCAGACTGACAATGAGGTGCTGCTGCAACAAAGCACCTGTCTTTTAAGTAGTGCAGAGAGCCTAGGCCAAACATTACTGGCCATTAGACTGCACCCGATATTGGCCCCTCCCCCCCACTTGTTGAGCGCTAAGCCAATCAGCAGCACGTTTAGCACTGAGATCAGCGCTCCAATCATTATAATGAGCAGGCAGCATGAATTTTGCGTGCTGCCTGGACCACTTTCAATGGGCACAGGCAAATAGCGCTGGTCCGTGACACCACCCAATTTCAGGCCTAATCCAATTTCTAGGCCAAAGGGCTGGATTTCCAGAAATCATTGGAAAAATGGTGGTCGGGTCTTCCACTCACCTGCATGAGTATGCTGGTAACTGACTGAATGTTCTTTGGGGTGGGGCCTAATTTCATATGCAGGGTGGGACTGGAGCTGGAATGTTGCTCCTCACCGGGTCTCTGCCCATGGATACACTCAATCTGGAGGAGGGCACTACTGAGAGAGAGGGTATATCACTGGGTGAATCATGGAACACCAGTGATCAGGAGTAATGGGGAGGGAATGATAAGAGAACAGGCGTGTCTCCCTGGAGGGGGCAGAAATGACTGCCTTCAGCTGAGGAGCCCTAGGACCAAGCTCTCCAGGGACAGTCTTTAAAAGGTCTAAGATTCAAGTGCATGTGCAGGCTGTGGAGATAGTCTCCTCTCATGTCTTGCATGTATTGCAGATAATGGATAAATTGGAAGAGTGATCAACCCGTATCTGCAACACAGTGCATGATGTGTGGAAAGCCCCGGTGACTGTGGCAGTCCAGGAGATCGATTCAGCATCAAGAAGTGAGGAAGAGGCTCTAAGAGCAGTTCTCACTTCTGGAGTGGCAACAATGAGTGTTTCCATAGATGGCCTGAAAAGCACCCAGCTTTCAGAACTTATTTGAGGCTATACGGCCTGCTCTTAGCAGAACATTAGCCCAACTGAGCTTGTGCCTAGCAGTAATGTGCTAACAAGGAGTGGGTGCAGAAAAAAAGTGGCCTTTTTAAGGAAGGTCCAGACCGAAGAGCCATGGCCTAGAAACACTGATTCATTCAGACAAACTTCTGTGCAACTTGCCCTTTCTAATGAAACAAACTGACTACACTCACTCCCACCCCTTTCAGAGCTCAGCTTGGCTTTTCAAATACCTTCATATTTATCTGTGTTTAGTCAATGTCATATCAAAAGCCTGGCTGTCAGGAATGTCTATTTTATATTTGCTCTACTTTAGTTAATTTATTACCAGCTGTACATGCCTACAAATGATTGCATCCTTAAAAGACTACATTATCTAGATCACATTCTTGCAAACATTCCAGTTCCTTGATTCTCACTCACCTTTTTTGTGAGATAGACACATTCTCTTAGTAGTGCATGGCTGAATTATTGTATTGCAGGCACAGCCCCCTATAATAGTTCCTAATGCACCTCGAAATCAAAGAAATCTGCAAAGCCACTGTATTGATTGTATGTGGGTTCAATGACGACACATTCATGAAAGAGCTTGTCTTTTTATCTAAAGTATGTTCAACTCAGTTAACAGCATTACAGGAGACACCATCTTAGAGATCCATCTAAAATGAAACTAAAACTAAACTGCTTGTCTCTCACATGCCCTCTGCTGGTCAGGCATAAATAATCAAGCAGGCAAATATGCTGGTAAGGCATCATAATCAAACAGGCAAATACCATCACTATTTGCTGATATCATTACATCTCCCTTTCTTAAAACAGAAGTATTTTACTTTTATCTAACAACATGTTTTCTTTGTATTACTCTGCATTTTAACTGTAACACTTAATGAACTTACATTATCATTATCATGATCAAGGTTTTTTAACCTTGTTTTGTGTGTTCACATGAAATATGTAAATACCTAGAACTTGAAGAAAGAATAAGATAACATTACTTCCTTCTATAACAATAGTCCTTAAACTTGTTCAATGAGTCTCTCAGGAGGCTTCACGCGTCTTGAGGATTTTCTGATTGATTGTCCTTGAATCTGAGTTGTTGCCTCAGATGATGATTTCTCAGCTGTGTGATCAGGTTGTTCAACAGTATCAGTCTTTTGACCTGCTGTGTGATCAGGTTGTTCAACAGTATCAGTCTTTTGACCTGCTGTGGCTGGTCCCATGAGAAGATCTCGACGATTTCTTCGCAGAACAGCACCCTCATCTGTCTGAATGGTGTATGATCTTGGTTGGACTTCACTCAGGACAGTTCCCTTCTGAGTCCATATGTTTGTTTTGTCTTTGAACCTTACTTGATCACCAGTGTGGAGTTCAGGTAGGTTTTGTGTTCCTCTGTCATAGTAGTACTTATGCTTTTCTTTCTGTTGTTCTTTGAACTTCCTCACTTTCTCCCCCTCTTTTGTTTTCAGGAGGTTCTCCGGGATGGGTAGGTTTGACCTTAGCAGACGTCCCATAAGGAGTTGGGCTGGTGACATACCACACTCGAGCGGCGTTGTGCGGTATACAAGCATGCTCTGGTAGAAGTCAGTTCCACTGTCTTTTGCCTTGTACATCAGTCTTTTCACTGTCTGGACCGATTTTTCCACTAGTCCATTGGACTGTGGAAAGTGAGGACTTGACGTTGTGTGGACAAAGTCCCACTCTTTGGCAAAGTGTCGGAAACTTGCATTGTAAAACTGGGGTCCGTTGTCTGTGAAGACCTCGCTTGCCACGCCATGTCTGGAGAATATGGCTTTCATACATCTTATCACAGCATCTGCAGTGGTGGTGTACAGTCTACAAACCTCTGGATACAGGGAGTAATAGTCTGTGACTACAAGATAGTCCTTCCCTTGACATACGAATAGGTCAGCGCCTACCTTCTGGTAAGGTCTGTCTGGCGCTGGGTGTGGCTTTAGTGGTTCTACCGGATTGCTTGCTCGATATTTCAGGCATATTGTGCAGTTTGACACCTCATTTGTCACATCTTGGTTGATTCGTGGCCAGTACATCACCTCTCGTGCTCTTTTCTTACACTTTTCGATTCCCAGATGTCCTCCATGGATCCTTTTTAGCATCTCTTTTCTCAGACTCTTTGGGATAACTATTTTACTTCCTTTGTAGATGATGTCTTCGACCACTGATAGTTCCGCCCTGCAATTCCAGTACTCTGCCATGTCAGGTGAGCAGTCTTGCTTCATGTTGGGCCATCCATCCAAGATGCTTTTCCTCAGTCGGCTCATTGTTACATCTTTGTTTGTCTCAGTCATTATGAGCTCCATTTTTGCATCTGCTATGGGCAGTGCACTTGTGATCATGTCCACATAGGCGTTCACTTTTTCATCCATTTTGGTGTTTGTGGGCTCACTTGGGTCTACAGCTCTGGACAACGTGTCTGCTGTATACATCAGTTTACCCGGAGTGTACGCAACATTCAGTGTATAGCGTTGCAGCCTGATCATCATTCTTTGTATTCTAAGCGGACAGCTATTTAGTGGCTTTTGGAACAATGCAATCAAGGGCTTATGGTCAGTCTCTACACTGATTGCTTGTCCTGACACAAACTGGTGAAATCTTTCACAGGCGTATGTGATGCTGAGCAGCTCCTTTTCTATTTGAGCATATCGCGTCTCCGCGTCTGTCATTGAGCGCGATGCATATGCAATAGGTTGCCAGCAGTCATATTTTTGCAGAAGAACGGCACCGAGCCCACTCTGTGATGCATCTGATGATATCTTGATGAGTCTCGCTGGGTCATAAAACCTCAGAACTGGTTCCTCTGTGAGCAGTTTCTTTAGATCGCTCCATGACTTCTCATGCTCATGATTCCATTCCCATTCTATGTTCTTTTCAGTTAGGCTTTGTGATAAAAATAATAACTTCCGGGAAGTTATGTCATCACGTCCTGTGAACTGTGAACTATGAACTATGAACTGTGTACATACCTCACTTCCTGTCATGTGTCACTTCCTGTTGGACTGGTATAAATACTGGTCTGTTCAGTATTGTAAGAGGCTTCTACCAGAGGCATGGTAAAGACCTCTCTTGTATATAGTGTGTTTATAAGTTACTTAAAGCTTACTTTAAAGTTACTTGATGGTAAGCCTCCTTTTTCTTACATCAGCCTTCTCAGTGGCGCCATCTTTTATGAGAGGTTGGATATGAATTTACCCATGTAGTTGATCATTCCATTAAACCTCTGCATGTCCTTTTTGCATTGTGGCTTTGGCATATTCTCAATGGTGGACACCTTTCTGGGATCTGGTCTGATGCCCTCACTGCTAAGGATATCTCCCACGAATGTCAGTTCTGTCACCCCGAGCTGGCATTTCTCTCTATTCAGCTTCAGGTTTGTTTTCCTTGTTGCTTCCAGCACTTTTTGCAGTCTCTCGTCATGCTCAGTTCTCGTGGTTCCCCATACTATGATGTCATCCATTGATGTATCAACTCCCTCCAGGTGCTCATAGATCATATGGATAGTTTTGTGATGCACTTCAGGAGCTGAGGCAATGCCAAATGGTAACCTTAGGAATCTGTATCTGCCAAATGGACTGTTGAACGTGCACAGTCTTGAACTTGCCTTGTCTAGTTTCATCGACCAAAATCCTGATGATGCATCTAACTTGCTGAAATACTTTGCATTTGCAAACTGTGACATGATTTCCTCACGTGTAGGAAGCTTGAAGTGCTCTCTCTTTATTGCTCTGTTTAGATCTCTTGGATCCAGGCAAATTCTGAGCTTTCCATTCTTTTTGTCCACAACGACAAGGGAACTCACCCACTCAGTTGGCTCATCTATCTTCTGAATCACGTTCAGGCTTTTCATCCTGTCCAACTCTGCCTTCAGTTGCTTTTGAAGAGCAAACGGAACTTTTCTGCATGGATGTATGACCGTTGGCATACTTTTATCTACTCTGATCGTGTGTTCTCCTGGAAGGCAGCCTAGACCCTGAAATAGGTCGTTGTACTCTTTCATGAGTCCATCATAGACTGTTTCTCCTTCGCTTTCCACAACAAGGACTCTCTTTACCAGGTTCAGTCTCTCACAGGCTATTAAACCTAGTATGGCCTGCACATCCTTTGGCACCACGATTAATGCTAACGTGTGCTCTCTGTCCCTGTGTGTCACTTTGACAATGCATCTTCCTTTCACTGGTATATCACTACCTGAGTATCCTGTCACTTTCACTTTTATTCCATGTATCTTTAGTCTGGGTCTAATTTTCTTAAAATCAGTCTCTGATATCACATTAACTTGTGCTCCAGTATCCAATTTAAATGGAATGTGTATGTCATTCACCTTTAGTGTCAACATCCAGTCTCTTTTTTCTTTGTTGTTTTCAGACACAACATCCACAAAGAACTCCTCTATCTCGCTTTCATCTACTGCATGGACCTTGCTTTGTTGCGCTTGGTTCTTGCAGCAATGGGCATAATGGTTGTTTTTGTTGCAACTATTGCATGTTTTACCATATGCTGGACACTTTTTTGGTGGATGCTGTGTACCGCATCGACTACATGACTTTCGATTGTCCCTTTCATTTTTGTTCGCTGGCCACGCCTCTTTTTTCACATTGGCGCTCTTTTTGTTAAACGGTTTGTGTCCGTTCTTTCTCACTGCATCCACGTTGCAGCTACTGTCACTGAACAGCTCCTTTGCCTGCGACTTCACAGTCTCTGTAGCCCTACACCGTGCTATGGCTTTTCCCAGGTCTAGATCTTGTTCTCTTAGCAGTCTTTCCCTTAGACCATTATCTGGAATACCACACACCAGTCTGTCTTTTATCAGCGAGTCTGTCAGTCCCCCAAATTCACATGTTTTGCTTCGGTTTCTCAGTTCAGTCACATACTGATCAATAGTCTCTCCCGTTTTCTGTACACATGTGAAAAATCTGTGCCTCTCAAACGTCACGTTACGTTTAGGTATGCAGTAGGCCTCAAACTGTTCCATTATTTTATCCAGCTTCATTTTGTCTCCATCAGCAGCGAATGTAAAGTTATTATACACCTCCAGCACTTCATCACCCACGACATGTAAGAACACTGACGCTTTCATTTTATCACTTTTCTCGTCAGCTCCGATTGCCGCTAAATACAACTCCAAACGTTGTTTGAATCTCCTCCAATTTTCAGCCACATTACCTGTCAACTGAAGCTTCGCCGGTGGGTGTAAACCTTCCATTTTTTCACTTCGTTAGCTATTCTCCAATGGTAAGTAACGATGTTCTCTTTTGGCTTGCTAATATGCGGAGAGCTGATTTAACTTCAGATTTTTCCTCTTCATCTCTTTCAATCACTTCTGACACCATGTATTGATTGTATGTGGATTCAATGACGACACATTCATGAAAGAGCTTGTCTTTTTATCTAAAGTATGTTCAACTCAGTTAACAGCATTACAGGAGACACCATCTTAGAGATCCATCTAAAACGAAACTAAAACTAAACTGCTTGTCTCTCACATGCCCTCTGCTGGTCAGGCATAAATAATCAAGCAGGCAAATATGCTGGTAAGGCATCATAATCAAACAGGCAAATACCATCACTATTTGCTGATATCATTACAGCCACCACACACCACTTTCCAATAGATTTATCAACACTGGTGCTTTTCATATTTTCAGTGGGACTTTTCACTGAACTGAAATGTCTACATAAATAGAGCAGTCAGCAGGCTGAAGTATGGGGTCAATTTTCAGTGTGCCATGAGGTGGGCTTTTAGGCGTGCGGGGGGCTAAAATCCCGAATTTGGGGGTCCCGACACCACTCTGCCCAAAACCCACCTCCACGTAAGTTTCAGAGGAGGCGGGTACCCGCCCCGCACTGGGACCCGCCGACCCAAGGCGGGAAGGGATTAGTGCCAATTAACTGCCTGTTAACAGGTAGTTAACAGGCAGTTTTTAGCCTAATCCCTATTTTGAGGGGTGTCGTGTGGGATTCCCGACGGCTCCAAACCATGCCAGGTTAGAGCAGGCGGGCCATCGGGTTGAAGGACTTGGAGGGGTCGCGATGTCGGTGTTCAGGTGAGTGATGGGTGCATGAGTGAAGAGGTAAGTGTGTTTGGTGTGTCTAAAGTGTGTAAAGAAGTTTAAATTACCTGCACTTACCTTAACAGCCTTTCTTCCTCTAGGTTTCGGGAGTCCATCACTCAGCCGGCACTGAAAGCAAATTGGCTGCGAGCTGTCAAAAGTGACAGCCTTCAGCTTTCATTGCCGGTGAGAGTTCTAACTGAGTCTGTGGAGAAGGACTCAGGTTAGAAGTCAGACTGTCAGTGTTTGACAGCTTCAAACAGCTGTGAAACACTGATATTTCATCTGTCAAGACCTCTTAACAGATGAAATTTCAGTCTGTGACGTCACCTGTTACCGGGTGGCCCTTAATTGGCCTGCTGAGCCCGCTGGGCGGGCTCAACAAGGTCAATCAAGGGAAAATCGCGTGGATTGGCTGGACGTCGATGTAAGTGGGACTAAAACCCGAAAGTTGTAGTCCCGCCTCCTTCCCGACTGCTGAATGAAAATCGACCCCAAAATTCATTGGTATAAAATCTTAAATGCACCTTTTGATTAGATGTATCCTGTAACAATTTAAACTGGCAGCAGACTTGTGAAAATTTGGTTATCTGATGGCATAGTTCAGATTTGCATGCCCAATCAAATATTTAGAACCACAAGTTCAATTATCTGATTGGATATTTTGACTAGTGTTGGTCATCTTTTGTCAGGTTAAGGATTTACAGGCTATATTGATTGCTGAGGTTTCCCATATGACTGCTTCCAAATATTTTTAATATGTTCCAATTACACTTATGTGATGTATACCCCACGTGTGTGATATATGGTTAGAAATATAATATATAAGTCCCAAGACTATCACATTGGCTGCTTTTTAACACTATTATTTGATTTGTAAACCATAATAAATATTTTGGATCTATAGAAAATAAAGTTTTTGCTATGGTTGTTTAACCTAGCCAAAAAGGTAAAATGCACTGTATACAAATGCCAGCAGTAGTGGCATTTTGCAATACTGGATTTTAAATTATTAGGCCCATAAAAATGACATTGGGTCACCAGTACTTTTGAATTTATGAAATACAATTGGATTCGCTATCTAGGTTTAATGGCCCAGAAATTCGGGTCCTAACGCGTGAGTACACACGGAGTACTCACGCGTGGACCCGATGGAAGTGCCGGTTTCTTGCATGCACTATGCATGCGCGGGAAACCGGCATTTCCGATCCTCTGAACGAAGGGGTTCAGAGGTCGAACGCGTGTGCGTGGGAGTCTGCGCGTGCGGGTTGAACTTCCTTTTTTTTTACAGGTTTTTCCGTGCGTGAAGGCCTCTACATTTTACACATTTAAAAACCAGGCGTAAGGACTTCATTTTAAAAGGTAAGTGGTCAATTAATTAAAATTAGAACATTTTTTCCACAGGTTTATTATTTTTAAATACTTTAAAGTAAGGTAAGTGTATTTTTAGCCCCGTTTTTTTATAAAATTATTTTTTTCAAAAATTTAAATTATTGTTTAAAATAGTTACTTAACGTTATTTATAGTTTATTTAAAAAGTGTGATTTTTAAAAATATTTGTTTGAAGGTTAAGTACTGTTTTGGGGGCCGGAGTTTTCATTAGTTTGACAGTTCTTTCTGTCAATCTCATGAATGGGCTTTTCCCTCCTCCGATTGGTTGCCCATGGCTCACGTGATCCCAGCGGACGCATCGCACTAAGTACGCCGCTGGATCACGCAAGCACAGCGCGCCGGGAGCTGGACCGGGCCACAGAGAGGAAATCCACGCAGGCCCAGGCCTCAACTGCTGGCGCGCTAGGTAAGTGTAGGTCGGGGGCTTGCACCCGCGGGAAGCCCCCGACACGAATTTCTGGGCCATTGTTCCATAGTCCTGAAATTCCACATGGCCATTTACATCGGTATTATACCCTTAACCAGGACATCTGCCCCTGATGCTGTCCCGAGCTGACCCCACTGTAATTCGAAGGGTCAGCTCATTTGCCTGTCCTTTGACGGTTCATTATGGCAAATCCCATGTAACATCGGAATATTATGCTGGGGGAGCTTGAAATTCGTATTGCAGCGTTTAAAAAGCCAAGAATGGCTGAAAATTATAGCAGCAGCCTGGGATAGCAGGAGGTAAGTGCTAAATTATTTGCCAGACTGAATTTACTGTCAAGTATGTGTCATGGAAGCCTCCTGTGTGATTTTGCGCCACTTTTAAAGCACGTCTTTAAGTGAAGCACCTGACAGAGGCACCCAAAGAAGGCAGTAGGGAGGCAGAGAAGAAGGGCTCGAGGTTTCACACAGAATGACCGATAAACATCCTTGATGAGATGCATCTTACAATAGGTGTTGCCATCTCCCTTAACAGCAATTACTTGCATGCAGAATTGGCAACACACCTAGACAGTCACTGCAGCATCCCTGTGACTGGGCACAAAGCTACAGGCTTCTACAACCTTTCTGTGTCTCCCTAGTCCCAAGAGGGTATCTTTCCTTCCCTATAGAACCATTACAGCAATGGGGGACATCACATGTACAAGCAGGCACTGAGGTCAGTCTCAAATGATGTGTGGCAACAGATAGGTGTGACTCTGGAGTCCACAGCCCTCATTTGTGGCAACATCAGGGAAACCTATTCTTCACAGCAGGCACACGTGGAATATATGGCAGTTTAATTAGAACCTGCATCAGCCCCCACCTCAGTAGATAGTTGGTGCCCCCTCCTCCATAGAAGCACAGACTGCTGCCTTGGTGACGATAGGAACTGGAATAGAGATACCTCTCGCGATACTGATCCTCAAGTTTCACCGAGGAGCAGCAATAGAATAGGAGAAGGAAAGGCACATGCAGAGTGTGAGGCAAAAGTATAATGGCTTTTGTTCATTTATGACTTGATTGTAATAAAGGAGAATGTGCACTTACATTGTGTTCAATTATTCATGGAGATTCTAGTCATACAGGAAAGGTTGCATTTATTTCATGCTGACTTATTTGATCAGATGATTAAGACTTGCATGCTTACACAGAGCAAAGACGTTTGATGTGATCAGTTGTGTTCTGATGCCTCTTGCAGTCACTGAGGAGTCTTTGGGGTGACAGTCATCCCGATGCTCTCTTCCATGTATTTCTCCATGTACCTTCAAAGCAGCTAACACCATCTCCCCAGGAATGTCCATGTCCAGATATTTTTGGATTGCAAGATGTGCAGGGCAGAGCAGGCCACAACTATGCAGGACACATAAGGTGGTGCATACTGCAGAGCCCCTCCTGACATGTCAAGACATGCAAAAGCGCCCCTTTAAGACCCCAATGGTCCTCTCAATGACCACTTTGTTACAGACATGTTCCTCTGTGACTGTGCTTGCAACTTTTAGAAGGGTAATTTTCCACGCACCGGGGGATATGCCTTACCACCCAAAAGCCATATGTGCTTAAAGAGCTCAGGAAGGGAAGAGTTCCAAAGGACAAATACATCATGGCAATTTCCTGCCAATCCCATATTGATATGGATGGTTTCCAAGTTATCACACACAACTGGACATTGAGCAAATGGTACCCACTCCTGTTCAGGAAGTTGAAGGGATTGACTGTAGGAGCTCACAAAGAAATTTGGGTGCCATTTATTGCATCCTGCATTTTGGGAAAGCCTGCAACAGCATAAAACCAGATGGCTCTATCTCGTTCATACCTTGCTGTGATGCCAAACTGGATAAGCTCCCCAACTCTTCATAAAACTGTGAGTTACTTGAATACATGCCATGATGGCACCCTGGCTGATATTGCTACCTTAGATAACTTGGTGGCAGAAAAGTTGAGTATAGTCATGACTTTCATAGCCACAGGCAGAGATATCAACAACAACTTGTATTTATATAGCGCCTTTAACATAGTAAAACATTCCAAGGCGCTTCACAGGAGAGTTATAAAACAAAATTTGACACCGAGACACATAAGAAGATATTAGGGTTAATGACCAAAAGTTGATCAAAGAGGTAGGTTTTATGGATCTCCTTCAGCCCCACAACCTCCCAAGATACCTCTAATTCTGTCCTCTTGAGCATCCCTGATTAGAATTGCACAAACATTGGTGGTCGTGCCTTCTGTTGCTTAGGCCCTAAGCTCTGGAATTCCCTGCCTAAACCTTTCTGCCTCTCCACCTCTCTTTCCTCCTTTAAGATACTCCTTAAAACCTACCTCTTTGACCAAGCTTTTGGTCACCTGCTCTAATTTCTCCTTATGTGGTTTGGTGTCAAATATTTTGTCTTATAATACTCCTGTGAAGTGCCTTGGGACGTTTTACTACATTAAAGGTGCTATATAAATACAAGTTGTTGTTGTTGTTGTTGTTGTTGAAAGAGAGGTAGAGAGGCGAAGAGGTATAGGGGGGGAATTCCAAAGCTTAGGGCCTTGGCAGCTGAAGGCATGGCCACCAATGGTGGAGTGATTAAAATCGGGGATGCTCAAAAGGCCAGAATTAGAGGAGTGCAGATATCTCGGAGGGTTGTAGGGTTGGATGAGATTACAGAGATAGGGAGGGGGCGAGGCCATGGAGGCATTTGAAAACAAGGATGAGAATTTTAAAATCAAGGCATAGCTTAACCGTGAGCCAATGTAGGTCAGCGAGCACAGGGGGGATGGGTGAACGGGACTTGGAGCGAGTTAGGACACAGGCAGCCGAGTTTTGGATGACTTCCAGTTTACAGAGGGCAGAATGTGGGAGGCCAGCCAGGACTGCATTGGAATAGTCATGTCTGGAGGTAACGAAGGCATGGATGAGGGTTTCAGCAGCAGATGAGCTGAGGCAGGGGCGGAGTCAGACGATGTTCCGGAGTTGGAAATAGACGGTCTTAGTGATGGCGCAGATATGTGGTTGGAAGCTCATCTCAGGGTCAAATATAATACCAAGGTTGCAAACAGTCTGGTTCAGCCTCAGACAGTTGCCAGGGAGAGGGATGGAGTCGGTGGCTAAGGAACAGAGTTTGTGGCGGGGATCGAAGACAATGGCTTCGGTCTTCCCAAATTTAGTTGGAGGAAATTTCTGCTCGTCCAGTACTGGATGTCGGACAAGCAGTCTGACATTTTAGAGACAGTGGAGGGGTCGAGAGAGGTGGTGGTGAGGTAGAGCTGGGTGTCGACAGTGTACATGTGGAAACTGATGCTGGATTTTCAGATGATGTCGCTGAGGAGCAGCATGTAAATAAGAAATAGGAGGGGGCCAAGGATAGATCCTTGCAAGACACCAGGGGTAATGATGCGGGAGCAGGAAGAGAAGCCATTGCAGGTGCGATAACTCCATGTAATGAGACAAGGGACTCAAAGAGGCGAGGTATTAGAATTAATATGAGTACTTTATTAAACGACTGCGAAACAACCAGGCAGGCCTGCATCCAGGCATTGCACCTTTGCTGACCTTAACAGGAAGCAAAACCCCTGACCTTGACAGGAAGCAAACCCTTGACCTTAGCTGCAGCATTGGCTACAGCACCACCTGGTGGATAACCTTAATCATAACATCCCAGATTACTATATCCCTCCCCCCTTAAGATTTCAGTATGAATTTCTTAACAAACAACCATTCCTAAGGGTCACATAAGAAGTTTCCCTTCACCATGTTCCATACTTGACGAATCTAACAGGTCAGTATCAATCTCTCTGGTGGCTTGCAAGTCCTTTGTGAACGTCTGACAGTAAAGTCCCTGCTTGTTTGTGGTGAAGCCACCAGCTGCTCCTGAGCAGTGCTTGGAGTATCTGACTCTGCAATGATGGTTTCCTCTTGATGAATGGGTTCCTGTGGAATTGTCTCTGTCCCTGGTGGTGGCACCACAGATGCACTTGGATAACTGGGGGCTAACCTGTCCTCAGCCATTGCATCTGGAACCTTCATTTCGATTTCCCCTTGTCTGGTAAGTATCTGATCTACATGTCTGCGTACTACCCTACCATCACCCAACATGACCTTGTATGATACGGGACTGGTCATTGAGTCTATGAAGCCAGGAATCCACTTGGGTCCATAACTGAAATTCCTGGTAAGGACCGCATCTCCTTCTCCAAAACTTCGGCTCTTTGTTCTTTTGCCATGGTTCTCTTTTTGTTTGTTTTGTCTGTTTTCCATTTTCCTTTTTAGGTCTGGGTGGACAAGGTCAAGAGTGGAGCGTAGTCTACGACCTAATAACATCTCAGCAGGAGAGAGTCCTGTGGTGGATTGAGGTGTTATTCTGTAGCTGAACAGAACCCGTGACACTTTGGCTGCTAAACTCCCTTCTGCACTTTTTTTCATCATCTCTTTAAATGTTTGTATGGCTCTCTCCGCAAGTCCATTTGAGGACGGATGATATGGAGCCGAGGTCACCTGCACTATGCCATTTTTTCTCAAGAACTCTTTTGTCTCTGTACTCACAAAACAAGTGGCATTGTCACTCACCACGATCTCCGGTAGCCCTTGATTACTGAAGCTCCGATGCAGGCAGTCTATAGTAGTAGTGGCGGAAGCAGAATTTACAGGATAAACATCCATCCATTTGGAATGTGCATCAATGATTATGAGGAACATCTTCCCCATGAATGGACCCGCATAATCTAAGTGCAATCTTCTCCATGGTTTATCCGGCCACTCCCAGGGGTGGAGAGGAGCTGCTGCTGGTGCCTTCTGGTGTTCCTGACAAGTGCTGCATGTCTTGACTAGATTTTCTATCTCCTCATCTGGCTTTGGCCACCACAAGTAACTCCTAACCAAGGCTTTCATACACGAGACCCCAGGATGACACTGATGTAGTTGCTCTAGGATAGACTGTCGTGCTGGCTGTGGAATAATCACTCGTGATCCCCACAACACGCAACCATCCTGCACACTCAGCTCTGTTTTCCTGACACTGTAGGGTGTGAAGTCAGCCCCTTCCGGATGCTGTGGCCATCCCCTCACCACATATTCTTGAACTCTAGACAATACTGGATCTTTACCTGTCCATGTTCTTACTTGCTCTGCAGTCACAAGTGCCGTGTCAGTGTCCTCCAACATCAACACTCTGTCCTCTGGAGCTGCACGGATAGGTGTGCCTGGCAGTGGAAGATGGTTCAAGGCATCTGCGTTCCCATGGTACTTGCCCGCCTTGTAGACGATGACATACTCATATACCCTCAAAGTCACGGCCCACCTCTGGATCCAGGGTGACACCATCTGTGGAACTGCTTTCATTTCATTGAAAAGAGAGAGAAGAGGTTTATGATCGGTGCATATGGTGAACTTCCTGCCATATATGTAGTTGTGGAACCTCTGTAACCCAAACATTACTGCTAACCCCTCTTTGTCTAACTGGGAATCGTTTTTTTCCACTGGTGCTAGAGTTCGGGACATAAACCCTATTGGTCTTTCAGTTCCATCTTCCATGCAGTGTGAAAGAACTGCCCCCACCCCGTAAGGTGAAGCGTCACAAGAGAGAATGATGTCTTTCTCTGCATTGTAATGAACCAGCACAGCCTGTTCAAATGAAACCCCCTGCTCCTCTCCCCATTGCCACTATGTCTCCTTGCACAGTAGTTTGTGAAGAGGTGCTAACACAGTTGACAAGTTTGGTAAAAACCTGTTATAATAGTTCAGCAGTCCCAGGTAAGCTTTTAACTCAGCCACATTTGTAGGAGCAGGGGCGTCCTGCAGTGCTTGTACCTTCTCCTTGAGTGGATGGAGCCCGGTGGCGTCCACTCTGTGTCCCAGGAACACTGCCTCATTCCCCAGGAAAGTGCACTTACTCCTCTTGATCCAGAACCCTGCCCTCTCCAATCTCTGTCGTACCTCCTCTCTCAGAGTGCTCAGATGCTCCTGGTCGGTTCTTCCCGCCACCAGAATGTCATCCAGATAGATGGAAACATGTGGAATCCCTTGCAGTACACCTTCGATTGTCCTCTGGAAGACAGCTGGACTAGATGAGACACCAAACGGTAAGCGGTTATATGTAAACAAGCCCTTGTGTGTATTTATGGTGACATACATCTTTGATTCGTCATCCAGTGTAATCTGCAAGTAGGCATGACTCATATCCAACTTTGTGAATTTCTTTTCTCCAGCCAGGTTTGCAAAGAGATCCTCTGTTTTGGGAATAGGATACTGCTCTAGTTTGGACACCCGATTGACTGTCAATTTATAGTCTCCACAGAGTCTTACCGAATTGTCCAGTTTTAAAACAGGTACTATGGGAGTTGCCCATTCCGAACATTTCACTGGCTCCAGTATGTTCTCTCTCAATAGACGGTCAAGCTCAGCCTCTACCTTTGGCTTCATGGCATAAGGCACAGGTCGTTGTTTAAAAAACCTTGGCGGTGCCTCCTTGTCTACATAAATCTTAGCTGGGGGGCCATTAAATGTGCCAAGTTCCTCCTTGAACACATTCGCATGTTCACTCAACACTTCTTGCAAAGTCAACTGTCTGCCCGCATCTATTTGATGTACTGCTTCCCAGTCTAATTTAAGTTCTTTTATTCAGCCCCGACCTAACAGGATTGGTCCGGTACCCGATACTATAACTACAGGTAGCTGTTCCACGGTGTCCCTGTGTTGCACAGTTACATTAGCTGTACCTAATGTCGCTACTCGTTCACCTGTATATGTTTTAAGATGCAGGGAGCAAGGCTTTAACTCTGGAACTTTTGCACGGTTCCACAATTTTGAGTACTCTGCCTTGTTCATTATGGTCACACCGCACCCTGTATCCACTTCAAAGTTCACCTTAGAGTCATTTACTGTCAGTTGCAATGTGATAGGAGCCACTTTTGGAATGTTCTCTAACATGCTATGCATTATGAACACGTCCTCTTCTTCCTCAGCTTCCCCACTGATGTGGTGTGCTCCATATTTTTTCACTTCTCTCCCTTGGTTTTGCTTTCCTCCTCCTTTTGATTTGGATTCCTCCACAGGTGATTTTGCCCTGCATGCTCGTTTTATGTGTCCTTGTTTCCCACACTTGTAGCACTTTTCCTCCAGAAACCGGCATTCACTCGCCAGGTGATCGCCCTTGCATCTATAACATGCCTTCACATGGTCACGTTGTGGTTTCTGACGCATGTTCAACTTGTGCACAACAACCTGACCTGCAACTTGCATAGCATTAGCCCTGTCTGAACCCTGTATTTCTTTTACATCTCGGTTCGCTGTCTCTATGGCTTGAGCAAGTTCCAATGCTTTTTCATAAGTAAGCCCAGTCTCGGATAATAATCTATGCTGCATTCGGTTGTCCATAATTCCGCAAACTAGCCTATCTCGCAGCATTTCCTTCAGGTTGTTCCCATAATTGCAATCTTGTGCTAATTTACGCAACACCGCTACATAGTCCATTACACTCTCTTCCTCTTTTCTGTTCCTTGAATTAAACTTGAACCGCTGTACAATCTTACTAGGCTTAGGGTTGAAATGTTCTTTTAGCTAGGCCACTAATTCAACAAATGATTTGTCTCCAGGCTTTTCAGGACTGAGCAGGTTCCTCATCAAACTGTAGGTTTGGCTTCCCACTGAACTAAGCAGAATGGCTTTCCTTTTTCCGGCATCATTTATTCCATTTGCTTCGAAGAAATAACCCAATACTTCACAGTATTCCTCCCAGGTTTGTGCTTGAATATCAAAAGCGGAGACTGTTCCTACCGTGGCAGCCATGGTCTCTTCCAACTGGTAGCTAACTTTAGCTCACGAGTTTGTTGTTTAAAGGTCCTGGCAGACTTCTCTTCTTTATTCAAGGTCCTTTTTACCTCGTCGCCAAATGTGATAACTCCATGTAGTGAGACAAGGAACTTGAAGAGGCGAGGTATTAGAATTAATACGAGTACTTTATTAAACGACTGCGAACAACCAGGCAGGCCTGCATCCAGGCATTGCACCTTTGCTGACCTTAACAGGAAGCAAAACCCTTGACCTTGACAGGAAGCAAACCCCTGACCTTAGCTGCAGCATTGGCTACAGCACCACCTGGTGGATAACCTTAATCATAACATCACAGATTACTATAGCAGGTGATTCTCTGGCTACGATTAGATAGATAAGAATGGAACCAGGACTGAATGGGAATTAAATAACATTTATGACCTCATTATAACACTTTTGTATCTTAATGAGGTCTTCGCCTGCCTGGGGTGAGGACCTCTGAAACTGTCCAAATGCACCTGTTAAAATGGTGTGGGGCATGAGTGCAGATTGAGGAAGATGAATTGCCAAAATTTTAAGTCCCCGCAAGCCCCATTCTATTGGGTGTGGGGTGTTAAAATCAGGGCTAAAGTTTCTGCATGCTTCAGGCTCAAAAGCTCCTCATTTTCGTTAGTTTCAGCTGATCCTGGTCACAGGTCTCTCATAAAAAACTCACTGTAAGTTACCCTTGTGCATTGCAAGTGTAATGTCTGTAAATCCGGCACATCAACACCACTGGCCCTTATTTAAATAAGTGTTAATGAGCTCTATGTGGACTTGGCAGGCCGATCATGGGAAGGTCCAAAACATGATCGGAACTCAGGCGCACGCACCGATTTTGGAACAGACAACCTGCAGAAATCGTTTCTGTCCCAATTTTCAAGCCAGTACATTGAGCTGCCCTGATCAAATGTTCCGGAAATGGCAAAAAAAAGAGTAATTTCAGTCCCTGATTTGATTTGCTTCGTACAAACCGGAGAGATACGAAAGGTGTGGAAAAGCTTAGAAGGTGTGGTTATAGTTAGAGTGTCTCCATCTGCAGGAGGGAGATCGTCGCATTATTCCACTTTAAACAGCAGCTGAAGATTTCATTTAGACAAATAAATAAATGCTGTTCTGAATTATAAGACACGATGTACAGTAGCAGCCCTGGAGGACAGGTGGTGCTGTGCTTGCCTCTTCAACCATATGGTTGCTGGTCTGAGCTTCAGTGCTGCCTGTCACTCAAATTTGTCTGCGACGACTTGGCAGCCAGTTCCCAACCTGGCAGCTAGATGGAGCGCCATGCTATGCCATGTTGCTCCATCTGATGATCAGGAAAATAACTAACGCAGTCAGCTCACCTTGCTTCAAGTGCTCTTCCTCTTGGCTGAATATAGAGCACCACTGAGAGCTACTGCAGAGTAATCCACACCCCAGACTATCCTTCCTTGCATCGTGATAAGCAGCTCCCGTGGCAAGAGAGGGGAAAATGAGGATTCAAAATAAAAACTGAAGTCTAACTGAGGAGTAAGAACCAGTATCTCATGTTTCTGATTCCTTAAACGACAATGGATTAAAGTAATGTGAATCAGACTTGCATATAAAGCCTGAGTTAAATTCTTTCTGCTTTCTTGCCCTTCTATATCACACAGGCATCTGTCGATAATTTGATACTGGCCAATGTTTCGGGAAAAAAGTTCTGTATTAATACTTAGGGAGATTGAATTCAGCTTGATTCAGTAAATCTGATCTGAATTTGATCTGCCATGCAAATGGGTCATTCTGTTGTCAAATCCAAGGTTTAGTTACATGCCTCTTTTCAGGCTATTTCTCCTACTTCCCCACTGTCCACCGTAGACCTCACCCTTTGTCGAAAGGTTAGGCCGCTCAGCACCTGGTATAACTAGACGGAGAATACAGGCCACACGCTCCACCCATTTGTAACTGAAATTTGCAATCGGGGTCCTACATATTTAAGCAGCCTTATGTCTGTTTCAGGCAGGCAGACAGGCTGCTCACCAATTTACAGGTCCACCTTAAAACTGTGTCAGACGGTCTATGAGAATCAAACTGCCCTGCACATATACCCCCAGGTCTCTCTGTTCATGCACCCCCTTTAGAATTGTACCCGTTAGATTATATTGCCTCCTCTCATTCTTCCTACCCAAATGTATCACTTTGAATTTTTCTGCGTTAAATTTCATCTGCCACATTTCCACCCATTCCACCAGCCTGTCTATGTCCTCTTGAAGTCTATCATTATCCTCCTCATTGTTCACTATACTTCCAAGTTTTGTGTCATCTGCAGATTTTGAAATTGTGCCCTGTACTCCCAAGCCCAAGTCATTAATATATATCAAGAAAAGCAGTGGTCGTCGTACCGACCCCTGGGGAACACCACTGCATACCTTCCTCCAGTCCGAAAAACAACCGTTCACCACTACTCTCTGTTTCCTGTCACTTAGCCATTTTCATATCCATGCTGCCACTTTCCCTTTTATTCCATGGGCTTTAACTTGCTGGCAAGAAGCCACAGGGAATGTAAACTCGCTTCAAGTAGTGGATTCCTGCTTTAAGTAGGTCTCTGGCTGACCTGCAGGAAATTGTGCCCCAGATGTTGGCTGGTTTTAAGTTGGGTCAGTGAATCGGGTGAGAAACCCACCGGTGAGATCATAATGAGACCCGAAAGTTACAGTAACCCGGGTGAGTTTTTGGCTGCAGCGGGTGAGTTTTAAACTGAAGTCAAAATTCACCTGCCCAAAACTGACCCAAGTTCAAATGGGGACAATAATCATTACTGTCAAAAAGCCTTGTTAAATTATATTCATTTATACTTAACCCTGACTAAAGTGACAGTGCTGAATACTATACCTGTATTACATTTGACAACATTTGCTAAGGGAGCTTACAGGTTCTGCGAGTTAACACTATGATTTCTGAAGAGAAACAGGCAACAGGTATCAGGATTCCCCCAGTAAAGTAGGGAACATTGGCTGTTACAGGATATGCTTTTTGTAGGTCTAGAATATACTTTATTTATTACAAATAACAAAGGCTCAGTACATATTCTATTTTGTATTATTTAAGATCGTGGCCTGTAGACCAAGAGGTGCTGTTAATATAAGAATCCCTATAAAACAAACTGTAGTTTCAAACATTAATAATACTGGAAATGCATATAATCAAAATCATAAAAGAATCTGCTGCCATTAATCTCTTGCTATTGACATATCATTGTATACTCATGCAGAAAAGGCCTGAATGATGATGGCAGCTCTTTACATATAGCTTAAATTTATAGTATTAAAAATTGCCTCACTGCAGAAGCCCATTGAAAATGAATTTATTGAACCAAATCGGGAAGTTCTGTGCTGGCCCAGCTTACACCTAAAGGGCACGATCACCGATAAATTAAAAAGTGTAATAATCAAATGAAAACTCACACAATGGAGCTGATTTTAACTTGGCCAAATTGGTGTTAACGAGGCACTCACTGGGCTCAAAATGGGGTTGGTAGACATATTGCCCCAGTAACGCCAGCGCTCTAGCCACTGCTATTTTTAAAGGGGCCTACTGCTGGGCGGCTGAAGCACCTGCCTGTTTCAGGCCCCTTTCAATGTGTAAATTGGGGCCTTATGATGTACATAGGACAGAAATGGGCGGGGTGTGCGCCATGCACGGTTTGACCAGTTTTACTGGCGGTAATAAATAAAAATATAAGTTGCTATGGTGCTATGATAAATACATGCTGGAGAAATCAAGTTGTTTACGAGCCCACTTTAAAATAGCCACGTATGAAATGATAGGGAGAGAAAAGTTGCCATAATGGTAAGTTTTAAATTATTTTTATGGGGCCAGAAGGAGCAGGCATTTTCCTCCGGGTGCCACAAAAATAATCTGGACTGCTGATCACGGACAGCCACCACTCCCCCCCTCCCCCCCCCCCCCCGGCTTCCCTTGTTGCCGACTGGGCAGCTGACGATATTGTGACAGCCTGAATCTGGCGAGCTGCATCGGGCCGCTCGTTGTGGGCAAGCAGCCTGCTGGTTCTATTTAAATGAGGCTCAGGCCTCAAAATGGCTCCTGCCTCTTTGCTCTCTGCTTTGCCAATTGGCCGCTCGCAAGTTACCACGATTTCAAAAGTTGCCGCATTTTGTTTAAAAAAATGATTGTAAACTTTGAAAGGAACTGTAGGGTATAACTAAAATCAGTAAAACTTTATTTATCTGATGGTCAGGCCTGACCTGAACAAATTGTATTGAAACAGAATTACTCAGAGGTTATTTAAAAAAAAAATTTTTTTGTTCAGCTTTTCTCTCCCTATCATTTCATATGTGGCTATTTTAAAGTGGACTTGTAAACAACTTGATTTCCCCAGCATGTATTTATAATGGCACCATAGCAACTTATATTTTTATTTATTTTAAAAGATGTTTCATTAAGTTACCAAAAAAAAGAATCCAGGCTGCTAGAAAGTGCTGTGAGTAAGAGTTCCAGACACATGAGGGGAGATTTTAACCCTGCTCATTCAGCGGGAACCAGGTGGGTGGGTAGTTAAAATTGGCTGTAGGGCTTACCACCCGAGGTCCCACAGGTTCTCATTTTAACCTGCTTTTCTGAACAGGCATCAAGGATACTCACCAGAAATCAACAGGGTTTCAGCCTCTTTAAATATGCAGATCAGGCTCCAATGACTGCTATTTTAATTAGAGGCCTACGTGGGGAAGCGGTTGTGGCTTTCCCGCCGGGTTAACCAAGCGGGAAGAGGAGTCGGGGCCAGAAGAGGTCCATAGAAAGTATGCCATTTTACTTTTGTTAACTTTCCTTGTGGAAGTTTTTTTTGACTGGCTCTGCATTCTCAGGTTTCCCTGCACTACATGATTCAATCCACACACCGTATGAAGTTTCTGCTAGGAGAAAATGCTTCATCAGGCCTCACGCTTTCCAAATTGTGAAATTCTTACTGTTTGAATTTAGCAATGTTTGTTTGATCTATTCACCATTACCTTTGTACTTAAAAAGGTATCTTTGTTACTTCGCTGTCTGTGTTTTTCTTCTAGTTTTCAGTGGAGAGTGAATTCTATTGAATTATTTTGTAACTAGTCTGCCTATCCAAAAAATGGAATGTTTACTAACTGAGACTTTAAACAACAATAAAAGATCATGGGCTGGCAAATGGGTTGTGAAAAGTTTGACCCAGTAACTGCTCCAGCAATAGAGTCGGTGTAATTGTGTTTCACACGATTCATTTATTTTCTTTGTCACTGTTCATTTTTAGAAGTTATCATCTCCCTTCTCTAAGTCACCCTGATAGGGCGGGAGTCAGAGACGTTTCTACCATGCTTCTGTTAATGTTGCTCGGCAGCCTGGAGTAATGAACCCTCTTTCCTTACAGCTGCCCACTGGCTCAATGGGTACGTAAGCCATCCGGTGCACTTCTGAGCCATACTGGTAGGTCTCTCTAGTTCAATCGGCAATCTGTGCTGAATTAGCTGCTCTCAGCCAGGACAACATTACAGGCAGTACAATTGGCTTCCATGATCCTGGGACTGGAAGCAAAAAAATGAGCCAGAGCTTCCACTCTTTACTGCTATCCAATAATCCCTACTGGAATGTGCACATGTGGATGTTGGGTGAGGATGGAATCAGGCTCAGCTGTGCTATCTGCCTAACGTGATAACACTTGTGTCCAGGCTCATGCATGAATAATGGCCACTTGGGAGACATTGGATGGTTGTTGGCACCTGTGGATCCATACTCCAGCATAAATCATGCATTCAGGCGAGGAGGAGAGTAAAGAAAAGAAACAAGAAATCCCTCTCTCTCAATATAGAAGTGCTGAGATTGGGAACTTGGCAGATAGAGAATCCATTGTCTTTAACTATACCAAGCACTTCAAGCTGTGCTGAAAGGCTGACATGAGATTGGAGCAATAGTTTTGATTGTTTTAAAGTGTTATACTGATTCTATATCTCTTCTGCAGGAAGACCCACAGCCAATAGCATCAATAGACTGCATCAAGGAGTCGAATGAGCACCTGACTGCTCTCTAATTAGTAAAGCACCAGTCTGGTCTGAGACTTTAGGCTGGAACAGTGAAGTATTTACTCTCCAGCACAAGAGCTCCCAAAACTACTGCAGCTCAGGGACACAGAACTGCCAAACATCAATAATTAATGAAGTGTGAAAGAACAAATTTTAAAACCAGCTTGATCTTTGCATGGATACATACCCAACAGCTGAACCAAAGTTATGGAGTATCAAATAAATTTAGTAGAGTATCTATTGATAAATGCACCTAATTAGGGTAAATCATAGTGACCAGGCTACTGCCAAATTGTTTTGCTCATTATTACAATGACCAACAAGATTTAGTCTGACCCCTAAACTTTCAATCATTGACCCCTAAACTTTCAATCATTGACCCCTAAACTTTCTATCATTGACCCCGAAACTTTCAATCATTGACCCCTAAACTTTCTATCATTGACCCCGAAACTTTCAATCATTGACCCCTAAACTTTCTATCATTCTTAAATTCTTTAAACACCTGTTGGAATTATATTTTTTCCAACATTATCTTACACTTCCAACCTTACCTATCTGTCCCTGGAAGTGATTTGTACAGCTTGCGTATTCAGTAAGGAATGGCACAGTGTGTGTGTGTTATGCAAAGTTAAAATCATGTTTTCCAACTTGCTTAAAATTAAAATAAAGTTTCAATTCTATGTTAAACATTATTATAAAATCAATAGCAGCAGGTGTCATGGTGGCATAACCCAGAGCCTGTGCCAGTGATCTACGTCTGTCATGTGTAAGATGCTGTAGATGTGAATTCTTTACACCAGCTGTGCCTAGACCTTTAAGTATGCATCTAATTCCAGTGCAAAGATTTCATATTGCCATATAATATTAAATAGTGCATTTAGACCATTGAACAATAATTAATTTGCATGAAAAAAATCAACCTAATAAATATGGCTGACACGTAAATCGGTTCATGTCTGGCAAGCAGCAGAACTATGGTGAATTGATGCAATCTGTTGTATCTTATTGTGGAAATAGAAAGGACAGTTTGCCATGTAAAGTGAGAATCAATAATTAACATATAATCATTTGGAAGTTTCCTGAAGTCCTATATATGTATGATGAGTCATATGACTGACTAGAAAGTTCTGTGAAAACAATTGGAAAAGAGCAGTGTGAATATTGTCAGACAGCATCCAGAGAAGACCCATGCAGCAAAAGATTTCAAACAGAAATCCTCTGCCCTGCTTTTCTTTAACTTGTAAAGAACTCGAGAGCTTAAAATTCCTTCAGTGTGCGTTGTTCTAATTAAAGAAGGTTTCAACAAATTATGGGTTGGAATGTTTGTGGAACTCAATAGAGAACACAAGGAATACAACTCTCAGTAAATTATGGCTGATCTAACTTTTATTTTCTTGATCTTTGCTTTTCATTAGTTTTTGATCTTGCTTCCCATTTCAACGCAACAGTGATGGATCATTAGTCACTAAGAATTCTTGAAAGGAATAATAGAAAAACGACTGTGCAAAAAGGCACTTGTGATTTATAGATGCAGATCACTGGACTAAATAATAATAGATGGTTATCTGTACTGTTTTGTTCAAAGTAGGTTGATTAATTTGAAGGTCAAGTCCTTCAACCAGTTTGTTGTTATCAACTTCTCACTGAAGATTAAGACAGTACAGTTGGAGTCACATTATTAGTGTTTAATTTGTTTGTTTGCTAACGCTCCTGTGAAGTGTGTTTGGATGTTTTACTACGTTAAAGGCGCTACATCAATGCAAGTTGTTGTTGTGATTAGTCACTGCCTGAGCTACTGCATTGGCCCCAATATTTATGGGGAAGCAGGGAGGGAGCAGAGGTGATTGTCAGCAGACAGGAAACCCAAAAATACGGGAAGCGCGGAGGAGTTGCCGAATTTAACGGCAGGACACATTTGAATTTTTTTTACTGCATTTGCTGCCCGACAGCTGGCCAGGTTGCAGGCTGGCTGGCTGTCGGGTGAGAAATGCAACGGTGCAAGGCAGCAGCCGGGGACCGCTGGGGATGATCCCCAGCAATCAAAAAAAAACAGGGGTTCGAGTAGGGCGTGCTCAGATAGCAGGGGGAGGCTCAGATCGCATGGGGTGGGTGGGTGGAGAAAGCTTGCGATGGGGGCTCAGATCGTGGGGGAGAGAGCTCGTAGGAGGCAAGAGAGATTGTGGGGGAGATCTGATCACGGGGTGGGGTGGAGTTTCAGATCACGTGGGGGCGAGAGGATAGATCATGGGGAGATTGGATCACGGGGAAGAGAGCTCGCAGGGAAGAGACCCCACGGGAAGAGAGTTTGTGGGGAGATCGAATCACGGGGAGGAAGAGAGATCATGGGGAGATCAGATTGCGGGGGAGATCGGATCGCGGGGAAGAGAGCCCGCGGGGAAGAGAGCCTGCAGGAAAGAGAGCTCGCGGGGGAGATCGGATCATGGGGGAAGAGCTCTTGTGAGGGAAGAGAGCTCGCCGGGGGTGGGTGGGGGTGGGGCCAGAGCGATTGCGGAGGGAGATCGGCCGACAATAGATTGTGGCAAGTTAGCTTGAGAGGACGGGGGGAGGGAAGCACTCCTGCAACCTCCTGATCCACAAGCAGTGCTGGAAAAGCACTTATCCGCTGCAACTGGCCGTACCCATCTCCCTTTAGCTGCCGGGTTTCCTGAACCTTGGGAAACTTGGCACGCAGCTGTTAAATCTAAGTTGGTGATAAGATCCGAGGCATGCAGCCTCATTTAAATATTATAATTACCGACCTGCTTCTCCAGAGCAGGTTACTTATCTGACCCCAAAACGGCCCCGGTTAAACGGGAAGTAGGTGCATTCACAGCAGGCTGGGATCAGGTTTCCCATTTTTAAGAAATTAACCCCCTCACCCCATCCATCCTGGGGGGGTTAAAATTCTCCCCATTTTGTCTGTTATTCTTTGCATCTTCTGAAGATCATGACCTGCCATTAAACAGTAGCAGCAATTCCTCGGTACTGCTGACCTTCAGTGAATTAACAACAATGACATGCATTTATATAGCACCTTTAACATAGCAAAATGTCCCAAGGTGCTTCACAGGACTGTAATCAGACACAAATTGACACTGAGCCAAAGAAGGAGACATTAGGACAGCTGACCAAAAGCTTGGTCAAAGAGGTAGAAGGAGGAGTGTTCTGGACCGATGGACTATTTTATGTGCAGATAGCACCCTCTGGTGGTGGTTATGTGTTAGCAGTGTGTTTGTATGAAGCAGAGGTCATTTGACCTTTGTTCCTTTCTTCCTGTGAGAGGTCATTTGACCTTCGTACCTTTCTTCCTGTGTAACCCAGGAAGTAGAATCCCAGGAAGTAGAATTCCAGGAAGAACCTGGCAGTAATGGAGGATTCCATGAGGGTTTCACAATCCAATGTAATCTGATTTCATATGTTAGGCCAAGCGCAATATCTGTGAGTATCTTTGTTTGTTAGCATAATAGCAACGTTGTCAAGGTAGTATTTTGATAACACTATGTTTATAAAAGGTTAATATTTGATAGTTACAGAAGTGAGTCCAAATGTTAGTTAGTTATACAATTAATCTATTCTACTGTTGTAAAAATGTTATATCTTATGTAATATCGAAAGTATAGTACTCAGTTTATGTACAAAACATACTTTGTCTTTGTTTACAGTTTCACAAAAATTGTTCAAGTAAAGGCTTCAAACAGCAAACGGCTTCACGAAGAATTATTTTGAATAAGTGTTTAACTTGCTGGATAACTAGATAGGAGCACGTCTAGCGCGGCCAGTACAAGGAGAGAGAGCGAGGTGGAGAGGCAGAGAGGTTTAGGGAGGGAATTCCAGAGCTCAGGGCCTAGACGGCTGAAGACACGGCCATCAATGGTGGGAGGAAGGATGTCTGGGATACACAAGAGGCCAGAATTGGAAGAACGCAGAACTCTTGGAGGGTTGTAGGGCTGGAGGAGGTTAAAGAGATAGGGAGGGGTGAGGCCAGGGAGGGATTTGAACACAAGGATGAGAATTGTAAATTCAAGGGCCTAGAAATTCAGTATAGCCACTTTTGGGGCGGTAAAGTCGGGCGGGCGCTAAAGTTAGCGCCCGTCGGAAAGTGGAGGCCACTTCGCCGAAATTCAGTAGCTTTGGCCAAGGAGTTTGGGCGAGCGCTGAAACTGGCGTTGCACTCCTATCTTTAGGTGCTAAGCCGGCGGTGCGGACTGATAACGCCGAGGCCGGGCGCAGCGCAGGTGCGGTCATGTTTTGATTGACAGCAGACACCCTGACGCCGGCCAGCTCTTAAAGGGGGAAGGGTCGACTTTGTCTGCAGCCACGCCCTGGATAGTGGAGCCCTGCAGCTAGGCCTGAACACTGCTGGTGGACCCAAATAGCGCCTGAAGCCATGCAGAAGGCTCGTGAACGAGCGCAGCACTTCTCAGAGCATGCTTTGAGGGTGCTGCTTAGGGGGTTGGAAAAGAACAGAGAGATCTTGTGCCCGGACAGTGGCAAGAAGGCTCCCAGGAGGCAGTACAGGAGAGCCTGGAGGGAAATCGCCCAGAGGGTGTCAGCCAACAGCGATGTCCCCAGGACTGGTGGCCAATGCTGCAAGAAGTACAACGACCTCAGTCGGTTGGTCAGGGTGAGCACCCTTTCCAGTGTCCTCCTCATCCTTGCATGTGCACCTCACATTATGGGCAAAGGGACCTCAAAGGCCTAATGGCCAGCCCTCCTCCCGCAGCTATGGCACTGGCATGATCATCAATAGCACTCTCTGCACTTAACACACTGGCCAAGCTATTCGACCATGGGAGGCAGTGCACAAAACAACAGGGCACCACACTGGCCAAGCTATTCGACCATGGGAGGCAGTGCACACAACAACAGGGCACCACACTGGCCAAGCTATTCGACCATGGGAGGCAGTGCACACAACAACAGGGCACCACACTGGCCAAGCTATTCGACCATGGGAGGCAGTGCACACAACAACAGGGCACCACACTGTGCTTAGAGGCCGTCCTTTCTCTTGCAGGCCAAGCTGGTGTGGAATTTGAAGAGCCAGACTGTCACCGGGGGAGGCCGTCCCCAGTTCCAGCAGCTCAGTCAGCTGGAGGAGAGCGTGGCTCGACTCATGCGTGGCCGGGTGACTGGCCCCGTTGCTATTGGAGATGCCGACCCTGTGCTGGGACCCAATGGTAAGGACATGACCATTTGGACCTCTCTGGTTCCCCTTGCGCTTCAGATCTACATCCTTTGCCACTGTCCCACCAATGCGCATCATGGCACCACTCATGCCTCCCTCGCTGACGCCCTGTCCTCACTCTAAAGCTACTCTTGTGCCTTCCTGCTTTCAGCTGGTGAGGAGGAGGTCCCTGAAGCTGAGAGTGCCAGTCCCTCGGAAGAGGAGGACGACGAGGACCAAGAGGAAGGCGGCACATCGGGGGAACCCTCATCCGCACCAGGGGATGGCAATGGAGGGGACACGTCTTGCCTGGAGGAGAGCCAGGGGGAAGTGTTGCAGGGGGGTGTAGCTCCTGGGCCCAGTGGCGTCCAGGCACGCGGGAAGGGTCGGGCAGCACGGCTGCCTTCTCCCCAGAGGGGGGAAGTGTTGCAGGGGAGGGCAGTTCCTGGGCCCAGTGGCGTCCAGGCACGCGGGAAGGGTCGGGCAGCACGGCTGCCTTCTCCCCAGAGGGGGGAAGTGTTGCAGGGGAGGGCAGTTGCTGGGCCCAGTGGCGTCCAGGCACGCGGGAAGGGTCGGGCAGCTCGGCGGCCTTCTCCCCAGAGGGAGAGTCCGCCCTCCAGTCCAGAGACGGTCCTCGCCCAGGAGGTGCGCCTCCTTGATGAAATGTCCGCGGCCTCGGAGCGGCGCCACAACGAGTTCATGGGGGTTGTGGGACAGTTGCCTCAGGCCATTGAGTCCCTGGCTCATAGTGTGGCCAATTTCGGGGACTCACAGGCCAGGGGTGTCGAGCAACTCGCGGCAGCACAGGCCAGGGGTGTCAACCAACTCGCGGCAGCACAGGACGCGAGTCGCAAGTTCATGAGTGGTGCCGTCCAGACACTGGCTGATCTGATGCGGGCACAGACCAGGGCAGTTCGCGCACTCACTTCTGCCACACTCGCTGTGTCACGGAAGCATCGCCAGGGCACCCGCCGCCCTGCTGCAGCACAGCGGTCTGGCCTTCACCAGATTGCTGCGCTTGCTGCAGTGCCAGGCCGGCCGAGTGCCAGTGTCTCTGGCGACCAGCGAGCGCCTGGCATCAGCCAGCTTGCCCCCATTGCTGCAGCCGCCACTGCCACTCCCCCAGCCAAGGTGCGACGAGCTGCTGGAGAGACTGATGCTGGCCAGCCACAGCTGCAGCAGTCAGCAGCCGGCCCCTCCAGGGCCAGACCTCGTCTAGGCCGACCCCCAAGGGCATCTGCCGTCACGCATTGTGCCCCTCAGGAGCCTTCCCTCAGCCTTGCAACACCCACAGGGCCCAGGTTGAGGCGGAGCAACAGGTCGGGCAGGGGCCGGAGAAGCCTGCACAAGGACTCGCCCTCTCGGCACACCAAGTCGAGTGTGTTGCCAACTGTTTTTTTTATATGGGGGTGTTTGTGTTCTGGAGGGGGGGGGGCTTATTTTGGTAAGGCCGAGGATGAAGGCCAATTGGAAGGACAATTTTTGTTATTCCTCCCCAGGTTGTGGGAGTGAGATATGTTTTTGACTGTTTTTTGGGGGTCTTGTCTGTTTTTCTGTTTCATGTGGGAAGGGCCCTGAGTTTGTTAAATAAAGCTTTTTATTTATTCAGCTTGTCCAGGTGTCATGTTTCAAGTGGTTGTTGCGTTAACCGGCTGAGGGCTTGCGGAGCGGCTGCATTCAGGTGCGTTCATTGCCACAAGCCATTCCCTGACAGGGGGCCTAGAAGTGTCGTTCAATAAGCCGCCGGCGGACGGCCCTTGGACCTTGTGGCTCCCTCCTGGGCTGGTACTCCTCCTCCTCCTCCTCCTCCTCATGGTCCTCCTGCTCGTCCTCCTGAGGTGGTGGTCCAACGCGAGGTGGCAGTGCCTGAGTCCTGCGGATAGCCAGGTTGTGCAGCATGCAGCAAACGACGACGAACTGGGAGACTCTATCCGGCGAATACTGTAGAGATCCGCCGGAACGATCCAGGCAGCGGAACCGTTGCTTGAGGACGCCAATCGTTTGCTCTATGATGTTCCTTGTGGCTTGATGGCTTTCGTTGTATGCCTCCTCCGCAGGGGTCCTGGGCGCGCGGAGCGGGGTCATGAGCCATGTACACAAAGGGTAGCCCTTGTCCCCAATAAGCCATCCCCTTGGTGGAGGCTGTGCCTCGAACATGTCAGCCACAGTAGTCTGGCGCAAGATAAATGCATCGTGGCTGCTTCCTGGAAAGCGGGCATTGACAGCTAGGATGCGCTGCCTGTGGTCACACACCAGCTGTACATTGAGGGAATGGTAGCCCTTCCGGTTGCGGTAATCCTCGGCATTGTCGATAGGTGCCCGCATAGCCACATGCGTGCAGTCAATGGCGCCCTGCACCATGGGGAAGTCGGCGATCCTGGCAAATCCAACTGCACGCTGCTCCTGCCTCTCTAGGGTCATGGGGAAGGAGATGAATTGGTGTCTCCTTGCGAAAAGGGCATCGGTGACCTGCCGGATGCAGCGATGCACGGCGAACTGGGAGATGTTCGCTATGTCCCCAGCAGCGGCTTGGAAGGAGCCGCTTGCATAAAAGTTCAGAGCCACCGTGACCTTCACTTCCACCGACAGAGACGTCCTGCACATCAGCTGTGGACGCAGATCTCTGTGAAGCAGCTGGCAGATCTCTGCAACCACCTCCCTTCTGAAGCGCAGCCTCTTAACACAATGTGCGGCAGTCATGGTGAGATAGGACACCTGCTGCCGGTATTCCCTGAGTGGGTAAGGCCTACGTTGCCGACGCCTGATGGCCCCTCTGCGTCTAGGCATGGCTGGCCCTCTCACACAGCGTCTGCGAGCCCTTCGCACATAATGCTAGAACTGAGGGTTGGAACCCCATGCAGCCCCCATAATAAACTTGCAAACAGTGAAATCACAATGAGTCTAATTTCAAAGCTCTGGCCAGAAGCCAAAAATACCTCTCCTATGTTGTCCCAATTCAGTAAGGTCTGTTCCTTGGTCTCTGTCCAGAAATCCAAAGCACTAAAGTCATTGCAGCAAAATGGCTGGCCTTTATAGTTCAGTCTAAGCGCCCTTTAATTAGCGCTCCCCGAGGCCCGCAGGGCCTCTGCTGCGTTCCAGTTCACAGTTCTTAACAGCGCCACGCCCACATTGGGCGGGCGCCACTGAATTTCCGGTTTGGGGCGCACAAACAGCGTTGCACGACGAAATGATGTCATAAGCTGCGCGCGCAGCTGAGCGGGCACAAACACTTTGCGCCGGCGCTAAATGTCAACTGAAGTTGGGCGTAGCCGCAGATCGGCCTGCGCCCGGGCGCTAAGTGCCTAGCGCTGGAAATCTACCCCTCTTATGGCGTTAACGGCTGGCGAACGCAACTGAATTTCTAGGCCAAGGTGTTGGTGGATTGCAGAATCCTGGCATCTCTCTGGCAAAGTGGGTGTTCCATCACTACAAAATGCACCCCTAATCCTGGCCTATTTTCCAGGGATAGGTCACCACATATTTTAAGTGCACTCCACAGGGAATCAGCCATCGATGATTCAGATTGGCCAGCGTCGGAGACCTGCCACATAGCACGGCCAACAGCCTTTGTGCTGGCTGATAAACTTAAATTAAAATATTAAAATTTTCAAAAAAGGCACCTTAGTGTATGCAATTGATTGCCCTGCTGTCAATTGCATAGGCTTTTTCACCTTTGACTTTGAAATCCTTCGAGATCTCTGCACTTTTCCAATTCTGGCCTCTTGTGCATCCCCAATTTTAATCGCTCCACCATTGGTGGCCATGCTTTCAGCTGCCTTAAACCCTGCTTAGCCCTAAGATCTGGAATTCCCTCCCTAAACCTCTCCGCCTCTGTACCTCTCTCTCCTCTTTTAAGATGCTCCTTAAAACCTACCTCTTTAATCAAGCTTTTGGTCATCTGTCCTGATATCACCTCTGTGGCTTGGTGTCAAAAATTATTTTTATTGATATTGCTCTTGTTAAGTGCCTTGAGATGCTTTTACTACGTTAAATATGCTATATAAATGTAAGTTGTTGTTGTTATCCCTTTCCACCATGCATAGCATTGACCAGGTGTTCTTTGTGCCCAGCGCTGCTATGGCGGAAAATACATCGAATTATACATTTCCATAACTTGCATGTCATGACACTATACCCGCCCATATATGAGCAGAGTTATTATGCGTTCCCTGTCACTTCCAGTGGGAAATCCCTGAAGTAGCATGAGCAAGTGGGAAATCAGTGGAACAGCTCCTGAAAAATTCCTACCCAAAGATATGTTGGGGAGCTGGCTTAACCCAAGTGGAAAATCCAAGCCCTTGTGTTAAGAGCATCTTCGAGAGCTCCCTGGTGACGCACTTGGTAACAGCAATGTGCAATTGAGTCATACAAATGAAGAACGTCACAACTTACATTCCCATCCTATGCTGAATTAGCTGATATCAGCCAGGATGGCAGCAAATGCACCGGACTTAGCCTCGACACCCTAACTGAGGAGAGAAAAATGTCAGACAGGTTTCCACTCTTGATCATCCAGTGACCCGTACTGGAAAGTGCAGGTATGTTAGGGCAGTGCTGATGTGATGCTCTCCGTGGTTAAATAGCCTTCCAGCACTTACTGTCTGGGCTCATGCGCGAAGAATGAACACTTAGGCAAGGTACCAGAGAGCTGCTCGTATCCATGGAACCATGTATAGCAAAAGTCAAAGCCTTCATGAGAGGAAGGGAGAAAACTAGAAGGAAATAAGAGCATTTTGGGAAAGAATCCTTCATCAGGCCTTGACCACCCTCAATTAAATTTACTGATGAGAATGCTGCATTATCAAACACTGTGATTACAGATCAAATGCCATTTAAACAACACTTATCAAGATGGAACAAAAAGACTGCTATGTAGCTACAAACAAACCAATAGTGCCTATTGTGTCAGGCAAGGCATGTCTGTTCCTGCAACTAGTTTGCCTTAAATTAGAATTTGAATATTGGTATTTTGCTCATGTCTAAAGTGCCGCATGCAGTGCAGTGTATAGGATGTTCTTGAATAATATTGCAAGAGCTTTCAAATCAGTAGGAAGCTAGTTTTTCAGCACAGACATTGATTACCTTGAAGTGAGATGAAGCTATCTTCATCCTGTGATCTTCATATCAAAGGCTCCTTTGCTCTTCTGCCAGTGGCCTGTCTTGAACTGGTGTTGATATTACATATTCACATTCAATATATCTCAGCATGCTAAGGTAATGCAAAATCATGAAGCTATAATAATGTAGAAATATGTGCTTCAAGTTACAATATAACTTTTGTACTTCACAACCTTACACTAAGACTGTAATTAAACTTTAATGGTATCTGCAACTCATAAACTGCAGAATATTTGCTGGAAACATGAAATTTAAAGGAACCAGTCATAGTTAAAAAGAATTGCAACAACAACTTGCATTTATATAGCGCCTGTAACATAGTAAAACATCCCAAGGTTCTTCACAGGAGTGTTATCAAACAAAATCTAACACCGAGCCACATAAGGAGAGAATTAGGACAGATGATTAAAAAGCTTGGTCAAAGAGGTAAGATTTAAAGGGGGAGAGCGAGGTAGAGAGGTGGAGAGGTTTAGGGAGGGAATTCCAGAGCTTAGGGTCTAGACAGCTGAAGGCACAGCCGTCAATGGTGGAGCGATTAAAATAGGGGATACGCAAGAGGCCAGAATTGGAATATCGCAGAGATGGCGGAGGTTTATAGGGCTGAAGGAGGTTAAAGAGATAAGAAGATGTGAGGCCATGGAGGAATTTGAAAACAAGGATGAGAATTTTTAAATTGAGGCTTTGCCGAACCGGGAGCCAATGTAGGTCATTGAGCACAGGGGGGATGGGTGAACAGGACTTGGTGCAAGTTAAGATACAAGCATCTGAGTTTTGGATGAGTTTAAGTTTATGGAGGGTGGAAAATGGAAGGCCGGCCAGGAGAGCATTGGAACAGTCAAGTCTAGAGGTAACTACGATGGTATGAGGCGCAAGTTGGGTAGGATTGATTGGGGAATGTCACTCAAAGGGTTGACGGTGGATAGGCAATGGCAAACATTCAAAGATCACATGGATGAACTACAGAATTTGTTCATCCCAGTTTGGCATAAAAATAAAATAAAAAAGGTGACTCAACCGTGGCTAACAGAGGAAATTAGAGATAGCATAAGATCCAAGGAGAGGACGTATAAATTGGCCAGAAAAAAGCAGTAAACCTGAGGATTGGGAGCAGTTTAGGATTCAACAAAGGAGGACAAAGGGATTAATTAAGAGGGGGGAAATAGAGTATGAGAGTAAGCTTGCTGGGAACATAAAAACTGACTGTAAAAGCTTCTATAGATATGTGAAGAGAAAAAGATTGGTGAAGTCAAGCGTAGGTCCCTTGCAGTCAGAATCAGGGGAATTTATAATGGGGAACAAAGAAATGGCAGACCAATTAAATACATACTTTGGTTCTGTCTTCACAAAGGAGGACACAAATAACCTCCCAGTGATGTCAAGTAACATAGGGTCTAATGAAAGGGAGGAACTGATAGAAATCAGTATTTGTAGGGAAATGGTGTTAGAGAAATTGATGGGATTGAAGGCCAATAAATCCCCAGGGCCTGATAATCTACATCCTAGGGTACTTAAGGAAGTGGCCCTAGAAATAGTAGATGCATTGCTGGTCATCTTCCAAAATTCGATAGACTCTGGAACAGTACACATGGATTGGCGGGTAGCTAATGTTACCCTACTGTTCAAGAAAGGTGGTAGAGAGAAAACGGGGAATTACAGACCGGTAAGCCAGATATTGGTAGTGGGGAAAATGCTAGAGTCCATTATAAAAGATGTAACAGCAGAGCACTTGGAAAATAGTGACCAGATCGGACAAAGTCAACATGGATTTACAAAAGGTAAATCATGCTTGACTAATCTACTGGAATTTTTGAGGATGTAACTGGTAAAACAGATAAGGGAGAACCAGTGGATGTGGTGTATTTGGACTTTCAAAAGGCTTTCGATAAGGTCCCGCATAAGAGACTAGCATGTAAAGTTAAGGCACATGGGATTGGGGGCAAGGTATTGACTTGGATAGAGAACTGGTTGGCAGACAGAAAGTAAAGAGTTGGAATAAACGGCTCTTTTTTCGAGTGGCAGGCAGTGACTAGTGGGGTACTGCAGGGTTCGGTCCTTGGACCCCAGCTATTCACAATATATATTAATGATCTGGACGAGGGAACTAGATGTAATATCTCCAAGTTTTCAGATGACACAAAGCTGGGTGGGCGTGTGTGCTGTGACAAGGATGCCGAGAAACTCCAATATGATTTGGACAGGTTGGGTGATTAGGCAGAAGCATGGCAGATGCAATATAACATGGGTAAATGTGAGGTTATCCACTTTGGTGTAAAAATAAGAAGGCAGATTATTATCTGAATGGCAATAGATTGGGAGAAGGGGAAGTGCAACGAGACCTGGGCGTCCTTGTGCTCCAGTTGCTGAAGGTAAGCATGCAGGTGCAGCAGGCAGTTAAGGAGGCAAATGGTATGTTGCCCTTCATAGCGAGAGGGTTTGAGTACAGGAACAAGGATGTCTTGCTGCAGTTGTACAGGGCATTGGTGAGACCACATCTTGAGTATTGTATGCAGTTTTGGTCGCCTTATCTGAGGAAGGATGTTCTTGCCATGGAAGGAGTGCAGCGAAGATTCACCAGGCTGATACCTGGGATAGCAGGAATGACTTATGAGGAGAGATTGGGTCGATTGGGCTTGGGCTCACTGGAGTTTAGAAGAATGAGAGGGGATCTCATTGAAACTTATAAAATTCTAACAGGACTAGACAGACTAGATGCAGGAAGGATGTTCCCGATGGTCGGGGAGTCCAGAACCAGGGGTCACAGTCTAAGGATAAGGGGTAAGCCATTTAGGACAGAGATGAGGAGGAATTTCTTCACCCAGAGAGTGGTGAACCTGTGGAATTCTCTACCACAGAAGGCAGTAGAGGCCAATTCATTAAATATATTCAAGAAGGAGTTGGATATTTTTCTTACGGCTAAAGGGACCAAGGGATATGGGGAGAAAGCAGGGACAGGGTACTGAATTTGGATGATCAACCATGATCGCATTGAATGGCGGAGCAGGCTCGAGGGGCCGAATGGCCTACTCCCGCTCCTATCTTCTATGTTTCTATGTAACAAAGGCCTGGATGAGGGTTTCAGCAGCAGATGAGCTGGGGCAGGGGCATTTATACAGCATCTTATTACATCTATCAGAATCATCTTAAAGTGCTTTGCATACAATGAATTACTTTTTGCAGTACAGTGACTGGTATTACGTAGGCACAGCAAAATCCCACAACTCGTCATGAGATGAATGATCAGTTCACCTGTTTCTGATGGTGTTGGTTGAGGGAAGTATTTTGGCCAGGACACCAGAAGGACTCTGCTCTTCAAATGTTGCCAAAGAATCTTTAATATCCACCTGAGCCACTGGAACAGGCAAATAGGGACAGCAGCTCCATTGATGCAGACTCACTTAATACTGTACTCAATTGTCAAACTAGATTACATGCTCAAGTAAACAAAAAGTTCAAAAAACTGCAGATGCTGGAAATCTGAAACAAAAACATATGCTGGAAACACTCAGCAGGTCTGTGGCATCTGTGGAAAGAATAGATAAATTAACACTTCAGCTGTGGAAGAGGTTGTCACACCTGAAACATTAACTTAGCTGTTCTTGCCACAAATGCTGACACTTCCTAGCATTTTCAATTTTTGTATAATATGCTCAAATACTGGACTGGGGATTGAACCCACAACCTCATGACTCAGGTGAGTAATACTACCAACTGAGCCAAGCTAACACTTGGTTAACTGTTGGTTGGTAGGCTGACATGGTGGCTATTATATAATCATTTATTATGATTGGGTGCTGTGCTGTGTAGTACATTATAACCACCAGAGAGACCTGCAAGTATCCCACTGCAGAAACTAGAGAACAATAGGCAAGCAAGCTCCTGCTCACTCCAGGCAGAGTTTCATGATTTCAAAGGGAGGAAAAGCATGAAAGAGACTTTCCCCTTTACCCAATATCCTATCTATTCGAACGAGAAATAAATCCACTTTGTTCATAAAAATAAAGCAACCTGAAGAGGTTAAAAAAAATTCTCTCTTCTTTTGAAGACATTGGGGACAAAATTGGACCTTGCTTCATCTGTTTTCTGGACGTGAATAGGTCTACAACCTACCAATTATTATCGCTGATCATATGTGACCAAAACACAGAGGGTTGGATTTTCATTGAGGAGTCGGGTAGGAGGCGGGACTACAACTTTCGGGGTTGTAGTCCCGCCTCCATCGAGTTCTAGCCAACCCACGCGATTTTGACTTGATTGACCTTGTTGAGCCCGCCCAGCGGGCACAGCAGGCCAGTTAAGGGCCACCTGGCAACAGGTGATGTCACAGATTGACATTTCATCTGTCAAGACCTTTTGACAGATGAAATATCAGCATTTCACAGCTGTTTGAAGCTGTCAAACACTGACAATCTGTACACTAAGTTAATTCCTTCCTCTCAAGCTGATTTAGAGATCTCCCCGGAACAGAGAGCTGAATGCTGCAATTTTTGACAGCTCGCAGCCACTCTGCTTTCTGTGCCGGTGAGATGAGGGACTCCCGAGACCTGAAGGAAGGAAGGCTGTAAAGGTAAGTAAAGGTTAGTAGAACTTCTTTAAACACTTTACACACACCAAACACACTTACCTTTGCACTCATGCACCCATCACTCAACTGAACACCGGATATCTCGACCCCTCCAAGCCCTTCATCCTGACGGTCCGCCTCCTCTAACTTGGCATGGTTTGGAGCCATCGGGAATCCCACACTTCAACATTAAAAATAGGGATTAGGCTAAAAACTGCCTGTTAACTACCAGTGCGGGTCAGGTACCCACCTCCTTTGAAACTGGCATGGAGGCGGGTTGGGTGCGGGATGGGTTCGGGACCCCCGATTTTGGGATTTTAACCCCCGACATGCCTCCAATCCCGCCTCCACGGCCCAATGAAAATCCTGCCCATAGGAAATGCATCGGCTGCCATTTTGGTTAGGCCGCCCCTTAGCAGTCCCAGGTGCCTACCTGAAATGAGGGATAGACCCATTGCCTATGCAAATGGGGGAGTCTAATGCTCATTTTAGGTCACGTTGCTAAATTTTAGCGCATCTGATCACAGTTTTCTTGGGCTTTGAAGCAGCCAAACCAGCGATCCTTAAAGGGGCCACTGGAGGCAGCTGCCAAAAATAAATGCTAGTTACCTGATTGTGGAGTCAGAAGAAGCAGCAGTGCTGCTCCTGGCTCCCCATTGCCACTACTGGCAAACCCCTCCCACTCTCTCCCAACCCCCTCCCCATGGCCACTGCTGGCCACTACTGGCAAACCCCTCCCACTCTCCCCCAACCCCCTCCCCATGGCCACTGCTGGCCACTACTGGCAAACCCCTCCCACTCTCCCCCAACCCCCTCCCCATGGCCACTGCTGGCCACTACTGGCAAACTCCTCCCACTCTCCCCCAACCCCCTCCCCATGGCCACTGCTGGCCACTACTGGCAAACCCCTCCCACTCTCTCCCAACCCCCTCCCCATGGCCACTGCTGGCCACTACTGGCAAACCCCTCCCACTCTCCCCCAACCCCCTCCCCATGGCCACTGCTGGCCACTACTGGCAAACCCCTCCCACTCTCCCCCAACCCCCTCCCCATGGCCACTGCTGGCCACTACTGGCAAACTCCTCCCACTCTCCCCCAACCCCCTCCCCATGGCACCCATCATTCATCCTCATTAGGACTGACACACTGTCACTTGTGGGGGGGGGGGGTGGTGACTCATCTCGAGTCCTGATGATGCACGAGGACCAATTTCGCGTGGTCCTTTTGCACATCAGTTTCGGCCCAGCGGTCCGCAGCCGAGCTTGAGTGCAAAACAGTTTCTACACCATTGAGTTTTGCTGGAATTTCAGATATACACCCCTCTGGTTCCTCACCCAACTGGTCATTCTTCATGTGAGCCTAAACACAAAATGTCAACGGGCTATTCAGCTATGAATCGCATCACAGCCAAACCCAATTCTGTCCTCATACAACTGCTTTCCAGCAGGGATCATTGTATAGCTATCAGGAGCAGGAAACTTTACTGTTTTCTCGCCCAGAGGCACTGAGACCAACTATAGCACACCAACTGCTGCCTTGGTTGAAAGTGTCTAACATAAGATTGCAAGATAGTTACGGATGAGTAAACCCATTTGGCCCATCTTATTTAGTTTACTTAGAAAGATTCTAAAGTTACCCACTTTAAGAATCTAATTGCTTCTTAAAAGTTTCCAAGGCTTTTGCCTCCAGTATTCGCCCTGGAAGTTTATTTCATGCATCGATCACTCTTTGTGAAAAGCAAAATTTCCTGACATCAATCCTAAATTTACTTTTTATGAGTTTAGGTTCTTGTCCCCTTCTTCTACTGTCAGTATTTAAATTAAAGTAATATTCTGGATTTACCGTTTCCATTCTCTTAACTATCTTATTTAGCTCTACTTCTGAGATGCCTCCTTTCCAGGGTGAAAAGCCCAATCTTTTCTCGTCACTCACAATTTTGATACTAGTGATTTGCTTTGTGGCTCTTGTCTATACTGCAGTTGTCCCAACACTGAGCCCTGGGGTGTCCCACTCAGTACTTGCCCCCACCCTGACATAACTCCTCTAATGAGTACTCATTTTGTTCTACCTTTCAGCCAATTTATTATCTATTACCAGGCTGACCCTGAATCTCTAACACTAATAGCCATTAGTGTGGAGCTTTGTCAAATGCCTTTTGGATGTCTGGGCACATCTGTCATAGGACTTCCAACAATTCACTTGGGCTGTCACATCCTCATAGACTTTGAGATTAATCAGGCAGGATCTTCCTCATCTGAATCTATGTTTATATTTGTTAACTAGATAATGTACATTCCCAAATTTACTGATAATTAATTCCATTAGTATACATGAAATCGAAGTAAGACGAATGGGGACTTATTTGTTTCAACCCCTTTCAGCCCATCTAGAACTTCTATCTAATTTGTATTGAATGACAAAAAACAGATATCAAACGTGAGACCTTCTGGTTTGTGTGGCCAATACCACAACATATGTCATTTGAATCATTAAGTCATTAGGGGAGCAAAAATGCAACTTTTGTGAGAAAATCCCATCTGATTGACCTTTAGTACACTGCCAATCAAATATAACATTTCACATATATTATGTTCCATTCTCAGAATTTTCTTGTTTAGGGTCAGAATAGAATCATATTGGTGCAGTTGACCCATTACCTTATGACATCATTCAGATCAAAATATAGTAAAATGCATTTGCAATTGGCTGAAAATTTGAGGTCACAAACCCTTTAGGGATATAGGAATATAGACGAAAAAAGACCAAGGCCCATCCAGTTCGCCTTCTACCACCCAGGTAGTCTCATGATAATGGTGTTTTTTAAAATTAGTTTATGGGATGTGGGCGTCGCTGGCAAGGCCAACATTTATTGCCCATCCCTAATTGCCCTTGAGAAGGTGGTGGTGAGCCGCCTTCTTGAACCGCTGCAGTCCGTGTGGTGAAGGTACTCCCACAGTGTTGTTAGGTAGGGAGTTCCAGGATTTTGACCCAGCGACGATGAAGGATTGACAATATACATCTAAGTCAGGATGGTGTGTGATTTGGAGGGGAACTTGGAGGTGGTGGTGTTCCCATGCGTCTGCTGCCCTTGTCCTTCTAGGTGGAAGATGTCGCGGGTTTGGGAGGTGCTGCCGAAGAAGCTTTGGTGAGTTGCTGCAGTGCATCTTGTAGATGGTACACACTGCAGCCACGGTACTCTGGTGGTGGAGGGAGTGAATGTTTAAGGTGGTGGATAGGGTGCCAATCAAGTGGGCTGCTTTGTTCTGGATGGTGTCGAGCTTCTTGAGTGTTGTTGGAGCTGCACTCATCCAGGCAAGTGGAGAGTATTCCATCACACTCCTTACTTGTGCCTTGTAGATGGTGGAAAGGCTTTGGGGAGTCAGGAGGTGAGATACTCGCCGCAGAATACCTAGCCTCTGACCTGCTCTTGTTGCCACAGTATTTATGTGGCTGGTCCAGTTAAGTTTCTGGTCAATGGTAACCCCCAGGATGTTGATTCAGCGATGGTAATGCCATTGAATGTCAAGGGGAGGTGGTTAGACTCTCGCTTGTTGGAGATAGTCATTGCCTGACACTTCTATGGCGCAAATGTTACCTGCCACTTATCAGCCCAAGCCTGAACGTCGTCCAGGTCTTGTTGCATGCGGGCATGGACTGCTTTATTATCTGAGGAGTTGTGAATGGCACTGAACACTGTGCAGTCATCAGCGAACATCCCCGTTTCTGACCTTATGTTGGAGGGAAGGTCATTGATGAAGCAGCTGAAGATGGTTGGGCCTAGGACACTGCCCTGAGGAACTTCTGCAGCGATGTCCTGGGGCTGTGATGATTGACCTTCAACCAGAACAACCATCTTCCTTTGTGCTAGGTATGACTCCAGCCAGTGGAGCATTTTCCCCCCGATTCCCATTGACTTCATTTTTTCTAGGGCTCCTTGATGCCAAACTCGGTCAAATGCTGCCTTGATGTCAAGGGCAGTCACTCTAACCTCACCTCAAGGCTGTAATGAGGTCAGGAGCCAAGTGGTCTTGGCAGAACCCAAACTGGGTTTCAGTGAGTAGGTTATTGGTGAGTAAGTGCTGCTTGATAGCACTGTCGATGACACCTTCCATCAGTTTGCTGATGATTGAGAGTAGACTGATGGGGCGGTAATTGGCCGGGTTGGATTTGTCCTGCTTTTTGTGGACAGGACATACCTGGGCAGTTTTCCACATTGTCAGATACATGCCAGTGTTGTAGCTGCACTGGAACAGCTTGGCTAGAGGTGCGGCTAGTTCTGGAGCACAAGTCTTCAGCAAGATAGCCGGGATGTTTTCGGGGCCCATAGCCTTTGCTGTAGCCAGTGTGCTCAGCTGTTTCTTGATATCACGTGGAGTGAATTGAATTGGCTGAAGACTGGCTTCTGTGATGGTGGGGACCTCAGGAGTAGGCTGATATGGATCATCCACGTGGCACTTCTGGCTGAAGATGTTTGCAAACGCTCAGCCTTGTCTTTTGAACTCACGTGCTGGGCTCCATCATCATTGAGGATGGGGATATTCACGGAGCCTACTCCTCCTGTTAGTTGTTTAATGGTCCACCACCATTCACGACTGGATGTGGCAGGACTGCAGAGCTTTGATCTGATCCGTTGATTGTTGGGTTGCTTAGCCCTGTCCATAGCATGCTGCTTCCGCTTTTTAGCATGCATGTAGTCCTGTGTTGCAGCTTCCCCAGGCTAGCACCTCATTTTTAAGTACGTCTGGTTCTGCTCCTGGCATGCTCTTCTGCACTCCTTATTGAACCAGGGTTGGTCCCCTGGCTTGATGGTAATAGTAGAGTGAGGGATATGCCGGACCATGAGGTTACAGATTGTGATAGAAGACAATTCTGCTGCTGCTGATGGCCCAGAGCGCCTCATGGATGCTCAGTTCTGAGCTGCTAGATCTGTTCTGAATCTATCCCATTTAGCACGGTGGTAGTGCCACACAACACAATGGAGGGTGTCCTCAGTGTGAAGACGGGACATCATCTCCACAATGACTGTGCGGTGGTCACTGCTACCAACACTGTCATGGACAGATGCATCTGCGACAGGTAGGTAAAATTGATATACCTATCAATTCAGTTCATGAAAAGCGACGAGTTAAGTTAGTAACTATAGGATTTTATTGGCTAAATTTTGAAATGTCTACAACGGAGCAGCCAAACGACCAGTCAGACGTACAGCCTCAGCCAAACGGCCATCTACAACAGCCCCAGCAGCTGGCCTGGCTACGAGCCCTCCGGCCGCCGTACCTGGATCTAAACCCACAGGCTGCGAATTCAGCCCTCGACTTCGAACACTGGCTGAGCTGCTTCGAAGCCTACCTGGGAGAATCCGGCGTGCCTCCGGCATCCAAACTAAGAGTTCTGACCGCTCAGGTGAGCCCTAAAGTATTTGCACTCATCCGGGACATTGCCACATACGAGGACACCCTCAACCTGCTAAAAGAACAGTATCGGAGCCCTGTAAACTCAATGTACGCCAGGCATCTCCTAAGATCCCGCTCGCAACAGCCAGGAGAGTCGGTTGATGATTTCTTACGGGCGCTGCAAATACTCGGCAGGGACTGTGACTTTAAAGCCGTAACAGCTGCAGAACATACAGATGGAAACATCCGAGATGCCTTCGTGAAAGGCCTTCGGTCAGACTACTCACGGCAAAGACTGCTGGAATCAAAGGACCTCGACCTGAAAACAGCTGCTACCCTCGCTCGCTCCTTGGAAGCGGCCCATCGGGACCTCGAGGCGTACTCCAGGTACTGTGCTGCGCGACCCTGGGACTCGGGCCTGACCCCGGCCGCAATACCCCTCGCACCGCCGCCTCTGGGACCTACCACAGCGTCGGTGTCCCGGAACCGATCGGGACCGCCACCCCCGGTACCGGCTGCGACATCGGAGCCCCGCGATCGGGCCGCCGGCTGCTTCTTCTGTGGCCTGGCGAAACACCCGAGGGCGCGCTGCCCTGCAAGAAACGCGACCTGCTCCGACTGCCACAAGAAAGGCCACTTCGCGAAGGCCTGCAGGGGGAAAGCCACAGACGCCAGCAGTGCCTCATGCGAGTTGTGGGGGCGGCCATCTTTCATCAAGGCCACAGATGCCAGTATCCCCTCGTGTGAGTCGTGGGGGCGGCCATCTTTGATCAAGGCCACCGACGCCGGCAGTGCCTCATGTGAGTTGTGGGGGCGGCCATCTTCTCCGCCATCTTATTCAACGTCGTGGGCGCCGCCATTTTGTTCACCACACTCGACCGCCACCTTGTCTCCAGACCCGACCACCGCCTCACCCGCAGACTACAGCAGCTCGCTCAGCCATACACTAGCCTCCGTCACACTTGACCAAGCTCGCCTGCATCACCTGTCCAAGTCCATGATGGACATCAAAGTAAACGGCCACGCCACGACCTGCTTGTTCGACAGCGGAAGCACGGAGAGTTTCATCCATCCAGACACGGTGAGCCACTACTCCCTCACTGTCCGGCCAACGCGCAACCGGATCTCGATGGCGTCGAGGTCCCATTCTACAGACATCAGCGGCTACTGTGTTGTGACCCTGTCGGTTAGGGGCACGGAGTATAAAAATTTTAAACTTCTCGTCCTGCCCCAGCTCTGCGCTGCCGTCCTACTAGGGCTGGATTTCCAATGCCACCTCCAAAGTGTCACTTTGGCATACGGTGGACCCCTCCCCCCACTCACAGTCTACAACCAGCAGCTTTTAAACCGCCCACCGCGTACCACCTGCGGCCTATCCACCCTCAAGGTCCCGCCCCCCTCCCTGTTCGCTAACCTCACCCGTGACTGTAAACCCATCGCTACCAAGAGCAGGCGGTACAGCGCCGGGGACAGAGCTTTTATTAGCTCTGAGGTGCAGCGTCTCCTGAAGGAGGGCATCATCGAGGGGAGCACCAGCCCCTGGCGTGCCCAGGTCGTAGTCGTTAAGACCGGCAATAAAAACCGCCTGGTCATCGACTACAGCCAAACCATAAACCGGTACACCCAGCTGGACGCATACCCCCTTCCCCGCATATCTGATATGGTCAATCAGATTGCACAGTACCGGGTATTCTCTACCATCGACCTTAAGTCGGCCTATCACCAACTCCCTATCCGCCCTGAGGACCGCCAGTATACCGCCTTCAAGGCGAATGGCCGCCTCTACCACTTCCTTAGGGTTCCCTTCGGCGTCACCAACGGGGTTTCAGTCTTCCAAAGGGAGATGGACCGGATGGTTGACCAGAACGGGCTGCAAGCCACGTTCCCCTATCTAGATAACGTCACCATCTGCGGCCGCGACCGGCAGGACCATGATGTTAATCTGGAGAGATTCCTCCGTACGGCCCAACGGCTGAACCTCACCTACAATAAGAAGAAATGTGTGTTTAACACCTCGCGTCTTGCCATCCTCGGCTGCGTAGTAGAGAACGGAGTCATCGGCCCCGACCCCGAAAGAATGCGCCCCCTCATGGAGCTTCCCCTCCCCCACTGTCCAAAGGCGCTGAAGAGAACCCTGGGGCTCTTCGCCTACTATGCCCAATGGGTGCCCAATTATGTGGACAAAGCCAGACCCCTCATGAAGTCCACCTCCTTCCCCCTGACGGCAGAAGCATGCGCAGCCTTCTCCCTCATAAAGGGAGACATTGCTAAGGCCACAATGCACGCGGTGGATGAGTCTATCCCTTTCCAAGTGGAGAGCGATGCATCCGACTTCGCCCTAGCTGCAACCCTTAACCAGGAGGGGAGACCTGTGGCCTTCTTCTCAAGGACCCTCCAGGGCCCTGAGATCCGACACTCTTCGGTCGAGAAGGAGGCCCAGGCGATCGTGGAGGCAGTACGACGCTGGAGGCATTACCTGGCAGGCAAACGATTTACCCTCCTCACCGACCAGCGTTCAGTCGCTTTTATGTTTAATAACAAGCTGAGGGGCAAAATCAAGAACGACAAGATCTTGAGGTGGAGAATTGAGCTCTCCACCTACGATTATGATATCTTGTACCGGCCTGGTAAACTGAACGAACCCCCAGATGCTCTATCACGAAGTACATGCGCCAACGCGCAAATTGATAGACTGCAGACCCTCCACAATGACCTCTGCCACCCCGGGGTCACCAGACTTTACCACTTCATTAAGGCCCGCAACCTGCCCTACTCCATCGAGGAGGTCAGGACCATGACCAGGAACTGCCAAACCTGTGCTGAATGCAAACCGCATTTCTTTAGGCCGGACAGAGCAAGCCTGATCAAGGCCACCCGCCCCTTCGAGCGCTTGAGCATCGATTTTAAGGGGCCCCTCCCGTCCTCTGACCGTAATGTGTACTTCCTCAACATTATTGATGAGTACTCCCGTTTCCCCTTTGCCTTCCCCTGCCCAGACATGACCAGTACCACGGTCATCAAATGCCTGAACGACCTCTTCGCCTTGTTCGGGTTCCCGAACTATATACATAGCGACCGGGGCTCATCCTTCATGAGCGAGGAACTTCGCCAGTTCCTACTAGCGAGAGGTATTGCTGCAAGCAGGACCACCAGCTACAACCCCCGAGGGAACGGCCAGGTGGAAAGAGAGAACGCGACTGTCTGGAAGGCCGTTCTCTTAGCCTTAAAGTCTAAGGGCCTCCCAACCTCTTGCTGGCAGGAAGTCCTCCTGGCAGCGCTGCATTCCATCCGGTCACTGCTTTGCACTGCCATTAACGCCAACCCCATGAACGAATGTTTGTTTTCCCCAGGAAGTCGACTATGGGAACCTCGCTACCAACATGGCTGACTTCTCCGGGGCCCGTCTTGCTGTGAAAGCACGTGAGGGCCCATAAAATGGACCCCCTGGTCGAGAGGGTGGACCTCCTGCACGCCAACCCCCAGTACGCCTATGTGGCATACCCAGACGGGCGGGAGGACACAGTCTCCTTACGAGACCTCGCACCCTCGGGCACCCCTGAGACACCACCATTACCCCCCACCACCCCCCCAAATCCAGCCCAGGTAGACGGCATGCTGGAACCCCACGAGCCTTCGCCGACCACGCAGACACCAGCATTATCACCGGATACTGCAACACCGCCGCCGCTGCTGCGCCGATCAGAAAGGCTTACGAGGCCTCCGGACAGACTGACATACCCGAACTGGTAGTACACTTCACCCCGCCGGACTCAAATTTAAACAAGGGGTGAATGTGGTAAACCACTTTTATCGTTCACTATCGTTACACTATGGTTATCACTGTTTATATCATTACACTATGGTTATCACTGTTTACACTGTTGTATCACTACACAAGGTCACCTCTTGTCACGCTGTTATACCTGGGCTGACCACAGCTGACTCCGCCCATGGCTCCGCCTGCTTGCACAGGTATAAAGGTGGTCGACTGGCTGGTATTCCTCCTTGTTGGATCCGATCACCCACGAGGGTGGGCTCTGTTATTTAGCCAATAAAATTGATATACCTATCAATTCAGTTCATGAAAAGCGACGAGTTAAGTTAGTAACTATAGGTTTTTATTGGCTAAATAACAGAGCCCACCCTCGTGGGTGATCGGATCCAACAAGGAGGAATACCAGCCAGTCGACCACCTTTATACCTGGGCAAGCAGGCGGAGCTATGGGCGGAGTCAGCTGTGGTCAGCCCAGGTATAACAGCGTGACAAGAGGTGACCTTGTGTAGTGATACAACAGTGTAAACAGTGATAACCATAGTGTAACGATATAAACAGTGATAACCATAGTGTAACGATAGTGAACGATAAAAGTGGTTTACCACAGTGAGGACGAGGTCAAGTAGGTTTTTCCCTCATGTTGGTTCTTTCACCACCTGTCGCAGGTCCAGTCTGGCAGCTGTGTCCTTCAGGACTCGGCCAGCTCCATCAGTCGTCGTGCTACCGAGCCACTGTTGGTGATGAACATTGAAGTCCCCCACCCAGAGTACATTCTGTGCCCTTGCTACTCTCAGTGCTTCTTCCAAGTGGTGTTCAACATGGAGGAGTGCTGATTCATCAGCTGAGGGAGGGCGGTAGGTGGTAATCAGCAGGAAGTTTCCTTGCCCATGCTTGACCTGAAGCCATGAGACTTCATGGAGTCTGGAGTCAATGTTGTGGGCTCCCAAGGCCACTCCTTCCCAATTGTATACCACTGTGCCACCATCCTTGATGGGTCTGTCCTGCTGGTGGGACAGGTACTACCCAGGGATGGTGATGGAGGAGTTTAGGACATTGGCTGAAACGTATAATTCTGTGAGTATTACTATTGTAGTGTATGTAACCTGTACCACCTGAAGAGAATACCTTAAGGTGATGGACTACTTTTTGATGGCTCCTGTACATTGTAGTACCGATGTCCCGTCTTCACACTGAGGACACCCTCCAAGTGTATCTCAGTTCAGCCCTGACCCTCAATCACTAAAGACCTGTTTACTTACTTCTGTAGTCTGTGTCCTGTTATTCAGTATAACTGCAATTGAAAATACAGACTCAACAGTGGCGACGAGTCTGATCTTACCTAGTGGCAGTTTTGCATCAAAGGAAGCTTCGTCCTCAGAAACGGGCGTCGAACAAGGGCATCCGCCCTCAACATCCTGCTGAGCACTGCATCGCACGGGAGGCCATCGGGAACCCGGGTTGGTTTCTGGCCACGAAGTCAAACATCAGTGATCATCCCTTCGACGACAGCAGCAGGTAAGCCCGATCGAGCGGCATGGGGGGGAAGTCGGCCGAGTTGTCAGTGGGAGAAGGGGAGGGAAAACAACAAAAAGGGCGGAGAACACGACCGCAGCCGATGTCAGGGGCCGGGCTGCAATCGGGACAGAGACGTGCAGCAGCCAGAAAGCGTTTATGGCCACAAGGACTGCGGAAGCGGCGGGGAACAAGAGCAGCAGCGCAGGAAAAAAATAAAGGACCGCTGGGAGGCGTGAACAGCAACAGCGCAGGAATCGCCATTTTGAGTTGGCGGGGGAAGAAGACAAGCGCGGGAAAAGCCGCCAAGCGCGGGAAAAGCCGCCATCTTAAATAAAAAAAATAAAATAAAAAAAATAATAATATCTGAAGGGAAAGGAGAAACTCAGCAAGGATGCCAAAAATGGGTAACATCACTGCTTTTGATAGCGATGTGGAAGATTGGGCCACTTATGTGGAACGCATCGAAGTTTACTGTACAACGAATGAGGTACCGGATGATAAGAAAGCACTAACCCTATTAAACTCGATGGGTGCGAAGACGTACGGGTTATTAAGGAACCTTGTAACACCAGACAAACCGGTAGGGAAGAGTTTCACGGATATTGTTACTATCCTGCAAGAGCATTTAAACCCACGCTGCTGCTGATAGCGGAACGATTTAAATTCTACAAAAGAATTCAACTTAAAGAAGAAAGCAACGCGGAATTCCTAACAGAACTGCACAAGTTATCAAAGTACTGCCAGTTCGGAACAGGACTAGCAGACGCACTGAGAGATAAGTTTGTGTGTGGGCTCCTAAGGGAAGGAACCCAGAAGCGACTGCTAGAGGAAAAGGACCTTACGCTGGACAAAGCTTTCAGCATTGCAGCATCCCACGAGGCAGCAGCACGGGGCGCTGCAGAGATACAGCAAAGGCCATTGGAATTCAGCACCAATGAAATGGCATTGGGCACAGTAAAGTGCTATCGTTGTGGAAGGACAACGCATGACCAGAACCAGTGCTGGTTCAAAGATAAAGAATGCAGGCAATGTGGCAAACTTGGTCACATAGCGAGAGTATGCCGGTCAGGAAAGAAGACCAGCAGCAAAAAGTCACCGCAGGAGAAGTACAAAAAAGTACACAAGGTGACAGAGGACAGTTTGGATGAACAGAAGACGGATTCAGACTCCAGCAGTAAGCAACTGGGTTGTCTGAAAATACATAATGTGGGTAACACAGCAGACCACCAAACTATCTGGGTCATGCTTCGGATAGCAGGAGTCCAAGTGAAGATGGAATTGGACACTGGGTCAGCATTAACGGTCATGAATAAGCAAGATTACAAAAGGTTATTCTCGCACATTCCCCTGAGGGATATGGAGATTGTATTGAAAACATACACGGGGCAAATAGTATACCCCAAAGGAAAGATAAAAGTAAACGTGGTCTACAATGGTAGAGAAAGTCAGAAAATGGACTTGTATGTGTTACCTGATGGAGGTCCGCCACTACTGGGACGGGAATGGATCCGGAGAATAAATGTGGACTGGCATTCCATACAAGCACTGACTGTAGATGCCTGTAAGGAGGACGACGTCAAACCTAAACGACTGTCCAAAATATTGGACGATGCTAAGGAGGTGTTCCAACAGGGACTTGGAACACTGAAAGGAATTACGGCAACCATCAAGGTTGAAGAACATGCAAACCCAAAATTTTTCAAAGCCAGACCGGTGCCTTATGCGATATGACCTGCTGTGGAAGCAGAGCTGGAAGGGCTAGAACGTTCAGGGGTACTGTCCAAGGTGGACTGGAGCGAATGGGCTACACCCATTGTTCCTGTCATGAAGCGTTCATTGAGCAACAAGCCGGGGGAACCTGGGAAGGTTCGCATCTGTGGCGATTTCAAGATCACTGTTAATCCGGTTCTTCACACGGTGCAATATCCGCTTCCGCGGATTGAAGATATCTTCGCTTCGCTGTCTGGCGGGAAACACTTCACTAAGATAGACCTGGCGCAGGCGTACTTACAGATGGAAGTTGATGAAGCGTCACGTCAGTATCTCACGATCAACACGCATAAGGGCTTATATCGGTATAACAGACTGGGTTTTGGAGTGGCATCGGCTCCAGCGATTTGGCAAAGGGCCATGGAGCAGGTATTGCAGGGAATTCCAGGCACACAATGCTACCTGGATGACATCCTGATTACAGGAGATAACGATAAGGATCACCTCGCGAATTTGGAGCAGGTGCTCATCAGATTGAAAGAATATGGGCTCAGAGTTAATCGCCAGAAATGCGAGTTCTTTCAAAAGTGAATCTCGTACTGCGGCCACATCATTGACCGGGAGGGGCTCCATAAGTCACCTGACAAGATCGAAGCTGTTGTAAAAGCTCCTGCACCGGAAAATGTATCCCAGTTGAGGTCGTTCCTCGGGCTGGTTAACTATTACCACAAGTTTCTTCCAAATTTATCCACGGTGTTACACTCGCTAAACACTCTTTTGCAAATGGGAATACCATGGAAGTGGAGCGATGATTGTAAGCGGAATTTTCAAAAGAGCAAGGCACTGATCACCTCTAAGGAAGCGTTGGCTCACTTTAACCCAACGCTGCCTATTCGCTTAGCTTGTGATGCTTCTCCATATGGTATCGGGGCAGTGCTCTCACATAAGTTTCCAGATGGCTTGGAAAGGCCAGTCGCTTTCGCATCCAGATCATTGACCTCCGCTGAGCGCAACTATGCTCAGATAGATAGGGAGGCTCTCAGCCTCGTGTGGGGAGTTAAGAAATTTAACCATTTCCTGCAAGGCCAAAAGTTTATGCTGCTGACAGATCACCAGCCGTTGGTTTCCATTTTCAACCCTAAGAAGGGTGTTCCGGTAATGACGGCGCAGAGGCTTCAGAGATGGTCCCTTTTCCTAGGGGCACATCAATATGATATTGAATTCAAAGGTACAAAGCAACATGGTAATGCTGATGGGCTGTCGCGCCTGCCACTACCTACAGCGGAAGAGGCACCGGCAGTTGACCCTGTCGAGATATTTCACTCGGCCATCATCGAATGCTTACCAGTCACCAATGCGGGTATTGAGAGAGAGACCCGAAATGACCCGACACTGTCTCGGGTCTACGACTTGACAGTGAAGGGATGGCCAGCACATCGCGAACCACTGTTACCAGCATTCTCAGCCAGACGAGAACAGCTGTCCATATGTCAAGGAACATTGATGTATGGAACAAGAGTGATTATTCCTCCTAAATTAAGAGAGAGAGTTCTGAAAGAATTGCACGAAGGTCATCTGGGGGGAGTCAAGATGAAAAGCCTTGGGCTTATGTGTGGTGGCCAGGTATCGACAAACAAATAGAGGATCTGACTAAAAGCTGCTCAGGGTGCCAAAAAGTTCAAAATGCACCTCCAATTGCACCGCTGCATCCGTGGGAATGGCCTTCAGCCCCATGGCAACGTGCGCATATCGACTTTGCAGGTCCATTCATGGATTCCATGTTTTTGATAGCAGTAGACGCACATTCTAAATGGCCAGAAGTGATTAAGATGTCGACCACTACCTCTGAGAAGACGATCGCAGTTCTAAGAACCATATTTGCAAGGAATGGGTTGCTGGAGCAAATATGTTCAGACAACGGACCACAGTTCGTGTCAGAAGAATTCCAGAAATTCATGAAAAAGAATGGGGTGAAACACTATACATCTGCCCCATATCATCCGGCTACAAATGGGTTGGCCGAGAGATTTGTACAAACGTTCAAAAAGGCGATAAAGGCCATGAGTGAAGACCATATTCCACTACAACATAAGGTGGACAATTTCCTGATGGCGTATCGAAACGCCACGCATGCAGTGACAAATCAAAGCCCTGCCATAATGTTCTATAACAGAAGGTTGCGGTCCCGGTTGGATTTGTTAAAACCCAATGTGCGACGGGAAGTCGAAAACAAGCAATTCCAGCATGTAAATAACAAGGCCACTCGTAGTTTTGAAGTAGGACAACCAGTGTTGGCCAGGGACTATAGGAATGATAAATGGCAACCTGGAACAATTCGTGCACGACAAGGACCCTTGATGTACACAGTAGACATTGGAGAGAACGTAATACGACGTCATGCTGACCAACTTGTGGAATCGAGAACAAGGGTCGACCCCGTGTCTACGGCAGAGACACCAGTTGAAGAACTTATTGAGCCTGTAGCATCTACCTCAGACTCGAACGTATATGATGATGTTCAATCCATAGGAGATCAAGTGGATGAGTCACCCCAGCAACGAGAACCAGAGACCCCTGAAAGGCGTTATCCGGGCCGGATCAGGAGGCCTCCTCAGAGACTGAATCTTTGAACAGTTTTGTGTGTAAATTGTATATATGTTATCCATGTAATGTTTAATTTGGGGTGTACACTGTTAAGCTAAAAGGGGAGGAATTGTAGTCTATGTAACCTGTGCCACCTTAAGAGGATACCTTAAGGTGATGGACTGCTTTTTGATGGCTCCTGTACATTGTAGTACCGGTGGTGACCACACCGGTATATAAACCCTGCGGAGCAAAGTGTATCTCAGTTCAGCCCTGAGCCTCAATCACTAAGAGTCTTCAGTGCATTTCTGGCTGTCTCAGTCAGCAGGAGGAGAAGGAGCAGCCAAACCAAGAGAGCGGAGAGTGGAAAGTGGTGGTCTCCTGACCAGGAAGAGGAGGAGAATGATAGACCACCACCTCCACCTCCTCCACCATCATCACAGCAACTGAGGTGCCTGGAGAGATAGGACAGAGGAGGAGAAGGAGAAAGGAGGCCAGCAACAACACCAACCAGGGGAGAGGCCTTTCCATTACTGCCTCCCCAAATTGGCCTCCACTTCAGGAGAGGGAGAGAGGGGAGAGAAACAACCAACAACCACCAACTGTTTGGAAGGAGGGAAGAACAAAATCATCTCTTCTGAACATCTACAGGTGGGTGCTTTTTGGGGCACTCTCCCAAAGACTTTGTATTTTAGGTGGGGGGAGAAAAGAAGAAACAAGGCCGGATCATCAAGGGGTGTAGTGTGTGTGTGAGTGGCTCTTGTTAAAAGCTAGGCCACGCACACCACTAATAAGCACCCCTTCTATTGCCTGGCCTGGGAGAGCTGGAGCTGCCTAGGTGAAGTCTTTAATTCCATTAATTGCATCGTTAAGACCTGCTGCAGGACTGAGCCTGGGCATCTCCAGCTTTCCCAGGTGAAGACATCTTCTCCCCCTACCAGAAGACCACCACTACCAAAGACTTTTAAATCCCATCAGAGAGAGCACCCCTGCCAAAACCCACCCACCATCCTGAGTGGCAACACTGCCCTTGCGGCCTCCCTCCTTCCCACCCCTCTCTCTCTCTCTCTTTGTCTCTCTCTGCCTATTTCTCTGAGGCACCTCATTTTCATCTCTTTTTATTAATTGCCTATTGAGCAGAGGGGAGAAGGCCCCTCTCCCAATTTCAATCAATAAGGGGGAGAGGTGTGCCTTCAATTTAAACAGCTCCCTCTGCTCAATAGACGACCAAAAAAATACCTGAGGCCATTAAAACCTTCAGGCCTGTGACTTGGGGTGAGTGTAGCCCTTATAAAAGCACCCCAGAATGGCGACTGCATCTTCGCCGGTGGCGGGGCAAGCCAGGACTTATGCGGGAGTGGCAGCCACAGCCACAGCTGCTCCCGCTGCTTCTGCTGCCCCGTCACCATTCAGATTAATAAGAAAAAAGCTTGGGGTGAAGAGCTACACTCACCCCACTATGACCATTGAGGCCTGCGTTAAAGCCATGGCTGGGGTTGTCGGTCCCTCAGCCATCGTCGCGGCCTCAAAAATGTATGGGAAGGCTGTGTTCTTCCTGGGGTCGGAGCGGGCGTGTCCCTGGCCTTCGCCAAGGGGCTCACCGTGGGCGGGACCTTCCTGCCGGTGGATCCTCTCGAGGCCACCGCGCAGAGGATCGTCATTTCCAACGTCCCGCCCTATGTTCCTGGTGAGCTCCTCCTTCCCCATTTACATCAACTTGGGGAGGTGAGGTCGGGGATCACACCCATCCCGCTCGGCTTCCGGGAGGCCAGCCTTCGCCACGTCTTCTTCTTCCGGCGCCAGCTGTTTATCCCGCTGGCGCGGGAGGAGGACACCGACGGGGCGTTCGTCGTCCTCCACGAGGGGACCGCCTATCGCGTCTTTTGGACGTCGGACGGTGTGCGGTGCCATGCCTGCAAGGAGGTGGGGCACATTAGGAAAAACTGCCCCGCCTCCAAGGCCGCCGGATCATCTCGTGCGGCCGAGGCTGGTGCCGCCGCCGCTCCTCCCCCCGGATCTGCCCGCGCGTCGAGAACGTCTGATGCGCGGTTGACGTTGGGGGCTGATGCCACCAAGGCCTCCAGCGGGGGGGAGGGAGCGTGTCCGGCCGGAAAGAAGGCGCGGGGAAAAAATAAACACCTTAGGGCAGGTCCCCCCGTGGATGGCCAGCCCTTGCCCCTTGAGCCCCTTACACCCGCGCTCCTCGCGGAGTTAATCGGGGCAGACGCGAGCGAGAGGGGCCTCATGCCCGAGCCTGTGGCCGCAACTGCCGCAGTGGTAACGCCGATACCTGTGGCCGGGCTCGGGCCCGAGGAACCCGACAAACCTGCTCCGCCGGAGGGAGCTGAGGAGGAGGCCTTTGCAGACATGGAGGTCTCCCTCGCTCCCTCCGTGCTAAAAAGAAGGCACGACCCCCTGGAAGAGGAGGAGGACCGGAAGGAGGAAGGTCCCTCCGAGCAGGGGGAGTCGTCGTCTGCCGCGGGTACTGCCCCCCCCCCCGCTGTCGTCATCACCAGCGATCGGCAGGGGTCGCCTGTCCCTCGGGAGGCTGAGGCAGATGTGTCTGTCCAGCACGTGCCTCCCGGGGATGGGGATGAGACCCTGCCCGTGGGGGGGGTCGCGGAACAACCCGCGGCGAAAATTGAAATTGACATTCTATCAGTGCCGTTACCCCTCGCCGGGTCGGGCGGCCTGGGGTCTGGGTCGGGCGAGCTCGAGGATAATGAGCTCGCCCAATGTGACCCGGACATCTCCCAGGGGCTGCTCGACCTGGTAGAGGTTTTAACTCAAAACACCCCATCCGCTGGGTCGGAGGTTGGTGGCGGGGAGGAGGATGGCCCCCTGGCTGTGTCTCTGGTGCCGGACGTACTGGAGGAGCTGGGAATTGTTCTCTCCCCTGTTTCTCCGGTCGTTCCGGCGTCTGGGGCAGAGGGGAGCTCTGAACCGCCGCCGTCTTCTGGCCCAGCACCCCTGGAGGAACACAGGGAGGAATCCTCTGCCGCCGATCCTGGGGGTGGGATCTGGGTGGAGGCGGGGCTGGCTGGTGCAGCTGAGCCGTTTGCTGCGCACTGCGCGGCGGACGGGTCGGCCGCTGGTGACGACCCCCTGGAGGAGGATGGGGACTCGGTGATGGGCACGGAGGACGATTCGGACTCCAGCACCGACGAGGCGATGGATGACCTCGTGCCCCTTGCCGAGTCTCCCCTCATTCCTGTAAGGGAACTCTGGGATTTTATGGCCACGTGCCTGGGTCGGCGCAATAAGGTCCGGCTGGCCCTCGACAGGTGGTCGGAGCTGGCGCTGCTCATCGTATCCGTCTGCGCCGCCGTTAAGATCATGGGCGTGGACGAGGGTGTGAACCCGCTCGAGCTGCGTCGGCTCAGAACGTTTCGCACTGGGCTGCTGAGGAAGTGGCGGCTGACCAACGGCTGCGCTTCCTCCCCCCGTTAGGTGTAGGTAGAGGTTGCACTATGCTTCTGACATGAAGATAACCATAGCCAGCCTCAACATCAACGGCAGCAGGGAGGCGCGCCGCAGATTCAATAACTTCTCGGTCCTTCGGGACGGGAAGTATGCGGTGTGCTTCCTGCAAGAAACCCACACCGTTCCGGGAGACGAAGCCACGTGGCTCCTGGAGTGGCAAGGAGGGGTCAGCATGAGTCACCTCTCCAACAATTCCAGCGGGGTGGCTATCTTGCTGGCCCCGCATTTTCAGCCGGAGATCTTGGGGGTCAAGGAGCACGTGCCGGGCCGCTTGCTCCAGGTCACTGTTCGCCTGGGGGGCGTGCCGCTCCATCTAGTGAACGTGTACGCCCCTCAGGCCGGTGCGCAGCAAGTGCGCTTCTTTGAAGAAGTGTCCGCTCTTCTGGGCTCCATCGACGTGGGCGAGTGCGTCATCCTCGGGGGGGATTTTAACTGCACCCTCGAGGCGAGGGACCGTCCGGGTCTCCCGCGATGCCCGGCAGCGATGGAGAAGTTGAGGGACCTGGTCGGGTCCTTCGACTTGGTGGACGTCTGGCGAAATCTTCATCCTGACTCCAGCGCCTTCACTAGCGTGTGGTCTGGAGGAGAAGGGTCCAAAATCGACCGCCTCTACATTTCCCGGGCGTACGTCTCCAGTGTTCCGGCGGCTTCCATGCGGCCGGTGCCGTGCACGGACCACCACCTGGTGTGGGCGGAGCTCGTTCCGCTGCGCACGCGGGGGGGGTCCGCGTACTGGCACTTTATCAACCTGCTGCTGGAGGATGCGCGGTTCCGGGATTCATTTCGTCGGTTCTGGGCCAACTGGAGAAGGAAGCAGGGGAGCTTCCCCTCCTTGAGGCTGTGGTGGGACGTGGGCAAGGCTCACGTCCGTCTCTTCTGTCAGGAGTACGCGAAGGGGTTGACCAAGAGGCCGGAGGCCCGGGTCGGGCGGTTGGAGAAGGAGGTGCTCGACCTGGAGTCCCGTCTCGGTCAAGTCGTCGAAGACCCGACCCTGCGGAAGGTGTACGAAGAGAAGAAGGGCGCGCTGAAGGACCTGCAGCTCGTCGTGTCCCGAGGCGCGTACGTGAGGTCGCGGATCCAGCTCCTGCGGGACCTGGACCGCGGCTCCCCCTTCTTCTACTCGCTGGAAAAAAGACGGGGGGTCCGTAAGCAGCTCTTGGGGCTGCTGGCCGACGACGGATCTCTGGTCTCGGATCCGGAGGGAATCAGCGCGGAGACCCGCGCCTACTATGGGGCTCTGTTCTCTCCGGATCCATCCAGCGAGGATGCGCGCAGAGTTTTGTGGGAGGACCTGCCGAAGGTCAGTCCGGAGGGCGTCGAAAAATTGGATGCCTGGCGGAGCTGACCGGCGCCCTCCGCCAGCTCTCTAGGGGAAAGTCCCCGGGGCTGGACGGGCTGACCGTGGAGTTCCACAGGATGTTCTGGGACATCTTGGGGGGCGACTACGCGCGGGTCCTGGGGGAAAGTTTGGCGACCGGGGAGATGCCCCTCTCTTGGCGCAGGGCGGTCATTGTCCTGCTGCCTAAGAAGGGCGATCTCCGCCTCCTTAAGAACTGGCGCCCGCTCTCCCTCCTCAGCACCGACTATAAAATCTTTGCCAGGGCCATGTCTGCTCGCCTTGGCACCGTGCTGGCCCACATGATCCACCCCAACCAGTCCTACACGGTCCCGGGCTGGACCATCAACAATAACATCCATCTGGTCCGGGACCTGGTCCACCACTCCCAGAGGGCTGGTCTGTCGGTCGCCTTCCTCTCCCTGGATCAGGAGAAGGCGTTCGACAGGGTGGATCACGAGTATCTCTTCGGGACTCTGCACGCATTCGGGTTCGGGACGCATTTCGTCGCCCGGATCCGACTTCTGTATGCCGCCGCAGAGTGTCTGATTAAAGTTAACGGGTCCTTGACGGCGCCCCTTCGCTTCGGGAGTGGGGTGCGTCAGGGATGCCCCATGTCCGTTATACGCCATTTGCGTGGAGCCATTCCTGCGCCTCTTGCGGAAGAGGTTGACGGGACTGGCTCTGCAAGGGCCGGGCGTGGAGGTGGTCCTCTTGGCTTACGCCGATGACGTGCTCCTCACGGTCACGGATCCCGCTGACTTGCGGAGGATGCGGGAATGCCAGCAGATTTACTCGGACGCATCCTCCGCCAAGATCAACTGGGAGAAATGTTCCGGACTCCTGGTGGGTCAGTGACGGGTGGACTCCCTGCCGGAGGAGTTCAGGCCTTTCGCCTGGAGCACCACGCACCTCCTCTATTTGGGAGTCTACCTTAGCCCTGCCGAGGACGCCTGGCCGGCAAACTGGCAAGAGCTGGAGGCCAAAGTCACCACTCGCCTAGGACGCTGGACAGGACTGCTCCGAGTGTTGTCCTACAGGGGTCGAGCGCTGGTCATAAACCAGCTGGTGGCCGCCATGTTGTGGTGCCGGTTGGTCACTTTGATCCCTCCCCCTGCGTTTGTCGCCAAGATGCAGAAGAAGCTCATCGACTTCTTCTGGGACAAAAGGAAGCACTGGGTCTCTGCCGCGGTTCTGTGTCTCCCGCTTAGGGAGGGCGGTCAGGCGCTGGTGTGCCTTGGCACCCAGGCTGCGACTTTCCATCTTCAGACGCTGCAGAGATACCTGTACGTCGAGAATCCTCCGAGATGGTGTGTGCTGGCGACGTTTTTCTTCCGCCAGCTGCACGGCCTCAATTACGACACGCAGCTCCTGTTTGTGAAAGTGGGCTGCAGGCGTGCCGACCTGCGGGAGCTGCCTGTCTTCTACCAGGAACTACTATGCGTTTGGAACTACGTCGCTTCCAGGCGGAGCTCTCCCCCGTCAGGAGCGGCGGCTCTCCTTTGGGAGCCGCTGCTCAGGAATCCGCACCTCCACGAACGCGGGTTCGGGCGGCTGGCGGAGGGCAGGGCTGTGCCTGGCGGGGTGACCAGAGTCGGGGACCTGCTCGATGGCGGAGGAGCGGGCTGGATGGCGCCGGAGGAGCTGGCGTGGCGCCTGTCCTGGGCCAACGTCCGGCTCGCGGCCGAAGCCATCGAATCGGTGAAAGCGGCACTGGGCCCCGACGCCACTAGGTGTATCGAGGCGGCTCAAGCACGTGGGGCGATCCCGTCCGAGCTTACCCCCGTCCGGACGGAATTCCTCATCGGCGCCCGGCCCTGAAACTCCCCTCGGGAACCGGCGCCTCACAACTTGAGCCATCTCGAGGAAATACCCTCCGTGCCTTTTCATTCCGCGCGGAGGGGTTTCCTGTACGGGCTGCTCCTGCACACTCTCCACTTTGCCATCTTCATCTACTGTCCGGACACGCCTTGGCGTGGCGTCTTGCCGACTGGCGGTGGCGGAGGTCCCCAATGGAGGGCTCTCTACGTGGGAGTCCTCCCTTGTTCCATCGGGGACTTGGCCTGGAGGGTGTTGCACGAAGCGGTCCCGTGCAATAAGGTTTTAAGTAGGTTCATGGACTCCCAGGCCGCCTGCATTTTTTGCGGCCTGGAGGAGTCCGTGTTTCACGTTTTATATGGAGTGTGAGAGGTTGCAGCCCCTCTTTCACTACTTGAAGGGGCTGCTCCTCGATTTTTGGTTGCACTTCAGTCCCACGCTCTTGATCTACGGTCACCCGGTACGGAGGGGAGCGGACAGGCTGGAGGACCTCCTTGTGGGCCTGCTCCTGGGCCTGGCTAAAAGAGCAATCAATTGGTCCAGGCAGCGGGCAGTCGAGGGGGTCGTCCAGCCGGATTGCCTGCCTCTCTTCCGCGGCCATGTTCGCGCCCGGGTGGTCCTGGAGATGGAGCACGCGGTGTCCGCCGGTGCGCTTGAGTATTTCCGCGACCGGTGGGCGCCGCGGGGACTGGAGTGCATCATCAACCCGGAAAACCAAATTTTAATTTGATTTGTTAAGATTTAGTTGAACTTTTGTTTATTTACAGTCCAATTGTTTTTTTTTTGGGTTCAAACAAAAAGAGGACCCTCACTCACTAAAGACCTGTTTACTTACTTCTGTAGTCTGTGTCCTGTTATTCAGTATAACTGCAATTGAAAACACAGACTCAACAACTATGTCAAGCTGTTGCTTGACTAGTCTGTGGGACAGCTCTCCCAATTTTGACACAGGTCCCCAGATGTTGGTGAGGAGGACTTTGCAGGGTCGACTGGGCTGGGTGTGCCGTTGCCGTGTCCATAGCCGGTGCCGAGGTTGTTGCCGGGGGGTTCGTCCAGTTGTTGACTAATCATAGCTATCAATCTCTATCAATTGTTCTACAACAGGCCCAGACATGATCCGAGGAGAACACCAGCCAATTGGCTAAAGTGCTCTTGCAGAGAGCCGGCATGGGCTGAATGCCCTCCTTCTGTGCTGTAACGATTTTATGATTCTAATACATTGAAACGTGTCAGTACAGGTCTGAGAAAAGCCCTGCAGCAACCAATGTTATTTTTTGACACCCAGCTTGCAGAACTGTCTGACCCATAGGTTGGGGACTATTATAAATATTCTAACGACCTGTTTATCCAGAATTTTTACCATGCATTATACATAAAGGGAGACCACTCCCAATTTATTGACTATTACTGCAGTGCCTAGAACTGTGTTATCTCAGACAGATGATGAGGGTACTTGCTACCCTCTATCACAAAAACTGTCAATACAGAGCAGTGGAATTGGACTAAAATTTCAAAAAATTGAAACATTTTATATGAAAAGTCAGTATAATTCTTTTGCCCAGCTAAAATTTGTTCTTTAATAAACTATCGTTTGGCACATAGAAACATAGAAGATAGGAGCAGGTGTAGGCCATTCGGCCCCTCAAGCCTGCTCCGCCATTCAATGCGATCATGGCACTTCAATCACTGAATGTCTTCGGAAATACTTGACAAATGAACACATTTTCTATCATAGAAAAGGTCAATTTAAATTGATGCCGATTTTTAATGCTAAATGTAATAAAGTGGGTTCGAAAAATGTGTGCAGGTGCATTTGGTGTTTAACAGTTTCGTTTAAATAAACTGTTGCAATTAAAATAGAAACTTTAAATATCCTGGAAGTAGGAGAGCAAAATAAAGGTTCACCTGAGCTATTGAACATTCCAGGGACATGCAGTCAATTGAAGGGCAGAGGGATTGGATTCCAGTGAATCTGTCACATAATGCTGCATTTATACTGTTTTAAAGTGATCTGCCTGATACTCCTGCTGCTGTGGAAACCGCAGTATACTTCTATTGCAGGAGAGTTTCCACAGCAGTGAGCAGTAACTCTGCACGCTCATGTTTACTTTCTTTTAAAGTTACTGATGGCAACTGTTTCACTGGTGCCTGTTGATTATTCAATGTTTCGCAAATCTCCATACAGACTGACGATGGCAATAACAGTCAGCCAGCCTGCCTGGGTCAGGCCTGAACATTTCAAAAACCACGACTGCCTCTAAACATCAAACCAGACTGCATTTATCCTGCCAGCATAGACGTGGGCCGGCTCCACCTCTTAGTGATACACACTAACTCCAGCAGAATAAGTGCTGTCTCACTTGATTTTTGAGTTTGTCATTGATTTCAAAGTTATTGTTGGTAGCAAATCAACAATTTAAATGCACTAAAACACATGTTGCTACCTGTCTCTTTAACTGAGAAATAATGACTGCACTCTGAAACCTTTGGAGATTGCCATAGATTGTTGAGAACTTGTGTGAGAGGGATTAGTGCTGCACAATAGTTAAGTTTCTCTTTCAGTGTTGAGCTAATGAAAAGCTAAAGGCTTTTTCTGTTTCTGTCCTTTACCTGCCATAAGAAGTTTCACAATCAATTGAAACAAGTAATCACATTTCCTTTGTGCACTTGGGATAGCAAAGTTATAAGCCCTTCCTTTATAAATGCATTTATGATTTTGCTATAGGTAACACATGGAGGAAGTGCTCTCTAATTTTGTTTTACCTGGTAGCCTTTGTACCTGTACCTCTTATACTGAGTTCCTGAGAAAGACTTAAAAAAAAGAAAGACTTGCATTTATATAGTGCCTTTCATGACCACCGGATGTCTCAAAGTGCTTTACAGCCAATTAAGTACTTTTGAAGTGGAGTCACTGTTGTAATGTCGGAAAGAGAGAGGTGAATCAAGTTTTGGGAAAAGCATTTTTTAAAATTTTGATTAGTCTAGCAAGTTGTTAGATATTTCTTAAATTGGGAGGAAAATCAGAATTAATTTTAAAGCTCCCCCAATAATATAGTGAGAAATGATGTGGTAGTGAGCCACTCTGAGCCAGAGTTCCCATTTCTGATCAACATCAAATAACATCTGCTGGAAAATACATAAGTGTAGACATCTGGGCCGCAATTCTGCCGGCGCTCAGAGGGCGGGTCAGCTGTTAAATTCAAAATGATTGACGGCGGGTTGTCAAGCAGCCGCGATCTCGCCTCTGTGTGAGTTTCAAGTGTGTCGGTCTGCGATTTCACAACAGACCCGACACCAAGCGGCGGGTAAGAGATTTAAGGCACTTAACTCTTTGTTACGTGCTTGTTAACTGCTATTTTGACAGCATTTTCCTATTTTCCAACATTTGATTCGGGTTTCACGATGTTCGGAGATCACGCCAGGTTTGTGTGTTGGGAGGACCACCGAGCTGGATACGTCACAGCTGCAACTGCAGTATAATAGTTGAACTCTCATATCTGACCACTTTCAAATGTCAGAGGTGTCTGATTTCAGGATTTGGATGACACATTTGATCTGTATGGAGGCTGTAAGTGTGTGGTGTTAACTCTATATGCTCTGTCACCTCCTTGGAGCAAGCTTTCTCACCAGTGACAGATTGCTTCTGCCATCTCAACTTCAGCTGCCATCTATTCCAGCAACATCGGTGCCCTTGAAAAAATCTCACTTTGGTCCTCTGACTCCCTCCATGATTAGCCCCAACACCAACATCACCAGACATACCAACATCACCAACAACACCTGCCTCCTGCGCAATCACCTGATGCTGCACAGGACACAGGGCATCATCACCCGACCACATTGCTGCCTGGGAGGCCAGCGGTGTCATCATCATGGCCAGATTTACTTCACTTGACACTGTACACTCTGGCTGCCACATGATGTGCCAGGTTAACACCACCCCACACCAACACCATAACACATTCCTACAATGACCAAGTCATTCCTTTCACACTCATCACAATTGCAGGGGATACTGTTCTGTGTCGCCATTCACTGCAACTCACAAAGACACTTCCAAAGGTGCACACAAATCTGTCCAAGAACGCAAAATGTTCAAAATTAAGGATTCAATGTTTGACCACATTAACAGAAACTTCACATGAACATTAGCTAAAACACACAAGTGGCTACCCTTGTGTGTTGTTAGTTGGTATGATTGCACTAGGATGAGGGTGAGTGTGAGGGGTGGCTAGTGAGATGGGGAAGTGATAATGTAGATAGAGAGGGATGGGTGGAGGTGCAAGGTAAGTTGGTGTGAGTAAGGATGTGCAGGAGTAGGGTAGGGAAGGCAGAGTGATGGGGATATGATGAGTGGCACAGCAGGATGAAGTTGAATGTGGCTTTGCAGTAACCTTTCGTGATATACTGAGATCATTGAAAGGTTTGTGCCACTGCAGCCTGGTCCTCCTGACAACATCTCTGCTTTTGCCCTCCTGTGCAATGTGCAAACAGGCTGCGTTGGTGTCCTGGGGAGGCCTCTTCCGCTCATGGGTGCATAAGGATATGGAGGAGTCATGCATGAGCCTGGGTGCAGCCGTGCACCTTTGTGCAGTGCTTGTCAGTGTTTGCAGCACCTCAATACTGTAGAACACTGACAGCATAACTGTCAAAATCAATGTGGTCATAGTCCCTTTAAGTAAACCAGTGGATAATGCTTCATCAAATGATGTCATCAGACTCGCTTCCTATTAATTGGCTGGGAACCCTGCAGGGCGGGCTTAACAAGGCCAATCTATGGAAAATCATTTTCAGAGAGCAGCTGCAGATGGGAGCAGGACCGGAACCCGCCAACCAGCTCGCCAGCCGCCATCCCGCCTCCACAGGGAAAATCCTGTCCCTGGTGAGGACATGATCAGGGTTGCCTGTGTTGGCCCTCATGGTCAAACAACATAAGAACATAAGTAAGTGTGGAATGGAAAAAGGCCATTCACAGCATCAAGTCCATTCCCTCCAATGGACTAAGTACAATTTGTTTTGTCATGATTTTTTTAACTTATTTAAATTTCCAAGATGCCAAAATTGTAAAGTTTTTTCACACAATATTGCCATGCATTGACTAATGTGCTGATCCTCACTCGATAATCTGCTGGCACTTGCCATCCCTGCTCACACATGAAGAGTGGATGCTTGGGCAATAAAGAATGAAAGGACTTGCATTTGTGTCATGCCTTTCACATCTTCAGGATGTCTGAAAATGCTTTACAGCCAATTAGTTACTTTTGAAGTATAATTATTGTAGTTTTTTAGGCAAACACAGTAGCCAATTTAAGCATAGTAAGGTCCCACAAACAGCAATGTGATGAATAAGTTAATGTTTTTGGTGGTTTTGGTTGAGGGAGAAATGTAGGCCAGGACATGGAAAAAACTCACTTGCTCCTTTTCGAACAGTGCCATAGATTCTTTCACATCCACCTGAGCAGGAAGATGTGAGCCTGGATTTAATGGCCTGGATTTTGTGGTCAGTGGCGAAGGGACAGCGCTCCCTGCTGACCGCGAAAAAAGCCGCCCACAAAGATTTAGCGGGCTCTAGAGTGTTGATTTCCTCTATTCCGACATGACTTTAAATCTGGTGCCATCTCTGGCATTCATCAACAGTGAAGTCATCAAGCAGGCTGATCAGCCAATCAGATTGAAGCATTCTCACAGACAGCAAACCAGGATGTAAAAAGCATGGATTATAATTCACTTTTTAATTATTTTTCAGAAAGCAAAATAAAGATTGGGACATACGCATGGGATTAAGGTAGAAGTTGGAATATCATAAACAAACTTTAACAAAATAAAATAAAAATTAATTTTTATTATTTTAAAAATCATGACATTTTAAATGTAATTCTGAAGGAATGACAATCTACACTTATAAAATTAGTTTTTCAGGGTCAGAGAAATTGTTCAGCAGTAATTATGCTGTTAAATACGCAATTACACCTCACTCAACAAGGCTTAACATTTTCAATGGTTTTTACAGTGAGAATAGTGCATAAAAAGTTGAAGTTCACATCAAATCACTGATTCTGTGTTGATTACATCAGCGAAGACTGTAACAGCGCAGCCTGTGGAGGAGCAGGGTATCACTGATAACAACTTCTGTATTTCTGCGTTTAACTGCGCATGTGCGAACGCCAGAAATTGATGTCAGTTTCACACCATAATAACACTGAGCGCTGACAGTTTTGCCGTCATTACAACCGCAAATTCTGGGCCAATGTCTCATCCAAAAGATGGGACCTCTGACAATTCAGTATTCCCTCAGTCTTGCACTGAAGTGTTAGCCTAGGTTATGTACACAATTCCTGGAGTGAGGCTTTTTAAAAATTCATTCTCGGAATGTGGGCGTCGCTGGCAAGGCTGGCATTTATTGCCCACCCCAGTTGCTAACCGAATGGCTTAGTAAGGCTACTTCAAAGGGTAGTAAAGAGTCAACCATTTGCTGTGGGACTGGAGTTACATATAGGTTAGAACAGGTAAGGACAGGTAAGGATTTCCTACCCTAAAGGACATTACTGAACAAGTTGGGTTTTACAACAATCCGACAGCTTCATGGTCACTTTTACTGATACCAGTTTCTTATTTTTAGATTTTTAAAATTGAACTTTTGCTGTGATGGTAAAAAGGTGTTATTTTCAAACTCACTAGAGTTGCTTTGTGTCTTATTTTAATAAAAGCAGTAGCTCACTCTTAGTCACTAAGATTAAGACCATCTGTTCAGCTGCCTCTACTTGTCTTTGCCCATTAAGCAAATCTCCCCCAGGCTCCCCCCTGCCTTAGCCCTGAATCCATCCCTCTTTCTAATTTCTCTCCAATCTCCAATCATGCCTTCTCCTACCTCATCTTATCCATGAGACCCACCTCCTGGTCCCTTGACCCCATTCCGATGCTGATCTTTTCCGCAAAATTAAAGTTTCTGCTCTGTCAAGCACCAAAATGACCCTCACCAAAGTCACAAATGACATCCTCTGTGGTGCTTTATCCCTCCTCATCATCTTTGATCTCATTACAGCTTTTGACATGGTCACCCATTGCCATCCTCCTCCAACACCTCTCCTCTGTTGTCTAGCTCAGTAGGATTGCCGTTGCTCTTGTTTTACTCATTCCTACATTGACCTACACTGAATCCTTGTCCCCCAAATTTAAAATTCTTATCCCTCTGTATAACTCCTTTCATGCCATCAACACTCTCTTCCTGTGTAACCTCCTCCAGCCCTACAACCTCAAACTCCTTGTATTTATGACTCTGGCCTCTTTTAAATAAAGCCAATTACATAGGTATGAGGGGCGAGTTAACTAAGGTAGATTGGGAAATTAGATTAAAAGGTATGACGGTAGATAAGCAGTGACAAACATTTAAAGAAATATTCCAAAATTTTCAACGAATATACATTCCATTAAAAAATAAAAACTCCATGGGAAAAGTGATCCATCCGTGGTTAACTATAGAAGTTAAGGATAGTACTAGATTAAAAGAAGAGGCTTATAATGTTGTGAAGAATAGTAGTAAGCCTAAGGATTGGGAGAGCTTTAGAAACCAGCAAAGGATGACCAAAAAGTTGATTAAAAAGGGAGAAAATAGAGTATGAGAGTAAACTAACAAGAAATATAAAAACATTGTAAGAGCATCTACAAGCATGTAAAAAGGAAGAGAGTAGCAAAAATAAGCGTTGGTCCCTTAGAGGCTGAGACGGGTGAAATTATAATGGGGACTAAGGAAATGGCAGGGACTTTAAATAAATATTTTGCATTTGTCTTCACAGTAGAAGACATAAAAAGCATACCAAAAATAGTGGGGAACCAAGGGGTTAATAAGAGTGAGGAACTTAAAGTAATTAATATCAGTCGAGTACTTGAGAAACTAATGGGACTAAAAGCTAACAAATCCCCTGGACCTGCTGGCCTACATACTAGTGTTCTAAACGAGGTGGCTGCAGAGATAGTGGATGCATTGGTTGTGATCTTCCAATATTCCCTAGATTCTAGAACGGTTCCAGTGGATTGGAAGGTAGCAAATGTAACACCGCTATTCAAGAAAGGAGGGAAAGAGAAAACAGGGAACTACAGGCCAGTTAGCCTGACATCAGTCGTCGGGAAAATGCTGGAATCCATTATTAAGGAAGTGGTAACGGGGCACTTAGAAAATCATCATATGATTAGGCAGAGTCAACATGCTTTTTATGAAAGGCAAATCGTGTTGAACAAATTTATTAGAGTTTTTTGAAGGTGTAACTAGCAGGGTAGATAAATGGGAGCCAGTGGATGTAGTGTATTTGGATTTCCAAAAGGCATTCGATAAGGTGCCACATAAAAGGTTGCTATGCAAGATAAGGGCTCATGGGATTTTGGGTAATATAATAGCATGGCTTGGTTAACAGACAGAAAACAGAGAGTAGGGATAAATGGGCTATTTTTCAGTTGGCAGGCTGTAGTTAGTGGGGTACCGCAAGGATCAGTGCTTGGGCCTCAGCTATTTACAATCTATATTAATGACTTAGATGACGGGACCGAGTGCAATGTATCCAAGTTTGCTGACGATACAAAGCTAGGTGGAACAGTAAGCTGTGAGGAGAACACCAAGGGCTAGAAATCCATCTACTTGCCGACACTCCATAGCGCCATGAAATGTCGATAAAATGGTGGCCGCTGCTGTTTTGCCAGCTGGTGGAGGGTCCCGCGATGTCCGCCATATTCCTCTCCCACTTTGCGCTGCCGGTAATTGTCAGCACCCTGGAAAACAAATGGCGGCGTGGTGACGTCAAATCGGCGTGTGACGCTGATTTAATGTCACCAACGTGAACTTCGACCTTAGTGCTGAATTCAAGCAGGCTGACAGTGGTGATGTCTGCAGCTCTTAAAGGGACACACACATCATTCAGGTAAATTTGAATTTAAAGGTTTAGACTTTTTTTATTTTATTGATGTGGAGGCTTGCTGCAATAGATGTGAAAAGTTTTTTTAACTGTGTAGGGAATGCTGCTGGTTGCTTGCAAGGGCTCGGATGATAAATGAAGGTCTTTGAGGAGACAGAACATGCTGCGAATACTCAGCAGGTCATGCAACATCCATGGAGAGAAAAACAGAGTTCACATCTCAGATCGACATGCTGCCTGACCAAGTGAGTTTTTCCAGCATTTTATGCTGTAATTTCCAATTTATAGCATCCGCTTGCAGAGGGAAGAGGAAGATGCAAAAGAGGAAGACGCAGAAGAAGAGGAAGCTGAAGAGGAGGAATCAGTCGGAAGGATGCATCCCAGACAGCCCCTTTGTGGCCAGGATATCCAGGATGGAATCATCTGCCTGCAGTCCCACTGGCTGGGCAGGCGGCCTCTTCTTGTTGTCCCATTGGCTGGGCAAGCTGCCTCTTCTTGTTGTCCCATTGGCTGGGCAGGCTGTATTTTTTGGGTGTGTGAAATGAGGAAGACACAAGGGTGGAGTTGTGCTGACGGGAGGGCGGGAAAGCAAGAGGTGCATGCCAGAAGGAGGATAATGTACGAGGATACCCGCATCTTGTATCCTTTCAGCCCCACTGCTGGCAAAGGGCTCAGCCATGCCCCTGCCAAGAATCGCATGCACCAGCTCCTCCAAGGTGGTGAGGTGAGGTTAGGAATGGGCGATGTGCCTTGCTATTGGTGCAGATTGTTGGTAGGTGAGTGATTGGGGGGTTGTGCATTGAGCAGTGTGTGAAGCTAGTGGTGCAGTTGGTAGGAGATGGCTTTTGAAGATGCATTCACTGACCTTGACCAGTGGTCTGAGTTCATGAAGCTTCTTTGGGCACTGGAGCCAGGTGGTGGGGGCAACACTGCTGGCAGTGATGGCCTTGGCAATGTACTCCCACATTGTTTTTTCTGGAGGGCCTCCTGGCCCCTGTGGGTGGAGGGCCAGTCTTGCAGTGTTAGCCCCCTGATTGATCCCTGGGATGAGAGGGTTGTTCTATAAGGAGAGATTGAGTAGATTGGGCCTAAACTCTCTGCAGTTTAGAAGAATGAGAGGTGACCTCATTGGAACATATAAGAGGGGATTGACAGGGTAGATGCTGAGAGGTTGTTTCCCCTGGCTGGAGAGTCTAGAACTAGGGGGCATAGTCTCAGGATAAGGGGTTGGCCATTTAAGACTGAGATGAAGAGGAATTTCTTCACTCAGAGGATTGTGAATTTTTGGAATTCTCTACCCCAAAGGACGCTGATTTATTGGCCCGTATTTTCCAATTGGAGGCTTCCTGCATGCAGAGGCCTCCGATCTGGAAAATATCTATGGACTTACCCGAGGGCTCCCGAGGTCCGGACACTTCCGCTCCTGGGCCTCTCCGACTCAAAATGTGCAGGGTCCACGTATCCCAGAGGTGCATGCGGTTCGCAAGCGTCCCTGGGATCACATGGACCATGGGGAGCCAATAGGAGAAGAGAATCTCCCTTCATACACTTGACAGATAGACCTGTCAAATATATGAATGGAGATCACCCCAAAAACACTGTAAAACATTAAATAACATTTTTTTTTTAAATCACATTTTTAAAATGAGTTGAAATTACAATGAATTAATTATTTTAAACAAAAATATAATTTTTTGAAAAAAATAATTAAAGTTTTTTACAGGGCTAAAAATAAACTTACTTTTTTTAAAAGTATTTTTAAATGATAAATGAGTGAATTTTTTTTTTTTAAACCGATTTTCAACTCTTATGCTGGTAAAAGCAGGCCTTACGCTTGCTTTTACCAGGCATAAGATTTCTAAGGGTTTTCTGCGGGCGGAGGTTCTCCAGAAAGCGGAACTCTCCACCCGCAGAGGCCCTTCTCCAGGGCAGGCGTCCGATCTGTCAAAAGCATTCTTGACAGATCGGAAATGCTGGTTTTCAGTGCATGCGCTTGGCATGCCTGAAACCGGCATTTCCGATGTCCCTACGGGTGTGTATATACGGCCCATTGAGTATATTCAAGGCTGAGATAGAATTTTGGACTCTAGAGGAATCAAGGGATATGGAGATCGGGTGGGAAAGTGGAGTTGAAGTCGAAGATCAGCCATGATCTCATTGAATGACGGAGCCGGCTCAAAGGGCCATATGGCCTACTCCTGCTCTTAATTCTTATGTTCTTGTGTGTCCCACCACCCACCCCCACTTCACCCCACGCCTTCAGCCACCTAGGCCTATCGCTCTGTAATTACCTCCCTAAACCCCTCTGTTTCTGTACCTCCCTCTCTTCCTTGAAGACCCTCCTTCAAACCTACCTTTTTCACCAGGCTTTTGGTCACCCTTCCTAATAGCCCTTCCTTGTTTTGATTATACCTCTGTGAAGTGCCTTCAGATGTTTTTCTGCATTAAAGGCGACATATAAATACAAGTTGTTGTTGTGGTTATACTAAATTAGAAATAATTTTTGTTCATAATTGTTTTTTTTTTTGCTCACCAACTCCATAAATATCTTGCTTATCTACAATTCTTCACAAGTTTGACAGATTTACTCTGAAGATTGCAGACAGCCTTTTTTCTTTTTGAAAGTTTAGATTAGCTGCTTAATTTGAAGAAGGTGAGCTGGTAAATATCTTCACAACAGATTTGTGAATTTTAAGGACAATCTGCTGAATTCAAAGAGCTGCTAATCACTAGACATTCTGAACAACTCAGACAGCATGTTTGTATTTGAATTAAGTAGTTTGGCTGTTCCCACAAGTAACTGTCCAGCAAGCAATTGACTAGAAGTGTCAACAATATATTATATTAAGCTGGGTCATGATTTCTGCGCGTGAAGCTGAACCACTCCCCCCCCTTCCTTTTTAAACTTTTCAAATGTTTCATCATCATCCAGATTGCTCTCGTTAAAGTTACTAACAATTGTAACTATAACCACAGTACACTATCTCTCCTCTGACTCTCTGCAGTGTGTGACATACGGAGAGAGTTTAACCCTACCCGCCCAACTGAAAGGGGGTGGATGGGCAGTTAAAACCCCACGTGTCACTTACCCGCCCCGGAGCTGACCTTCAGCAAATTTCACCTGCCCAACTGAGCAGGCAGAGAGGGCACCCACCCAAAGTCAGCAGGGTCCTCTTTACCACATGCATGTTCGGTCCTGTTAACACCGGCAATGTGGCTCCATTTACTGCCAGGTGTCCAAACATGCCCGCCTGATTCAGGGGCTAGGCCTCCTTTTAATATGGAAATCGGACCCCGATTTTAGGTAGGAACTGGTCAGAGCCTGCGTAGTGCATGGGCGATGAAACATAGAAACATAGAAACATAGAAGATAGGAGCAGGAGTAGGCCATTCGGCCCCTCGAGCCTGCTCCACCATTCAATAAGATCATGGCTGATCATCCAAATTCAGTACCCTGTTCCTGCCTTCCCTCCATATCCCTTGATCCCTTAGCCTTAAGAAATATATCCAACTCCTTCTTGAATATATTTAATGAATTGGCCTCTACTGCCTTCTGTGGTAGAGAATTCCACAGGTTCACCACTCTCTGGGTGAAGAAATTCCTCCTCATCTCTGTCCTAAATGGCTTACCCCTTACCCTTAGACTGTGACCCCTAGTTCTGGACTCCCCGACCATCGGGAACATCCTTCCAGCATCTAGTCTGTCTAGTGCTGTTAGAATTTTATAAGTTTCGATGAGATCCCCTCTCATTCTTCTAAACTCCAGAGAGTACAAGCCCAATCGACCCAATCTCTCCTCATACGTTATTCATGTCATCCCAGATATCAGCCTGGTGAATCTTCGCTGCACTCCTTCCATGGCAAGAACATCCTTCCTCAGATAAGGCGACCAAAACTGCACACAATACTCAAGATGTGGTCTCACCAAGGCCCTGTACAACTGCAGCAAGACATCCTTGTTCCTGTACTCAAACCCTCTCGCTGCGAAGGCCAACATATCGTTTGCCTTCTTAACCGCCTGCTGCACCTGCATGCTTACTTTCAGCGACTGGTGCACAAGGACGCCCAGGTCTCGTTGCACTTCCCCTTCTCCCAATCTATTGCCATTCAGATAATAATCTGCCTTCCTGTTTTTGACACCAAAGTGGATAACCTCGCATTTATCCACGTTATATTGCATCTGCCATGCTTCTGCCCAATCACCCAACCTGTCCAAATCATACTGGAGTTTCTCAGCATCCTCCTCACAGCACACACGCCCACCCAGCTTTGTGTCATCTGCAAACTTGGAGATATTACATCTAGTTCCCTCGCCCAGATCATTAATATATATTGTGAATAGCTGGGGTCCAAGGACCGATCCCTGCGGTACCCCACTAGTCACTGCCGTTTATTCCAACTCTTAGCTTTCTGTCTGCCAACCAGTTCTCTATCCAAGTCAATACCTTGCCCCCAATCCCATGTGCCTTAATTTTACACGCTAATCTCTTATGCGGGACCTTATCAAAACCCTTTTGAAAATCCAAATACACCACATCCACTGGTTCTCCCTTATCTATTTTACCAGTTACATTTTACCAGGATGTAGATTATCAGGCCCTGGGGATTTATCGGCCCTCAATCCCATCAATTTCCCTAACACCATTTCCCTACAAATACTGATTTCTATCAGTTCCTCCCTTTCATTAGACCCTATGTTCCCTGACATCTTTGGGAAGTTATTTGTGTCCTCCTTTGTGAAGACAGAACCAAAGTATGTATTTAATTGGTCAGCCATTTCTTTGTTCCCCATTATAAATTCCACTGATTCTGACTGCAAGGGACCTATGTTTGACTTCACCAATCTTTTTCTCTTCACATATCTATAAAAGCTTTTACAGTCAGTTTTTATGTTCCGTGTAAGCTTACTCTCATACTCTATTTTCCCCCTCTTAATTAATCCCTTTGTCCTCCTTTGTTGGATCCTAAACTGCTCCCAATTCTCAGGTTTACTGCTTTTTCTGGCCAATTTAATGTCCTCTCCTTGGATCTTATGCTATCCCTAATTTCCCTTGTTAGCCACGGTTCAGTCACCTTTTTTGTTTTATTTTTATGCCAAACTGGGTTGAACAAATTCTGTAGTTCATCCATGCAATCTTTGAATGTTTGCCATTGCCCATCCACCGTCAACCCTTTGAGTGACATTCCCCAATCAATCCTACCCAACTTGCACCTCATACCATCATAGTCTCCTTTATTTAAATTTAGGACCTTAGTCTCTGAGTCAACTATTTCACTCTCCATCTTAATGAAGAATTCTATCATATTATGATCGCTCCGACCCAAGGGGCCTCGCACAACAAGATTGCTAATTAATCCTTTCTCATTACATAATACCCAATCTAAGATGGCCTGATCTCTAGTTGGTTCCTTGACATATTGGTCCAGGAAACCAGGAATTCCTCCTCCACAGTATTGTTACTAATTTGGTTAGCCCAATCTATATGTAGATTAAAGTCACCCATGATAACTGCTGTGCCCTTATTGCACGCTTCTCTAATTTCCTGTTTACAGCCATCCCCGACCTCCGCATTACTGTTTGGAGGTCTATATACCACTCCCACTAACGTTTTCTGCCCCTTGGTATTTCTCAGTTCTACCCATACAGATTCCACAGCATCAGAGCTAATATCTTTCCTTTCAATTGTGTTAATCCCCTCTTTAACCAGCAATGCTACCCCACCTCCTTTTCCTTTTTACCTATCTTTCCTGAATATTGAATACCCCGGATGTTGAGTTCCCAGCCTTGGCCACCCTGGAGCCATGTTCCGTAATCCCAATCATATCATATTTGTTTACCTCTATTTGCGCAGCTAATTCTTCCACCTTATTACAAATGCTCCTCGCATTAAGACACAAAGCCTTCAGGCTTGTTTTTTTAATGCTTTTAGATCTTTTAGACTTATTATTTAATGTGGCCATGTTTGATTTAAACCCTTGATTTCTCTGCCTGTCACTTTTGTTTTTCTCCTTCCTATCTTTTGCTTTTATCCTTGTTTCCCTTTCCACTGTCTCTCTGCTCAGGTTCCCAACCCCCTGCCATTTTAGTTTAAACCCTCCCCCAGAGCACTAGCAAACACTCCCCCTAGGACATCGGTCCCGGTCCTGTCCAGGTTCAAACCGTCTGGTTTTAACTGGTCCCACCTCCCCCAGAACCGGTTCCAATGCCCCAGGAATTTGAATCCCTCCCCCTTGCACCATTCCTCTAGCCATGTGTTCATCTGAAATATCCTTCTATTTCTACTCTGACTAGCACGTGGCACTGGTAGCAATCCTGAGATTACTACCTTTGAGGTCCTATTTTTTAATTTACCTCCTAACTCCCTATATTCAGCTTTTAGGACCTCATCCCGGTTTTTACCTATATCGTTGGTACCTATATGTACCACGACAACTGGCTGTTCACCCTCCCCTTCCAAAATGTTCTGCAGCCGCTCTGAGACATCCTTGACCCTTGCACCAGGGAGGCAACACACCATCCTGGAGTCTCGTTTGCGGCCGCAGAAACGCCTATCTATTCCCCTTACAATAGAATCCCCTATTACTATAGCTCTCTCCCTCTTTTTCCTCCCGTCCTGTGCAGCAGAGCCACCCCTGGTGCCAGGAAGTTGGCTGCTGCTGCCTTCCCCTGGTAAGCCATCCTCCCCATCAGTATCGAAGGAGAAGAGGCCCAACTAAAGGTTAAGTTTTCAATTATTGTTGTGGGCCTGAGAGGAGCACGTTTGCTACTCCAGGGCCTACAAAAATAATCTGGTCGGCTGCCGCCCTGGACCTCCCACCCTCTGCGATCGCGACCCCTTCCGCAGCTCTGGCCTGATTTTCAGTGTTCAATCTGGCGAGCTGCTTTGGAATGCCTGTTTGGCTCCCTGTAGCTCACCTGATGAATTTAAGTGACGCTGCAGCCTCTAAATGATGGGAGCCTTTTTGCCGCTGGAATAGGCGACCTAGCAAAAGTCAAATCTACCTCATTGAGTGATAAGGTAGATAGGTGGGGCTCCTCTACGCTTAGGCCAAATGACTTTTTCCAGTTCCTAAAAATTCTTCATGTTCTTAAAGTGGCCATTGTATTAGAGAATGAACAAAAGATTGTAATGGAAAAGCCCTTGCACTCCTGATATGGTGAATGTCTAATAGAAAGAAAGACTTGCATTTATATAGCGCCTTTAACAACCTCAGAACATCCCAAAGCGCTTTACAGCCAAAGAAGTACTTTTGAAGTGCAGTCACTGTTGTAATTTAGGTACATTATGTGGGACTGATGCCTCCCCAGAGGGAGAAGATAATCAGAGCATGTGTCAATCCATGCTGCTGTCAAACAGCTCCCAGCAGCTGCGTCAAGTGCAGTTTTGGCAGAGGCCTGTGAGCAAGTCTCCTACACCCCCTGCCCGTCCCCTTGGTCTGGGAATGTTGATTGACGTCTAGGGCCATAAAGATTGTAAAGAAAATTAATGGACAAATGTTTTGGGGCTCATTTTTTTGACTTGTGTTTTCGTTCCAGATCCTGCAGTTCTTTTTATAATATATTGTTTAGCTGAACCTCTCTCTCATTTTTAACATTCTTCAAATGACACAAATTCAACACCACAATTAATAAAAAGAAAGTGTGTTAAAAAGTGTGCAATTTGCACCTAGTTGTGGGGCCCACCAGGAGGCCTCTTTGCAATATAAAACATTGTGAAATTTTCACATGTGTGAGGAGAAAAAAACCCAGCGTAATCACCCTGTGCAGTCTTTGCAGCCACCACAGGGGCTTGGGATGTCAACATTGCATCCTGATAAATGCATCACTATTTTGCCAAGAAAGTTTCTGTCAGCATCAGGAATTCCACATAATGGGAGTCAATGGGAATGTTTTTTTTGTAATTTTATGCTTGAACGTGTTCAGGTCTGGCTTTCTTTAGACTAACTCTTCAAAACGATCTTCCCTCTGGAGTCTGGAACTGAACAGACTGCAAAGAAAAAGTGTAGTGTATGTAACCGTTCCACCTTTAAGAGAACTATTTTAAGGGTTGCACTACTTTATCTTGGCTGCTGTATGCTGTAATACCGGTGGTGACCACACCGGTATATAAGTGCTGTGTAATGATTTATTGGGCAGTTTCCGCCCTGACCTTCGACTAGTAAAGACCTGTTAAAATTTACTCTTGTGGTCTGTGTAATACTTCTTATTATAACACACAGACTTAACAGTGGCAACGAGTACGATCTTACCCTGCAGCAGAGATACATCGAAGGCAGTTGACGGGCGTCGAGAAGAGACATCCGCCCTCATCATTCTGCTGAGAGAAGACTCGGGTCTGCAGAGCAAAGGAAGAATTCTGACACGAAGCCTTCCATCAGCAACAGGCAGTGATCATCCCTTCTATCACGGTGGTGGGTAAGCCGATCAGCGACGAGCAGCAAGTCGGCCACGTTGGCTGTGAAGTAGGGGAGGGAAAAACGGAGGATATAAGGGCGGAGAACTCGACCACGGCCGGGGAAAGGAGCCGGACAGAAGTCGGGGCCAGAGGCACTGAGACTGGGGCAGCGTAAGGCACGGAAGCCGCGGTGAATGCAAACGCAGCCGGTGTGAGAGACCGGGCTACAAGCGGCTGGGAGACGCAACAGCGTCGAGAGAGAGCTTGACCGCGACCGGTGAAAAAGGCCGGGCAGCTACCGAGGCGTGAGGCGCAGCGACCGGGACAGCGTAAGGCGCGGGAGAAAATAGCGGGCTGGGAGACGCAACAGCGTCGAGAGAGAGCTTGGCCACGACCGGTGAAAAAGGCCGGGCAGCTACCGAGGCCGCGAGGCGCAGCGACCGGGACAGCCTAAGCGCGGGAGAAAATAATTTTAAAAAAAAACCGCAGAGAACTCAGCCGCAGCCAGGGGGGAAAGGACCGGACTGCAAGAGGGGCTGGGAGGCACGATTTGAAAACCGCTGGGGAGGGCGAACGCAGCAATACGGCAATCGCCATTACAGCCAGCGGGGGAGAAAGGCAAACGCGGGAAGCCGCCATTTTCGTAGGCGGGGGAAGAAGACGAGCGCGGGAAGCCGCCATTTTCATAGGCGGGGGAAGAAGACGAGCGCGGGAAACCGCCATTTTGAAAAAAAAAATAAAAGAAAAATTTCTTTTTGTCTCTCAAGAAGATTTCGAGGATGCCTAAGCGTGGTAACATCAACGATTTCGATCCCGATGTTGAAGATTGGGCCACGTATGTAGAACGCATAGAGATATATTGTAAGGCAAATAAAATATCAAATGAAGATAAAGCACTAACCTTACTAAACTCAATGGGTGCGAAGACATACGGGCTATTGAAGCATCTTCTATCACCAGCTAAACCGGCGGATCAGACTTTCGCTAATATTGTTGCTGTCCTGAAGAATCATTTGAATCCCACACCGCTGATGTTAGCGGAACGATTTAAATTTTATGCGAGAACGCAACTGAAAGAGGAAAGCAACGCGGAGTATTTAATTGAACTGCGTAAGCTAGCGAAATACTGTCAGTTTGGGGAAAGACTGACAGAGGCACTGAGAGACAAATTCGGGTGTGGATTGTCGAAAGAAGGAACACAAAAGCGGTTGCTTGAAGAGAATGATCTTACACTTGATAAGGCTGTCACTGTTGCAGCATCGCACGAAGCCGCAGCGAGAGGCACAGCGGAAATGCAGCTGAAGGCAGCGGTACTCAGCGTAGATCAAATGGCTTTGGGTACAACGAAATGTTATCGTTGTGGAAAGACAACCCACGATCAGAACCAATGCTGGTTTAAAAACCAGGGATGTAGAAAATGTGGCAAGCTTGGTCACATAGCTAAAGTATGCCGGTCAAGAAAGAAGACCAGCAACAAAAAGCCACCGCAGGAAAAGTGCAGAAAGGTACATAAGGTGGCTGAGAAGAGTTCGGATGAACAGAATTCGGATTCAGACTCCAACAGCAAGGAACTGGGTAGTCTGAGAATTCACAATGTGAGTAAGGAAGCTGACCGACAAACTATCTGGGTCACACTGCAGATAGCAGGAGTCCAAATGAAGATGGAATTGGACACCGGATCGGCGTTGACGGTCATGAATAAGCAAGATTACAAAAGGTTATTCACACATATTCCCCTACGGGATACGGAGATAGTATTGCAGACATACACGGGGCAAAGAGTATACCCCATCGGAAAGATAAAAGTCAAGGTGAGACACAAGGGCGAAGAACACCAAGGAATGGACATATATGTACTACCTAAGGGAGGTCCACCACTTCTGGGACGGGAGTGGATCAGGAAAATAAATATGGACTGGCACTCCCTAAAAGCAATAACGGTAGATTCCGGGAAAAACAAAGTTGTCAAACCTGCACGATTGTCCAGAATATTGGATGAGGGCATATGCTGCAGTGACAGTGACAAAGCAGAGAGTGAGAACTCGGTGAAGACAATCAGCTCAGAATCTGGTACTGATGATGGTAAGACCAGCCCATGTGCAAAAGACAAGTCTAAAATGGACTTGCAGACTAATGATGGAAAAACGAAGGAGTGCATAAATGCTTCAGGAGAGAACCAAGTATCAGAACAGAATTCCACTGAACAACAACAACATAGTTTGACAGAGAATTCTGCGTCTGTCCAGTCTACCGACATGCACATTTCTGAGGAACACCGGGCTCGAACTCAACTCAATTTCAAACTACAACAGCAATTAGAACAAATGATTCGCCGTTTTGAGCAAGAGATGAATGCAAAGAAAAAGTTCTTTGACACAGAGTTGGAGAATCTGGGAAGACAGCAGAAGCAGCTGATTGAGAAAATGAATCAGGAACACACAAACCGTCTGCGCGATGAGGTCAAACGAATCAAAGCTGAGCAAGAAAGGGAATATGTCAAATTCATCGATCAGTTGAAAGCTAAGAAGAAAGAGCACCCTTTTGTGAGCAGTGTCAGCAGTAATAAGCCACTCAGGAATTTGGTGGCAGAGGCAAAAGCTGAAGTGATGGAGGAAATAGATGACAATAGAGAAGAAGCAGAAGATGATGACTCATCTGAACCATTATCACCCCTACCAGGTCACGCAGGTGGTCCCTCCGAACTGAGCCAAATCAGTCTGGAAGTAGAAAAACTTCCCAAGGTACTCGAGCCTTTAGAGGTCAGCAATGCTGGTTCTGAAGTTACGAAAGTTCAAGCTGTTAAGTCCAGTGAAGGACTATTAGATGAGTCACCCCAGCAACAAGAACCTACTACACCACCGAAAACTACTACACCACCGAGGCGTTATCCGGACCGAGTCAGGAGGCGCAGGAGGCGCCGCCTCAGAGACTGAATCTGTGAACTGTTTTTACATGAAGTTGTGTATATATGTTATGATGTTATGTTTAATGGGGAATATATACGGTTAAGCTAAAAAGGGAGGATTGTAGTGTATGTAACCGTTCCACCTTTAAGAGAACTATTTTAAGGGTTGCACTACTTTATCTTGGCTGCTGTATACTGTAATACTGGTGGTGACCACACCGGTATATAAGTGCTGTGTAATGATTTATTGGGCAGTTCCGCCCGGACCTTCGACTAGTAAAGACCTGTTAAAATTTACTCTTGTGGTCTGTGTAATAATTCTCATTATAACACACAGACTTAACAGAAAGAGTGATGTGATTTGTGCAGCTGGTGAATGAAACTTGTTATTATGGTAAGGTGGGATTCATATCAGGAATGGAGCCGGGCTTCAAGCTGTGCCCAGACTGGGAAAGCCAGAACAGGAAACGGTTCCTTTCTCCCCCATTTTGTATATTGTTTTCTACAACTCTTTAGATCATCATTCATGCTGCATTCTCTGAAGTAGAGGGCAGGCAGAGGGAACCTATTCTCAGAACTGTGCCAATGTGAATGGGAAGCTGGCTGTTAGGATGTGTGCAAAAAGCTACAAAGCTTAGCTGACCCTCCCAGTGTACTTCTCTTCTGTCCTCTCTCATCTGTCTCTATTTTGATGTTAGTGTCTCATCTGAACTCACTGGGGGCAATTTTCGAATAGGTCTCAAAATAGGAGCCAGCGCTTCTACTCGAAACAGGTAGGAACCTCATTTCAATGCGTAAATTGGAGTGCTACACTGTATTTAAGACATTGATGAAATTTTGGTCTTCCGCTCACGCCGTATATGCTCCGCTCACTCCATATATGCTCAGCTCACTCTGCGCTGGCTCTGTTCACTCCTTGCACAGTCCGCTCACTCCATACATGCTCAGCTCACTCTGCGCTGGCTCTGTTCACTCCTTGCACAGTCCGCTCACTCTATACATGCTCAGTTCACTCTGCACCGGCTCTGTTCACTCCTTGCACAGTCCGCTCACTCCATACATGCTCAGTTCACTCTGCACCAGCTCTGTTCAATCCTTGCACAGTCCGCTCACTCCATACATGCTCAGCTCACTCTGCGCCGGTTCTGTTCAATCCTTGCACAGTCCGCTCACTCCATACATGCTCAGCTCACTCTGCGCCGGTTCTGTTCACTCCTTCCACAGTCCGCTCACTCCATACATGCTCAGTTCACTCTGCGACGGTTCTGTTCACTCCTTGCACAGTCCGCTCACTCCATACATGCTCAGCTCACTCTGCGCCGGTTCTGTTCACTCCTTGCACAGTCTGCTCACTCCATACATGCTCAGTTCACTCTGCGCCGGCTCTGTTCACTCCTTGCACAGTCCGCTCACTCCATACATGCTCAGTTCACTCTGCGCCGGCTCTGTTCACTCCTTGCACAGTCCGCTCACTCCATACATGGTCAGTTCACTCTGCGCCGGCTCTGTTCACTCCTTGCACAGTCCGCTCACTCCATACATGCTCAGCTCGCTCAGCACAGGCTCTGTTCACTCCTTGCACAGTCCGCTCACTCCATACATGCTCAGCTCACTCTGCACCAGCTCTGTTCACTCCTTGCACAGTCCGCTCACTCCATACATGCTCAGCTCACTCTGCACCAGCTCTGTTCACTCCTTGCACAGTCCGCTCACTCCATACATGCTCAGCTCACTCTGCACCGGCTCTGTTCACTCCTTGCACAGTCCGCTCACTCCATACATGCTCAGCTCACTCTGCGCCGGCTCTGTTCACTCCTTGCACAGTCCGCTCACTCCATACATGCTCAGCTCACTCTGCGCCGGCTCTGTTCACTCCTTGCACAGTCCGCTCACTCCATACATGCTCAGCTCACTCTGCGCCGGCTCTGTTCACTCCTTGCACAGTCCGCTCACTCCATACATGCTCAGCTCACTCTGCGCCGGCTCTGTTCACTCCTTGCACAGTCCGCTCACTCCATACATGCTCAGTTCACTCTGCGCCGGTTCTGTTCACTCCTTGCACAGTCCGCTCACTCCATACATGCTCAGCTCACTCTGCACCAGCTCTGTTCACTCCTTGCACAGTCCGCTCACTCCATACATGCTCAGCTCACTCTGCGCCGGCTCTGTTCACTCCTTGCACAGTCCGCTCACTCCATACATGCTCAGCTCACTCTGCGCCGGCTCTGTTCACTCCTTGCACAGTCCGCTCACTCCATACATGCTCAGCTCACTCTGCGCCGGCTATGTTCACTCCTTGCACAGTCTGCTCACTCCATACATGCTCAGTTCACTCTGCGCCGGCTCTGTTCACTCCTTGCACAGTCCGCTCACTCCATACATGCTCAGCTCACTCTGCGCTGGCTCTGTTCACTCCTTGCACAGTCCGCTCACTACATACATGCTCAGCTCACTCTGCACCGGCTCTGTTCACTCCTTGCACAGTCCGCTCACTCCATACATGCTCAGCTCACTCTGCACCGGCTCTGTTCACTCCTTGCACAGTCCGCTCACTCCATACATGCTCAGCTCACTCTGCGCTGGCTCTGTTCACTCCTTGCACAGTCCGCTCACTACATACATGCTCAGCTCACTCTGCACCGGTTCTGTTCACTCCTTGTGCAGTCCGCTCACTCCATACATGCTCAGCTCACTCTGCACCGGCTCTGTTCACTCCTTGCACAGTCCGCTCACTCCATACATGCTCAGCTCACTCTGCACCAGCTCTGTTCACTCCTTGCACAGTCCGCTCACTCCATACATGCTCAGCTCACTCTGCGCTGGCTCTGTTCACTCCTTGCACAGTCCGCTCACTCCATACATGCTCAGCTCACTCTGCACCGGCTCTGTTCACTCCTTGCACAGTCCGCTCACTCCATACATGCTCAGCTCACTCTGCACCGGCTCTGTTCACTCCTTGCACAGTCCGCTCACTCCATACATGCTCAGCTCACTCTGCACCGGCTCTGTTCACTCCTTGCACAGTCCGCTCACTCCATACATGCTCAGCTCACTCTGTACCGGCTCTGTTCACTCCTTGCACAGTCCGCTCACTCCATACATGCTCATCTCACTCTGCGCCGGCTCTGTTCACTCCTTGCACAGTTCGCTCACTCCATACATGCTCATCTCACTCTGCGCTGGCTCTGTTCACTCCTTGCACAGTCCGCTCACTCCATACATGCTCATCTCACTCTGCGCCGGCTCTGTTCACTCCTTGCACAGTCCGCTCACTCCATACATGCTCAGTTCACTCTGCACCAGCTCTGTTCACTCCTTGCACAGTCCGCTCACTCCATATATGCTCAGTTCACTCTGCGCCGGTTCTGTTCACTCCTTGCACAGTCCGCTCACTCCATACATGCTCAGCTCACTCTGCGCCGGCTCTGTTCACTCCTTGCACAGTCCGCTCACTCCATACATGCTCAGCTCACTCTGCGCCGGCTCTGTTCACTCCTTGCACAGTCCGCTCACTCCATACATGCTCAGCTCACTCTGCACCGGCTCTGTTCACTCCTTGCACAGTCCGCTCACTCCATACATGCTCAGCTCACTCTGCACCAGCTCTGTTCACTCCTTGCACAGTCCGCTCACTCCATACATGCTCAGCTCACTCTGCACCAGCTCTGTTCACTCCTTGCACAGTCCGCTCACTCCATACATGCTCAGCTCACTCTGCACCAGCTCTGTTCACTCCTTGCACAGTCCGCTCACTCCATTCATGCTCAGCTCACTCTGCACCAGCTCTGTTCACTCCTTGCACAGTCCGCTCACTCCATACATGCTCAGCTCACTCTGCACCAGCTCTGTTCACTCCTTGCACAGTCCGCTCACTCCATACATGCTCAGTTCACTCTGCACCAGCTCTGTTCACTCCTTGCACAGTCCGCTCACTCCATACATGCTCAGTTCACTCTGCACCAGCTCTGTTCACTCCTTGCACAGTCCGCTCACTCCATACATGATCAGTTCACTCTGCACCAGCTCTGTTCACTCCTTGCACAGTCCGCTCACTCCATACATGCTCAGCTCACTCTGCGCCGGCTCTGTTCACTCCTTGCACAGTCCGCTCACTCCATACATGCTCAGTTCACTCTGCACCAGCTCTGTTCACTCCTTGCACAGTCCGCTCACTCCATACATGCTCAGTTCACTCTGCACCAGCTCTGTTCACTCCTTGCACAGTCCACTCACTCCATTCATGCTCAGCTCACTCTGCGCCGGCTCTGTTCACTCCTTGCACAGTCCGCTCACTCCATACATGCTCAGCTCACTCTGCGCCAGCTCTGTTCACTCCTTGCACAGTCCGCTCACTCCATACATGCTCAGCTCACTCTGCGCCGGCTCTGTTCACTCCTTGCACAGTCCGCTCACTCCATACATGCTCAGCTCACTCTGCACCGGCTCTGTTCACTCCTTGCACAGTCCGCTCACTCCATACATGCTCAGCTCACTCTGCACCGGCTCTGTTCACTCCTTGCACAGTCCGCTCACTCCATTCATGCTCAGCTCACTCTGCACCGGCTCTGTTCACTCCTTGCGCAGTCCGCTCACTCCATTCATGCTCAGCTCACTCTGCACCGGCTCTGTTCACTCCTTGCACAGTCCACTCACTCCATTCATGCTCAGCTCACTCTGTGCCAGCTCTGTTCACTCCTTGCACAGTCCACTCGCTCCATACATGCTCAGCTCACTCTGCACCTGTTCTGTTCACTCCTTGCACAGTCCGCTCACTCCATATATGCTCAGTTCACTCTGCGATGGCTCTGTTCACTCCTTGCACAGTCCGCTCACTCCATACATGCTCAGCTCACTCTGCGTCGGTTCTGTTCACTCCTTGTACAATCCGCTCACTCCATACATGCTCAGTTCACTCTGCGTCGGTTCTGTTCACTCCTTGTACAATCCGCTCATGCCATACCTCTCTTAGGCAGTCCCTCGGAACCGAGGATGACTTGCTTCCACATTAAAAATGAGCTCGCAGGTGACTGATGAGTCCAATGCGGGACCTACAGTCTCTGTCACAGGTGGGGCAGATGGTGGTTGAAGGGGCGAGTGGGTGAGGTGCTTGGGTTAATGTGCGCTCCTTGTGCTGCCTGCACTGGGCTTCCAGTTGCTCCTGGTGAAGAGACTCGAGGTGTTCGGTGCCTTCCCGGATGCTTCTCCTCCACTTTGTGCAGTCTTGGGCCAGGGATTCCCAGGTGTCGGTGGGGATGTTACACTCTTTCAAGGAGGCTTTGAGGGTGTCCTTGAAGCATTTCCTCTGCCCACCCGGGGCTCTCTTGCCGTGCCAGAGCTCTGAGTAGAGCGCTTGTTTTGGGAGTCTCGTATCGGGCATGCGGACGATGTGACCCGCCCATTGGAGCTGATTGAGCGTGGTCAAAGCTTCGATGCTGGGGATGCTGGCCTGAGGAAGAACACTGACGTTGATGCGCCTATCCTGCCAATGGATTTGCAGGATCTTGTGGAGGCAGCGTTGGTGGTACCTCTCCAGTGCTTTGAGGTGCCTGCTGTACATGGTCCATGTCTCTGAGGCATACAGCAGGGCGGGTATTACTGCTGCTCTGTAGATCATGAGCTTAGTGCCGGGTTTGAGGTCCTGGTCTTCAAACACTCGCTTCCTCAGGCGACCGAAGGCTGCACTGGCACACTGAAGGCGGTGTTGGACTTCGTCGTCAACGTCTGCCCTTGTTGACAGTAGGCTCCCGAGGTAAGGAAAGTGGTCCACATTGTCCAAGGCCTTGTCGTGGATTTTGATAATCGGGGGGCAGTACTCTGTTCACTTCTTGCACAGTCTGCTCATGCCGTATATGCTCAGTTCACTCTGCGCCAGCTCTGTTCACTCCTCGTACAGTCCACTCATGCCATATATGCTCAGTTCACTCTGCGCCAGCTCTGTTCACTCCTTGCACAGTCCACTCATGCGATATACGCTTTGCTCACTCCTCGCATGGTCCGCTCACTCCACACAAATTCTGCTTATTCTGCACAGGCTCCGCTCACTCCATACACGGCCTGCTCATTCCGCACAGTGGAACCGAGCACCGAGTGTCCAAACTAGTGGTCCTCCTTAAAATTGGCTACCTTGCCTACCCAGTGCTTTGCTAATAATTACTACATTAGCTTTGCTCCCCTCCTTAAAAAGGACCACATGCAGCCGCTCCAAAAAAGTTTAAAATCAGCTTTGCTAATGATTTTTGTGGGGCCAGGAGATACCTCTACCACCCTTAATACCCCACTTCCAGCTCAACTCCACAGAGGAACTGCTGGACTCCCCCACTGCCCCGGCCCCACTTCAGCACTGGTCCCTGCATATATTGTTGGAATGAGGCGTGACCATGAAAATGGTTCAGACCTCTTGTGAAAGACTTCAGGTGGGTGACCCGATCCCTCCACCCACCTCCCTTGTAATGTGTGCCGAAAATGAAAATTAGCTACAGTGTCTCTGTATAATTAGGGAAAAATTGGGTTGCTTTGCGCCTCCTGTTAACATAAAGCCGCTATTGCCCAGGCACGGTGCCGCTAACACCTCCCGCAAAATTCAGTGGGAGGTTAGCGGTGGCAGTAGCCAGTAGCGCTCCGCAGCGTTGTGCCTCCGGTGATGACATCATCGCCGTGTGCAGCACCCCAGCCGCAAACTTCGGTCGCACACCCTGGCCTATCGCCGGACGGTATGTCCGACAGGGTCAGGGGGCATTTTTGTAGCCACGGTGGCGCTATTTAAAGGGCAGGTGTAGGGCGGCCATTTTTTTTGGCCGCCTGTCAGCACCTGCACCCTTCCCCTTTCTTATTCGGGGAGCCGGCTGCGATCGCTCAGCCCGGCACTCCTTCTGAGTGCCGTTTTCCCGGCACCCCACTCCCCGGTGGTTCAGCAGGGCCCCGGTGCATGCAGCAATAGGCCCCTTCCCATTAATCAGGGGAGGGTGGCCTGTAATACTGCGGCACTACGTGCTGACGCGCATGACGCTGTTACACGTAGTGCCGCGATATTCACTTGTAGCGCCCCATGAATGAGCGGGAGCGATTCCAGTAGTGCCCTGCTTCCTGCTTGGGGCGCTACCATTACATTTACGGAGCAGGGGTGCTAACTTTTTCAGGTCACTAAAAGTAGCATCCCGGTGAAGTTAACGCCCCAAAGGGGGCGTCACTGAATGTTTCCCCTCAGTGCCTTGCTAATTATTACTACCTCAGCTTTTCTCTCCCCTGATTAATGCTCATCCTGATCTGTGCTTTCCGCTTCACCTTTCCTCATTGCCTTGTCTGTTTTTGCTGCTTCATCTGTTCTCAACAACTCACCTCTGCTCCCGACCACATCTCTGCTCACTGACTCCTATGTCCCCAGCTTTTCCCTATGCAGTCCTTCAGTTGAGTCACTGATTACTCAGTCTAAGATTTGGAACACACCTGGCCAGCAATTGCCTGTATCCAAGCCCCCATGACAGCAAGTTAGTGCATTAGTGCACTTCACCACTGGACCGCCTTCAGTACTTTGTACTTTTGTTACATGTTGCATGTGATGAAATATACCATTCATCACTCATCGGTATTCTCTGCCTGTGACTGTGGTTTGGTTTCAGTTTCATTTCCCTTACCTCAGTTCCGTTTCCTCACCATTGTATTGTATTGTGTGTAGGGCTCCGCCCATACCTGGCCCCTATGTAAGCAGGCCCAGCCTGCCTCACATCCAGTACAGCAGACCTCTGGATGGAAGATACCTCTCCACTGTGTGTTACCTTCTAAGTTAATAAAAGCCTTGTTTTGTTCCGCTAACATTGAGTCTCGGATTTATTGAGGCACATCATTGCAGATGTTTCCATGGTAAGTAGTTATTATTTTCTTTGTTGTAAGTAAGCAATGTGATGAACAGAAACCATTATCAATAATATATAATCTTGCAGTTTCCATTTTATACTTTCTGGGAGTAGACTTAAACACAGAAAGCTTAACGAGCTTGTGCTGTAATGCAGCATGTCATGTAGCGATAGGAGACTGTGATTGATCACACCATCAGCTCCTGCTCTCAGCAATTTCACCGTAGGCAGCTCTTGAATAGAAGGCAGGCACATTTGCACAGGGACAATTAAAGGGAGAGCCATCCTGTAATACGCTTATGGACCTCCTAGTAGCCAATTACAGAACAACATTGGCACAGCCCTTCCCAAACTCCTTGCCAGGCACAATACATGGCACAGTGGGAACAGGGAATGGGAAAGCAAGAACATTATGAAAACAAGAAAAAAGAAGCCATTTTTCTTTGAGAGAATACTGACAATCCCCCAACAAATTTTCCCTCACAACTGCTAGAGAACACTTTGTAGAACTGGTAGCCCGACTGGAGTATGTGTTGTATTTGCGTGTGTGAGAGACATAAATAAATAAATGTGCATATGTTTGTTTTGCTAAAGTGTAATGTGTTTAATTGTGATATGCATGCACATGTATGTATATGTGTGATTTGTCAATGCAAATATGATTATTAGTGCGTGTGAGCAGGTGGCAAGTGTGTATATGCTTATAAATGTATGTCAGGGTGTGTGGGTGCATTTGTATATGTTTGATATATGTGTCATATGTGTAGAATGTGTAACTGGGTATGACTGTGTGTTACGGGTTATATATGTGTATGTGTGCGATGTTGTCTGTGTGTGCACTGTATGTCTATTTCTCGTACATGTATTTATATATGTGTATATATGTACTTATATGTATTTCATACATGACTGAAATATGACATTGCAATGATAGCGAATGATAGGTGTCTTATACTCGCTGTATTTTAGTAGTACTTTATTCTGAAATAAATGAAAACTGCAGTCCTCATCTCCCACTGAGCAAAATGCACTTCAGTTTTCATTCCTGTTTTGATTTACTGCCCTGCCACTGTCAGCTCTCAGATTTATTTTCCAGGATTTGTTCTGACTCTGTATCTCACTGTAGCCCTCATGTGGAGATGGCTCCAAGCGTTTCTCACATTTCTGCATTTCCTTATTCTCTTCCATCTGTTCCACATAAACAGATTTCACACTACAACTGCTGTTCCTGTATTTATTTTTTGTCTCATTGCCATTTGAAAGCAGAACTCTGTGCACAGAAAGTTTAACCAAATGACTCCATTATCCCCTATTCCTTTGGCAAGTAGAAATCGTTGAGTTAGAGGATTAACGTTCCTTACTAAAAGTTCTCTACGGGCTTGGAATGTCCTACAGGATCCAATTACATACTACAGTGCAGAGCAAAAATCCTGTCAAATCTCCAACTTTTTTTTGTAGGGTAATATAGAAAATAAAATCTGAATATTCAATCTGCACATTCCTATAGGATCCTATAAAAGGTCTTTGATTCTGATGATTCAGCTTATAAATTTTATAAGATGTCTGTTTTAGAGAGATTTATTTATGATACAATCCAACATCTAAATCAAATCTCCCCAAATACATACAGATATGTAAAATCTATGACCTCCATTTTATTGTTTTATTCTGATAATTACACCACCAGCTTTTTAATATTTTTTATTTTATTTGGAGGAGGGGGCAGTTGGAACAGCATCAGCATCTTATTTTAAGGGCCCTGTTGCAACAGAAGCATCCCTAACTGAACCAGGGTAAAGGGGTCTTGTGTTATCTCTAGAAAGAATAACATACACATTTTCAAACCCAGCAAATCAAAACAAAGATTTTATTATCACAGTTTTTCATTCATATTACTTTTTTTTCAAAATTTCTTTTCTATCCTGAAGGCAGTGATTCATTATTGGGTACAGTTCCAAGAAGTACTGGCAGCCCTCCATTATTTTGTCCAGGTGACCATTCTTCATGTGTAAGCCTAAACAGTAAATGCTGGCAATCTAGTCACCAGCAGTAGATAGCACAGCTGAGCCCAATCCTGTCTTTAGCCAATGCTCACAGACATGCAGGGTTGGATTTTGCTGGGGGGTCAGCGGGCACGATTGGTGGCAGGTCGGGTGGGAAAGTGTTTTTTTCTCCCCAGCGGGCCGGGACCCCACTGTGAACCCGCCGCCACGTGCCCTTACCAAATGTCGGGTCTGTCAGCGCTGAGCAGACCCAACACACAGTGGCGGGGGATGCAATTAAAATTATTAGTGGCTTGTTTACAGCCACTTATCATTGGTTCTTTTTCCCAGCATTTTGGATTTGACAGGTTTCCCACTGGTTTCCTGCTGTGCCTAGACCTCGTCTGTGAAGCTGAGGCGGGAGGTCAGTGGCCATTGAATCAGCTGATGAGTTGACAGCTTCAAAAGTCAAGTCAAAGCTCCCAGCTGATTGAGCAATGTTCCCTTAACCACTAGCTTCTCTAAACTGCATTTCCACTACAGATTCATGATGCTGCAAGTCTTTACACAAGTCTCCATCCAGTCTGACCTCATTACCTCTCCCACCATTGACAGATTGCTTCTGTTATCTCTACTCCACCTGCCATCTATTCCATCAGCATGGGTGCCCTTGAAACCCTCTCACCTTGGTCCTCAGAATCCCACCACGATCATCCCCCATGTCAGCATCACCAGGCACACCAGCATCACCAGGCACACCAACAGCACCAATAACACCAACCTTCTCCGCAATCAACTGATGCTGCACAGGACACAGGGCATCAGCACCCGACCACATTACTGACCGGGAGGCCAGGGATGGCCTCATCATGGCCAGATTTACTTAACTTGATGCTGTACACCCTGGCTGCCAGATGATGCGCCAGGTTGGCACCACCCCACACCAACACCATAAAGCATCCCTACAATGCAGGAATTACTGTTATGACTCATCATTCACTGCAACTCATTAAGCCACTTTCAAAGGTGCACACAAATCTTGTGAGGGAATAAGCCATATTTTACAAAGATACACCATAATATGAACAGAATCCTGATATTATTAATACATGATATACTGGGTTTAAAAGTCTGGAAAGCCTTGGAGACACAGGCTGCAAACAGAAAACAGGCTTCTGAGATAAAGATCAGTTGTTTAACAAAGTTGTAAACATACAAGCTTTGAAATGGGAATTAGTTAAATATACTAAAACAATGACCCTATGAAATGGCAGTTTGGCGATTCCAGAGGGTCTGGAGTTTAGGAATAACACAATGGAAGACCCAGTTTGAAGTGTTGGAAACCAACACATTGAACAGAAACACAAATATTAAAAGAGGCATGTGCCTTTGAAAAGATGACATCAAGTAAAAGAAACAACTGCTGGTCAAATAGTTTTTATGTTAAACTTGGAAGACAGGAAACACGATTAAATATGCAACCAATTGAGATAGCTAGAAAACAAGTAAACACTCAGTCAAAGTGTCTTTAATTTATACATAGTAAATATGATACCAACAAGGACACTTTGAAGATATGACTTCAATAGATACACCAAGCAATTACATTGTGTTTGTATTGAACTTGGAGCAGTTAGGAGACTCAACGTCTGCTAAAACCAGTAAAGCCAATATTAAGAATTGAATGGAAAATCTTCGATTAGAATGGCATCAAACAGAAACCATTGCTGTCATATTGTTTTTATGAAGGTTTTTGGAACACCTAAAGGTAGAGACATAATTATGCATGCAATAGTTGAATTGACAGTAAGATAGAAAGCATTCAACAGAGGTATCAATAAAGACAATTAGCTTACTTCAGCAAAGAACTTCAAAGAATAAACCACTGCAAAAAGGGTATAAAAGATAGACCTTTTCAAACAGAAAGTCAGAAGTCGCTGAACGGGCCAAGCGTTTCTCAACTTTACAGGCGCCATCTGTAAGTTTTTAACTTTGAGTCTCGGGTAATCAAGATATTTGATTTTGGTGGATGTTCTGGATTTAGAAATAAGTCGTCGTCATACGTGTCTTCATACTGTTCCCTTTGGGGAACTGTATGAAGTGGTGGAAGGATTTCTGGCCGCGATTAATGCTCCTTCCGTGACCGTAACCATCTTCGTACCAGCCATTAGGGTGGTTAGTCCTATGATGGGAGGGTTTTACGGGCTCCCACAACCCATACGAGGGGGGGGACCACCCACACCCACGGACGCAAGTATCCTGCTGGATGTCAACCCAGAATTTAGAGCCGGAGCTCCGACTCCAGTTGCCGGGACTGTCTGGAGCGGGGTTCGAAACCCTACGCCTTCTGGCCCAACGGCGGGGATGCTACCGCTACGCCAAAGGCCCACTCCTTAGAAATAAGTAAGAAATGTAGAAATGTAACAAAGTAAAGATTTGAAAATAAGGACCTCTGAGAAATAAGAAATGTAAGCTATTTGTATTTTGAATTGTTAATGTTGCGACTGACTCAACAGCTGTTAAATGAATGTCGGCTTATAAATAAATCTATATATTTTTAGAATTGTCTCAAAGAGTATTTCTGTATAAACTCGCGAACCCAATTTCAGTATACTCTTTTGTAAGGAGTTGCAGAATTCTAGGGGGTATACTGGACCCTCATAATATCCAGAAGGTTACAGCCTAGTTAAACTTATTAAAAGTGCTATCTGGAGGACGGTAACATCTTCAGTCGTTCCTTTCCTTTAGGGAGAGATAGCCTGAACCTTTAGACCCATTTAAGCATCTTATGGAATTCGGCTATCTCTAACTTAAGTCTGAGGAATACGCCTGATCTGGGGTAGCCCGAACAGGGCTAGGACTTGTAATTATCCCTTCAATCTGTCCAAGAACGCAAAGTGTTGAAAATAAAGGCTTCAATGTTTAACACCACATTCACAGAAACTTTACATGAACATTGGATAAAACACCCAAGTGCCTACCCTTGTGTGTTGTTAGTTGGTATGATTGGACTAGGATGAGGGTGAGTGTGAGGGGTGGCTAGTGAGATGGGGAAGTGATAATGTAGATGGGTGGAGGTGCAAGGTAAGTTGGTGTGAGTAAGGATGTAAAGGAGTACGGTAGGGGGAAGGCAAAGTGATGGGGATGTGATGAGAAGCACAGCAGGATGAGGTTGAGTGTGGCTTTGCAGTAACATTTCATGATGTACAGAGATCATTGAAAGGTTTATGGCACTGCAGCCTGCTCCTCCTGATGACATCCCTGCTTGTGCCCTCCTCAACAATGTGCAACCAGGCTGTGTTGAACTTCTGGGGCGGTCTCTTCCACCCATTAGAAGGGAAGAGGACCTCCCTGCATGCTGTGACTCTCTCCATAAGCACAGGGAGGGAGTCATGGGAAAGCCTGGGTGCAGCCATGCACCTCTGTGCAGTGCTTGTCAGTGTGTGCAGCACCTCAATGCTGTAGAACACTGACAGCACAAATGTCAAAAGAAAGTTGGCCGTGGTCCCTTTAAGGAAACCGGCTGATGACGCGTCATCAAATGATGTCACCAGACCCGCTTCCTCGAATTGGCTGGGAAATGCGCTGGGTGGGCTTAACAAGCCCAATCTCTGTAATTTCATTTCAGAGGCTGGGATGGAGCCAGCAGCGGGGTTGGGAACCCACCACCGACATCGCCTGCCACGGACCCGCCGAGGTTTGTAAAATCCAGCCCATACTTTCTAGCAGAGGGTCACTGGACAGTGAACAGAACACAAACCTAGACAGATTTCCCCCTCCCACAGCTGGGGATGGCAGTAAGGGATGCTGAGGCCAATTGTGGCATTTCTACTGCTGCTCAGACTGCGAACATTCAGCTTTGCACAGAATGGGGACTAAACCTAGGATCTTCTTAGCCTTTATGGCTCCACACCACAATAGGTGGTGAATTCACTGCTGAGCTATTGGGATATCAATTTTAAAGGGAAAACTTCATCAAAGGTTGACGAGAGCTCTCCATTTTTCAAAGTTGGCTGAATTTTTTAAAGAAAAGACGATGGCACGGAATTTGCGGTCAGCGGGGAAGCAAAGGTGTTCGCTGCAGGCCCCGAAGAAAGTTGCCCACAGAGATTTCGCAATTTGTGTGGCGAGAAGTTTGCCTTTTTTGATGCATAATTGATTTCAGTGCTCTATAGTGGGAATTCCCTTGTGCGATCTGCTGTGATGTCAAGAAGCTGTCTAAACAGTCAATCACATTGCAGAATTTCCACAGACAGGGAAGCGGGAAATGAGAACCTGCTTTTATCCGGACTTTTTAAAAGTGTTACAGAGAGCAAAACAAAGATTGGGGCTCTCACATAGGCATAAGGTAGAACCTGAAATATCATGAACAAACTTCAAGAAAAAAATCTTAAAACAAAGGGCTAGAAATTCGGCTCCTTTACGCCTGCCGTTAGTGCCTCCGGGGGGGGGGGGAGCGCAAACGGGGCGCAAAGGGCTTATCGTCCGTGGGGGGGAAATGCGGAGGTGCTTTTGTCAAGAGGTCAGCTCTGCCCTCGGCCTCTTACATTGTTCCAATGAAGCTCAAAGTAAGCTTGAGGAACAGTACCACGAGGAACAGTACCTCATCTTTCGATTAGGCACTTTATAGCCTTCTGGACTCAACGGCCCAGAAATTCGGGTCGGAGGCTTCTCGCGGGTGCAAGCCTCCGACCTGCACTTACCTTGCGCGTCGGCCGTTGAGCTATGGGCCCCCGTGGAATTGCGATCCTGGGCCTCCTCCAACTGCCGGCGCACAGTACTTGTGTATCCCAGGGACGCAGTTAGTTTGATGCGTCCCCTGGGATCACATGGGCCATGGAGAGCCAATGGCAGCAGGGAATGCTTCATTCATAAGTTTGACAGGAAGATCTGTCAAACCTATAAATACTATAAGCCCCAAAACATCACTAAAGCCTCAAATAAATTTTTAAAAAAAAATCACATTTTTAAAATAAACTATAAATTACATGAAATAACTATTTTAAACAATAATTTAAATTTTTGAAAAAAATAATTACATTTTCTAATGGGGCTAAAAAAAAAACTTACCTTTCTTTAAAGTATTTAAAAATAATAAACCTGTGGAAAAAATGTTTTAATTTTAACTAATTCACCACTTACATTGTTAAAAGCAGGCCTTGCGACTGCTTTTTACATGTCTAACTTCTGGAGACTTACCTTCCCGGAGAAACCTGGAAAAAAAACGTAAGTTCAATGCGCACGCGCTGCCTCTCCGGCGCATGCGTTCCACCTCTTAACCCCTTCGTTCAGGGGAACGGAAGTGCCGGTTTCCCATGCATGTGCAGTGCATGCACGTACCCCGTGCATACTCACGCATTGGGACCCGAATTTCTGGGCCATCATTGAGTTCAACAATTTCAAACTATAACCCCTGCTCCCATTTTTCATGCTGTATGATTTTGCCACCCCCTTTGCAACATTTTATCTTTCCTGCCTCTTACCTCAGCACAGTATGTTCCTTCAATTCCTTCCTCCCCTCCCACCCACCCACACCACCACCCTGTCTTTGCACCTACTTAATATCTGTTACATCTCCAGCTTTTTCCAGTTCTGAAGAAGGGTCCCAGACCTGAAACGTTAACTCTGTTTCTCTCTCCACGGATGCTGCCTGGCCTGCTGATTGTTTCCAGCATTTTTTGTTGTTATTTCAGATTTCCATCATCCGCAGTATTTTACTATTGCAATAAAACTGTGTTCAAGACTGACAAAAGCAGTCCAGCACCAGCAGAAACTTGTTAGCAGAAGTCAAAAGTCAGCTGTAGAAGACAGAAAATAGGCCAAAAAAAGGCCCAGGAGTTAATCAGCAGCCTTAAAGGACAAGCCAGCAGCTAACCTGTTTGGAGTGGATGAGCCCTTTAAACAGCACTACTGAAGGGTCATTGCTGCCTTTCGGTACCATGATTTGCTGGGCTAGCTTATCGTGTGGCGAGGCAGGCACTGGGGCAGCCCAATTTCACAAAAGTGTCCTACAACAAGTGTAGGCACCTTATTTAAATATTATAATGAGCATTTTTAATACTTCCGGTGCGTGCCCTGCACTCCTACAGTGAGGCCTGATCCAATACGGTGGGCGGCGTACATCCAGCATGGAATGAGCGCCGGGCACTGCCCATCATACATGCCTTTAGGCACCCGTTTTACGCCTGCAGTGCAATCAAATTTCTAGGCCAGGGATTTTCTGTTGTTTACGACAGTTGCATAGACAACTGTGGGTCTACGGTAACAAAATTATTCCTTTTTATATCAATCCACCCTGTTGGATCGAAACTGCCACTAGAGTAAATTCTTTTGAAATACTGTGCAGTATTAATATTGCATAAATATGGATTTCATTGTAACTAAGGCTTGTTCAATACTACAATGAAGCTTCTGTCTCAGTTCATAATTCTGGAGAATAGATTCAAAGTGGAACAGAGCCATATAGAGGTGGTCCTGAATGAACTGGATGACTTTTTATCAGTCTTACCTCTTGCCAATATAGCTGTGGGAGGAAGAATCCTAATTTTTCCAAATTCCTTGGGTGCCTGCCAGTTGAGTGTCAATGGATATTCTCAACATTTTTTTGCTTGAATCTGTAATCCTTGGAGAGATCCAGTATCTTTATTTTTTTTCCCCAAGAATGCTGCTTTCACTTCACAAATTTATAGTGTTTGTTGATAGATATTGAAAGAATGTGTTGAACTTCTGGGACATGCGTCCTGGCGAACCGAATAACTAGGGCAGTAGACAGGGCTTTAAACTGATGAAGAGGCGGGGGGAGCGGCGGGAGGATTCAGGAAAGAGTAAATTTAAACGCAGCGAGAGAAATATCAAGGCTCTAGAGCAGAGTAGAGTTTTGGGTAAAAATAAGCAAAGTGGGTCAGGAAGGGACAGAGGGAGTAAGAAAGGTAATAAGGCACCAGTGAGTAAGGTAACATCAGGGAAAAAGAGAAATAAGTCAAAGCTAAACGCATTATATCTGACTGCGTGAAGCATTCGCAACAATATAGATGAATTAATAGCGTAGACAGAAATGAACAGGTTTGATCTAATAGCCATAACGGAGACATGGTTGCAAAGTGGCCAAGGTTGGGAACTAAATATTCCAGGATACATAACTTTTAGAAAGGATAGGCAAAATGGAAAAGGAGGAGGGATAAAGATAGTAGAGAAAGGATCTTGGCTCCGAAAATCAAGAAGTAGAATCAGCTTGGGTAGAGCTAAGAAACAGCAAGGTATTGTGCAACGAGAAAGGGTTAATTAATAGCCTTGTAGTAAAGGGGCTGTTATGTTCATTAATAACTAGTCGTTTTCATTATGAACAGCTAGCTTGAGCTAGTCACTTTATTCATGCCATGTGGACTTCTACAGCATCCATCTTGACTACTGCCTTCTGGGTAGCCTAGTGCATCGTGGGTAGTCCACTCTTATATACATACAGCTCCTACATACAGCAACATACAGCTTTACAGCTCCACCTAGTGTACCATTCTAGAATGACATGTTACTGATCATTACAGGGGCCTTTAGGGAAGAGTGACCGTAATATGATAAAATTTTATATTGAGTTTGAAAGTGACTTAGTTAAAACCGAATGGCCTACTCCTGCTCCTAATTCTTAAGTTCTTATGTTCTTACGTACTGCCTTTATATCTTATCCCACTATCTTAACACAAAACAAGAAAGCTGTGAATTCAGGATAAAGCTTTTTCGTAGAGGTTGGTGGTTGTTTCCATGCAGTTTGACTTGGTTCTGTAAACATACCGCTCATTCCCTCAGACTATAACATTACTGAGTCCTTATGATTGACACCATGCTTATGGCCGGTTGCACAGACACTGCTGCCTAGGACACCAAATATACTGTACACAGTACTGGGTTAAAGCAGAACCATGATTGAAAAACATGAAAAGAACATAAGATTGGTAACAAACTGAGTTCATGCAAGATTAATTCTTAGTTGCATTGCAATTTAGTCATTGTGTATGTTTACACTGAGGAAATAAAATGCATCATTCCCTTTGATGTTCAATCACAGAAAACATGATTGTTTATCATTTGGCTTATGAATTAAAACGATAAAAGGCATTTTTTACATTCATTTTTTGCCAGAACAACTAATTTTTTGGGGGTTTTGAATTGAAAGTTTGAAATAAATTTTTGGCAGAACTACTCTAAATAAATAGTTCAATAGTCAAAGTTTTTGTTTCCAAAGTTCCATACCCAAAGTAGACATTATTCCTCTACAGAACGGGATCACCTGTTACAACATCTCTACAGCACAAGGGTGGTATTGGATTTGAAATATATATGATAAATGTCTCAGTTAGTAAATAACGGGAATATGGCAGACTTCTGTTTAAAATAAAACATTCCCCAGCCCTTTTCCCAGATCTTTAATAAAACATTTACTTTTCAAATATTTGTATGTTTCAATGAGATCACCTCTCATTCTTCTAAACTCTAGAGAAATAGGCCTAGTCTACTCAATCTCTCCTCATAGGACAATCCCCCCACCCCTGGAACCAGTCTGGTGAACCTTTGTTGCACTCCCTCTATGGCAAGTATATCCTTCCTTAGGTAGGGAGACCACAACTGTACACAATACTCCAGGTGTGGTCTCACTATATAATTGCAGTAAGATGTCTTTACTCTTATACTCAAATCCTCTTGTAATAAAGGCCAACATACCATTTGCTTTCCTAATTGCTTGCTGTACCTGCATGCTAACTTTCAGTGATTTGTGTACAAGGACACCCAGCTCCCTCTGAAGGCCAACATTTCCCAATCTCTCACCATTTAAAAAATACTCTGCTTTTCTATTTTTCCTACCAAAGTGGATAACTTAATATTTCCCCACATTATATTCCATTTGCCATGTTCTTGCCCAGTCACATAGCCTGTCTATATCCCCTTGAAGCCTCCTTGCATCCTCCTCACAACTTACATTCCCACCCAGCTTTGTATTATCGGCAAACTTGGATATATTACATTTGGTCCCCTCATCCAAATCACTGATGTAGATTGTGAATAGCTGAGGCCCAAGCACGGATCCTTGCAGTAACCCACTAGTTACAGCCTGCCAACCTGAACAGACCCGTTTATTCCTACTCTCTGGTTTTCTTTCCATTAACCAATCATCAATTCATGCTAGTATATTACCCCCAATCCCATGAGCCCTCATTTTGTTTAATAACCTCTTGTGTGGCACCTTATCGAATGCCTTCTGAAAATCCAAATACACCACATCCACTGGTTCCCCCTTATCTATTCTGCTAGTTACAACCTCAAAAAACTCTAACAGATTTGTCAAACACGATTCCCCTTTCATAAATCCATGTTGACTCTGCCCAATCCTATTATTATTTTCTAAGTGCCCTGTTACCATGTCCTTAGTAATAGATTCTAGCATTTTCCCTACTACTGATTTCAGGCTAACTGGCCTATAGTTCCCTGTTTTCTCTCTCCCTCCTTTCTTAAATAGTGGGGTTACATTTGCTACCTTCCAATCTGCAGGAACTATTCCAGAATCTATGGAATTTTGGAAAATGACAACCAATGCATCCACTATCTCTATAGCCACCTCTTTCAAAACCCTAGTATGTAGGCCATCAGGACAGGGGATTTATCGGCTTTCAGTCCCATTAATTTCTGCAGTACTATTTTTTTACAAATACTAATTTCTTTAAATTTCTCATTCTCGCTAGGGCCTTGGTTGTCCACTATTTCTGGGAAGTTTTTTGTTTCTTCTTCCATGAAGACAGACACTGTTGCGTTTGCAAAGATAATCCAGAGGCCGTATGCAGAGCTCAGTTCATGTTGCTTTTAATGGCTGATCCAAACACACACTTAGAGGCAAAAGCAATCGAATACCTATATCCAATGTCAGACACAATACAACGATAACAGCACTATCAAACTCCATGTGCTCAGGCCAAGGCAATTGAATACCTATCACCAATGTCAGACATAACATTTCCTCCCCCCTCACAGAATTTCAAACATGAAATGTAGTGACAAAGTCCTGTAGGTGGCCAGGACGAGAACGTGTACGAACAGGCCAAGGTGCGGACTGGTGAAGAGCAGGCCGAGGTGGGGACTGGTGAGGAGCAGGCTGAGGCACAATATCTGCTTGAGGGTTGGCTGGCTGAGCCACATGTGCATCCCGCCACTCTGGGGGTAAGGTTTGGGGATTAGATCCGTATAATCCCACGTCAGGGGGTGCTGGCACCTTCCGAAGGCGGCTGGCATGCCACCGAGAGCCGTCAGTGAGGCAGAAAGTGGCTGGTCCAAGTTGATGGCTGATTTGGAGAGGGGAGGACCAGAATGAGGCCATTTTATTGTTGCGGTGAGGCCTGCGGACTCTGACCCAATCGGAGACTGAGATGTTGGGCGCCTTGGCCCTCTTCGACTGGTCGAAGCGGAGTTTCATCTTCTCCTGCTGTCTAGCGACTGTGGCTTGAGCCTGTGGAGCAGGGCTCCAAGCTAGCGAGGGGCAGAGCCTGCCAAGGGGCAGCATGAGATCATGGCCTAGCATGAGGGATGCGGGTGAGACCCCTGTAGTGGAATGCTGGGAGGCTCTGTAGTGCAGCAGTGTGTGGAGGAGGGCCTTGTCAAACGCACACCCCTGGGATAGGTGTGCTCTGAGGCCATTTTTCAGTGTCTGGTTAAAACGCTCCACCCCCCCACTTGACTCGGGGTGGTAGTACATATGTGACAGATGCCCTTGCTCTCAAGGTAAGAGGAGAGTTCCGAAGAGACCATTTGGGGACCATTGTCTGTGGTGATGGCCTTTGGATGGCCCCAGCGGGAGAAGAGGGACTCAAGGATATCAATGCTGACCCGAGAGGTGACGGAGCCCACGGCAGTGACCTCTGGCCATTTTGAGTGCAGGTCATATGTCACCACTAGGAACCGTTGATGGTGGGGGACACCATAGATCTCCCCGCAGACGTCCAGCTGCAGGTGCTCCCAGGGCTGAGAGGGCCAGGCAAGGGGTTGCAGGGGTGGAGGAGCTTGGTGGCCAGTCTTGCCACTTACAAGGCAGGCTGCACAGTCCTTGACCAGGGCCTCGATTTCCCTGTCGATACCCGGCCACCACACTAGGTCTCGGCATCGTTGTTTGAGCTTCACTATGCCCAAGTGGCCCTCGTGCGCCATGGATAAAACACGCGCACGAATTGCACTTGGGACCACAGTGCAGAGCCCACGTGCATCACAGGAGTCATTCCAGCAGGAGAGCTCCTCTTTAACTCTGGAGTAGGCAGACAGTTCCTCAGGCACCTTGCGAGGCCAGCCATCTCTGATGAAGGTGCACAGCTGGGAGAGGGCCAGATCCTGTTCAGAGGCCTCTTTGAGCTCCTGGAGAGAGACTGTGGTTTGGAGAGGCGTGTGCAGCATCTGGACGATATCCTGTTCCACATGTTCAGACCCGACGAGTGGGGCTGGGGCAGAGACAGTGCGGGAGAGCAGATCTGCAACAACATTGTCACGTCTTGGTGTGAACTGGAGACTGAAATTGTATTGGCGGAGGCGGTCAGACCAGCGGTGAAGACGCAGTGGTCTGTGGCCCGTGCCGGATGTCGACAGCAGGGCAGTGAGAGCCTGGTGATCGGTTCGCAGGGTGAAGGCACGGCCATACGTGTACAGGTGCCACCGCTCACATGCCCAGACGCACGCCAGCGCCTCATGCTCGCCTACTGAGTACTTCTCTTCAGTGGGGCTAAGGGCTCGGGAGGCAAAGACGATTGGTTTCTCCACTCCATTCTGTATCTGCGATAACACCGCCCCCACAGCTGCAGCGGACGCGTCGCAGGTGACGAGGGTGGGGCTGGCGACGTCAAAGTGAGCCAACACTGGAGGCGACGTGAGCTGCGATTTCAGGAGGCGAACAGCTTCCGTACAATCTTGTGACCACACCCAGGGCTCATCCTTTCATAGGAGCTGGCGCAGTGAGGCTGTGGTGGCTGAGTACTGGGGCAAAAACTTCAGGTAGTACCCAGTCATGCCAAGGAAGGAGGCAACCTGTGCTGCAGAGCTGGGTTCTGGGATGCTGTGAATGGCATCCACATTTGACTGGAGTGAGGATATACCGTCAGCCGACAAACGAAATCCCACAAATTCGATCTCTGAAACAGCAAAGACACACTTTTCGCCATTCAGTGTGAGCTTGTGTTTTGCTAGAGCCGTGAAAACTCTGTGAAGGCGTTCGTTGTGAGTGGAGGTTGAGGGCCCATGCACGACGATGTCATCCAGGTAGATGGCCACCCCAGGAATGCCTGCGAGCACAGAGGACATCACCTTTTGGAAGCAGCTGGGTGCAGAGCTAAGTCCAAATGGCATCCTGGTGTACCGAAAGACGCCAGCATGTGTCACAAAAGCAGTGAGGTCCCTGCTGCTGGGGTGGAGGGGAACCTGTAGATAGCCCTGTCGAAGGTCCAGTTTCGAGAACAGGATGGAACCATAGAACTGCGCTGTGAGTTCCTCTGACGTGGGCAGTGGATATTTGTCAGGGATTACGGCCTTATTCACTGCTCGAAGATTGACACAGACGCGTAGACCACCTGACTTTTTCGTTGCGACCACCAGGTTGGAGACCCATGGGGAGGCATCAACTGGTTCGATGATGCCAGCTTCCAGTAGCTGCTTTAGTTCAGCTGTGACCCCGTCACGGAGAGCAAGTGGGATGCGGCGCAGTGGCTGAATGACAGGGGTAACGGTGGAGTCAACCATGGGCTGGTGGGTGAAGGCAGTGAGGCAGCCCAGACCCTTGAAGAGTGCTGGCCATGTTTGGAGCCACGGTGAGGCGACGTGCAGAATCGCAGACCCGCCGGTGTCCAAGAGAGAAAAACCCAGGTCAGTGAAAAGATCCAGTCCCATCAGATTAGCTCCTTGGCATGCCACATGAAAACAAAAATCTGGCAAAACTTTTGTTCCATAGCGTACAGTGAGGTTGACTGAGCTCAGTAGTCCAATTTTCGAATTACCATACCCGCAAAGGGCAGTGGAGGGCGCAGAGAGTGGCAGCGAGCTGAAAAAGCGTTTGAATGTGTCCACATTCAGCAGTGAGACGCTGGCACCGGTATCCAACAACAGAGGGATGCACACATCATTCAGGTTAATTGTGCATGACTTGAAAGCCACTACTGGCCCAGAGCTCACGTTGTGAATTAGAGGCCAACTGCTTGAGGACTGAGAGTGTTCATTTGTAGCAACAGGGGCAGAGCGGCAGACATTGGCAAAGTGATTTTGTTTTCCACAATTGCAACAGGCTTGGCCGTGCGCGGGGCAATTCTGCGCTCTGGTAGCATGTGAACGAGATCCGCAGTTTCCACACTGTTGCCGCGGTAGCACGCGTTGCTGCCGTCGCGCGAGCATTACAGTGTCAGAACTGTCGGGGCCGAGGGCGCTGTCACTGGGTGTGTGTGCTAGTTTCGCTGCACATTCGGCTGCAGACTCCACTTGAAAGGCAATGTTGACTGCCTGTGACAACGACAGATCGTCGGACTTGAGTAACAGTCTTTCACGCACTCTCACGTTGTTGGTGTGCTCTATTAGTTGATCACGCACCATCTCGTCTTGCAGTGCACCGAACTTGCACGAGTTAGCTGACCCCCTCAAATTAGCCACGTATTGATGCACCGACTCGCCGGGGAGTTGGTGACGCTGTCTAAAAATGAATCGTCACAGGAGGGCACTTTGTGGGGCAGAGAAGTTTGTGCTTAACAGAGCCACAGCCACATCATACGTTTGAATTGAGTCTGCTGCGCATAATGTCCCAAGAACACGCTGGCCCTCCGCTCCCAAGCAATGGGATAACAGTGCCTTTTTCCGTGCTGTACTCACATTTTCTAGTCCAAGAGCAATGAGGTAGGTTTCAAAGGACTGTAACCAGCGAACCCATGGGATTGGGGGCTCACCGGGTAGTGCAAGGAAGGGAGGAGGTGGTGGAAGAGAGATTTCAGCCATCCTCGTCGCCAAATGTTGCGTTTGCAAAGATAATCCAGAGGCCGTATGCAGAGCTCAGTTCATGTTGCTTTTAATGGCTGATCCAAACACACACTTAGAGGCAAAAGCAATCGAATACCGATATCCAATGTCAGACACAATACAACAATAACAGCACTATCAAACTCCATGTGCTCAGGCCAAGGCAATCGAGTACCTATCACCAATGTCAGACATAACAGACACGAAGTATTTGTTTAATTTCTCTGCCATTTCCTTATTCCCATTATAATTTTCTTTCACTAATCTTTTCCTTTTTACATACCTATAGAGGCTTTTACAATCTGCTAGTTTACTCTCATATTCTGTCTTCCCTTTCTTTATCAATTTCTTGGTCCTAATTTTCTGAATTTGAAATCCCTCCCAATCCTCAGGCTTACTGCTCTTTTTGGCAGCATTATAAGCCTCTTCCTTTGATCTAATACTATCTTTAACTTTTCTTGTTAGTCATGGTTGGACCACTTTTCCTGTGGGGTTTTTGTGCCTTAAAGGAATGTATATTTGTTGTAAATTATGTATTAATTCTTTAAATGCTAGCCATTGATTGTCTACCATCATACCTTTTAATGTAGTTTCCCAATCTACCATAGCCAACTCGCCCCTCATACCTGTGTAGTTTGCTTTGTTTAGATTTAAGATCCTAGTTTCGGATTTAACGAAATCACTTTCAAACTCAATATAAAATTCTATCATATTATGGTCACTCTTTCCTAAAGGCCACTTTACTACAAGTTTATTAATTAACCTTTTCTCCTTGCACAATACTAGATCTAAAATTGCCTGTTCCCTAGTTGGTTCCTCAACATACTAATCTAGAAAATTTTGTATATATTCCATGAATTCGTCCTTCACACTACAGGAAACTTTGTGATATCCGGCACCGACGGGACCGAGCTGTTGACGATCTATCAAAACTGCCAGACATACCAGCGTTAATGTTGAAGCATACGGAGGTTTTCATCTCCGTATCTGACAACAAACACTGTTGCTTAGCAACAGCTTCAAACAGTCGGCCCGTACCTTGGAAGCGTCTCTGTAGCTTAGCAACAGCTTCAGAGAGACTTTCCAGAGCCTGACTGTTGGGAAAAAAAAGCCATGAGAAGAAAAAAAACTTAACAAAACGGCTCCTGATTTCTGCCGGTAGATCAAGGTTTCCGGACATACAACCTCCGGATAAACCAAAGTCTCCTGTATTACTGCAAATTTGGTTTGCCCAGTCTATATGTAGATTAAAGTCCCCCATTATCACTGTATTACCCTTGTTACATGCGGCTCTAATTGCCTGATTTATACTCTGCCCTACATTACAACCACTGTTTGGGGGCCTATAAACACTCCCACCAATGTTTTCTGTCCCTTGCTGTTTCTTAGCTCCACCCAAACTGATTCTACTTCTTGATTTTCGGAGCTAAGATCCTTTGGCCTAGAAATTCAGTATCGCCACGTTTGGGGCGTTATAGTCGAGCGTGCGCTAAATTTAGCGTCCGGCGCAAATTATCGCCACCTTTAGCGAAATTGAGTTGCTTCACCCCAAGAGGTTGTTGGTGCGCTAAATCAGGCGCTGCACGACTATCCTAAGGCACTAAGCTGGAGAGGCGAGGCGCTACCACCGAGGGCGGGCGCAGCGCAGGTGCGGCCAGTTAGCGATTGCAGGCAGACACGCTGGCGCCGGTCACCTCTTAAAGGGGGAGTGTCGATTTGGCTTGCAGCCATGCCTTGCACATTGGAGCCCTGATTCTTGGCCTGGACAGACCTGCTACAACATTGTAATGCCTACGACCATGGAGAGGGCCAGGGAGCGAGCGCAGCGGTTCAGTGAGGGGGCCCTGAAGGTTCTGGTTGGCACAGTGGAGCGCAGGCGACCTATCCTCTTTCCGGACAGTGGCAGGAGGCCGCTGCCCAACGAATATCGAAAAGCTTGGAGGGTGGGGGCACACACAGTGACCTCCAGCAGCATGGTACCTAGGACCCCAACGCAATGCAGGAAGAAGTTCAACGACCTCACTCGGGTTGTCAGGGTGAGTACCCTTTCCAGTATCCTCTTCATCCCTGCATGTGCACCTCACTTTATGGCCAAAGGGTCCTGAAAGCCCCAATGCCCAGCCCTCATGCAACACCCATGGGCCTCTCATGAAACTCACATGCACATTCAGCACTTTACACACTATAAGGGCTATTCGACCATGGGTGGCAGTGCAGCCAAGATCAGGGCTTCACACTGTAAGGGCTATTCCACCATGGGAGGCAGTGCAGCCAAGGTCAGGGCTTCACACTGTAAGGGCTATTTCACCATGGGAGGCAGTGCAGCCAAGATCAGGGCTTCACACAGTAAGGGCTATTCCATCATGGGAGGCAGTGCAGCCAAGATCAGGGCTTCACACTGTAAGGGCTATTCCACCTTGGGAGGCAGTGCAGCCAAGATCAGGGCTTCACACTGTAAGGGCTATTCCACCATGGGAGGCAGTGCAGTCAAGATCAGGGCTTCACACTGTAAGGGCTATTCCACTATGGGAGGCAGTGCAGCCAAGATCAGGGCTTCACACTGTACTGAGAGCCCATCCTTTCTCTTGCAGGGCAAGCTGGCACACAATAGGAGGCAGCAGCAACAGACCGGGGGAGGCCGTCCTGAACTTAAAGACCTCAGCGATCTGGAGCAGCGAGTGGAACGGATTATGGCAGGCCGGATGATTGGCCCCATCGCCACTGGAGATGCCGACCCCGTTCTGGATAGCAATGGTAAGGTCATCACCTTTTTGACCTCTCTCCCTCCACTTGTGCCTCACACCAGCATCCTTTGCCACTATCGAACCAATGCAGTGCATTGCAGCACTCATGCCTCACTCGCTGCCGCCCTGTCCTCACGCTAAAGCAAATCTTGTACCTCCCTGCTTTCAGATGGTGAATCGCCAGGTGAGGAGGCGGGCCCTCAAGCTGCCACCGTGAGTGATTCGGAAGACGAGGAGGAGGAAGAGGAAGCCGGACCATCAGTGCCACCCTCAGCGGAGGCAGCCCATGGCCATAATGGGGACACGTCTTCCCTGGAGGGGAGCAGTGGGGAAGGGTCTGAGGAGGGTGAAGCTCCGGGGCCCAGCGGGCTGCAGCAACGCGGGGGGTGGGGGGGTAGGGAAGCGCGGCGGCCTTCTCCCCGGAGGGAGAGTGTGGCCTCCAGTCCTGCTACAGTGAGCGCAGAGGAGGTGCGGCTCCTCGCTGAAATGGGTGCCCAGGTGGAGCACAGGCACACTGAGCTCATGGCTGCAGTGGCAGGGATGCCTGACTCCATAGAGTCACTGGCAAGGAGTGTACAGGAATTCGGGGCAGCACAGGCAAGGAGTCTGCAGGACTTCGGTGCAGCAAAGGCAAGGAGTCTGCAGGACTTCGGTGCAGCACAGGCGGCTTCCACGCAAGTGCTTAGTCGTGCCATGCAGTCACTGGCTGGTCTGATGCAGACACAGATCAGGGCCACACGAGCACTAACTGCTGCCACCCTCGCTGGATCGGGCAGGATTCGCTGGGGCCCTCGCCACGCTGCAGCAGGCCAGCAGTCTGTGCTTCAGCAGATTGCTGCGCATGCTTCAGTGCTGCCCCGTGCGAGTGCCAGTGTCTCGTCTGACCAGGGAGTGCCTGTGCTCTGTCAGGTTGGCAGCATTCCTGCTGCCAACACTGTCACTCCTCCACTGCAGCTGCCACCATGCGTAGGACAGACTGCTGCCGCCCATGCAGAGTTGGAGCAGTCAGCAGCCGGGCCCTCCAGGCCCAGAGCTGGTCCAGGCCGTCCCCCAAGGGCATCTGCCGACTCACTATCTGACACTCAGCAGCCTTCCCCCAGCCTTGCTGCAGCCACTGGGGTCCCATTGCGGAGGGGCTGCAGGCCGGGAAAGGGCCAATCTCGCAAGCGAGGCAGATCACCCTCGCAGGTCAAAAAGTAGGCGGTGTGGCAAAACGCTGTGATTTTTTTTAGTGAAGGCCGAGGATCATGGTAATTTTTGGATAAGTCTTTTGTTCATTGTCTCCAGGTTGTGAGAGCCAGTTATGCGTCTGACTGTTTTTTTGGGGGTTTCTCTGTATTTGTTTGTCATGCGGAAAGGGCACAGAGTTTGTTAAATAAATAATTGTCTTTATTCAGATTGTGCATGTTTGCTCTTTAAACTATTTGTTGCCTTGACCGGCTCAGGGTTTGCGGCCCGGTTCCATTCTTGTTCTTTCAATGGCACAAGCCATTCACTCAGTGGGGGCCTAGAACCAACTTGCAATAAGCCGCTGACGGACGGCCCTTGCACTTTATGCCTCCCTTCCATCTTGGTGCTCCTCCTCCTCCTCCTCCTCCTCTGGTGGTCCTCCAATGTCTGCTGGCAGTGGCCGAGTCCTGAGGATAGCCAGGTTGTGCAGCATGCAGCACACTACAACGAAATGGGAGACTCGCTCAAGCGAGTACTGAAGGGCTCCCCCAGAATGGTCCAGACAGCAGAACTGCTGCTTTAGCACGCCGATTGTGTGCTCAATGATGTTCCTGGTCGCTTGATGGCTGTCATTGTATCGTTCTTCAGCAGGGGTGCTGGGCTCACGGAGCGGGGTCATCAGCCAGGTGCACAAAGGATAGCCCTTGTCCCCGAGAAGCCAACCTCTTGGGTGAGCCGGGGCTTCGAAAAGGTCTGCCACAGAAGTCTGGCGCAGGATGAAGGCGTCGTGGCTGCTGCCTGGAAAGCGGGCATTGACAGCTAGTATCAGCTGTCTGTGGTCACACACCAACTGCACGTTCAACAAATGGAACCCCTTCCGGTTGCGGTAATCCTCGGCATTCTCTAGAGGCGCCCACAAAGCCACATGTGTGCAGTCAATGGCATCCTGGACCATGGGGAAGCCCGCTATTCTTGCAAATCCCATTGCGCGCTCTCGCTGCTTGTCCAGGGTCATGGGGAAGGAAATGTACTGACATCTCCTTTTAAAGAGGGCATTCGTGACTTGGCGGATGCAGCAATGCACCGCGAACTGGGAGACATTGGCAATGTCCCCAGTAGCGGCTTGGAAGGAGCCGGTGGCATAGAAGTTGAGAGCCACTGTCACCTTCACTGCCACCGACAGAGATGTCCTGCTCCTCAGCTGAGGCTGCAGATCTGTCTGAAGCAGGTGGCAGAGCTCAGTTACCACCTCCCTTCTGAATCGAAGCCTCCGAATTCACTGCTCCTCAGACATGTTGAGGTATGAGAACTGCTGGCGGTATACCCTGGGAGGGTAAGGCCTCCTGTGCCGACGCCTGTTGGCCCTCCTCCGTCTGGCCATGATTGGCACTCTCTCTCGGCGTCTCTGAGCCCTCTCAATGCAATAGAGAAACCTAACGTTTCCACCCATTGCAGCCACCATAATATGTGGCCACTCAAGGCTATGGCACTGAAAAATCAATCCAACTGCAAAGTTCTGGGCTGAAGCCAGAAGTACCTGTGCGAGCGCTGAGTCAATGCAGAAAGCCTCTCCCTTTGTCTCTCTGCAAATCTCTCTCTCTCTCACAGAAGGAATGGTCCAAAAATGGCTACCACTAAGAAGCCAGGAAGAGCCCCCTTTAAATAGCGCCCCCCCAGCCCCACAGCGACTGGGAACCGTTCCACTCAACCAGACGCTGGGAGCGCCAGGCGGAAAGAAGGGGGGGGCGCCACTGAAGTTGCAGTTCGGGGCGTACCAAGGGCGTTGCACCATGAAATGACGTCAGGATCTGCGCGCGCAGCTGAGCGGGCGTTACGGTTTTGCGTCGCTGCTAAATGTCCGCTCAATTTCGCAAGAGGCGCAGGTCGTGCCGCGCCCGGGCGCTAGCCGCTTCGCACCCCACTTATCGCTCTCTTAAGGCGCTAGCGGCTGGCGCTACCAACTGAATTTCTCCCCCTTTCTCTCCACTGTCTTTATCCCATCCTTTATTATCAGGGCTACCCCTCCTCCTTTTCCATTTTGCCTATCTCTTCTAAAAGTTGAGTATCCTGGAATGTTTAGTTCCCAACCTTGGCCACTTTGCAACCATGTCTTCGTTATGGCTATTAGATCAAACCTGTTCATTTCTATCTGCGCTATTAATTCATCTATTTTGTTGCGAATGCTTCACGCATTCAGATAAAGTCTCTTTAGCTTTGACTTATTTCTATTTTTCCCTGATGTCACCTTAGTCAATGATGCCTTATTACCTTTGTTACTCTCTCTGTCCCTTCCTGACCCACTCTGCCTATTTTTACCCAAAACTCTACTGTGCTCTAGAGCCTTGACATTTCTCTCGCTGCTTTTAAATGTACTCTTTCCTGAATCCTCCCAAACCCCCTTCATTAGTTTAAAGCCCTGTCTCCTGCCCTAGATATTCGGTTCAACAGGAAACTGGTCCCAGCCAGGCTTAAGTGGAGCCCATCCCAATGGAACAGCTCCCTCTTTCCCCCATACTGGTGCCAGTGCCCCATGAACTGAAACCCCTTCCTCCCACACCACTCTTTGAGCCATGCATTTAAACCTCTAATCTGTTTGTCCCTATGCCAATTCTGCGTAGCTCAGGTAACAATCCAGAGATTATTATCTTTGAGGTTCTGCTTTTTAATTTGGATCCTAGCTCCTCAAACTCCCTCAGCAGAACCTCATTCCTAGTTCTACATATGTCATTGGTTCCTACGTGGACCACGACAACTGGATCCTCCCACTCCCACTCCAAATTCTTCTCTAGCCACGAGGAGATGTCTTTAACCCTGGCACCGGGAAGGCAACACAACCTTCGGAACTCTCGGTCACGGCTGCAGAGAACAGTATCTATCCCCCGACTATACTGTGCCCTACCACAACTACATTCCCTTTCACTCCCCCCAACTTGAATGGCCTCCTGCACCATGGTGCCATGGTCAGCTTGCTCATCCATCCTGCAGGCTTTTCCCTCATACACACAGGCAGCAAGGACCTCATACCTGTTGGAAAAGGGCAAAGTTTAAGGATCCTCCAGCACTGCCCCTGGGGTCCCCTTAACTGCCTGAGTTGCAGTCACACCCTCCTGTCCCTGACCACTAACCAGACCTGTACCACTACCTAACCTAAGGGGTGTGACTGCCTCCTGGATCAAAGTGTCCAGGTAACTCTCCCCATCCCTGATGCCCCGCAATGTCTGCACCTCAGACTCCAGCTCAAACTCTGAGCTGAAGTTCCTCAAGATGCAGGCACTTACTGCAAACTTGATTGTCCGGGATCACCATGCTCTCCACAAACTCCCACATGCTGCAGTTGCGGCCATCCACCTGCACTGCCGTCCCTATATGACCTTGATTTATTTAATTAAATTTGTATTTAGGTAACTTAGTTTACAATGTAGTTTCTTGACTACTTACTTGATCTAGATTAAGTTATGGGTACTGAAATTAAATATCTACCTGTAACACAAAGCACTACAAGTAGTGTAGGCAAAAAGCAACAACTCCTTCCCCCTCTTCTCCAAATTCCCACTGTGCTCCAGAGCAGAGTCCAATTCATTCTATGTACATTGAGAAGGGCAATGGTCCCAACACTAACTTCTACAACACTGCCGTTTAAAAAAACATTCATTAACCACTACTCTCTGTTTTCTGTCCTTTAGCCAACTTCTTATCATGCTACAAAAGCAAAATACTGAGGATGCTGGAAATCTGAAATGAAAACAGAAAATGCTGGAAATACTCAGCAAGTCAGGCAGCATCTGTGGAGAGAGAAACAGAGTTAACATTTCAGGTCGATGACCCTTCGTTTTAAACCTGTTACATTGCTAACATCTTCCAGTTCTGATGAAAGGTCACTCTGTTTCTCTCTCCACAGATGCTGCCTGACCTGCTGAGTATTTCCAGCATTTTCTATTTTTATTTCAGATTTCCAGCATCCTCAGTATTTTGATTTTGTATCAACTGATAAATAAATGTTATGACTGAAAGACCACACAAATCTGTTTTGTTTTCTATATTCTTGAAAAGTTGCCTGCTGTCACAGAAACCAGTTTTGAAGGAATGTGAGGAAAAACTGATGGCTTCTATCTCCACGGCAACTGGCAAAGAAAGTGAGGAAAGGAGGTGACAAAAAGCAGAATGTTAACGGACAAATTTTCCCCAGCAAAAAAACACTGAGTCCTGTTGGAGGCCTCCCCTGGTCCTCTCCGACTGACAAGGATTTATGAGGCGATAATCGACAACAAAGTACCACTTGTGTTTTACACTGACCTTAACTGTGACCTTTCTGGATATAAGCAAAATGAATGTGACTTCCATGTAGCAAAAGGGTGATGCAATCAGAGAATACTAACTCATCAAACAGTCCTGACAGTGCTTACATTAAAACAAAACAGATAAATTCACCTAAAGGTGTGTGTATACTTTCCCTGAAGCACCTTCATCATAAATTATTGCAGGATATCTCGGTCAATGGGCATGCTTTGAAAGATTGTTATTTCCTATGATGTGCTAAACAGGCAGTATACTTTTTGACTCACAGAGCTAACTGACCCCTATCGCGCTGAGAAAACATTGAGTTTATTGTGTTAATATATATTACTTCTGTATTAGGGGTTTATTTCTTTGCTTCCTTGAATCACTAAATAACAATAATACTGGCATTTATATACTACATTGTCACAGCAAAACATCTCAAAGTGCTTCACAAAATGAATTAGTGATGTTGGTTCATTAGTCGCATTTTTCCATAGAAGTTATATTAAGGGTGTTTGGAAGAGTTTTGGTTTAGTCTGTTCATTTGATTGACTCCGATATTAAATGAGGTGTATTATCTTTGAAATGGATGCTGCAAGACTCCAAGGGGTTAGTTTGGGACTATTTAACATGGTAGCATTCAGCTTCCTGATAGATGTGTGTTTTTATATAGGAGTTTCAAGGGTGTCCTCCATATTGTGTGATTTCTTTTTTACATTTTACATTTGACTCAAGCTGTGGGACAATTTTTCTGCTCCCAGCAGCCCTCTGGTTCCTCACCCAAGTGGCCATTCTTCATGTGTGAGCTTAGACAGAGATACTGGTAGCCTATTACAGACAATCCCAATCCTGGCCACACGCATGTTCTTTCTAGCAGGAGTCACTGGATAGCTATCAAGAGTGGGAACCCTGGTTCATTCAGCCCAGACTAAGGATTGCATCTGGGGCTTCCTGATCTGTATAGCCCAGTGCCACACTGGGTGGAGCACCTATCCTCTGTACCATTGAGTAAAATCTTCACTCTGTATTTTCAGAAGAATCAGACTGTGTGACTATCCATTTAACATCTGTCAGTTAATGCTATGGATTTTCTGGCTTGCTTGATTCTTTTGCTAGATAATGCAGGCCTTCTAGAGGGGCTTTAAAATTGCAATTTTGAAACAAACACAGTAAGTAAATTCATAACTCCAAAACACACCTAAGGGGTTTATTTTGACAGATATGTGTTCACACCGGTGTTTAAATTACTCATCTGTTTTTTCTCTCCTTCTAATGTGATTGCTGGTTGAAGTGTTGGCACTAAAACACAAAAATCTATCAAAATTAACCCTTTAATTATGTACTGGAGTCACATATTAAATATTACTTTGATCCAAAACAAGATTTATTTGATTCACTGCCAGAGCAGAGCCATAAAAAAACAATTAGAAATGAGGCTTCAGATACAACCAATATAAACAATGTACAATATAACCTCATGAAAAGCTTCAGCTCACATCTGTTTCTCAAGTACGTGGCATTGCTAGATTCAAGAAACAATCCCCCCTTTTCATGTTTTTACCTTTTCAGCCCTTTCTCTATGGTGGTATTGTTGTGTATGTACCTTTAAGAGAATAACTGGTCTCAGACTGCAGTACCGGCAGTGACCACCCCTGTATAAAAGGCGCTAGTGAGCCTCTGTAGTTTCAGTTTCCTGATTGACTTCAATCAGTAAAGACTTGTTTTGTTCAACTCCTGCTGTCCGTGTCTCAATCATTCACGGACATAATACTGGCGACGAGCAGATACGAACTTACCTACAGTCTGCACCACCTCCTGGGATCCATTCCTGCAGCGAAGTGAGCAGAGGTCGAGGCCAGAAGGAAGAAAGAAGCAGTAGAAACGGGCGTTGACCGTGGGCATCTGCCCCTGTGTTAGCGGAGTTGAAGATTGCTGGAGAAGCTGTCGAAAGCGGGGCCTGGTTCCTGTCGACGGTGCTTCAGCTAATCGGGCTGGTGGCAGGTAGTACACTGATCCTTCCTGGGCTGCGGCGTTCGCAAACTCGAGCGGGTGGCTTGCAACGGGGCTGAGCAGCGTTGTCGGGAAGAGGAGAGCGAGAGGGTGGAGCACACAGGGCGCGGCCGGTGCTACGAAGCCGGGCTGCGTATAGACCCGAGAAGAGGGAGGCAAGAGTCCCACAGGGTTGTTCCACGACGGGAAAATAATAAAAAAAGAAATATTAAACGCACAAGAAACCGCGAGGAGCTGCAGGTTGCAACGGGAACCGTGGAAAGCAGCGCAAGCAACAGCGGGGAAGAAGGCAAAGCGCGGGAGGTGCCATCTTAATCAGCGGGGAAGAAGGCAAAGCGCGGGAGGCGCCATTTTGTTAAATCGGGGAAGAAGGCAAAGCGCGGGAGGTGCCATTTTAAATTTTCAAGATGCCGAAGACTGGCTGTATCACTGCCTTTGATAATACAATAGAGGACTGGACCACGTATGTGGAAAGAGTCGAGGTATATTGCGAGGCAAACGAAATAGCCGATGAGAAAAAGGCATCGGTATTGCTAAACTTAATGGGCGCTAGAACGTACGGCCTATTGCGGGACCTGATTACTCCAGCCAAACCGAAGGTGAAGAGTTTTAACGAAATTGTTGCTGTCCTACAGGAACACCTAAACCCTGCACTGCTGTTGATAGCAGAAAGATTTAAATTCCACAGGAGAACTCAGCATAAAGATGAGAGCAATGCTGAGTACCTTACGGAACTACGCAAGCTATCAAAGCACTGCCAGTTCGGAGCAGGACTGGCAGATACCCTACGGGACAAATTTGTCTGTGGACTCCTGAGTGAAGGAACACAGAAGAAGTTACTCTCAGAGAAAGAGCTGACGCTAGATAAGGCTTTCAGCGTGGCAGTATCGTATGAAGCAGCAGCCAGGGGAGCTGCAGAAATTCAACAAAAGCCACAGGAATACGGCACCCACGAAATGACATGGGGATTTGCAAAATGTTATCGCTGCGGCAGAACTAACCATGACCAGAAGGACTGCTGGTCCAAAGACAAAATATGCAGGCAATGCGGAAAGATGGGACACATTGCACGAGTTTGCAGGTCTGGGAAGAAGACCAGCGACAACAAAAAGGCTACTAAGGAACCGTACAAGAAAGTACAAAAGATGACGGACAGTAGTTCCGAAGACCAGATGAGCGATAGTGAATCCGGGAACAGGAGACTAAGCTGTCTCAAACTTCACAATGTAATCGCAAAAGAGGATCACCGAACCATTTGGGTCACCCTCACGATAGCAGGGTCCCAAGTTAAAATGGAATTGGATACAGGATCAGCGCTAACCATCATGAATCGACGAGACTACGAGCGGCTATTCTCACACATACCCTTGAGAGAGACATCCATCATCTTGACGACGTATACGGGGCAAAAAGTATACCCCAGAGGAAAAATAAGGGTGCCTGTCGAATACAACGGCAAGAAAATACGGAAATTGTATCTCTACATACTGCAAAATGGTGGACCACCGTTATTGGGACGTGAATGGATCAGGAAGATAAGCTTAGATTGGCACTCCATTCATGCAATGACGGTGGACGGTAAAAAAGATGACGACGTCACTCCTGGACGATTGTCAACAATCTTAGCTAACGCCAAAGAGGTATTTCAACAAGAACTGGGCACTCTTAAAGGCGTAACCGCCTCGATAAAAATAGAAGAGAATGCAATTCCCAAGTTTTTCAAAGCAAGACCGATACCATATGCAATTCGCCCAGCCGTCGAGGCAGAGCTGGAGAATCTGGAGAAGGCAGGCGTGTTGTCTAAGGTCGACTGGAGCGAGTGGGCGACACCCATCGTTCCTGTCATGAAGAAAACGTTAAGCAATAAGTCTGAGGAGCCAAGGAAGGTTCGCATCTGTGGGGATTTCAAGGTGACGGTGAACCCAGTCCTTCACACAGTACAATATCCTCTTCCAAGGATAGAAGACATCTTTGCCTCACTGTCTGGAGGGAAGCGTTTTACAAAAATTGACCCAGCACAAGCATATTTGCAGATGGAGGTTGAAGAATCCTCTAGGAAGTATCTCACGATAAACACTCACAAAGGTCTTTACCAGTATCATCGATTGGTATTCTGAGTAGCATCGGCTCCGGCGATATGGCAAAGAGCGATGGAACAAGTCCTGCAAGGGATTCCGGGGACTCAGTGTTACTTGGACGACATCCTTGTGACAGGTGAAGATGACAGTGAACACCTTAACAAACTGGAACAGGTGCCCACTAGACTACGGGAACATGGGCTATGAGCCAACCGCCCCAAGTGCGAGTTTTTTAAGAAACAGATATCGTATTGTGGCCACGTGATTGATGAAGAGGGGTTACATAAGTCCCCTGACAAAATTGAAGCGGTTGTTAAGGCCCCAGCGCCTGAAAATGTGTCGCAACTGAGGTCATTCCTCGGATTGGTGAATTACTACCATAAGTTTTTGCCAAATTTGTTGACAATTCTGCACCCACGGAACGCCCTGCTACGAATGGGAGTAGCATGGAAATGGAGCAATGACTGTAAGTGGGCCTTTCAGAAGAGTAAGGACTTAATCACTTCAAGAGAAGTATTGGCTCACTACAACCCAGCACTGCCGATCAGACTGGCGTGTGATGCGTCTCCCTACGGCATTGGGGCGGTACTGTCACATAAATTCCTTGATGGTTTAGAGAGGCCGATAGCTTTTGCGTCACGCTCGTTAACTTCTGCCGAGCGTAACTACGCCCAGATTGACAGAGAGGCCCTCAGCCTAGTGTGGGGGGTGAAGAAGTTCAATCACTACCTGCACGGTCAAAAATTTACTCTACTAACCGATCATCAACCTCTTGTCTCCATTTTCAACCCTCAGAAGGGCATACCGATAATGACAGCACAACGGTTGCAGAGGTGGTCCCTTTTCCTAGGGGCACACCAATATGACATCGAGTACAAAGGAACTAAACAGCATGGGAATGCTGATGGATTGTCATGCCTACCGTTGCTGACGGTGGAAGAAGAAGACCTTGCAGTGGATCCAATGGAGTTATTCCACTCGACTATAGTCGAATGTCTCCCTGTGATGAATGCAAACATAGAAAAGGAAACACGGAATGACCCGACACTATCACGGGTCTATGATTTAACGGTGAAGGGATGGCCAGCACATGGTGAACCACTGCTGCCAGCATTCTCGCCGAGAAGGGAACAGCTGTCAGTGTGCAGAGGAACCTTGGTGTGTGGATCCAGAGTAGTAATTCCACCTAAGTTGACGGATAGAGTGCTCAATGAGCTTCATGAGGGTCATCTGGGTGGGGTAAAAATGAAGAACTTAGCCAGAGCGTTTGTGTGGTGGCCGGGAATCGATAGAGAAATCGAAGAGATGACCAAGAGCTGTGCAGGATGCCAGAAGGTCCAAAACGCCCCACCACAAGCTCCTCTGCATCCATGGGAGTGGCCCTCATCTCCATGGCAAAGGGTGCACATTGATTTTGCTGGTCCCTTCATGGACTCGATGTTTTTAATTGCGGTGGATGCACATTCAAAGTGGCCAGAGGTAATAAAAATGTCCTCAACCACCACGGAAAAAACTATCACAATTTTACGAACCGTATTCACCAGGAATGGGCTGCCTGAACAGATTTGCTCTGACAATGGACCACAGTTTGTGTCTGAAGAGTTCCGGAGGGTCTTAAAGAACAATGGTGTTAAGCATTACACATCTGCCCCATATCATCCAGCCACTAATGGATTGGCGGAGAGGTTTGTTCAAACATTCAAGAAGGCTATCAAGGCAATGTGTAATGAAGATATACCCCTACAACACAAGGTGGACAACTTCTTGTTTGCCTACCGGAATGCGACACATGCGGTTACCAACCAAACTCCAGCCATGATGTTCTTCAATCGAAGACTACGATGCTGCTTGGATTTGGTTAAGCCAAACGTCCGAAGAGATGTGGAGAACAGGCAGTTTCAGAATATGAATGAAAGGCCGACCAGGAGTTTTAAGATAGGTCAACCAGTTTTGGCCCGGGACTACCGCGCTGAGAAATGGCAGCCAGGAACGATTTGTACACGGCAAGGATCTCTCATGTATACCGTGGACTTTGGAGAGAGCATTGTAAGACGCCATGCTGACCAGATTCTAGAGTCACTGGAAAACGTCAACTCCACACCACGATCTGATACACCTGGCAATGAAATCGACGTACCAATTGCAGCTACCGCAGAATCGGTGATATTGGAAGCAGATGAACCAAACAACGACATTGATCCCGACTCAACCTTGCCAGAAGAACCTGATACCCCAAAGAGGCGTTATCCAGACAGAATCAGGAAGCCTCCTCAAAGACTGAACTTATAATTGCTTAAACTTAACCAATGTATATAGCAACCGTAATTGTGATTGTAATTAGTTATCATTTAGTTGTTAAATGAATGTTATGTACTGTTTATCTAAAAGGGGAGGAATTGTTGTGTATGTACCTTTAAGAGAATAACTGGTCTCAGACTGCAGTACTGGCAGTGACCACCCCTGTATAAAAGGCGCTAGTGAGCCTCTGTAGTTTCAGTTTCCCGATTGACTTCAATCAGTAAAGACTTGTTTTGTTCAACTCCTGCTGTCCATGTCTCAATCATTCACGGACATAATAGGTATCTACAGTACCTAACTTTCCACCATTTAGAAAATACTCTGATCTATCGTTCTTAGGTCCAAAGTGGTGTCATCTTACCATGTTTTCTCTGTTTGCCTTTGGAAAGGTTGAAGGAGTATATGTGAGGGCATACAAGAAAAAACATGTTTTTTAGTTTGTATATCAAGGGGTATGCACTGTTCCACTCCTGGGTTACAATAATCAGAGGACTTGCAAGACCTCTTTGGGAATATTCAGTCTGTACCAGTAGAAGATCTGCATCTGTGCCCAGTTTCAGTGGGCTGTAAGGGTGCAGATATCATTGTCTCTGCAGAAAGTGGCTTTGAGCATTCTTCATTGAGGCCCACTCTCCAATGCCTACATATGAGGGTACTTCAGATATGGGCATGGCACCCCTTGCCACAGCAAGAGAAAGGCTGGCAGGAGCAGGTCTCTCTGGGAAAGCTGCTTCCCTAAGATGAGAGTCCTCTCAGACCTCTAAGGCTCCAGAAAAAGCTTCCCAGCCACCCACCACTTAACACTGAGGGGGAACCTTATATGAGTAGTAGATTAGGAGCATGAACAAGGGTAGACACAATGTTAAGAAATAGTTGTAGATAGGATGATTGAAACTTTTGGCACTTTTTGAAGAATATGTTGTTCTGTAAAGTAAACACATGTAGATGCCTGCTGTTGAATCCATGATTCTTAAAGTATGAAGTTTTCCAATAACTAGACGGAGGCTGTAAATTAACAATCAACAGGTGTTTACTGGAGGAGGGTAGTCTAAAGACTAACAGTACAGAGGCATGCTCAAGGCTTATATACAGGTGTGGTCACTGCCGGTACTACAGTATACAGGAGCTGTAAAAGTAGTTCTCTCTTAAAGGTACATACACTACAATTCCTCCCCTTTTAGATTAACAGTACCCATAACATTCAAATAACAGTCAACACTTTAACATGCACATTAAACTGAAATAGTCCATTTATAGATTCAGTCTTTGGGGCGGCTTCCTGATCCTTTCTGGATAGCGCCTTTCCTGAGGTTCTTGTTCTTGGTGCGGAGGCGATTCTGGCCCTCTTTCGTCAGTTAGTTCATCAGTTTCCGCTGCTACTGTTTCTGAGGTAGATGCTACCGGTATGTCGGGTTCATCCCCAGGTACGCGAGACATGGGGTTGACTCGTTCCTGTGACGTTAGGATCTGGTCGACGTGGCGTCTCACAATGTTCTCCCAGACATCCACTGTGTACATTAATGGCCCCTGCCATGTGCATATCGTTCCGGGTTGCCATTTCTCTGTTCGGTAGTCGCGGGCTGAGACTGGTTGTCCGACATTGAAGCTCCTTGTCGGCTTCTCATTGATGTGCTGGAATTGCTTATCCTCAACATTTCTTCGCACATTTGGTCTGAGCAAATCCAGACGAGATCTCAACCTTCGGTTAAAGAACATCATGGCCGGGGTCTGGTTGGTAACTGCATGTGTCGCATTTCTGTAGGCTAACAGGAAATTGTCCACCTTATGCTGTAGTGGAATTTCATCATCGCACATGGCCCTTATCGCCTTTTTAAAGGTTTGTACGAACCTCTCAGCCAATCCATTTGTGGCTGGATGATACGGGGCGGATGTGTAATGCCTTACCCCATTCCTTCTCATAAATTTCCGAAACTCTTCGGACACAAACTGTGGTCCGTTATCAGAGCAAATCTGCTCTGGCAAGCCGTTCCTGGCAAATATGGTCCGTAGGACTGCAATCGTTTTCTCTGTAGTGGTTGAGGACATTTTGATCACCTCAGGCCATTTCGAGTGCGCATCCACTGCTATTAAGAACATTGAGTCCATGAATGGACCAGCAAAATCAATATGCACCCGTTGCCATGGAGAGGAGGGCCACTCCCATGGGTGTAGAGGGGCATGTGGTGGTGCATTTTGGACCTTCTGGCATCCTGAGCAGCTCTTGGTTAGGTCCTCGATTTGTTGATCGATCCCCGACCACCACACATAAGCCCCAGCAAGGCTTTTCATTTTCACCCCTCCCAGATGACCTTCGTGAAGCTCATTGAGCACTCTCTCCCTTAACTTGGGTGGAATTACCACTCGGGATCCACACATCACTGTCCCCTGGCATACTGACAGCTGTTCCCTTCTGGATGAGAATGCTGGCAACAGTGAGTCACCATGTGTTGGCCATCCCTTCACCGTCAAATCATATACCCGAGACAGTGTCGGATCATTGCGGGTCTCCTTCTCTATGTCCGCGTTAGTTACTGGCAATCGTTCAATTATCGACGAATAAAATATTTCGATAAGGTCCACTGCTGGTGTTTCCTCCACAGTAGGCAGTGGCAGGCGTGATAGCCCATCAGCGTTTCCATGCTGTTTTGTGCCCTTATACTCTATTTCATATTGGTTCGCCCCTAGAAAAAGTGACCATCTTTGTAGCCGTTGTGCAGTCATCACCGGAACGCCCTTCTTTGGATTAAAGATGGAGACAAGTGGTTGGTGGTCAGTCAGCAAGGTGAACTTCTGCCCATGCAGATAGTGGTTGAATTTTTTTACTCCCCATACTAGGCTGAGGGCCTCCCTGTCGATCTGGGCGTAGTTGCGCTCGGCTGAGGTTAGTGACCAAGACGCAAAGGCTACTGGCCTCTCCAACCCGTCTGGGAATTTGTGCGACAGCACCGCTCCAATACCATAGGGTGATGCATCGCATGCCAACCGAATTGGCAGTGCTGGGTTGAAATGGGCCAACACCTCTTTTGATGTGATCAATTCTTTGCACTTCTGGAAAGCTCGTTTACATTCGTCATTCCACTTCCATGGAACCCCCGTTTGCAGTAGGGTGTTCAGTGGGTGTAATACTGTAGACAAATTTGGTAAGAACTTATGGTAGTAGTTCACCAGCCCGAGGAACGACCTCAGTTGTGACACATTTTCCGGTGCTGGAGCCTTGACTGCTGCCTCAGTCTTTTCAGGGGACTTATGTAACCCCTCTTCATCAATAACATGGCCACAATACGAGATCTGCTTCTGGAAAAACTCGCACGTGTGGCGATTAGCTCGTAGCCCATATTCCTTTAATCTAGTGAGCACCTTCTCCAGGTTGGTGAGGTGATCACTGTCATTTTCGCCCGTGACCAGGATGTCGTCCAAATAACACTGGGTCCCTGGAATCCCTTGCAGGACTTGATCCATTGCCCTTTGCCAAATAGCCAGAGCCGATGCTACCCCGAACACCAGCCGATTGTACTGGTAGAGACCTTTATGAGTGTTGATCGTGAGGTATTGTTTCGAGGCTTCTTCTACCTCCATTTGCAGGTACGCCTGGGCCAGATCAATTTTGGTGAAGCGTTTACCTCCAGATAGCGAGGCGAAAACATCCTCAATCCGTGGAAGTGGATATTGTACCGTGTGAAGGACTGGGTTCACTGTCACCTTAAAATCCCCACAGATGCGGACCTTCTTTGGTTCTCCAGGCGTATTACTCAACGACCTCTTCATTACAGGAATGATGGGTGTAGCCCACTCGCTCCAGTCTACTTTGGACAGTACTCTTGAACGTTCCAACCCTTCCAGCTCTGCTTCGACGGCTGGTCGGATCGCATAAGGCACCAGTCTGGCCTTAAAAAACTTTGGGCTTGCATTTTCCTCTATTTTAATCATCGCTGTTATGCCTTTTAGTGTTCCGAGTCCCTCCTGGAACACTTCTTGTGCGTCAGTTAGCATCTTTGACAGTCGTCCAGGTGTGACGTCGTCATCCTTTTTGGCCTCAACCTTCAGTGCCTGTATGGAATGCCAATCTAATTGTATCTTCCGGATCCATTCACGTCCTAGTAGTGGTGGTCCTCCATCTGGCAATACATATAGGTCCATTTTAGGTATTTCCTGGCCTTTGTATATCACTTTCACCCTTATTTTTCCTTTGGGGTAGACTTTTTGCCCCGTGTACGTCTTCAAGTCAATCTCTGTAGCTTTCAAGGGTATATGTGAAAATAGCCGCTTGTAGTCCCTTTGGTTTATGACTGTTAGGGCTGATCCTGTGTCCAATTCCATTTTCACTTGGACTCCGTCTATCTTGAGTGTGACCCAGATAGTCTGGTGATCCTCCATTTTGATTACCTTATGTAGTTTCAGACAACCCAGCTCCTTGCTTCCAGAGTCTGTATCACTTTTCTGTTTGTCTGAACTACTGTCCATCACCTTATGTACCTTTTTGTACTTCTCCTGTGGAGATTTCTTGCTGCTGGTTTTCTTCCCTGACCTGCAGACTCTTGCTATGTGTCCTGCTTTTCCACACTGTCTGCACACTTGGTCCTGGAACCAACAATCCTTCTGGTCGAGTGTTGTTCTGCCGCAGCGATAACACTTCCCTGCTCCATATGACATTTCATTGGTGCCATATTCTTGCGGTCTCCGTTCTATCTCTGCAGCGCCCCGTGCGGCTGCTTCGTGTGATACTGCCATGCTGAAAGCCTTGTCCAGCGTAAGATCCTTTTCTGATAGAAGCCGTTTCTGGGTTCCTTCACTTTGAAGCCCACACACAAACTTGTCCCTTAACGTATCTGCTAGTCCCAATCCAAACTGGCAGTGTTTCGATAGCTTGCGCAGTTCCGTTAAGTACTCAGCATTACTTTCGTCTTTATGCTGGTTCCTTTTGTGGAACTTAAATCTTTCTGCTATCAGCAGCGGTGTGGGGTTTAAGTGGTCCTGTAGGATTTCCACTATGCTTTCAAAATTCTTATCCACTGGCTTCTCTGGGGTTATTAGGTTTCGCAGTAAGCCATAAGTTTTTGCACCCATGGAATTCAACAAAACCAGTGCTTTCCTAGCATCTGGCACTTCATTTGCCTTGCAGTACACCTCAATGCGTTCCACATATGTCGCCCAATCTTCGACTTCATTGTCGAACGCAGTGATACTGCTACTCTTCGGCATCCCTGGGTGTGATTAAACTGTCTAAAATGGCATCTCCCGCGCTCTCCCTTCTTCTCCGCTGGCACAAAATGGCGTCTCACGCGCTTTCCTTTCTTCCCGCGCTCGCCCTTCTTCTCCGCTGCGGCTTCTAAAATGGTGTCTCCCGCGCTCTCCCTTCTTCTCCGGCAGCTCAATGGCATCTCCCGCGCTTCCTTTCTTTCCCCCGTGGACGCTGTTCAGCCCTTGAGCCCTGGCTGTGCTCTGCGCGTTCTCCTGTGCGCCTCTCTCGTTGCCGCCGCTCGGTCCTGAACCCGGCTGCTGCTTTACCCTCTCTCTCTTTTTGTTTTCCGTCAACGCCACTCGGTTTTCAACCCCCAGCTGCGCCCTGTGCGCTTCACCCCCTCTCTTACCCCATCGACGCTGCTCGGCCTTTTCTGTGCCGTCGGTCGGCTCCAGCCGCCGCTGTCCGGGAAGGGTCTGCACTGTACCTGTTGCCAGTCTGTTGCTGGATCGTCGTGGCTGGAGAACCAAGCCCAGCTCTCAACAGCCTCCCCTGCGATGTTCACTCTCTGCCGGATGACTGGGCGGTTGCTCGTGGTCGACGCCCGTGCTCCTGGCCTCGACTTTCTTCCACCGTCCTCCTGGAGCGAATCCTTGAACGGAAATGCAGAGTTGCAGGTAGATTCGAATCGACCTCGTCGCCACTGTTGAATCCGTGATTCTTAAAGTATGATGTTTTCCAATAACTAGACGGAGGCTGTAAATTAACAATCAACAGGTGTTTACTGGAGGAGGTAGTCTAAAGACTAACAGTACAGAGGCATGCTCAAGGCTTATATACAGGTGTGGTCACTGCCGGTACTACAGTATACAGGAGCTGTAAAAGTAGTTCTCTCTTAAAGGTACATACACTACACCTGCAATAGCTCTTTAACATTAGATTGTTTAACAAAATGACAAATGAAAGTGTACCTCAGAGTGCACAGATGCCGCACTGACTATAACAATTCCGAAGGGAAGATGGACCTACATTGATCACATTCTGAGAATGCCTGACACAATGATCCCTAAACAAACATGGGATTGGAAGCCATTAATTGGAAAGAGCTAGAGTTTGAATAGGAATAACTCTACGCAACACAAAAGCGATGGACGCAGCTGTAGAGCAATGAGAGTTGAATGCAAAAGCCCAAAACAAAATTGGATGGCGTTGATTGGTTACTGCTTTATGTGCGTCAATGGCACAGGAAGAACGATGATTAATGGTGATGACAATAAACATGGCTTGTGCAAATGCTTTTTATTTTTGGGGGGGTTGGTTGATTGCAGGGAAAATGTAAACTTCTGTCTTACAAAGGAACTTGGCAGAAGTCTTTGACAGTGAGGGATTATGCGAAGGTGTGAGGGAGAACTGTCAGGTGTGATTTATTTGGTGAGTCAACCTTTATTTATTGAACGCACTGAGCTACAATTATGCCTTCCTTTCTCTGGCTGCTGGCCCTCCTGTTCCACTTCCTTCCTTTCCCTTACATCTAACTTAGTTTATGGCAAAGGAGGTCCTTTCACCCCATCATCATCGTCATTGGTTTCAGCTTCTGGAAGCAGCAAGCCTTTCTCAATCGCAATGGTAAGTAGTGCGCAGCAATCTGCAGCGATTCTTGAGACTCTCGCTGGGCTGTATTGCAGGACTCCACCACATTTATTCAGGACTTGAGAATTCCTAAGGTCTGCTCTAGGGTGCTTCTTGTCGTGGCATGGACCTTATTGTATCTGTCTGTGGAAGCCTTACTGGAGTCATCAGCCAAACATACAGGGCATGGCCCTAATCATGCAGAGATATGGCTTTGAATTATGAAGGATCCCAAAGGATACCTTCCTGCAACTCCTATCGCTACTTACCTAATGGTGGTAATTATTCTGGACAGGGTTAGGGCGGGTTGGGGGAAATAGGTCAGAGCTGCTAGCCACACCCTTTTAACTCCACTTACATGAAGTGGATCGGCTGACTTTAAGTGTCAGCCATGGCTCAGTTGGTAGCACTGTCGTCTGTGAGTTAGAAGGTTGTGGGTTTGAACCCCACTGCAGAGACTTTAACACAAAAATCTAGGCTGCCACTCAAGTGCAGTACTGAGGGAATGCTGTGCTGTCGGAGGTGCGCCTTTTGGATGAGATGTTAAACCGAGGCCCTGTTTGCTCTCTCAGGAGGATATAAAAGATCCCATGGGACTATCTCAAAAAGGAGCAGGGGAGTTATCCCCGGGTCCCGGCAAATATTAATCCCTCAATCAACATCTCAAAAACAAATTATTTGGTCTTTATCACATTGCTGTTTGTGGGACCTTGCTGTGCGCAAATTGACTGCTGTGTATCCTACATTACAACAGTGACTACACCTCGAAAAGTACTTCATTGGCTGTAAGTTACTTTGGGATGTCTGGTGGTCATGAAAGGTGCTGTATAAAAGTCTTTCTTTCCTAGCAGTACTTAAGGGAACTGGCACATTTTGGGGAGGATAATTCAAATGCTGTTATTTCTGTAGTGGATTTGAGGTGGTAGTCTCGAAGAACCCATCTTATTGTTTACTGTCCCAAATCTGCCCTAAAATTTGAAGGTAAATCCAGGCCTTAATCTTCAAAATCCCTCTCTGACACCACATAACATGGCATTTGCTGTTCAGTAAAATAACATGAGAATTTTTATGAACAAGAAATCAACATTGGGTCCAACAAGTTTGTCCACTTTTGATTTGTCCTTTAGGGCTGGCACTCCGGGCCTGAGCTCACGAGTTCTTTCTCCCTTTTTTGCCCTTTCTAGAGCCTTGTTCTTCTCTTTCCTCTTCTTCTTCTCACTCGGCCACACCACCTTTCTTCTCTTCCCTTTCAGGTACAGTCCTCACCGTGGACATGTCGATTTCCCTGTTATTCTCGATGGCTGGTCTAACTCTCAACAGACTTTATGGCAGATGAGCACCCAAAATAATGCGAGTGCCACCACTTTTAACAAGACGTTATTACAAGTGTAAGGAATATTGTTAAGCTCTATGGACCAGCAGAGAATATCATGACTCATGTAAGCACCTTTGACTCAAAGGCTGCTGTTAAGTGCTTGTAAAACTAGCAGTAAAAAGCAGCCGTTTTTATGTCATAATTTAAAAAATTCCTGTTTGGGAATAAAGTTGAAGCATTCTTGTTTTTCTTGAAAAGCCCAGCCTATGTGATCGTGAATGGATTCCAGCACTGCCAATGAAGTGCCCTGGTCAATTTCAAGGTTCCTGAACCACTGTTGCCGTGTTTGCGACTGTCAGAAATTAACATTTAATAAGGGGGTGATTCAAATACATTAAAATGGTGCTGCAGGTCGGACAACAGTAGACGGGGGCGGGTGGCAGACTGAAGATGACCCGAACAGCTGCTTGAACTGCCAGAAATAGCTGGCACACTTAATACGGTTTAAGCGGCGCCTTTGTAAATGGCACCTATGGTAATGGCAAATGGTTAGCATTTGCCTGATATAGGCGGCTGTCTGGGATAAGCAGGGATGATGCAAGTGGTGAGGACTGTACTTTCACCTCCACCCTGCGGATCCCTATTCCAACTGAGCAGACTACTTTCTTTCCTACCACTATCCCAGGATTAAATCTCCCTTGAATGAGGCATGGCTGTCCTCTGTGCTTCTCTCAGCAAACTCCAACAGGCCTATCGTGATACCCATTGCTGCTTCCTTTAAGAACAGCAATCCGAACTTCCCCATTGTCCACTGTCGTTGATCTTCCTGTCCAGCACGCTCGTTGGGGGCAAACATCACCAAACACATTCCTGTCCTGTTTGCCCCACCCACCAGTGCCCCTGGCCTCCATTGGCTCCTCTCTGCATTTTCCTCCAGAATATCCACTTACTGATGAACAAGGCCCTTGCAATCCATAATCTTATTGTGGATCACTGCAGTAGCATTGACCAAAACCTAATTCAACAACAACAACTTGTATTTATATAGTACCTTTAGCACGTCCCAAGGCGCTGCACAGGAGTATTATAAGACAAAAAATTTGACACCGAGCCACATAAGGAGAAATTAGGGCAGGTGACCAAAAGCTTGGTCAAAGAGGTAAGTTTTAAGGAGCGTCTTAAAGGAGGAAAGAGAGGTAGTGCGGCGGAGAGGTTTAGGCAGGGAATTCCAGAGCTTAAGGCCTAGGCAACAGAAGGCACGACGACCAAAGGTTAAACGATTATGATCAGGGATGCTGAAAAGGGCAGAATTAGAGGAGTGCAGATATCTCGAGGGCGGTTGTGGGGCTGAAGGAGATTACAGAGATAGGGAGGGGTGAGGCCATGGAGGGATTTGAAAACAAGGATGAAAATTTTGAAATCGAGGCGCTGCTTAACCGGGAGCCAATGTAGGTCAGCCAGCCCAGTGATGATGGGCGAACGGGACTTAGTGCGAGTTAGGACACGAGCCGAGTTTTCGATGACCTCAAGTTTACGTAGGGTAGAACGTGTGAGGCCAGCCAGGAGTGCGTTGGAATAGTCACGTCACAGTTGATGACACCCAACCCTGACTAAAGACCCCCGCCTCACCCTCGCCTGGTTATACTTTCCACCATCTGCTCTGTCCAGATATGGTGGCAATCAAGTAGCCCTTATCACCAAGTCACAGCTTGGTCTCTCCCTTTACTCTTCCGGTACCTTATCTTTCTTTAAGGACCTCACCATGTTCCACCCATCTAACCTCTCCTTTGAGATCCTCATTATCTACTGCCCACCTCCACAAGCCCTGCCCAAGTCTCTTCCTGAGATATTCTCCCTCTTCCTTCCCTCAGCCTTTGTGCCAAGTGACTCCACATCTTTGGTAAATTCTTCACCTCAGTGACCAAAGTTTTGATCACCTCTTCTAATCTTTCCTTCCTTGGCTAGGTGTCTGTTTTCCTCAAGTCTCTGCAAAGTGCTTTGGGATGTTTTTCTACATCAAAGACACTGTATAAATGCAAGTTGTTATTTCAATCCCAACTACCTGCCTTCTCACCATAAGGCAAACTCAATGACCCTGCGCTCCCAGTTTGGAGCCGGGTCAAAAGGGAGGGCAGATTAGAAGTAGGACTATAATATTGTAACACCAATTCTCTGACCCACACTCCAGTTGAGTGAGATTCCATGTTGGTGATGCCGCATAGCTGAATTAACCTTATTAACTCTCAATCCCTTCCCTCTCCAGTAATGCATCCAAATGCTTATACTTTCTGCTTCTATGGTGTTTACTGGTATCTTAATTCACAAGTCTATGGCCCTTTAAGTGAAAAAGTTCTGCTGGAGTGCCTTTTTACTTCTAACTTCCAATTTTTTAAATGGGTCTCTGGTGTTTGAACCCTTTGCCGTAGTGCAAAAGTTACCTTGTTCAGCTCTGGCAACTCCCTTCGCTATATTGAAATCTTCAACTAAGTCACCTCAAGTCTCCTCTTCTCCAAAATGTAGCAAATGATACTTTCAGTGTTTTGTATATGACCGTGTTCATTTAATACTAATTTTATTTTACCGTCATGGGGGAGGGGAATTTTAACCTGGAGGAACGTGTATTTTGGGTGTGGGTGGGAGTTAAATCTAACAAAAATGCGAGCATGTTGGAAAGCCGGTTCCAACCCGCTGACTTGTGCGTTTAACTTGAGCGCCTTTGGCTGGTTGTGCGCAACCTGCTCAGGAGAGGCAGTTTGCCTATTAACATATGGTTATCGCTCAATTGGGGCAATATTTCAACACAGTTTTAAATTTAACATCGCATCCACGGGTTTCCCGGGCTTCCTGAAAGTTGCCATTGAAAGCAAGGCGAGAGCAGAATGGCAATTGAGGGGGCTGGTTAAAACTCATGGAAATACTGCAATAATTACTCAGTACTCACAGTTACTTTCTTAGCTACTAGTGGGAAAGGGTTTGTTCACAGTACTTTTGCTGAGAGTTTACTTTCTACACTTTGGAGGTTTCTGAATCACATCAGGATGGGTGGCGCCTTGGCTGCCTTAGAATGGACCTCGGATGAGGACCAATATGACCAGCACTAGCGCCAGCAGCAGCAGCAGCAGCCTGCTGTTCAGAGACCTGCAGCTGGGCAGCACAGGGGAGAGCAGTAGAGGGGTGCAGCTCAAAGGAGGCACTACCCGCAACACAGGGTGTACAGGCAGAGGCTGAGTTTCCTTTGGAACAGCAGCGTTTCAGGAGGCTCAGGTTGTCGCATATCTGCAGCCTCCTAAAAGAAGACCTGCTCCCTGCTGGACCTAGTGGCCACCTGTTACCAGTGGCTGTCAAAGTGACCACTGGCCTCAACATTTTTGCCTCTGAATCCTTCCATTGATCTGCTGGAGACATATCCAGGATCTCCCAGTCAGCGGCTCACAAATGCATAAGACAGAGCCAGCAATTATGTGAACATCGTTTGTGATGACGCCAGTCAGAATGAGCGGGCGATCAAGTTTACTGGCTTCCCACAGATGCAGGGCATCATTGATGGCGCATACGTGGCAAACCCCCCAGATCAACCAGGTGTATTTGGGAACTGCAAGGGCTTCCACTCCATCAAAAAGTAGCTGGTGTGTAATCATAAAAAGATATTTCTGCAGCTGTGCATAAGATTCTTCTCCTCCTCCTCCTCCTCCTCCTTCTCCTCCTCCTCCATCCTCTCCATCATCCCTCATCCATCCTCTCCATCATCCATCACCCATCATATCCATCATCCATCATATCCATCATCCGTCATATCCATCATCCATCATCATCATCCTCCTCCTCCATCCTCTCCCTCTTCTTGGTCAACCACTGGCTGGGCAGCCTGGATTTCCTGGGTGTCTGAAATGAGGAAGGCACAAGAGTAGGGTTGTGGTGAGGGGAGGAGGGTAAAGCAAGAGGTGTATGCTTACACAATGTGCAGCTTGTAAATCAAAAGATATTGTGGGATGAGGGGGAAGTGGGATGTGAGAAGAAGGTTAACATATAAGCATACCGACTTCATGTATTCTTTCAGCTCCATCCTCCCTCGCTGGCCAAGGGCTCAGCCATGCCCCTGCCAAGAATGGCCAGCACCATTTCCTCCAAGGGGGTGATGAAACTAGTGATGTGTATCTCCTGTTTAGTAGAGATTGTTGGTAGAAGAGTAATGGTGAGTGGAGTGGGGGTGGGGTGGGTGGGGGGGGGGGTCGGGTCGTGCATTAAACAGTGTGTGAGGCTAGTGGTGCATTTGGTAGGAGACAGCTTTTGAAGATGCATTCACTGACCTCGATCACTTGTCTGTCATGAAACTTCTTTGGGCACTGGAGCCAGGTCCTGATTGCGACACTGCTGGCAGTGACGGCTTTGGCGATCTGGTCCCACATCCTTCTTTCTGGAGGGTCTCCTGGCCTCCTGTGAGTAGAGGACCTCTCTTCCAGTGTTGATCCCCTGCCCAAAGCCTGACTACTGCATCCGAGACCCTCAGTGCCCTTTCCCTGGCCTATTGTGCCATTTGGGTCAGTGCTGAAGCACTTTTACCATTTTTCATCAGCAGAAGGCAGCTCACCTTTAAGAGGTGCAGACTGTCTTCAAGGGGTGGAGGCTAGCTTAAAGCTAGCCTCGCTCGAACAAAGTGAACTTCGGCCCCCTGCTGAGTGCACAGCCTGTCAGCAGCACGATCCGCGCTAGGCTTTGCACTGCAATCATTATAATTAGCAGGCAGCATGAAGTTGACATGCTGCCTTCACTCCTTGAACAGGCGTGGGCATAGCTTGCATCGCGGTGCTCGCGCCCGTTTTTTCGTGCTATCCAATTTCACCCCCGCAGAGTTTTGTTTAACTGATGCTAAGGAAATGCATGAGTTCTCACAAATCAGTAAGGAAATCTGAAATGTTAAAGTTACAGTAATTTCATAAAAACTTTTGGCTGCTTGTTATCATAGCTGTGAGTGGTGATTGGAGGAATCCATCACCGCACTACCCTACAGGCAATGACGCTATTTATATAAAGTTATAAAATAAATCACCGCACTCGTTCTTTTCATTTGCCAGGTTTTGTCAGAATTCTATGCTACGATGACAACTGAGCACAAATTTGTCTGGTACAAATTTTAAAATGCAGCAAACTCTCATTACAGCCTCTGCAGTACTTTGACACACCACAGCCTCTGGTACACTCTGATACACTGCAGCACTCTGATACAATGCAATACTCTGACCGCTCTATGATGCTCTCCAGCACTCTGACACACCTAAGCATCACAGCACTCCAACACAATGCAGCATGCAGAGATATTGCAGCAATCTGACACTCCTGATATAAGAGAAAGAAAGCAAAGAAAAAAGGAAGGAAAGAAAGAATGGGGTCTCATTTCAGCAATGGCATGCTGATTCGTAGTTACACTGCAGTTTAACAAAAACACTACTCCATGGCGAATGAAAGAAAGTAGGAATTTGCATTTATATAGTGCCTTTCAAGACTTTAGGACAACCCAAAGTGCTTTACAGCCAATGATGTACTTTTGAAGTGTAGTCACTGTTATAATGTAAGAACTGCGGTAGCCAATTTGTGCACAGCAAAGTTTCCACAAACAGCAATGAAATAAGTGACCAGATAATCTGTTTTTAGGTGTTGGTTGAGGGATAAATGTTAGCCAGGGCACTAGGAGAACTCCCCTGCTCTTCTTCAAATTCTCCCTCTATTATATCCACCCGAGAGGACAAAGTCGGCACATCTGACAGTGCAGCACTCCCTCAGTACTGCACTGGAGTGTCAGCCTAGATTCTGTGCTCAAATCTCTGGAGTGGGACTTGATCCTATGACCTCCGGCCTCAGAGGTGAGAGTGCTATCACTGAGCCAAGGCAGACAGTGGGGCTCACAGCTACTTCAAAAATCAGATTCTCAAAGGCAACCTTGAATTCTTGAAATTTATATATATTTAGACCGTCTATGGCCCAGAACAGCCCACCCTCAACGCTGAAACAGGTGCCATTCCGAATTTCCTCTCCTCCCCCTTGACGTACACACGGCAGGAATGCCACAACTTCTGGTGGGGGGTCCCAGGAATTTCAGGAACCCCCAACTTTAAAAATGCAGCATTGGTACTTAAAACGTTTCAGTGAGCAAAGTTATTCTCATTGCTGAGAGTAATTAAGGATTAGTATACGGAAATTAATGTTAGCCCTAGATCACTGTCAGACCATTGTGAGAGTCATCATTGGATAAAATAAGAAGTCTTTTAAGTTTTTAATAAATAAGGCTTTTTTTGTCATCATTAATTAAAAAGGTTCATTAAGTTTATTAACTAGGTGGAGCTGTGCCAGCTGAGGAAGTGGTGCTTTGCTGACCTTTAAGCCATAAAAAATATGAAGTATGGAGTGCACTACGAGTTTTGACAGTTATTTAGCAGTTGTATCCAGTATGCATATGGAATGAATTGTACTTGAATGATCGATTTTGTCAGTAGTTATGCATGGTATGGAGAAAACAAGTCACGCTATTTACAGCAAAACCTTGAAAAAGTAGATCTTCCCACAGTATAATGCAGTTTCACATTGAGAAAGTGGAACATTAATAAACACATGGCAACAATTAGCACAAAACCCCATCCACATGAGGAACAATGTGCAGACACCCTGGTTTAAATATATGTTTGTTTTTAACATTTCAATGTGATCTACATTAACAGAGTGGAGCTCTCCCCTCCTGATGAATACAATACATAAATTAAAGATATTGCTGGATGAGCCTGTTTTTTCTCACGCAGTGTCCTGCTCCACAGGCAGTTCTTTCTTATTAACCGTTTCTAGCAGATGGATTGCGGCTCTTGGGCTGGGCAGGGTCTACAGCAATGCTTAAGCTGTGGGACTGGCAATCTTCTCAGAAGTGTGGCTGTTGCTACCACAATGCCATGCCTCCCTCTCTGTTGGCGCTCTCCCCATGGGTTTGTGGCTGTTGCAGAGGGCCAAGGTAGGTGCTGGGTTTCTTTGTGGCCTCCCTCTGATTGCTGTCTCAGCAGTCCTTCACAAGCAGCATGCTGCACAGCCTATGCCGATAGGATTTCAGCCTGTAACAGCAGCGCCTCTAAGTACCAGTAATTAGCTGCTTGAATAGTGAGATATTGGATAGAAAATGAAATGAGGTCCCAAAGAGAGATACATTGAGAGTTCAGACGTGAGTAGAGTGGCTGAATATTATCTTTGAACAATCCACAAGCAACATTAATTTCAGTTGCAAGTACTTTTTCTTTCTTTTCAATGAAACGGTAAAAGATGTGAAAAACTTTGGGAGATCAATTTGTCAAGCAGGCAGCTGAGCTACAGAGCTGTGTTTACATTTATTTTCAAGGACAAATTGCTCTTTTCAGCAGCTGGATTACAGCACGCTTAAAGGTGTTAAAATGGCTCAGAGGCACTCAGGCGCGCAAAAGTGCATTTACACCGAGAAGTTTTCCTTTGATTTCCAGCCTGCTTTTGGACACGACTGAAGCAACAAATGTAGTAAAATGGGGCAGTAGGGTCTCAAATCCACCCCCAAAAATGGCACCAGAGATTTCCGTCCCAAATCAGCCATTGCCCTTTAATGCCCACCCTGCCATATTAAATCAGTTCAGGTGGGCATGGGCAACATTCTCGCTGCATCATCTCCAACTTCCATCCCAAAACAAATCCTAATTAAAAGCACCACCACATGAGTGGTGATGTGAGCCCCGAGGCATTGAGAAAGCAAATTGGCTGCTGGAGTTGAAGAGTGGTGTTACTTGCCCTGAATATTCATTTTAGTTGTTCGGTGCTCTGAAGGATCTATCAGCTCTTTTCTTGCCATACTTAGCCAACTTTGCAAAAGTACAGTTTTGGACTGGGCCTGTGGATTTCCCAAGGGGAATCCCTCTATTCCTATGTTTTGAAGAGGAGGAAGATGAGTATATGGAAAAGGCAGGCATCGCAGAAGATATTTGTTTTTTACATGTAAATACCCATTCCATAGTGTTCACAGACCTAGAATGTCTTACTTAGATTTCTGTGCTGTAAGTCCCTCAGAAGGTTGCTGCACCCTCCCTCCTCTCAGGTCAACTGGGGAGACATGTCAATTGCTGGCTGAAGACCTGCAGCCCAGTTTTACCAGGAGAACTGCATTGTCTGTACCAGTCAAAGTTACCACTACCTTGAATTTCTTTGCAACTGGATCCTGCCAGTGAGCATCAGGTGACCTTTGCTACAGTACTTCAGTTATTGGTAAACCAAGAGAGCAAGCTAGATAATTGTAAAGCATAGTGCAAGGAGTAACTGTTGGAACACATGTGGCACTTAAACCCCTGTATGAGAACCCCTTCAGTTTCATGAACAGGAAAGGCTTTCATTCAATTGTGTAGCTAAAGTGCAATGCCAGTCACCTTACCCTACACATTAACGCCCGCTATCCAGGAAGCTGTCACAATGCTTTCATCATGTGCCAACCCTTCATACTAGCCCCGATGATTCAAAGCCATGCATCAGAATTGGTTGATTGATGATCAGGACTATGCCCTGAAGTCATGGCTATAGTAAAGTTCCCACAGACATAGAGGGAGAACAGAGGCCCATGGGACTGCAAGAAGTGTGATAGAGTAGACTATAGACATTCTCCCATCTTATTTTAGATGCTTGGATAATCTGGTAGCGCCCTGCAATACAGCCTAATGAGAATCTCAAAGAATCATTGTAGATTGCTGCATACTATGTAACATTGCAATGAGGAAAGGCCTGCTGGCTTTTGGAAGCTGAAGTTAATTATAATGAAGACAGTGGGAACAAATCTCCATCACCATAGACTGAGGAGAGTGCACAGGAAGAAAAGCCCAGCATCCATGGAGAAAAGGAGACAACTTCCAATGAATAAAAATTAGCACACCAATTAAACTCACTTCATGCCTGTCTGTTCTTTCCTCCACTCACCTTCACAAAGTCCTGCACTGTCAAAGACTTTTGCCTATTTCCTTCATAAGACAGAAGTCTTACTTTCTGCTGCCAACATCCAACTCCAAAAAATTGCAAGCAAATCCAGAAATTAACTCTAAGGTCTATGTGGTTAAACCATGTTTACTTTCCAGAACAAAATCCATCAAAAGATGCCAACAAATCCTTATCTATAATTATTTCTTACCACCATGTCTACCCTCAGTCGCTCAAGCTCCTAGTGTGCTACTTCTACGATGTGCTCCCTGAGTGATTTGAAGTTGAGCGGTGGATGGCTAGGAAGATTCCCCAGGAATTTTAGAAGCCTGAGGTAACTCTTGTCTCAGGGAAGCAGCTGTCCCAGAGGGGCTAACTTCCAGAAGCCATTCTCATGCAGTGTCAACATGATGTCAGATCCATATCTGAATCTCACTCCTGTGCAGACATAGGAGGTGGCCTTAAGGAAGCACTCTGTGACCAATACTTGCAGCCCACTGAGGCAAGGCACAAGCTCTGATGTGCTACTGGTCAGTGTAATTACAATCAAATAGACCCATCAAGTCGTGGAAGTCTTAGAAGTGCAGTTTTCAGGGTGACTCTCAAAGCATCTATTGTAGCAGTGTTGGTTGCCACTCTGGAATCCACTAATACCCTTGGAAGCTCATTATTGAAGCCCTGATGCCATAGAAATGTCCTAGACAAGTGGTAGAAGTGTTAGTAGGTGAGCACTTTGGTGACAGTGACCATAATTTGGTGAGATTTAAGGTACTCATGGAAAAGGACAGAGATGGACCGGAAATAAAGGTTCTAAATTGGGGGAAGGCCGATTTTAATATGATAAGGCAGGATCTGGCCAAAGTGGACTGGGATCAGCTACTTGTAGGAAAATCCACATCGGAGCAATGGGAGTCTTTCAGAAAGGAAATTGAGAGAGTACAATGGCAACATGTTCCCGTAAAGGTCAAGGGTGGGACCAACAAGCCCAGGGAACCTTGGATGTCAAGGGATATACGAGAATGGATTAGGAAAAAAAGGGGGGCTTTTGGCAGATACAAAGGACTAAAGACAGAGGAAGCCCTAGGGGAGTATAAAAAGTGCAGGGGGATACTTAAAAAAGAAATTAGGAGAGCGAGGAGGGGCCATGAAATAACACTGGCGAGCAAAATAAAGGAAAATCCTAAGGTGTTTTATAAGTATATTAAGGGCAAGAGGATAACTAGGGAAAGAGTAGGGCCCATTAGGGACCAAAGTGGCAATCTGTGTGTGGAGCCAGAAGATGTAGGTGGGGTTTTAAATGAATTATTTGCATCTGTGTTCACTATGGAGAAGGACGATGTAGACATAGAAATTGGGCAGGGGGACTGTGATATACATATTAGCACCAAGAGGGAGGAGGTACTAGCGGTTTTAGCAGGCTTAAAAGTGGATAAATCCCCAGGCCCGGACGAGATGTATCCAAGGCTGCTGTGTGAGGCAAAGGAGGAGATTGCAGGGGCTCTGACACAAATTTTCAAAACCTCTCTGGCCACAGGACTGGAGAACAGCTAACGTAGTACCATTATTCAAGAAGGGTAGTAGGGATAAACCAGGGAATTACAGGCCAGTGAGCCTAACATCAGTGGTAGGGAAATTATTGGAAAAAATTCTGAGGGACAGAATTAGTCTCCACTTGGCGAGGCAAGGATTAATCAGGGATAGTCAGCATGGCTTTGTCAAGGGAAGATCATGTCTGACCAATTTGATTGAATTTTTCGAGGGGGTGACTAGGTGTGTGGATGAGGGTAGTGCAGTGGATGTAGTATACATGGATTTCAGTAAGGCTTTCGATAAAGTCCCACACAGGAATCTGGTCAAGAAGGTAAGAGCCCATGGGATCCAGGGTGCCTTGGCACATTGGATCCAAAACTGGCTTAGTGGCAGAAGGCAGAGGGTGATGGTCGAAGGTTGTTTTTGTGACTGGAAGCCTGTGTCCAGTGGGGTACCACAGGGATCGGTGCTGGGTCCCTTGCTGTTTGTGGTCTACATTAATGATTTGGATGTGAATGTAAAAGGTATGATCAGTAAGTTCGCAGATGACACGAAAATTGGTGGGGTGGTAAATAGCGAGGAGGGTAGCCTCAGTCTGCAGGACGATATAGATGGGTTGGTCAGATGGGCGGAACAGTGGCAAATGGAATTTAACCCTGAAAAGTGTGAGGTGATGCATTTTGGAGGGACTAACAAGGCAAGGGAATACACAATGAATGGTAAGACCCTAGGAAAGACAGAGGATCAGAGGGACCTTGGTGTGCATGTACATAGATCCCTGAAGGCAGCAGAACAGGTGGATAAGGTGGTTAAAAAGCATATGGGATACTTGCCTTCATTAGCCGAGGCATAGAATATAAGAGCAGGGAGGTTATGATGGAGCTGTACAAAACGCTGGTTAGGCCACAGCTGGAATACTGTGTGCAGTTCTGGTCGCCACACTTTAGGAAGGATGTGATTGCTTTGGAGAGGGTGCAGAGGAGATTCACCAGGATGTTACCTGGGCTGGAGCGCCTCAGCTATGAAGAAAGACTGGACAGGCTGGGGTTGTTTTCCTTGGAGCAGAGAAGGCTGAGGGGGGACCTGATTGAGGTGTACAAAATTATGAGGGCATAGATAGGGTAGATAGAAAGGAACTTTTTCCCTTAGTAGAGGGGTCAATAACAAGGGGGCATAGATTCAAGGTAAGGGGCAGGAGGTTTAGAGGGGATTTGAGGAAGAACTTTTTCACCCAGAGGGTGGTTGGAATCTGGAACTCACTGCCTGAAAGGGTGGTAGAGGCAGGAACCCTCACAACATTCAAGAAGCATTTGGATGAGCACTTGAAATGCCATAGCATACAAGGCTACGGACCAAATGCTGGAAAATGGGATTAGATTAGACAGAGCTTGATGGCCGGCGTGGACGCGATGGGCCGAAGGGCCTCTTTCTGTGCTGTATAACTCTATGACTGTCACTTCTTCCAGGGTTTTAGTCATGTCATGAGAAGCTTCCTGCAATGAGATGAGAATAGTAGACTCTTCACATGCCTCCATCCATATATTTGGAAACTGGAACCACTGCCTGCACATGAGCCTAATGCTCCCAAATCATTGTTCTGCTAAGGTAGATTGGGAAACTACAATAAAAGGTATGACGGTAGATAAGCAATGACTAACATTTAAAGAAATAATACTTAATTTACAACAAATGTACATTCCTTTAAGGCACAAAACCCCACAGGAAAAGCGGTCCAACCATGGCTAACAAAAGAAGTTAAAGATAGTATTAGATCAAAGGAAGAGGCTTATAATGTTGCCAAAAAGAGTAGTAAGCCTAAAGATTGGGAGGATTTTAGAATTCAGAAAAGGAGGACCAAGAAATTGATTAAGAAAGGGAAAATAGAATATGAGAGTAAACTAGTGAGAGACATAAAAATAGACTGTAAAAGCTTTTATAGGTATGTAAAAAGGAAAAGATTAGCGAAAGTAAATGTGGGTCCCTTACAGCACCACAACCAGCTACAACAGCAGCACCAGCACCAGGAGCGCCATCCTCTTCCTCACCCACCTGATGATGCACAGGGCAGAGAGCCTCAGCGCAGGGCTGCACCTCGTCACAGAAGATACCCGCAACACAGGCAGAGGATCAGCTTCCTCAGCATGACTGAGCAGCAGTGCCAAAGGAGGCTGAGACTTTCGAGAGATGTAGTCGCTGACATCTGCACAATGCTGCGCCAACACCTGGAGCCCTGAGGAGCATGTGGACACTTCTTACCAGTGGCTGTCAAAGTCACCACCACACTCAACTTCTTTGCTTCAGGGTCCTTCCAGGGATCAGCTGCAGACATAAGCAGCATCTCCCAGTTGGCCGCACACACCTGCATCACGCAGGTCACCGATGCCCTCTTTGCAAAGGCCCACAATTATATCCACTTCTCCATGGATGGCCCAAGTGTGACGGCGCGTGTGGTTGGCTTTGCCAATATGGCAGGCTTGCCAATGGTGCAGGGCGTCATTGACTGCACATATGTAGGGCCCCCATCACAACCCAGCTGTATTTGTCAACCACAAGGGATTCCACTCCCTGAATGTCCAGCTGGTGTGCAACCACAGGAAGATCATCATGCATGTTTGCGCAAAGTACCCTGGCAGTTGCCATGATTCCTTCATCCTGCCTCAGCTCTTCCATCTGCCAAACCAACTTTCTGGATGGCTTCTTGGCGCCAAGGGTTATCCCCTGAAAAAGTGACTTATGACACCGATGAGGGGGCCATCAAATGATGCTGAGGAGTGGTACAATGTGAGTCACATATCCACCAAAAGCATCATCGAGCAAACCATCAGCTTGCTCAAAATGCACTTCCGATGCCTAGCCAGATCTGGAGGAGCCTTGCAGTATGCACCAACCAGGGTGTCCACAATTGTCATGGTCTGCTGTGCCCTGCACAACATCGCACAGCAGCGCGGCTTAGTGCTGCCGCATGAACAAGTGGCTCAGCACAAGCCTCCTCGGAGGAAGAGGAAGAGGATGAGGAAGAGGATGAGGAGGAGAACGAGGAGGAGGATGAGGAGGAGGGTGACTAGGAGGACGGGGAGTGATGCCTTGTGGGGCCTGATGTGGCCAATTCAGCAGCAGGTGAACACATTGCTGGCCGTCAGGCAAGGGATGCACTCATCCATGCCAGATTCGCGTAAGCTTATGCTTCAACCACAGGTGGCTGGCACATGGAGATGATTATAAGTCCGACATCCTCAAAATGCCAGGCATCATCTGTCTACTAAAGCGCTCAGTGTCACTGTTAAGTATGTGTATTGTATTGAACAATTAACACAAAGACTTAAACGTATAACTCAAACAGGTCTTTACTGGTTGGAGGTAGGGACTATACGTAGGTCTTTACTTCATGCCCACAGGCGGGAACTGAGGGGAGATCAGTACCCACAGTACTATTTATACCCCTATGGCCAGGAGTGGTACTGCGTATCACTACGCCCAACAAGTAGTGCAGTCCTGTCCATAGGTTCAAAGTAGCACACATATTACATACACAACATTCCTCCCTTCCTAGCTTTACAGTCATCTCCCCATTTAACATAACGTAATAACATATATACATATATAACTTCAGGTTTACATAACAGAATAACATAGATACATAGATAACTTCATGTCAAAACAGATCACAGATTCAGTCTCTGCGGAAAACAGTTCACAGATTCAATCTCTGTGGTGGAGTCGGTTCACGTTGCTGGAGTGACTCATTCAATAGTCCTTCCATGGATTTAACAGTTTGAACTTCCGAACTGAATTGGCTCCGTTCGGAGGGACCACGTGTGTGATCTGGTAGAGGTAATAATGGTTCAGATGGGTCATCTTCTGTTTCGACTTTTCCTTTTCTGCTTCTTGGAGACTCTCTGGGCTCCACTGTCAGCTGCCAGCTGCATGCGCAGTTCCTCCTTCTCTTCCTCCTTTTTCCGTAGTAGAGCCACCTTCTCCCGATGTTCCGTAGACTTTCGGTGCTCCTCCATGATTTCTGTATGGTGGGAGTCGAAGTTACAAGTTGGGCAGGACAGGACATAGTAATATTCGGTGTCGTCCTGATCTAGGCCAGCGAGAGGGTCTTCTATTTCCTCCATACCCAGCTGGGCGTTAGCCAGCTTTTGTTCCAAGTCCAGACATCTTTCCTGAAGAGACTTCTTCATGCGTGCCTCTTCATCCAGCTTTTTCTGGGCTTTCAGCAAGTCGTTTACTAATGACCTCATTTGAGATTTTACTACTTCAACTTCTTTTGGAGATTGATTGATCGGACTATTCAATCCCTCTACCGGAGCAGCTGTTTCAGCGGTCTGTTGTTCTACGTTGACGTGAGTCAGCGTACTTTTGGCATCCAAGGGCTGCTCTGTTGCAGTCATCTCAGTCTGTGTTGCCACCTCAGCTCTTCCAATAACCTTTGAGAGCTCCGAACCCCTTTCGTTTGAATATTGAAGTTCGTGTTCAAGTTTTTCCCATTTCAGAGTCCTGTCCTTCAGCATATGCAGGAGTTGGCTGACCGTTAACTCCTCTGACATCAGACGTTTTGTGTGCTCCTGCTCCATTTTCTCCATCAGCTGCTTCTGTTGTCTTTCCAGATTCTCCAACTCTATATCAAAGAACTCTTTCGTTGCATTCAACTCTTGCTCAAAACGGCGAAGCATTTGTTCTAATTGCTGTTGTAGTTTGAAATGGAGTTGAGTTCGAGCCCGGTGTCCCTCAGAAATGGGCACATCAGTAGACTTGCCAGACTCAGAATCCACAGTTAAACTATGTTGTTGTTGCTCAGTGGAATTCTGTGCTGAAACTTTGTCTTTTGCACCTGAGTTGGGCTTACCATCATCCGTTCCAGAGTCTGGGCCGACTATCTTCACCGAGTTCTCACTCGTTATTGTTTGTAGGAAATGCCAGTCCATATTCATTTTCCTAATCCACTCCCGTCCTAGTAGTGGAGAACCTCCTTCAGATATCACATATAAGTCCATTATTTGACTGTCTTCGCCCTTGTGGACCACTGCAACCTCTATTTTCCCGATGGGGTACACTCTTTGCCCCGTGTATGTTTTCAATATAATCCCCGTATCCTGTAGGGGAATATGTTGGAATAACTTTCCGTAATCTTTCTTATTTATGACCGTCAATGCCGATCCAGTGTCCAATTCCAGTTTTACTTGGACTCCTTCTATCTGAAGAGTGACCCAAATTGTCTGGAGGTCTGCACCCTTACCAGCGTTGAGTACTCTTAAGCTAGCCAGTTCATTACAGTTTAAGCTAGCCAGTTCATTACTGCTAGCGTCTGAAACGGACTCCTGTTCGGTCACCTTGTGTACCTTTGCGTATTTTCCTTGCGGTGACTTCTTGTTGCTGGTCTTCTTCCCTGACCTGCATACTCTAGCTATATGTCCAAGCCTACCACAAGTTCTACATTCTTGGTTTTTAAACCAACACTGGTTCTGATCATGCGTTGTCTTTCCACAACGATAACATTTGCCAGAACTCACACCCAATTTGTGTGCACTGAGCTCCGGTGACCGTAGCTGCATTACTGCCGTGCCTCTCGCTGCGGCTTCGTGTGCTGCTGCCATAGTGACCGCCTTCTCAAGCGTCAGCTCATTCTCCTCGAGCAGTCGCTTTTGTGTATCCTGTTTAAATAAACCACACACAAATTTGTCTCGTAGTGCATCTGTCAGTCCCGTTCCAAACTGGCAATATTTCGCTAATTTACGCAATTCCAGCAAATATTCAGCATTGCTTTCATGCTGTAGCTGCCTTCTGTCATAAAATTTAAATCGTTCCGCTAGCATCAGCGGCGTGGGGTTTAGATGATCTTTCAGGACAGTAACAATCTCATCGAATGTCTTATCCGCCGGTTCATCTGGTGATAACAGGTGTTTCAATTGCCCGTATGTCTTCGCACCCATTAAATTTAATAATGTTAGAGCTTTATCTTGGTCATGAATTTTATTGGCCTTACAATAATTTTTTACTCTTTCAACATATATGGCCCAATCTTCGAGGTCACTATCAAAGGTGCTAATATTCCCGTGTTTAGGCATTGTAGATTTGCAATTTCTCAGATTTTATTTTGTTTACTTGTTATCAAAGATGGCGGCTTCCCGCTCTTGCCGTCGTCCTCCGCCCACAAAATGGCGGTTTTCCCGCGCTTGGCGGTCTTCACCCATCCCCCGACGCCGTCTCCCTTCAGCCCCCGAGTGCGGCCCTTATCTTCGCCGCGATCGATAGCCCGCGCTGTGCACCGCGGCTCTCGCACCTTGAGCTTCTGCAGCCGCCGCGCCTTTCAGTCCGAGTGCGGCCCTTATCTTTGGTCCCGATCGCTGGCCCGCGCTGCGCCTCGCACTTGAAGCGGCTCCCGGCCTCTGGCTCACCCGCTCGCGCGGCTCTTGCTCGCTCCCTCCCGGGCTCTGGCTTACCCGCTCGCGCGTTTCACCGCGGCTCTTATCAGGGATTGCGATCGCCCTTATCTTCTCCAACTTCCCCAGCCCTGTCTTTGCAGCCGACGCTGCACGGCTTACCCCACCACCTAGGTTGAACAAGGAAACTGCAGAAAGACTTCTGTCAGTCGCTGGAAGCTGTCAGGATGTTTGCTGCACTCCAGTGCTCAGTCGCTGATGGAGGCTTCAGAGTCCTAAAGCCTGTCGCTTCTAGTGGGGTGGTGATGTTTGAAACCTCTCTTCAACTGCCGCAGGGTAAGAACCTGACTCGTCACCAGTGTTAAGTATGTGTATTGTATTGAACAATTAACACAAAGACTTAAACGTATAACTCAAACAGGTCTTTACTGGTTGGAGGTAGGGACTATACGTAGGTCTTTACTTCATGCCCACAGGCGGGAACTGAGGGGAGATCAGTACCCACAGTACTATTTATACCCCTATGGCCAGGAGTGGTACTGCGTATCACTACGCCCAACAAGTAGTGCAGTCCTGTCCATAGGTTCAAAGTAGCACACATATTACATACACAACAGTCACCACCAACATTCTACATGGAAATCACCCTGAGCCCTCACTCTTGAACTTCCATTTCCCAGAACACAAAGGCCACACTTTCGGTGATCTCAGCAGATCATTAAACCTTTTTTGACACTGAACCCATGTGCGTCTGCACACAGACCTTGAACTCACCTCCTCAGCCAAGCTGCCTTGGTTGCTGAGGAGGCCTCCTGACGTCCTCTAACTCCTTCCACAAGAGCATGGAGGGAGCCCACATTGTACCTGGCTGCAGCTTTAGTTTTTGGGGCTGCCATTCCTGCAGCAGCCAGCACCTTTCAGAGAAAAAAGCATTAATTTTACTAAGCCAATGATTGGAACACATCTGGCATATTTTTAATTTCTTAGTCATATTGATAGATAAAAAAAATCATAAATGTCTTTCTGGAATAATATGACCAGCAATTTCATTCAATTATTTGTGTTCAGACCAGCTGCTGTCAACTCCCCTTTTTAGATAATACAGCACCAAGCCATTCCAGATACATATTTTGCAAAGGGGACATAACCCCTTTAAATTTTTACTCCAGAAACACGTCATCAGACGCGAGAAACTGACATGCTCCAAGCAATTGCCTGGAGAGACCCGCAGGTCGGCCGTAACGAGGCCAATCAAGCAAAAATCGGAGTGGTGGGCCGGCGACATCCGGGAGCGGGTCCTAAAGCTGCCGAGCAGCGGACCCGCCCTCAACCCGCCTCCTCTATAAAAATCGAGCCCTAACTGTCTCTCCCAGTCCTCTATGCACCCTGTTTCTACTTTTTAATATTACAACTTGGTGCCCAACCTCCTGGCGAATTAGTTTAACCGCAACCCCGCAGCACTAGTTAACTTGTCCTCAAGGATATTGGTCCCAGCTTTGTTCAGGTGCAACCCGTCCATTTTGAACAGGTCCCTCCTGCCACAGAAATGGTCCCAATGTCCCAGGAATCTGAAGCCCTCCCTCCTGCACCATGTCTCTTGCTACGCACTAACCTGCCATATCTTGCTATTTCTACTCTCACTAGAACATGGCACTGGAAGTAATCTAGCGATTACTACCTTTGAGGTCCTGCTTTTTAACTTCCTCCCTAGCTCCTTAAACTCTGACTGCAGGACCTCAGCCCTATTCCTTCCTATGTCGTTGGTTCCGACATGGACCATGACTTCTGGCTCTTCCCCTTCCCTCCTGCAGAATGTTCTGCACCCTCTCTGTGATGTCCCTTACCTGTTTTGAAAAGTGTTTTTTTTACCCTAAGTTTCCACTTGAACTCATTTGCATATTGGCGAATGCAAAGTCTGCCACAAACCAGCGCAATTGGGCAGCGTTTTCAAACATAATTTTTTAAAGAAAATTTTGCTTTAAAAAATATTTCTTGATATATTTAAAAGTGGTAACTTTGTAAAGTTTGATTAATACAGCTGAAAATGGGCTTATCACATAAAATAGGCATTTTAAATTACAGTGTCAATCCACCACCTGTGAGTAACTCGATTTTAAATGACTGAAAATTACTTAAAAAAAATATACAAAACTCTTTTCTAGTTAGATTGGGGTACAGTAATGAGTTCCTTAGTAAATTAAAAAAAAATTCAAAACTGTTCAAAACGTACCTATTACTGTTCTTGCGCCAAAAAGATCCAGCTTAATTTTTTGGAGCCTCCGTGAAGGCCTCTTAACAAGCGTAATTAGCGGAAACTCCTAATGGCGATTAATTCACCCTGGGGGCATGGCTAGTTTTGTGGGCAGGGCCTGCTTCCAGCACAATCTTTTTAAAACAAGCGCAAAAGATCGCGGAAACTCGAGTTGCACGGAATGCAATTTGCGCTTAAATTTCGTACATTTTTGCGGCAGTTACGCCAATTTTGGGGGAATTGCGCCGGAAAAAACAGCGCAATCGAACGGAAACTCCAAGCCTTGAAGTGTGCCATTTTCAATCTGAAGTGATACTGGTCTATATATCAGTAGTTTATCCGTACTAGCGCAATGTTCACTGCCCTGAGCCAAGTTGTTTTTGAAATCTGTAATCAATTTAAAGTGCATCACTTTCCAAGATGTGCGATATTTAAGAAACAATTTCAAAAACTGCCGCTGAGTTGGAAGTATGAGCCATGCTGTACAATTCATATAGGCCCGGAATTTGCGGTCAGCAGTGAAGTGAAGGCGTTCGCTCCTGGCCCTGAAGTACACTTTGCACAAGTATCTCGCGGTCCCTGCGTGGAGAACTTCGGGTTTTCCGACCTTCAATTCAAATCAATGGAAGTTAATGGGGATTCCCTTGTGCGAACTGCTGTGGCATCAACAGACTGTCTAAGCAGCCAATCAGAAGACATAGTTATCACAGACAGTGAACAAGGATGTGAGTAAGCACTTAAAAGTCTAACTTTTTATAAAAATGTTAGAGAGAGCAAAACAAAGATTGGGGCTCTCACGTGGGGAAAAGGCATCCTGAAATAAAGATGCACAAATTTAAAAAAAATTAAAAACTTTTTTTGAATAGTTTCTTAAAATGTTTAATATTTATTATAATGGACAAATTTCACACTGCATAAAATTAGAATTAGTTTTCCAGGCCCTTAACATTTGTTTAGCAGTAATAACGCTGTAAAAACACACAGTTACGCCTAATCCCTTTGGGTATAACTTAGTGGGGAATTTAGCAGCGTAATTACTGCGGAAGAGCCGAAGTTTTCAGCAGTTTCCCTGATTTGGCTGATTACACAGATTACACAGACAGCGCAGCCTGTTTCAGAGCTGTCATTGACAGACCGCAACTTCAGGATTTCCGTATGCCCTTGCACATGTGCCAAATCCCGAAGTTGCAGTCAGTTTCAAAGGCGAAATGACATTGAATGCTACCTGTTCACTGTCATCCCGACCGCAAATTCCAGGCCAATGTGTAAGGTAGTATCGCGGGTTTGCGGACAACCAGTGTATGTATATTGTTTATATATATTGTAGTGTAAATGATATTCTTTATGCTGCCATCTTTGATGTGCATGCTTTAATGCACCACCATCTTATTTATTAGTGGTGATGAACTAAGCTATGGGGCTTAGCAGAAATCCTGTTTATTTTATCCAGCTGTGCACATAGCAGAGCTAAGAACTTGATATATAATTTTACTCGAGAGCACTAGCATTTTAAGTAAGGGAAAATCAGGCTATTTAGTTAGATAACAGGACAGATTTGTAAGTAGGAGGACGTGTTGTCATACAAGGGGCGGGGGCCATTTCTATTCTGTGGTTGCGTAGGTAAAAGTTAAAGCCATAAGTGTATCTTGAACGGTTACATTTCAGTTAATTCATTAATTTATTCTGTAAGGTTCTGTCTTTCTCCATTGCATAATATTGCATAAGTTCCTTTTTAATTTTTTTAAAATGATGTCTCTCCATTTATTTTCCTGAAGGAGCTGACTCATGTCAGGTTATGTGTGCAGCTGCCCTCTGCTGCCTCACCCAAGTGGCAATTCTCCATATGTTAGCTTCAACACTGATTCTTGGAGGCCATTCAAGCTCTGGGGGAGGTTAGGAGATATCACATTTCTTTGCCTGATATCTACACGTGCACTTTCTAGAAACTGTTGCTAGATAGAGATCAGGAATGGGAACCTAATACAATAGCAAAATACTGCGGATGCTGGAAATCTGAAATAATAACAGAAAATGCTTGAAACACTCAGCAGGTCAGGCAGCATCCGTGGAGAGAGAAACAGAGTTAACGTTTCAGGTCTGTGACCCTTCGTCAGAACTGGAAAAAGTTAGGGATGTAACAGATTTTAAGCAGGTGCAGAGGCAGGGAAAGGGGGGAGGGGAGGAAAGAACAAAAGGGAAGGTCTGTGATAGGGTGGAAGGCAGGAGAGGTTAAATGTGGCAAATGGGGACGGCAGAATCATCAACAGCTGCCGCCTGAAAAAATAGGGGCCGAGGTTATGGTCTGAAACTGTTGAACTCAATGTTGATTCCACAAGCTTACGTTGAGCTTCATTGGAACAGTGTAAGAGGCCGAGGACAGAGAGATCAGAGTGGGAGTGGAGTGGAGAATTAAAGTGACAGGCGACCAGAAGCTCGGGGTCCCCCTTACGGACTGAACGGAGGTGTTCCGCAAAGCGGTCACCCAATCTGCGTTTGGTCTCCCCAGTGTAAAGGAGACCGCATCGTGAGCAGCGAATATTTTATTTTCCCCTGCTTATTCCAGGGGCACTAAAAACAAATATAAATCTTCTGCTGACACCTTGGTAGAGATCAGCAAACAGTAGAGGTTGAACATAGAACCTGGGTTCTTCCAGCATAGCTCTCAGCTTTTAAGCATTCATACTCAAGCTTTGGAGGTCAAGGGAGTGATTTAGAAGAACAGGGGAAGAACTTGGTTCCAGAAAAGTGTTATAATAGCTTACATTCCACCAATTGACATGAACTTCCTTGATGTTTTGGTAATAATTTTCACTCTTTAAAGATTTTCCTTTGGTGAATATCTTTTGTTTAACATTTGTCTGCACGTGCCTGTGGGTAGCTCACTGAAGTGTGTTACATTTTCTTCATTTACTGTGACATGAAATAATTCTGATAACCAGACTGCCCTGATCAGGTCAGTAAACTCCAGTCAACAGAGATCCACAGGAGGGCACTCATTCATTCTCTCCATGATCTCTGACAGCAATTACAATCAGTGATGCAGAAAGTACTCCTGAATCTTAACTATCAAGATTTTCCTCTAGTGACACACAAGCTAGTTATATTTGATTTATCTTCTGAACAGGTAAATTTGAATTTATTTCTCCTCATTTTCTTAATAATGAAATTGGAGATGAATAAACCAATATTCGCACAGAAGCTCTGTAAAACAGGTTGAGGGTGACTGCAGTAGAAAAATGTGTTATTTCAGGAATAAATGCAGAAAGTCTGGACCAAAGTGAGTTTCTGGAACTTCTAGAGACTGAAAAATGTATCTCCCGTGGACACTTAGGGGGAAATTTTAACCCTCAAAAATGGGTGGGTTTGGGTTGGTGAGATATGAAAATTTTTAAAAATCTCAAACCTGACTCCAACCCGCTCATTTCCAGTTTAAAGGAGGCAGGACAGGAAGCAGGCAACCACCCTGCTCCCAGGAGGTGGGTTGTTCATTTAAATATTATAATGAGGCTGCGTGCCTTAGATTTAACCTATTTTCCAGACTTAATCCTGGCCGGCCGGATTTCTGGGAGGTGAGGACTGCTTTGTGGAAAAGGTAAGCGCCTTTTCAGGACTGCTTGTGGGCCAAAAGGAGCAGGAGTGCTTCCTCCCAGACCACCAAGCTTACCTTCTTCCCTGCCCGCTAACGGACAACCCCCCCTGCCCCCCAGGATCCAAAAACCCCCCTCGTCGCGATCAGACCCCCTTCCCCAGGATTGGCGACCACTCCTCGCAAGATCCGGACCCCCCCCCACGCTACCACTAACCCAGCTGCAGGCTCCCTACCTGCTCCTGGCCTGTGGCCCCCTCTGGAGTATTCCCCACCCAACAGGGAGCCAAGCCTGTCAATCAGGCTGGATTCCAGGCGGGGAACCTGCTTGGGATAAAAGACGCACGCTGTGACATTAAAACTGCACAACGTGCAAAACTCCTCCCACCCCGCTCACAAAAGTCACCCAGTAATTATCGGGGCTTTAGACCTTGAATTTGTCAGCCAGTGTCAGTTTTAGTGTAATGTAGGCTTAACAGATTTTCCTTAAATTGTATTTAGCCTGTAAGTCATTGCATAATATTTTATGTAGACTCAATCTGGTTTTGATGTAGTTGTATTGGATAATTGCTAAAAGAAGAATATAAAAATGGCATGAGGAGGAAGCAGGAAGATGGGATTAATTTTAGGACAAAAAAGGAAAATGGGACTGAGTAAAATTAACTCCCAAAAGGGGCCTAAATTCAGCAAAGGCAAGAAGGCCCAATTGGCCACCTCCAGTTATGTATATTTAACACTTTTTTTGAATAGTACTATTTTGTGACTTTTTACCATGGGGGCAATTTTAACCCCAACATTCTGGCGGAACCTAGAGTTACTTACCCACCCTGGAGTCACCAGTTTCCCACGGTTCCCATAGCAGGTGGCAAGGACACCGGTCTAAAGCCAGCAAGGTCCTTCCTTACATATGCATGTCGGTCCTAATGATGTCATCAGGATCTGACTACAATTTTAACTTGGGCCTGATTGGGGAAACTGCTGCTGCTTTCTTCTGAGACAGAAGTTTGTGGCTTCAAGCTGCAATTCAGGACCTGAGCAAATAATCTATGCTGACATGTCAGTGCAGTATTGAGGAAGTGCTGCATTATCAGACATTAAACTAAGGCCTTGTCTACATGTTCCACTGATTCAGTTGTGTGTTAAAGATTCCTTGGCACTATTCAAAGAAGGACAGGGAGTTATCCTAGTGTCCTGGACAACATTTCAACCAACACCACCAAAAACAGATTAACTGGTCAGTTATCTCACTGCTGTTTGTGAGATCTTGCTGTATGCAAAATGGCCACATAACAAAAGTGGCTACATTACAAGAAGTAATTCATCTTGTGTGAGGACCTTTGGGATGTTCCTGAGAAATATGATAAGGTGCTGTACAGATACAAGTCTTTCTCTCTTTCAGGCCAATGCTGGAACTAAGCTAAGAACCTTCCAAGCCTTTAATAAATTTGATAATGGTATAAGAAGCATTACATAAGAGACAAAATAACCCTCTTTATTAGCTACGGAACTCAGGATTTGCCATTCAAACCAGAATGCTCCAAACATTATACCTGGTCTATGCTGTGTTAGCTAATCTTAACTGAGATGACATTTGGTTATTACAAATGGCCTCAGTAGGGAGAACAAAAATCAGCCCGGGCTGCTGTTCCTGATAGCTGTTCAGTGATCTGTGCTGGAAAATGCATGCATGGGTGTTAGATGAGGACTGGACTGGATTGTCGAAAACCCTCCATGGCGAATAGTCTGCCAACACTCATTGGGGTTTTCTGCTCCTTCGTTTGCCGGCCTGCAATTTTTTATCCATTAAAACGAATGGGTGGAAATTCATGTGCTGGCAAGTGCAGAAGTGAAACACCCTGTCCAGGCTCATGCATGGTGAATGGCTTCATAGGCGAGGTACTAGAGAACTGCTGGCACTTGCAGAACTGTACCCTGAGAAATAGGCAGAAAATTGAAAAAGAAAACAATGAAAAACACTACTGAACTTGTTTCCCCGGAAAGATCAGTAAACTAAGGCCAAGAAGTAAGTAGTTCCCTAACTTACATAGTTATATCAGAAAGTGGCATTGTCTGCAAAGATTCTCGTTAGTTAAAAAAATGAAGCAACTACACCACCTGCTGCAAGACTGAATAATCTACAGCTGCCCAATGTTCAAAGAGAGACAGGTTATCTTGGTGCATGGCTTCAGACCAAATCTCCAGAGAGCTGCTTGAACTCAATTCCAATAAGAAATCCAAGCTCCCCTGGTGTACCTATTCTGGTTACAGTATACGAGCATGCTTCACATTAATGCCACGGAGCAGGGAAGGATCCTGCTTGAATGACACTCCAGGGAATTGAATTAAACATCTGAAGTTAATGAGCAGCAAAACTAGATTTATAGGACCGTGGAAAGGCCTGAAAGGGAGGCCTAAAATCTTACAATGCTCCCTTTGTCCTCAAAACGCACAGCCTAAAGGTTGTCTGAACAGGTAATGCTAGGAGCCCATTCGAAATCTGCATCATTTCTAAAAGTATAACAAGTTTAGACAGGGGAAGTCCTTTTAGGAAATGATATTTAAAAAGAGCAATTATTCCTGTTGCGCAGATTTGTTTTTTGTTTGCTTTCTTGATGAAGGTTATCATTTATATGAAGTTACAATATTTTATCAGTAACTGAAAACATGATTGAGTTCCACAGAGGCCAATGAGATTCAACAGATTGAGGTTGTAACAACAGGGGGGGCTTTAAACATATTACAATTTAAAGAAAACGGAAGAATAAAGAGTATCCTTCAAAGTTTCTTCATTCTGTCTTCATTGCAGAGATACTTACGGAACTGAATAAATTGGGACCTATTATACTTTGAACTTTGGGGAGCGGGCGGGGAAGTGGCTTTGAGCCCAAGATCAGCCATGATCTTTGACATAAATCGTGCCATTTATGTAGAAATGACTTATGAAATATACTGGGCGGCCTGCTGGTGGCGCTGTCCAGGGAGAGTATAAATACTCGGGCATGGGCCCAGCTTGCTCAGGGACATTTTGTAAACAGGAACTAGTGAAGGGTAACTAGACTTTCATGTTGTGAAACAGTCGATTAAAGCCTTGTTTAATACTCTGACCAAGTGCCCAGTAGTTTTCTTACGTCAATCTTATTGAATGGCGGAGCAGGCTCGAGGGGCCAAGTGGCCTATTCATGCTCCAATTTCTTATGTTCTTATGTTCTTATAACTAAGGGCAATGTTATAAGAATATCATTTCAGTCAAAGACAAGGTAAAGCCATTCAGCTTACGAACTGTATCGCTTAACTACTCCAACTTCACAACTCCTCAGATAATGAAGCAGTCAATGCCCACATACAAGACCTGGACGACGTTCAGGCTCGGGCTGATAAGTGGCAGGTAACATTCGCGCCACAGAAATGCCAGGCAATGACTATCTCCAACAAGCGAGAGTCTAACCACTGCCCCTTGACATTCAATGGCATTACCATCGCCAAATCCCCCACCATCAACATTCTGGGGGTCACCATTGACCAGAAACTTAACTGGGCCAGCCACATAAATACTGTGGCAACAAGAGCAGGTCAGAGGCTAGGTATTCTGCGGTGAATATCTCACCTCCTGACTCCCCAAAGCCTTTCCACCATCTACAAGGTACAAGTAAGGAGTGTGATGGAATACTCTCCACTTGCTTGGATGAGTGCAGCTCCAACATCACTTAAGAAGCTCGACACCATCCAGGACAAAGCAGCCCGCTTGATTGGCACCCCAACCAGCACCTTAAACATCCACTCCCTCCACCACCGGCGTACCGTGGCTGCAGTGTGTACCATCTACAAAATGCACTGCAGCAACTCGCCAAGGCTTCTTTGGCAGCACCTCCCAAACCCGCAACCTCTTCCACCTAGAAGGACAAGGGCAGCAGGTGCATGGGAACACCACCACCTCCAAGTTCCCCTCCAAGTCACACACCATCCTGACTTAGAAGTATATCGCCGATCCTTCATCGTAGCTGGGTCAAAATCCTGGAACTCCCTACCTAACAGCACTGTGGGAGTACCTTCACCACACGGACTTCAGCGGTTCAAGAAGGTGGCTCACCACCACCTTCTCTCAAGGGCAATTAGGGATGGGCATTAAATGCTGGCCTTGCCAGCGACACCCACATCCCATAAACGAATAAAAAAAAACTCTTCCCGTTTAGCATCTAACTCTATTTTGAAAGCCCTTAATGTCTTTGGGGTCCAAAAATCTATGGGGGAAGGTGATGCATCTGTTTCTGACCCCGCAGGTGCATGCGGGGTCAGAGGGAAGTCCCTTGATTTAAATGCCAATGTCAGATGCTGGAAATCCCCATCCAGCAATATTTTATTAGTGTGCCCCTTAACCACCTTCATAAAGGGCCAAAAAAAATCTTCATTGGTACCTGAAAATCATGACTTAGGCCAGGATCACCAAAGTGGGCATCACAATCATCATTCCTGAGACAAGTTTTATTCCTCACTCTTGTGTGTTTATGGCTGCTAATCACTTCATCAGGAAGACAGAAAGAAAGAAAGACTTGCATTTATATAGCACCTTTCGTGACCTCAGGACATCCCAAAGCGCTTTACAGCCAATGAAGTATTTTTGAAGTGTAGTCACTGTTGTAATGCAGGAAATCAGTACTTCCATAATGGGGACAAGGGATCTCCCAGTGTAAGAAGTTACTGTCCCAGCCCTACACTAGGCCACTAGCCTTGTAAGGGGTGGACAAAGGCTCCCAGCGTATCTGGGTCCCAGCCTAATTTCCAGCCCTCCTCCAGATTCCTTCACTTCCTGCTCAATGTTCACTCTCCCTCTAGTGAAGCACTCTGAGACATTTGTCTATGGGAGAAGTGCTATATAAATTTACGCTGTTGTGTTATTCTGGTTATATATCCAAACATTTTGTAATCTTCTTTAATTGTTTCACCACATTGTCTAGTCCAGCTACAACCAACTAGTGTCTTGCAAGCATATAACTCTTCTGTAGCTGAAGTGCGGTTCCTTGAATGATTTATTCAGCTGCCATGCTGATATACTCAGTTCTCATGTGAAGATACAAAATACCAAATGATGTAATCATACACAGCAAAAAAGTTAACCTTGTTTTTATTTATACAAATGCTGGCTAATTTACATATTTTGGACTAATCTCACTGGCCTTGAGAACAGATATTAGAAAGAATTTCACCCTCGCCTCTGAGTCAAGAGGTTGTGGGCCTGTAATTTGCGGTCAGCTTTGATGCTGGCCCCGAAGTAAGCTTCCCACAAAGTTCTCACAATCTCTGTGGCGAAAAGTTTGGCTTTTTTGATGTGCAATTGAGATTAGTGTAGTGTAGTGGGAATTCCATAGCGCGAGCTGCTGTGACATCAACAAGCTGTCTAAGCAGCCAATCACAATGCAGAATTCTCACAGACAGGGAACCAGGAAGTGAACACGCTCCTTTTATTCTAACTTTTGAAAAATGTTCTAGAGAGCAAAACAGAGATCGGGGCTCTCACACGGGGAAAAGGTAAACCTGAAATAAAGATGAACAAACTTGTAAAAAAATATATAATTTTAAGTTTCTTAAATATTGTAATTTTTATGAAAGTAGATAAATTTTAAATTCCACACAAATTAAAATTAGTTTTTCAGGGCCATAACGATTGTTTAGCAGTTAATACGCTGTTAAAACCCCAGTTACACCTAATCCAAAAGGGTCTAACTTTTAATGGGGTATTTAACAGCTAATCCTGAAGTTGCGGACAGTTTCAAAGGGGTAATAACAGTGAACGTTGTTATCACCCACCACAAATTCTGGGCCAATCTCTAGCTGGAATTTCTCCTTTCTGAAAATTAAAGTCTTTCTTCTTTTTAAGAAGAATACATTTTATAGGGGAAAAAGAATTCATGCAACAGTAAATGTTCGATTAAGTAATTTCTTTTCTTAAAAGAGTTTAAGATATTAATTAAAATATTTCTATTTCCATTATTGACAGTCATCTTCTTGATTTCAGTCTGAACTCTTACAGGTTGTGATAAGTTAAACTCTTTGTAATATGCTTGTTGTAAGTAGATTATTTCCTGGCAACATTTCATAAATAAGATTGTGCTTTCATTATGTTGAACAAACAGTTGTTGAGCTTTAACGTTCAATAACGAGTTTGGTATTAGGCGCTGGGTTGTGATCTACAACACCTAAGATTCTTCAATGTGCTGAAATTGCTTCACCTCAACACTAAACCTGCAGTCTAAATACACCCTGAACCATTTGCAATATATAGCTAGAAATACAAATAATTTAGGCAAAGCAAAATCCAGCTAATTTCCCTTTTTTCATTATTGTATTCCTGTTTCCATCCATTCCCGTGGGATAAACAACATCTGATTTAATAAAACTGACAGCAGGAAAACAAATGAGCTAAAAGTCAAAAGTACTTAAGATTGTAGCTCAATTAATTGGAAAATATCTCATTTCCAACATTCAAAAATCCAATACTCGTAATCTGAAATTATTTTATTACAATTTTTATTGATGTCGCGTATTTCTTCAGTCACCTGGATCTCCACTTCATGCTGTTTCTGAATCTCCAAGACGACCATCCTGGCCAACCAACACAAAGTGTAAGGTGCTTCCAGCATGTTATTTCCATCCAATCTGCTCTCTCCTCTGTAGGGTGACTGCTCTGTATCCTCTGCTTGATGATACTCAGATTGGGATTTAACAAGAGTGAACTTACACCTCCCACTCAATGGAATTGAGTGTTAAAGGTCTAAACTCTGAATTTCCACCCCATCATTTGAAACTTTGACATCTTTCTTTAAACCTATTATAAACATATTATGCATCAAACATTAGAATTTTAAATACTGACCTACAATTTTCAGTACTGTGTTCTACAGCCAAGTGTTTTATAAACACAAGTAATACCCTCGTATAAAACACAAACCCTTAAAAAGAGACTTTAAATGCCTTACAGCTTTTCCTAAACTAATAAAAAATAATAAATTAACTAGAGAAACTAATAAATATCCATATTAATGTGCCAACTCCCTATGTGATGTGCCTGGCCTCTGCTTGGTGCAAACTTATAGGCATTTATTATTTTTTCCTCAATAAAGAAGGAAAATCCACAGTAAGTGCTTTCAGTACAAAGTACTCCTTTACAAGTATATAATTAAAAAAAGAGAATTGAACCATCAACCTTGTGCAAAAGCATTCTTTATTTAACAAGTAATTTCTCCTCTCCGAGAAACCTAACATTTCAGCCAATAGTAAATTTTCCCAGCTTGACTGCCTCCAGATCATCTAAGACAAAATGCGGCGCCAATTTCAATGCAAATGATTAGCACCATACTCACCAGCAGTGTGTTGGGACAGTATTTCTAGCTGCCAGTGTGATCCTGCTCTGACGCCCTTACATTTTCCTTGATCAGGGCCATTATCAAATGTAAGGGGTGCTCTCAGCATTCACTATTAGGAGGTGCAGTAGCACAAATGGGCAGGATATCAGTTTAAAAACTAAAAGCAACAACATGGCAAACACATTTTAGGATTTTTGCCAATTTTTCCACAGAAAGAACTTGGGAAACAGTTACATTTAAACACTGGGGTGTTATTTTGGCCAAAGGGTGAAAGCAGGCGCTAAATGGGTGCTGTGCTAATAAGACACAGCTCTTTGAAAGTCTGGATTTAGCACACAATTTTGGTCCTAATTGCTGATTACCATAATTTGAACTTACCTGGAGGTGCTAAACCAGAAAACTCCTAAATTAATTAGGCTGTCTCAATAATCAATAAAAACATCACACCCACTGTGCTGGGAAGCCCTTGGTCCTAAGTGCTTGACAGAGGCTGTCTGGCATAGGTTCTCCACTCTGGTTATGAACATAGGAGGATAAAATAGGGACAGCAACACATACTAGACAGTCAGGTTTATCACTCAAGTGCTGATTAGATGCAATTTTCGTGGAGCAGTATACGTGGGCTTCACTCACCCACTTCCAATGAAGGTGTGGAGTGCTCTGGCTGACACACAGCGGTACGTTTCAGGATGGCTCAGGGACCGAGGGAGAGGGCGCACAGGTTCTCAGGCACTGGTGGTCCTGGTGGAGGAGGTTCAGAGGAGGAGGGATGTCCTGTGCCCACAAAGGGGGTGGAGGATGCCACCTTGCCCTTCTGTCCCTCTCTCCTGTAGCAGCTGGTGCTGCTCTGCCTGGTCTCATGTCCTCCTCCCATTCCTCATCCAGACCAAGGGGGACCACTAGCATGACCAAGCATTCCCTTTCTCCTGGTGACTCCTATAAGGTGTCCAATAAGATGGAGTAGCACAGCACTTACTCTTTTTAGAGGAAGTCCTCAGAAAATTTCTGGAATAAATGTTGCTCGAGTGTTGGTGAAGTCTTGACAAAGTGCCCCAGAAAGTGTCCCGATGTGCTTCAGAGGCCATCTTCACAGCTCCACCAGCAATGAACATGAAATGGTGAGGACCCCTTTAAGTAACACTTGAAATTGACATCAACGCTGTGTTTACTCCCAAACAGCTGGTCGCTGTTAGGAGAGGTTATTAGTTGACATGCTAGCCACCAAAATGCCATGCAAAATGAACGCTAGCAGGCAATTTAAGTGGTAATCAGCTGTTTAACAAGCTTCCGGGTGGCCGTTCCTAGCACTGGCCTCAACTCCTTTACCAAGATGGCGCTTTGCGCTAAACATGGGCTAAACTGGCGTTGCAGCTTAAGACCCCACCTTGGCCATCTTGCAGGCTCTTTAGCGCCTAAAGTATTTGGCAAAAATCAACCCCAGGGTTTTAAAGCTAAGTGTATTCACACAAGTTTTTAAAAAGCACTGACATATAAGGTGGTTAAAATACTAATGAAGTATGCATTGAAATTGTTTTACCAAAGACTGAAAACAATAAGCAATTAATTAGGCTGTCTCAATAATCAATAAAAACCTCACACCCACTGTGCTGGGAAGCCCTTGGTCCTAAGCGCTTGACAGAGGCCGTCTGGCATAGGTCCTCCACTCTGGTTATGAACATAGGGGGATAAAATAGGGACAGCAACACATACTAGACAGTCAGGGTTTTAAACAGAAAGCTGCTAGGACAGGCTTGCACTCAGTTAGGATTCAGGATGGTCGATAGAAGTTATTTTGTTTAAGTCAAGCAAGTGACTCACTGATGTGGGGAAACATAAGTACATTCGTTGTTTAGTAGTATTAGATGAAGCCAATTTCACTGATTGAATTAAGTATGACTGATCATACCTGTTACTCGTTATGTCCACTTGCTGTCAGAGAAATAAAATAACAATGTCTCATCTCCCTGGACTTGTAAAAGACTCTGTTTTCTGAAAGATTGGAGAAACAAATGTGGGGGTACATGCAAAATTAGATCACAAGGATGTACTATTGTTACACCACTGGGTTACTCGTTTGTACAATGAGATATTGGCCAGTATGGGCACACCCCTAAATGCAAGATACTCAGACTCTTTACAAGGGTGACTAGCACCACTGTACCCAAGAACATATCTAAACCAACATCAAAATTTATAACAATGACTAACTGAAAACAAAAGAAGAATTCCTAAGGTGCTGCAGCAGGGCATAGCCCAATGTTTTCAGACTTCTCCGTTGAGCTTTTTTGGTCCAAATAAGGGAAAGGAGGGAAAAATGATTTGCCCAACCTAAGGAATGGTCCAGGCCCAGTGAAAGGAGGTGGGCTTGACAGTCAGTGCCACCTCTATCAACCCTTGCATAACAGCACAATGCTGGAAATGTTCATTGACCTCACCAGGGCAGCCAAGGTAAGAGAAGACAGTCAAACCTTGTAATAATGTAATATAATAACCACAATTCACATTGCTCTCACTGCAGTGAACACTATCTACAATTTATCAGAAATGTTTACAAAGTATCAAAAAATTATTCATACTCCCTTCCTTCCTTCTCCTGAAGATGTGCCTTGGCTCATAACCTAACATGAAGGGCAGCAATAAAAGTCTCAGCTGAAACAAAGTTGTTCCTTTTATCACCCCATTAAGGAATCCTTACTCTCACTTGAGTTGCATTTCATATGATGACAAGTAGAGGACCTTCACATTATGTCACTTAAAAAAAAAAGTGGCCCAAAGCCAATGCTAGAGAACAGTCACAAGTGGAGTCCCCTTTGTGTCTCCAAAATGTTATTCCATAGATGCTGCAGATATCCATCTTCACACATCTCTTCAGCCCCTGCAGCACAATACACTATGAGTCCTTAAGGTAATATCTTGTACTGAAAGTATTAGCCAGTGTATTCATCTACCCATGCTTACCTCGCTTATTTTTCTGTCCCCTTAGGTTTGCCACAACAACAAGTAGAGTAAGATGATCCCACTGACCACTTGTGGCCTAGAAGAGCTAAAGGTGAAAGATGTGGAGGCACTGGAGGGTCAGGAGATGTTTGACCTCAGCTGAGGAGACTTGGGACCCTGATCTCACGTGTCCGGCATTTAAACGGAGCATGCTTATAGAACACCAAACATATGTATCTCAGAATGTGCTGCATGTAATGGCTCATTTGGAGGAGACCATTAACTGTATCTACAGCACCATGGTCTTCATTCTGTCATAAGGACAGGAGTGGAGCTGTTTGCTGACGATTTCTGAGTGTCCAGCTCCATTCACAACTCTTCCAGTGTGTGCCAGCCTTCAGAAGGACTGGGATAACATCCAGGCTTGAGACAACAAGTGGCAGTTAAAATTTGTGCTACATAAGTGCTAGGTAATCACCATCTCGAACAAAAGAAATCTCCAACCACCTCACCATAACCTTCAACAACACTGCTGTTGCTGTGTCCACCACCATCAACATCTTGGAGATTACCACTGACCGGAAGCTTAACTGGACCAGTTATCTATTCCTCGGCTAAGAGAAATACAGAGACTATGGGGACGATTTTCCTGCAGGTGTGGGGAATTGTCGGGTTCCCCCGAATGTTGGGGTTCCCACACGAATCTAAATGGGTCTGCCAGATTGATGCAATTTTCCCTCAATTGGCCAATTCATTTCCAGCGTGTGGGAACCCTTGCTAATTGACTATTTCCAGTCAGAAAGTCGCACAGTATGATGTCATCATTCGTGGTGCTTTTAAGGTCCACAGCAAGCATTGCTTCCTCTGCAGGCTTCCAAACGAACCATACTGGATGGCAGAGGAGCCGGCAGCAGCTGTGGCCAGTGCCAGACCCCGAGCTGCCTCCAAATTCGACGAGGCTTCACTGCAGGCATCATTGGATGGGGTTAGGGCCCACAGGGAGGTCCTCTTCCCTAGGTCAGGGAGGAAGAGGCCTCCCACTGAGACCAAGGCTGCATGGATGCAGGTGTCAGCAGATGTCAACTCGCTGGGAGTCACCAGAAGAACCCGGATACAGTGTTGGAAACAATTCCATGACCTTCACCGTACAGGAAAAGTAAGTATGAAGTTTCCATCATCCTCAAACTGATCCCCATTGCCTTTCCCCAACAGCACTCAGCTTCAGCACTCTCTTCCTCCACAGCCCACTTCACAGTCACATCCATGCACCCTTACCCATTCCCTCTGTCTCTATGCTCACATTCACATAACTATTCCACCATGCAGCCCTCACACTCCCTCTCACTCTGATGCTTTGAACACAACTGACAACACACAGGGAGGGCCCTTGGTCTTGCAGCCTCACACCATCTTTGTCTCCCTCTAAGTATCTATGCTATGCAATCTCTACACTCACTCCTTCATTCTCACTCAAACTCCACTTGTCTCCCTCACTGCAGGAAAAGAGAGCACACAACAATAGAGAGCGAGCCAGGACTGGAGGAGGCCCACCCTCAATAGCCCACCTGACCCCCTGGGAGGAAGGAGTGCTGGAAATTGTCGGGGCTGATGTGGCTGCGGAAGTTGGGAAAGGAGAGACAGGGGCAGTCCCGCAAGCTGGTGACAGAATAGTTTTCCATCTCTCTCATTGACATAGCATGAGTCGCTGTTATGATTCTGAAGCTACATCATTTGGACTTTTGAACATCTGCAAAATCCAATGTGCATGTAACCTTGGCATCACATCTCTAACTCTTTCCTTTACTCCCCCACAGGACCATCCAGAGCCCCCGTCCCCACTGTGGAGGAGGAAGAGGCTGAGCAGCCAAACTCCTCAGAGGAAGCTCCAACCTCTGAGGGCGCAGCATCAGCAGAAGTAAGCGCACCCAGCACCAGCGCAGACACTCACACCTCGGGGGGACCTTCGGGACATAGAGTAGTGTTGTCACCTGGTGTTTCACAGCTCACAAGTGAGCATCAGCAGATTGTGGAGACAGGGACAGCAGTGGAGAGTCCTTGTCAGAGGGCGCAGGACTCTGCCAGCTCAGCTGCGCTGCATGTCGAACCTCTGCCTCTGGGTCCATCCGCAAGAGAAGAGGTGATGGATCTCCATGCACAGATGCAGGAGTCTCTGGCAGGTTTTGTCTCCAGGGTCGCTGCGAGTGTGGAGCGAATGGAGGAGTCCATAGCGAACATGAGCAGAGCCTTTGTGGAGTCATTGGCGCATGAACGCATCACCACAGAATGGATGGCAGCCTCTGTGGAAAGGATGGCTACAGTAGAGGAGAGGATGGCTATGGCCATGGAGGAGCTAAGTCGCCAGAGTGTTGAAAACATGGTGAGTGTTCAGAATAGACTGACATCTCTGGAGGAGCGATGGTCAGCTATTGAACAGAGAAACCAGACCTTCATGGCAGGCCCTCTGAGTAGGACTGCCATTGTAGAAATGGGTCCCCATGGCCCCCCTGATGTGCAGCAAGCTGCGCTCAAGCCACTTGCAGGCACTGAGGGGGACCTGACCCATGAGAGGGAGGTTGGTGGCAGACCTCAAGGAAGTGGGGGCTCCTCTCCAAGCGCTCACACTTCCATGCCACTGCAGAGCCCTCGGTCAGAGCCCTGTCGGAGTCCACACCCAATGGAGATAGAGGTCTCAACCCCTGCACAGCCGCAGGAGCAGCAGACTGCTGGCGAGCCCTCACAGACTCACCATCCCAGAGGACGCCCGCCAAAGTTGACGAGACAGGAGCAGCAGGAAAGTGAGCAAGGGGCCTCCACATCTGCTGAAGCCACAGGGGAACCACTATGTAGGAGCACGCGTAAGAGGAAAATAAAGCACTAATAGTCACAAGGGTAGTCACTTGGGTGAAATGTTGTGTTTATTTTAAAAATGCCATCAGTTGGTTATTGTAAATAAAATTTCTGATGGCAACTTCTGCAGTTGTGGCATGTGTCATTTCGCGAATGGGGCTGGAGGTCCTCTAATGTCAAGAGGGGAAGGAAAAAAAGGCCTCCCATGCTTCTGGTAGGTGCCTCAGTTGAGGAAGCGCTGAGTGAGGGTGGCGAGAGGGGCTTCCCAGGAGCTCACACTGGAGAAGTGTGTGAGGCTCCAACCTTCCACAGCTGTGCCTAAGCCTGGAACACGTTGCCCCAAGCCTGAAACAACAAGGTCCTGCAACCTACAAATGATGTCTGATTAAATCTCTTCTTTCCTGGTTGACCTGCAGCTGATAGTCAGCAATCCGATATTGTTCACGCCAGGTTTCATCAGCGGGGTTCCCACCAGGCGTGTTTAACGTGGGAAAAGGCTGAAAATAGCAAGGGCCCCTTAAAATGGCATTATAGATGCCAATTATTGGTGATTAAGGTGCCTGAAGACCAGTCCCGCCTGCTGCGGGCGGGACTGATTCGGGTCGGACAGAAACGCCTGGGTGAAAATCGGACGGGGCGGGGAATCAGGCGGGGCGGGGGGGGGTTGCGACTCCCTATTTTTGCCATTGTCCCCCCCCCCACAAGCCTGAAAGCCCGCCTGACGGCTCCAGGAAAATCGACCCCTTAGTATTCAATGTGAAATAGCTCAACCCCTGACCCATCAAACCTTCTTCATTGTCTATGAGTTAACAGTGTGATGCAATATTCACTTGGATGAATGCAACCACAATAACACTCAAGAAGCTCAATACCATCTAGACCAGAGTAGTCTTCTTTATCAGTGCCTCTGACATTGGATTCAATATCCACCCCTCCACCACTGATAGAAAAGAAAAAGATACACCATGGCTGTAGTATGTATTATCTTCAGGGTGCACTGCTGTAACTTATCAAGCTAACTTTTTTTTAAATTTGTTTATGGGATGTGGGCGTCGATGGCAAGGCCAGCATTTATTGCCCACCCCTAAGTGCCCTTGAGAGAAGGTGGTGGTGAGCCGCCACCTTGAACCGCTGCAGTCCGTGTGGTGAAGGTACTCCCACAGTGCTGTTAGGTAGGGAGTTCCAGGATTTTGACCCAACGACGATGAAGGATCGGCGATATACCTCTAAGTCAGGATGGTATGTGACTTGGAGGGGAACTTGGAGGTGGTGGTGTTCCCATGCACCTACTGCCCTTGTCCTTCTAGGTGGAAGAGGTCGTGGGTTTGGGAGGTGCTGCCGAAGAAGCCTTGGCAAGCTGCTGCAGTGCATCTTGTAGATGGTACACACTGCAGCCACGGTACACCAGTGGTGGAGGGAGTAAATGTTTAAGGTGATAGATAGGGTGCCAATCAAGCGGGCTGCTTTGTCCTGGATGGTGTCGAGCTTCTTGAGTGATGTTGGAGCTGCACTCATCCAGGCAAGTGGAGAGTATTCCATCACTCTCCTTACTTGTGCCTTGTAGATGGTAGAAAGGCTTTGGGGAGTCAGGAGGTGAGACACTCGCCGCAGAATACCTAGCCTCTGATCTGCTCTTGTTGCCACAGTATTTATGTGGTTGGTCCAGTTAAGTTTCTGGTCAATGGTGACCCCCAGGATGTTGATGGTGCGGGATTCGGCAATGGTAATGCCATTGAATGTCAAGAGGCGGTGATTAGACTCTCGCTTGTTGGAGATAGTCATTGCCTGGCACTTCTGTGACGTGAATGTTACCTGCTACTTATCAGCCCAAGCCTGAACGTCGTCCAGGTCTTGTTGCATGCAGGCATGGACGGCTTCATTATCTGAGGAGTTGTGAATGGCACTGAACACTGCGCAATCATCAGCGAACATCCCCATTTCTGACCTTATGTTGGAGGGAAGGTCATTGATGAAGCAGCTGAAGATGATTGGGCCTAGGACACTGCCCTGAGGAACACCTGCAGCGATGTCCTGGGGCTGTGGTGATTGACCGTCAATGACCACAACCATCTTCCTTTGTGCTAGGTATGACTCCAGCCAGTGGAGAGTTTTCCCCCTGATTCCCATTGACTTCAGTTTTACTAGGGCTCCTTGACGCCACACTCAGTCAAATGCTGCCTTGATGTCAAGGGTAGTCACTCTCACCTCACCTCTGGAATTCAGCTCCTTTGTCCATGTTTGGACCAAGGCTGTAATGAGGTCGAGAGCCGAGTGGTCTTGGCGGAACCCAAACTGGGCATCAGTGAGCAGATTATTGGTGAGTAAGTGCCACTTGATAGTACTGTCGATGACACCTTCCATCACTTTGCTGATAATTGAGAGTAGACTGATAGGGCGGTAATTGGTCGGATTGGATTTGTCCTGCTTTTTGTGGACAGGACATACCTGGGCAGTTTTCCACATTGTCAGATAGATGCCAGTGTTGTAGCTGTACTGGAACAGCTTGGCTAGAGGTGCGGCTAGTTCTGGAGCACAGGTTTTCAGCACGATAGCCGGGATGTGGTCGGGGCCCATAGCCTTTGCTGTATCCAGTGCACTGAGCTGTTTCTTGATATCACGTAGAGTGAATTGAATTGGCTGAAGACTGGCTTCTATGATGGTGGGGACCTCAGGAGGAGGCCGATATGGATCATCCACTCGGCACTTCTGGCTGAAGATGGTTGCAAACGCTTCAGCTTTGTCTTTTGCACTCGTGCTGGTCTCCACTATCATTGAAATTCAACAGCATCTCCCAGCCCCACACCTCTACCACCCTGAAGGGGAAGAGCAGCAATATCATGGGCACACCATCACCTCCAAGTTCCCCCTCAAATCACATGCCATCCTGACTTAGACATATATTGTAGGAATGGCTAGATTCTTAACTAAAGGACTGAGGTCGAGTCAGTCTATCAAACAAACGATGTTTAATACTATTCAACAGAGTTTAACACGAAAACACAGGAGAACTAAATTACAGGTCTGTACTCTTTGCTGGATCCATGAGGACTGGCTAGGGCGGCTCCCCAGCCTGACGTCATGATGTCATCACGTTTTCCCGCCGCTGGAGGATCACGTGATCAATGTGATGACGTCATCGCGTTTGGTCTCATTCTTAAAGGGACCGCGCTATGTACATGCAATAATATGAACAAAGATACAGATTCATTCTGTAGCTAATAATTTGTTAAAGATAATTATGTACATTAGATCAGAGTCCCCTGGTGGCTCTGTCACAATATCACTGTTCTTTCATCATTGCTGAGACCATTGTGGGAGCATGATTGCCACAAGCACTGCAGTGGTTCAAGGAGAAGCCCCATGACCACCTTCTCCAGCTTACTAAACATGGGCAATATATGCGGACTTACCAGCGTTGCCTTTATCCCATAAACAAATACAAAATAAAATGATGGATGCGTGTTCAGCACTCGGTCAATTCTGAAGCGCATTTCAACTCCAGAACAATCTGCAGTGCATGCCCCCCAAAAGAGGACTAGCAGGAGTTTCACCTTCTTGCACTGACGACGTGACTACTGTCATTGTTGCCTTGGATGGTAGAGTGGAGAGCTCTGCCTTTTCTGGTCTCCAAGATACTGGTGCTGGAATATAGACAAGTACTTCTCAGGGCTTCAACAATCTGACTGGCACCACATGGGAAGCTTTCTCACTGCTTAGTGGCCAACTGGATTCAAGGCCCAGTTGTATTTAACTGGCAGATGTGTGCTCTGACAATGACACTGCTTTGCAGGACAGAACCTTTCTGCCAGCCCCCTCAGATCCCCAAACATGCGGTAGAAAGTAGCCAGAGCCAGGCTGCTCTTACGGTTGTAGAAGAGACACAGACAGCAGCAGGTCCCTCTGGGACCTCAGTGCCCTAAGAAGTTTAGGTATTGATACTTCTGATTAAAATCCAAATCACTTAAAAGGATGAAAACTTTAAGGAGATTCAAATAAGGCTTATTTCATTAAGATTTCAATATCGACTTATTAATGTTTTGAGGACTACAGTAATATTTCTGCACCAAAGTCAAAACAAAGCCAAATCTCTGACTTAGTCCAGAAAAAAACAGCTAAGAATTACAAAATGTCCAACAGACCTATACATTCCTCTTAATCTACTGTATAATACTTCTCATAAATTTACAGAAAATCACTTTTACAGATGTTACATGAAAGGACAGACAAGCACATTTTGAAAGCTAATGCTTGAGGAAAAGGAAACTTAAACTTCAAAAGCCAGTTTATATAAGCCAGCAAATGGGAAAATTGTCCTTTTACCCAATGTTCTAGCTACAGATTTATTAAGTTTAATGCATTCCATTAAACAGCCTGCTTGTTATTCCTGCTAGTCAGCTATTTTGGCAATAACACTAACATCAGAGTTTGGACACAATTTTTTTTTTGACTGACTCTGTAATGTCCTCAGCTACTAAACGGAGATGCATTATTGCACATGAAGCAAACATATTTCAGGCTCAGTGATAAGGTGGGTTGAGCTATGTCACATCAATTATGTGCAGCTCCACTCTTCTCTGTTATTTCCTCCATTTTTCCTCCTGACAGTTAACCTTGTATCTAACCTTCTGATATTGCAGAATGAAAGTTGCAAAGAGAAGCAAACTTTTGATTAATTCATCCCTAATCTCCCTCACAGGAATTAACAGAACAAAAGGACAGACAAAGGCAAGAATGGCAGAATTTATATGATAGTCAAAATCCATCAGTAGCAACATATGATTCTCCATAAATACTCACACTATACATTAATCTTAGCAGACTGTTATAAAATTAGGAACTTCCACCTGAAACCTACTGTTTTCGTATGTCTATCAATTAGGATTTTAAAATTCATGGAGGATACACATTTGGCATACTTTTTTTTTGATATTATATGAGTGGAGCGAGCCTATGGCTGAGCAGTAGCATTCCTGCCTCGGAGTCAGAAGGCGTAGGGTTCAAACCCTGCTCCTGACAGTCCCAGCGAGTGGAGCTTGGAGCTCGGTTGTGAATTTTCTGTCCAATGGTTGTGGGTCCCCATCGCATGGGTAGGGGGAGCCCATAAAAACTTCCTGTAGTATAGGACTAACCGCCCTATCTTAGCAGTCAAGATTTGAGCTCAAGGCTGTTTTGTTACACTTGCCAAGCCTGACACCATAATAGTTTCAAGGTCAAATCCTGAAAATTAGGAATACGTTTATTCTTTTCACAGCTAAATAGCAATATGTCATACTCATTAGGACAATAGTTAAAAATAAAACTTTGTTAAGTCATACTTGCATGTATCTCTCAAAACTGCATATTTTAAAAAACTGATCAAGTCAAATGTGCAGTTTTACAATGTTTCAGAGAAAAAAGGCTCACTTACTGAAGTTTATTTGCCCAATAGCTCTCATTAAACCTTTGGCAAACTGTGACATTCATTTAAATTTAACACATGTAAGTAGATTACATAGTTAGTTGCAAGAACAATGATTTCTTTTTAGCAGCTTAACAAATACTTGCCAGAAGCCCAGAAGAATGTAATTGACTGTATTTAACATAAGTACCTGGAGTGACTCTAGTGACCAACTTTAGGTGCCAAGTTGAACCTTGCAATTTAGCAGCTGAAGTTAATTGTACAAGAATGTCAGTGTGGTGCCATAAGTCACTATATTCACAGATTCACAGAAACCCCACAATGCAGATAGAGGCCATTTCGGCCCATCGAGCCTGCACCGACACATATCCCACCCGATCCCCTTAACCCCTACACCAACACATATCCCACCCTATCCCCACGTATTTAATCCCCCTAACACTAAGGGTCAATTTATCATAGCCAATCAACCTAACCTGCACATCTTTTGGACTGTGGGAGGAAACCGGAGCACCCGGAGAAAACCCACGCAAACACGGGGAGAATGTGCAAACTCCACACAGACAGTCACCCAAGGCCGGATTCGAACCCGGGTCCCTGGCGCTGTGAGGCTACAGTGCTGCCATCCATTGTATTTGCAACCATGCAAAGCAGCTCAAAATTTTACTCTATTTGTATTCCTCAGTTCCATATTGGGCAATACTTTTACCAACTGAGCCATCAGGGAAGAACAGTCATCTGTTTAACAATATTCTGCCACATGATGAATTATGGGGTGCCACATTAGCAATGGCATGCTGGTTAGCAGTTACACTGCAGTTTGACAAAAACACTACCCCATGGCAAAAGAAAGTAGGAATTTGCATTTTGCTCAGTGGAGGTACTACTGAGCCACACTTTGTGAGGACATTGAAGTCCACCATCCAGAGTACATTCTGTGCCCTTGTTTGCCTCAGAGCTTCCTCCAAGTGATTCAACATGGAGGAGTACTGATTTGTTGAAGGGGAAGCTATAAGACTGGAGTCCTGAGTCAGGGCCACTCCCACCTGACTAAATACCATTCTGTATCCACATCTATTTGTCCTATTCTGCTGGTTGGCTGACAGCTATTATATTGCAATTACAACTCTACTAGGCTGTTACTTGACTAGTCTGGGAGTACAGAAAGAAAGAAGAAAGAAAGGAAGAGAAGAAAGAGAAAAAGAGAAGAAAGAGGGCAAGAGAAGAAAGATGGAAAGAGAAGAGAGAAAGCATTTATATAGCGCTTTTCACAACTTCAGGATGTCCCAAAGTGTTTTACAGCCAATGAAGTACTTTTGAAGTATAGTCACCGCTGTAATGTAGGAAACGCAGCAGCCAATTTGTGCACAGAAAGACCCAACAAACAGTAATGTGATAACGACCAGATACTCTGTTTTAATCTTGTTGGTTGAGGGGTAAATATTGGCTAGAACACTGGGGAGAATTCCCCTGTTCTTCTTTGAATAGTGCCACGGGATCTTTTGTGTTCCTCTGAGAATGTCTCATTCAAAAGACAGCACCGTGAACAGTATAGTGCTCCCTCAGTCAGCCTAGATGACATGCTGTAGTTTCTGGAGTGCGACTATGAACCCACAACTGCCTGACTCAGAGGCGAGAGTGCTATCACGGAGCCAAGGCTGACAGCTCTCCCAACTTGGGCACCAATCCCCAGATATTAGTGAATAGGACTTTGCAGAGCCAACTGGTCTTAGTCTAAGTCCTGTCCTGATACAAATCCTGGATTATTGTCCATTTGACTTTTCTCTTAATTTTTAGCTATGTAGCAATTGTTTTACAACTGACTGACTGTGAGTCAACCATGTAGCGCGGTGCTGAAGTGACATGGAGACCAGATCAGGTAGGGATGCTGGGCTCCTTCTCTTAAGGACATTAATGAACTAACTACATTTTAATGAGAATTTGGAAGCTTCTGTGGTTATTTTTCAAATACTAGCCCATGAATGACAAGGTTTATAAATTTAATTTCAAAAGTTGTCAAGGTGGGATTTGAACTCAGGACTCAAAAAAATGATGTGTTGCTAGTTCAGTATCATAACCACGAGACCACCATACCCTTTAACACTAACTTAATATTCATGAAGAACTAGGCAAAGGCCTGGTGAATATTTTCAGGAGCTATGCAAATATGGACACTAAGCCTGAGGATTAGAGATAAGTGAATTTTATCTTGTTATTAAAATAAGGAGTCACAGAGTCATAACAGCGCAGAAGGAGGCCATTTGGCCCATCGAGTCCATGCCGGCTCTCTGTAGAGCAATCCAGTCAGTCCCATTCCCCCGCTCTATCCCCGTAGGCCTGCAAGTTTATTTCCCTCAAGTGACTATCCAGTCTCCCCTTGAAAACATTGAGGCCTAGAAATTCAGTGCCCTTAGCACCGATTTTGCGGCGCTAGAGGGCCTAGCGCTGCAATTGGCGCCGGTTCCTAAATTGTCTGGCGCCCTTCCGCGGCGGTAGACCGGTAGCGCTGCGCCGGCACCGATGACGTCATCGGTGTGCGCAGCGTCCCGGTTGCCGTGGTAACCCGGCCCCAAGCCGAAATTCAGTTGCGGCCGCCTCGCCAGTGGCAGCCGCAACTAAGACTCCGGCAAACGAGTGTTGCCGGAGTCTGCGCCGGCGCTTTAAGGAGGCGCAGCAGCCGGCCGCTTTCCCGCCGGCCGCCTGCCCGCAGCTCCCTCCCCGGACTTCTCCCCCCCCCCCCCCGGAACAGATGCAAGCCCGGCACTTGTCCGAGGTGCCGGGCTCATTTTTGATGAGATTTGCGCGGGCCGCAGCCGGGTGCAGGCAGCTCCTCCTTAACGGAAGGAGGAGGCCTGCACTTCCCGAGCCTGCCGCACCGCAGCGGGCGCCGCAGCGCCGGAATAGCGCCGCAATGCGGCGCGTTGCGCCAGTTTTCAGGCGCTAAAACCCTTCAGTAGCGCCGGCAGCCGTTTGGGCGCGGCGCTACTGAATTTTTGGCGCGCGCAAAGGGCTTTAGTGCCGGCGCTAACTTCCGGCGCTAAAGCCCTGGCGCAGCGCAAACTCAATTTCTAGGCCTGAGTGTCTCCACTTCCACCACTTCCGTCGGCAGCGAGTTCAAGGTCCTCACCACTCGCTGCGTAAAAAAGTTTTTCCTCACATTTCCCCTGTATCTCTTGCCCAAAACCTTAAATGTGTGTCCCCTAGTCCTTGTACCATCAACTAGTGGGAACAGCCTTTCCCCATCTAGCCTATCCAAACCCATCATAATCTTGTACACCTCTATCAAATCACCCCTCAACCTCCTTTGCTCTAATGAAATCAAATCAGCTTCTCCAACCTGTCCTTGTAGCTAAGATCCCCCATCCCCGGAACCATTCTGGTAAATCTCCTTTGCACCCTCTCAAGGACTTTCACACCCTTCCTAAAATATGGTGACCAGAACTGGACACAATACTCCAGTTGTGGCCTAACCAGCGCTTTATAAAGGTTCAGCGTAACTTCTCTACCTTTGTACTCAATACCTCTATTTATGAAGCCCGAGATCCCAGATGCTTTGCAAACCACTCTCTCAATATGTCCTGCCACCTTCAGGGACCTATGCACATTAACTCCCAGGTCCCTCTGTCCTTGTACTCTTTAAAACTGTGCCATTAAGTGTATATTGCCTCTCCCTGTTCCTTCTGCCAAAATGCATCACCTCACAGTTTTCTGTATTACAGGAAACTCTCGATTTACCAGCACCTAAATAACCGGAAATCTCGGTTAACCGGCAAAATTCAGGAGTAGGTTCAGGTAAGTTTTATTACTTGCCTTCCTCGATCTGTTGCTGTGCAAGGGTGTGGCTGCAGCTGTTGCTAAGCTACAGAGATGCTTGGAACTTGTGGCCATTGTTCTGCACCTGTTGCTAAGCAACAGGGTTTGTTGCTTTATATGGAGCTCTCAGCTCTCTGTATCTTTTACTATAGCTCTCAGTTATCCGAAATTTTTGATGAACCGGCACCACGTCGGTCCCGTTGGTGCCGGATAAAAAAGAGTTTCCTGTAAATTCCATCTGCCACTTGTCTGTCCATTCTGTTAGCCTTTCTATGTCGTGTTGCAATCGATTGGTATCATCCTCACTGTTCACCACCACCCAAGTTTGGTGTCATCGGCAAATTTAGAAATTCTACTCTGTATTCCAATATCTAGGTCATTTATATATATCAAAAAAGCAGTGGCCCCAGCACTGATCTTGGAGAACACCACTGTCTACCATCCTCCAGTCTGAAAAACAGCCATTTACCACAACTCGCTGTTTTCTGTCCTTAAGCCAATTCCTTATCCAAGCTGCCATTGACCCACCTATTCCATGAGCCTCAATTTAGTTAACCAGCCTTCTATGTGATACTTTGTCAAACGCCTTCCTAACACCCATGTAGACAACATCCATTGCATTCCCTTCATCAATCCTCCCTGTTACTTCATCAAAAAATTCAATTAGATTAGTCAAACATGATCTCCCTTTTATAAATCCATGTTGGCTCTCCTTAATTAGCTTAAACCTCTTCAAGTGCCCGTTAATTTTTTCCTTGATTATTGTTTCTAAAACTTTACCCACCACTGATATTAAACTGACTGGCCTGTAGTTACTGGAATTGTCCTTACACCCTTTCTTGAACAATGGTGTCACATTTGCCACTTTCCAATCCTCCGGCACCTCCTCTCATCTAGGGAAGATTGGAAAATTATGGCAAGCCCTTCCTCTATCTCCTCCCCCAATTCCCTTAGCTACTTGGGATGCAAGCTATCTGGACCAGGCGACTTATCCACTCTAAGCATACTCAGCCTTTTTAGTACATCCTGTCTGTCAATTTTCACCCCTTCCATTGCTTCTACCTTTTCCACTTCTACCGATATTTTGTCAGCATCCACCTCCTTAGTAAACACTGATACAAAGTACTCATTGAGTATTCTAGCCTTGCCCTGCGCCTCTAAGCCCTTCTTTGTCCCTAATAGGCCCCACCCTGCCTCCTACTACCTGTTTACTGTTTACATGCCAGTAGAACATTTTTGGGTTCCCTTTTATGTTAACCGCCATTCTACTCTCATATTCTCTCGTTGCTAATCTTATTTTCATCTTCACTTCCCCGCTCAACTTATTGTATTTGGTCTGGTTCTCCCTTGAAGAATTCACCTGATATGCATCATACACCCTCTTTTTTGTTTCATCATCTTCCCTATCTCCCTCGTCATCCAAGGAGCCCTTGCTTTGGTTCCCTTACCCTTCCCTCTTGTTGAAATGTACCTAGCCTGCACTTGGAACATCTCCTCTTTAAAGATCACCCATTGTTCTGTCACAGTTTTTCCTGTCAGTCTTTGGTTCCATTTTACCCTGGCTAGATCCTTTCGCATCCCACTGAAGTTAGCCCTATTCCAGTTTAGAAGTTCCACTCTAGATTGTTCCTTGCTCCTCTCCATTGCTAATCTAAATCTTCTGATACGATGATCATTCCTACACAAGTGTTCTCCCACAGACACTTGATAACCTGGCCCACCTCATTCCCCAGCACTAGATCCAGCAATGCCTCCTTCCTAGTTGGGCCAAGAACATGCTGGTCAAGGAAATTCTCCTGAACACATTTCAGAAATTCCTCCCCCTCCTTGCCCTTTTCCCTAGCATTATCCCAATCAATATTTGGGTAATTAAAGTCTCCCAATATCACCACTCTATAGCTCCTGCATATCTCTGTGATTTCCCTGCAGATTTGCTCCTCTACCTCCCTCTCACTATTTGGAGGCCTATAGAATACCCCCAATAGTGTGATCATACCCTTTTTGCTCCTCTACTCTAACCAAATGGATTCTGTCCTTCTCCCCTCAAGAACATCCTCTCTTTCCAACACTACAATGTCTTCCTTAATCAGCACTGCCACCCCACCTCCCTTTTTTCCTTCCCTATCTTTTCTGAACACCTTGTACCCTTAAATATTAAGTGCCCAGTCCTCACCGTTTTTAAGCCATGGTTCCGTTATTGCCACCACATCATAATGCCACACGGCTAATTGTGCTTGTAGCTCACCAACTTTATTCACCACACTTTGTGCGTTTACATACATGCATTCTAAACCCATTTTTGAATTTTTCGTAGTCTTTCTTAGTCTGCTCCTATCTAATATGGTACTACTTCTGCCTTTAGTACTACTTTCTTCTCTAGTACTATCCAACTCACTCACTCTTTTATGCACCTTATTCCTCTTTTCTACTCCTATATGCTGGTGCCTGTCCCCCTGCAAAGCTAGTTTAAACCCTCCCCAACAGCACTAGCAAATCTCCCCGCAAGAACATTGCTCCAGGCTCTGTTGAGGTGTAATGCGTCTGCCTTGTACATGTCCCACCTTCCCCAGAAATGGTCCCAATGCCTCAGGAATCTAAAGCCCTCCCTGCTGCACCATCACTCCAGCCACGCATTCATCTGTTCTATCCTCCTATTCCTGTACTCACTTGCACGTGGCTCAGGGAGTAACCCGGAGATTACTAACTTTGAGGTCCTGCTTTTTTAATCTCTCTCCTAGCTCCCTAAACTCTGCCTGCAGGGCCTCATCACTCTTTCTGCCTATGTCGTTGGTACCGATATGGACAACGACCTCTGGCTGTTCACCCTCCACCCTCGGAGTGTCCTGTAGCCGCTCAGTGACACTTGAATTATGGATTCTGTGCCTGTTAGTCTAGCTTTAGAAAAGAAAATGGCCAACATCTGAATCAGTTATCTGGTTAGATTTGAAATTTAGGTTTACAAGTACAAATAGATATGATCAAATATTGTGTGGAATATGATGGTTCCTGAACTGCATGGACCATAGAAGTGTTTTGTGAGAATGGAAGGTCCTCAACCTGAAACATTAACTCTGTTTCTCTCTCTCCACAGATGGTGCCTGACCTGCTGAGTATTTCCAGCATTTTCTGTGAAATGATTTACTGCCTGTTTCAAGAATGTAAAATCTGTTTACTTTGATCGGTTTACCTCTTGGATCATTTACTGCCCTAGGTTGTCTAAAATAAAACTAGTTTTGAAATCCATCTTAGACTAGTAGAAGTATGTGGATTTTTTCCACTTCTGATTGAACATGAATTACCACACTACAGTTTATGATTATGTTACTGTGTGAGCATGATTTGATTAATATGGGTGTCCTTTGTACTGCAAATCCTGGGGCAAAGTTTAGGAAATATGGGGGCAGTAATTCCTCCCCAAACGCGTGAGTACGGAAGGGGTACTCACGCGTCTGGCCGGAGGAAATGCCGGTTTTCAGCATGCACAGTGCATGCGCTGAAAACCGGCATTTCCTCTCCTCTAACCCAAGAGGTGAAGAGGCTAGCGCGTGCGCTGTAGGGGGCAATGCGTGCGTCTTGGATTTCCTCTGTTTTGGGGGATTTGCGCATGTGTAAAGGCCTCTGGTCTTTACGCTTGTAAAAAGCACACGTAAGTATTTATTTTTACAGGTAAGTGGTGTTTTAGTGCAATTTAGAATTTTTTTTCCCACAGGTTTATTATTTTAAAGAATCTACAATAAGGTAAATTTAGTTTTAGACCCTTTTTATTAAAAATTTATTTTTTTCAAAAAAAAAATTATTGTTTAAATTATTTTTTTAAACTTATTTATACTTAATTTAATGATTGGGATGTTTTTTAAATGTTTATTTAAAGTTTAAATAGTGTTTTGGGCCCCCGTAGTTTTCATGAGTTTGACAGCTATTACTCTCAAACTCATGAATGAACCTTCCCCTCCCCTGATTGGTTGTACAGTGCTCACCTGATCCCAGCCGGCACATCGCACTAACTACGCCGCTGGATCAGGTAAGCACTGCGCGCTGACATCTGAACCGGGCCAGGGACAGGAAATGCAAGCAGGCCTGGGCTTCAGATGTCAGCGCGCAGGGTGAGTGCAGATCGGAGGCTTGCACGCGCGGCAAGCCCCCGATCTTAATTTCAGGGCCATTATTTTAAGCCTAATTCTCATTGAATCTATCGGCCTAGAACACCTTAACCGTGCAATAAATGTTTAATATTGAACTACTATTGCTCTGACATACAGTATCTTAATATTTGTTTTGCTGTGACTATGGTCAGAGTAATCCCATGGTTATTCTAGACCTGTAATCATGAGGTAGGGGATCCTGTTGCTCTTACATGCCATACCATAATTTAGACAAGCTCCTCAATTACATTAGATCTATACCACCAGAAACCCTGTACTTGTTATCTGAGCTATAATGTTAATTCTGTGACATGTTCAATAAATCTTTGGCCTCATCAAAACAAAATGAAAGAGTAGCCTAGTAAAGATCAAAAGTTAAATAATCACATTACACATCAGTTTTTGTTGTTGTCAGTGCCTCTGTAAAATGTGTTCATTTAGAATACTAGAGAATAATCAAAGAATTTGGTTGGAAAAATGATACATGATATAGTAATATGATTCCAGGACAGATTACAGCAATGGCCGTGGAAACCCTATAGAAACGGCGTAAACATTTACACAAAGTCAAAATGGACAATCGGCGAACCCTGTTGGAAATTCAAACCCAGTACATCAAAAAGTGAAACAAAACCAGGCAAAACACGCAAATGTGATTTTAGCAATGGCAGTTTGACTAAATTTTCCAACTAACAAGGTGCTATGGCCATTGACGTCCCTGATCAGGGTCTCTGGATGAGGAATGGCCCGTGCAAGTAGTGCTGGCTCGGAAATCGATGACCCTCATTGCATTATTTTATATCCATTTAAAAGGAACAGACAGAAAGTCAGGTATTGTGGACCTGTGAGTTTCTGACTGGTACTCCTTTCAGGTGCCACTCTGTGCTGGAAGCACCCGATAGGGAATCAACCCTAATAAGAAGGAACTCCAGCAGGTACTCGAGTGTTGCAAAATCAGCTCAACAGCTCTGCAGTTAACAGTAAGAATGCAAAGGATTGTGTGCTTTATATACAAACACACACATAATCAGAACTCCCATGGCATTGTTCATGGCAAGTTAACACGTATGGTCTTTCTCTTATCTTCCACTTCCGTAACATTGCCCATCTCTGACCCTGCTTTAGCTCATCTGCTGCTGAAACCCTCATCTATGCCTTTGTTACCTCTAGACTCGAATGTTCCAATGCTATTCTGGCTGGCCTCCCACCTTTCACCCTCCGGAAACTTGAGCTCATCCAAAACTCTGCTGCTCGTATCCAAACTCGCATCAAGTCCCGTTCACCCATCACCCCTGTGCTCGCTGACCTACATTGGCTCCCGGTCCGGCAACGCCTTAAATTGTCATCCTTGTTTTCAAATCTCTCTGTGGCCTTGCCCCTCCCTATCTCTGTAACCTCCTCCAGTTCTACAAACCTCCAAGATATCTGTGCTCCTCCACTTCTGGCCTCTTGCGCATCACAGATTTTCTTTGCTCCATCATTGGCAGCTATGCCTTCAGCTGCTGTGGCCCTAAGCTCTGCAATTCCCTCCCTAAACCTCTCCGCCTCTACCTCTCTCTCCTCCTTTAAGATACTCCTGAAAGCCTACCTCTTTGACCAAGCCTTTGGTCACCTGTCCTAATATCTCTTCTTCTGGCTCGGTGTCAAATTTTATTTGATAATTGCTCCTGTGAAGTGCCTTGGGACGTTTTATGATGTTAAAAGCGCTACATAAATGCAAGTTATTGTTGTTGTTATCTGGTCCGTTGACTTCACGTTACTGGTCCTCTCAGTTTTTTTCCTCTTCAACTTCTCTTTTTCTTTCCCCCTTTCAGACAGAAGGTGGTGTGGTGTGTAGCATAACGTGGCGGGCCTCCAGACCATATTTGGTAATAGGTGAGGGCGCGGAAGAGAGCTGTGGAAAGCTGTAGGCTGTATTTCCGGCAGTTGCAGGAGGGATCGGCCAAGGCCACAGGCGAAGGGAAAAGAGGGCGGGGAAGATAGGAAACCGAAGGTGGTGGAGGGATTCACACAAAGGGGGATACCAGAGGTGAGAGCAACTTTTATCCCACCAGTAACTAATAGTAACTCACTGAAATTACACTGATAACTAATAGAAATACTGGTAACATTCAGATGCCCTTTGTAAACAATAGTAATACAATATCTCACTGATAGTCTATATGTAATTGGTTATAATAGGTGTAACACCCTGATATCCTACCTGTAACAAGTAATAATTCTATAACCCACTGATATTCACCCTATAGCTACAGCCAGAATCTCCCTGCACTGCGCAAGGTGCAATCAGACTCCCCAGTCAATACTATTTTCAACAGGCCCAATCTCTTTCCCTATCTCCTTGGAATCTGGTTTGGACTCAAGTTCCGTGTGAAGGTGACAACTCTGTACTGGGAGTCTCAATCAGAGCTGATCTGTACTTGGGCTTCATACGTCAAACCCAGGGCGGCATAGACTGACCTGAACCAAACGGAGAGATCATACAAAGGATAGTGGACTTGGTGTTTGGGGCACAGGACACATTGTCCTGAACTCAGCTCAGCAACAACATTTCCAAACCACTCCCTGCCCTTGGACTTAATAAAGGAAAGTTTTCATAGAATGTCGGAAATTACTGCGCAGGAGGAGGTCATTTGGCCTTTGGTGTCTGCACTGGTGCTGGCATGCCCTTCTTTGACCCTAATCCCCCTAGATCCTTTTACTGTCCTCCTTTTCAAATGCTTATGCCATTTCCTTGTAATGATGTTCTAGTCTCTGCTTCAATAGCCACTTGTGGTGAAGCATCCCATGGACTTCATTCAGAGCTGGGCTTGTGGAGTGACCCCTATAAATGCTGACAGGTCATATACATTACAACAGGGAGCAAGGACACAAAAACTAAAGGCAAAATAAATAACTGCAACACAAATCATCCAGTGGCAGATAAATAACCTACCCTCCTACTGAGATAAAATCTAAAAAACTCCTATATACATTTATGTACAAATCATTATATGACTATCATATGCATAAATTCTATTCTGAGAGAACTTAACCCCAGTGGGACAAAATCATCATTGCCAGGAATATGAGAATTACAAGTCTAGAATATATAAAATATATATAATCGGCAACAGTCTCTAAATGCATTGCCTCAATTTCCCAAAAATAGCAGTTGCAGAATGATGTGTAAAATACAACCAGCAGGAGAAGCTGTAGGCACATTCAGCACAGCGTGTTACATAGAGTGAGTACAGTAAGAATACAGCATCAATATACTAGTTTCACAGGAAAGAGTACAAGATAATCCACACTGAAAACCTAATAAGAGAAAGTGTGATCTATTGTGTGGTCTTTGGTTTTGTCCGGTCATCCTGACCTTCAGTAGCTGCAGTAAAAGCTCAGTGCCATAGATGAGTAAAACACCTTCGCAACTGATCTCAAGTGCTCTTACATGACTTAGGATCGTGCCGTGTACATCACCCTAGTCCACTCAAGTGCCTGGCATTGGCAGCGGTCTGAGAGCATGGCAGAGTTGTGGGGGTTGGTAAACACAACCCTATAAGTTGTGAATGAATTCCATGGTTTATAGATGAAAATAGTAATATATTTGTTGCCAGATTGTTTGATTTAACTTCATAATGTAAACTTCATAATCTGAAAACACTTGGGTTTATAGTTGATTCATTGGTTATGGAGAAATTTTAATTGGCGGGTTTGCAGATTTTGTTGCATCAACATTTTTATTGCTTTGCAGTAACACTCTGTAGTTAGTTAGAGAATGGCTTTATACTATAAAACAAAAGCAAAATACAGCGGATGCTGGAAATCTCAAATAAAAACAGAAAATGCTGGAAACACTCAGCAGGTCAGGCAGCATCTGTGAAAAGAGAAACAAAGTTAACGTTTCAGGTCGATGACCTTTCACCAGAACTGAAAGATGCTGGAGATGAACAGCTTTTAAACAAGTGCAAAGCCAGGGAACGGGGTGGCCAGGAAAAGAAAAAAAAGGGAAAGGGCAGGAGTGATAGATTGCCAAAAGTGATGAATGGTGCAAGGCAAAATGAGGTGATAATGCAATACACAAAAGGTAGGTCCAGAGGAGGTGGAATTGGTTACAGCAGAATAGCAGAGAAGGAGGGAAGCATGGAAAAACTGGCAGAGAGAAGGCTTCCGTGGTCCACGAATATGGCAGAGGAAAGGCAGTTAGACCCCAGGGGTTGCAGACCACCCCGCCGGCCGTGTAGCGGTGCTCCCATTTTCTCTCAGACAGTGGGTGATGGAGGATGGCTGCAACAGAGTCACTGGGAGTGGAGGTGGTGTGGGTGGGGAGTGGAGGTGGTGTGGGTGGGGAGTGGAGGTGGTGTGGGTGGGGAGAGGCGGTGTGGGTGGGGAGTGGAGGTGGTGTGGGTGGGGAGGGGCGGTGGTGTGGGTGGGGAGTGGAGCTGGTGTGGGTGGGGAGTGGAGGTGGTGTGGGTGGGGAGGGGCGGTGTGGGTGGGGAGGGGCGGTGTGGGTGGGGAGGGGCGGTGGTGTGGGTGGGGAGGGGCGGTGGTGTGGGTGGGGAGTGGAGCTGGTGTGGGTGGGGAGTGGAGGTGGTGTGGGTGGGGAGAGGTGGTGTGGGTGGGGAGGGGCGGTGTGGGTGGGGAGAGGTGGTGTGGGTGGGGAGTGGAGGTGGTGTGGGTGGGGAGTGGAGGTGGTGTGGGTGGGGAGTGGAGGTGGTGTGGGTGGGGAGGGGCGGTGGTGTGGGTAGGGAGTGGAGGTGGTGTGGGTGGGGAGTGGAGGTGGTGTGGGTGGGGAGGGGAGGTGGTGTGGGTGGGGAGGGGAGGTGGTGTGGGTAGGGAGTGGAGGTGGTGTGGGTGGGGAGTGGAGGTGGTGTGGGTGGGGAGGGGAGGTGGTGTGGGTGGGGAGAGGTGGTGTGGGTGGGGAGGGGCGGTGTGGGTGGGGAGAGGTGGTGTGGGTGGGGAGGGGCGGTCTGTTACCCAAAACACTTTCTCTATTTTATATTCTATCAGAATTCTATCAATTTCTATAATTCTGTTTTATAATATTCAGCATTAACATTTAACAGGAATTCATTTTTGCAAATAGTGCTTGATAGAAAATGCACAACACAAGTATTTACATACTAACATACATAATCCCATATTAGAATGAAGGAAGCTTTACCTTGGGATAGGCTCATAGGAGAGCACTAGGTTTATAAAATACATTTCAATGGTGGTGATTTCCTCTAGTAACGCCATGTAGCAACATGATACCAGGTACAGGAATGGTTCCCCTGGTTAGTATTTGTATGGATATTGTAGAAGTGCTCTTTTTAGACATGTTTATGATTTACCTAGAAATACTGACCAGGGGAAAAGAAAAGATTTTCCCAGTTTCCCAGTCCCCCTTTTAATGTTCGCAGAGGGGTTGACAATTCCGTTGACATTTTGTTAAAATTCAAATTCAAATGGTATTTGAATGCTAGTGAACGGAGCATATGCACCTGCAACCATACATATGCACTCATCGTGGCAAGAGGTTGATGTGTAACTCAGGTTTGCTCGTTCTGCATTTCTCTAAGTAGGTACTGGTCCCAAACCAATATCCAGGGTACAGAGGGCCCTAAACTTTTACCAAATTTCACTCCTGCAGCTGAGATATAACATCTGTTATCTACCTTAGTATGTTACCCAATTATACATGTACAAATAGATTCCTCCCTGGAATTTTTTCACTACAGTTCATGAATTTATAGATGACAGCTGCTGATGTTTACTGAAGTACCACATGTCCTCAGTAAGAGTTGGGATAATCTTATCCGTAACAGTGGGGACCAAATAGTTAATTAATAGCCTGTTATTCCTTCCAATTGCACAATGAGGGCCAAGTTCCAGACAATTAGGAGCACAGTAATATCATCAACAGTTCACTTTAAGCTGTAGGTATGTTAGAAACTCAAGTAAACTGAGGGCGAACGTAAATGTTTTCCACAGTAAAAAATTGCCATAAATATTAAAACACATTTTGCAAAATAAAATAAGCACATTTATTTTGGAAGTGCAGTTCTTAATCATTGCTTATTTACTGCCATAACAGATATTTGAAATTTTATATTTAAAAATAAAATACTGTAGTTCACATTTGAAGTGTGACCATTGTTGCTTTGCAGGCACACAGCAAGGTCCTATAAACAGCAATGAGATAAATCTCCTATCTCATCTGAAAGACTGCACTGAAGTGTCAGGCTAGATTTTGTGCTCAAGTCCTGGAATGGGACTTGAACCCACAGCCTTCTGACGCAGTCAAGAGCACGATCTCTCGGCCAAGGCTGGTATGGCTTTGAATGATATTGGGTTTATATGATTTGCATCCTCCCATTCCTTCTCTCTTTTTCCATTTTCTTCCCTTAGCCAACTCTTCTGAAGTGACTGACACTTGTTGGGAATGGTTCAACGATGGTTCTAGCCATCCAATACCTCACCCAAGCAGCTATTTTTCACAAGAGAACAGATCATAAGCACTGGCAGACCCTGCAATCATGGGGGCATTGTAATTGAGCCCAATCCTGTCTTCATCCAACATCCAAATGCATGCACTTACCAGTATGAGTCACTGAGTAGCAATTTAGGGATTAAAAATGGAGTCCAAGTGCTTTCTTGGGGTCTGCATTGGTAACTACAGATCATGGGTTAGGGCAATAACTTTGTTCCTTGAGTAAATCAATGATATCTTCTTTGAAAGGTCAGAAGTAACTCACATGCTGTTTACATTTCAACCACTCAAACAGGATTATGGTTTCCCCATAATGGGGAAACCATAATCCTGTTTGAGTGGTAGTCAGTAGGCAGAAGGCAGTAGAGGCCAATTCATTAAATATATTTAAGAAGGAGTTAGATATATTTCTTAAGGCTAAAGGGATCAAGGGATATGGGGAGAAAGCAGGGATAGGGTACTGAATTTGGATGATCAGCCATGATCGCATTGAATGGCGGAGCAGGCTCGAGGGGCCGAATGGCCTACTCCTGCTCCTATCTTCTATGTTTCTATGTAAGAATTATTTATGACACATTACATGTTAGGTGTTAGACTGGGATTCATAGACCTGAATCCACTTTAACAGAACACACATAGTGGGCTGGATTTTGCCAGCCGAGACAAGTTGGGGTTGGGACTGCTGCCCTCCGGGCTCTAGTCCCACCCCCAGTGACATCTGACAAAACCCACGCTATTTTCCCTTGATTGGCCTTGTTAAGCCCGCCCTTACTGGCCAATTAAGGGAAAGCCAGTGACAGATGACGTCAGCGTATAATGCTTCATTTGTCTAATTTTTTGACAGATGAATTGTCAGTGTTTGACAGCTTTGAGAAGCTGTCAAACACTGACAATCTCTGTTCTAAGGTGAGCCCTTGCACAAAGGCTCACCAAGACCTCTCTCCTCAGCAAAAAGCAGATGGCTGCTGCATCTGAGAATGCAGCAGCCATTCTGTCATCTCTGCCGTTGAGATGAGGCACCTCTAGATCCCCAACAGTTGAAGCCTGCAGAAAAAAGCAAAGGTAAAGAAACTTTTTCCAACACTTTACACTCACCTCTCATACTTATCTGTCCAAACTTGCACCCATCACTCACCTCTACAGCTTACATATCGACCCCCCTCACCCCCGCACACCCACTGCTCGCCTCACTGACCCTGGTGAGGTTCGCATCCATCGGGAAGCCTGCAATTGCAGGTGTAAAATGGGGGAAAGCCTCAAAACTACCTGTTAACAGGCAGTTAATTGGCTCTAATCCCCTTCCCGCCTTGAGGAGACGGGTCCCTGCGCGACTCGGGGGCCCGCCTCCTGGTAGGATGGCACAGAGGCAGATTGGGAGTGGGGTCAGTACCCACTCGCAGTTTCTGCCATTTTCCCAGCAGTCCCGCCTCCAAACCCACCTCCTCAGGGCTGGGAAAATTCCCCCCAAGATACACTACCGCTCACAGCGATCTTTTATTTAACCATTAACACATGGATTAAATAAGAACCCAATGTAACCTGTCCTGGAGTCTTCATGTGCCCGGTGGCCAATCCGACGATCACTTGAAGTCTGTTGAATCTTTAGACGTCTTCTTCCCGTTATACCAGGACAAGTTTTCCCTGGCCAACTGCAGTAAAGAAACTAGGTATTGTGACAGTTCTTATATTCTTTGTGTTCAGACTTCTTTCGTGGGTCTCACATGCACATCTCAATGATTGGTTCCCTTGTTGTTCATGGTTGGTTCAAGTTTAGTGGGGTTACTTCATTATACATGTTACTTGTTGCAGTTTAATGAGGGTTTTATCTCAAGAGAGTGCTGGTTGTTTCCATTGGTCCCATAGCAACCCCAGATTTGTCCTTAGCTACAACTGCTTTTTTTGTCTGAGTAATGTGTGTTAAAAATGTTCCTCCATTTTCCTGTTCCTCAACTTATATTTTAATGTGGTTTAGCCATCATTAAACGTTCTCTTTTGTATTAAAGTTATTGTTGTTAGGGATGTTTAAAACAGATTTTCCTTCACGTATCAAAAACAAACCATTGGAAATTCATCATGAGAATTGGCAGACTGTGGAATGGACAAATTTAATTTCTTTGACTGATGAATCATTAAATGCAAATGTTTGGAGTGAGATAATTATACTTAGCCATTAAAAGGGAATTTTAACTTTCACCACCTGGCAGGAACCAGGCGGACATGAGTTAAAATCAAAACGGTGCATTCATCGTTTGTTTCCCGTTGTGTGGCTATTTTAAGACTGCTATTTTCTCGGCCACTTGAGGTATCTGCCCAACTCAGGTGGGAGCCTCATAATATATGCAAATTGGAGTCTTATCATATAGATAGGACCCTGATGAAATGTTAACTGCCTACTGAGCGTGGTGCTCCCTGCGGACACCCCATTCAATAAAACCTGGCGGACACCAAACTTATCTTTGTGGAGCCAGGAGAAACATGAGTATTGGGTTACTGATGCCCTGGGCTCCCTCCTTCCCACCTGTGAATCTCTCCTGAACCCCCTCGCAACCTACATGACTGCCAGTCTCTGTTCTGCCCGATCTTCACGGGCCCAAAGCCGGCAAGTTTTTTTTATTGGGCAGCTGGCCGGCGGGATGTTAATGAGGCCCAGCCATTAAAACAGATCGGGCCTCCCATTGCAGCACCTGGGCAGGTGGCCCACGCTTCCCACTAGTTTCCTGCCCAGGAGTTAAATTTTCCTCTGAACACTCCACCTCACAATGTGTGAGCATTGACTTCAAATGTCTGACTGTCACAGGAAAGAATTCTCATGCAATAAATCACCACTGAGATTATTCATGTCTTTCATTGTGACTGGAGGTCTGAACTCTGTCACTCATCTAGGAAATGTGTCACCCATTACATCACATCTATAGGTCTACGAAAGACTGTTTCATCCAAAAGTTATACCAATTATCAAGCTGTATAAAAATAGTCTCTAAAAAGAGTATTTTAACCCCATGTGGCTTGATTCTACAGTTTCTTTAGTTATTTTACTCTGTATCTTGCAGTGTCTCACTGCTTCTGTGTATTATTCTACCTGTTGATAAATCTAATTTTTAGTATGTCTGTACACAAGGGTCTGATATTTTCCAGCTTTTGAGGAAGACAGGAGAATGTGGGAAACAACCATGTGATCTCCAGTAGTCAATAACAAGCATAGGGGGAACACCAACCCACTTACTAGTTGTATAACACTAAGTCTTGCTTCATAGGAAACTTGGTCTGCTGATGGAAATTTCCTTTTCGTTGTGACCAGAAGACAGAAGTATTGAGAGAAAGGCTGAACTGTCATTGACTCACTCCTACTTTGTTCTTTCTCTCTCTGGGAAAGTACTTCATCGTCCTTTGGTGCCTTTCTTTGACTGTCCTACTGAGATTAACATCAACAACAAGGACTTGCATTTATGTAGCATCTTTTACATTGTAAAACGTCCCATTGTGCCTCACAGGAGCGCAATCAGACAGAAAAATTGACACCGAGCCAAAGAAGGAGCCATTTGGACAGAAAGAAAAAAGAAAGTCTTGTATTTATATAGTGCCTTTTAAAGCCAAAAGCGCTTTACAGCCAATGAAGTACTTTTTGAAATGTAGTCACTGTTGTAATGTAGGAAATCCAGCAACCAATGTGATAATGACCAGATAATCTGTTTTAGATGTTGAGGGATAAATATTGGCTAGAACACCAGGGATAACTCCCCTGCTCTTCTTCAAAATAGTGCCATAGGATCTTTTACATCCATCTGAGAGAGCAGACAGGGCCTCGGTTTAACATCTCATCTGAAAGATGGCACCTCCAACAGTGCAGCACACCCTCAGCACTGCACTGCAGTGTCAGCCTAGATTTTTGTGCTCAAGTCTCTGGAGTGGAACTTGAACCCCCAACCTTCTGACTCAGAGGCAAGAGTGCTACCAACTGAGCCACAGCTGACACAAAGAAGTGGGCTTTAAGGAGCATCTTAAAGGAGGAGAGAGGTGGAGAGGTTGAGGGAGGATATCCCACAGCTTATGGCGTAGATGACTGAAGGCACGGCTGCCCATGTCAGGGCGAAGGAAGTCAGGGATGCACAAGAGGCCAGAATTGGAATTGTAGGGCTAAAGGAGGTTACAGAGTTAGGGAGGGGCGAGGCCATGGAGGAATTTGAATAAAAGGATGAGAATTTAAAATCTGAGGCAATGGCGGAACGGGAGTCAATATAGATCAGTGACCACAGGGACTTGGTGGGAGTTAGAATACAGGTAGCAGAGTTTTAGAGGAGCTCAAGTTTATGAAGGGTAGAAGATGGGAGGCTGGCCAGGAGAGCATTGGAATAGTTGAGTCTGGAGGTAACAAAAGCATGGAAGAGGATTTCAGCAGCAGATGAATTGTTGCAGGGTTGGAGACGGACGATATTTTGGAGATGGAAGTAGGCGGTCTTAGTGATGGAGTGATGGTGTTGGAAGCTCAGCCCATGGTCAAATAGGATGCCTAGTTTGTGATTAGTCTGGTTAAGCCTGATACAGTGGCCAGGGAGGGGGATGGAATTGGTGGTGAGGGAACAGAGTTTCTGGAGGGGACTGAAGATAATAGCTTCACAATATTTAATTGGTGAAAATTTCTGCTTATCCTGTAATGGTTATCAAACAAGCAGCCTGACAACACCGAGGCAGTGGAGGGGTTGAGAGAGGTGGTGGTGAGGTAGAGCTGGGTGTCGCCAGTATACATGAGGAACCTGACATCATGTCTTTGGATGATGTTGTCGAGGGGCAGCATGTAGATGAGAAATAGGAGTGGGCCAAGGACAGAGCCTTGAGGGACTCCATAGGTAATGGTACGGGAGTGGGAATAGAAGCCATTGCAGGAGATTCTCTGGCTATGATTGGATATATAAGAATTGAACCAGGTGAGGTCAGTCTCATTAAGCTGCACAACAAAGGAAAGGCGTTTGAGGAGGATGGTCAACCATGTCAAAGACAGGTGGAGAAGGATGAGGAGGAATAGCGCACCGTGATCACAGTCACATAGGATGTCATTTGTGACTTTGATTAGGGCCGTTTCAGCACTTCAAAAAGTACTTCATTGGCTGTAAAGCACTTTGGGACATCCGGTGGTCGTGAAAGGCGCTATATAAGTCCAAGTCTTTCTTTCATAGAAACATAGAAACATAGAAGGTAGGAGCAGGAGTAGGCCATTCGGCCCTTCGAGCCTGCTCCGCCATTCAATGAGATCATGGCTGATCATCCAAATTCAGTACCCTGTCCCTGCCTTCTCCCCATATCCCTTGATCCCTTTAGCCTTAAGAAATATATCCAACTCCTTTTTGAATATATTTAATGAACTGGCCTCCACCGCCCTCTGTGGCAGAGAATTCCACAGGTTCACCACTCTCTGGGTGAAGAAATTCCTCCTCATTTCAGTCCTAAATGGCTTACCCCTTATCCTTAGACTATGACCCCTGGTTCTGGACTCCCGGCCATCAGAAACATCCTTTCTGCATCTAGTCTGTCCAGGCCTGACAGAATTTTATAGGTTTTGATGAGATCCCCTCTCAATCTTCTAAACTCCAGTGAGTATCAGCCCAATCGACACAATCTCTCCTCATACGTCATTTCTGCCATCCCAGGTATCAGCCTGGTGAATCTTCACTGTACTCCTTCCATGGCAAGAACATCCTTCCTCAGGTAAGGCGACCAAAACTGCACACAATACTCAAGGTGCGGTCTCATCAAGGCCCTGTACAGCTGTAGCAAGACATCCTTGTTCCTGTACTCGAACCCTCTTGCTACGAAGGCCAACATACCATTTGCCTTCTTAACCGCCTGCTGCACCTGCATGCTTACCTTTCTTTCTTTCTATGGCAGGGGCGGAAACCTGATTGCAGAGACTCAAACATAGAGTTATGGGAAAGATGGGCAGGGATTTGGGAGGCGATAACACATTCAAGGACTTGAGAGGAAAGGTAGTTTGCAAGGACAGAGGGGTCAAGGGTGGTCTATCTGAGGAGGGAGTGATAATGACAGATTTAAAAGGGAGCGGGACAGTACCAGAGGAGAGGGAACCATTTACATTATCAGCTGGTAACATAATTTACAAGATCAGTAACTGCAATATTGGAAGAATGACACTTTTGTTTGATGTTTTGATGAAAGGTCATCGACCTGAAATGTTAACATTCTTTCTATCTCCACAAATACTACCTGACCTGCTGAGAGTTTCCAGCATTTTCTGTTGTTACTTTTATCTGATGTTGTCTGATTATCTTGTTAGGGGGAGTCACCAGCCAGCTAACATCTCTGTTTTTAGTTGTATACTTAAAATTGCGTCATTATAAGTCCTTGGCTGATCTCTGTTTAAGGTGATTGATGCAAAAAAGGTGAATCTTTGCAGTTACATGTGTCACCCAGATTGACCAGCTATCAGGAAAAGGAAGCTTTTCTTTGAGAATTAAATGTATAAAAGTTGGTGTTTGTAACACCAAAAGATAAAGTTAGATGGACAGAAGGCTGAGAGAGAAAGTGAAAAAGGAAGAGAAAGTGAAAAAGGAGAAACAGGAATTCAGAAAGACTTGAATAAATCTGGAGAAGAGCAGAGAAACTTGAAGGAAAGAATAGTTTAGGAAGCAGGAATGTTTAAGCTGGGAAATTGCTAATGGTGAGACTTCAAGTTTAAGAAGTCTAGCCAGAGAGCATCACTTGTATCTAAGTTTCCTTAAGAATAAGGGAACAGAATTTGAACCAGCTCTAATCTAAATATAGTTTCTGATGTGTAAGGTGGATCTATCCCAGACAGACACGCTGCTCAGGACGGAACAGATACATCTACTGATGGAGATTCACTATGCTGATGTCCCAGTAAGTGAATGTGAGTGACCAGACGGAGGCGATACAGCCAACTCTACTACACTGACTCAGAAGGATGAGGTTGTATGGGATGAAGGAATCTCATTGTTAAAGCCAAGAGCTTAGCAGCAATATCCTGTGCTCGACTTTAGCATATCTTGTGAGCTTGCTATTCAAAGCTGATAACTTGTCAGCTGTACAAGGGATCTAACTGTAAATGAACCTCGCTGACTTGGCCAATTTTGGACATTGAACATAACTTTATTTTGTGATAATTAATTCCCCAGCTGATGCTGAGTTACAATTATTCACTTGAGCTGCCTTTGTAACCTTAAGTTAATTAATTCTACCAGTTAATTACATCTGTTTAAGCACCTTGCATATTTTTTATGTTTAGTATTAAAATGTTGCTAATAGTGTTATCATAAGTGCTAGTTAATAAATGTTAGCTTGTGATTTCATTGTTTGACTTCTTGGACGGTTTGACAAGTAACGGTTGCCAAGTCTTGTGTTCAGTTCCAGGTGGAAATTTTTTAATTGCCATCATTTTTATTGCATTAGTTTTTCATTATAATTGTTGGGGTAGGTTATGCCTTTTCCGATTCAATACGCTACTACATGTATTGCATTAAAATTAAATTGCATAATGCACCCTAGCTCTATATTTTTAGTCCCCATCCAGTATTGGAAACTACTAATAGAAATAAGGGCACAACACGATTATTTCAGTAATAGGTGTATAACAGCTATCTGACTTACATACATGTGAAAAGAAGGGAGGGAAAGGTCAATCAGGTTGATCAAGGTCAGCCCATCTAGATTTGGTGCAAGTGCACACAGCACTGACTGTCCCCCTTCAGCCAAGCAATCAGCCGCAAGAGGCAACAAAACAAAGAAAAAAAAACTAAGTCTGACTCAGGAATAACTCTGGGAAATTTCTCCCTAAATCCTTAAGCAAAGTAAACAGAACTTCAGGAGACTGCGGTAGCCCTAAGCTCCTGACAATTGCAATTAACTAGCAACTTAACAACGTTAGGTCTGAATATTGTGAACACTGTGCAGTCCTTAAAGGAGAAAGGTAGCGTAAGGGGTATATTTTCAGTACAAAGTATTTCCTCATACATATGTATTGAGCAGCCAAGCCTCCAGATCAGAAACGTTTCAGGTTTGATCCTCGGTCTGACCTGAGGTAGCTGATCTCAACCAGGTGGCAGTAATGGATTACAATTTGCCCATCTCCGCCCCTGCCTCAGCTCATCTGCTGCTGAAACCCTCATCCATGCCTTTGTTACCTCTAGACTTGACTATTCCAACGCTCTCCTGGCTGGCCTCCCATGTTCTACCTTATATAAACTTGAGGTCATCCAAAAATCGGCTGCCCCTGTCCTAACTCGCACCAAGTCCCGTTCACCCATCACCCCTGTGCTCGCTGACCTACATTGGCTCCTGGTTAAGCAACGCCTCAATTTGAAAATTCTCATCCTTGTTTTCAAATCCCTCCATGGCCTAGCCCCTCCCTATCTCTGTAATCTCCTTCAGCCCCACAACCCCCTGAGATATCTGCACTTCTCTAATTCTGCCCTCTTGAGCATCCCTGATTATAATTGCTCAACCATCGGTGGCCATGCCTTCTGTTACCTAAGCCCTAAGCGCTGCAATTCCCTGCCAAAACCTCTCCCCCTTCCCTCCTTTAAGACACTCCGTAAAACCTATCTCTTTGACCAAGCTTTTGGTCACCTGCCCTAATTTCTCTCTATATGGCTCGGTGTCAAATTTTTTGTCTTATAATACTCCTGTGAAGCACCGTGGGACATTTTACTACGTTAAAGACGCTATATAAATACAAGTTGTTGTTAATGTCCTTTGGCTGGGGAGGTGAACATTAACTAATGTTTGCTCCTAATTGCTATCGAGTGACACCGCCCCACCTCCCCCATTGGAGGCATGTGTGTGTATACATTGAGCAAGGACAGAATTGGGTTTAACCATGATGCCTCCTGCAGTCAAATAGTTTGCCCTCTTATGGAAACCTAAATTTCAGAGCTCCATTCACATTCAGATCTGCAACAAAGGCTGTAGGCTATGGTAATGCTTTTCCAAGTGATTGTGCATGTGGGTGTGCACATGGACAGTTTAAAGAAGCTGCATCATCCTGCTAAAGAAGCTTGCAAGATAAAAGCTCGAATAGTCAAATTAAGAGACAACCAATCCAATATGGCCAAATCCTGGAATGAGCTATGATTTTGTGACGCTAATGGCTTTAAGCAGTTCCTAAGCTATACTTGAAATTATTCAAAAACAGCATGATTATAGAAATTATAGTGGATATTGATAGTGTCATGCTGAGCAGCTCCTTGCCATGATTTAGACTATGGGGTTTCATCTTCCAAGATTGTACAGTCCCTTTATAAATGATAAAATAATTTCAATTAATCTATTTCGAAAGGAAATCCAAAGAGCTTTAATGCGAGTTTCTAGTCTGTGGAAATGAAAAGAAATCCAAAACCACGAACGAAACACCCTAACATCTTTCAACCGTGGCCTCTGTTACGTAACACTGGGGTATGTCTGCATCGCTATCTGACACCACCTTCGTAAGACAGAGTCCTTCTTGTAAAATTTCAATTAGATACCACTTCTCAGGTTCTTTCTACACTATTCAAAAGAAAAAAGAAATCATTCAGGTCCACAAAGAGAGTCACAGATGCTTCAGATATTTTCTATTCTGAGCTTCTGGCACTGTTATTACTTCTGGATCCAGTTACTTTCTGATCCCCCCTTCTTTCATCTGGTCAAAAATGTACTGCTTCACTATCTAGACTGCCATCTCTTTGCACATAATGACCAAGACCCACTCATGGCGAATTGTTCCTTAACGCGTGAACACTATTTTAGCCTTCGACAAGACAACCTCAAAAAACACAGTGCATCAATGTTTCATTAAGAGCTCCTGGGTTGTGTGGGCCCAAAATGTTCAACTGCTAGGATCTTTATATTTATGGAGCTCCCTTGAACATTTGCTGTGGATTTAAACAGCTGCTACTTTGAGGCAATGGGAATTCTTAAAATCATGAATATTCAGGTGTAGCCACCAGAATGAACATCAGTTAATAGAATAAACGTCTAAACAGTTGTGAGAGGCCTATTAAGGCCTACTGGGGATGAAGTAATAAATTCCCACATTGACATGTTTCAGAAAGTGTATTCATGGCATTTTGGACACCTCCACAGACCTCAACAAAAAAACACCTGCAAAATCTCATATACATATTAAAGCCGTAGAACCCCACAATAATATTTTTTATAGTCTTAGGAAAATAAACCAATCTCTTAAAGCAATTTAAGTATGCATCCAAAATGTCAGAATCTGTCTTTTCTCTTTTCCAATGTTGACTAACCCACTGTGTATTTCCAACATTTTATATTTCTATAAAGATATATCCATGTTTTCATAGTGGACAAAATTTCAGGAGAGAGAAATTTAGGTATTTTTTCTGTATTTGTTAATATTAGTGGAAAAATAGACTTGTGTAATCAGTGGGGCAATACTGATAGGAAGAGAACACAGTTAATGGCTTAAATTTTCTGAGTGCGCACCACAGAATCATACAGCACAGGAGGTCATTCGGCACATCGTGCCTCTGCCGGCTCTTTGAAAGAGCTGTCCAATTAGTCTCACTCCCCTGTTCTTTCCCTATAGCCTTGCAAATATTTCCTGTTCAAGTATATATCCAATTCCCTTTTGAAAGTTACTATTAAAACTGCTACCACTACCCTTTCAGGCAGTGCATTCTAGATCATAACAGCTTGCTGCGTAAAAAAAAAAATTCTCCTCATCTCCCTGTGGTACTTTTGCCAATTATTTTAAATCTGTCTCCTGTGGTATCCGACCCACCCGCCAATGGAAACAGTTTCTCCTTATTTACTCTATCAAAACCCTTCAAAATGTTTAAGTGTGGCAAGGGACCTTGCCCACTGCCAGTGCATAATACAAAATTGCAGGTACATTGCCTTTGATTTTGCAATATGTGCTGCCAAGTGAGATTTTTCATCATGGCATCTACAGCTAAAATATTGGCCTATTTGTGTGTGTTCAGCACTGCAGCAATGATTTCTTCTATCAAAAAAGGGTTCATGAATATCAACAAAAACCGAGCAAAAGAACATTTGTTTCACATGTTAAGATCTTGTTTAAGATCAGTCATAGAAAACTTATGCAAAATTACACACGCATTATAATTAAAAGGGAGTATCTAACTTTAGATCAGACTTGACAGTAGAGAATTTAATGAAGAACAAAATTACAAAGTATTAGTACAGCAGTAAAAGAAGTGAAAAGTACAGAGGAGTTTTCTGCCTCCTGCATGTGTATCTTTTAGTGCAACAGGACGAGGAGAGCTGCAGCAGGAACTATCTAAAGCGGCAGATCATCACAACCGTCAGCTATCTGTATATGATGCAGCAGTACACAAGCAGGCGTAGGCTCAGTAAGACGGCTACAACTGAGGCACATGGCTGTTGTATATTATCATTCATGTACCTCCCAAAAGTCCCATGGCATACTTAATTAGTGAGAGTTGTTATTTTGTCAACATACAAATGATACACTCCCTCCCCCAACAGAAAATGACGCAGCTCAATGCACAGTTCCTGGGTGGGGTACACGATGCATTTCCTGGGGGCGGAATCCAGCTTTTGGAAGGAGAATGAAAGTTGGATAGCTGACTCCTTGCAGATATGGGCTACATGGTACCTCTGCACAGCACAAGGACAACCAGGCACACAGGTGCACCCAAGCCCTCACTGTGCAAACATTAGGGATGCTAATGATCAACACTGTAGATGTATGGAAAAGGCAGAGGTTTGCAATGTGCCCCAGATGAAGTTAGCAAATTTACAGCTGTATGCTGCACAATATTGTCCTGGATAGTGCCTCACTCACCATAAACTTGGATGGGGAGTAGCTGCAAAAGTCCAGGAGGCCAATGGTGTGCAGCAGCCACCAGCAGTACAGCAAGTGCTACAAGCAGGGAGGCAGGTGTGTGAGGGTCTCATTGCTCAGCTCTTCCAGTGAGCTATGCGTTTGGGAATAATTATTTTCTATTTCACATATTTACAACCAGAGAACTGCTATTTGTTTTACCTGTATATTTTTTGCAGAGAACTATATGTATTCAGTTTACTTTTTAAACAGCTGATGATTTTTTGTACACAAGAATGAAGGACTGCAAGACACGTTAAAAGTGAAATAATTGTTTCAAGTATTTCAATGTTTGTGATATCTGGGATGGAATTTCAGTGGTGTTTCTCCTGATCTCCCACTGTAACCTGAGCGAACCCCCCCGAGAAGTAACAGCTGTTTACATCATTTCGCCTGGGTTTGTGCCAATCTCCCACCAACGTTATGGCGGGAGAAGGGAAAACCTTTGCACAAATTCCAGCTCTATAGCCACGATTTTAACTTGGGGCATGTTTGGGGCAGATGGGGTGGTCGGGAAACCCATGCGGAGAGTTGACTGCGAGGTCTGGGTCATTTTAACTCCTGGGCCTCATTCAAATTACTCTGAATCTATCTCCTGTCCGAAGTTGGCAGAAGTGACGTCAAGTTTGGCAAGCGGGAGCGGAAATCTGTGCTGAGCCAGATGCCGCCTCGAACCCAAGAGAACGGTTACATAAGAAATAGGAGCAGGAGTAGGCCATAGGGCCCCTCGAGCCTGCTCCGCCAGTTAGTGCTGGAGGTGGGGGGGATGGGGGGGGGCGCGGTTTCCAAATATGTGCCGGTGCTGGGAGGCAGACGGAAGGTTGGGCTGGGGAGGCCTAAGGATTCCTTGCGGGGAGGAGGAGCATTCTCACAGAAATTATTAGAAAAAGAATTACCATGGCCTCTTCTGGCCACTCTGCTGCCTGATGAGCTGCATGGGATGCAAAAGGCCCACTATCAGTAACCACATGTCAGTCTCTACATTCATTTGCCCAAGGCTACATAATGGCACAGAATGCTGCTTACATAATTGATAGTCACCTGCTGCTTTGCTACCTTACACATGCCATGTCTCCTTATACTTCCCACTGATCTATCTGAGGAATACTGGCCAATCATGAGATCTCAAAATCCCTCTAACATGGCTGCCCATAGGAACATAGGAGCATAGGTACAGGAGTAGGCCATTTAGCCCCTCGAGCCTGTTCCACCATTCAATGAGATCATGGCTGATCTGCGACCTAACTCCATATACCCTGAACTCGCATCTTTCTCCAGTTTCTCTCCAATCTCCCCTCATGGCCTCTCCGCACTCATTTTGTCCATGAGACCCACTTCCTGCTCCCTCGACCCTATTCCCACCAAACTGCTGACCACCTAACTTCCTTTTCAGGCTCTCTTGTTAGCTGACATTGTTAACGGTTCTCTCTCCTCAGGTACTGTCCCCCTCTTCCTCAAATCTGTCATCATCACCTCTCTCAAAAAAACAAACCTTGACCCCTCCGTCCTTGCGAACTACTGCCCCATTTCCAACCTCTCTTTCCTCTCCAAAGTCCTTGAACATGTTGTTGCCTCCCAAAATAGTGTCCATCTTTCCCGCAACTCCATGTTTGAATCCCTCCAATCAGGTTCCCCCCCCCCCGTCACAGTACCGAAATGGCTCTCATCAAAGTCACAAATGACATCCTTTGTGAGTGTGACAAAGGTAAAGTATCCCTCCTCGTCCTTCTTGACTTGTCTGCAGCCTTTGACACGGTTGACCACTCCATCCTCCTCCAACGCCTCTCCACCGTCGTCGAGCTGGGTGGGACTGCACTCGCCTGGTTCCATTAGATACATAGATACATAGAAGATAGGAGCAGGAGTAGGCCATTCGGCCCTTCGAGCCTGCTCCACCATTCAATGAGATCATGGCTGATCATCCAAATTCAGTACCCGGTCCCTGCCTTCTCCCCATATCCCTTGATCCCTTTAGCCTTAAGAAATATATTCAACTCTTTCTTGAATATACTTAATGAACTGGCCTCCACCGCCCTCTGTGGCAGAGAATTCCACAGGTTCACCACTCTCTGGGTGAAGAAATTCCTCCTCATTTCAGTCCTAAATGGCTTACCCCTTATCCTTAGACTATGACCCCTGGTTCTGGACTCCCCGGCCATCAGAAACATCCTTCCTGCATCTAGTCTGTCCAGGCCTGACAGAATTTTATAGGTTTCGATGAGATCCCCTCTCAATCTTCTAAACTCCAGTGAGTATAAGCCCAATCGACCCAATCTCTCCTCATACGTCATTCCTGCCATCCCAGGTATCAGCCGAGTGAATCTTCGCTGCACTCCTTCCATGGCAAGAACGTCCTTCCTCAGGTAAGGCGACCAAAACTGCACACAATGCTCAAGGTGTGGTCTCACCAAGGCCCTGAACAACTGCAGCAAGACATCCTTGTTCTTGTACTCGAACCCTCTTGCTACGAAGGCCAACATACCATTTGCCTTCTTAACCACCTGCTGCACCTGCATGCTTACCTTCAGCGACTGGTGTACAAGAACACCCAGGTCTCTTTGCACTTCCCCTTCTCCCAAACTATTACCATTCAAATAATAATCTGCCTTCCTGTTTTTGCCACCAAAGTGGATAACCTCACATTTATCCACATTATAGTGCATTTGCCATGTTTCTGCCCAATCACCCAACCTGTCCAAATCGTGCTGGAGTTTCACGACATCCTCCTCACAGCATACCCTCCCCCCCAGCTTTGTGTCGTCTGCAAATTTGGAGATATTACATCCAATTCCCTCGTCCAGATCATTAATATATATTGTGAACAGCTGGGGTCCTAGGACCGATCCTTGCGGTACCCCACTAGTCACTGCCTGCCACTCGGAAAATGACCCGTTTATTCCAACTCTTTGGTTTCTGTCCGCCAACCAGTTCTCTATCCAAGTCAATACCTTGCCCCCAATCCCATGTGCCTTAATTTTACACGCTAATCTCTTATGCGGGACCTTATCGAAAGCCTTCTGAAAGTCCAAATACACCACATCCACTGGTTCTCCCTTATTTATTTTACCAGTTACATCCTCAAAAAATTCCAGTAGATTAGTCAAGCATTTGTAAATCCATGTTGACTTTGTCCGATCCAGTCACTGCTTTCCAAGTGCTCTGCTATTACATCTTTTATAATGGACTCTAGCATTTTCCCCACTACCAATGTCAAGCTTACCGGTCTATAATTCCCCGCCTTTTCTCTACCACCTTTTTTGAATAGTGGGGTAACATTAGCTACCTGCCAATCCATGGGTACCGTTCCAGAGTCTATCGAGTTCTGGAAGATGACCAGCAATGCATCTACTATTTCTAGGGCCACTTCCTTAAGTACCCTGGGATGTAGATTATCAGGCCCTGGGGATTTATCGGCCTTCAGTCCCATCAATTTTCCTAACACCATTTCCCTACAAATACTGATTTCTTTCAGTTCCACCCTTTCATCAGACCCTATGTTCCCCGGCATCTCTGGGAGGTTATTTGTGTCCTCCTTTGTGAAGACAGAACCAAAATATGTATTTAGTTGGTCTGCCATTTCTTTGTTCCCCATTATAAATTCCCCCGATTCTGACTGCAAGGGACCTACGCTTGACTTCACCAATCTTTTTCTCTTCACCTATCTATAAAAGCTTTTACAGTCAGTTTTTATGTTCTCTGCAAGCTTACTCTCATATTCTATTTTCCCTTTCTTAATTAATCCCTTTGTCCTCCTTTGTTGAATCCTAAACTGCTCCCAATCCTCAGGGTTATTGCTTTTTCTGGCCAATTTATATGCCCTCTCCTTGGACCTTATGCTATCCCTAATTTCCCTTGTTAGCCATGGTTGGGTCACCTTTTTTGTTTTATTTTTATGCCAAACTGGGATGAACAAATTCTGTAGTTCATCCATTCGGTCTTTGAATGTTTGCCATTGCCTATCCGCCATCAACCCTTTGAGTGCCATTCCCCAATCAATACTACCCAACTCACTCCTCAGACCATCATAGTTTCCTTTATTTAAATTGAGGATCCTAGTCTCCGAGTCAACTACTTCATTCTCCATCTTAATGAAGAATTCGATCATATTATGATCGCTCCGACCCAAGGGGCCTCTTACAACAAGATTGCTAATTAATCCTTTCTCATTACATAATACCCAGTCTAAGATGGCCTGATCTCTGGTTGGTTCCTCAACATATTGGTCCAGGAAACCATCCCCTAAACACTCCAGGAATTCCTCCTCCACAGTATTGTTACTCATTTGGTTGGCCCAATCTATATGTAGATTAAAGTCACCCATGATGACTGCCGTGCCCTTATTGCATGCTTCTTTAATTTCTCTTTGAATGCCATCCCCAACCTCCGCCTTACTGTTTGGAGGTCTATAAACCACTCCCACTAACGATTTTTCCCCTTAGTACTTCTCAATTCTACCCATACAGATTCCACCTCATCAGTGCTAATATCCTTCATTACAATTGTGTTAATCCCTTCTTTAACCGGTAATGCTACCCCACCTCCCTTTCCTTTTTGCCTATCTTTCCTGAATATCGAATACCCCTGGATGTTGAGTTCCCAGTCCTGGCCTTCCTTGAGCCACGTTTTCGTAATCCCAACCAAATCGTATTTGTTTACTTCTATTTGTGCAGTCAAAAGACATAAAGCCGTCAGGCTTGTTTTTTTAACGCTCTTAGACCTATTAGAATTATTATTTACTGTGGCCATGTTTGATTTAAACCATTGGTTTCTCTGACTGCCACTTTTGTTTTTCTCCTTCCTATCTTTTGCTTTTATCCTTGTTTCCCTTTCCTCTGTCTCCCTGCTCAGGTTCCCAACCCCCTGCCATTTTAGTTTAAACCCTCCCCCACAGCACTAGCAAACACTCCCCCTAGGACATTGGTTCCAGCCCTGCCCAGGTGCAGACCGTCCGGTTTGAACTGGTCCCACCTCCCCCAGAACCGGTTCCAATGTCCCAGGAACTTGAATCCCTCCCCCTGGCACCATTCCTCTAGCCACGTATTCATCTGAAGTATCCTTCTATTTCTACTCTGACTAGCACGTGGCACTGGTAGCAATCCTGAGATTACTACCTTTGAGGTCCTGTTTTTTAATTTATCTCCTAACTCCCTATACTCCGCTTTTAGGACCTCATCCCGCTTTTTACCTATATCGTTGGTGCCTATATGCACCACGACAACTGGCTCTTCACCCTCCCCTTCCAAGATGTTCTGGAGTCGCTCGGAGACATCCTTAACCCTTGCACCAGGGAGGCAACACACCATCCTGGAGTCTCATTTGCGGCCGCAGAAACGCCTATCTATTCCCCTTACAATTGAATCCCCTATTACTATAGCTCTACCCCTCTTTTTCCTCCCATTCTGTGCAGCAGAGTCACCCCTGGTGCCAGGAAGTTGGCTGCTGCTGCCTTCCTCTGATAAGCCATCCCCCCCAACAGTACTCAAAGTGGTTTATCTAATCGTAGCCAGAGAATCACCTGCAATGGCTTCTCTTCCCACTCCCGCATCATTACCTCTGGTGTCCCCCAAGGATCTATCCTTGGCCTCCTCCTATTTCTCATCTACATGCTGCCCCTTGGCGACATCATCTGAAAACACAGCGTCAGTTTCCACATGTACGCTGATGACACCCAGCTCCACCTTACCACCACTTCTCTCGACTTCTCCATGATCTCTAAATTGTCAGACTGCTGACATCCAGTTCTGGATGAGTAGAAATTTTCTCCAATTAAGTATTGGGAAGATCGAAGCCATTGTTTTCGGTCCCTGCCACAAACTCCATTCCCTAGTCACTGACTCCATCCCTCTCCCTAACATCTGTCTCAGGCTGAACCACACTGTTCACAACCTTGGTGTCATATTTGGCCCTGAAATGAGCTCCCGACCACATATCCACGGCACAACTAAGACTGCCTATTTCCACCTCCATAACATCGCCCGTTTCCGCCCTTGCCTCAGCTCATGCGCTGCTGAAACCCTCATCCATGCCTTTGTTACCTCTAGACATGAATATTCCAACACACTCCTGGCTGGTCTCCCATGTTCTACCCTATGTAAACTTGAGGTCATCCAAAGCTTGGCTGCCTGTGTCCTAACTCGCACCAAGTCCCGTTCACCCATCACCCCTGTGCTTGCTGACCTACACCTACACCCCTGTGCTCTGGAATTCCCTCCCTAAACCTCTCTGTAATGATCAGTAACATGTCATTCTAGAATGGTACACTAGGTGGAGCTTTATGTATATAAGAGTGAGGCTACCCACAAGGCAATAGTCAAGATGGATGCTGTACAGAAGTCCACATGGCTGAATAAAGTGACTAGCTCAAGTTAGCTGTTCATAATGAAAATGTCTATTTATTTATGAACACAACGTGGTACCAGGATTGGTAAAATCTGCTGAATATTGTGAAACGCGACATGGAGACTTTGAAGCCACCGGAGGGTTTGAAACTCATGGAGAATGTCGACTGCAATTGGCGGACTTTCAAACAACAATTCGAACTCTACATTGCTGCCATCGGGTTCGGTACGAAGCCAGATGCAAGGAAAATAGCATTGTTGCTCACGGTTGCAGCCCCACAGGTGATAGAGGTATTTAATACATTTGTATTTGATCAAGAGGAGAACAGAAAAAAATTGGAAGATGTGCTAAAGAAATTTGATACACATCGTTCTCCCAAACAGAACGAAACCTATGAGAGGTACATGTTCCATTCACAGACACAGCAGCAAAATGAGACTTTTGATAGCTTTGTGACCGATCTAAAACTGAAAGCACAGACATGTAATTTCTCTGAGCTGAAATCATCCATAATTCGTGACCAGATTGTGTTTGGTATTCATGATAAAAAGGTCAGGGAACGTTTGTTGAGAGAAACCGAACTAACATTGGAGAATACTGTGAAAATATGCCAAGCCAGTGAGCTAGCTCAAAAGCACGCGAAGACTTTCAGTGAAATTAATAATAATGCGATTGTAGTAAGTGATAGTGCTGCTGTTGGTGCTGTGTCCTACAAGGGGAAGAAACGTGGGCAGAACAGAAATGAAAAGCAATCGGAGGAAGGAATTTTTAATTGTAAACGCTGTGGTTATAAACACCAGTCAAGACACTGCCCAGCGTTTGGGAAAATGTGCACAAAATGTAATGGAAAGAATCACTTTGCCAAACAATGCGTTTCAAAAGTAAAAACACAGAAAGGGCAACAAGTCAATGTGATTGAGGACATTGATTTAAGTGAGACATTTTTTGTAGGAATGGTGTCATGTGACAATATAGAAAAGGATACAGAAAATGTGCAGCCCTCAGGAATGGACAATGCTGAACATAAAGTTAATGCAGTAAAAGAGGACAAATGGATGATGCCACTGCAGGTAAATGGAGCATTAGTTACATTGTGTTAAGTCTGTGTGTTATAATGAGAATTACTACACAGACCACAAGAGTAACTTTTAACAGGTCTTTACTAGTCGAAGGTCCGGGCTGAACTGCCCAATAAATCCTTACACAGCACTTATATACCGGTGTGGTCACCACCGGTATTACAGTATACAGCAGCCAAGATAAAGTAGTGCAACCCTTAAAATAGTTCTCTTAAAGGTGGAACGGTTACATACACTACAATCCTCCCTTTTTAGCTTAACAGTATATATTCCCCATTAAACATAACATCATAACATATATACACAACTTCCAGTAAAAACAGTTCACAGATTCAGTCTCTGAGGAGGCCTCCTGACTCGGTCCGGATAACGCCTCGGTGGTGTAGTAGTTTTCGGTGGGGTAGTAGGTTCTCGTTGCTGGGGTGACTCATCTAATAGTCCTTCACTGGACTTAACAGCTTGAACTTTCGTAACTTCAGAACCAGCCTTGCTGACTTCTAAAGACTCGAGTACCTTGGGAAGTTTCTCTACTTAGGAGGCCTCCTGACTCGGTCCGGATAACGCCTCGGTGGTGTAGTAGTTTTCGGTGGGGTAGTAGGTTCTCGTTGCTGGGGTGACTCATCTAATAGTCCTTCACTGGACTTAACAGCTTGAACTTTCGTAACTTCAGAACCAGCCTTGCTGACTTCTAAAGGCTCGAGTACCTTGGGAAGTTTCTCTACTTCCAGACTGATTTGGCTCAGTTCAGAGGGACCACCTGCGTGACCTGGTAGGGGTGATAATGGTTCAGATGAGTCATCATCGTTTGCTTCTTCTCTATTGTCTTCTATTTCCTCCATCACTTCAGCTTTTGCCTCTGCCACCAATTCCCTGAGTGGCTTATTACTGCTGACACTGCTCACAAAAGGGTGCTCTTTCTTCTTAGCTTTCAACTGATCGATGAATTTGACATATTCCCTTTCTTGCTCAGCTTTGATTCGTTTGGCCTCATCGCGCAGACGGTTTGTGTGTTCCTGATCCATTTTCTCAATCAGTTGCTTCTGCTGTCTTCCCAGATTCTCCAACTCTGTGTCAAAGAACTTTTTCTTTGCATTCATCTCTTGCTCAAAACGGCGAATCATTTGTTCTAATTGCTGTTGTAGTTTGAAATTGAGTTGAGTTCGAGCCCAGTGTTCCTCAGAAATGTGCATGTCGGTAGACTGGACAGACTCAGAATTCTCTGTCAAACTATGTTGTTGTTGTTCAGTGGAATTCTGTTCTGATACTTTGTTCTCTCCTGAAGCATTTATACACTCCTTCGTTTTTCCATCATTAGTCTGCAAGTCCATTTTAGACTTATCTTTTGCACATGGGCTGGTCTTACCATCATCAGTTCCAGAGTCTGAGCTGATTGTCTTCACCGAGTTCTCACTCTCTGCTTTGTCACTGTCACTGCTGCATATGCCCTCATCCAATATTCTGGACAATCGTGCAGGTTTGACTTTTTTTTTTCCGGAATCTCCTGTTATTGCTTTTAGGGAGTGCCAGTTCATATTTATTTTCCTGATCCACTCCCGTCCCAGAAGTGGTGGACCTCCCGCAGGTAGTACATATATGTCCATTCCTTGGTGTTCTTTGCCCTTGTGTACCACCTTGACTTTTATCTTTCCGATGGGGTATACTCTTTGCCCCGTGTATGTCTTTAATACTATCTCCGTATCCCGTAGGGGAATATGTGTGAATAACCTTTTGTAATCTTGCTTATTCATGACCGTCAACGCCGATCCGGTGTCCAATTCCATCTTCACTTGGACTCCTGCTATCTGCAGGGTGACCCAGATAATTTGTCGGTCAGCTTCCTTACTCACATTGTGAATTCTCAGACTACCCAGTTCCTTGCTGTTGGAGTCCGAATCCGAATTCTGTTCATCCGAACTCTTCTCAGCCACCTTATGTACCTTTCTGCACTTTTCCTGTGGTGACTTTTTGTTGCTGGTCTTCTTTCCTGACCGGCATACTTTAGCTATGTGACCAAGCTTGCCACATTTTCTACATTCCTGGTTTTTAAACCAGCATTGGTTCTGATCGTGGGTTGTCTTCCCACAACGATAACATTTCGTTGTACCCAAAGCCATTTGATCTACGCTGAGTACCGCTGCCTTCAGCTGCATTTCCGCAGTGCCTCTTGCTGCGGCTTCATGCGATGCTGCAATAGAGACAGCCTTATCAAGTGTAAGATCATTCTCTTCAAGCAGCCGCTTTTGTGTTCCTTCTTTCGACAATCCACACACGAATTTGTCTCTCAGTGCCTCTGTCAGGCTTTCCCCAAACTGACAGTATTTCGCTAGCTTACGCAGTTCAATTAAATACTCCGCGTTGCTTTCCTCTTTCAGTTGCGTTCTCGCATAAAATTTAAATCGTTCCGCTAACATCAGCAGTGTGGGGTTCAAATGATTCTTCAGGACAGCAACAATATTAGCGAAAGTCTGATCCGCCGGTTTAGCTGGTGATAGAAGATGCTTCAATAGCCCGTATGTCTTCGCACCCATTGAGTTTAGTAAGGTTAGTGCTTTATCTTCATTTGATATTTTATTTGCCTTACAATATATCTCTATGCGTTCTACATACGTGGCCCAATCTTCAACATCGGGATCGAAATCGTTGATGTTACCACGCTTAGGCATCCTCGCAATCTTCTTGAGAAACAAAAAGAATTTTTTCTTTAACTTTTGTTTTTCAAAATGGCGGTTTCCCGCGCTTGTCTTCTTCCCCGCCTACGAAAATGGCGGCTTCCCGCGTTTGCCTTTCTCCCCCGCTGGCGATTGCCGTATTGCTGCGTTCGCCCTCCCCAGCGGTTTTCAAATCGTGCCTCCCAGCCCCTCTTGCAGTCCGGTCCTTTCCCCCGGCTGCGGCTGAGTTCTCCGCGGTTTTTTTATTTTTTTTATTTTCTCCCGCGCCTTACACTGTCCTGGTCGCTGCGCCTCGCGGCCTCGGTAGCTGCCCGGCCTTTCTCACCGGTCGCGGTCGAGCTCTCTCTTGACGCTGTTGCGTCTCCCAGCCCGCTTGCAGCCCGGTCTTTTACACCGGCTGCGTTTGTCGCGGTCGAGCTCTCTCTCGACGCTGTTGCATCTCCCAGCCCGCTTGCAGCCTGGTCTTTTACACCGGCTGCATTTGCATTCACCGCGGCTCCCGTGCCTTACGCTGCCCCAATCTCAGCGCCTCTGGCCCCGACTTCTGTCCGGCTCTTTTCCCCGGCCGTGGTCGAGTTCTCTGCCCTTATATCCTCCGTTTTTCCCTCCCCTACTTCACAGCCAACGTGGCCGACTTGCTGCTCGTCGCTGATCAGCTTACCCACCACCGTGATAGAAGGGATGATCACTGCCTGTTGCTGATGGAAGGCTTCGTGTCATAATTCTTCCTTTGCTCTGCAGACCCGAGTCTTTTCTCAGCAGAATGATGAGGGCGGATGCCTCCTCTCGACGCCCGTTAAACTGCCTTGGATGTATCTCTGCCGCAGGGTAAGATCGTACTCATCGCCACTGTTAAGTCTGTGTGTTATAATGAGAATTACTACACAGACCACAAGAGTAACTTTTAACAGGTCTTTACTAGTCGAAGGTCCGGGCTGAACTGCCCAATAAATCCTTACACAGCTAGACACTGGGGCAAAAGCAAACTTAATCAGTATGAGTGACATTAAAAATATGAAAGAAAAGCCCAAAATACAGAAAAAGTCAGTACTACTGAAGAGCTATAATGGACAGAAAATAGATAGCTTAGGTGTATGCAGACTTAAAGTGACAGTCAAAGACAAAGTGCATCATCTCATGTTTTCTGTTGTGGCTGAAGGACTTGATTCACTACTAGGTGACAAAGCTTGTGAGGACTTAGAACTGGTCAAGAGAGTCTACCGTATAAACTGTGCCATAAGCAGACCAGATGACTCAGTGGATTCTGCAGTGAATAATTTCCAGAATGTGTTCAAAGGATTTGGAGTTCTACCATTCACTTACAAGATCCAGCTAAAGGAGGATGCTCAGCCAGTGGTACATGCTCCACGGAGAGTTGCAGCACCCCTGCGTGACCGGCTCAAGAAAGAACTGGACAGAATGACCACACTAGGAGTCATCAGGAAAGTCAAAGAGCCAACAGACTGGGTTAACTCCATGGTATGTGTAAAGAAAAAGAACAATGATCTAAGAATATGCATGGATCCAAAGGACTTAAATGCAAACATAAAACGTGAACACTACCAGATTCCCAAGCGAGAAGAAATCACCAGTGAAATGTCAGGTGCCAGATACTTCACAAAGCTCGATGCCTCACAAGGATTTTGGCAACTAAAACTGGATGAAGAGAGCACCAAATACTGTACCTTCAACACACCATTTGGCAGGTATTGTTTCCTCAGAATGCCTTTCGGGATAATATCTGCATCTGAAATCTTTCATAGAGCGATGGAACACATAATTGAAGGTCTGGAAGGAGTTCGGGTCTATGTTGATGACATCATCATCTGGGGCTCCACACTGAAAGAACACAATGAGAGACTGACTAAAGTGCTACAGAGCATACGCCGGAATGGACTGAAGCTCAACAAAGCCAAGTGTCAGTTTGGCATCCAGGAAGTCACTTTCCTAGGAGATAATCTATCTGGTAAAGGAATAGAGCCAGATATGGAAAAAGTAAATGCCATACTCAAAATGCCCCGACCCACTGACAAAAAAGGAGTGCTACGCATCATGGGGATGATAAACTTCATTGGAAAGTTCATTCCTAACTTGTCAGCCAAGACAGCCTGTCTGCGAGACCTGCTACATAAAACAAATGAGTTCGCATGGACAGAAAGACATGAACAAGAGTGGATGAACCTCAAAACAGTGCTGACAACCACACCTGTACTCACCTTCTTTGACCCAACAAAGAGAATCAAAGTGTCAACGGATGCATCAAAAGATGGCCTAGGCGTGGTCTTGCTACAAGCAGAGGGTGAAGATTGGAAGCCTGTTGCCTATGCCACCAGGTCTATGACTGATTCTGAGTGTCGATACGCCCAGATTGAAAAGGAATGTCTTGGCTTGGTAGTTGGACTAGAAAAGTTCCATGGCTACATATATGGACTTCCCACCTTCACAGTTGAGACAGACCACTGCCCACTGGTTGCCATCATAAAAAAAAACCTGAATGAGATGTCTCCAAGGATTCAACGACTCATGATGAAGCTGCAAAGATATGACTTTGAACTGATCTACACACCAGGCAAACACATAGTGTTAGCAGATGCACTATCCCGAGCACCCACAATGAGTCATGTGAGCTCTACTGAGGAAGACGTGGATGTTCATGTGAGTATGGTCACTGCTGCGCTGCCCGTGTCAGACACAAAATCAAAGCAAATAGCAGAAGAAACAGTAAAAGATACAGTGTTACGAACAGTAATAGAGAACATTCATCATGGTTGGCCAAAAAGGTTCCTGTCCAAAGTACTATCACATCAGGTCAGAGTTGAGTATCGCAAGTGGACTATTACTAAAACAGAACAGAATAGTCATTCCACAGGCTCTACGTCAAGACATGCTCAAAAGGATTCATGAGGGACACCTCGGAATTGAAAAATGCAAAAGGAGAGCAAGAGACACTGTTTATTGGCCTGGCATAAATAAGGACATTGAGAACATGATAGGCAAATGTGAGACATGTCAGAAACACCAAAACAAACAAGCAAAGGAACCAATGATAGTAGCTGACTTACCAACAGCACCATGGCAAAAGGTTGGTATGGACCTTTTTCATTTGAATGGTAAAGACTATCTAATAGTGATTGACTACTATTCTAACTATCCTGAGATGGCGCTGCTCTCAAGCACCACAGCAAGCAGTGTCATAATGCATGTGAAATCCATCTTCGCCAGACATGGAATTCCCAGGATTGCCGTTAGTGACAATGGTCTGTGCTTCAACTGTAAGGAGTGGCAACAGTTTGCAGCACAGTATGACTTTCAGCACATCACATCCAGTCCTTTGTATGCTCAGTCAAATGGTAAGGCAGAGAAAGGTGTTCAAGTTCTCAAACAGCTACTGAAGAAAGCGACAGAAAGCAAGTCTGATCCTTATCTCGCCCTGCTGAGCTACCGAGGCTCACCTTTAGACTGTGGTTCTTCACCTGCTGAACTAATGGGTCGCAAGTTGCGCACCATGCTACCCTGCTGTGCAAAAGAAAAGCAGAGTAAGGAACAGAGACAGAGACTTTGGCCTAGAAATTCAGTTGTTTGCGCCAGCCACTAGTGCCTTAGGAGGAGGAAATGTTGGGCGCTAGGCGGCTAGCGGCCGGGCGCAGCGCGATCTGCGCCTCTCCCCAACTTCAGTAAAGATTTAGCGGCGGCGCAAAGTCTTTGCGCGCGCTCAGCTGCGCGCGCAGATCCTGACGTCATTTCATCGTGCAACGCCCTTTGTGCGCCCCAAACCGGAAATTCAGTGGCGCCGCCCTATTGTGCGCATGGCGCCCCTAGCGACCGGTAGAGGGGAACGGTTCTCAGTCGATGCGGGGTGCGGGGGGCGCAAATTAAAGGGCACTCCTCCTGCAGTAGAAAAGGCAGCCTTTTTGCAACACTCCTTCTTTGTGAGAGACGGATCTTTGCAGAGAGACAAAGGTAGAGAGCTTTCTGGTTTGGCTCAACACTCGCACAGGTACTTGTGGCTTCAGGCCACAGCTTTGCACTTGTCTTTAACTTCAGAGCCATAGCATTGATTGGAAACATATAATGTGGCTGCAATGGGTGCAAACGTTGGCCTTCTCCATAGCCCTGGGCGTTGTACAGATGAAGCAGCAGTGGTCAGGCCTTGCTTCAGGGCTGCAGTGTGCAGGGCGTGGCAGGCAAACAAATCCACCCTCCCCCTTTAAGAGCTGACCGGCGCCAGAGTGTCTGCCGTCAATCAGCAACTCGCCGCACCTGCGCTGCGCCCGCCCTCGGGGGTATCGCCCCGGGCCGCCGGCTTAGCGCCTAATGATAGTCGTGCATCACCTGTTTTAGCGCAGCAGCAACCTCTTGGGGCGATGCGACTGAATATCGGCGAAGGTGGCGCAAACTTGAGCCGGGCGCAAACTTTAGTGGCCGCCCGACTGTAGCGCCCCAAACGTGGCTATACTGAATTTCTAGGCCGACTGTTAAAGCTGAAACAGAAATCACACTATGACAAGTCATCCAAAACTCTGAAACCATTGACAAGGGATGTTGTTGTCAGGATTGAGGATCCAGATGCATGGAACAGGAAAGCTACAGTTCTTGAGGAAGTAGGACCAAGGTCATACACTGTTAGAACTGAGGAAGGACAGATTCTCAGGAGGAACCGCCGTTCCCTCCTAAAAACACAAGAGACTATCCAAGAGCAAATCGATGACAATGCCGCAACTGAATCTTGTCACTCGCCACCAGAACAATCTAACACAAACACACATACAGGCTCTCATGAAAACACATCAGACTTACCTGTGCTGAGAAGATCCACACGTGAAGTAAAAAAGCCTGATAGACTTAATCTTTGAATACAAAGAAAACTATATGGAAAATGTATTGACTGTTGTGAAAATGTTTATGTCGTTATGATTGATTGATATTGATTTTGTTTAACCTCAAAGAAAGGGGATGTAATGATCAGTAACATGTCATTCTAGAATGGTACACTAGGTGGAGCTGTATGTATATAAAAGTGAGGCTACCCACAAGGCAGTAGTCAAGATGGATGCTGTACAGAAGTCCACATGGCTGAATAAAGTGACTAGCTCAAGCTAGCTGTTCATAATGAAAATGTCTATTTATTTATGAATAACACTCTCCACCTCACTACCTCTCTTTCCTCCTTTAAGACACTCCTTAAATCTGACCTCTTTGACCAAGCTTTTGGTCATCTGCCCCAATTTCTCCTTATGCGGCTCAGTGTCAAATTTTTAGTCTTATAATACTCCTGTGGGACGTTTTACTACATTAAAGGTGCTAAAATAAATACAAGTTGTTGTTGTTTGCCCCATATCCTGGTTAACAAAAATCTATCAATATCAGATTTAAAATTAACAATTGATCTAGAATCAATTGCTGTTTGCAAATGAGAGTTCCAAACTTTTACCACCCTTTGTGTGTAGAAGTGGTTCCTAATTTCACTCCTGAAAGATCTGGCTCTAACTTTTAGACTATGCCCACTAGCCTAGACTCCCCAAACAGTGGAGATAGTTTCTCTCTATCGACCCTATCTGTTCCCCTTAATAGCTTGAAAACTTTGATCAAATCACCCCTTAACCTTCTAAATTCCAGGGAATACAAACCTAGTTTGTACAATCTCTCCTCGTAATTTAACCCTTGGAGTCCAGGTATCATTCTGTACTCCCTCCACTGACTTTAGCTATTCACCATTTAGAAAGTACCCCGTTCTATCCTTTTTCGGTCCAAAGTGGATGACTTCATATTTGCATATATTGAAATCCATTTACCACATTTTTGCCCATTCACTTAATCTATCAATAATGGCCCTGAATTTGTGGCCGGAGGCTTCCTGCAGGGAAATGCCTCCGATCCGCAAAGAAGATCCGCGCCTACCTTGGGCCTCGGGATCCATGGTGACTCGTGTTCCTGGGCCTCTCCGGGTACCCGCGGGTAGAGGCCCACGTATCCCCAGGGGCGCAGGCAGTTCACAAGCGCCCCTGGGATCATGTGGGCTGGCCCAACCAATGAAAGAAGGGGATTCCTATTCATGCTTATGTACGGAATCCCCATAAGCATGAATGCGAATAGTCTCAAAAATACATGTACACATCAAATTTTAAAAATTATATATTTAAAATGAAAAATAAATTTAAATGTTTTAAAGGGGCTAAAAATAACCTTACTTTATTTTACAGGTGTTTTAATGTTTAAATGATTGAAAAAACATTATTTTTATATTCATTTAAAAGCTTATGCTGGTAAAAGCAGGCATTCACTGGGCAGAAGTTGGGCAAATAGCGCAACTCACCGCCGCAGATGCCCTTTTCCCGGGGATGCATTGGATCTGTCAAGAAGATTCTTGACAGATCGCAAGTTCCGGGTTTTCGCGTGCATGCGCTTTGCATGTGAAAACCCGGGACTTGCACCTCATACGCACCCGTAGAGGCCGCAAAATTTGGGCCAATGGTTTTCCCAGCACTCTCAGGACCTCATGAACAAACTGAGCATTTTGAATTTGCCGCTCAAATACTTCGCAGAAATATTGTAGATTCCACAGCTGGGCCTCCAATTTTTCATAATTAGTATCTAGTTAAAAGGTCCGTTAGCTGCTGTCTGGTGTTAAAAGGATTGTGATAACAGATGCGTTGGCTGGCTGTTTAAAAAAAATTCCTGATGAAATTGTAATCAATTAAAACATATGTTTCAAAACTAGCTTGCTCCAACCATTTTATTAACTATGGAAAATGGAATGTAATCCGTTTTTCAACAAAATCAAAAGTGGTGACCCTTTGTGTGTTCGCAATGCTCACCTCTGCTATTGGTGCCTAACTTCTGTTATTTCGACTTGCAGGAATCCTGGGACTGTAGGTTTCGCAAAATTCAGGCAGTTCCCCCCCCGAAGATTATTTAATTAAAAGAGACCCTGGCTGGACTGATTTTAAAAATCCAGGGGCACACAAAATGGCCGCGGTCAACCTCGTGACCAAAAGCCTGTAAATTCCAATTGTGGACTCTGTGACAAGCTAACAGCTTGGGTATTTTCGATGTCTGCGAGATCACGAAACCAGACAGAACTTTTACATTTATGTATTGGGAGCAAGCTCAGTTACATTCAGGCCCCCGTTTACAGGCCATCAAGCTTGTTTACTCAAATGATCCAAACGATCAGCGGAGCCATCCAGGTTAGGCTGGCCCCATCAAGGAATCTGTTGAACAAAGGAGAGCAGTTATGGGGCCGTTAGAAGCTATTACCGGCCATCTAAGTCGATGGGCCAAGATCGACACCTTTTGTTCAATTCCAACCCGCTCAAATCAGACAAAGGATGAGCTGATTTAGCGCGTGAGGTAAGGGCTACCGAGAGGAGTATAACTATAGCCCCTCAGGAAGCCATGCTCTCTCTCTCTTTGCCTCCCGCACCCTGCCTGCCACCACCCCAGGAAGCGGACCTACGAAGAAGAGCCCATCCCGAGAGGTGAAATACCCTGCCAGAGACTATTTTATTACTGGGGTATTTTCACTTGGACGGTACCCTGTGCAGCACTGAAACCACGTGGCATCGAAAGTCAGCAGGGCAAAGAAACAAGATTCTCGTCTGTTTAAATGACTCGGACTGGTGAGCATGGAATTCTGACCCCTCATAAGATAGCCTAGCGAGGTTTAGAGGGTGGAAGTTAAGGGGATTGCTAAAATTGTCATTTTAGTCATTTTCCCTCGATGTGCCGTTTATTTCCCATCCCTGTTAAGTGTAAGTGTACTGCATCCATATTATCCTTTGTACAGAATCGTTCTCTGGTAATAAAATCTTGGTTTTTCTTTGCACCAAACCACTGGTCTGCTCGTTTTCTATATCGCTACCTGCAAATAAGTCCGGTGGTCAGAACTCAAAAGGGGTGAGCGATTCGAACCACTCAAAGGGGGTAGTCAGAGGCATAACTGACGAACCCAAGACACCCACACAGTAAAGCCCCTTACAGAATGGCGACCACGACAGGACCATCAGTAGCAGTAAGCGATATAGCAGACAGTGGTACGGAGGAAGGAACAGCTATGGAAGAGAGGTTGTCCGATTATGTTTTTAGAAAGGTGAATATCACCAGGAAGTGGATAAGCACTCTGCTAAAGGCTGAGTGTCCGATAGATGCTGCTGCCCAGTGGACAGAGAGTAAGAAACATAAAAGGTCAATAGAGAAAGCAGTGTGGCTAATGTGCTACAAGAAGCAGGTCCTACTTGGATGGAGTTGTAGCGGCACAGGCTGCCAAGCTTAAGGAAGCAGCCCTGGAAGTCCAGGATAAGGAAATAGAGATTCAGGATAAGGCCCTAGCGGAAGAGAAGTTGTTAATTGCCCTTAAGATGCTAAATCAGGAATGAGCGCAGATGGCAAGGGAACACCAGGCCAAAATAGAGTGCCTGGAGTGCCAGATTAGTGAGGGCAAAAGTAACACGAGGCACAAACTGGAGTATCTGGAGTGCCAAGTTACCGAGGCCAAGAATAGTGAGATAAGGTTGCGGGAGAAGAATGCCCGCCTTACCCAAGAAATACGAGAGCAGGAGGAGAAGGTTAGGGAGGTAAAGGCAGCGTATAAGCTAGCCTGCGACCGAGGGTTCGAGGGAGCAGATCATGGCCCCTGTAGGGGAGAGATAGAAAACTTGAGTATGGCCTTAGCGAGGGCAAAGGGGATGGTATGCCTTATCAGCCCAAAGGCAGGCTAGTCGGACTTTACCAGCAACCCAAGCAGAACAGTCCCACAGGCAGCGCCTGGGGACGAGCTAGTCAGGGAACCAGAGGTTTCACGGCCACCACCCATAGCGCCAAACTTTCAGCAGGTCTGGCAGCAAAGCGGGGTGGAAGATGAAGTTGTAGGGGAGGCACAGCAGCCCCTGTTAGATAGGTCGGGACCGGGACCGATGTGCCCCATCCGACAACGGAGGTACGGCCCACCCAGGGAGGACGATGAACCCGGGGCCATCCAAAACCAATTTGTCTTACCTCATGGCACCCAACAGCTCAGGGCCATGGTGAGTCATATCCCCAAGCTCTCCGAAACGGGAGACCCCTCACTGCACTTCCGAGAGGTAGAGCAGGCAGCCTGCGTCAACGATTGTGATGACGCAGAGCAGACCAAGATATTGCTATTCTCTCTGGAGGGTAAGCTCCTCCAGACCCTTTCGGATGAGTGCAAAAAAGGGCAGAAGGGTTATGGGAACTGGAGGCCATGGGTATGAACGACGGCAGTCCGTTCTCCCGAGTGGAGAGGACGGTATAGCTCGCAGGGGAGGCCCCGCAGGCGTTTGCAGACAGGCTGTGGCCAGTCTACAATAGCGCATGTCTGGGAGTGGCGGATCGGGCATTCCTGACCCGGCCGCAGTTGACCCACTGGCTTCATTGCCTGGTGTCGAACTGCCTACCCCAGATCCGAGCCAAGGCCAAGGCCTGGTTCGACCCCCGAAGCCCCCAAACTACTGAAGAGACCGTAATCCGTCAGCTCACGGTAGCCTATGAAAACGGCAGAAGTAACGAGGTGTCCCAGCAAAAGGGCAAATTTTATGAGGTTAAACCTGGGATCCAAAATAAGAAAGTGGCACCAGGAAGGGAACTGTCCCTCTCAAATCAAGCTAAATTGCTATGGGTGCGGGAAGGACAGCCATTGGCGCAAGGATTGTAAAAATCCTTGGAAGGATAATAAAGGGAAGAATTCACCACCCCCAGCCCAAAAGGCAGAGGCAGGAGTTCCCACAGTCGAATCACTGTTAGAGTCGATGCGGGTTTTCCTGACCAGCCAGGGAAAAGTAGCAGCCACCACCGGTGTTGTAGTCCCATCAGCCCCATCTGACTCCACGCAATGACTGGAGCCCGCACAGCCTGTCTACCTGTGTGCTCTCCGGCATGATGGATGGAAGAGACTGCTCGTGCAGATGGAGGTAGAGAAGGTTAAAGGGACCTACCTGCTGGATATGGGAGAATCGTGCACTGTGATCCATGCGGCTAGCCCCACCACCTCACCTCTGTCTAGCGGGGTTCCATACATTTTATCAGGGTTCACGGGCAGGGAACAGACTGGGTCATTCTCCAAGCCGCTCTCAATTCATCTGGGCACGCTCCGCACCACGTGGACATGTATCCTGGCGAAGTGGGAAGTGGAGGGAGGAAAGGGGATCCTAGGGGCCGACTTTATCGTGGGCCACGGGATCCTTGTGGACCTCCGCAATCATTGCCTCTGGGGAGCCAGCACGGGAAAGGAGGGCGAAGTGGTAGTCATCCCAGGAAAGGAAGGGAAGGGGACCCTGTGTACTGTGAAGCCGAAAGAGGGTTATAACCTCGGGCTCATGGTCGATGGTGTCCCGAGGGAGTTCCAGGCATTCGTGCAGGCTCACCTAGCTGCATTTGCCATGCACAAACACAACTGCGGGAGGGTCACCGGGTTTGAGGTCAGAGTAGACGGGGACCCCATGGCCCGGCCCCAGAAGCAGTATAACTTCCCCAGAGAAGCAGAGCCCGACATGGAAGCAGCCATGTCCTCCTTAGTACAGCAGGGAGTGTTGAGGCCCATAGCCACCCTTGTTAACTCTCCGCTATGGCCGGTCAGGAAACCGGACAATTCATGGAGAGCCACGGTGGACTATTGGGTGCTCAACAGCAATATCCCCGCATGTGCCCCCACAGTAGCAGCAGTGGCTGACCTTATCGGGAGCATTCCAGCATCCGCGACCACGTTCGCGGTGCTGGATATTTCGAATGGGTTTTGGTCCATCCCCTTAAGGAGGGAGGACCAGTACAAGTTTGCCTTTACTTTTAAAGGGCAACAGTACACCTGGAACTGCTTGCCGCAGGGCTTTCACAACAGCCCCAGCATCTTCCACCAGTGTATGGCAAATAGCTTAAAGGAATTTAGTTAGCCCACCCAGTTGGTGCAGTATGTGGATGACCTGCTCCTGTTTACCGACTCAGTCGGGGAGCATGGCCCGCTACTGGCTGAACCGCTGGAGCTGCTTCAGAATAAGGGTTTTAAGGTAAATCCGAAGAAGGCGCAGATCGGCCAGCGGGAAGTTAAATTCCTGGGCCTGACCGTCCGCCCAGGAGAGAGAGCCATAGATAAGGCTAGGAGGGAAGCGGTCCAAGAGTTACCGGTCCCCAACACAGTGAGAGGTGTGAGGTCGTTCCTAGGGTTAACGGGGTACTGCAGAGACTTCATTGAAGACTATGCAGCCACAGCAGCCCCTCTGCTCCGACTCCTACACAAGGGAGTGGAGTAGTTTTGGGACTCCGGGAAGATGTCCGCGAGTTCTGTGCCGGCTGTCTTGTATGCGCTGCAAACAACCCTGACCCCCACAAAAGGAAGGTGCCCATGGGACACGTTAGGAGGGTGGAGGGACCATGGCAGTCGATCCAGGTCGACTACATCGGGCCCCTGCCCACCGCCCAGGGAAGCTACAGATACTGCCTCATCCTGGTAGACGTGTTTACCAAATGGGTAGAAGCCTTCCCCTGTAAAACAGCTATGGCACTGGGTACTGCAAGGATCTTGGTACGGGAGGTGTTCTCGCGGTGGGGGCTACCCCAGTTTGTGGAATCCGACCAGGGAAGTCACTTCACTGGCCAGGTGATGCAGAACACCCTCATGCTGCTAGGCATTCAGGGGAAGTAGCACGTGGCCCAAAATCCACAGTCATCCGGGATTGTGGAAATGATGAACCGCACGATAAAAGAAAGACTGAGGAAGGAGGTAGCGGACTCGCCCCAAAAATGGGTGGAGGTCCTACCTTTAGTCCTTATGGGGATCCGGGCCAGCCAGTCCAAAAGTACAGGATATTCCCCGTACGAGCTAATGACTGGCAGGGTAATGCGGACCCCCACCCATGTCCTAGCCCCAGTTCTCACTGAAGGGCAGCTTCGGGAAGTAAATTGAGACAAATTCGCCCGAACCCTCCTTGAGCACCTGAGGCAGGTCTACGAGCAGGCAGCAGGGAGCATGGGGAAGCAGCATCGGAATAACCGATTGCTGCTCGAACCTAACAAAAGTAACCAGTGGGAGATAGGGGACCAGGTAATGGTGAGGAACTACGCCCGAGTGGGGAGTTTAGAGCCACTGTACATGGGACCCTATAGCATAGTGAATAAAGCCAGCCCCATGGTGTATGCAGTAAAATTGCCCCGGCGCACAAAATGGTTTCATGTAAACCAATGCAAGCTGTTCAGGCCGGAGGCAAAGAAACAGGCAGCCGGGATCCAACCCGAGGTTAAAAATCCCCAGCCCGCAGCAACTTCAAGTACACAGGCTGTGCAAGCAGGCGCAGTCGGGTGCGTCAGGGGAGGAGTCACCCAGCCCCCTGTTCAGACCACTCCCCCCATCTTCTGGGATTCAGGTGGGGAGGAGGAGGAGCCCGAGCCAGATGACCCCGCCTACAACACAGGTTTTGAACCTGAAGGCGGAGACCCTCAGCCACCGGCAGCCGGCAGCGAGGGATTACCTGTCCCCAGCTTAGGTTTGGGAGGGCTGGGACTCAAGGGAGAGGACCCTCAGCCAGCAGTCGTGGGAAACCCACAGGCCACGCCCACAAAGGTTGGGGTCCAAGCAAATGGTTCACTCACCAAGGTGGCCCCACCAGTAGCCCTCCCTAGAAGGTCCCCTCGGACACCCCAGCCCAGAAAGGTATGGTCACCGGCTCCCCAGCTTAAAATGACAGCCTCCCGAGCCAGGGAGAAGCCGAAAGACAAAGGTCCCCAGCTAGCAGCTACAGACTACAAGGGACTGGAAGTGCAGGTCAGTGCAGCCACGCCGCAGGGAGCAGCCTGCAACAGCCCAGACAGGAATTAGGCTGGCCGCTCGGAGACGGGCGGCAGATGTATATAGCTTTAGTAGTTTAAGTTTATACAGGTAGACTACCCTTTATCCGGACTTCCGAAAACCGAAACCCTCTAAAAACCGAAGGTTTTTTCGGTCAGCGTAAGTCGTGCGCACGACATGACCAGAGTGGCGCACGACTTACAGGCCTAGCCGGATAAGGGATAGTGTAGCATTTTTCCGCACTTCTGAAAACCGAAATCTTTATCCGCACATCCGAAACCAGAAAACCTCTGAAAGCCGAAAGTGGAGCAAAGCATGACTTCTGAAAACCGAAATGCGCACGACCACAACCCCCGCCGACCCCCACCCCTGACCCCCCGGCTGAACCCGACCCCCACGACCCCCGACCCCCACCGACCCCCGACCTCCGACCCCCCCGCCGTACCCCACCCCCGCCGAACCCCACCCAATTTCGGATAAGAGATAGTGTACCATCCTTTATCCGCACATCCGAAACCAGAAAACCTCTGAAAGCCGAAAGTGGCGCAAAGCATGACCCGATGCTGCCGATGCTTGACCCACGCAGGTGTTATGCTGCTCTGTGTGATATTTGCTGCTCTCTTAGATATTTGCTGCTATTTGCTGCTCTCTTAGATATTTGCTGCTCTCTTAGATATTTGCTGCTCTCTTAGATATTTGCAGCTCTCTTAGATATTTGCAGCTCTCTTAGATATTTGCTGCTCTCTTAGATATTTGCTGGCTTTTAACAATTTGTGAAAATGCTAAAAAGAGCTGCAGATACCCCAATGGGTAACAGTGAGAAGCAGAGAAGGAAGCATCGCTCATTATCGATATCGCAGAAAGTGGAGTTATTGCAGAAGCTTGATCGTGGTGTGTCTGTGCGACATCTTACTGAAGAATATGGTGTGGGAAGTACCACCGTATATGACTTAAAGAAACAGAAAGACAAGTTGTTGAAATTTTACACTGACAGTGATGACCATAAACTAATGAAAATTAGGAAAACATTGCATAGGGCAAAAAATGAAGATCTTGACCGTGTGCTGATTGAGTGGATTCGACAACGCAGAGGTGAACGTGTGCCACTGACTGGTTTGATGGTCATGAAGCAAGCTAGAATATACCATGAAGAACTGAACATTGAAGTTGAGTGTGAATATTCAGAAGGTTGGCTGCATAAATTTAAGAAGCGTCATGGTATAAGATATCTGAAAATCTGTGGTGAAAAAGCTTCTGCTGATCATGAAGCAGCTGAAAATTACATAGATGAGTTTGCAAAAATAATATCGGATGAAAACCTCGGTCCTGAACAAATTTACAATGCTGATGAAACAGCTCTGTTCTGGCGCTACGTTCCTAGAAAAACATTAGCAACGGCTGATGAGAGTGCACCAGCAGGTTTTAAGGATGCTAAGGACAGGTTGACTGTTCTTGGGTGTGCCAATGCTGCAGGCGCACACAAGTTAAAGTTGGTAGTGATTGGAAAAAGCCAACATCCGAGATGTTTGAAAGGTGTATGCAATTTACCTGTGCATTATTATGCGAGCAGGAAAGCATGGGTAACCAGAGGGATATTTTCTCACTGGTTCAATAACCACTTCGTACCAGCGACACGAGCTCATTGCAGGCAAGTTGGACTGGAAGAAAACTGCAAAATTTTATTGTTCCTGGACAACTGCTCCGCACATCCCCCTCCTGAACTTCTTGTGAAAAGTTATGTTTTCGGCATTAACTTTCCCCCTAATGTGACATCTTTAATACAGCCTTGTGACCAAGGAATTTTACGCTCCATGAAGAGCAAGTATAAAGACGTTTTTTTGAACTCTATGCTTGATGCAATCAACAGAGGCGAAGGAATCCAAAGCTTCCTGAAAGAATTCAATGTTAAGGATGCCATTTATGCAGTTGCTAATGCTTGGAACGATGTTGACAAACCAACATTAACAAATGCTTGGCACAGACTTTGGCCTTCAGCGATGTTTCATGAAGATGGACCTGCAGATGACGAGTTTGAAGGATTTCCTGTCAGTCAGGAGAAGATGATGATATCAAACCTCCTCACTTACGCCAAAGGTTTACCATCCGAAAGTGTAAATACGTTAGAGGAAGCTGACATCGAAGAAGTGCTGAACATTGACAATGATGCACCTGTTGTGAATTCATTGAGTGATGGGGAAATTGCTGAAATGGTGTTAAATAAAGACAAGCATGAGGACAGTAGTGATGATGATGATGACATTGTGAACACAGGTGAAAAAATCCCCATAGACGATATGGTGACAATGTGTGTACAGTTAATTGCTGCCCTTGAAAAACGTGCATTTATCAGTGAGCAAGAGATTATGCAAGTTTACTCAATTAAAGAGAGACTGCTTAGACAGAAACCAATGTTAATGAGACAGATGACACTGGAAGAAGTCTTTAAAAAGGCCGTCTGTCGTAGTCATGCTTCATCACTTGAGAATCCTGTTCCTGGCCCATCTTCAGATGTCCAACTCCAACCTGATGACAATGATGACAACACTGATGTACCCTCTTCTCCAAGATCCTCAAGCCAGATGTAATGCTGCTTCATCACTTGAGAATCCTGTTCCTGGCCCATCTTCAGATGTCCAACTCCAACCTGATGACAATGATGACAACACTGATGTACCATCTTCTCCAAGATCCTCAAGCCAGATGTAATGTACCTTTATTGCATGTTTCTGTACAGGTATTTAGCTTAGTTTGTACCTGTACATGTTTGAAGTTTTACTGAATGTTTTCCTTACAAATAAACTGTACTACAGTATTTATCCCTGTAACTACAGTATTTATAGTCGTTATTTTCGGATAAGGGATAGTGTATCCTTTATCCGCACTCCCGAAAACCGAATTACCTCTGAAAACCGAAGTGTTTTCGCGCACCTTCCGAAATCCGAAATTTTCCTAAAACCAAAACACGGCTGGTCCCGAGGTTTTCGGATAAAGGATAGTCTACCTGTAGTGTTAAGTTAGGCTATTTTAATTTAATTCTAAGTAAGGAAGAGCTAGTTTCAATTTAAGTATGAAGCCATCTCAGAGTATTGTCCATGTGAGTCAAGGTCGCGGGACCCGACCATACGTCACCCGAGCCAGCGAGTCTCCAGGGAACCTGGCTAGATGACTTTATGTCTATTGCAGGAAATTTTGGAATGTACGGAGGCGTAATCCTGCTCGCCCTGCTCGGGCTGAGCATCGGTAGGAGAGGGGATGTCGAGGACCACCACATCTTCGGGTGCTCGGGGAACAGGGCGCCGGTGGCGGTCGACGGTAGCGGCGTACGGGAGGCGGAGGAGACCACCGCTTACTTCCACGAGGGAACGTGGCCGGGGTGGCTGGGATCCAATTTGTCCCAATACTCCAGCCAGTCCGGGTTCACCTACGGGGAGGCCTCCCTCCTGTGCCCCAGGATACGGATCGTTACTCCCAGGATTAGCGTCACCGTGGGCAAAAGGATATGTTTAACATGCAAGGGACACGTTCCCCTGGATAGGCGGTGGTGGCTCAGGAAATTAAGTAAAGGCATGGGGAACCCCAGAGTTGAGTGGGAATGGTTGGGGAACGACACTCACCGGACTATCACAGGGACCCACGGGGGGTTAAGTGTGTGCTGGGATAAATGGTGGGAACCGGATCAGGGGATCTATGTCTGTATGTGGGGATCAGAGAAAGCCTGCCCCACAGGCATTTCCATCATTTTCCGCAGCCAGTAGCAAGATAACGGGAGGGGGATGGACTGGGAGTCTCGCCTGGATGCATGCGCGATCCCATACTCCCCAATCTCAGGTAATGCCACTGAACTAGTGACCCGCCCCCAACAGCCCCTGCCCGCGACCGCAATGTCACGGACGATAGTAGAGGGATGCCCCGCCACCACCAAGGGACCAGGGAATGGCTTGGTGCTAGTACCTACAGACCAGGTGCTGTATCAAGGGGTGCACTATGCGGTAGCCTCCATGATTTTAAACCTCACCGAGGTACACCTACCCGCGTGGTGCCCCACAGAGACCGCGCAGTTGTATCAAGCCCTCTTAAAAGATATGTTCCGTAAATTTCATGAGTTAGATTTTTCAGACATTGACAGAACCGGACTATACACCCACGAGCTTTTGGACGGGATTGGGAGACAAAGAAGGGGTGCTTTTAATGATGTTTTAACTGGTTTTAACACGGGGTCTTCTGTCATCAACAGCTTAGACGACATCAAGCTGCAGACCCAGATTAATGGTTTAAAAACGCAATTAAAGAAAATATTAACCGATGAGAATGAGGTGGTGGGTTCCGAGTTGCATGAGGATCAGGCCATGACACTCCAGTTAAAGGAGATCATAGCGGAGCTGGAGAAACATGCCAAAATGGTTAATGCTCTCATTAGGGAGGACAGAAACGCTTCTGACCAAGCTGCACAGAATGAGGTGTGCGTGCTGTACGGGGCATGGTTGCTGGGCGAGGACCGCAGCAATCTGGAGGATTTAAAGCAAGGTTTAGTCCCCTCCATAGGTGACTTTAACTTACATATAGATTGGACTAGCCTAATCAGTAAAAATAATGAGGAGGAGGAATTCCTTGAGTGTTTAAGGGATGGTTATCTGGATCAATATGTCGAGGAACCAACTCGGGAACAGGCTATATTGGACTGGGTACTGTGCAATGAGAAGGGACTAATCAGTAATCTTGTTGTACGGGGACCCTTGGGTCAGAGCGATCATAACATGATCGATTTCTCACTCGAAATGGAGAGCGAAGAAATTGACTCAGAGACTAAGGTCCTGAATTTAAACAAGGGGAATTATGATGCCATGAGACGGGAACTGAGTAGGTCTGATTGGACAACGTTCCTGGGAGGACTGGAGGTAGATAAACAATGGCAAACATTTAAAGATAGAATGACAAAATTGCAAAAATTGTTTATACCAATCTGGCATAAAAGGAAATCTAAAAAGGTGACTCAACCGTGGATAACAGGGGAAATTAGAGACAGCATAAAATCCAAAGATAGGGCGTATAAAATAGCCAAAAAAAGCGCCAGAGCGGAAGATTGGGAACAGTTTAAGATAGAGCAAAGGAGGGCAAAGGGCATGATCAAGAGGGGCAAAATAGCTTACGAAAACAAGCTGGCGGAAAATATAAAAACTAACTCCAAAAGCTTTTATAAATATATCAAAAGGAAAAGACTGGTGAAAACCAAAGTTGGTCCATTGCAGTCAGATACGGGGGAATATATAATGGGAAATAAGGAAATGGCAGATCAACTAAATGCATACTTTGGGTCAGTCTTTACGAAGGAAGACACAAAAAACCTCCCTGGGATATCGGGAAAAATAGGGACATTGGCAAAGGAGGAACTGACGCAAATCAATATCTCTAAGGATATGGTGTTAAGGAAGCTAAAGGGATTGAAGGTGGACAAATCCCCAGGGCCTGATAACATGCATCCTAGGGTACTGAAGGAGGTGGCCCTAGAGATAGCGGATGCACTAAGGATGATTTTTCAGAATTCATTAGACTCGGGAACAGTGCCGATGGATTGGAGGGTAGCTAACGTTACCCCACTATTCAAAAAGGGGGGTAGGGAAAAAGCAGGTAATTACAGACCTGTAAGCCTTACATCAGTTGTGGGCAAAATGCTGGAGTCCATCATTAAGGATGAAATAGCGGAGCACTTAGCAAATGGGGACAGGATAGGACAGAGTCAACATGGATTTACAAAGGGTAAATCGTGCTTGACTAATCTATTGGAATTTTTTGAGGGAGTAACTGGTAGAATAGATGGGGGAGAGCCAGTAGATGTGGTGTACCTGGACTTCCAAAAGGCCTTCGATAAGGTCCCACATAAAAGATTAGCATGGAAAATTGAGGCTCATGGGATAAAGGGGAAAGTTTTGGCGTGGATAGGGAACTGGCTGTCAGATAGAAAACAGAGAGTTGGAATAAACGGCTCATTTTCTGAATGGCAGGCAGTAACAAGTGGGGTACCACAGGGATCTGTCCTGGGCCCCCAGCTGTTCACAATTTACATTAATGACCTGGATCAGGGAGTCGGATGCAGCATTTCCAAATTTGCAGACGACACTAAACTAGGAGGGGGGGTGGGCTCAGAGGAAGAGACCAGGAAGCTCCAGAGCGATTTGGACAGACTGGGCGATTGGGCGGATAAATGGCAGATGCACTATAATGTGGACAAGTGCGAAGTTATCCACCTTGGGTGCAGGAACGGGAGGGCAAATTATTATTTAAATGGCAATAGATTGGGAGAGGGGGAAGTACAGAGAGACCTGGGTGTTCTTGTACACCAGTCACTGAAGGCGAGCATGCAGGTGCAACAGGCGGTCAAGAAGGCAAACGGTATGCTGGCCTTCATAGCAAAAGGGTTAGAATACAGGAACAGGGATACCTTGCTGCAGCTGTACAGGGCACTGGTGAGACCACACCTCGAGTACTGTGTACAGTTTTGGTCGCCTCATCTGAGGAAGGATGTTCTTGCCATGGAGGGGGTGCAGCGGCGATTCACCAGGCTGATACCAGGAATGGCGGGAATGACCTATGAGGAGAGACTATGTAGTTTAGGGATGTACACACTGGAGTTTAGAAGATTGAGAGGGGACCTCATAGAAGTGTATAAAATTCTGACAGGTCTAGACAGACTGGATGCAGAAGGAATGTTTCCCTTGGCGGGTGAGAACAGAACTAGAGGACATAATTTAAGGATAAGGGCTAAACCATTTAGGACAGAGATGAGGGGGAATTTCTTCACTCAGAGAGTGGTGAACCTGTGGAACTCATTGCCACAGAGGGCAGTGTACGCCAGCTCATTAAATATATTTAAGAGGGAATTAGATATATTTCTACGGGCAAAAGGGGTTAAGGGTTACGGAGAGAAGGCGGGGACGGGATACTGAATTAAAGGATCAGCCATGATCTCATCGAATGGCGGAGCAGGCACGAAGGGCCGAATGGCCTACTCCTGCTCCTATCTTCTATGTATCTATGTATCTCCTGGATCAGCAACAAACACCTCGCAGCCCTCCACCCTTTTGAGAATGCATTAAGCCCATGCCAGCTCCGGCTAGCTTCGGAGGCCTAACCAGTCCCAGTGGACTGTGGGCGGTCCAACCACACCGTCATGGGTATAGTAGTTAGGATGCCGGTCATGGGCGAGACGGCCTGACCCGCACCGGTATACAGGGTGGAGAACATTGGAGTCATTCAAGGGGGTGCACACACTCGTTTTACAGCAGTCCCACCGTACGTCATAAAATGGGAGCATGCTATGATGGTTACTGACCTCTCAGGGTGCCGTAGCCGGGGACCACACATCATCCTGTGTCACCAGCACTTGAACGCCTATTCCAAACCACAGTGCGGGTTCAGAGCTGCTGGCGCGAAACCTATAAATTGCACCATGGAAGCAATGGCACAAGGCCATGTTCCCCCACAAGTAGCATATATAGGAGGTGGGACATATTGTGTCACCACAGGAGCGCCTCACTACCAGTACGGACAGCGGTGAGTGACAGCAGTTTCTGTTTCAAACCCGAGGCAGAAGTTCAAGTGGCACAACTACGAATTGTCCCCATCCCTGAACCCTCCACTGCTCACCTCACTGTGAAAGAGAATTTCACCCACCTGCAGAAATATGTTGCGCATTTCGGTTACCAGATTCCCCCTCTCCCAGAACACCTCATCAAATTGCTGAAAGCTGTTTTAGTGTCACAAAAACACTTCTATACTCTGGAACAGAACACTGTCCAGATAGGGGCTGGCATTTTAGATATTACGACCCCACCCTGGTGGGACGTTTTTGAAAATATAGAGGTCCCATCCTGGATCCGTATGGCATCCCACATCCTGGTGGTGTGTCAGTTAGGGATAGTTCTCTACCTGGTGTGCATCCAGTGTAGGAGAAAGGGTCCCAGATTAGATTTTAAAACTCAAAAGGTGTGGAAGGAACATTATGCCCGGGTGGAAGAAGAGACACCCATTTGAGTTTTGCGTCGCATCACTTAAACGTGATGGTCGTTGTTTGTTATTTTTAATAAAGATTGTTTCTTCATTTTATTGCGTTATTTTAATAAAGATTGTGACTGTTTGATAGTACAGAATAAAAAAATTTGTAATGTACCAAGTGGTGCAGGGGTGTTGGAACACTCCGCACTTGGATTTTGTAATGAACCGTATTTTCATCTATAGATGCCTATCGCACACTGCGCTTTCTCTAAGTACGGGAAATACATGTGTCGAGGGATTATGGACAGGTAAATACAGGGGATGGTTGTTTATGGAGGGTCAGAAAATTTTGCTCATTTTTGGAACATGGATACTGCAAGCAAGTTTTAGTATCCTAGGGGGGACTGTAAGTTTCGCAAAATTCAGGCAGTTCCCCCCCCGAAGATTATTTAATTAAAAGAGACTCTGGTTGGACTGATTTTAAAAATCGAGGGGCAAACAAAATGGCTGCGGTCAACCTCGTGACCAAAAGCCTGTAAGTTCCAATTGTGGACTCTGTGACAAGCTAACAGCTTGGGTATTTTTGATGTCTGCGAGATCACGAAACCAGACAGAACTTTTACATTTATGTATTGGGAGCAAACTCAGTTACATTCAGGCCCCCGGTTACAGGCCATCAAGCTTGTTTACTCAAACGATCCAAACGATCAGCGGAGCCATCCAGGTTAGGCTGGCCCCATCAAGGAATCTGTTGAACAAGGGAGAGCAGTTATGGGACCGTTAGAAGCTATTACCGGCCAGCTAAGTCGATGGGCCAAGATCAACACCTTTTGTTCAATTCCAACTCAAATCAGACAAAGGATGAGTTGATTTAGCGCGTGAGATAAGGGCTACCGAGAGGAGTATAACTATAGCCCCTCAGGAAGCCATGCTCTCTCTCTCTCTCCTCGCCTCCCGCGACCTGCCTGCCACCACCCCAGGAAGAGGACCTACGAAGAAGAGCCCATCCCAAGAGGTGAAATACCCTGCCAGAGACTATTTTATTACTGGGGTATTTTCACCTGGACGGTACCCTGTGCAGCATTGAAACCACATGGCATCGAAAGTCAGCAGGGCAAAGAAGCAAGATTCTCACCTGTTTAAATGACTCGGACTGGTGAGCATGGAATTCTGGCCCCTCATAAGATAGCCTAGCGAGGTTTAGAGGGTGGGAGTTAAGGGGATTGCTAAAATTGTCATTTTAGTCATTTTCCCTCGATGTGCCGTTTATTTCCCATCCCTGTTAAGTGTAAGTGTACTGCATCCATATTATCCTTTGTACAGAATCGTTCTCTGGTAATAAAATCTTGGTTTTTCTTTGCACGAAACCACTGGTCTGCTCGTTTTCTATATCGTTACCTGCAAATAAGTCCGGTGGTCAGAACTCCAAAGGGTCCAGCGAATTGAACCGCTCAAAGGGGGTAGTCAGAGGCATAACTGACAAATCCAAGACACCCACACAGTAAAACCCCTTACAGGACGAGAAACAGAAACATAGAAACATAGAAGATAGTAGCAGGAGTAGGCCATTCGGCCCCTCGAGCCTGCTCCGCCATTCAATGAGATCATGGCTGATCATCCAAACTCAGTACCCTGTCCCTGCTTTCTCCCCATATCCCTTGATCCCTTTAGCCTTAAGAAATATATCCAACTCCTTCTTGAATATATTTAATGAATTGGCCTCAACTGCCTTCTGTGCTAGAGAATTCCACAGGTTCACCACTCTCTGGGTGAAGAAATTCCTCCTCATCTCAGTCCTAAATGGCTTACCCCTTATCCTTAGACTGTGGCCCCTGAAGCCAGAGGCAGTAGCACATGATGACTGCTGTCTAAAATTGACCTTGCATAAGAAAGCTTGAAATGTTTCCTATAATCTATGACTTTTAAGTGCAGGCTAGGCTTCACCTAATCACCATTTCCTGATTCACCCCATCAACCTCGGTGGCGTCCTGCGCACTGGGCCTTGTGCCTGCACCTGGGCTTCTCAGTAATTAAAAGACAGATTTCTTAAATCCTTCTCTTTTATTGGAAGAAATCTATCTGACAATTCTGTTAAACTATTCTCTTGCTCTCACAGATGCACCATTATCCTTGGCAGTGTTATTGCATTATTACTCTGTGCAGCCACATTTGAATCTGAAAATCTGGCATAAGGAAAACTGAGCCTAAGCTGTGACTTTGGTAAAACTGCAATTTTATTGCAACAAATCTTGAAGTATTACTGTTGTTTTTATTGAATACACTTTGAATTATTACAGCAGTTTCTGAAGATGCAAAGATCTCACAGAAAACCCAGTCTATGTGGTTTATAATAGAATGCATTTTCAATCTTTACATCTTTACAATCAAAACCTTTACATTTGACAACATACAAACACTTACAAAAACAATGACGTCACTGAATAATTATAATAGTGATGCTTTTAAAAAAATTGAGTTATCCTAAGAAAGTCAAGAATAAATGGAAAAAAAATAATCACTGTGCATATTCAGTAAAATGTCTAACAGATCAATAAAACATTCTTTTAACACTACCTAACATAAATTTTGGTTAATATAATGTCATGTTTGCAACAGCAAATTATGTAGCTAACAGGATTTGTGGTTGATGTCTTTTGATCTTTCAGCAGTTTACATTGGCATTTATCCATATGACAACACTATAATTGTGGTCTACAGCCTGACTATTAATGGGCACTTGTGTTGCTCCATTCTAAAACCCATGTGGGCTACACAGGAAAAGCCAACCCTACCACATAAAGGCCAGTATTATAGAACATGGTGGTGAGCCTCACTCATGCAAGATGACTGACACACTTGTGTATCCACGTTATACCCACAAGAAACTTTATTCTCCTCTATCCATTTTTAACCTTACATATAAATTCTTTTGTAGACGTTTCTGAAAACAAAACTTACTAACATGGCTGAGCACTGGTCGCCAGGCTGTTAGCCAACTCTGCTGGAAGAACACAATAAAATCAAGGCCTAGAAATTCGGTGGGCTGCGCCACCAGTTAGCGCCCAAAGAGGGCACTTAGTGGGTTTAGCGCCACTGGCCACGCCTCCCGCAAAATTTAGAGGGGCACTAATGGCGGTGTTAGCCTGTAGCGCTGCGCCGCCACCGATGACATCATCGGTGTGCGCAGCGCCCCGCTACCGCCCCGATCGCGATATTTGGTAGCGCCCCCCGCTGTAACGCCGGTCGCAATCTGCGACCGGTTCAGGGGGGCCTAGCTGCGGCGGTAGAGGCGCTATTTAAAGGAGAGGTGCGGGGCGGCCATTTTTTTTGCTGGCCGCCTGCCAGCACCTCTCCGCGCTGCCGTCCCCGGCCTTCTGAGCACCCCCCGCATTGTGCCAGCAGTGTCCCAAGAGCCCGGCACTTCTCCTCGGTGCCGGGCTCTTTTGCCGGCACTCGCGATCTCGGATCGCGCTGCAGCAGGCCCCTCCCCTTTAAGAAGGGGAGGAAGCCCTACAGTACCGCAGCGTGCCGTGCCGCAGCGTGTGGCGCTGCGGCATGTTGCGCTGCGATTTTCAGTTGCAGCGCCCCAAGAGGGATGCGGGGCGCCTCGAGCAGCGCCCCGCTTCCGTTTGGGGCGCTGAAACTGAATTTCTCGCTGACGTTCGCGGCTCCTTCTGGGGCGGTACTTCTGGTGCCCAGGCGAGACTGGCGCCACTCAATTTCTAGGCCCATGTATTTTATGTAAAATCTATAGGCAGTTATACTACACATTTCACATCAATATGAAGCAGTTCTAGCTTTCCATCGATACAAACTGCATATTGAAATTTGGGTGTGAATTGAATTCAGCAGCTGGTGGGAGTTTCGCACCACTTTTCAGCGCATGGACAGCAGTATAACTGCAACAGGTAGAAAACAAAATTTAAAAGTTCCCAAGTGGCCCACTGAGAAGTTTTGAAATTTAATTTTTGAGCTTTTCAATGCCATTAGCTCTTTGTTAAAATTAAAATTTAACCAGCATTTAAAGTTTATATAGTATCATGGGATTTTTTTCATAGAGTGTACTATGTATATTCAAGACTAAAACCTTTCACCGCTCTCTTAATTGTGTTTAAAGAAAATACAATGGGGGAAAATTTCGGTTCCTTTGCGTCTCCCGTAGGGGCGCTAATGGGGCGCAAAGCCCCTAGCGCCCGGGCGCGGCGCCGCTGACGCCTCCCTCGAAATTCAGCGGGAGGTTAGCAGTGGCAGTAGCCGGTAGCGCTGCGCCTCCGGCGATGATGTCATCACCATGCATGTGCCCCGCTCGCAGACTTTGCTCGCGCCTTCTGACCTACCGCCGGATGATATGTTCGACAGGGTCAGGGTGCCGTGTTTGTGGCTGGAGTGGCGCAAATTAAAGGGCAGGTGCTGGGCGGCCATTTTTTTGGGCCACCGGCCAGCACCTGCCCCCTTTCGCCTCCTCCTGCGGGATGCCGGCTGCGATCGGTCAGCCCGGCACTCCTCTTGAGTGCCGGGCTCTTTTGCCGGCACCCGCACCACAGTGGTTCAGCATGGCCCTGGTGCACGCTGCGCTAGGCCCCTCCCCTGTAATCAGGAGAGGGAGGCCTGCTGCAAGTAGTGCCGCAATATTCAATGGGAGCACCCCAACAGGGAGGGGGAGTGTTTCCAGTAGTGCCCCGCCTCCTGCTTGAGATGCTACCATTCAATTTCCGGCACAGGGGAGCTAACTTTTTTGGGGCACTAAAAGTAGCGCCCCAGCGAAGTTAACGCCCCAAAGGGAGTGCGACCCAATTTTTCCCCCATTATGTTTAAAAATTGCATGTGTAAGTCCCTCATTATCTTTCCAAGCTTTCCAAATTTTAACTAATATAAGATAAAAACACAGTTTAATTCTCCTTGATATCAATAAACAGACAAAAGTCCATCCAGGAAGCTTGTGATGCATGTTGGCATCCCTCCTGAAGTAACAGATGGAATAAATTAATTAGTAAATGTATGTTTAACTCAAAAGGCATTTCATTGCGTGAGTGGCTAAAGAGACATGTGCCTGGGCAATCAGACATTCCACAGGGTGCTTGGTAAAAACTGCCACAAACTGGCTTATTGTGTTCACAGGGCTACAACTAAAAGACTTGAAATTACAATAGCAAATCATTTGAAATACAGGGAATACTTTAGTCACAGTTCAGGAAAATGCTGTTTGAAGTTGAGTCTAGTAGGAAACAATTAGATACCCTCTTCAGTATGAATGTTACGGTCTGTACTTAACCTCAGGCTAGACCATACTACATTTCATGCTCTTGAAGGAAAAAATTATATTCATCAGAAAAAGGAAGGAACAGATCACCTAACCTTTACCACAAAGTGATCATGACTAGTTTCCTCAGTGCCTTGTAACCTTTAATCCATGGTGAAAATTTAACCTTCTACAGCCTGACAGCAGTTCTGCACATCACAGTGACATCTGCCATGAACATAGAGGTGAAATTAAAATATTTTAAAGCTCATTATCACCACTTAGGGTCAGACAAATTTTATGTTATGACATTTTACCCATTGTGTGATATTTCTAAAATTTGTTTCTGCAAAAGCACGAGTTATATTTGTTACACATAATAGTTCCTTATATGGAAATTCAAACTTCCCTTAACATTTCTTAAATTTGAATTTAACAGTGCTGTTAGGTATAAAATGTACTGCTGTTATATTTTATATTGTGGTCCTGTGCTGTAGTCCTGTAATATGAAAATCATATATAAAATATCCCATGAATGAGCCAAGATAATGCACCCAGCGCACAATTAAACCAGGTCCTGCACATTGCCTCCTGGGTCTGCCCACAGTGAGACTCCTGGACTCAAACATGGGCATCGCCCTGGGCTTGCTCCTAACCGTAACCCATTGGTGTGAAACTGCTCACCAGGTCAATGTAGATTTGAACACTATGAAAAATAGCTCAGTCTCTGGAAATGACATACAACCTGAGGCTGAATCAGGAGAATTCAAAAAAGATCAAGTCCACTTTCCGGGCCTCCTGCTGATGGTTGGTCGCCATCTTGGCAACAATTCCACATTGCTCAAGCACTAATTGAGAGGTTCATCCCTCAGACTATGGTTTCTCAAAAAGGTATTGTACTCCAGCCAAAACTCATCAGATACTGATTGATTGGATTATTGTAGTAGTATGACCGTACACTATTACTACTCTTCCTCAGAAAGTCTCCAGAGTTTCTTGCAAACCAAGCTACTCTATAAGGCTCACTTGCTGTCACAGAATACCATGGATACTGTATCCTATGAAGTTAATGTATAACCAAAAGAAAAGAAAAGTTGAATACATAAAATAAAATAAGCCACGGTGTAAAGAAAATGCATTGGTACTGGCTTTACGATATGTTTTTTGCACCACTTACAAGACTGTCAACATAAAATATCATCAGCATTTGTGCTCATTAATTAAGTGATAAACTGAAAACTGTGTGATATATGTTCCCTATGTGCCATGCAGCACAGTGGGAAGGAGGAATGGGCTGCTCCAAAACTTTATACTGGCTGCCAGAAAGTGCAGGATGATACTCCCTCTGACCGTTCCACTCTCATTGTGGACAAGCACCATGCCTTTTCTTGGAGTTTCTTCACAGAGGTATGGCTGAGATTGGGAGCTCGCCACACAGAGGACGACACACCTTTGCTGCGGTAACACTGTACTGCCAACACATTGGCTACTTAATTCTTTTTTTCTCCTCGCAGAGCATGTATCACACTGTGCAATGTCCACCAGCCAGGACAGTGTCACTGTGCAATCTGCCCCAGCTCAGGACAGTGTTGTGATCATGTGTCATTACTCCTCCAACCGATAGTGATAAAAACTCTGGACATAGACTTGTCCACCATCTCAACTTCACGGCTGACCAGCAAGGAGTACAATCCAAGCAAAATGAGACAAGCATATTAGTTTTTACTCCTCCCTGTCAAAAACCAACAAAACGAGAAGCAAAAGGCAGCCCCAGGACTCAAGCTCTCATCTCCCTGGTCAGGAGTCAAACACTCAACCATTAGGTTGCCCCACAACTATTTAATTATATGGGGAACTCAAAGGAAATAGAATATTAGAATATTCTGGGTAAGTGGATGCTGCCTTTTCCCAATAATCTACATTGGCTTGTCAGCAGAGCAACAATCATTTAGAAATATGTTCAGCGGAACTGGGAAAGCTGTCTTCATCAAGCAGATAAGTTGTTTTCAAAATGGTTGATTGCAACAGGATGGAGGCATTTAATGCATCCTTCCGTCTCTGTCTGATCACAACAAGGCTGAAGTCTACATGTGCATTAACCCTATAAGTACTGAATTATCTACAGCGGGACTTTATAGCCTGCGCATAACAAAAATGACCAGGCACTGCAATCTGAATAGTGATATATCTTTTCAAAATGGAAAAGTGCATGTTTACTTTAATGCCTGCATGGTAAAGAAAATCAGAATATAGCTTTGATATTATAGGCTTACTTTGCAAAAAAATAGTCAATTTCTAAAGAGAAAATGATCAATGGATGACAGCCTCTGAGTACTCTTTACATTTTACTTGTCACCAGTGAGTTAGTCTAAATATGAAATATAAGCTAAGCGGGTGCTCAGTCACAGGCACTCTGCTCAGTTCCCAATTTCATTCACACTGTACAGGGAGGTGCCATGTACAGAACAAGCATCTCCATTAAGAAGATGATGAAGGGAAGGTCAAAAGGGAGGCTCCTTTAGGCCATCCCAGCCTACAGTATCTGTTCAATTGCAGCATGTAATGTAAATGTGACACATTTCTAGGTTGCCACTGTGCAATAAATAGGCCCTGAAAATCCACAGGGGCTTCTGCCAGTCTCTCGCCATGACTCCACAGGAGACCCACAGGAAAATAGCAGAGGCCTGGCTGCACCAAGAGATTCTGACATGCTTTGAAAGGAGCAGAACCTTTGCCCACCCTTTACAAGGCAAATGTCATCAGGGATGTTTCTGGAGGCTGTCATTGTGACTAAGTTGAAGCTCATTGCCTTCCAGATATGCAAAAGTGGACCTCACTCATCGGGGTGCAGGCCAGGGAAGTGCCGTGGACCACTGAGGAAATGGAACATTAAAAAAAAATGTCTCAGTCTGCTGCTTTACCAAGGGGTCTAGGGCGATATGGCAGGAGTCAGTGCCAGGATCGTGGGCTTAGTCAGCCCCTCCCTCCCACAATGGAGGGCAAGTGCTGGAATTTCCAATCTCTTGTAGCAGATGTATACTGGCCGAGCTAGACGTGCTCCTATCTAGTTATCCAGCAAGTTAAACACTTATTCAAAAATAATTCTTCGTGAAGCCGTTTGCTGTTTTGAAGCTTTACTTGAACAAATTTTTGTGAAAAGATATTGCGCTTGGCCTAACATATGAAATCAGATTACATTGGATTGTGAAACCCTTATGGAATCCTCCATTATTGCCAGGTTCTTCCTGGAATTCTACTTCCTGGGTTACACAGGAAGAAAGGTACGAAGGTCAAATGGCCTCTCACAGGAAGAAAGGAACAAAGGTCAAATGATCTCACACAGGAAGAAAGGAACAAAGGTCAAATGACCTCTGCTTCATACAAACACACTGCTAACACAATAACCACCACCAGAGGGTGCTACTGCATGTAAAAATGTCCAGAATGTCACATAATGTCCAGAACAAGATGGCAGGTGAGTCCCAGAGATATACCTGTATTGGCACTTGCGCCTACTTACATCACGCAAATTAGATACTATTTCACGGAGCCTACAAACTCCAGTGGGTCAATTGCTAGAGGAAACCAACAAACACAATCCCAATGTAATTGCCAGGATCACATTCCGAGGATTAGTGGAGTCAAAAAATAGATAGTGTCGGGCGGCCAGTTTTATTTTGACCGACTGCCAGTACCTTCCCACTTTTATGCGGGGTGCCGGCCGCGATCGCTCAGTCCGGTACTCCTCTCGAGTGCTGAGCTGTTTTCATGGCACCCCGCTCCCCGGTGGTCTGGCAGGGCCCTGGTGCGTGCAGCGATAGGCCCCTCCCCTTTAATCAGGGGAGGAGGCCTGCAATGACGCGGCACTACGTGCCAACGTGCATGGTGCAGCGGCACGGAACGCCATGACATTGAGTAGTAGCGCCCCAAGAAGGAGGTGGCATGCTTCCAGGAGTGCACCACCTCCTTCTTGGGGCGCTATTACTGAATTTTCAGGGGAGGGGCGCTGACTTTTTCAGGGTGCTAATATTAGCGCCTCGGCGACGTTAGCGCCCCCCAATTTTTCCATAAGTAAGTTAGTCCATTCATGTCTGTCCTGTAGCATAGTGTCAGGTTTGCTCAGTTGGTAGCACTCTTCCCTCTGAGACCGAGGTCATTGTTCACATGATCTAAGCTGATACTCGGTGCAGCACTGAGGACATGTTGCATTGTTAAAAAGGCCTGTCTTTTGGATGAGACATCAAACTGAGCCTGCCTGTTCCGGTGATTCAGATTGGTCATAAAAGATTCCACTGCATTGTTCGAAACCGAGCAGGGAATTCTCCTGGGACCTGGACCAACATTCTTCCCTCCAGTATCACCACCAAAAGCATTAATCTCATTTCATGTTTGTGGGATCTTGTTTTTCTACAAATTGGCTGTGTCATTTACCAATTTAACAACAATAACTGCACTTCAAAAATAATTAACTGGTCAAGAAGCACTTTGGGATGTACTGAAGATGTGATGTGATAAGGTGTTTTATGAATTCAAGTACTTTTTCTCAGTCATGGAGCAGGACTGGGCAGGTTAGGTTCAAATAATGAGAGAGACAAAAGTATAAATTCAGGCAGTTTATTCACACTGGTCCAGAATTCCTCTATGAATGTTCCAGAATTCTGGAATTAAACAACATCACAATACACTCCTAATTTCATGCTGCTATACATAACTAAACTCATGTCAGCCTGTGCCCAGAATAGCTACAAAGTAAGGGGTAGCTACAATATGGAGCAAGTAATCTGATGTTTCTGATGGGCGTTTTCTTTTCTTTACTCTGTGGTTTCCACTGATCTGGCACAGATCTGCTACACACTGGCTTTCTGCAAGGACAATATCTTCTGGCAGGCGAGATAGGGAGAGAGAGAGGGCGAGAGAATGAGAGAGAGGAGAGAAGGAGTAGAAGGAAAAAAGAGATGGAGAGATAAAGGTGGAGAGTGAGAGAGAGAGGAAAAGGAGAAAGTGAGGAAAACTCAGAGAAAAGCATCCAGCAGATTTGATTACTTGCTTTACATTGTAGTTACCCCTTACACTGTAACCATTGTGTCAGCTGTAATGGGAGCAGTATTAGTTCAGTTCCACCACAGTGTCTGTGACAAGCCAATCCAGCAGACACAGATAATGAGGCAGCTCTTGGTGTTTGCAGAAGTAAACAACAAGACTGTCCAATGGCCAAAAAGGTCACAGGCCACTGACACAGTGCTGATAGGATGCCAATGGCTACCAACTCAGGCTTGAGCTCTTGGAAGAGAAAGCTGCCTAAGGCCTGGATCTATTAAATACAATACAATAAAATATAGTAAATCAGATGCTATATTGTAAAACTTGAGTGAGTACTTGCTGTTGCAAGTAACACAGGAACAATAGGTCCATATGTCTAGTTAGAGTGATCATTCAGGACACCACTATCGAAAACCTAAGGGTTAAAAATATATATTCTCATGAGATGGCTCAGATTTCTAATTAGGATTTAAAAGCTTTAAATCCCACAATGTATTCATTGAAAGGTCTTTAATTTACGATGAGTAGATCTAGAATACATCGGTGTGGGGGTGTGGGGGTGGGGGGTTGGAGGGAGGTTGTGATTGACACAAAGGTAGATGGAAAAGTAGCTGGCAACAGAAAAAGGTAAAAAAAGAATCTTCAAAATTAATTGAGAGTTAAGGATTGTGCAAAGCTCCAAAATATCTGCTGGCATCTTTTAATTTACTTTTGACTTTTAACAGCACCCAGTAACCCAAGACTCCTGTTTTAGGTGGGCAGGATCAAGGCCAGGTGATTCTGAGGGCAAAATAACTACAAATGGGACATATGATGTCACCATGTTATTGCCACCTTATTTCCATAGAATTGCCCAAAAATGGGGAAGAGCTTCCCTCAACAATCAAAAATATTGTTGAAAAATGGGACAGATGCAAAAGTGGGCAGCGTTCTGGCAGGGTCAGACTTCTGCTCCTGACTGCTTGTTTTATGGCGCGATGCAGGAGCAAAAAATCTAGGCTTCTGTGCTGTCAGGCTATTCAACTACGAGGGCATCACCGTGAAACCGAATCTTGTCCGTGAGGACATTTTCCAACATTGAACTGATAGCGATCAGGAGCAGGAAACTCAACTGATGCTGAGGCCAATTGCAGAAGTTCTACTGCTGACCTGGATGAGATTGGTTAACTGAGCGTAGAATGGGAATCAAACCTGGGACATTCCTGGTCTGTACGATTCAGTGCAGCACTGGGTGCCACATTCACTTACTGATCCATCATTGCCTTCAATAGTGATAGAGATTAAAATGAAACAAGGCTATGCACCCAGGACAATGCACCAGCGCACAGAATAATCTCTCCCAATGTAACTCGCACTGCGTGCATAGTGGGTAACCTCAACAGACTCCATACTCTAGAACATCAATGATATGAACAATAGATGTCTGGGAATATGTCCAAGAAGGTAATACAACTTCAGAGTTCTGATTGCATAAGCTACTTGAAATTTGTTCACACAGTTCATATTGTCATTGAGGCCCCTTGTAACACATTACAGAATCACCTATTTTCCTTTGTATAATTTATTGTAATGAAACATGTGTTATGTTCTTCAGACAAGCAAAATTAATAGCTGTTAGCTATTAAAATAATTGGTTATTTACTTTTGATGTTCTAGTTAATTATAGCCCTAAGCTTTGTTTTTCCAGGTAAACCAATAAATATTTTCTGACTAATATTTTGTGCCCCTCCCCAAGCTCTATTAAGTGAGAACAGTACTGTACTGTGAAAGGGGGAGAACTTCAACACAAAATATCTAATAGGTTTCACAAGAAAGAATCTTTTAAGACCTCTTTTATTTGGTGGGAGAAATTAAACGGGCAATTTTAACCCTACCTGCCCAGCAGAAACTGGGCAGACAAGACAGTTAAAATTCACTGGGTGACGTTCTGCTCCGATCCCATTGCCTGGAATTTTAACCTACTGTTCCGAGCAGGTGCCAGGGACAACTGCTTGAAAGCAGCGGGGTGCTTCTTTAAATATGCAGATCAGGTCAGATGATGTCATCAGGCCCCAATTACAATTTTAACAGGAGGCCTGAGCGGATAAGCTGTTGTGAATTTCCCACCAATTGAAGCTAACAGGAGGAGGCTCTGGGGCCAGAGGAGCCCCAAACAAGTAATTTTTAAAAAACTTAAAAAAAAACTTTACTTGTGGGCCAGGAGGAACAGGAAGGCTCCTTTGGACTCCATAAGGAAAGTTTAGGCCTTGCCTGCCCTGGGCTCCCTGCCTTCCCAAGCGCGAGACCCTCCCAAAACCCCCTCCTTGTGACTTACCCAAGTGCCGGTGACCGTTCTTTCGGTCCCGGTAGTGGCCTCCTGCCACCCGGTATTCTGCTCCCACCCGCTGGCCAATAACCTCTTCCCTCCCATTTCAGAAACAAAATGCAGGTACGTTCTAAAGATTCCCAGCCTACAAGACACCCAAAATAATATCCACCACAGCTGGTGCGCCCTGTCTGTGCTTTAGCCTGTAATTCTGCAACATGTTTGGTGTTTCCTTGAATCTTGATTCTGTCCATTTTTATCTCATCTGGTGTTCCTCACTGCAGCTCAAATTCACATCTTTCTGAATCTTCCTCTTACTTAGCCTCTTACACTTTTTGCTCCAACTTCATATCCAAAGGATGTGCATGTTCATTCCGATATAATTGCTGCTTGACTTAGCTTACTTAAATCAGTTGACTTTGATCTCCTGTGGTATAAATGTCTCTCCTTTAACTCACTCTTGTGGCTTAATCTTAAATGTAAACAGCAGAAATCTTACCATAAGTCTTTTGCTGTCTCTATTGCTCTCCTAAATTAAATAATGTCTAGAATTTTTCAGTTCTCCCTCTGCTGCGATCATTGTACCTGGCAATTTCAATACTCATCATCAGCAAAGGCTTTGCTTCTCCTCTACTGATTGGTCGGCACAGCCACGCAGGAAGCAAAATAACATTCTTGGAGCAAATGGGATTTTGACTCCCAATAGTCACCTGCTGCCCCCGGATGGCAATGCATGCATCTTTTTACATTCTGTGGTAGTCCCACCAAGGGTAGAGAAAATAACACCTTGATCAGTCTGACGTACCTGGAGTCAACTGTATCTCTGCTTGGAACTTCTATAAATACAATATTACAGCTGCTAAATGCAACTTTACTGACAATAAACTGTCTTCTTGCCCCTCCAGGAGCTGTCCTTTCTGGTTTCTTGCTATACCTCTCTCTTAGCCTCTGTGAAACCAGCCCTATTCTGTCCCGATAGTACAGTTAGCAGCTTTCCTAAAATAAAGCTGATCTTGGTACACAACCTTCCTCCTTTGCTGTTTCTGTCCTTGCCAACATTTATCTCTCAAATTACACCAATAAAAAACCAAATTAACTGGTTACGTATCTCATTGCTGTTAACAAATTGGCTGCCACATTTGTCTACAAAACATCAGTGACTACACTTCAAAAGTAATTCACTGGCTGTGAAACACTTCAGGATATCCCGAGGATGTAAAAGGTGCTATATAAATGTAAGTTATGTATTTCTTCAATTCAAACCATTATGATTGACATCAAGTTTTATCCTATGCTCTATATTCCAATAAAACCTCTGGCCCTGATGGTTTCCACCCCATTGTCTTCAAGGAAAGTGCCTCCAAACCTGCCTCTATTCTAGACAATCTCTTCAAACTACCAGCCCAACTTCCCTTCTCTTTGGCAATTTGATCACTTTCAACCTATTCCTAAGAAAGGTGAACCACCTTACCATTTAAATTACTACCTATTTGCTCTTACAATGATACATTCTAAAATTAAGGATTTTGATGGTAACTTTCAAATTATTTAATCACTTTGAAATTTCTCACCTAATCTGTCACCATTCATGCATTTTTTGGAATGTCTGTGCTACTGGTGATGTAGACTATATGATAGAACTCTGTTGTTGAAGACTTTAATGAATAATCTGTTATTGCCTTGGACATCTCAAAAGTTTTTGACAGGGTTTATTACCATGCACTTCTAAACAAGTTACCATCATACAACCTATCACTAAAGTTATGTTTATGGTTATTTAATTTCTTCTAAATCACTCTGCCTGTGCTGTAATTGATGTTCAGTGGAATGAATGCTTTTCTTCTGTTCTATATTCTCCCTTTGTTGAAATCCAGACACCTCACATCATCCCCGACACTAACTCATTCTTTTCCAGACCTTCAAAACTGTAAAACCTCTCACCTATCTTAGTTTTTATTTTCTCTACCAATTTTCAGGTTTTTACATCCACGCTTGGCAGCACCTACTCAATTGTTGCTGATTCACCTAATCTTCTCCTTTATTCTTTTTTAACCTTGATAGTATCCTACACTATGACCTTTGGTCTTTCCCCTTGATTTCCCAATTTAAAGAAACTGGTCTGAAAGTACTGCCCCTATAAAAGCACACACTCGTTACAAGCTGGATGTGTGCTGCCCGCCATATTGGTAAAGGCCAAAAATCAGCATGCAATGCCCATGCCGGAAACAGGCAGTATATCCTTTACTTGCATATGCAAAGGTCCTGTTTGAGGCCCACACTATATGATTGGTTTGCCCTGAGGCAGCCAGTGCAGCTGTACTCAAGAACACCAGGCCTACCTGTAGCCTAACAGGTGGTCCTTAAGAGGGAGCGCCGCAGGCCATCAACAATAAGATAAGTTTTTAAAATTATACTTACCTGAATGTGGAGCCTACATTCAAAGAACACAGGCTGCTGCCGGCCGATCACCTCCCCCACCCCTGATCGCCATCTCTCCCCTCGCCTGATTGCTGCTCCCTCCCCACGATCCAGAATTATGAGGTCCAACGTGTCCCTATTATTGCGTTCGGACCTCATTGTCATAGAGTGGACATGCCCCTACAGCCCGTCGGTGAAGAGTGGAGAGTATTGGTACGAAATTGGGTTGCTGCTAGTGCCGCAGCAGCCCTCCCATCAGTAGGCCCAGGTGTCCACTCGGGGATGGGGCTGTGAGACAACAGGGGGCCTGGAGTTGAGGTGGGAGGGGGGCTGGGCATTTCAGGGCTGGGGGGTGTGTGGGGGAAGAGCCAGGAATGGCGGCAAGCGGGAGGATCCTTTATTGTGGGTTCGAGAGAAGCACTCTGGTTACATACCTTCTTTGTTGCAGGCATTCTCTAGGCAATGGTGCTGGCTGCCTCAGAGCAAATCAATGTTGGAGTGGGGACCTCAAGCAGGCAATAGGCCCCTTATTTGCATCTGCAAAGAGCCTAATGCCTAATTCAGGCAGGGATAAAGGGCGCCTCTTGTTTGTCCTTGCCCAATATGGCTGGCGTATTTCTGGACCACCATATTGGGGCCTTAGTGGGCCATGTAGCACCTTAAAAGCGGGTGCTACGCGGCCAATTTCTATGTCCATGTCTTTGGATGATGTCGCCGAGTGGCAGCATGTAGATGAGAAATAGGAGCGGTCCAAGGATAGATCTTTGGAGACTTCAGAAGTAATGGTGCAAAAGTGGGAAGCAAAGCCATTGCTGGAGTAGCTCTGGCTATGAATGGATAGGCTAGAATGGGATGAAACAATAGCAGTTTCAGTGATCTGGGCAATGGAGGAGAGGCGTTAGAGATGAATGGTGTGGTCGACATTGTCAAAGGCTGCAGAGAGGTTGAGCAGTAAGAGGAGGAATAGTGCATTATGGTCACAGTCACATAGGATCTTATTTGTGCCTTTGATTAGGGCTGTGGCAGGGCAAAAATCTGATTGGAGAAATTCAAACCTGGAAAGATGGACAGAGATTTGGGAAGTGACACCATGTTCAAGGACTTGAGAGGAAATAGAGGTTGGAGGTTGAACCCGCAACCATCTAACTCAGAATCAAATTGTTACTGCTTAGCCAAGGCTGGCACCTAATAGCTATTCTTTTACTTTTTATTTGCTTATAATAGCCCTTACTATTTCATTTTTATTATTTGCAAGGTGTTTTTTTCACTTTCACCTTTAGACTTTCTAATCTCCCCTTTCACCTCCCCACTGTACTTTCTACATTCCTCATGATTGTCTTGAGTATTGTAAGCCCAAATTTTATCATATGCTTCTCATTTAAGTTTCACTTTAGTTTTAACCTCCTTATTTATTTAAGGAATTCTATACTTCGATGAGCCCCCCTTTTTGCCTTATAGAAATATATTTATTTAAGAATATTAAGTTCTCAGTCCCTTTCAAATCTAAGCCACATCTCTGTCATAGCTACTACTGTATATCATATTCCTCCATAGTTATTAATACTTTAACTTTACAATTTGTTTTGAACGCTTTCTGCATTCACATACATACCATAGTCATCTCAGGATAGACATTAAACAGGTAGGAGAGCATGTATTCTTGCTGGATGTTTTTTCACTACCCTGAATTCTTTTTGAGTTCACACAGTTCCACTCTGTCATAGAGATTCTTGAGGAGCCTTACAATGTGGTTGGAGAAACCCATCTGTTCCATTGTCTCCCATAGCATTCCACATTTGACTCAGTTGAAAACCTTTGCATAATCTATGAAGCAGGGATATCAGGTGTCATTGTGAGAGATTCTGCTTCCAATGTGGAGCCTTGCCTGGTGAAAGTGCTGGCCAGAGTTAGGGCTCTAATACTAGAGGATTGATTATGTGACCCACAATCGTATCTAACGAGGCTCCAGTAGCTTTGCCTTGTAAAATTATAACAATATGCAAAACAATTTCCCTTTATTTTTCAAAATCAGTTTGATTACCTGATCATGAGGTCCCACCTCAGCTCAACAGCTGGCTTGCCTGTTGCATGAGATTCTATTATTGATGGTGTGTGAAATAATTCATCTGCGACTGCGTAGTTTGTGTATGCCCCATCTCCTTTCTTGAGCACTGGTGCAGACACTGGCGTTTTCCAATCATCTGGCTATTCTCTGTTTCCCTTACAGATCTTGGTGAACTCTCAGCTCACCTGGTATTCCATTGATGCCTATGTGTGCTTTATGGTTCTAACGTTGTACGTTGATGCTTCTAGTAAAGTTGCAAAGAAAAAACTCGTAACTGCTTTTCAAAACCCTTAGAATACAATTTTTTTTCTCCAATTAATCTCTTTGCAGTGCTTCTCAAGCAAAACTGGCCAAAAACCAAAAAGCGGACAGAATTTTTCCTCATTGGGAGAATTTAATGAATAAGCTGAAATGCAGGTTGTGGATGTGAAGTTGTTATTTTGCTTTGAGTAAATATCAATCCCAGATCTTTAGAAATTAAACATCAGGGAAACTTGGAATCTTTTCTCAAGTAAGTGGCAGAACTTCAACCTGTTTATCGCAGAACGCAAAACTGATTTGGCAAATAGGATTTCATAATTAAAAACTCTTGCCTAAGTGAACTTTATATTCTCCAAAATCTATTCCTTGACTCTTGACCATAGGAAATGAATATTGACAAGAAATAATTACTCTTTGGCTGTACTTGATGATTCAGGCAAATGGATACAGGAGAGTTGAAGGGATCAGATAACAGCAAGAAACCAGAAACTACACTAGAGTAGTCGTAGAGGGAAAATCAAGTAGATTCAAATTACAATATTAACTCTTGTCCAGTGAGCTGTCAAATGGAAAGAATGAATGCAAAAAAGATTAAGAACAGAATTTTTAAAATAATCTTCAATGGTTCTGAATTGCAGATGTATATACACAGACTGCAAGAACCTCTGCACTGTTTCCAGAAATACTAACCTTGACCACCCAGATCCCAGTAGGTGTTGCTCTTGGACATTAGGTGCAGTGGTATCATGCTGGTTGTCCACCTGCTTCTGTCAGGTTTCCTGCCCTCGAAGCTTATAAATTACTGCTTCGTGCTGCCAAGTGCAATACGTCAGCATGCAGGAGGACACAGGAAAGGAGTGCTTCTGAATTCATTTAAAACAGTAAATACATAATGTTGTACCAAATCACTTGGGTTGCAGGTACTAGTTTGAGAATGGAACCTGCTGAGAATGACAGCAGCTGGCAGACTTGAGTAATACTGCCTGGTTTGCATCCCTCTCTGACCACGAAACTGCTCACTTGCATCTGAATACTGGTTAAATTTTGTTGTCAAAAACAGGCAATAGAACAGGCTCATGATAAAAGCATTAAAATTAAGTTTAAAAAGTGACCATATAATGCAATGGTGAGATTGTGTGAGATTACATCCTGGAGGTTGTCTCATCTCTTGTCTAGGTGGACTTCAGATGACTTCACACTTGCATTACACAGCACAGTTTCAGCGAAAGTATTCGCATTGACAATAACTTAAACTTAGATGGCACATTTCATGCAGCAAATCGCCTCAAGGAGCTTCACAGTCGAGGGGCCAGACTTGAGCAGGAGTAGGGGGAGGGAATTAGGGGAGGCGACCAAAATTGCAGTCCAAGAGATAGGTTTAAAGAAGGATTTGGGAGGTGGAAAATATAGTAAAACCAAGGAAGTTCCAAACTGTGGGAGAAGAATGGCTGAAGATTCTGCTACCAATGATAGAGTGAAGGGAAAGGGAATGCACTGTACACCAATACTGGAAGAACAAAGGTGCTGTAGGGCTGGGAATGACATTTTGGAGTTGATGCACTGTGAAACAGGGAACCAATGGAGATCAACAAGGATTGGGTGATAGGTGAGTGGAACCTAGTGCAGGGTAGGATGTGGACAGCAGAGCCCTGAACAAGTTGGAGATTGTATAGTGTGGAATTCAGGAGATTAACGAAAAGAACATGGGAAAGGTTGAGTCTGGAGGTGACAAAAACATAGATGACAAATTCAATGGCAGTGGGAGTGAGATGGGCAATATTTTGGAGGAGGAGGTAGGCAGTCTTGTTATTGGACTGGTACAAACCATAGGTTTGCATAAAACTTCTTAAAATGAATGCATAATTTTAAATGTGAAAATGTAAAATTTTCCAGGGAGTATGGCCCTGGAGCCTCCTAGAAATGCACCACCAATTTTGTGTATTACGCATTTGGATTTTCTCTTCAGGTTTTCAGGTGCTTTCCCCCCTCCAATACAAGCGGTATATGTTTAAGTTACAAAGTTTAAGTTACAAAGCCCGTGTATTTACGTGTTTTCATATGTCAGGCCTGTTCTTCAGTTATCAGCTTTTGGGGTGGGGAGTAAGTCAACTTTTTCCAACTGTCAGGTGGCTTTTGGCCATTTTCGAGGTTGCCATGTACAGAGAAGCTATTGCAGGAGATGTGCTGGTAACGCACAGGTATGAACGGGAATATGAGAAGATAATGCGATAGAGGAGGGGCAGAGGAGAAGGATGCTTTGGTCAAAAATAATAAAGGCCACAGAGAGGTGGAGAAGGGATAATCCACTGAAGATGCACAAAATGTTGTTGGCAACTTTGACTGGCGAAATCTCAGTGTTGTGAGTGGGTCAAAAGCTAGACTGAAGACAGAGAGGTGAGAGGTGAGAGAGGTGGGTACAGAGTTGGGTGGGAATGATGCATTCCAGTCCTTTGAGAGGAAGGGGAGGTTAGGGATGGGAAATAGTTGGAGAGGACATAGGGGACGAGCGTAAGCTTTTTAAGGAGAAGGATGAAACAGGGGGAACAATACCCGAGGATAGGGAGCATTTGATTATGCTTAGCATTGGATCAAAAGAGGTAATTGAATGCTCAAAAGCTGAGTCAGGAGTGGGTCATGGAAGTAGAGATTTAAAAAAATAGGGCTGACTTGTGATTTGTACCCAATGAAGACTCATTCCCTGCTGCAAAACACAGCATCAAAGGGCAGGGGCCTGTGATGCCAGCTCTCTGCTCCTTTTATGTTGGCTTGAGATTTTAGGAGCTTCTCCCAGGAGGAGGGAGGGGGGGGGGGTGTGGGGGGTGGGGGCAGTGTCCCTGCACCTGCAATAAGGCGTAGGCCAAAAGCTGGGTGTCCCCGGTGGCCTCCTGGGTCTCTGCCGGGGGCGCCGCCAGGGTTGTTGAAGGGGTAGTTGGTGGGGGCACCGTTGGTCGATGTTCTTCCGGGGGTGATGAAATGATAGTGGGTGGGTAAGAGTTGCTGTGATCGTTGTTGCTGTTGTTGTCGTGGTTGTTGTCATTACCGGCTGGGGCGACGTCTTTTATGGACACGGTGTCCTCCCTTCCGTCGGCGTGCCGGACATATGCGTATTGGGGGTTGGCGTGGAGTAGGTGCACTGACTCCATGAGAGGGTCCGTCTTGTGGCCCCTCACATGCCTTCGTACAAATACCGGACCTGGGGTGGAGAGCCATGACGGCATGGATACGCCTGAGGTGGATTTCCGGGGAAAGACAAACATTCATTCATGAGGCGTGGCATTAGTGGCAGTACACAATAGCGACCGTATCGAATGGAGCACATCTGGGAGGACTTCCTGCCAGCGGGAGATAGGGAGGCCCTTGGTCCTTAGAGCTAGAGTGACTGCTTTCCATACTGTCCCGTTCTCTCGCTCCACCTGGCCGTTACCCTGGGGGTTGTAGCTGGTGGTACGGCTCGTGGCGATCCCCCTGGACAGCATGTACTGGCGTAGCTCTTCACTCATGAAGGACGCCCCCCTATCCATAGGGATGTAGCTCGGCATACCGAACAGGCAGAACAGGCTGTTGAGGCATTTAATGACCGTGGCGCTGGTCATGTCTGGGCAGGGGAAGGCGAATGGGAAACGGGAGTATTCGTCCACAATGTTCAGGAAGTAAACATTGCGGTCGACTGACGGGAGGGGGCCCTTGAAATCTAAGCTGAGCCGCTCAAAGGGCCGTGTAGCTTTGATTAAGTGGGCTCTATCTGGGCGGTAGAACCGAGGCTTGCACTCAGCGCAAGTGCGGCAGTTCCTGGTCAGAGACCGAACTTCCTCAATCGAGTAGGGTAAGTTGCGGGACTTTATGAAGTGGAACAGCCGTGTGACCCCTGGGTGGCAGAGGTCGTTGTGGAGGGTCTGTAGCCGATCCACGGTGGCGCTGGCACACATCCCTTGTGAGAGGGCATCGGGGGATTCATTAAGGGCCCCTGGCCGGTAAATGATGTCATACTCGAAGGTGGAGAGCTCGATCCGCCACCTAAGAATCTTATCATTTTTAATCTTCCCCCTCTGTTTATTATTGAACATAAACGCTACCGACTGCTGGTTGGTAAGTAGGGTGAAGCGTTTGCCGGCTAGGTAGTGCCGCCAGTGGCGCACTGCCTCCACGATGGCGTGGGCCTCCTTTTCCACGGAGGAGTGTCTGATCTCGGGCCCTTGGAGGGTCCTCGAGAAGAAAGCTACGGGCCGCCCCGCCTGGTTGAGGGTGGCCGCCAAGGCAAAGTCAGACGCATCACTTTCCACTTGAAAGGGAGTGTTCTCGTCCACTGCCTGTAGCGTGGCCCGCTCAATATCCCGCTTAATGCTTTTGAAGGCGGCGTGGGCCTCAGCAGAGAGCGGAAAAGAGGATGCTTTCAAGAGGGGGCGGGCTTTGTCGGAGTAGTTGGGGACCCATTGGGCATAATAAGAAAATAACCCCAGGCAACTTTTCAGGGCTTTGGGAGTGTTGGGCAGGGGCAGCTCCCGTAGGGGGCGCAATCGGTCGGGGTCTGGTCTGATTTCCCCATTCTCCACCACGCTGCCTAGTATGCAGAGGCGCGTAGTGTTGAAAACGCACTTGTCCTCGTTGTAAGTGAGGTTGAGTTTTTGTGCGGTTTTCAGGAACCTCTCGAGGTTCGAGTCGTGATCCTGCTGGTTGTGACCGCAGATGGTGACGTTGTCGAGGTAGGGGAAGGTTGCCTGCAAGTGGTGGTCATCGACCATACGGTCCATCTCCCTCTGGAAGACCGAGACCCCATTTGTCACCCCAAAAGGGACTCTGAGGAATTGGTAGAGGCGTCCGTTCACCTCGAAGGCGGTGTACGGGCGGTCCTCTGGTCTGATAGGGAGCTGGTGGTACGCTGACTTGAGGTCGATGGTGGAGAACACCCGGTATTGGGCAATTTGGTTCACCATTTCTGATATGCGGGGTAGCGGGTAGGCGTTTAGTTGGGTGTACATGTTGATCGTTTGGCTATAGTCGATCACCATCCGTTTCTTCTCGCTACCCCTCACCACCACCATTTGGGCACGCCACGGGCTGTTGCTGCATTCAATAACGCGCTCCCTCAGCAGCCTGTCCACCTCAGTCGCGATAAACCGCCTGTCCTCCCAGCTGTACCTCCTGCTTTTGGTCGCTATTGGCCGGCAGTTAGGGGTAAGGTTCGCGAATAGCGAAGGTGGCTTTACCTTCAGGGTAGCCAGACCGCACACTGTGAGGGGCGGCTGGGACCCACCGTAATTGAGCGTGATGCTTTGGTGGTGGCACTGGAAATCCAGGCCCAAGATCACGCTCGCACATAGACTCTTCATGATTAGTAATTTAAAATTATCGTATACAGTTCCGTTAACGGACAATTGTACCGCACAGTAACCCATAATCACAGAATCTACAGTGCAGATAGAGGCCATTTCGGCCCATCGAGCCTGCACCGACACATATCCCACCCTATCCCCGTAACCCCATGTATTTAATCCCCTAACACTAAGGGTCAATTTATCATAGCCAAATCAACCTAACCTGCACATCTTTGGACTGTGGGAGGAAACCAGAGCACCCGGAGGAAACCCACGCAGACACAGGGAGAATGTGCAAACTCCACACAGACAGTCGCCCGAGACCAGATTTGAACCCGGGTCCCTGGCGCTGTGAGGCAACAGTGCTAACCACTATGCCACCGTGCCTCCTTATGGTCGATGTCTGGGTTTTATCAGCCATAGAGATGGTGCCCCGAGCAGGGACCACCGTTAGAGAGAGTTGTGCTAGTCTAGGGTGGATAAAACTCTCCGTGCTTCCACTGTCAATTAAACATTTAACCCCGCACCCGTTTACCTCGATGTCCACCATTGATTTGGATAGCGGGTGCGGTCTGGTCTGGTCCACTGTGACCGATGCCACTGTAGGGCCCTGATCGAGACAAGATGGCGTCCACACTGTCTGCTCACAAGATGATGGACCCCATGAGGTCGGGCAAGATGGCGTCCAAGATGGCCGCTCCCACGGCGCACACGCGGCGGTGGCGGGTTTTCCAGCGGGGTTCCCTCTGCACACCTTCCCGAAGTGCCCCTTCTTACCGCACTTAAAGCAGGTGGTGCCTTTCGCCGGGCACAGGTTTCTGGTGTGCTTCGGCTGCCCGCAGAAGTAGCAGTTGGGGCCCCGACGCGTCGCGGCTGTCATAGGGCTTCTGGGGGGAGAGCGGGGCCCCAACGGTGTCGGGCTGCCGGGCGGGGAAGATGCCTTCCAAGATGGCGGCGCCCTTGGTGCACACGTGGCGGCGTGGGCGGCGCGGGCTGAAGAGTAGGCGTCCGAGTTTCTCTGGGCCACATCTAGGGATCGCGCTGTGTCCACAGCCTGTTTCAGGTCCAATCCCGTTTTTTCCAGTAGTCTCTGCCGGATGTAAGTGGAGCTGAGGTCTGTGATAAAGGCATCACGAACAAGCTCGTCAGTGTACACTGCGGCTTTTACATCTTGGCACTTGCAGTCTTTGCCAAGCGTTTTCAGGGTGACTAGGAACTCATCCAGCGATTCCCCAGGTCGCTGTGTGCGAGTAGCGAGCAGATGCCTAGCGTACACCTTGTTCGTAGGCTGCTGGTAATGCGCCTTTAGGATGTCGCAGGCGGCCGGGTACGTGTCGGCATCTTGGATGAGGGGGTAAACTCGGTGCCTTACCCAATTCCGCAGGATTCCGAGTTTCATACTTTCAGCGTCCGTAGCGTCTGTGATGGCTGCGGAATTGTCCAGGAAGAATTCCATACACTTAAACCAGTGTCCGAATCGTGCTGATGCGTCCGAAGCATGCGGGTCCAAATCCAAATGTTCGGGTTTCAAGAGTTGATCCATTGCGTTGAAAATTGAGTTAATAAAATTGATGTGCCTCAATGAATCCGAGACTCAACGTTAACGGAGCAAAGCAAGGCTTTTATTAACTCAGAAAGTAATACACAGTGGAGAAGTGTCTCTCATCCAGAGATCTGCTGTACTGCCTGTGAGACACGCTGGGGCCTGCTGAAGTAGGGGCCAGGTATGGGCGGAGCCCTACACACAATACAATACAGGTAAGGAAATGAAACTGAAACTAAACTCCCCTGCTTGTCACAGTCACAGGCACAATCAAACACAGAGAATACAGAGTGCCTGATGAATGGCATATTTCATCACACTGGGAGCAGAGTTTAGAGGAGGGGATGGGAGCTGGGAGCAGAGTTTAGAGGAGGGGATGGGAGATGGGAGCAGAGTTTAGAGGAGGGGATGGGAGATGGGAGCAGAGTTTACAGGAGGGGATGGGAGCTGGGAGCAGAGTTTAGAGGAGGGGATGGGAGCTGGGAGCAGAGTTTAGAGGAGGGGATGGGAGATGGGAGCAGAGTTTAGAGGAGGGGATGGGAGATGGGAGCAGAGTTTAGCGGAGGGGATGGGAGATGGGAGCAGAGGTTAGAGGAGGGGATGGGAGATGGGAGCAGAGTTTAGCGGAGGGGATGGGAGATGGGAGCAGAGTTTAGAGGAGGGGATGGGAGATGGGAGCAGAGGTTAGAGGAGGGGATGGGAGCTGGGAGCAGAGTTTAGAGGAGGGGATGGGAGATGGGAGCAGAGTTTAGAGGAGGGGATGGGAGATGGTGGCAGAGGTTAGAGGAGGGGATGGGAGATAGGAGCAGAGTTTAGAGGAGGGGATGGGAGCTGGGAGCAGAGTTTAGAGGAGGGGATGGGAGATGGGAGCAGAGTTTAGAGGAGGGGATGGGAGATGGGAGCAGAGTTTAGAGGAGGGGATGGGAGCTGGGAGCAGAGTTTAGAGGAGGGGATGGGAGCTGGGAGCAGAGTTTAGAGGAGGGGATGGGAGCTGGGAGCAGAGTTTAGAGGGGGGGATGGGAGATGGGAGCAGAGTTTAGAGGAGGGGATGGGAGATGGGAGCAGAGTTTAGAGGGGGGGATGGGAGCAGAGTTTAGAGGAGGGGATGGAAGATGGGAGCAGAGTTTAGAGGAGGGGATGGGAGCTGGGAGCAGAGTTTAGAGGAGGGGATGGGAGCTGGGAGCAGAGTTTAGAGGAGGGGATGGGAGATGGGAGCAGAGTTTAGAGGAGGGGATGGGAGATGGGAGCAGAGTTTAGAGGAGGGGATGGGAGCTGGGAGCAGAGTTTAGAGGAGGGGATGGGAGATGGGAGCAGAGTTTGGCGGAGGGGATGGGAGATGGGAGCAGAGTTTAGAGGGGGGGATGGGAGATGGGAGCAGAGTTTAGAGGAGGGGATGGGAGCTGGGAGCAGAGTTTAGAGGAGGGGATGGGAGCTGGGAGCAGAGTTTAGAGGGGGGATGGGAGATGGGAGCAGAGTTTGGAGGAGGGGATGGGAGCTGGGAGCAGAGTTTAGAGGAGGGGATGGGAGATGGGAGCAGAGTTTGGCGGAGGGGATGGGAGATGGGAGCAGAGTTTAGAGGGGGGGATGGGAGATGGGAGCAGAGTTTAGAGGAGGGGATGGGAGCTGGGAGCAGAGTTTACAGGAGGGGATGGGAGCTGGGAGCAGAGTTTAGAGGGGGGGATGGGAGCTGGGAGCAGAGTTTGGAGGAGGGGATGGGAGCTGGGAGCAGAGGTTGGAGGAGGGGATGGGAGCTGGGAGCAGAGTTTGGAGGAGGGGATGGGAGCTGGGAGCAGAGTTTAGAGGGGGGGATGGGAGCTGGGAGCAGAGTTTGGAGGAGGGGATGGGAGCTGGGAGCAGAGTTTGGAGGAGGGGATGGGAGATGGGAGCAGAGGTTAGAGGAGGGGATGGGAGATGGGAGCAGAGTTTAGAGGGGGGGATGGGAGCTGGGAGCAGAGTTTGGAGGAGGGGATGGGAGCTGGGAGCAGAGTTTAGAGGAGGGGATGGGAGCTGGGAGCAGAGTTTAGAGGAGGGGATGGGAGCTGGGAGCAGAGTTTGGAGGAGGGGATGGGAGATGGGAGCAGAGGTTAGAGGAGGGGATGGGAGATGGGAGCAGAGTTTAGAGGAGGGGATGGGAGCTGGGAGCAGAGTTTAGAGGGGGGGATGGGGGATGGGAGCAGAGTTTAGAGGAGGGGATGGGAGCTGGGAGCAGAGTTTGGAGGAGGGGATGGGAGATGGGAGCAGAGTTTAGAGGGGCGGATGGGAGATGGGAGCAGAGTTTAGAGGGGGGGATGGGAGATGGGAGCAGAGTTTAGAGGGGGGGATGGGAGATGGGAGCAGAGTTTAGAGGAGGGGATGGGAGCTGGGAGCAGAGTTTAGAGGAGGGGATGGGAGCTGGGAGCAGAGTTTAGAGGGGGGGATGGGGGATGGGAGCAGAGTTTAGAGGAGGGGATGGGAGCTGGGAGCAGAGTTTGGAGGAGGGGATGGGAGATGGGAGCAGAGGTTAGAGGAGGGGATGGGAGCTGGGAGCAGAGGTTAGAGGGGGGGATGGGGGATGGGAGCAGAGTTTAGAGGAGGGGATGGGAGCTGGGAGCAGAGTTTGGAGGAGGGGATGGGAGATGGGAGCAGAGTTTAGAGGAGGGGATGGGAGATGGGAGCAGAGTTTGGAGGAGGGGATGGGAGATGGGAGCAGAGTTTAGAGGAGGGGATGGGAGCTGGGAGCAGAGGTTAGAGGAGGGGATGGGGGATGGGAGCAGAGTTTAGAGGAGGGGATGGGAGCTGGGAGCAGAGTTTGGAGGAGGGGATGGGAGATGGGAGCAGAGTTTGGAGGAGGGGATGGGAGATGGGAGCAGAGGTTAGAGGAGGGGATGGGAGCTGGGAGCAGAGTTTAGAGGAGGGGATGGGAGCTGGGAGCAGAGTTTGGAGGAGGGGATGGGAGGTGGGAGCAGAGGTTAGAGGAGGGGATGGGAGCTGGGAGCAGAGTTTAGAGGAGGGGATGGGAGATGGGAGCAGAGTTTAGAGGAGGGGATGGGAGCTGGGAGCAGAGGTTAGAGGAGGGGATGGGAGCTGGGAGCAGAGTTTAGAGGAGGGGATGGGAGATGGGAGCTGAGGTTAGAGGAGGGGATGGGAGATGGGAGCAGAGTTTAGAGGAGGGGATGAGAGATGGGAGCAGAGGTTAGAGGAGGGGATGGGAGCTGGGAGCAGAGTTTAGAGGAGGGGATGGGAGCTGGGAGCAGAGTTTAGAGGAGGGGATGGGAGCTGGGAGCAGAGTTTAGAGGGGGGGATGGGAGCTGGGAGCAGAGTTTAGAGGAGGGGATGGGAGCTGGGAGCAGAGTTTAGAGGAGGGGATGGGAGCTGGGAGCAGAGGTTAGAGGAGGGGATGGGAGCTGGGAGCAGAGTTTAGAGGAGGGGATGGGAGCTGGGAGCAGAGTTTAGACGGGGGGATGGGAGATGGGAGCAGAGTTTAGAGGGGGGGATGGGAGCTGGGAGCAGAGTTTAGAGGAGGGGATGGGAGATGGGAGCAGAGTTTAGAGGGGGGGATGGGAGCTGGGAGCAGAGTTTGGCGGAGGGGATGGGAGATGGGAGCAGAGTTTAGAGGAGGGGATGGGAGCTGGGAACAGAGTTTAGAGGAGGGGATGGGAGCTGGGAGCAGAGTTTGGCGGAGGGGATGGGAGCTGGGAGCAGAGTTTAGAGGAGGGGATGGGAGATGGGAGCAGAGTTTAGAGGGGGGGATGGGAGCTGGGAGCAGAGTTTAGAGGAGGGGATGGGAGATGGGAGTAGAGTTTAGAGGGGGGGATGGGAGATGGGAGCAGAGTTTAGAGGGGGGGATGGGAGCTGGGAGCAGAGTTTAGAGGGGGGGATGGGAGATGGGAGCAGAGTTTGGCGGAGGGGATGGGAGATGGGAGCATTGCTTTAGGGAAACTGGGTCTAGTTTGTCTGTTGAAAATGCAAATATCTTAGACTTTTAATCTTAAAAAAGGAAAAAGAATTAATTGTGAAATATAACAAGTAACCAGACTGTAACTCTTAATGTTCCATTGTTCAGGGGAGCATTCCTCCAGATCTTAGAAATACAGCCCCCATTTGTGAGGAGGAGAAGTTTTAGAAGGATAATTACAATTTTAAAGTTGCTGCCTACAGCTCTGACTGGTATTTTCACATGCTCAATTACACCAGGTTTTCCCTATTTGCGCTTAAGCATTTTTTTTAAAACAGAAAGGTAAAAAAAATCTGCCAGTAATAGATTATTGGCTGCTGCTGAAACACAGAAGTATTAAAATATGAAGGAAAAATAATGAATTCCCAAATATGGCAGAGAGCAGTTTTCTAGCAAACGTTACTTCATTTTAGATGAAAAAAATGCAATGTCCATCTTCAAATAAAGTGGGAAAAATAAAATGTTCTTGGTGCACGCCCCCAATGAAAATGAATGTTACATCTTCAACACTTGTATCCACTTTCAAGCTTTCATCTACTTAACGTGAAGGAATTTTGAGTATCTCCAGAGCATAACGTACTAGCCCATGTTCCACTGCACTTTAAGTTTAATTACCTGCTTCACATCATAGGCTTTTTTCAGGACCATTTTTGGTAGGTTTGCTTCTTTGAAGCTTCTGCCAGCTTTCTAGTTTGCCATGTATGAACCTTGCTGTTTGACCTTGAAATTTGACTTTGTTACTATGAGGAACTTGTCAAAAGTTGAGGCATAAGTGCATAAACCACGTATTCTTGAAATGACCTCCCTTGTGAAAACTTGAATATATGTGCCGGCATGAATACTATTTCACCCTCAGTTTTCTCCATTCTTTTCCCGACGCTTGCTGGGACATGATTTTACAGGAGGATACAGCCCTCTAGTATCTCATCTAAGTGGCCAAATCTTGTGTGCGACAGGGCAGTGAGTCTCAGCAGATTGTTTGACTGTGGATGGTATCCAAGTTAATCACCTTTTCATCTGCTATTCACACTTGTGCACTTTCCAGCTTGTATCATTGGATAGCAATAAAAAAAATAGGAACCGTAACTGATTTCTCACTCTCAAGCACAAGGGCAATCTCGCTGAATTAGCAATCGACATCGCTAAAACAGATGATCTGGTCATTATCACATTGCTGTTTGTGGGAGCTTGCTATGCACAAATTGGCTGCCACGTTTCCCACATTACAACAGTGACTACACTTCAATAAAGTACTTCATTGGCTGTAAAGCGCTTTGGGACATCCGGTGGTCATGAAAGGCGCTATAGAAATGCAAGTCTTTCTTTTTTTAATGAGGCCCAATTGTATCACCCCAAGTTATAAACTGTTCTTTCATAATATCTTCCAGTTCTGATGATGGGTTATACCTGAAACATTCCTTTCTCCACACATGCTGCCTGACCTATTGAGTGTTTCCAGAATGTTTCTGTTTTTGTTTTGTGTCACCCCAACTACTGCCTTGGCTGGGATCAGTAGATTCAGCACAGACTGGGGATTGAACCTGGGGCCTTCTGCAAAGGTGAGTATCACACCTTTCAGTACATGACCCAGTAAGCCACTGCAGAGCATATTTTGAATGCATCCATTTTCCTACTTCCTAGCTGCATGCTAGAAAAAAATGGTTTCATAATAACTGTGGGCACCATGGCCTAGAAATTCAGTATAGCCACGTTTGGGGCGCTACAGCCGGGCGGCCGCTAAAGTTTGCGCCCGGCGCAACTTCGCGCCACCTTCGCCGATATTCAGTGGCTGCGCTAAAACAGGCGATGCACGACTATCATTAGGCGCTAAGCCGGCGGCCCGGGGCGAAACCCCCGAGGGCGGGCGCAGCGCAGGTTCGGCGAGTTGCTGATTGACGGCAGACACTCTGGCGCCGGTGAGCTCTTAAAGGGGGAGGCTGGATTTGTTTGCCTTCCACGCCCTGCACACTGCAGCCCTGAAGCAAGGCCTGACCACTGCTGCTTGATCTGTACAACGCCCAGGACTATGGAGAAGGCCAACGTTTGCACCCATTGCAGCCCCCATTATATGTTTCCAATCAATGCTATGGCTCTGAAGTTAAAGACAAGTGCAAAGCTGTGGCCTGAAGCCACAAGTACCTGTGCGAGTGTTGAGCCAAACCAGAAAGCTCTCTACCTTTGTCTCTCTGCAAAGATCCGTCTCTCACAAAGAAGGAGTGTTGCAAAATGGCTGCCATTTCTACTGCAGGAGGAGTGCCCTTTAATTTGCGCCCCCCTCGCCCCGCTGCGACTGGGAACCGTTCCCCTCTACCAGTCGCTAGGGGCGCCAGGCACACAGTAGGCCGGCGCCACTGAATTTCCGGTTTGGGGCGCACAAAGGGCGTTGCACGATGAAATGACGTCAGGATCTGCGCGCGCAGCTGAGTGCGCGCAAAGGCTTTGCGCCGCCGCCAAATCTTTACTGAAGTTGGGGAGAGGCGCAGATCGCGCTGCGCCCGGCCGCTGGCCGCCTAGCGCCCCACATCTCCTCCTCCTAAGGCGCTAGCGGCTGGCGCAAACAACTGAATTTCTAGGCCTATAAGTTTTAAAAGTAAATGGCAAATCTGAATACAAGGTTTCAAATACAGCAGCAACATCGTAAAGTGTACTGGGCACATCAAGGTAACCAAGCTTTAATAAAATTGCCTCAATTAATGCACTAATTAGTCAAGGTCCATTAAAACTGGTAATAAAGATGGATTTAGAAAACTTGTGATAACATTATGTTGCCTTCAGTTGGACATATTCCTCTAGCGTCTATTCTAGAAGAACTGTAACAGTAGAGACTGACCGACTCATTTTCCTGCTCTCATGTTGGAATTGACCAGCTTGATCAACAAAGTGATAGGGAGGACCAAAAGGAGAAAAAGATTATTCACAATCAGAATAAATAGAAAGTCTCGGCTCCTAAAACATGACATTGGATTTAATGGAATAGAAAGGAAGAAGTGTCAAGTAAGTTTATTTCAGGTAAGTCTTAGCTGTAATCATAAATGTGTCTATATTACAACAGTGACTACACTTCAAAAGTACTTCATTGGCTATAAAGAAATAATTAGCATTGCTATAGTGCTTTTCATGCCCTCGGGACATCCTAACAATGTATTTTGAAGTGTAGTCACTAAACTTTGGAGGTAATTTGCACACAGCATGGTCCCACAAATAATGACTGACCACATAATCTATTTTGACGATTTTGGTTGATGGATGAATGTTGGCCAAGACACCAGAAGAACTCCCATGCTCCTCATTGAATATTGCCATGGAATCTTTTATGTCCACCTGAACAGGCAGGTAGGGTCTCAAGTGTAACATCTCATCTGAAAGACAGCACCTTTGACAATGCTGTGCTCTCTCAATTTGACACTAAAGATTCAGCCTAGATGATATGCTTGAATCCTGGAATGGAGTTTGAACCCACAACCTTCTGACTGATGGGCAACACTGTTAACAATGGAGCCTGGAGCTAAAAGGGCACCTGTTGTTATGGGACTTTATTTTGTTTGTTTCTTGCTAGATGGTAGATCAGACAGGGTTTTAAATAATTTGTGTGGCTCTCTGATGGCTTAGTTAATATGGAACTGAGTCAATCAGACCAGTGAAGTTGCAGGTTTATTTCCTGGTCTGTGCCAAGTACTCTGATCTCAGCTCAGATGGCAATAGGAGCATTACAACTGGGCTCAGTGCCTAGATCTACAGTCAGGGATGCCCGTCTTCAGCACTATCCAGGGCCTCTGTTGCTGAGTCACACTTGAAGAATGGCCACCTCTGTGAAGTAACATGTACTTAGGAGAGGAAAGAAGAAAATGGAAAAAGACAAAAAAGTAAACTAGGTCGAACTGACAATCCTCAGATGTGATTGTATTGGGGTTTCCTGTAACTGTAGAAAGGAGGCTTCCATTGCAAACAGTTCCTGTATAGTGGAAAGTCAATCAAAACTGTGAAGTATTTAATGATCTCTGATAGCCCAGTGCAGGAAATGGTTTGAAAAGGGACATGCACACAGCAAGTAATGCTTACAACATCAGATTAATGTCCACAGTGACAGCATTCTGTTGAAGAGAAGCATTTTATAGCTTTAACTTAAGCTGAAATAACCTCAGTGGTCTAAATAGTTTTCAGGAACAGAATTAAAGGTTGGCTGGACAGCTTTTTTAGTTGGATGAGTTTTGTGGAATTGGGGTGCCTCTCTGATGTGGCGGGACTTTTGTCCACCATAAAGTTATGCCTCTGACCGTGGGTGATCTTTCAGCCTTGGGGTCATTTAACTATTTTTTGCCAGCTCGAAAGTCCGCCAGGTGTGATGTGTTGAGATTTACCAATTCTCTGTGACGTAAGAAAACTACTAGGCACTTGGTCTAAGCGTTAAACAAAGCTTTAATCAACTGTTATACAACATGGAGGTCTAGTTGTGTCCTTCACTAGTTCCTGTTAAGAATGTCCTGCGCAAGCTGGGCCCATGCCCAAGTATTTATGCTCTTCCTGGACAGCGCCACCCGCAGGCCGCTCAGTATTATTTCATAAGTCTTTCTTTCATGAATGACTGATTCATGTCACTCTTTATTGGTAAGATGCTTAGCTTTAGCTGATTAAGTTCCAGCAGTATTTCTACACACACTTAGGGATTCCTAAGTCTTTACATAGAATTACATAGGATATACAGCACAGGAACAGGCCATTCGGCCCAACCAGTCCAACCGTTTATGCTCCACTCGAGCCTCCTCCCATCCATCCTCATCTAAATCTATCAGCATAACTCTCTATTTCCTTCCCCCTCATATGCTTATCTAGCTTCCCCTTAAATGCATCTATACTATTCGCCTCAACCACTCCCTGTGGTAGCGAGTTCCACATTCTCACCACTCTCTGGGTAAAGAAGTTTCTTCTAAATTCCCGATTTGCTTTCTTGGTGACTATCTTATACTGATGGCCTCTAGTTTTGATAGAACGCTCTGGCTGTGCCATCCTGCATTTAAGTGAAAAAACAAATCATTTTCGATTGGTTTCTCCTGGCCTTGGGGAGGAGCTGAGGACTTTAAAGTGGCTGCCAATTAACAACAACTTGCATTTATACAGCACCTTGAATGTATTAAAATGTCCCAAGTGCTTCACAGGAGCGTAATCAGACAAAACTTCAGCCAGCAATAGAAAATACCCTCTAAATAACCTCAAGATGTACCTAAAATCAAGTGTCCTATTATCGACCATAGGTTCTGCCTATTTATAGTTCTTGGGCTTTGAGACCTTAAAAGGATGTGTTGATTACATGCAAGTTGACTGTAATAACAGAATAATACATTAGGGCCTAGAAACTCGATCACACAGTGTCCATTTTTTGGGCGCTAAATGGCATCCTAAGGCTCTCCAAGATAGCAGGTCTGGAGGTGTGGTCTTTACGAGCCAGAAATGTGCCGCATGCCATATTGTTATAGGCAAAAATACAGGTGCCAGGACCATACCTGAAACAGCTGTTAGGTCATTTGCATATGCAAATAAGGGGCCTAACGCCTGCTGGAAGCCCCCTCTGCAATAATGGGTTGCTCCGAGGCAGACAGCGCTGGCACCGGGTGCATTCAGTGGACTACACATGACCTAACAGCTTCTTAACGGTACTGCTGGGTGCCACCACCACCAAGATTTAAAAATATCTTTACCTGAATGTGGAGCCACATGGGCCACTCATTGCTGACCACTTCTTACCCCACCATTGCACTCTCACTTCCTCCGATATCTGCTGCTACCTTTCCCGATCCTCGGCGATGCCCTTCTCCCGATATCCCCTCCCGATCCTATCTATTCAGACACAGGGATTGACCATGGCATAATGCATCTGTCTTTATGAAAGCGTGGATTCTCTGGCATACCATTGGTATTCCAGTGTACTTTTTGTACTCCCAGGAATCACCAGGGTCAAATTCGTGAGGGATTTCTCCTCATTACATTTACGTCTGGTTGGGTCCTGTTGTTATGCCGCTAATTTCTGAAAAATGGTTCAGGTGTCATACTCTCTCATTTTCCTTCTTTATGGGGAAGCACATAATGTTCACTTGGTACTGTACTCCAGTCCCCAACAACACAGCCAAGAGCAGAGAGTCACCTTATTGGGAATTGAGGGCATAAAACCTCTGCCCTAACATGTCAATGTTATGTGGACAAGTACTCTTACTAATTAAATATAATAATTTGTACAATTTTCAAAACAGCTAGCATTTTTAAACATAATTCTCTCAATTTTTATCTCCTCCCACCACCCCCCCACCCCCCACCAGCCTTCACTATGACATCTGTGCAAATTGGAAAGAGGCCAACCAAACAAACTCTGCAGGAAGACAAGTTAAATGGACATGATCTGAATGAAGAAGTGAGGACAAAGTTTTCCTTTTGTTTGGGGATGAAGAGCTGTTTATCAATTTTGTTGTGATGATACCATATGCAAGTACGTGTACACAGTTTACATCACTGCAACGTGTGTTTGTAATCAAATGAAAAAAAGTATTGGCCAAATGTCTTCATGAACACGTACAGACTGGTAGCTTACAATGTGGAAAATATGGAATTGTGAATATGGACTAAAGCACAATTAAATGGAGACATATTCAATACATTTATCTTAATAAGTAAATAAATTTGTCAAACAAAAGAAATATGAAATATTTAGGGAAAAAAGTTAACCAGCAGGATTAATTGACAAATGGTGACATACAGTCTCTAATGGTAAATAAAATCTACAGAACAGTAACATCCATTAAGGTTGTTCTTTTTTTAAATTCGGAAACCGGGGCGATGGGGAGTTGTCCATAGTGTAGGATGCAACCAAGGAGATAAAGAGTGGTAGATGAGATAAAGTAAGTCAGGAAATAGTGGTCTGGTGACACCAGTTTTAAAGCCTGTAGGAACAAATAAGCTTCCAACTGCAACATTAAATTATCTTTTCCTTTGCAGCTGCGGACTGATCTGTTTTGCATTTCCAGTATTTTCTGCTTTTACTTTGAATCCATATCAGTTTCTTTATGCGGGAAATCAGCGAGTGTGAACATTGGCGGAGGAGAAGATTGGACTTGCCCAGTATGGTCAATAGCCTGCTCATACTCATTGTTAAGGCACATGAAGGAATATTGGACACCAAGGTTTGCCTTTGTGAAAGTTTACAACAGGAGAAAAAATAATCTTGTGATGTCCTCTATTGTATGAAGATAGCTAACGGTCCATATTATCTGGAATCTGTAAAATGAAAGTACAATGGGGTGAGAAGGGAGAGCTAGTCAGGAAAAATAAACATGGGTTGAAACTGACACAGAAAGTTAGATTGGAAGAAAAATAAGTATTTACAGGATAGGTGCGCTCCATGGTAAGCAGTTGTAGTACGTACAGAAAACCACTCCAGTCATGGCACTCAAGAATCATAAACCACCAAGGGTAAACAACTGTTGTAAATTCGTCACGTATCATAAATCCAGTACAACCTCATTATTACATACCTTTTATTATAACAAACATTATCCCTGGTCCCAGGGGAAGCCCCATTACTGTATATTCAATAGTGGAGCTAAAACCATTATAAGGTGAACCCCAATTCCCATGAGATTATAATAATAAGTCTGAATGTATTCTGTTCCATCTTATTGTAATGAAACCCAACCATTAGTCAACTGGCCACCTATATTTATAATATTATGAACTGCATTTTCACACTGTACTGATTCTAAGATTCAAAATAGCTTTGTATTTCAGTGTCTTATGCTTAGTTAATGGCCAGTAATTCCGGTCCCAACATGTGAGTACGGACGGTGTACTCACGCGTGGGCCCGTTGGAAGTGCCGGATTTCAGCATGCACAGCGCATGCGCGGGAAACCGGCATTTCCTCTCCATCGAACTAAGGGGTTAAGAGGTCCAACGCGTGCGCGCAGGACTCTGCGTGCACGCGTTGAACTTCCTTCGTTTTGACAGGTTTGCGCTGTGCAAGGGCCTGAACTATTTAGAAATGAAAAAAGGAGGCGTAAGGAGTGGATTCTTGAAGGTAAGTGGTCTATTATTTAAAATTATTACATTTTTTCCACAGCTTCATTGTTTTTAAGGATTTTACAGTAAGGTAAGTTTATTTTTAGACCCGATTTTGTAAAAAATTATTTTTTTCAAAAATGTTATTAATTGTTTTAAATAGTTTTTTTTAAAGTTATTTATAGTTTATTTAATTATTGGGATGTTTTTTTAAATTTTAATTAAAGTTAAACTAGTCTTTTGGGCACCCGTACTTTTCATGAGTTTGACAGTCTTTACTATCAAACTCATGAATGAGTTTCCCCTCCCCTGATTGGCTGCAGAGTGCTCATCTGATCCCAGCCGGCACATCGAGGGAGGTAAGGAGATCTACAATTCTGAAGTCGTGGGAAAGAATTATTTAGAGAAGTCTTGATTTCAACACAGTGAGGATTACTCGTTTTTAAATACATAAATAAACAATGCTGTTTGATTGCACATCAGCAGGTAAGTTGTGCAATTTACAAGTTCTGATCATCCAGCCTTGGGACTGAACACCCAATTAAGCCTCATATTCTTGTAAAATTGCTGTTTGAATTTGAGAACATTTGTCTCAGCAATAGATTTTGGAAGTCTTGCAGTTCAGTCTGGAGGTTGTAAAATGAAAAGTGGGCACTGAGTTAATTAAGATACTTAATTATCACATTGTATTTTGGCCACCATTATACTACAGGTAATAGTTTAAGTTTGATATCTACTTTGATTGATGTGGGGTTGGCAATCTACAATATTACCCAATCTACACCACTTTCTAGCCAGGGAAAATGGAACTTTGCCCTTGTCTGCCTCCATGCAGGTGTAAAGTTCTGCTCACCTGCAACCTGGGTGGGGGACTTCAATATCCATCACCAAGAGTGGCTTGGTAGCACCACTACTGACTGAGCTGGCCGAGTTCTGAAGGACATAACTGCCAGTCTAGGCCTACGGAAGGTGGTGAGAGAAACAACACGAGGGAAAAACCTACTTGACCTTGTCCTCACCATTGTACCTGTTGCAGATGCAACTGTCCATGACAGCAATGGTAGCAGTGACCACCCCACAGTCATTGTGGAGACAAAGCCCCATCTTCACACTGAGGACACCCTCCATCGTGTTGTGTGGCACTACCACCGTGCTAAATGGGATAGATTCAGAACAGATCTAGCAGCTCAAAACTGGGCATCCATGAGGCGCTGTGGGCCATCAGCAGCAGCAGAATTGTATTCCACCACAATCTGTAACCTCATGGCCCGGCATATCCCTCACTCTACCATTAGCATCAAACCAGGGGACCAACTCTGGTTCAATAAGGAGTGTAGAAGAACATGCCAGGAGCAGCACCAGGTGTACCTAAAAATGAGGTGGCAACCTGGGGAAGCTGCAACACAGGACTACATACATGCTAAAAAGCGGAAGCAGCATGCTATAGACAGGGCTAAGCAATCCCACAATCAACGGATCAGATCAAAGCTCTGCAGTCCTGCCACATTCAGTCATGAAAGATGGTGGACCATTAAACAACTAACGGGAGGAGGAGGCTCCATGAATATCCCCATCCTCAATGATGGTGGAGCCCAGCACGTGAGAGCAAAAGACAAGACTGAAGTATTTGCAACCATCTTCAGCCAGAAGTGCCAAGCGGATGATCCATCTCGGCCTCCTCCTGAGGTCACTGCCATCACAGAAGCCAGTCTTCAGCCAATTCAATTTACTCCACATGATATCAAGAAATGGCTGAGCGCTCTGGATACAGCTACTGCTGTGGGCTGCGACAACATCCCGGCTGTCGTGCTGAAGACTTGTGCTCCAGAACTAGCCGTGCTTCTAACCAAGCTGTTCCAGTACAGCTACAACACTGGCATCTATCCGACAGCGTGGAAAATTGCCCAAGTATGTCCTGTCTCCAAAAAGCAGGACAAATTCAATCTGGCCTATTACCGCCCTATCAGTCTACTCTAAATCATCAGCAAAGTGATGGAAGGTGTTGTCGACAGTGCTATCAAGCGGCACTTACTCACCAATAACCTGTGTAGCACCTGGCCATTTTTATGAATCATATTTTATATCCAATACCCCAAGAAAGAACTGTACTGTTGGGCAAGCTTGTGGGAATGGCTTAGGGAAAAAGTTTGCAATCCAAGCTAACCTGACTAAGGTGCATTCATATACAAACAGCCATCTCACACTGACATCATCACCATCTATCATGATTACTGGGAACAATATCCCGAGAGGTAACTCAGAGACACTATCAATAAAACACAGTCCCAACCGAAACTGGTGGAAGGCAGGAGATGGCCAGGCCATTGTCTTCCAGGAGATAAGCCAGTTAAGCAAGTTCAGTTTGAGATTGAAACCCATTACCTGCTAATGGGGGCCATCAACTCTGGAAATGACAGACATCCAGTATCATTTTTCACAAAGATTTCAAAGGTCATGAGTCACTCCAGGCCACAGGGGGATCCAGACAGATCAATTGAGTCAATATATCGATCAGTATTGGCGGGAGGAAAAGGCGATGGGTTGTGGGTATATCAGGAGCCGTTAGAGAGCTGTGTCTCTCTTTGCTCCTCGGGATCCGTCTACAGCGAGTCTCCCGAGTGAGGCTCGGCTCGACGGAACACCGCCAGAAGCTGAGCACTGCTCTTCATCCCTCATCAATGGACCTCAACTCAAACTGGAACTTGGATACTGCGCGACGGTACGGAAGCAGGAGCGAGACGTACAGGAAGAAGCTGCAAGCAAGACAACGGGCAATCAGGGTGAGGATATTGCCTGCACCTACACATCCACAAGACCACTTAGCTGTGTGAGGGGGTGATTGTAAGTCCCAACCAAACCTTAGAGGGGTTTAGTGCTGGGGTCCTGTGTTAGTTTATTTCACGGGAGGGTTCTTTTATTAGACCGTGGTAATTTAGCACTGTATGGCTTGTTGGACAAGCCAGGGTTGTATTGTTTTGTATTGTTATGAGTGTTATTGTTAATCCTATTAAATACAATACAGTTGAGCTTAAAACGGGTGTCCAGGTCTGATCTGTTCCATATAATCCCTATCGTCCAGAACTTGTAGTGAGAGGTGTGTTTTCGGTGCGCCCGAGAAAACCACTTACACCTGCTCACTGATGCCTAGTTTGGGTTCTGCCAGGACCACTCGACTCCAGACCTCATTACAGTCTTGGTCCAAACATGGACGAAGGAGCTGAATTCCAGAGGTGAGATGAGAGTGACTGCCCTTCACATCAAGGCAGCTTTTGACCGAGTATGGCATCAAGGAGCCCTAGCAAAATTGAAGTCAATGGGAACTGGGGGGATAACTCTCCACTGGCTGGAGTCATACCTAGCACAAAGGAAGGTGGTTGTGGTGGATGGAGGTCAATCATCACAGCCCCATGACATCGCTGCAGGCGTTCCTCAGGGCAGTGTCCTAGGCCCAACCATCTTCAGTAGCTTCATCAATTACCTTCCCTCCAACATAAGGTCAGAAATGGGGATGTTCGCTGATGACTGCACAGTGTTCAGATCCATTCGCAACTCCTCAGATAATGAAGCAGTCCATGCCCGCATGCAACAAGACCTGGACGACATACAGGCTTGGGCTGTTAAGTGGCAGGTAACATTCACGCCACAGAAGTGCCAGGCAATGACTATCTCCAACAAGTGAGAGTCTAACCATCGTCGAATCCCCCACCATCAACATGCTGGGGGTCAACATTGACCAGAAACTTAACTGGACCAGCCACATAAATACTGTGGCAACAAGAGCAGGTCAGAGGCTAGATATTCTGCGGCAAGTGTCTTGCCTCGTGACTCCCCAAAGCCTTTCCACCATCTACAAGGCACAAGTAAGGAGTGTGATGGAATACTCTCCACTTGCCTGGATGAGCGCAGCTCCAACAACACTCAAGAAGCTCAACCCCATCCAGGACAAAGCAGCCCGCTTGATTGGCACCCGATCCACCACCTTAAACATTCACTCCTTCCACCACCGGCGTACCGTGGCTGCAATGTATACCATCTACAAGATGCACTGCAGCAACTTGGCAAGGCTCCTTCGGCAGCACCTCCCAAACCTGCGACCTCTTCCACCTAGAAGGACAAGGGCAGCAGGCACATGGGAACACCACCACCTCCAAGTTCCCCCCAAGTCACACGCCATCCTGGCTTGGAACTATATCGCCGATCCTTCATTGTCGCTGGGTCAAAATCCTGGAACTCCCTACCTAACAGCACTGTGGGAGTACCTTCACCACACGGACTGCAGCGGTTCAAGAAGGCAGCTCACCACCACCTTCTCAAGGGCAATTAGGGATGTGTAATAAATGCTGGCCTTGCCAGTGATGCCCACATCCCATAAACGAATAAAAAAAACAATGCAAAACCAAATTCTTGTTGTATAAATTTGATTTGAGTGACTTCTCATCCAAGCTACATACAAAATATGCAATGTAACTGCCTTCGAGGAATGGAATCTGGTATAACCCCAGGCGAAGGACAAAATCTATTGTAAATATTCAGGAGATGGAAAATGTTAATCTTCAGAAAATCATTTGCTTGTGGTGAAACTGTTTTAGGACACAAAACTGTTACGTTATGCCCATGCCACACACATATCCTTTGTTTGATATTAATACTGCATGTGATTTTGAACCAAACAGAATTTTCATAGGATCATACAGCTCAGAAGGAGGCCATTCAACCCATTGTGCCTGTGCAGGCTCTTTGAAAGAGCTATCCAATTAGTCCCAGTCCCCTGCTCTTTCCACGTAGCCCTGAATTCTTTTCCTTTTCAAGTATATATCCAATTCTCTTTTGAAGGCTACTATTGAATCTGCTTCCACCATCCTTTCAAGCAGTGCATTCCAGATCATATCAAGTCGCTGCATGAAAAACCATTCTCCTCATCTCCCCTCTGGTTCTTTTGCGAATTACCTTAAATCTGTGTCCTCTGGTTACTAACCCTCCTGCCGGTGGAAACAGCTTCTCCTTATTTACTCTATCAAAACCCCTCATCATTTTTAACACCTCTATTAAGTTTCCCCTTAACCTTCTCTGATCTAAGGAGAACAATCCCAGCTTCTCTAGTCTCTCCACGATTTTGAAGTACCAAATGCACTCAAATTTCTGACATCAATATTTTTACATATGCCAGATGGTGTTTTTGAATCCATTTCACAGAGCATGAAATGGCAATGTTTTCAAAAGATTTGTCATAATTCTAGCAGGTCTCTGGTGGAACTGCTCATGGATTCTTTGGAGCATGGAGCATAATGGTGGTATATGTAGCCTGTACTGAGGGGTGGGCATTGCTTTATTTCCCACTAAGGCCACTGGGGCAGGTATAGAACCTGGGTGCTCTCCGATGTTAGCTTCAAATCTGCAAGGCTGAGGTGGGACTGATTTCAGTCCTGCTGCTTTTAGAGGGCTTTGCACTTGCTGGATGTTGAGCATTTGAGGATCAGCTCTGTGTTTTTCCCGTGTTTGTGTTACTTTTGTTTTTGCTGTGATCTCTCTCTTTCTATCCCTTTCTTTTACTCCATTTCTCTGTTACTCTCCTCTACCCTCTCTGTGTTCTTCTCTATCTGTTACTTTCTCCTTGGGTCTCTGTTACTCTCACCCTTTCTCTCTCTGGCATAAATTCATCAATTCTGGACTCTCTGTGGGGAACTGTGCATGGAGCAAACGCAGGTCAGAGAATCAGCACTTGAAGTCCTATCTCTGATCCCTTTTATTCATTCTCGGGATATGATCATTGCTGGCAAGGCCAGCACCTAGTGCCCCATTTTCTCTTTCAGAATGGCTCCCCACTGCAAGTGGAGGATGGATGAATTTTTGTTTGTGTTTCTCTCTCTCTTATCTTCTTGAGTCTCTGTTGCTTTCCCTCTTTCTCTCTGTTTTTCTCACGCCCTATGGAATTATAACCCATCATGAGTCAGTGTTATCAGGAATGGAGGAGAGAAAATAAGAAATGAAAGAGGATATAACACATTCACTTTTATTAGGTCATACTTCTGGATATAATACCATACACACAGTTACTTTATTTGAACAAAACCTTGAATGGAGCATACAAAAATACTGTTAAATACTAATCTTGGACATATTATATGAAAATGCAGTCTATATTATAATACCCCTGTGTTATATAGTAAATGATGTTGCTGGTCTGTAACGCTACTAGGTATATATGCCAGGATGTAATGGATTATGGATCAATATGCAAAACAGTGCAACTGAGTTATGCCAGTTGTCTCACAAATAGTTTATTAGCATAATTCACTGTGTTATGCCAATTTTCACACCATAATTCACATTTATAATGCTGTTTTTTCATGTGACTTAATTCACCCCACCCAAGTAAATAATCTACTGCTTCCTGCTGTGTATTCTGGATATTTACACAGTCAGGTTGAGTTTTTAAGTCAAAACTTGCTTTATAGGATTTTAAATGAACTATTTGGTCTTGTTTGCTGTGTTGATGTGGTCTGCAGTCTGATAGTTGTGACGTGGTTCATTGGGCCTCTGTGAATGTTGGGTTCTCAGTGTTTGTCTCATCAAGCAGCTGTGGAGAGCAAAGCCAGAAGAGAGCGGGCAGAGCCAGAGACACAAGCCAGCAATGCATGTTAATGAGGCAGATGGATTCAGAGAGAGAGAGAGAGAGAGAGAGAGAGAGAGGACGAGAGAGAGAGAGAGAAAATGAGAGCTAGAGGCAGAGGGAGAAAATGGCAAGATCCACACAGGCCCTTCAGCCTATATTTTCCAAAGCCAATTGAAAACACAGCAGGATGGGACTTCTGCCCACTCACTCATTGTGCTTGTAGCCAACAGCATTTTCTAGAGGGGAGGGGGGAGGCACGTAATTTAATATGCTGGATTGTTTTAAAGTGGGAATCCTGCCATGGTCTGTTGCTGTGTGGGGATGGGGTGGAGGCGGAGGGGAGCATGGTTTAGCTGCAACTTACAGGCCTAGAAGCTCAGAAAATTCTGAGAGCGAGAGCGCAATAAAACAAGGGATTAAAATGACAAAAGGAGGACCAGTATTGGATGTGTCTGCTGTGATCCAAGCCCCAAGATTTACAGAAGCTTCAGTATCTATGGCAGGGATAAGGGCAATAACAGTCAGGCTCTGCGCCACCTGACAGGAAGACCCAGAATGCAGAGTACCAGTGAGCAGGAAGGAGATAATGAGTAGATAGCTGTCTCTCCCCAAGGAGATGAGGCAGAAACGACTGCTCCTTACCTCCAGCCTGGGACCAGGGACCCAGATCTCAGAGGCCCAATCTTCAGAAGAACAATAATTTAGGAACATAGATTTCATGTGCAGGCAGTGGAGACAACCTGCTCTTGTGTGTTGGAGATAGTGGATACATTGGAGGAGTCCATGACCCTCATCTGCAACACAATTAATGAGTTAAGTCAAAGCATTCAGAACAGCCTGGTGAACGTGGCAGTCCAGGAGATACTGTGGCAACAAGATGTCCGGAGCGGGTTCTAAAGGCGATCGTTACTTCCAGAGTGAGAGCCACTGCTGCTTCCATAGATTTTTTTGCATGACACCCTCAAATGCATCACCGTTAGCCCATTTGAGCCACTACCCAGCACAAGTGGGCTGCAAAGAGTGATCACAGGTGCCACTGTTGCACATGACAGTGGCAACTCATTTTAAGTGATAATTCTACTATAGAGATTAACAGGCTTTCAATGTTTTTGAACATGTTACACAAGTTTTTCTTATTTTGAAAATGTCTATAAACGTATTATAGACCGAATCAGTTTAAGTGTGTTGCATAACAAACATAGAGCTATCCTTTTTGTTGTTATTTAGACTTGCTAACAAAATGGCAGGTTCAGCTAATTTTTAAAATTAGCTGATTTTAGTTAGTGGGAACCACAATGAACAGACAATCACAATACACCTGCAATAGTAATCCTTTAACATTTCTCAATTAACGAGTCACTTAGCAGTATAAATATCAGAAAAAGTATTATTCCAACTATAGATGGCACAATTTTTACACAAAATGACTAAATGAAATTTGATAAAATCCCTACTTACCCAGGCACACATTTATAAATAGAGTCAGGTGTGAACATTCATAGTTTGCTTGCAATGAAGAATGCAAGTCTCCCAATTCTCACAAACATGTTTACGGCTAAAAGTATTTCTGTATTAGTTTTATAGTGATTTTAGCATCAAATATATAACATGAGGGCTTATCTTTATAGAAAAGCTGCATAATATTTGGCATCCAAAGCTGTACAAGTATTACTGGAAATGGTTTGATTCATTCCACTGTGCTGGTTCTTTCATATCAGATCCTGATAAATACTTTGTCTACACATGCATGTTTTGCTATTAGTGAACACTATTTCAAAAAATAACAATATTCTTGATTGCGAAAATGTGAAAGATTTAGAATTTTAATAAATCCAGTTAAGATATGTTCATGATGTATGTCCCGAAATTTAGGAAGAAATTTTAGTTTCAACTTTTACACATCCTTCCCAAAGAAACAATCGTTAGTATTAGAACTGCTATACAGCTTTGTGGATTTTATGGGAAATCCATTAACCACTTAAGTTACTGCAGCAGGAAGATATGGAATGAACAGATGTGCACGTTAAATATTATACCAGTTACTGTTCCTATCTCAGCCCAAATGTTTTTACCCCCTTATTATTTTTAATTTTAATTTTCTTTCAAGTTTTTCTTTTTTTTCTTGCTTCCACTTTAACTTTAACTTTTCTTTATAGTTGTGGCTTTCAATAGTGTATCAATACTGTAAAATGGCATGGTGAAGTGAAACACTATGGGGGTGAAATTCAACAAGGCGCGAACACGGGCGGGAGCACTGCAGGGTGAGATTTGCTCGCGCCTGTTTAGAAAACGCAGGCAGCACGCTAATTTGGAGCTGCCTGCTAATTTGAATGATTTTAGCGCGCATCCCAGTGACGAACGCGCTACTTCAGGCTGTGCGCTCAGCAGGAGGCCCAATGTCGCGTTGTTATAGTGACGCTGCATTTTTAAAAGCAAAGCTGTCAGTTTTGAAAGTAGTCATGAGCCCTTAAAGATGAACTGCCTTTTGAAAAAAAATGTAAAAGTCATTCAAAAATAGGCAGTCTCTAACCTTTAAAGCTCAACTGCCTTCTGAAAAAAGAACATTACAAATCACTCCAAACTAGGGAGTCTTCAGCTCTTAAAGCTTCTGCATGTAGAAACTGTTAAAAGTGCTTCAGCACTAACACAAATGGCTCAACAGGCCAGGGAAGGGGCACCCAGGGTCTCGCATGCAGCACTCCAGCTTTGTGCAGAAGGTCAATGCTGAAAGAGAGGTCCTCTACCCACAGGGGGCCAGGAGGCCCTCCAGAAAGAAGGATGTGGGACCAGATTGCTGAAGCTGTCACTGCCAGCAATGTCACCCCCAGGACCTGGCTCCAGTGTCCAAAGCAGTTTCATGACCTCAGACAAGCGGTTAAGGTCATCTTCAAAAGCCATCTCCTACCAACTGCACCATTAGCCTCACATACCTATCAATGCACGACACACTCACCCCATCACTCACCTACTAACAAGGCACACCTCACATTCCTAGCTTCACCTCATCCCCTTGGAGGAGACGGTGCTGGGCATTCTTGGCAGGGGCGTGGCTGAGCCCTTGGCCAGCAGCGGGGCTGAAAGAATACAAGATGCCGGTATCGTCATACGTTATCCTCCTCCTCACATCCCACTTCCCTCTCATCCCACAATATCTTCTAATTTACATAGTGTAAGCATGCACCTCTTGCTTTCCCGCCCTCCCCACACCATAACCCTACCCTTGTGCCTTCCTAATTTCAGGCACCCAAGAAATCCAGCCTGCCCAGACAATGGTTGACCAAGAAGAGGGAGAGGAGTGTGAAGAAGAAGAAGAAACACCACCATTTGATTTCGCACTCTCAGCCACCAGCTCTTTGTGGTCGTCCTGCAAGGCCATCTGCAGTGCTCCCCACGAAAGTTTGCAGCCTTCCACCAGCCTTGCTGCAGCTACTGGGGTAACACTGCATGACTTCAATAAGATAGGCAAAGGCAAGGGTGATTAGTTGATTTCTTGATGTAATATTGGATGCATATATGGATGAAGTTGGTTTGGAAAGTTTGCTTTGTGGTGGCTTATATTTCAGTATTGTGGTCAAGAGGACGCTGTGATGGTCAGTAACAGAGGGAAGGAAAGGTGTGGGACAAATGTTGAAAGGGGAATTGGGGTTGTGGTCACTGGTACCACAGGCGGATGATTTGATCCTGGCTATCCTGGCCAGAAAGGGGCTGTCTGGGTTGCATCATTACTTCCGCTTCCTCCTCTTCTGCTTCCTCCTCTTCTGCTTCCTCCTCTTCTGCTTTCTCCTCTTCCCTCTGTGAGTAGCTTGTCCCCTTTGCTGCCTCTGCTTCATGTCCATGTGATATTGTAGCCCAGGGGTGACTGCAACTAGAGCCCCCAGGACAGTGAGCAAGTGGTGTTCTCAGAGGCCTTCCTTTAACATCCAAAGCCTTGCAAGCATCCAGCAGCACTCCCTGCACACCCTGCACTGTTCAACAACTTTTTAAATGTGTTGCACCAAGCCACTACTCCAATAAAATGTAAAAAAACACTCCAAAAGCTGAAATTGAAACTTACTTGGAAGATGCATGTGTCCCTTTAAAAAGCACTGACAGCATCTCTGTACAACAGCTGCACGCACGTTCTTCCATGCGCGGTTAGGAGAGGGAGGCATGGAGAGCAGCGATGTCCAAAATTGCAGTTGTGCGTCAATTCAGGCGTTGCTCATCGATTGACATCACGATGTGCATATTTACATGGGAGAGGAGGGCGCAAGCAACAGCAGCGCTGCTGACCTCTCCAAAATGGTGGCCACCGTGTTCTGTGCCGGAAGCAGGAGGAAGTGAAGCGCCTGCCATTCTTTCAACAAAACCGGCCTTAATGGCCGGCGCTACAACCTCGAATTTCGCAGCTTTAGTCTTTACTTTGCCTCATGCAGTTTTAACGTGAACAAAGTTTTGTTATCATAGCAAAACTCTACAAACTGTGTATACCTACAATAGCTTCAATCTACAGATTGTTTTAAGCCCAACATGCAACCACTTTCTCTAGAATTGAGCAGCAGATCACCTATCAAAATAGTTTGGCAAAATTCAGACCAGAATGCATTAGGCCATCCTGGTAGTATCTTTACTGGCACTTGGAAAAGAACCTCTGGGCTGCACCATCAGGACCTACCATAAGACAATATTCCTTATTGGAAGGCTCACAATAGCCTCATATTAGGAGGCCAAACCCAGTAGGTATTATCATTAGAATTATGATATACCAGTATGCATTATAATTATGATATACTAGTATGTATTATAATTATAATGTTCTCGTTGATCTCCCATGGCATTGCACATGGAGAGTCAAGACCAAGTGTAACCTTTAGGTGAAGCAGAGTTAGAAGACAGGTGATTATTGGACTAGGATAGACAGATGTAATGCCAGCTCCATGTTATAGTCACTCTATCCTTATTTTTATAGAATATTTTAATTTCATATTATTTATAGTTAGCCATTAAAAATTACTCAATTTGAGAAGCACAGAAATAAAGTTGGTTGAAGCCCAGCTTCTGTACAGTGCAGGAGCTGGGAGATGCAAAACTGAGAGACCACAGCCCCACCACTGGTGGGAAGGTGTAATTAGAGGGTGACAAATTTGCATACATGGTTCCCATTATAAATGTGGTCGTAACAATTTATACTGGAAAAAAGTTGACACAGAAGTGTAACAAAAATATGACAACAAGAAGTGTGATTTTGTAGATAGGACATGCATAGAGATGTAAGATTTTTAATACATTATAGATGGCTGGGGTAGGTTTTTAGTGTTGGGGGGGGGGCAATCAGTGGCGTGCATTGACCAGCTGCCCGATGGTGCCGGCAGAAGGCCCAGTCCATTTTGAGGGCTGGGCATCATTAACATACGTGCAGTGGGCTGTGGGCACCAAATGGGTGTCTCAATATAGCTCGCCGGTTCCAGGCTAGCACAATATCGCAGGGCCTGGAGCCCGACACAGTTGGGAAAAGGTAGGTTGGGGGAGTTGTGATCGTGGGATGGGGTGGGGGTTGAGAACCCAAGGCGGTCGCAGTTCATACTATCCTGGTGAAGCCTGTAGGAGCATGCCTTCTCCTTCTGGTCTCAGTCGGTGCAGGCTCGATGGGCCGAAATGGCCTCTATCTGCACTGTGGGGTTTCTGTGATCTGTGTGTGATCTGAAAACTAATTTTAACACTTACTTTTTTGGGCCTCTTCTGCTGTAACGCCAGGTATTATGAGTGGAGCATCCATGGAGGATGTTCTGCTCAATAGACCATTAAAATGGCATTGGGGTCCTATATATGACATAGGACCCCGATTTGCAAAGATTAATGAAGCTCCCACCTGAGTCAGGTGGGTGCCCCAGCAAAAGGCCCTGCAAAAAATGGCAACGGAGCGGGAATGGGGCAGTAACTCTACCGCCACCATTTTAATTCCACTACCGCTCCATTACTGCTGGGCAGAGGGAGTTAAAATTTAACCCACTTTGTCAAAATTTCATACCTTTTATGTCTGCAGACTGATGGAATGAAAATCTCTTGCTATCTGAAAGGTTTCCGCACACCATGAGTTTGAGCAGTTTCAATCCATGGAAATAGGCCACATGACAAAACTGCCCCTGATTTGGGACTACTTTATACTAAATTGGCAAATTCACTCAGAGAAATCAAAAGGCTGGCCGGTGTGGAGATAGTTACTACACTTGTGTAGTATGGGAGATCTTCTGAGGTTAGGGTTCAGAACATTGTTACAACTAAGTAACAACTATGGCTGGAGACATACCTAGCACAAAGGAAGATGGTTGTGGTGGTTGGAGGTCAATCATCACAGCCCCAGGACATCGCTGCAGGAGTTCAACAGGGCAGTGTCCTAGGCCCAACCACCTTCAGCTGCTTCATCAATGACCTTCCCTCCAACATAAGTTCAGAAATGGGGATGTTCGCTGATGACTGCACAGTGTTCAGATCCATTCGCAACTCCTCAGATAATGAAGCAGTCCATGCCCGCATGCAACAAGACCTGGACGACATACAGGCTTGGGCTGATAAGTGGCAGGTAACATTCGCGCCACAGAACTGCCAGGCAATGACTATCTCCAACAAGCGAGATTCTAACCACCTCCCTTTGACATTCAATGGCATTACCATCGCCGAAACCCCCACTATCAACATCCTGAGGGTCACCATTAACCAGAAACTTAACTCGACCAGCCACATAAATACTGTGGCAACAAGAGCAGATCAGAGGCTAGCTATTCTGCGGCAAGTGTCTCACCTCCTGACTCCCCAAAGCCTTTCCACCATCTACAAGGCACACGTAAGGAGTGTGATGGAATAGTCTCCACTTGCCTGGATGAGTGCAGCTCCAACAACACTCAAGAAGCTCGACACCATCCAGGACAAAGCAGCCCGCTTGATTGGCACCTCATCCACCACCTTAAACATTCATTCCCTCCACCACCGGCGTACCATGGCTGCAGTGTGTACCATCTACAAGATGCACTGCAGCAACTCGCCAAGGCTTCTTCGGCAGCACTTCCCAAACCTGCGACCTCTTCCACCTAGAAGGACAAGGGCAGCGGCCGCATGGGAACACCACCACCTCCAAGTTCCCCTCCAAGTCACACACCATCCTGACTTAAAAGTATATCGCCGATCCTTCATCGTCGCTGGGTCAAAATCCTGGAACTCCCTCCCTAACAGCACTGTGGGAGTACCATCACCACATGGACTGCAGCGGTTCAAGAAGACGGTTCACCATCAACTTCTCAAGGGCAACTAGGGATGGGCAATAAATGCTGGCCTTGCCAGCGACGCCCAGATCCCATAAACGAATTTTAAAAAAAGTAGAAAGGGATATGCTCTGAATCTATTGTGCACATGACCTGATTTGTCAAGCATATGAGGTTAAAAAACTTAAGAAAAAGAAAACAGCAATCGGAGTTCAGTAGTCAAGTAGTTAACTGTACTACATAGCTCCCATCAGCCAATGTATCCAGCAAACACTGGCATCCCTTGGCCAAGTGAATACAGCATCCAGATTCGATGACTACTGCATAATTTAGCAATAACATTGTACCCATGCAACTCAAGAGTCCTTCTCATGATTAGAGATGGCATTATGTGTAACCCATCTTTCTTTGTCACACAACAAAGGGCCCCACGCAGAGACACTGGCCGCTGAGTGACACTTGTGGTCTGTACCAGACAGTTCCACAGTACCAGATGCTTCAGCTGGTAGTTAAAGCGAAAGAAAATTGGCTGCCAAGCTATGCTATACCAAGGCAACTGTGCCAAGAAAAAGTTTCCTTCATGTTCTCCAACCTCTGACCCATCCTCATCACAGCATGGGGCCTACATTCATAACCTACAAACAATTGCATCATTCATCCCACTAATGCAAACTGCCTACAGTTTAACCATCAAAGGCCTGAATTTACTTTAGCAGTCTGCAACAGCAAAACTACAAACAGGAACTACCGTCACACTAATAAGCAAGACTAGAGATGAAGAATTTAATAATTAATTTCTTGTGAAAGTAACTGAACAACTAGATAAATCATGTAGAAGACATTTGATGAAAATACTCCTGTAGAGAGCAAATTACTGTAGATTTAATAGATAATGATGTGTGACTCTTAAATGACTGTTCCCATCAACCAGTTTTTAACATGTATATATTGGCATGACGTGTCCTGAATAGTTAACTTACTGGTAATCTATTACCATAACAAAAACATTTTAATACTATAACACCTGTGACTTGGTGCCATATACCTTTCGGTTCTTTGTTACCGTCAGTTTTATTACCTTTCACCCACATTACACAGCCTCTTCACTCAGTGTGCCTGTTACATAATGATAAAGGATGACATTTTTTAAGATTCTATTATAACAAATATCTGGCAGGGAATTTCAAGCTATATTTAATTTGGGTGTTCCACTGAGGTTCATAAGCTGTCTAAACTTCACTTTTGCATTTGATTAAATTACAGTTCATGCATGTCAGAGGATCCCGATTTACATTTCAAATAGGCCGACCACCTGACTCAGGACCGCTCTGGCTGCCCAGGGGTAGGGTCGGGGAACATTGCCTCGGCCACAGCCATAGCGACGACGGAGCAGTATTTCCTACCAATTATGGGGCGCTACCAGCCCATTTCTGCCAGGCGGTGGCCTGAAAATTCACCCCGACATTAATACACTCTTACTGCCTTGGTTTTAACTACATGTGTTTTTATAGGTTACTTAGAGCTGCAAAACCACTATTAAAATCAGTTTGTCGAACTCAGTATTTTAATATTCCCCAAAATAGCTTTAATTCTGCATCCTATAGAATGTATATCCATAATATACAGTAATGGGTAGATGGAAAATTGAATAACAACAATCCAGTAAGTTTGTTTATTTGTAAACAAAATAAATAAAGTTTAAAAAATCAAAAGACCCTTTGAAGAAATTTTATTTTAATCACAAAAAATAGCTGTTGATTTATATCTTCCACCATTTAGTGTGATCACAACTAACAAGCTGCAGTACGAGTAACACAAAAATGAAAAGTGGTCAATTTATAAATTCACTTCAGACTTCCCACTTTTATAACCAGAAAAAATAATGAATGGATTGAGATTCTTGCTGGAGATACTTATTATGGTAAGTGTCTTCGATTTAAACTATAAAAAATGTTGGGTCACTTGATTTAAAATAGTTTCATTTCTAAACTAACTACATAAAAAAATAGTAAGTTGATACAAAAAAGGTTTCAAGGATGTTAATTAAAAAAATGTTCAGATGAAGTTTGTGTGAGATTTACCATAAAATTAAATGCAATTTATCTTCAAAGTTGTTTTATAGTGAGCTGGTTACAAATGAATTGCTCAACAGTTCAGTCCCAGAGTGAGAAGTGCCACTTTTGTAACTAAAGGATGGTGAAGGACTCCTGTGAGTTACATTACAATCCACTATATTGGACAGAATTCTGAAATTGGGCTGCTGCTGTTTATTAACTTTCTGCATATTTTGTGTGGTTTATCAGTTTTTCATGTTTCGTGGTCAAAAAATGACATTTAAGAGCTTGCAATGTTTATTTTTACAACGCATCAATTGAAAAAAGTAAAATTAACTATCAGTAATGTTTTAAGTTTTAGGAAATATGTAAAAGTAAGGCTCTATACTAGTGTCAATAAAAATTACTATTGAGAAACCTAGGCAAAAAGACCCAGAGTGCAGGACATCACCAAGGTTGAAAAGGCTAGGGTAGGAAGAAAGAGCTAGCATGTATATAGTGCCTTTCACATCCTAGATGGGAAATTATTTGGGAGACAGCTATGATATTGTTACTATTAATTTAGAATCTGCTATAATCTCCTATTTCTTTCTAATCTTTTAGCATTATCTTTTCATAAATATTACCTGCAATGAAAGGAAATTTGTCAGGTGAGAATATAAAGATATTACATTTCAGGGGAGGAGAGCGAGTTGTAATCTTGCTGGATAACTACACTGGCTGTATGACTTGTACATTCAATCTGAGTTTTTGTTATCTCTTTCAGGTAAATATTGTGACAGCTCCTATATCATAGGTGCAAAGTCCATGGAATTTAACCCCGGTACTTACAATCATTTAGTGCAGTAAAATAATATACTGTGAAGATCTATGTAGGAGAAAGATGATAATTCCAATAGTATTACCAACATACAGAATCTCTGTCTTTCTCGCTCTTGAAATGAATTTCCAGGAATAAGGCAAAACCCAATTCCTTCTGTGTAATTCTCAATGGATCAAGAAACTCTTTCAACAGTATGTAACTGAACACATATATGGCAGAAACCCGCAGGTATCATAATAGGTAGATAAATCGGTGGGATTGCACATATATTTATGCGTGTGTGTGTATGCACACTTCGCATACCTCAGCACAATGCAATTCTGCTTATCCAAATCACGCTGCCTGGTGCGTGCGCCAATGAAAGCAGCACACACCTGACGGACAGCTCTGTTCCATTGCACCTGACTGCTGGCTCACATGTGGATCCGTCTGCTTGGCAGTTTTTGCTCTGTATGAAGCTAATGGAATTTGCAGTTGATTAACCTCAAATGTGGAGTAAGCTCTCGCCTGGCATAGCAGCTGGCGATGTCATGACAACTTGTATTTCTTAAGTGGATAAGACAGCCATAAGCATTACCGTAGCAGTACGCACAGACATAGAGCAGAACACCTCACAAACCTCCGAGTATGGGAGATAGAGAGAAACAAAAAGGAATCAGGGAGGAAAAGGAGAGTTTACTCTATAGTAAAGAGAGCAGTGGTAAAATAACAAGAAGTTCGGACAGAGACAGAGGGAGCGAAAGACAGGGCAATGAATAGTAAAATCAGCAGATTAACAGAAAGAAGCGGAAGGTACATTTACACTGATATTTTGCTTTGCCCTGATACTGAAGTTATAAGGGGGGGTTCCCGATCAGCCACCGTAACTTCAGCAGAAGATTGGCAAAAATACCCAGATAGATGGAGCTTCCGTCGATCTTCCGCTGAAGTTACGTTGGCCAATCAGGAGAATTTCTAAGGAAATCCATGGCAACAGTGTAATCATGGATTCAGGGTCCGACCTGACTCGGGAGCAAGACTTCCCCTGGCCAGGCCCGAGCGCTGCACTTGTATGCGAAGCTCTATAGCTACAGATGGAGTGTAAACGCAGAAACAAAGGAAGAGGAAAATACAGGGGGAACACAAAAAAGACATAAAGAGAAAAACCTAGACGCAGACAAAAAGAGAGACAGGAAGAGTGGGAAAAGGCAGACAGAAGCAAAGAAGGATGAGAACTGAGCTGGAATTAGGAAGTTGGACATCAGAGCAGATAGGAGGAGAATGCTACAATAAGGTGCAGCTGTTCTGCAGTCTAGAGGAAAACTAGGAATTTAAAACAAAACTTGTTTTAAATTGATTAAATTGAAAAACAAAACTAGAAATGCAAAGGAAAAACAATGTGGTAAAAACGTGTTTATAATTCATTCAAAGGGTGAGGCAAAAAGGGGTTAAACTAGTGCTAAACTCAACAATTGGAAACAGGAGCTCTTTCCAGCAGGAAAAAAGGCACCGAATGTCTCTCAGCCCCACACACAATATATCTTCATTCAGATTGAATGAACTTTTGATTTTAAAGTAACATTTACCTTCAATATGATGTAATGAGTTCATTGCAATGGAAAATGAATTTGAAAAAAGAAATATACACGTATAAAACATAGTATAAATGGTATGAACGTTGTTTTTAAATGACGTGATACCGATGATCAGAGATGTACCTTTTCCGTGTATTCTACTTATTTTCCATAGCTTTTTAAGTGTATTGGACCAGACTTTTTCTGCACCCATTACTATTCCAGATTGTTTATCAGTGCACATAGGATCAGCTGGGTGTCATGATAACAATTTGTAAAGCCAACACTGTTGCTCTTGGTAACCCACATCAGTTAAATCTTGATTAGCAAAATTGGAAAAGTTTTTAGGATCCGGATTTGGGGGGGGGGGGAAATAGAAAAAAAATCTGTAAACTGCCCCTCAACTGGTGTGTCGTGCTATCTCTCACTGTCAGTGCAATTATTAACCCTTTAACTAGAACATCCTGCTCAATATGACGATAGGGCGTGGTACTTGCTGTTGTCATATACAGTTACCAAATTGACATTTACCCAATGTATGTCGCCAAATATTTCTAAAGACAAACCACATTGTTCAATAACATTTTCTCCATATCTTTGGTTTTAAAGCTGGGATAAAATTAATAAACTGAACTGTAACTTGTTGGTCACAGCCCTCGAATAAACGAAGGTTGTTTTGTTCAGAAAGCGGAGGGCAGGATTCAAGATAACTTCATTCAGCGCTTTCGACCTTGTAGGTTCGGACTTGCCCATAGCCTGGCTATCTCAGTGTGAGACACAGACATTCGGACCCGCAAGCTCCTCTCCACTATTGTGATTGGACTTTTATTTGGAGTTCTTGTAAGTTACGGCCAATTCAACACGGCGTGGGCCATACAACAAGACTCAAAACTTTAATTGTTACCACGGAGTCTGAGCTGAAAAGCCTGCAAGGCTCAAATGATCAGAAAGAGGTTCTAATTGCTGTAATATCATAATTTGCTCCATACGGGGAATTTAAAGACTGAACCAATTACTTGTGCTATCATTTAAAAAGGTAACTAAGCGATCCCAAATCAGAATGGAGGAAAGGACCCTCACCGCTGGGCACACTCTCACCTGACATTGCATGGAAATGTTTAGAGGGACAATAACAAGCGAATTATGGAAATTAAAGAAACCTGCATTTAAATAACATTTACAGAATTGTCCCCTCATCTTGTCCACAAGTTATGCCTTGATGTCAGTGTCTAGCAACTTCTATTGAGACAAATATCTTCTTTAATATAATTAATGAACTTATTCAGAAATCAATGGGAAAGTTACAGACACTTAAAACGGGGACGATGTTTTCACAATAGGAAAGCATATAAGGATGGGTAATGATCAAATTAAATGTTCTCGGCGCAACACATTAAATTCTAGAAAAAAAAGCACACACAGAAACAAATTGCAAAATGTTAAAGTGTAATTTGCGCATATCCGAGAACCTACTGCCGACTCTGCTATTCTGCATAAAATACAAGTCGTAGCCATGATACATCCACATTTATTTTATATAAACACACACGCACACACAACAAACGCCACAGCTGAAATCATTTTTAAATTTATTTTGTATCCACACAGAATGAATTGACAAACAAAAACGTTTGCATTAGAAATATTTTTGGCAGCGCTGTGGGATCAACATGTTCTCAGATTCTATCGTGTACTGTGAATCGTGCTCCTGGAGGAATTTTAAACAGAATACTCTCATCTGAAAGTGAGATCACCTTGTATGTGTAGCAGAGGTGAGGGCGGCGGTAAAAAAAAAAGGCAGACACTGCTGAATACCAGATTGAAAAGCTTGGATTAAAAAAAATACTCAAAACATTCACCAAATCACGCAGAATACATCTTACATTGAAGAACGAAAAGGCACAATTTGGATGAACAAAAATGGCAAAAATGTTACCTGAACTCTCAACATCCATGCTGGAAATATTGTACTTTTACATAGAAAAAGAGGAGATAATGGTTCTAATTGAGTTGCAGTTGTATTTTGATCTGTAATATGACAACACTGGTAACTATTAAATGACAATTTTCTCTCACATATTGGTGCTGATTTGTGTTATATTATGTATGGATCTTATCTTGTCGTTACATTTGTGTATGGAAACACAACCAGATATTATTACTTAATATGGGTCACACTTACCTAGACCATTTTGTAACTAATATGTGTTATTCCAAATGATTAATTCAGAATAATTCTGAGAAGAGTTAGCTTCCCAGTAAGTGGTATGTATTTTCATTATGTAATTTTCTTATGTTAGAACAAGTAATTTTATTTAATGGGCAAGTATAACCACCCCCTCAGTGACTAGTGAATTACATACAGGAAGGAAAAACTTTATTTGTCATGATATATCTATAGCTTGATTTTTCATTAATATTGACAATATAGGTTAATGAGTTGCTTGCACAGTTTTTTTTTACAAAACTAATAAACACACGTGATAATCATAACATATATTTTCAAGGGTTGAATGAAATCTTCTAGCATTTTCTATGTCTGCGGAGATTTTGTAATTGTGTCTAAGAAAATCAGTTAATTTTCCATTTTGGAAAAGAAGTAAAACATTCTTCATGTCTTTATTCAATTGAAGCTGTAGTTTCCCCTTTTTCCTGTCAATGATCTGTGTGTCAATCTCAGGTCAATTTCATACATTCAGAACCAACCAACCAGTGATCTCTATGTACTGGAGCTGATTTAGAAGGAGGAACATCAGCAAATAGAATGTTGGGATTATAATGTAATTAACCTATAGAGAAACTGTTCAGAAGCAAATAATTACAGATATTCTAATAGGGCAAAATATACTTAATTACTATGATTTTTTAATATAATTATCAATAAAAGCTTGTAAAAAGACACAGGGAAAGAGGGTAAAATATCAATGCCAATCTACCAATTACAACAAAGCAAAGAACTCACTCAGGGAATGATTTGGAAAAACTTGCAAGATTTTAATACAAGCTGCAAGATTCTGAAAGCCACAGTCTTTCTCACAGTCAGGAAGGCTGACTGAAACATTTTAAAATGTCGTGCTTCTTGATTGCCAATAAAGCAGAAAAGCATATTTCTGACATAGAACATTAAAGATAAAAAAAGTTTGTAAGAATAACACAGCTGTGTGTAGATACTTGCTTAGAGTACGGGTCATTTCAACAGTGAGCACTGCTTATTAAATTTAGCCTCGTATCGCCTTTGGCAACAAAAAAAAATCAATATCAGAAAATTTTCCATGCTCAGAGGTTTGTTTTTACAGCATGTTTAGATTCTTTTCCATGTCATTTAAAGTCTAAGAGACAGAAAACAGTCTGCATACCACACCTTATTGAGTCCTTAAAAAAACCCAAAATTCATTACAGTACTCATTCCCAGCATTTAACATATGAAGCACATTAAATGCTAATCATGCAGTAATAAATATAGGCACTGCATAATATTCATTCACTCCAAAGCTGCAGTTGTCCTATGGAAATCAACATAATTGTCAGTTTTATACCCCATTGCATTTAATGGCAAAATTAGAAGCAGGTCATTAAAAGCACTTCAGAAAGTAATACTGCATGCACATCTTCCTTAAAACAGCTGTGCATTAACTTCACATGGCTCACTCCTCTGTAAAGTTTTAGTACAAAGCACCATTGAAATTTGATGACAAAAAATGGTAAGCACATGCAGAGGGAAAAAGAACGCCTCTTTTACTATATTGAAATGTTTACGACTCATTAAAAATAAAATTCTCCTGTCACAGCAGCAGTCGGGGGAGGGGGCGAACCTCCTACGGAAAATAAATTCAACTATAATTATAGTTATCACATTGTAATTTAACTAACAATGGCACAACAGAACTTGCATTATTACCACTCGGCTTGATTATACTAGGAAGATAGTCGCAGTTGTGCTGGTTCTGTCTAACCTGACAGGAATAAGCATGTAGAAACAATCTTAAAAACACAGCTTTGAAATTACAAAAATGGATATGACTCAAGCCCCGAGACAGAGGTCATGAATACCTTGAGTTGAAACTCTTCACATTAATTCCCCCCATGAGACACCACATTTCCAAAACTGCATCTAACATTTGTCCAGGAAATCAACAAAATTTCAGTCTGTCAACAGAGAAAGCAGAGCAAGACGTGCTGTACAAATCCACTTGCCAGGCTCTATCCTGATATTGATGCAGAACAAGTAAGTTTACGGTCCAGTTGAGAAAGAATAATGAATTCATTGTCTCAACAACAAACTTTTTTTCCCCTTTTCTCTTTCTTCGCCCCCCGCCCCCACCCCCCCGTCGCATTGGCAGAATTTGTGCGTGCCTCGAGAATAATAATGACCAAAACAAATAATCACTTTTAATGAATCGCAAGCTAACGTACACGCTGAAGCACACAATTATGATTCGCATCTCTTTCCCCCCCGCAACAGAACTCATTTGTATCTAGTACCACAATGGACTATTGTGCATCCTCCTGCATTCCGTGTATCCTTTTTGATTCAGCAAGTCAAAGGTTGTGTGGCCCGACTGACTGTGAATTGTGTGTTAACCTCTCCGCACTGCACACCGGAACCATTCAACGACTTAAATCGCAGGCAAAGTTGCTAACAAACTACATAATGTAAAGGCGCTCAGAAACACATGACTTAACTGACAATAACACAGTATCCCACTATAATGAAAACAAACAGAAATGACTGAATACTTTATATCAGTGGTATACGGAAGTACTCCAGTATACTGACAGTAACTACTAGAAACAACTATAGCATGCTAAAGTTGATCAAATCTCAAGTTGATGACAACTCTGAATGCTGAAAAAATATATACATTTTCATGCAGCTGTTTTAAACCAATAAAAACACCGTAAGTCTCACAGTCACTGAAACACTTAATCACAAGAATTCTGTAACACACTCAGACTTGCATGCATGAGTCTACCTGATCAACAGATACTTTTAAATAGCACAGCTCTAATTTCACGCTTTAAAAAAACCCCAAAATTAACACTTTGTCCTGTCAATCACTTGTACTTTCTTGCACAATTCCAGGATAAGCGGGTTACTGTGCAGTGGTCATTGTTCAAAAAGCACAGAGGAGAAACTGAAAGTGTGAGATTACAGCTCTGAATAGTGTGAAAATCAAATGTTAATTTGATGAATGCAAGGTCTGGGACATTCAGTCAAAGAGGGAGGGAAAGTAAAAAAAAAAACAGCTTTTGCTGCCAACTCACCATCCACCATGTCCTGGCTGAGATGTCATAGCACAGCTGCCATTTGATGGAGCTGTCGGAGGGTTTCCCGGCCATTATGCTGTCAGCAACCTTCATCTGATGCAGCTCACGGGAGATAAGACACCTAATTGAGAAAACATTTGCAATGGCATGTTGGGCAACATTGTAGCCCAATCCATACCATATGGAATCATGGGTAAAGTCTCCTTGACAATGAACCAATCTCACAGACCCAGTGGCAAGGTGAACAGGAACTGAGGAGTCATCTGTTCAGTACTGTCTTCGCTTAAAAAAAAGAGCCCACTGCTCAACATCAAAGTGAGGCGGCAAAATAAGGGTTTCAACACTGAGATGATTCAAGCCTGCAAGCTTTGGTGAACATGGGGATTTAATACGAGAAACACAGGTAGTGGACTATGGACTGAGAATGCCATAGGCTATTAGCCGAAAATTTCTGCATGACAGATGGAACTGCTTAGAGTATCATGCAATGTTTTGTTTTTACAGACTTCGAGGCTGATGCAGTATCTGTTTCTACATTGCATGCGTAAAGAGCTAACTTTCTCAAACATGAAGAAAAATGTGCTGTTTTTCCTTCAGCTTCAATTCCTGTTTCAGCTTTTTTGCTTCTAATATTAAGCAAAATATAAAGATTGTACTATCTTTAAAATAAACAAAGCACTTTCACCAGAGAATGAAAATGATCTGTGTTTTCAACAGTAGAACTAATAAGAATGATGAGAAAATGCTTTAACCTATAAGGTTTACAGTTTTTGAACAAATTACACTGCAACTCTTAAGAACACAAAGCAGTGTTGTCATATAATCTTTACATATTTTTAAGTAGTTTAATTCTGCTCAACAATCACAACCAAAATTGGCATATGACGAGCAGCATCCTCGTGTTTAGTCACCCAGAACACTTACCGGCTTATGTTACTTCGAGTTTTATTAAAATCAAACCCCTTTTCCCCCTAATTACAAATTCTTTGCCCTTAGAGAAATTTTAAGACTGACAGAACTAAAAAAAGGAATAATTTTAAGACTGCATGGAGGCTTGGGAATTGAAAGCAGAAATTGTCTTGGAGCTAAACTAATACAAACAAAACAAAAAGTGTGCCACAGTATTTTTTTCCCCCTTCTTTACTGGCAAAGCATGTTGCATCAAAATCAATATCATCTTAGTGTCTTTGAAACAGGAGAATCAATCATGCACATCCATTTTAAGTTATCCAAAGTCTAATCAATTCCTTATGGTTGTAATTGCAGATATGTCTTTTATTTCTTTCAAACAACACACGAAGAATCAGAGAGCATCTTGCTCGTGGATAGAGAGGAATTAAATATTTGAATTTAAATGTTTATTAAGGAAATTAGAAAGTTCAGTATTTACTGAGCATGGCAGCTGGCAATTCAACATTTTGGCATGTATTGGGAACTGCTACTCACACACTTTATTCTTCTGTATTTTTTTTTGGTAATTGCTTGCAACTGCTTTTGTCAAACCTTTAAAGGTAAGATCTCATTTTACCTCCCGCTTCTGAAAAGAAAGACAGAACACTCTGAAACTGTACGATTGCTTCTGAAAATGAACATTGCTGGGGAAACACTAGGAAAAGTGAATCTTTATTTACAAAGTAAAATTCTGCATATAATCCTCTGAACCCACAATACAGTGAATCATAGAATATTTTTAAAAAAGAAGGAAATGTATTGTTAATGCAGTAACTGTAAAATCAATTGTTAACCACCACTGTTGGTGCAATAGATTTCAATGATTAAAGCCAATAAACTATAAATCAATATTTTTCAAACCTTTATTTATAAACAAAGCTGCAGTGAATTAACTTGTATATTGCGTCAAAAAGTATAATTGCATAATTTCTGTTCAATGTTATCATGATAAAAATGACACACTGCTCTTGTCCTCCCCAAAAGATGTTTGATATTTGTTTGTAAACATAGTTCCTCTTTTAGATGTGTAAAATGAAAATCTTTACATTCTTATTTTGTAGTTTACCTGGAGGAAAATGGTAACGATTTATGTAAAAGGCACAGACAACTGCCCTTAATTGAATGGTTGGTAGCTCGCTCGCACTAAAAACAGAAATATCTCTGATTGCAGAAACTGTTCTATAAGTGAATTTGATTACTGTCTCTTTAAAAATTGCATATAATGTCACAGGTGAAAATGAATGATTTTAACAACTTGTGGGTAAAAAGAGCTGAAAGAAAGCAAAGGTTAATATAATCTAACTATGCATCGGGTATAGAATGTCAGATCTGTCAAATTTCATCACAGCGTGCTGGTCTGCTAAGAGATTTGATTTTTCACTGCTGTCCTACCATGTTCAAGTCACAAACTGCCAGCAGCAACCAGCAAACAACCATAGGCTTGCAGTAACAGGCCTGAGTGGGAAGCCAGCCGAAAGAACCATCTGCTTCCGATTTCTAACTGAGCCAAGATGTGCAGTGAAGTGTCCTCGCTGGCTCAGCCAGCCGCCCCACTAAAGTTATTAGCGTTACAAGTGAAATTATCTCTCCAAACAGTGGGGGTGCTGTAAGTCACCTCATGAGAGAGCTGAGCAGCATCATTTTCACTTCAGCACAAAGATGCCGTTCTTACAGTTTCAGCAAAGGCGGGAGCAACAGAGCACCCGCTATATACCAGGTCCTGCGTGTTCGGTTCCAGTCCACAGGAAGTTCAATGGCTTCTCTGTGACTGGATTTCATTGCAGAACAAAGACAAGCTTCTGTTCATTTCCCCCCTATAATGTCACATTGTGCTTACAAAAACAGAATTCTTTTTTCATTCGTCTGAAAAAAATAAGCTTCAGCTGCAAGTAAGAAAACCTTGGATAAAATTATCGAATTCAAAACCCTGTAGGCAACTATCAGTATAGGAGCTAAAACAATGCAGTAAGATTCACCATGACTAAGACCGTTTTTTGGGGGATGATACTGTCGGAGGTTTGGTAGGTAATTTAAAAGCAGTTTAGTTACATGAAAGCACGTTTTGTTTAGTACGATGGTGGCTTTTCAATATTCTAAATTAAAAATCTAATAAACTAAGGTGACTACTGGTATATTCGCAGCAGGGACTTTCCTAGGTCTGATCCCGATCTCAGACGGGCTGGCACTGAGGGTGCTATAACTGGCCTTAGTGTCCCAGGTTAGAAGGAAAAGCAACAGCCAGGCTACCACTCCTGATCACCGTCCTGTGGCCTGCTATTGGAAAGTACGTGTGCATGACATTGGCTGAATTCAGATTCAGACTTGCCTGTGATGCCCTACATGGTGGAATAGCCCATCAACACACTCACTGTCCAGGCTCAGGCATGAAGAGTGACCACTTGGGTTTGGTATTGGTTCGGCTGTCAGTGCCTATGGAACCACAAACCAGCCAAGAGTCAGGAGGGAGATTGCAAATTGAAAAAGAACTGGCATCTACAACCTTTGAGCAATCTTTGCTTTCTCAACACAGATACAATTACCCAGAAATTGCATTCTTAATCTGGAAACATAACGAGTTTGATTGCTATGCTTCAATTAAAATTGGGAATAATTCGTGTTACCTTTCAAGTATTCGATGAATAATGAATAGCTGCAGCTAGGTACATTGAGAAATTGCTTCTGACCCTTAGAACAAGGCTATCTGGGTGCATGATATGCAGAGTTTCTAGTCAGTAGTTTATTTTTGAGATGGATTTTCAGCTTATGAATATTCAAGTAGGGCCTCAACAGAAGCCATTTAATGTGATCAATTATTAAGGTGAGATCATTTCCAAAATAACTTTTTTTATTATTTAGTAGTCATCTTTTGGTGGGAATTTGGTAGGTCCAATTAGCTCCCACGCCATTTACAAACAATATTATTAGATAACAATCAGAAGTGGGAGCCCAGGCAGATTTTCCATCCCAGATCTAGGAACATTTGAGTCCAATTGCAATGGCCTAACATCACCATCCCTTAGATAAGGTGACTCGCCACCAAGCAGGCACTGTGGCCTTCCTGGTCTACAGGGCTCAGTACTACATCAGGTTTAACAATCAAGGGAGCTCTTGCTAAGCATTTAAGCATAATGCACAATTAAAATGTCTAGCGCAATAACACTGTTGCAGCCACACAAATGCTTTGGATATAAAATGAGTCCGTTGGTTATTGAACTGTTTAGTTACTGTAATTAAAATACAAATATCTCAAGGCAATGATACTACGTAGCTGCCACTGTATTTCATTTCTTGGATATGTAGATAGCTCAAAAATGATATGCATCTCAATCTTGAGATTTTGAGGTAAGGTAGGCCGAATGTACGCTAGGCAGCAGTGAGGAGCTACAGTAAATTCAGAAAGAGTAATGACAGAAACCTTGGGGAGGATGATGGTGATCTCTGAGAGGGAAATGTTGGCAATCTTGAAGGCTAGCACTGCCTCAGGGAATGAAATCGCAGCCTTCTGGGAGATGTGGAAGTATGAGGACATGACATAACGTGGAGGAGTCATCTGAAAATACTATGCTCCAATCTAATTTCTTAGTAGTGTCTAGGATGCAGTTTATCATAGTAACTGACTTATTGCTACCTTTTTAGCCAACAGGTTAGGTAACACAGTTGCCACATGACAAAATAGTATAATTAAGGACAATGAAGGACAAATAGCAATGGTCCTAGTGGACTTTATAAGAATTAGAAGGTCAGCTATTCAGAGTAAATAGGGATAGAAATTGGTATGCGCTAATGTTTTGGGCTTAAAACAGACGGAAAGCATATCAATTTAGCAGTGGGATGGCCTTTGCCCAATCTGTGGAAGCGTTGATCTTACTGCCAAATCTGTTGGATCCATTCGTTTAGGTGTCTCAGATGCTTAAAGCAGGTGTGAAGCCCTTTAAATATGGAAGTTAGGGCCCTAATGGCTGTTAAAGGACCCCTTTGATGAATTGGTCACCTCATGTGTGGGGCAGGCAACTGCCAACCAAAGGTAAGTTTTTGAATATATTTTTCAAAAACATGTACCTATGGAGCCAGGAGGAGCAGGTGTGCTTCCCTGACTCTACAGGAGTTGCACTTGGCCCCTCCCGTAACCCACTCCTACCCCCCTCCCAGGACTTACCGGCAAGGCAGACAGCCCGAAACTGGTTTCTCCCGTGGGACAAGCTGCCCATGGAGAAGCGACTGGTGCCAGCAGCTCGCCCAAGTATCCTATGAGGCTTAAGGACCGAATTTTATCAATCCCTGGGTCTCTTGCTTCAGGTGTGCGCGACTTCTGCAGCGCTGAGTCTGGACTCAAAAACAGACCCAGACTAATTTTTATCTCAATGAGCTGTAAATTTAATAGTTGCTGCAGAAAGCGCTGGCCTACAAATATTTCATAAATTTGGTTAAGATCTGGAATGCACTGCCTGAAAGGGTGGTGGAGGCAGATGCAATTTTATCTTTCAAAAGGGAGTTGGATAAGTATCTGAAGGAAAAAAAATGTCAGGGCTACGGAGAAAGGGCGGGGGAGTGGGACTAGCTGAGAGTCGGCATGGGCTCGATGGGCCGAATGTCCTTCTTCCGTGCTATAACCATTCTATGATTCTATGATTCTAAATTGATATGCACCAACAACTTATTACAAGATTTACTCAATAATCTTTTATTTCTACTGTGTACAACACCAGATAAAAAGCACCATGACACATGATTGTATCCTTTAGCTTTTCATTTCCTTACTCATCAGAAGTTGACTGACATTACCAGGCCTTGTGTGAGACACTCTGAGGTCTCCAGGCACTTACACCCTGTAGATCATCAAACCATTACATCAGATACCCTGCTACATGAGAATCCAGCGAAACAATGTGTTAACTTCTTTTGGCAACATAATGCTCTAATCAATAGATAACTTAAAACAATCCAGTGAGAATGGCACCTGCCGACATTTGATCTTCTGTGAAGACAGATTATCCTTTGAAAGATCCTCATGCCAGTGTGTTAAGTTGTGTATAAGAATCTGACCTGCTGAAAACTAATGATCTGTATTGAGAATAGGCACAAGAAATACAGGAAACTTTGTGATACCCGGCACCGATGGGACCGAGCTGTTGCCGTCCCATCAAAACTGCCGGACAAACCAGCCCTAATGTTAAAACATATGGAAGCTTCTGAGCTCCGTATCTAGCAACAAACCCTGTTGCTTAGCAACAGCTTCTAAACAGTCGGCCGTAGCTTGCAAGCATCTCTGTAGCTAAGTAACAGCTTTAGCTAGACCTTGCAGAGCCTGACTAGTGAAAAAAAAGCAACAAAAAGAAAAAAACTTACTGAACCGACTCCTGAATTTTGCCGGTGGCTCGAGCATTCCGGACAGTTAACCTCCGGATAAACCAAAGTTTCCTGTATTAGGATTGTTAAAGAATGATGCATTACTTATCCCACAGATCACGATGCACGACCTGAATCACCTAGGTGTTCACTTTCTACATTCCTTGATCCCAGTAAATCTTATTGCTGCTGCTATGATGATTGCTTACACTCCAGTGATACACAGTACCCATAAGCCTGTCCACAAGCTGAAATGTGATTAGTAGTGAACCATCTACATAGATGCTCCATGTGGTAGACTTTAGAATTTGACTCCATAGCATTTGCCACTCCTCCTTCCTCAACAGTAAGATTTGGTCTAATTCCTAGGCTTCCTTCCCTGTCCTTGGTCACCATAGTGAGATGGGTGCACAGGGTGGAGACGTATCCTCAGGCTGTTAGGGAATGGAGGAAATGTTCCAAGGTGTTTTGCTCATCCTGAAGTCTGCAAAGTATTGCAGGATTCTGGAGGTAGTATTTCACCTGGAAATAGCAGTATTGGGTCATGCTGGGAGAGGAATATATCAGCTAATTGGTGGAAGGGCATAATCTGGCCCTCATGCAGCAACTCGTCTTGTGATTTCTTTCTCAGGCCAGGCTCTGAATCCACCTGATGAGTCAATGTGGGAGCTGCCTGTTGTGCTCGATCATGAAAAGGGCTGGAGCAAGGGAAATATCAAGTAGTTTGGAGCCTGTTCTGGGAAACCCAGTAACGTAAATTGCACCCTCCTCCAACCCAGCACAGCAACGCAGCCAGTGGTCATGAAGGGCAATGACCTCAACTGATGTGATGACTAATAGGACCCAGAGGGATCTTTAGGGAGGCACAGATCTATCACTAGGCTAAAAGAGTTACAGTGACAGTGTGAAGGAATAAACCATATTTCAGAAAAATACACCATCATATGAACAGATTTCTGATTTTATTAATACATCATATACTGGGTTTAAAAATCTAAAGTCTCAATGACACAAGTTGTGCAAACATGCTTCTGAGATGGGATGGTTTGATAACACAAAAGTTATAAACACCACAAGCTTTTGAAATGGGAATTGGTTAAAAATACTAAAACAATGGCCCTATTGAAATAGCAGTTTGGCGCTTCCAGAAGGTCTGGGGTTTGGGAGAAACACAATAGAATGACCCAAGTAAAGTGTTAAAAACTAACACTTCGAACAGGAACACAGAATATTAAAAAACCATGTGCCTTTATAAAAGTAACATCAAATGAAACAGAAAACACGATTATAATATAACCAACAAAGATGGCTAGGAAAACGAACACCCTAGTTGAAGTGTCTTTAATTTACATGTTGTAAATATGATACCAACAGAACACTTTGAAGATATGACTTCAATAGATGCACCAAGCAATCACATGGTGTTTGTATTGAACTTGGAACACCACAGAGACAGGAATCTGTGGTTGTAACCAGTTAAGGTGGTTTTAGAATTGAATGGAAGACCTTCGATAAGAATGGCATCAAATAAATACTACTGTCATATTGTGTTTTATGATAAGTTTTTGAAACACCTAAACAACAGACAGAGGTCTGCAGGCTAACAGTTGAATTGGCAGTAAGTATAGAGAAAAGTCAACAGGAAGATGACTAGAGATAATTAGCTTACATGAGCAGAAAACTTCAAAGGATAAACCACTAAAAAAGGTATAAAAATAGAGCTTTTCAGATAGACAGTCAGAAGTCACTGGAAAGGGGCAAAGCGGTTCTCTCAACTTCAGAGGCACGCTCTGTAAGTTTTTAACTCTGAGTCTCAGGGATCAAGGTACTTTTAATTTGATTTTGGTGGATATTCTGGATTAGAATTAAGAATAAGAAATGTAAAACTGTATGAAGTTAAGATTTGAGAATAAGAATCTCTGAGAAAAAGAAATGTAAGCTTTTTGTATTTTGAACTGTTAAAGTTGTGATTGACTCACAAGTTGTTAACTGTATGTTGGCTCTTAAATAAATCTATATATTTTTTGAATTGTCTCAAGTAGTATTTCTGTATCAAACTCGCGAACTCAATTTCTGTACACTCTTTTGTAAGGAGTTGCAGAATTCTGGTTTTTTTTTCCGGACTCTCATAATATCCGGAAGGTTACAGTCTAGTTAAACTTATTAAAAGTGCTATCTGGAGGACGGTAACATCTTCACGTCGTTCCTTTCCTTTAGGGAGTGATAGTCTGAACCTTTAGACCCAATTAAGCATCTTATAGAATTCGTCTATCTTTAACTTTAGTTGAAGGTGAACGTCTGGGGAATACACCTGATCTGGAGTAGCCTGAAAAGGGCTAGGACTAGTAATTATCCCTTCAACAGTCGGGTGCTTCTGGCTCTCTATTAGCCTCTTCCAGGGATAATGAATGATAAGCTATGTGGGCAGGTTGGAAGGGATATCTTGGTTTCCATTCGGCAGCCACAGATTTTATTGGGGCTCAGATCAGGCCACGAGTCTGGGCTGCTCAGTAATAGTGCCTGAAATTTGGTAGACTGAGTCCCTCCTGTTGTCTTGGGAGATGGAGGTACTTCAAGCATATTCGTGGCATCTTTTCTGCTCAGAGGAACTTGAAGAATGCACAAAGGGCAACTCAAGATCATACATAGCACATATTGCAGCCCACACAAGCTTCACACATTTCATCCCACTATTCCAGACACCTGCTAGAGTGACTATGTTCAGAAGAGCACCCTCCTTTAAATATTCTGGCCATGCCCCCACATCCAGCCATTCTTGGCACTAGTCTGGAAGAATGTTAGGCCCATATTATAAACTAGAGTACCCACTCTCACTGAAGTGGGATGCCACCCCCTACAACGAGCAGGCTAGTATGTCTCTCACTACTAGCTGCTTGAAAATGCATCCCCCAACCACGCCTCCCACCCCCCTCCCACACGGTGGCAATGTGCCACCATCTTCACAACTAACAAGTGGCTGAAACACATGTGGGGCATACACCAATCAGAAGTTCACCTTCAGCTTGGAACTAGGAAAATATTAAACAGTCTGTTCTTGGAAACTTACCCAACTGACCCCTCAGCACAGCAACCCAGCCACTGGCCATGAATGGGAATTCACCTCAATTGATGTGGCATTAATATCTATGGCCTCCTTCCTCCATGTCCAGACCTAAGCTCCTTGAAAAGACTGTACATGCTGCCTCAACTTTTTGACCCGCGTTGTTCCAATACAAGCACAGTCTTCTGGAGAAACCTGAATGTATTAATCCATCCTTCCTACAAGCATTGTCAAACCAAAATATACAATGGTTTTATTATAATACATATGGATGTATAAAATATGTGAGAATGAACATCTAAATGTATAATGGCTTCATAAAATATACATGTAAGTGTACTTGAGATTCCAATATAACATTTGAAAAAAAATACTTCAATGGAGAGACATAAATACGACTTGTGTTGAGCAGTGTAATGCAATCATAGTCATCAGCAGCAAACCTAACTTAGTTTTATTATAGTAGTGTAGGAGTCTACGTACTCCTAGCAAAAGATACTGAACTCGGAGAGGTTCAACAGAAAAGGTTTAATTGTTGAGGCTGCATGCTGAACACAAAATGGAGTCAGAGACTACACAAAGTACGACTGCCTTTTTTCAGTGCACAGCTTCGACTGCTCCTCCCCCGCTCTGGGCTTAACTATGTTGCAGATCGAGTTTCTTAAAGGTGTGATCCTTCTTAAAGGCATGACGCCTGATTTATAGTCTACGGACCGGAAAGCGGATTGTGTCCTTCCTGTGATCGGTACGCCACACAGCTCCCCCCAGAATCCGCTAGTAGGGAGTGTACGAACCGGTGTGGTGGCTTGATGGCACGGCCGGAACGGCTCTTGGCGGTTGGTGTCGGGAGCGGGGTGGTCGGACGCATCGGGCTCTTAGGCGGTCTGCCCCGCAGTGGGGGTTGGCCCACTTGAACGGGTTCATCGGGCTCTAGGTGCACCAGCTTGAGCCGGTCGACCGACACCTTGTCAGTTCTGCCGCCCACTTCGAGGAGGAAGAACTTGTTCCCCGTTTGGAGTACCTTGTAGGGTCCGTCGTATGGGGGCCGTAGAGGTCCTCGGTGGGCGTCATGGCGCACGAAAACAAATTTGGCCATGTGCAGGCTAGGTGGTACGCGGGTTGCTGGTTCGCCGTGCCGGCTGGTGGGTACCGGAGCGAACTGTTGTGCTCGGTTGGCGAAAGCGCGGTGTTGCTGGTCAGCCGACCAGGGGGTCGTGGCGGTGGGCAGGAACTCTCCGGGTACGCGCAGCGGCTGGCCGTACACGAGTTCCGCCACCGAGGCTTGCAGTTCTTCCTTGACCGCGGAGCGTAGGCCGAGTAGCACCCACGGGAGGCGGTCGATCCAAGCCTCGTCCTCGAGGCTGGCACGGAGGGACGCCTTTATGGACCTGTGGAATCGCTCGCACAGTCCGTTGGCTTGGGGGTGGTAAGCCGTGGTGCGGTGAACGGCCACCCCGAGGTTTCGGGCGATGGCGGCCCACAGATCAGAGGTGAACTGCGGGCCTCTATCCGACGTCATGTTGGAGGGGACGCCGAACCGAGCGACCCAGGTACCGATGAACGCCCTCGCGATGTCGGCGGTGGTGGTGGACGTCAGTGGAATGGCCTCGGGCCAGCGGGTGGTACGGTCCACGATTGTCAGCAGGTGCGTGTGACCTTGTGATGGCGGCAGGGGGCCGACGAGGTCGATGTGGACGTGGTCGAACCTTCTTTCTGGCACGGTGAACTCCTCGAGTGAGGCTTTGACGTGCTGGTGGATTTTGGCACACTGGCAAGCTATGCAGGATCTGGACCAGACGCGCACATCTTTGCGCAGGCCGCGCCAGACAACTCGGTTGGCCACCAGTCTAATGGACGCGCGGGTGCCGGGGTGTGAGAGGCCGTGGACGATGTCGAACACCCGTTTTCGCCAGGACGCCGGGACTATGGGGCGGGGTTGCGCCAAGGAGGTGTCGCATTTGACTGTGATGGCGGACGGGCCGCAGGCGATGTCGGTCAGTCGCAGCCCTGGGAGGGTTGTGGGCGCGGAGAGCAGATCGGGGTCGGTGCGTTGCTCCGCTGCCAGTTGAGCATAGTCCACTGCCAGGTGGGCGCCGTGGACGGCGGGGTGGGATAGGCAGTCGGCCACCACGTTGTCTCGACCGGAGACATGCCGGATGTCCGTGGTGAATTCGGACACCGCGGCGAGCTGGCGTTGTTGCCTGGCTGACCACGGGTCCGCAGATTTTGCCATCGCGAATGTCAGGGGTTTGTGGTCGACAAACGCGGTGAAGGGGCGGCCCTCCAGAAGAAATCTAAAATGGCGGACTGCCAGGTACAGTGCGAGGAGCTCACGGTCAAAGGCGCTGCATTTGGCCTCCGGGGGGCGCAGTTGGCGGCTGAAAAAGGCCAGCGGTTGCCAGGCCCTGTCGACCCACTGTTCATACACGGCGCCGACCGCGTGGTCGGAGGCGTCCTTGGTGAGGGCCACCCTGGCGTTGGGCTGTGGGTGAACGAGCATGGTGGCGTCGGCGAGCGCCTTTTTGGTCGAGTCGAAAGCGGTCAACATGTCCGCCGACCACTCGATCGCCATTCTGTCTTTCTTACCCTGGAGGGCTTCATATAGGGGCCACATGAGGGAGGCTGCTCCGGGAATGAAGCGGTTGTAAAAGTTGATCATCCCCAAGAACTCCTGGAGGCCTTTGATGGCGGTAGGCCGGGGGAACTGCTGGACGGCTTGCACCTTGGCGGGCAGGGGAATGGCTCCGTCCTGCATGATGTGGTGGCCGAGGAATTTGATCCTGCTGAGGCCAAATTGGCACTTGGCTGGGCTGATGATGAGCCCGTGCTCACTGAGCCACTGGAACAGGGTGCGGAGGTGCTCGATGTGTTCCTGCTTGGAGGAACTAGCTACCAGGATGTCATCCAGGTAGACAAAGAGGAACTTCAGGTCCCGGAGGACCGAGTCCATGAGCCGCTGGAAGGCCTGGGCCGTGTTTTTGAGGCCGAAGGGCATTCAGAGGAACTCGAATAGCCCAAAAGGGGTGATTATGGCCGTCTTGGGAACGTCCGCGGGGTGGACTGGCACCTGATGGTAACCGCGCACCAGGTCGACTTTGGAGAAGACTGAGCGGCCGGCCAGTCTAGCCGAGAAGTCTTGAATGTGCGGTATGGGGTACCGATCCGGCGTGGTGGCGTCGTTTAGGCGCCGGTAGTCCCCGCAGGGGCGCCATCCCCCGTCGGGTTTGGTGACGATGTGGAGTGGGGAGGCCCAGGGGCTGTTGGAGCGGCGGATGTGTGGTGTATGTGCCTTTAAGAGCAATTATGGTGTATGTGCCTTTAAGAGCCCCAGGTGTGCGTAATGCCAGTAATTGCCACTTGGGCTATATAAGCCTGTGTATTATGTATATCCTTTAGAAACCCCCCCCCCAGACTTGCTTAGTAAATGCCTATGAACCAACTCCTGTCTTCAGTGTCTTTATCTACACACGGACACTACAGTGGCGACGAAGTGGAAATGGACTTACCTGCAATTCGGCAGCACCTCAAGGACATCGATTCCTCCAGCGTCCAGAAGACTCAAGGAAGTAAGAGAAACTGTGGTTTCACCAGCTGGCCAAGCTGGTGACAGGTACTGCGCTAATCCTTCCTGGGCGTCAGGCTGGAGCTCCAGCGGCGGGCTCTACAGCTGAGACAGGCAGCGAAATCGGAGGCAAGCAATAACGGACTGGGAGGGTGCACTCGAGAGACGGCCGGCGCGGCAAGCAGGTCAGCGTTTAGACCTCCGTCGGGAACGAGTCTCCAACAGTGAATAAACGGAAACCACAGTAAAACAGCGTTGTTATCGGTAGCAGCGGCGGGAAAGCGCGGGAAGCGCCATATCGTTGCTACAGAGAGAAAAAAAAAAAGCGCGGGAAGCGCCATATCTTTTCTGAAATGCCTAAATCTGGTAATATTGAGGCTTTCGATGGCGAAATAGAAGATTGGACCACATACGTGGAAAGAGTAGAGGTTTATTGCACTGCAAATGGAATAACAGATGAAAAAAAAGCTTCAGTACTTCTGAACTTAATGGGCGCGAAGACATACGGGCTGTTACGAAATTTAATCACTCCAGCCAAACCAAAGGACAAGACTTTGAAAGAAATTGTTGATACCCTGCAGGAGCATTTAAACCCAACACCGCTGCTGATAGCGGAACGATTCAAGTTCTTCAAGAGAAATCAACACAAGAATGAAAGTAACGCTGATTACCTAACCGAATTAAGAAAGCTATTAAAGTACTGCCAATTCGGAGCAGGACTATCGGATTATCTTCGAGACAAATTTGTTTGCGGTCTTTTAAGTGAAGGAACACAAAAAAGACTGCTTTCTGAAAAAGATTTAACATTGGACAAAGCTTTCAGTATGGCTGTATCATACGAAGCAGCAGCAAAAGGAGCTGCAGAGATACAACAAGAGACACAGGACTTCGGCACCCATAAAATGACACAGGAGTTCGGAAGGTGTTATCGCTGCGGCAGATCCACCCATAACCAGAGGGACTGCTGGTTCAAGGGCAAAGCATGCAGGCAATGTGGTAAGATTGGACACATTGCACGGGTATGCCAATCTGGACAAAATAAATGCACTGACAGAAAACAAAAAATCAATAAAGAAAAGTACAGGAAGGTACAAATGATGACGGACAATAGCTCCGAAGACCAGAATAGCGATAGCGACTCCGGAAACAAGAGACTAAGCTGTCTCAAATTACATAATGTACTTGCCAAAGAGGATTACCAAACCATTTGGGTTACCCTCACAATAGCAGGGTCCCCAGTTAAAATGGAGCTAGATACAGGATCAGCTCTAACCGTAATAAATCGACGAGATTACGAGAGGCTATTTTCGCATATACCTCTAAAAGACACATCCATTATCTTAAAAACATATACGGGGCAGAAAGTCTACCCCAAAGGAAAAATAAGGGTGCCTGTGGTATACAACGGCAAAGAAATACAAAAGTTGTATTTATACATTCTACAAGATGGTGGTCCACCGTTGTTGGGACGTGAATGGATAAGGAAGATACGTTTAGACTGGCACTCCATTCAGGCACTGACGGTGACCAGTAAGGAAAAAAACAATGATGACATCATACCTGAACGATTAAAAGACATCTTGGCCAACGCCAAAGAAGTGTTTCAAGAGAAACTAGGAACCTTGAAAGGCATCACCGCCTCAATAAAAGTGGAAGATACAGCAATTCCAAAAAATTTTAAGGCAAGACCGGTGCCATACGCAATACGTCCGGCAGTCGAGGCAGAGCTGAAGAATTTGGAAAAGGCAGGCGTATTATCCAAAATAGATTGGAGCGAATGGGCAACACCCATCGTTCCAGTCATGAAAAAAACATTGAAAAATAACTCTGAGGAACAGAAAAAAATTCGCATCTGTGGGGACTTTAAGGTGACTGTAAACCCGGTCCTTCACACGGTACAGTATCCTCTTCCGAGGATAGAAGATATTTTCGCCTCACTATCCGGAGGGAAACGTTTCACAAAAATTGACTTGGCACAGACATATCTACAGATGGAGGTTGAGGAGACCTCTAAAAAGTATCTCACAATAAACACACACAAAGGCCTGTACCAGTACAATCGACTGGTTTTTGGAATAGCATCAGCTCCAGCTATCTGGCAAAGAGCTATGGAGCAAGTCCTGCAAGGGATTCCGGGGACTCAATGCTACCTAGACGACATCCTTATAACAGGAGAAAACGACAACGAGCACCTTGCCAATTTGGAGCAGGTGCTAACTAGGCTGAAAGAACGGGGCCTACGAGCAAATCGCCCCAAGTGCGAATTTTTCCAAAATCAGATATCATATTGTGGCCACATAATTAATAAGGAAGGGTTGCATAAGTCACCTGAAAAAAATTGAAGCAGTTATAGAAGCCCCAGCACCTGAAAATGTTTCACAATTAAGGTCATTCCTGGGATTAATAAATTACTATCATAAATTTTTACCGAACTTATCAACTATTCTACACCCTCTTAATGATCTTCTACAGACAGGAGTGATTTGGAAATGGAACGAAGACTGTAAACGTGCCTTCCATAAATGTAAAGACTTAATCACATCCGAGAAAATTTTGGCTCATTACAACCCATCACTACCAATCAGACTGACGTGCGATGCATCCCCTTACGGCATAGGAGCGGTATTATCCCATAGATTCCCTGATGGCTCGGAACGGCCGATAGCTTTTGCGTCACGCTCATTGAACTCAGCTGAGCGTAACTATGCCCAGATAGACAGGGAAGCACTCAGCCTGGTATGAGGAGTGAAGAAATTCAACCATTACCTACACGGACAAAAATTTACCTTGCTGACTGACCATCAACCCCTCATCTCCATATTCAACCCTAAAAAAGGTGTCCCCATTATGACGGCACAAAGACTACAGAGGTGGTCCCTTTTCCTAGGGGCACACCAATACAACATTGAATACAAAGGGTCAAAACAGCATGGGAATGCTGACGGTTTATCACGCCTACCGTTGCCAACGATAGAAGAGGCACCTACAGTAGACCCAGTAGAGATATTCCACTCTACCATAGTGGAATGTCTACCGGTGACAAATTCTGCCATTGAAAGGGAGACAAGAAATTACCCTACTCTCTCACGGGTCTACGATTTGACAGTGAAAGGATGGCCAGCACATGGCGAACCATTGTTGCCAGCATTCTCGCAAAGAAGAGAACAGCTGTCAGTGTGCCGAGGAACCTTGATGTGTGGATCCAGAGTAGTGATTCCACCCAAACTCCAGGATAAAGTGCTAAAGGAGCTTCACGAGGGGCATCTGGGTGGAGTGAAAATGAAGAACCTAGCTAGGGCGTTTGTATGGTGGCCAGGTATCGATGGAGACATCGAAGACATGACCAAGAGCTGCCTAGGATGCCAGAAGGTCCAAAATGCTCCGCCACAGGCCCCTCTACATCCATGGGAGTGGCCCTCATCTCCCTGGCAAAGGGTGCACATCGACTTTGCTGGTCCATTTATGGACCCAATGTTCTTAATCGCAGTTGATGCACACTCCAAGTGGCCGGAGGTAATAAAGATGTCCTCCACCACCACGGAAAAAACCATCACAGTATTAAGGACCATATTTGCCAGAAATGGGCTGCCGGAGCAGATATGTTCTGATAATGGACCGCAATTTGTGTCCGAAGAATTCAGAAAGTTCTTAAAGAACAATGGGGTAAAGCACTACACGTCCGCCCCATACCATCCCGCCACCAATGGATTGGCTGAAAGGTTTGTCCAGACCTTCAAGAAGGCCATCAAGGCCATGGATAATGAAGACATAAAACTTCAGCACAAGGTGGATAACTTCTTATTTGCATATAGGAATGCAATGCATATGGTTACTAACCAAACTCCCGCCATGATGTTCTACAATAGAAACCTAAGATGCCGGCTGGATTTGGTCAAGCCCAACATCCGAAGGGACGTGGAGAACCGGCAGTTTCAGGGCATGAATGAAAGGCCAACTAGGGCCTTCCAGATAGGCCAACCGGTTTTGGCCCGGGACTACCGTACCGAGAAATGGCAGCCTGGAACTATCTGCACACGATTAGGACCACTGATGTATACCGTGGACATCGGAGACAGCATAATAAGGCGCCATGCTGACCAAATCATCAAGTCATCCGAAAAGGGACAACCTACACCACCACTCTATACATCTAACGATGAAGTAGAGATACCCATATCTACCTCCGATCCGGTGATACTGGAGCCCGATGAACCCGACACTGGCCTTCAAGCCAAATCAGCCTTGCCAGAAGAACCTACTACACCACCAGAAACTACTACTCCCCCGAGGCGTTACCCGGACCGAGTCAGGAAGCCTCCTGAGAGACTAACTTATAATTAATTAATACAGCAATGTATATTATTTTGCATATAACATGTAATTAATAATTACTTAAAATATGATGTACTAGTTAGCTAGAAGGGGAGGAATTGTGGTGTATGTGCCTTTAAGAGCAATTATGGTGTATGTGCCTTTAAGAGCCCCAGGTGTGCGTAATGCCGGTAATTGCCACTTGGGCTATATAAGCCTGTGTATTATGTATATCCTTTAGAAACCCCCCCCCAGACTTGCTTAGTAAATACCTATGAACCAACTCCTGTCTTCAGTGTCTTTATCTACACACGGACACTACAGGATGATGCCGAGCTGTTCCATTGTGGCGAACTCAGCCCGCGCGATCTCCAGCTTGGCCGGGTCCAGCCTGCGGGCATGGGCATACACCAGTGGGCCTGTGGTGGGGATGAAGTGTTCTACCCCGTGCTTAGCAACCTTCGTGGAGAAGGTCGGGTTGGTGAGGGCTGGGAACTCAGCCAGGAGTGCTGAGTAGTCGTCCATTGAGCGGGCGCGGCACTGCCACGCCATTTCGGCGGGTTGCGGGGGGGCCATGGCGCCCGGGATAGGTGACATGGTGTTCATGTCCACGAGGCGGCGCCGAGGCTTGTCGACCAACAGGCCGTGGGCGCACAGGAAATCCGCACCGAGGAGCGGGGAGAGCACCTTGGCGGTGATAAACACCCAGTGGTAGCGGCGACCTGCGAGGTCGATGGTGACGGTGCGGGTGCCGTACGTCCGGATGTCGGTGCCGTTGGCGGCAGCCAGCGCAGGGCCGCGGCCGCCTTGCTTGATCTCGAGGGCGGACGCGGGGATGATGCTGCGCTGCACGCCCGTGTCGCATAGGAAACGGCGTCCGGAGGCGCTGTCTGTAACGTACAGCAGCGCGTCTGCTTGCCCCATGGCCATCGTGTAGTCCGGTGTGGGGGCGGTTGGAAACATGCAGGGATGGCTGCAGCGGCGTGCCCGTGCGCCGAACCGGGTATGGAAGTAGCAGTAGCCCTGGGTCGGAGGGCTTGGGGGACGTGGGGGCCTGGGGAGCCTCGTGGCCGAGCTGTGTGGCCGCGCGATAGAGGTTGGAGAGCGCGCCGACGCTGCGGAGGCCAGGTCGGGGGTGACGGCGTGGTTGGAGCTGGCGGGCAGGAGCTTATCGGCTTCGTCGGCCAGGGCCTCAAGGTCCGTGAGGCTGGATGCCACGATTGCCGGGCGGATGCTGGGAGGTAGTTGGCGGATAAAGAGCGTGCGGAAGAGGGAGCCGGGCGGTTTCTCGTCGGTCAGAGCAAGCATGTGTGAAAGCAAGTCTGACGGCGTGGAGTCACCGAGGCCCGGGAGGTCGAGGAGGTGGCAGTTGCGCAAGAATTGGGAGGCTGTGAATTTTTTAATGAGCGCGGCCTTGAGATGTGCATACTTGCCTTCCTCCGGAGGGTTTTGTAGTGTTGTCCAGACTTTCGTGATTGTCGAGCTGCCCAGGGAGGCGAGGAGGTAGTCGTACATCGTTGTGTCGGCGGTGATGCCGCGGAGTCGGAATTGCGATTCGGCTTGAAGGAACCAGGCGGTGGCCAGGTTCTCCCAGAACTCCGGCAGCTTCACAGAAACTGCGTTTATGTCAGCCATGGTTACGCTTAGGAGTCGTCCTGAGCGTCGGGGTCACCAATGTAGGAGTCTACGTACTCCTAGCAAAAAATACTGAACTCGGAGAGGTTCAACAGAAAAGGTTTAATTGTTGAGGCTGCATGCTGAACACAAAATGGAGTCAGAGCTACACAAAGTACGACTGCCTTTTTTCAGTGCACAGCTTTGACTGCTCCTCCCCCGCTCTGGGCTTAACTATGTTGCAGATCGAGTTTCTTAAAGGTGTGATCCTTCTTAAAGGCATGATGCCTGATTTATAGTCTACGGACCGGAAACCGGATTGTGTTTTTTCTGTGATCGGTACACCACAGTAGAGATGAAAATAACAACAACTTGCTTTTATATAGTGACTTTAATGTAGTAAAACGTCTCAAGGCGCTTCACAGGAATGTTATCAAACAAAATTTGCCATTGAGTCACATAAGGAGATATTAGGACAGGTGACCAAAAGCTTGGTCAAAGAGGTAGGTTTTAAGGAGTGTCTTAAAGGAGGAGAGAGAGAGGTAGAGAGGTGGATAGGTTTAGTTAGGGAGGGAATTCCAGAGCTTAGGGCCTAGGCAGCTGAAGGCATGGCCGCCAATGGTGGAGCGATTAAAATTGGGGATGCTTAAGTAGGCCAGAATTGGAGGAGTGCAGAGATCTCGGAAGTTTGTAGGGCTGGAGGAGATTACAGAGATAGGGAGGGGTGAGGCCATGGAGGGATTTGAAAACAAGGATGAGAATTTTAAAATCGGGAGCCAATGCAGATCAGTGAGCACAGGGGCGAATGGGCCTTGTGCGAGTTAGGATATGGGCAACAGAGTTCGGGATGAGTTCCAGTTTACGGAGGGTGCAAGGTGAAGTGTGAATAGCTAGGTTTTTTTAAGGTTTCTATCAGGAATTTACTTTTATCCAAAATCTGTGAGCGTAATTAACTATTGTTCATGAAGAAAGTTACAGAAGACCAACATACATGTGTTTTAACAAGAGTCACCTTATAAACGTTAGAAACACACAGCAAGTCAGTAAACATCTGTGGAGAGAACAGGTAGTCCCCATTTTGGTGTGTACTTTTTAGAACTAAAAAATAAGAGATAGGCCTATGTATTATTATGATCAGAGATAAAGGATAATATATATATCTATTTAACATAAACAAACACAGAGAGAAAGCATCAATGATGTAACAGATCATCTATAGTCGACTAACAGAAGCACTGAAGAAATAAAAGGTATTAGAGAAACAATCAATGTGTAAATAGCTAAGAAAGTGAGAGATCCAAGGAAAATGCAACAAAATAGGAAATGGGAAAAGGAAAAACATGGAAAGCCTTCGAGTCAGGTACAAAATTAAATTAGGAACATAGAAACATCAGATCAGGAGTGGGCCATTCAGCCCCTCGAGCCTGTTCTGCTGTTCAATTAGATCAGGGCTGATCTGTACCTCAACTCTATTTACCCGTCTTTTCTACAAATTGCTTTATATCCTTGCCCAACACAAATCTATTGATCTCTAGGTTTAAAAATGAAGATATGGTTAAAGTCTGAAGTTACTGAAGTGAGTCTTCGGACCAAAGGGTTGCAAAGTGCCTGAAGAAAGATGAGATATTGTTCCTGGAGCTTGCGTGAGCTTTGCCGGACAAGTGTATAAGGCCAATCACCGAGAAGTCAGAGTGGGAATGAGAGTGTTTATCTAACGGCAAATACAGCGTACTAGATTGGAGGAAGTAATGTAAATTGCTATCTCGCACAGAAAGAATGTTTGGGGCCCTGCACCACAGTGTGGAGTTAAAGTAATGGAAGAGTGTCATGGAGGACTGGTCTGTATACATATATTTTGTTCCTATTTTTATTATTGTATATTTGTTCATCTCTTATTTTTCAATCCTGAATAGGGTCACACCCAAAATGAAGACTATTTGTTCTCGCTACAGATGTTGCAGACTTGTAGGGGGGGATTTTAACTCAGGTGCGGGATGGTGTCATGTTATCCGAATTTTGTGTTTCTCACGCGAATCTAAATGGATGTGGGAGATTGATGCAATTTTAACTCAATTGGCCAATTGATTTCCAACATGTGGGAAACCTTTGCAAATGGGTTTTTCATGACTGAAAGTCCCCTCTGATGATGCCATCATTGCTGCTGCATTTAAGGTCCACAGCAAGCCTTACTTCTTCTGCAGACTGCCAAGCTTCTTGACTGTGCAGTGTGAGGGAACTGCAGCAAATATGACAAGCGGGAGGGCAAGAGCAGCTCCTCGCTTTGACGAGGTGGCACTGCAGGCATTAGTCGATGGGGCTAGGGCCAACAGGGAGGTGCTCTTCCCTTCATCAGGGAGGAAGAGGCCTCCCACTCAGACCAAGGCAGTGTGGATGCAGGCGGCTGAGGAGGTCAACTCCTTGGGAGTCACCCGCAGAACCTGGATACAGTGCAGGAAAAGATTTCATGACCTTCTGCGCACTGGAAAAGTGAATATGAATTTCCCATCGCCCTCAATCTGATCCCCATTGCCTTTCCTCACCAGCACTCAGCTTTAGCAATCTCTTCCTCCACATCCCACTTGACACTGACATCCATGCACCCTTACCCATTCCCTCTCTCTCTATGCTCACATTCACCTAACTATTCGACTATGCAGCCCTCACACTCCCTATCACTGTGATGCTATGAAAACAACTGACAACACACAGGGAGGGCCCTTGGTCTTGCCACCTCACTCCATCTTTGTCTCCTTCTAAGTATCGATGCTATGGAATCTCTACACTCACTCCTTCATTCTCACTCAACCTCCACTTGTCTCCCTCATTGCAGGAAAAGAGAGCTCACAACAAAAGAGAGCGAGCCAGGACAGGAGGAGGGCCACCCTCATTAGCCCACCTGACCCCGAGAGGAGGCCATCCTGGAAATTATGGGAATAGAGGATGATTCGCGCGTGGGGGACGGACAGATGGGTGTAACACAGCAAGCTGGTGACAGAAAAATTTCCCATCTCTCTCTTTGACATTGCATGAGTCACTGATAATGATTGTGAAGCTGTAACAGATGGGCTTATAAGCATCTGCCAAAAGCTATGTGCATGTAGCCTTTGCATCACATCTCTGACTCTTTCCTTTACTCCCCCACAGGACCATCACAAGCATCCGTCCCCCCTAGCCAGGAAGAAGAGGCTGAGCAGCCAGACTCCTCAGAGGAAGCTGCAACCTCTGAGGGCTCAGCGTCACCAGAATTCAACGCATCCAGCACCAGCGCAGACACTCACACCTCGGTGGGACTTTCGGGACATAGAGTAGTGTTGTCACCTGGTGTATCACAGCTCACAAGTGAGCATCAGCAGATTGTGGAGACAGGGACAGCAGTGGAGAGCCCTAGTCGGAGGGTGCAGGACCCTGCCAGCTCGGCTCAGCAGCATGTCGAGCCTCTGCCTCTGGGTCCATCCATAACATCAGAGGTGATGGAATTCCAGGCACAGAAGCAGGAGTTTCTGGCAGGTTTTGTCTCTAGTGTCACTGCAAGTGTGGAGCGAATGGAGGAGTCCATAGTGAACATGAGCAGAGCTTTTGTGGAGTCATTGGCACATGAACGCATCACCATGGAAAGGATGGCAACCTCCATGGAGGTGATAAGTCGCCAGAGTGCAGAAAACATGGTGAGTGTTCTGAATAGAATGACATCTCTGGAGGAACGATTGTCATCTATTGAACAGAGAAACCAGGCCTTCATGGAAGTCCTTCTGAGTAGGACTGCCATTGCAGATACGGGTCCCCATGGCACCCCCTGATGTGCAGCAAGGTGTTCTCCAGCCACTTCCAGGCGCTGGCCCCTTCTGGCCTGTGCAGCTTCAGGTGGGTGAGCAGTAGCCTGGCACTCCTGCTGCTGCTGCTGTTGCTGGTGCTACTGTTGTTCCTGGTTCTGTTGCTGCTGCGGCTGGTGCTCGAGCTCCTCTAATGCCAGATGGGAAGGAAGTAAATGGCTCCCATGCTACTGGTATATGCCTCCGTTGAGGACGCGCTGAGTGAAGGTGGCGAGAGGTGCTTCCCAGGAGGTCACACTGGAGATGGGTGTGAGGCTCCAACCTTCCACAAGTGTGGTTAAGCCTTCTAAAAGTTGCCCCAGACCTGAGACCACTAAGTCCTGCCACCTGCAAATGATGGCTGATCAAATCTCCTCTTTAATGGTTGACCTGCAGTTGATAGTCAGCAATCCAATAGTGCTCCTGCCAGGTTTCACATTCGTGTTTCCCACCAGGCGTGTTTTATGTGGAAAAAGGGGTAAATTCACAAGGGCCTTTTAAAATAGGATTATAGAGGCCATTTAGTGGTTATTAAGGGCCTTAAAGACCAGTCCCGCCTGTTGGATGCAGGACGGAGTCGGGACCATCAGACACACCTGAGTTAAAATTGCTCAGAGTCGGGAACCAGGCCGGGGGGGGGGGGGGGTTGGGTCCCGTCCGCCAGTTTTTGCGAATTTAACCCCCCGCACGCCTCCAAGCCCGACTCCATGGCTCAATGAAAATCGAGCCCATAGTATCTTTCCAGCACTTTCTGTTTTTATTTCAGAGTTCCAACATCTGGAGCATTTTGCTTTTCACCATATAAAAGTTGGTGTATTTGTGTTGTAATGGGACAATGTATTCATATAGGGGATGTCTAATATTTACCTTTTGGCAGGCTCTTGCCCCACCACCAAAAGTTTGCCAAAAGTGCAGAGGAAATCTTGTTTACCAGGCACACCTTAGAGTTAGTCACCAACCTAGTGAAGCTACAACAGAGGGCCACAGGCATGCTAATCACCAAAATCAGCAGGCTATAAACAGAGCGAAGCAGTCCTACATGCAATCAATCAGAGCAAATCTTTGTAGCCCTTCCATATCCAGTTGAGCATACTGGTGGTGGACAATCAGGCAGCTAGAAGGAAGAGGAGGAGGAGGGTCCATGAACACCCCATGCTTAACTATAGTGTCCACTTGGTATTTTTGGCTAAGTGTTTGCAAGCATCTTCAGCCAAAAGTGCCAAGTGGAGAATACTCAGCCTTCTCGCAGGATGTCCAACATCACAGATGCCAGTGTCCAGCCAATTTGGTTCACTCCAAGTGGCATTTTGAGGTGTCTGAGTGCAGGGGACACAAGAAAGGCTCTGACAACATCTTGGCTGCAGTGCTTAAGACCTGTGCATCCGAATTATCTGCCCACCCTAGCCAATCGCTACTCCAATGGATTTGCAAATGAGCTGACCAAGGAAATTTTTCATTGCTGTAAAAGTGGTGCAACTCACTGTGTGGAGATTCAGGGCAATAAAATTCTGTGCATTATTTATCTTACGTCAACACAAAGTTTGAATCTAATTCAGAATTAAAATGTTGACAATTTATAATGAGAAAAACAAATTCATTTGACACTAATTTTAACTCAGTTTACATCGACTTTTGGATATTTTCATATTTACGCTTAAATAGTTTGAGAAAATCCATTTAAAAATTGCAGACTAATTACAGCAGGTGACCTTGATGAGCAGTTTGATCATTCCTAGTCTGTAAATATACTGAAGGGGATTTCTACAAAAAATTACCTATTATCCTTCATTCCAAACAACACCACCAAAAACAGATTAACTGATCATTAACCTCATGTGTTGTTTACAACCACTCTGTGTGTCTACAAAACAACAGTATCTACACTTCAAAAATTAATTAATTGGATATGAAGCACTTTGAGACACCCTGAGGATGTATAAATGTAAGTTCTCTTTTTCTGACTGATACACTACAAGTCAAAGCCAGTAACTAAAAGGACTGTAATGCCTGATCTAAACATCACAATGGAACCCCTAACTTTGTTTCAAAAAGTAACACTGTATAGAAGCAAATGGTAAAAATGACCACTGACATGTGGACTAAATTTCAGCTAGAATCTCCAGCTCAGAGAATCACAAGCTGAGCTACGCCCATCACATTTGAACCTCGGCCCAAACCACTGAAATGGTGATGATAATCAACCAGCTGAGTGAAAACATAGTGCAGTTTCACTTTAACTTTGGATTTCCTGCCAATTTTAAAGAAGTTTAAGCCCTAACTGGAATTGAATTAGAATATGTTCTAAGTTTATACTTAGTTAGTAATAAACGATATTACCCAGGTAACATATCCTGCATCCGGCCCTTACAAGACAAATGACCACAGGGGGCAGAGCCAGGGGCGAGGACTCCCTACACCAGGGGGGCGATTTTGTTAATGGGGGCGCTTTGGAGGTGGGACTGCGGCTTGTCGGGTCGTTGTCCCGCCTCCATCGATTTGTGGCCAACCCACACTATTTTCCCTTGATTGACCTTGTTAAGCCCGCCCAGTGGGCTTAGCAGGCCAATTAAGGGAAAGCCGATTGCAGAGAACGTCAATTTTTGACAGATGAATTGTCATCGTTTGACAGCTCTGTGAAGCTGTCAAACAGTGACACTCTCTGTAGTTTGATGAGGTCTTGAATTCAAGACCTCATCAAACTTCTTTCTTTTACAGAATTGAGATGGTTTTTGCATCTGAAAATGTAACGGCCATCTCTCATCTGCAACACGGAGGTCTGAGACTCTCCGCATACACACCGACTGAAGCCTGCAGGAAGAAACAAAGGTAAGTACATTTTTACTAACACTTTGCACTTACCTCAGGTACTCACCTCTTCACTCTTGCATCCATCACTTACCTTCACACCACACTTTTGCACCTCCCTGACCCCCGCAGACCCAGTATTCGCCTCGCTGAGCTGGTGGGTTTTGGAGCCTTCGAGAAGCCCGCACTTGTGAGGGCAAAAAGGGGATAATCCTATTTTCTGCCTGTTAACTACCTGTTAACAGGCAGTTAATCGGCTTTAATCCCTTCCCACCTCCAAGGAGACAGGACCCGGCGTGAGACGGCTACCCGCCTCCTGGCAAGATGGCATGGAGGCGGGTTGGGGGCGGGTTGTGCACCTGCCCCCAAATTCTGCCATTTTCCTGGCAGTCCTGCCTCCATGCCCGCCTCCCCAGGGCTGACAAAATTGTCCCCCCGGAGTTCCCGCTCCTTTGGCTTAGTTAGGACCCGGCATATCAGTGAAGGATAATACACCCAGTGAAGTGAGGCCATATGTGGGGGATCTGGTCCCCACCGGTGGGGTTCAGGCCAGGGAATGGCTTGGATCTCCCCCCCCCCCCAGGAAATCTATGGGTGAAAAATTTGGGGGCTTTACGCTGCCTGTTACCGGCAAAATATGGCAGGTCCTGCGGCATTTTCGATGTCCCCGTAGCGCTGCCAGTAAGTATTAGCACCCTGCAAAAAAAATGGCAGATTGGTGACGTCAGTCGGCATGCAACGCCAACTTAATGTCACCACAGCCAACTTCAACCCAAGCACTGAGTTCAGCGCTGGATCTTAACCACGCCAGGGAAACCCAGCATGCAAACAGACTGACAGAGGCACTGTCAGTACCTCTTAAAGGGACACACATATCTTTCATGTAATTTCGCATTTAAGCTTTTGGGCTGTTTTTAAAAATTTTATTGAAGTAGTGGCTTGTTGCAATAGATGTTAAAAGTTTTTCAAGTATGTAGGGAGTGCTGCTGGATGCTTGCAAGGCCTCGGATGGTAAAGGAAGGCCTCACAGAAAACTGAAAATGCTGCAAATACTCAACAGGTCAGGCAACATCTGTGGAGAGAGAAACAGAGTTCATGTCTCAGTTCAAGATGCTGCCTGACCTGCTGAGTATTTCCAGCATTTTATGCTATCATTTCAGATTTACAGCATCCACGAGCAGAGGGAAGAGGAAGACACAGAAGAGGAAGATACAGAAGAAGAAGATGCAGAAGAGGAGGAAGCCAAAGAGGAGGAAGCTGAAGAAGAGGAAGCAGAAGAGGAGGGAGCAGATGGAAGGATAAATCCCAGACAGCCCCTTTGTGGCTGGGATATCTGGGATGGAATGATCCACCTGCGGTCCCAGTGACCACAACCCCAATTCCCCATTCAGCATTAGTTCCACACCTTACCTTCCCTCTGTTACTGAACATCACAGTGCTCTCTTGGCCACGATGCTGAAATAAAAGCCACCACAAAGCAAACTTTCCAATCCATATTTATACATTTATCCATCCAGTACATCAAGACATCAAGAAATCAACTCATCACCCTTATGCCTTCTCTTACTGACTGTCTTGTCTGTATCTTTACCTTTCCTACTGATGTCACGCAGTGGCTGCAGCATTGCTGGTGGAAGGTTGCTGACTTTCAGTGGGGTCACTGCAGATGGCCTTGCTGGTGGCTGGGAGTGTCAAATCAATCGTCTTCTTCTTCATCACTCTCCTCTCCCTGTTCTTGGTCAACCACTGGCTGGGCAGGTTACATTTCTTGGGTGAAATGAGGAAGGCACAAGGGTAGAGTTGTGGTGAGGGGAGGGCAGGAAAGCAAGAGATGCATGGGAGAAGGAGGATAATGTATGAGGATACCAGCATCTTGTATCCTTTCAGCCCCGCCACTGGCCAGGGGCTCAACCATGCCCCTGCTAAGAATGGCCAGCACCGTCTCCTCCAAGGAGGTGAAGTGAGGCTAGGAATGGGAGATGTGCCTCACGATTGGTGCAGATTGTTGGTAGGTGAGTGATTGGGGGGGGGGGGTCATGCATTGAGAAGTGTGTGAGGCAAGTGATGCAGCTGGCAGGAGAAGGTTTTTGAAGATGCATTCACTGACCTTGACCACTGGCCTGAGGTCATGAAGCTTCTTTGGGCACTGGAGCCAGGTGGTGGGGGTGACACTGCTGGCAGTGATGGCCTCGGTGATGTGGTCCCACATCATTCTTTCTGGAGGGCCTCCTGGTCCCTGTGGGTAGAGGGCCAGTCTTGCAGTGTTGAAACCCTGCACAAAGCTGGAGTGCTGCGTGCGAGACCTTGTGTGGCCCGTCCCTGGCTTGCTGAGTTATTTGTGATAGTTCTGAAGCACTTTTCCCATTCGTTTCAAGTTCGGAAGAGAATTCAGCTTTAAGTGCTGAAGAATCCCATTTGGGACTTCTTTTTAAAGGTAATTTTTTTTATTGAAATGCAGTAAGGGCTGAAAGCTGCATTTGTTTCACTGCATTGTAATTTTTATTAGTTTGGAAGGCATCGGCTCTTTTATTCATAGCCCCTTTAATTGCCCACAATGCCTTGCGAACTCCACAGCCTCGCTCCCGCAGGCTGTAAGAAGCTGCAACGTCGACTGTGGACAGGAACTTTGGGTCGGAGCCCTCCATTAGAGGGCGTTGCATGGTAAGTTAGTGTGCTAGACAGTGCCAACCCCGTGCCAATTTTTGTCCGGTAGCGCTGTGGCCATTTCCAGCGGCCGTTAACTTGAGTTGCCAGTGACATCGGCAATTTTCTTGGCGTACACAAATTTTTCCCCTTAAAGGTGAGTTTTAAAATATTTGTCAGGATCAGCGAGCTTATTCAGTGGACCAAAAGGATTCATGGTAAGGGTTGGAGTGGGCACCTGGTCAACACCCTCCCACCATCTCCTCGTCGTTGGCTATAAAGAAGATAAATATTCTTTAAACCAACATGTTTGCTTCCATGGAGATTGTGGTAGCTGATGAATTGAAGAGATGGGACCCATTGCTATGGTCTGCTGGTAATAGGATTAAAGGTGAGGAAAGAAAGAAAGAAAGATAGAAAGAAAGAACATGCCTTTGCATAGCACCTGTCGTGTTCTCAGGGAGTTGCTAAAGCACTTCATAGCCAATAAATTACTTCTGAAATGCAGTCACTGTTGTTTTGTAGGCAAACATGGCAGCCAATTTATGTATGGCAAAGTTCCAAAACAGCAATGAGACAAATGACCAGTTAATCTGTTTTTGGTGGTGTTGGTTGTGGGATAAATGTTGGCCAGTACACTGGCAGAACTCCCTGTCTTTCTTTGAGCTGTGGCTTGGCAACTTTTACATCCATCTAAGAAGGTAGATGGAACCTCAGTTTAACATTTCATCCTCAAGATGCCACCTCTATCAATACAGTACTCCATCAGCACTGCTCTGATGGGGATTACTGCTGTGATCCATTGCCACAAATCATTGCAGCCCCACTGGCCATGGCTAACTGAATTATATAAATGAACTTCTAATACTCACACAGATCTGTCATTGAACATTTTTACTAAGGGATCTCCACCATATACATCAATGTTTAATACACGTTGTTCAAGCTAATGTGTATGCTCATTTCATTTTTAATACCATTAAATTACACTGCTTTTAAGTAAAGCATTTCATCAGCAGGCTTCCTTTTAAAATTCATTTTTGACATTCCTTTCATTTTTTTTTTCAATTTTGTTTGAACAATGAGGGATGATCATATCACCGAGGGGGATGGTTTGGAGGAATCACTGATCCCAGTGGCATGGGGGAACCAAATCTACATACAGGCTGAAGCTGAAGCATTGTAGATAAACAGTTGAAGTAGAGGATATTACAGGACTATGTGGAGGAAGCTGGGCTGTGGGATTAGTTTTGGATTGCTTTAGCAAAGAGCCGACAGATACAATGTGGAAAATGGCCTCTTTCTGTGCTGTTAGTGCCTATGGCTCTAAGAGTTAATGATGATGTTAACTGATGCAATCAAAAATGCTCCAAGCCAGTACTCTTGATGATAGCAGCACAACTGTTGAAATAGTAATGCTGAGAAACCCACAAATAGTTGGGTTATTTCGAGTTATTCCGAATTATTTGCTGTTGTTTAATTTTTAAAAGCGGAATCCAAATGATAGGATTTCCCTGAAACCTAAAGTCTGGTCCAATATCAAGCAAATATGCAGACTTTTGCTAAGATGGGAGCGGCATTTGATGATAAACTGGAGTTGTAGCCGAGTGTGTGACATGCTACTCACATCATTCTACATTGCAGCTGTAAAATGCCCAATGCTGACAGCAGAACACTTCCAGCTTTTAATTTATGCCTTGCTACTAGGATTGGAAAATAATTGTAGGTGAAGACCAAAATGATTTTCTGCTAGCTACAACGAAAACGCGATAAATTTGAATGGCAATTGTTTAATAGGTGAGCCATTTTGTCATTATAAAGACCACAAAGATAAATACAGAGATGGGTGGCCATTCAGCTCACCTATGTTATTTTTTCATAGAAACCTATAGTCCCTCCATCATAGCATCTAAATGTCTTTTCAATGATTTCTGTCTCCACTATTCTATACTACCAGAACACCATTCTAGTATTAATTATTATTTGTCTGAAGAACTGTTTCCTGGTGTTATTCCTGAACTTGACTTTTAACACTTTGTACCTCATTACTTACATAGAAACATAGAAACATAGTAGATAGGAGCAGGAGTAGGCCATTCGGCCCCTCGAGCCTGTTCCACCATTTAATGAGATCATGGCTGATCACCCAAATTCAGTACCCTGTCCCTGCTTTCTCCCCATATCCCTTGATCCTTTTAGCCTTAAGAAATATATCTAACTCCTTCTTGAATATATTTAATGAATTGGCCTCAACTGCCTTGTGTGGCAGAGAATTCCACAGGTTCACCATTCTCTGGGTGAAGAAATTCCTCCTCAGCTCAGTCCTAAATGGCTTACCCCTTATCCTTAGACTGTGACCCCTGGTTCTGGACTCCCCCGCCATCGGGAACATCCTTCCTGCATCTAGTCTGTCTAGTCATGTTAGAATTTTATAAGTTTCAATGAGAGCCCCTCTCATTCTTCTAAACTCTAGCGAATATAAGCCTAATCGACCCAATCTCTCCTCATACATCATTCCTGCCTTCCCAGGTATCAGTCTGGTGAATCTTCGCTGCACTCCCTCCATGGCAAGAACATCCTTCCTCAGATAAGGCGACCAAAACTGCACACAATACTCAAGGTGTGGTCTCACCAAGGCCGTGTACAACTGCAGCAAGATATCCTTGCTCATGTACTCGAATCCTCTCGCTATGAAGGCCAACTTACCATTTGTCTTCTTAACCGCCTGCTGCACCTGCATACTTGTCTTGTAACAGCAGTTCAATTTTATATTGTGCTTTGGATTAACTTTTTCTTCCCACTTAGTATCCTATGTACACCTATGTATGCCTCCTTTCAGGCCTGAAATGACTGGGTTTTCCTAAACTTTACTCATAACTTAGTTCTCAGACACAAAGTACCAGCCTTATGGATGTTTCCTCTTGTCTCGGTGATCAGAACTGAACACAATACTTGACCTACGTACAGTGTCAGCATTATGACCTCAAACTTGTACTCCATTGATTTATAAGTATAACTTAGCATTCTGTTTGTTGCTTGCTGGTTTGCAATGATTGGACATGGTCACAATTGAGTTGACTATGATTCTCCCATTTCTTTCAGCCTCTTCACTTGCTGGCTCAACATAATTAATTGGGTAAGGATATTCCTTATTTTTTTCTTCCAATCTGTAATAACTTGCACTTTACTTGTATCGAATTTCACGTGCCATTGTGTTGACCACTTTCAAATTTTGTTTAGGTCCTTCTGTAGTTCCTCAGCTTCTTTATTTGACTCAACTCTCCCCTTCCCCAGTTTAATATAATCTGTGAATATGACAAATTTAGAAATGTAGGGGCCCTAGCATTAATTCCTGGGGCAATCCATTCAGTACATGTCCCAGCCTTATATAATTCTCCTTATTAGTATGTCTTACTTCCTCTATTTCAGTCAATTTTAACCCAGGATACACACTGCCATTATGTATAGCAGCTATTCTTGTTTAACTTTATCAAAGCCTTTCTGGAGGTTTAGGTACGCTACGGGGCCAATGAAGTGCATTGGGTACCTGCTTCCTGGAAAATTGGGTGTGGAGGCCTGAGGCCTACAGTGGAGCTGAGGTGCTTAATTAGCCTCAGTACAGTTGATGAGAACAAAGGGGACTGGGAGCTTGCACACAGGTTGTACACTTAGCTCATTCGGTCTCTGAGCTTCATTTAAATGAGGTGACTGCACCATAATGCAGCTGGAGCACATAAGCAGCACTTCTGCCAAGCAGTACCCATTTAGTAAGGACGTTGTGGGGGAAGGTCAACTATAAAACCTGAAATCAGGCAAGATTGGAGCAGAGAATGAAGGAACATTCAGATGGTGAGGCCTACCACCATCTCACCAAACTGGATTTCCCTTCCTTCACCCCCACTGGTACGACCGCTGGTCACTGCTTCCGCACACACTGCATGCAAATAGCTGTGGAAGAGGGATGGGGGGGAGTTGGGGGTCTGGGTCCCTGGTGGATTTCCCTTCCTTCTGCCCCACTTACCCCTGCTTCCTGGGGCAGCCGTGTGCAAGGTGGTGGCAGACCCCAGGAAGTGGCAATAAAGGCCTCAAGTTCTCCCAGTGGAGGGAGAGGGCCTTATAGCAGTCTCCTCTACCTCCAAGTCAGGCTCAATACTTTCCTGATGAAAGCCTTGGTCTAAGTTAAGATCTTCATTGGAGTCTTGATTCCAATTTTCAAGGCACTTCTTCCCTTTTAAGATCGCTCGCCACCGAAATTTTCCACCCTCACATCGGCAGGTTGTTTTCATTCCTTAGACTTCCTCTTCCGGTATTCCCACATTCTGCTGCACAATCTCAGTGGTCCCACAAGTCCACCCTCCCAATACTGCTAACCCAGCATCCCCTTGCCGATGCTCCCGGAACTCTGTCTCACTCTTTCCACGTCCCAGAACTCCCACATCCCAAACCCAATTTCTACTCTTATCAGATATTACAAAGGGAAAAAATGCCTAAGCAGTCCACCTGAAATTGATACTTCTCAATCACCCACCCCCCCCAGATTAATCCAGTTCTCCCCTAAATGTTCACCTTCCTCTGTAAAGTTGCTACATCTGAGATGTGCACCTACCCTTTCCTAAACTTGCGCCGCTTCTCCTGGTACTGGAGTTTGTGGTTGTTTCAAACATATTATCGAGATTCAATTTATGCATTCCTGTAAGAATCTTGAATAATATCTCCCCTGAGCCTTCTCTTCTCCAATCACAGGCTCTTTGAGCTTTCCTCATAGCTCAGATACCTTAAGATAGCTATGGATTTGGCCACAGGCCATCCTTTTTTTTTCTCCCCTCTCCTTTGTCCTGGCCCTGTTCCTCTTTATAAACTGTTCATTTTTAACATCTCCCGGTTCTGACATGAAGGGCTCGATTTTACCAGGCCTGAGGAGGCGGGTTTGGCGGCGTGTGAGTTGTCAAAATCGCAAAAAATGGCGGGTGGGTCCAATCCCGCCTCCATCCCGCCTCTGAATAATTTTCCCACATTTGTGGTTTCAGATCCCATTTCCATCCCGCTCCAAGAGGCGGGATAGGCCCTTAAGTTCCTTAATAACCAGTTAATTGCCTCTATAATCCCATTTTGAGAGGCCTTTCTGATTTTAACACATTTCCCCCATCCTACTCGTCTCCTCTGGAACATGCCAGTTAATCCTGGCGGCCTCACAAGTGGACTGCTTACTAACAGCTGCAGCTCCATCATTAAAAAGGAGTTTTCACCGATCATCATTTGCAGGTGGCAGAACTTTGTTGTCTCAGTTCTGGGGGAACTTTTAGCAGGCATACTCATTGTTGTGGAAGTTTGGAGCCTGACACTCATCTCCAGCGTGACCTCCTGGGAAACCCCTCTTCCCACCTTGACTGAGCGCTTCCTCAACTGAGGTATATACCAGAAGCATGGGACCATTTATTTCCTTTCCTTCTGGACATCAGATTCGGGCGAAGACCAGCTGCGGCAGCAGCAGAACCATGAACAACAGCAGCACCAACAGCAGGAGCATCAACAGGAGCGCCAAGCTGCTAGTCACCCACCTGAAGCTGCACAGGCCAGAAGGCGCCAGCGCACAACCACATTGCTGCCCGGGATGCAAGGGACGCACTCATGTTTGCCAGATTTGCTTAGCCTGCACAATCAAACACTTTTGCCTCGCACCTTCTTACCAGAGCATCGACAATGAACAAGAACCTATGGATTCCTATCACTCTGACCACCATACTGACAATTGCAAGTCGCCCTAAGCCCTCAATGTGGAAGTCCCATTTGTGAAATGACACAGGCCACAACTTCAACAGTTTCCCATCAAATCTGTTTATCATAACAATTCAAGGATGGCTTGTCAAAAATCAATACAACAGAACACCCAAGTGACTACCCTTGTGCTTTATCTTCCTCTTTCGCGTGCTCCTGCGTGGTGCTTCCCCTGTAGCTTCAGCAGATGTGGAGGCCCCTTGCTCACTTTCTTGCTGCTCCTGTCTCTACACCTTTGGCAGCCGTCCTCTGGGGTTGCGAACCTGTGAGGGCTCGGCAACAGTCTGCTGCTCCTGTGGCTGTGCAGGGACTGAGACGCCCATCTCAGTTGGGTGAGGACTCTGGTGGGGCTCTGACCGAGGGCTTTGCTGTGGCATGGTCGTGTGAGCGCTTGGAGAGGATCCCCCACTTCCTTGTTGTCTGCCACCAACATTCCTCTCATGGGTCAACCCCACTTCAGAGCTAGCAAGTGGCTTGACAGCACCTTGCTGCACTTCAGGGGAGCCATGAGGATCCGTTTCTGCACTGGAAGTCCTACTCCAGAGGACTTCCATGAAAGTCTGGTTTCTATGCTCAATAGCTGACCATCGCGCCTCAAGAGATGTCAGTCTATTTTGAACAATGATCATATTTTCAATACCCTGGCGACTTAAGCTCCTCCATGGATGTAGCCATCCTCTCCTCTACCATAGCCACCCTCTCCTTTATGGTAGCCAGCCTTACCATGGAGATAGCCATCCTTTCCACAGAGGTTGCCATCCTTTGTAGGGGGTTTTGGTTTGGGGTTTGTGTCTGGTCAGTCAGTCGTGTGTCTGAGCTGCTCCAGCCCTGTGTGGTTTGAATCGCTTTCCCTTTGGTTCTGACCACCGGACTTATTTACAAGTAGTGATATAGACAAACGAGACCAGTGGTTCGGTGCAAAGAAAACCAATGTTTATTAAAATAGAGAACAATTACTATACAGAGAAAATCACTATGGATGCAGTACAATTCCACTTAACGGGGGAGGAGAAACGGACACATCGAGGGAAAATGACTAAAATGACACTTTAGCAATTCCCCTTAACTCCCACCCTTTACACCTATCTAGATTATCTTGTGATGGGCCAGAAAATTGATGCTCACCAGTCTAGGATGTTGAAACGCTTGCTCCGTGCCCTGTTGCCTGCTGATGTCTTAGGTTTTCATCGCCCAAAGCAGAGATACCCCAGTAATTTAAACGTAACTGCGGGTATTCTACTTCCCTGGACGGGCTCTTCATCGACGATCCTCTTGCTGGGTTGATGGTAAGGCAGGGCACCGGAGGCGGGGCGGGAGAGAGAGAGAGAAATGGCCTCCCGAGGGACTAGTTATACCCTTCCCGGTAGCCCTTATCTCCCGCCAGATCAGCTCATTTCTTTTGTCTAATCTGGACGTATTGAAACTCATACAAAAGGTACTGATCTGGGCCCATTGACCTGGATGGCCGGTAATCGGTTTTACTGGTCTCATCAGTGTTTCCCTTTGTCCAACTGGTTTCGTGATGGGGCCATTCCAGTCTGAATGCCCCGTTGATTGTTTTGAAGTACTTAGGTAAACAATGTTGACGTTCTCTAAATGAAGGCCTGAATGCAGCTGAGCTTGTCCCACTACATATTCAATAGGCCCAGTCTGCTCGTGATTGTTTGTGCAAACAACCTTGATGGCTTTTAATCAGAGGCCCGAATGCCACTGGGTTTGCTTCTAATGCATAAATGCAGAAGGTCTGTCTGCATTCAAGTTCTGGAAAGTTCCTTCTCACAGTCATCAGAATACAAGCTGTCAGCCCAAACTGAAACTTACAGGCTTTGGCCATGAGGCTGTCCGCAACCATCTTGTTGTGCCCTGGATTTTAAACTCAGTCCAACCAGGGTTTCTTTAATAAACCAAAAGTAAATCCTCGGGGGGGACATGAAATTTGCGAATCCTTTCACCTTTCTGTGGTGATGTGTTCATGCGCCAATGCCTCCACAAAGGCTCTGCTCATGTTCGCGATGGACTCCTCCATTCACTCCACACTCGCAGCAACCCTGGAGACAAAACCTGCCAGAGACTCCTGCACCAGTTCCTGGAGCTCCAGCACCGCTCTCCTTCTGGATGGACCCCGAGGCACAGGGTTGACATGCAGCTGAGCCGAGCTGGCAGAGTCCTGTGCCCTCTGACGAGGACTCTCCACTGCTGTCCCTGTCTCCACCATCTGCTGATGCTCGCTTGTGATCTGTGATACACCAGGTGACAACACTACTCTATCTTGCGAAGATCCCACCGAGGTGTGAGTGTCTGCGCTGGTGCTGGGTGCGCTGAATTCTGCTGACGCTGTGCCCTCAGAGGTTGCAGCTTCCTCTGAGGAGTCTTCTGGCTCAGGCTGTTCCTCCTGGACAGTGGGAACGGAGGCTCTCGATGGTCCTGTGGGGGAGTAAAGGAAAGAGTTAGAGATCTGAGATAAAGGTTGCATGCACATTGAATTGTGCAGATGATCTTAAGTCAATCTGTTAGAGCATCAAAATCATTATCAGTCACTCATGCAATGTCAATGAGAAAGATGCTAAACTATTCTGTCACCAGCTTGCTGTGATGCGCCCGTCTCTCCGTCCCCCCCGGTGATCTCCAGGGCCGCCTCCTCCGAAGTGGTGAGCTGGGCTACTGAGAGTGGCCCCCTTCCTGTCCTCGCTCTTTGCCTCTTATTGTGGGCTCTCTTTTCCTGCAATGAGGGACACAAGTGGAGTTTGAGTGAGAATGAAGGAGTGAGTGTAGAGAATCCATAGCATAGATGCTTAGAAGGAGATAAAGGGCCCTCCCTGTGTGTTGTAAGTTGTTATCATTGCATCACAGTGATAGGGAGTGTGAGGGCTGCATGGTCGAATAGTTAAGTGAATGTGACCATAGAGAGAGAGGGAATGGGTAAGGGTGCAGGGATGTAAGGGTAAAGTGGGATGTGGAGGAAGAGGTTGGCAAAGCAGAGTGCTGGTGATGAGAGGCGATGGTGATCAGATTGAGGCTGATGGGAATGTCAATACTCACTTTTCCTGTGCAGAGAAGGTCATGAAACCTCTTCCTGCACTGTAGCCAGGTTCTGTTGCACATAGAAATTGTGTTTACCTCTTGGGCCACTTGCAGCCACACAGCTTTAGTCTGCTGGGGAGGCTTTTTCCTCCCTGAGGAAGGGAAGAGCACCTCCTTATTTGCTCTTGCTCCATCCACCAGAGCTTGGAGGGAGGCCTCATCGAATCTTGGAGCACACTTTGGTCCACTGGTGGACATAATTGGTGAAGGAAGCGCTCAGAACAATGGGCATAAAGTTTAAAGGCTGAAAAAGAAGCAAGGCTGCTTGTAGGCCTTATATCCAGAAGCATTGATGATGTCATTGGAGGCGACTTTCTGTATGAAAAGGCTCATTGGGCCAGGGGTTTCCACACACTGGAAATCAAGTGCCCAATTAGGGCAAAATCGCACTTTTGTCCCACTTCTCATCGGAGTTGGCATCCTGACACGACGACCACCTGACACACCCCAGCCCGCCCCCAATGGCAAAATTCAGCCTGAAATGTTAAACCTATCTTCTTCTCTCCACATATGCTGCCTGACCTACTAAATGTTTCCAGCATTTTCTGTTATTAATTATCAGTTTGGTTGCCTTTTTCTGCATTGCGTTCAGTGTTTTAGTATCTTGCTGTAATACAGTAATGGGAACTGTATGTAGTAATCCAGGCACAGTGCCTTGTACAGACTCAATATCACGCCCTGAGATTTGTGTTCTATCCCTCTGGCTGTATCCAGTTAACAAGATCCAGTTAGATTTCCCTCCCCCACTGCACATAGACACCAAGACTACCCCTCCTCAGTGCTCCCATACCCCAGGATGCCTCTCTCACTCCTCCCCCGCTCAGATTTCCTGCGTGTTTCCATACATTGATACCTACTTCTCATTCCTACCAAACCATAATAGGCCCTTCTCAATGCTTTCAAACACCAGTGCTGCCCTTCCAACATCTTCTGAGTTCTCCCAAACCCTCATATTACCAATACTCTCACACCCCATGACTCCTGCTCCCAATGTTCCCAAACACCGAATACATTCCTAACACTAGCAATCCACAGTTCCTCCAACTGCGCAGTACTGCTACATGCAGTCCCTGCAAACTATTTCCTACCTGCCATAAGCTGGCACTCCTCCTCTACTATCTTCCTCTGTTTATTGGGTTTAAAAAAAATAGATTAAATTAACTATATAGTTAAATGTTTGATAATAATCTAGGCCACTGATTTAGAGTTTCCACGCTACATATGCACATAATCACAGAATTTAATCCAAAATAAATTAATATTTCCACAATATTCTGTAATAAAAACAAAATTTTAGTTATTCAACCACCATAAGTCAGCAGCCCTGATAATATGTTTCACATTACATTGGATAAACAATGTTCCACAGACTGACTATAAGCACTGTCATGGGTGATAATAGATGCACACACCTACACACCTTTTAATGAAAATATGAAAAAGCTTTTCAATGGAATTTAAACTAAATAAAATCTTTCCACTGAACACAGTCAACAATTCATATTTGATCATGTTTTAAATATAAACATTGATTTATAAATTATGTACGGATGTAATAAACATGCATATTCTTAAGTAGTGACTATTCAGCATTATGCCACATACAGTAAATAGGAACACATAACGAATGACTGAACCAAATGAATAAACCAGAACAGGTTCTTCGAAAGAGCCAGCGCAGACTCGATGGGCCGAATGGCCTCTTTCTGTGCTGTACTATTCTATGATTCTATATAATATGTAACATCGAAAGTGTCACTATAACTGCTCTTGTGACTGATGCTTAATTAGTTCAAATATGATTTTTTACTTACGTCCTTATTTCCCAAATAGTGGAATGGTATTTAATGATGCCGAGTGATGTGGTTGGATTTGGGCCATTGCTATGGAGGATTGCCAAGTTCAAGGTAGCCTTGGGTCTTGCTGTATTCCGTTGGTAATGTGTAATGGGTCACCTTCATGGTATAAATACTGCTTTATGGTGCTGCACTGATTACGTCAATTGGTTTTCTTTTCCTTCATTGAAAATAAAAATAAATTTACGGAAGAAGGCATTTCTAAGAAAGAATGGTCAAGAAATATCAAGAGAGCAGACTCGTACCTATTTATCTAATAACATTTCTTGTGTCTGCAGTTGCTGCTGTGGCTGACATGAGCATATCTCAATTTTATTTTTCCTCAACAGTTGAAAGTCAGAAACTGTGGCAAACTAGTAGCTCTTAAAGGGGTGTTGTTCACCTTTAAAGGTGAACTGACTGTAACCTTTGTCTTGCAAAGGAGCAATAGAATGATCATATGTGAAATGAAGGTGCTGCTGAAAACCCTAGTCTTCAATGATGTATCTTTGAAATTGTTGCTGTAGGAAGTGTGAAAACGGAGGTGGTGTTTGATGCTGAAGAGCTCCCACCTAGTCAAATCCTTGGTGCACGCTGCATTGGTGGAGCTGCAGAGTAGGTGAATGCAATCTTTCAGGTCTACCATACCTGGGAACAAATGTGCAAAGGTTCAATGGTGTTGGGATTGATGCCAAGGTGAGTGAAGGCACCTTTGAATACATGCCTACTTGTCCTTTATATAAGGCATATACACCTAATGCTAATGCTTATCTGCTGCACCTTTAGGAAGCTAACCTACAAAACTTCCAGAGAGCATTTACCCCCATTTGTAACACTCCTTCATTCAACAATGGCTGCCTAGTGCATTTCAAATTCGGAAAACAATAGCATGAATGTAGCACTTCGCAGGTCACCGGCAAGAGTCATATCAGAAAAAAATGCATGCACACTATTGTGGAAAGTCTGGCGTAAAGAGGGAGATGGTCAGGAGACAGGAATGCTGTTTGGGGATCACAGATACTTGCCAACAAACATTAGGAGTGAACTGGGACAGGGATGGAGCAGCCATACTGGTATGAGGAGCTGACCCCCCAACTTACAGGAGACTTTGGTTTATCCGGAGGTTGTATGTCCGGAAACCTCGATCTACCGGCAGAAATCAGGAGCCGTTCTGTTAGGTTGTTTTTCTTCTCGTGGCTTTTTTTTCCAACAGTCAGGCTTTGGAAAGTCTCTCTGAAGCTGTTGCTAAGCTACAGAGACGCTTCCAAGGTACGGGCCGACTGTTTGAAGCTGTTGCTAAGCAACAGTGTTTGTTGTCAGATACGGAGATGAAAATCTCCGTATGCTTCAACATTAACTTTGTATGTCTGGCAGTTTTGATAGATCGGCAACAGCTCGGTCCCGTCGGTGCCAGATATAACAAAGTTTCCTGTATTTGGTTGAGAATCTGTAGAGACCAATGGAGAGGGTAAATTTGAATGCATTGTGCCACCACCCAGCAAGTATCCTCCATTTACTGTGATCCTTCATACACTGACCGTGTCCAAATCTGCACAGCAGCGGCTACATTTGCTGAGCAGCTGAACGATGCATTAAACATTTTATGAGCTTACTGCCTAGAAATCCATTGCTGGATGAATGCAATGTAAATTCTATTGATTTTCTCATTCTTCCGGCCTTCACCTCTTCCCCAGATGAGGAGTAGTGGCACAGCCCCCGGCACTTCACATCACATTGCACCGAAGACTTCAGCTGCCCCAAGCATCAGCCCAGCTATCAGCATCCAGGAGAATGCAGTTAGTGTTTGAAGAATGGTCCAGGTGAAGCATAAAGTGAAGGTGGCAGCAGGGTATGGCCAAAGGTCATTCTATGGTTGCTCTCAATGCAGGCTCCTGATCATTTTCCCAGGTCACTTCTTTAGGCAGTATGAGCAGGGACCTCTTCTAACCATGGTCAGTTTTTGCCTTCTCTTTGAGGTGACCCATTTGAGACAAGGGAAACTCACACGCTAAGGGAAACAAAGGCTGGGATTCCAAGACTTCAGGTCTCCAGTTGAGAGAATCCGGCATGAGGATTGCAGCTGCTGGGTATTCTTCAATGAGATTAATAAACAGTGAATGGGGTTAAAATATTCTATCAGTATTAGCAGTAGCAACTGGGAATTGCGAGAAACAAACTGCCTTTCTGTCTGATGTAGAGTTTGATTTCTCTCAATTCTTGGTTTTCAAGCTCTCCATTCAATCTAAAAAAAAGTCTTAGATATGGAGTACAACCTTTTGACAGAGTTCGAATCCTTATGAGAATAACTTATACAAAGGTCAAAGAAGTGATTGCCATGCTACATTTCTACTCTAATGACGAAACCTAATAAAGCAAGTAGTTATCAAATTTCTGTCGGTGAGCTTGACAATGACACCATTGTCCAGACCCACTCTCCTTCTGAAGGGCTTTGGGCGATACCTAAGTATACACCAATAATGAGTTTCCCCAGGAAAAAAATAAATGATGTATTTAAAAAGTCTTTTAGAATGTCTGGAATTATGGATCCTCTCTCACTGCAGCTTTGATGTGGTTAAGCAATTTAGGATAATTCTCATAATAGATGAAACTAGATACAATCTCACTTTTTGTACTGTTTATATATACATAGGGTACAGGAAACTTTATGAGTTTGTTCATTTAGAGGGTAAGATGAAGTTTCTGGAGATAAAAAAATTCAAAGGCAGGGAATGTCTTCCGAGCTGCTCCCGCTCCATTGCTGTAGCTTCACCGGAAGGGCGGTGGGAACACCATTTACCTGCGGCAGAGCAGAACCATCTCCAAGGAGATTTCTGGCCAAAGATTATTCAATTTAAAATTGAAGAGAGTTGAAAGTTGTTTTTTATACCTAGTCAATTATTTGCCCCAGATAAAGAGTAGACCTTTTCCAAATTATGGTCATTAAAGGGCAGCACTGCCATGGTACACATGACTGCAATAATATCAGCAACCAGCAAACAAACCTATAACAAAACTATAGCCCCATTAGTCTTATATCAATAACTCGTGAAATAATAGAACTAATCATCCGGAAGAAACACAACTATGAAAATAACCTTGTAAATGACAAGCAGCACTTTTTCCACTGTTCTGCTTGACCAACTTGCTTTATATTTTTGAGGAAGTGATTTCCCAAATGGACATTAGAAAGATCTATGATATAAAATGTATCTAGACTTCTGGACAGCCTTTGATAAAGTTCCACATAAAATATTGCTGCATTAGCATAAGGCAGTGCGCATCCTAAATAAAATTTGGAATGGATAAGGAACTGACTGAAAGTCAGAAAGCCATGCATCCTAATTATGGGAGTAATGTCAGGCTGGGAAGATATGGCGGGCCCCAGAGGTCACTAATCTATATAAGTGACGAACATTCAAAAAAGCAATGAAAATGATTCAGATTTGCAGATGATACTAAACTAGGGGTCGTTCAAGTTTAATGAATCAGCTGAGTACCTAGACAATATTTGCAGGTGGGGAGAAGTATCGCAGATGAAATTTAATACAGGTGGAACTTTTAACTTCTGTGGGACCTTAAAATGGCGGCAGCAGATCGTCGACCCTTTATACACTCTGCCTGATTTTCCTTTCCATATCCTTCTGAAGTCAATGCAAAGGAAAATCGGGCGGGATGTATAATGGATGACCGATCCACTGCCACCATTTTATGGTCCCACAGAAGTTGAAACACCCGCTTATCAGGTTTTACACATTAGTAGAAAAAATTGTCCACCCTCCCTCATCTGTATTTGTCTTTGTGGACACCATGATGATGTCATGATAAAAACGAATCTGAAACTGCGACAGATACAACGTCCCCTACTATACAAAGTCGAACCTGTAGCACAACCAACATGGTGGCTTTGGAGTGAAGCTTCGAGAAGTAGGCTGCTCCCATCACTTCCATCAACTGAGCTCCCCCGCTGTAATGTATATACCTTTAAGGGGGGAACTATCTTTTACAGCTCATGTATACTGCAGTACCGGCAGTGACCACACCTGAATATAGTACTGAGTAGTAATCTGTACAGATCAGTTCCAGTGTGAGCCACGTTGAGTAAACACCTGTTGTACCGTTCTCCTGCAGTCTGTGTCTTATTATACACAGACACAACATTGGCGACAAGGCAAGTTCGAACCTACCTGCAACTCTGCATCACCTCCTGGGGATTCGTTCCTGGAGATCAGTGGATTGGAGGTCAAGGCCAGAGACTCGGGCGTCGACCACGGGCAACCGCTCAGTCATCCAGCAGAGACTCGAGGGTTGCGGGGGAGGCTATCGAGAGCCAGGCTTGGCTTTCCAGTCAAGGTGGTCCAGCGAAACGGGCTGGCAACAGGTAGTGCGCGGACCCTTCCCGGACAGCGGCGGGCTAGAGCCCGACCGAGCGGCACAGCAAAGGGCCGAGCAGCATCAACGGGAGAGAGAGAGAGAGGGCAGAGCGCACAGGGCGCAGCCGGTGTTCAGGGGCCGAGCAGCATCGAAGAGAGGGAGAGAGAGACGTGCAGAAACCCGCGAGGTGCCACCATTGCCACGAGGACCGCCGAGAGCGGCGTTGGCAGCAGCGCAGGAGAAGCGCGCGAAACCTACAGGGCGCCGCCATTGCCACGAGAACCGTCGGGAGCGGCGTTGGCAGCAGCGGGGGAGGAAGGAAAGCGTGGGAGACGCCATTTTATGCCATTGGGAGACGCCATTTTAAACCACACCCAAAATGCCGAAGAGTGGCAGTATCACCGCATTTGACAATGAAGTCGAAGATTGGACTACATATGTCGAACGAATAGAGATATACTGCAATGCAAATGAGGTGTCAGATGACAAGAAAGTGTCGGTATTGTTAAATTTAATGGGTGCAAAGACGTATGGTTTATTACGAAATCTAGTAACCCCAACGAAGCCAATGGAAAAGAGTTTTGAAGACGTAGCAACGATACTACAGGAACATTTAAACCCCACGCTGCTGCTGATAGCAGAAAGATTCAAGTTTCACAAACGGAACCAGCATAAGGATGAAAGCAATGCTGATTATTTAACAGAACTGCGCAAACTATCGAAACACTGCCAGTTTGGAGCGGGACTGGCAGATACCTTAAGGGACAAGTTTGTGTGTGGGCTTTTATCTGAAAAGGACCTTACGCTGGAAAAGGCTTTCAGCATTGTGGTGTCATATGAAGCAGCAGCACGGGGCGCTGCAGAGATACAACAGAGACCGCAAGAATATGGCACAAACGAAATGTCATATAGAACAGAGAAGTGCTATCGCTGCGGCAGAACAACACATGACCAGAATGATTGCTGGTTCAAATACAAAGTGTGCAGACAGTGTGGAAAAGTAGGACACATAGCACGAGTCTGCAGGTCGGGAAAGAAAACCAGCAATAAGAAACCTACCAAAGAAAAGTACAAGAAGGTACATAAGATGACGGAGAATAGTTCAGACGAACAAAAGAGTGATAACGACTCCGAAAGCAGGGAACTGAGTTGTCTGAAACTACATAATGTGATCAAAACGGAGGATCACTGAACCATTTGGGTCACTCTCAAGATAGCAGGAGTCCAGGTAAAGATGGAATTGGACACAGGATCAGCCCTAACAGTCATAAACCAACGGGACTACGAGTGGCTATTCTCACACATACCCTTGAGAGACACAAAAATTATTTTGAAGACGTACACGGGGCAAAAAGTCTACCCCAAAGGAAAAATAAGGGTGACCGTTATATATAATGGTAAGGAAACACCAAAACTAGACCTGTATGTATTGCAAGATGGAGGACCACCATTACTGGGACGTGAATGGATCCGGAAAATACAACTGGATTGGCATTCCATACAGGCACTGACTGTGGCTGACAAAAAGGATGACGACGTCACACCTGGGCGACTGTCAAAGATCCTAACTGACGCGAAAGAAGTGTTCCAGCAAGGACTCGGAACACTAAAAGGCATGACAGCAACGATTAAAATTGAAGAAAACGCAAGCCCAAAATTTTTTAAGGCCAGACCGGTACCTTATGCGATCTGCCCAGCCGTCGAAGCAGAGCTGGAGTGTCTGGAACGTTCAGGTGTACTGTCCAAGGTAGACTGGAGCGAGTGGGCTACACCCATCGTCCCTGTGATGAAAAAGTCGTTGAGCAGCACGCCTGGGGAACCAAGGAAGGTTTGCATCTGTGGGGACTTTAAGGTAACAGTGAACCCAGTCCTTCACACCGTACAATATCCACTTCCGCGGATTGAAGATATTTTCGCCTCGCTATCTGGAGGGAAACGCTTCTCTAAGATTGATCTGGCTCAAAAAAATACCTCACAATCAACACCCATAAAGGTCTCTACCAATACAACCGGCTGGTATTCGGGGTAGCATCAGCTCCGGCTATTTGGCAGAGGGCAATGGAACAAGTCCTGCAAGGGATCCCAGGGACCCAGTGTTATTTGGACGACATCCTGGTCATGGGCGAAAATGACAGTGATCACCTTGCCAACCTGGAGCAGGTGCTCACTAGATTGCAGGAATATGGGCTCCGAGCTAACCGCCTCAAATGCGAGTTTTTTAGAAAACAGATCTCATATTGTGGCCACGTTATCGATAAAGAGGGGTTACATAAGTCCCCAGAAAAGATTGAGGCAGTAGTCAAGGCTCCAGCACCGGAAAATGTGTCACAACTGAGGTCGTTCCTCAGGCTGGTAAACTACTACCATAAGTTCTTGCCAAATTTGTCTACAATACTACACCAACTGAACACCCTACTGCAAACTGGGGTGCCATGGAAGTGGAGTGACGAATGTAGACGAGCTTTCCAGAAGAGCAAAACACTAATCACATCGAAAGAGGTATTGGCCCATTACAACCCGGCATTACCAATTCGGTTGGCATGTAATGCGTTACCCTACGGCATTGGAGCGGTGCTGTCGCACAAATTCTCGGACGGCTCAGAGAAGCCAATAGCCTTTGTGTCACGATCACTAACCTCAGCCGAGCGTAACTACGCCCAGATTGACAGGGAGGCCCTCAGCCTAGTGTGGGGAGTGAAAAAGTTCAATCACTATCTGCACGGGCAGAAATTCACCTTGCTGACTGATCACCAGCCTCTTGTCTCCATTTTTAATCCGAAGAAGGGCGTTCCGGTGATGACTGCGCAACGACTACAAAGATGGTCACTTTTTCTAGGGGCGCACCACTATGAGATTGAATATAAGGGCACGAAACAGCATGGAAATGCTGATGGGCTATCACGCCTGCCACTGCCTACTGCGGAGGAAGCACCAGCAGTGGATCCTGTCGAAATATTCCATTTGACTATAGTTGAATACCTACCGGTAACTAATGCTTGTATCGAAAAGGAAACCCGAAATGACCCGACACTGTCTCGGGTATATGATTTGACGGTGAAGGGATGGCCAGCACATGGCGACTCACTGTTGCCAGCATTCTCGACAAGGAGAGAACAGCTGTCAGTGTGCCGGGGGACCTTGATGTGTGGATCCCGAGTGGTAATTCCACCCAAGTTAAGGGATAGAGTGCTCAATGAGCTTCATGAGGGTCATCTGGGAGGGGTAAAAATGAAAAGCCTAGCCAGGGCTTATGTGTGGCGGCTGGGAATCGATAAACAAATCGAGGACCTGACCAAGAGCTGCTCAGGATGCCAGAAAGTCCAAAATGCACCACCACAGGCCCCTCTACACCCATGGGAGTGGCCCTCATCTCCATGGCAACGGGTGCATATTGATTTTGCTGGTCCATTCATGGACTCAATGTTTTTAATAGCCGTGGATGCGCACTCAAAATGGCCTGAGGTCATCAAAATGTCCTCCACCACCACGGAGTAAACTATTGCAGTCCTACGGACCATTTTTGCCAGGAATGGCTTGCCAGAACAGATTTGCTCTGACAACGGACCACAGTTTGTGTCCGAAGAGTTCCGGAGGTTCTTGAAAAAGAATGGGGTAAGGCATTACACATCCGCCCCGTATCATCCAGCCACAAATGGATTGGCTGAGAGGTTCGTACAAACCTTTAAGAAGGCAATAAAGGCTATGTACAATGACAACATTCTGCTGCAGCACAAGGTGGACAATTTCCTGTTCGCCTACCGGAATGCGACACATGCAGTCACCAACCAGGCCCCAGCCATGATGTTCTTTAACCGAAGGTTAAGATCTCACCTGGGTTTGCTCAGACCAAACGTACGAAGAGATGTTGAGAGTAAGCAATTCCAGCACATCCATGAGAAGCCAACAAGGAGCTTCAATGTAGGGCAACCAGCCTTGGCCCGCGACTACGGAACAGAAAAATGGCAGCCAGGAACGATATGCACACGGCAGGGCCCACTAATGTACACAGTGGACGTTGGGGAGAGCATCGTGAGATGCCATGCTGACTAGATACTAGAGTCACAGGAACAAGTCAACCCCATGCCTCGCCCATACGTACCTGGTGATGAACCCGACGTACAGGTCACATCTACCCCAGAAACAGTAGCATCGGAAGCTGATGAACCAACCAACGACAGGGGGCCAGAATCGCCTCCGCACCAAGAGCAAGACACTCGGGAAAGGCACTATCCAGAAAGGATCAGGAAGTCTCCCCAAAGACTGAATATATAAATAGACTATTTTCAGCTAATGTTGCATGTTAAAAGTGTTAATTGTAATTAGTTTGATATTTAATTGTTAAATGAGTGTTATGGTACTGTTAATCTAAAAGGGGAGGAATTGTAATGTATATACCTTTAAGCGGGGAACTATCTTTTACAGCTCATGTATACTGCAGTACCGGCAGTGACCACACCTGTATATAGTACTGAGTAGTAATCTGTACAGGTCAGTTCCAGTGTGAGCCACGTTGAGTAAACACCTGTCGTACCATTCTCCTGCAGTCTGTGTCTTATTATACACAGACACAACACCCGCAATATTTCTAAATGCAGCATCAGATTTAATGGTACACTGTGTCCCAAAGTTTATAATGCCAAATAGGCAAGACTCAGGTTTAGATTGTCTATAAAATGATGACTTAAAATGTGTTAAACTAATTATATTTTTCAACTAATAGTCTTTCATAATAGCTTTGCGTAATAAATTGGCCGTTTTTCAACATTGACTTGTATGATAAATATTACCATCTTTCAATTTCCCATTATTTGCAATTCATGTTTAAGAAAAAGACATAATTTTTATAGCAAAAATATGCGCAAATGTTAGAAAGTGTATCGGATTAATATTAACTATAATATTGTGTAAGCAGTTTATATCATCTTATAACTTACAATTACTTTTTATTTATCTTTTTAAATACTTTGATCACACCAACACAAACCCTATCATCAATTAGCAAAATTACTGGACAATTCTCTCTGGGCTCTCCCAATGCCTTATTTAGTAAATGCACCGTTCTGCATACGACGGAGCCGTTCAGATCAAGATAGTTTCTGGTTTAATCCTGGTCTATGCTGAATTAACTAATCTCAGTCAAGATTGCACTGGAGGTGCTATAATTGGTCTCAGGCACATGGGCTACAGAGGGAAGAATGAGTCTGGGTTTTCAATTCTAGCAAACGACTCCCGCTGGAAAGTGTATGCTTTTGAATATCTGTTATTTTAAAGTACCAATGTTCAATTTTCTTTAATTCCGTGGTGCCATCAGTAATCAATCAACTATTCATTCATTGCTGCCAGTTTTCTCCCTTCCCTTTCTGAATGTGTTTATGGTTCGAGAGGTAGCCTCTGGTAACTTGCCCAAGTGGCCATTAATTAATCATGTATGAGGCTAGACAGCTGACTATTCAACTTGGAAAAAGGTCAGGGAAAAGAGGAATCACTGTGGAGCCTGCTTCTGCCCTCACCCTATGTCTATCTCTGTGCAATTCAAGCACTGGATAGCAATCAGAAATGGGAACACTTACTGATTTTACCCTCTCAAAAACATCTGATTCAGATTGAAAACTCCCAGCAAATTGCTATATTGCACCAAGATCTAGCTCATACCGCCTCCCTCCACATCAGACAGAGTGCTGGACCCTTTGGGGGAAAAATTGGTGCTCACCAGCAAAGCAGTCGGTGTCACCGCCAGCTGCGATTAATGGCTGCCCAAAATGGCCGCAGCGCTAACCAACCTAAATTGGTGTGGGGGGCATGGAGGTAGATGGCGCAGCACTAACCTTAGGTGCAACGCCGTCCTGGTGACGTTGCATGAGTAATCCGGGACCAGTTTGCAGTCCTGGTGCAGTGTTGCTGCTTCCCCTGGAATCTCTGTTTTTGAGGAGGTAAAATCAGCTAGTGTTCCCACTCCTGATTGCTATCCAGTGCCTGAAGTGCACAGAGATAGACATAGGGCGAGGGCAGAAGCAGGCTCCACAATGATTCCTCTTTTCCCTGACCTTTTTCTAAGTTGAATAGTGTGTGAGGCTGTGAAGCTCACAATGCATTGTGGGCAGTGAGGAGTCCTCAGCAAAGGAGGACAAAAGGATTAATTAAGAGGGGGAAAACAGAGTATGAGAGTAAGCTTGCAGGGAACATAAAAACTGATTATAAAGGCTTCTATAGATATGTGAAGAGAAAAAGATTGGTGAAGACAAGCGTAGGTCCCTTGCAGTCAGAATCAGGGGAATTTATAATGGGGAACAAAGAAATGGCTGACCAATTAAATGCATACTTTGGTTCTGTCTTCACAAAGGAGGACGCAAATAGCCTCCCAGAGATGTCAGGCAACATAGGGTCTAATGAGAGGGAGGAACTGAATGAAATCAGTATTTGTAGGGAAATAGTGTTAGGGGAATTGACAGGATTGAAGGCCGATAAATCCCCAGGGCCTGATAATCTACATCCTAGGGTACTTAAGGAAGTGGTCCTAGAAATAGTAGATGCATTGCTGGTCATCTTCCAAAATTCTATAGAATCTGGCACAGTTCCCATGGATTGGAGGGTAGCTAATGTAACCCCACTATTTAAAAAAGGTGGTAGAGAGAAAACGGGGAATTATAGACCGGTAAGCCTGACGTCGGTAGTGGGGAAAATGCTAGAGTCCATTATAAAAGATGTAATAGCAGAGCACTTGGAAAACAGTGACAGCATCGGACAAAGTCAACATGGATTTACAAAAGGTAAATCATGCTTGACTAATCTACTGGCATTTTTTGAGGATGTAACTGGTAGAATAGCTAAGGGAGAACCAATAGATGTGTATTTGAACTTTCAGAAGGCTTTCAATAAGGTCCCGCATAAGAGATTAGCGTGCAAAGTTAAAGCACATGGGATTGGGGGTAAGGTAATGACTTGGATAGAGAACTGGTTGGCAGACAGGAAGCAAAGAGTTGGAATAAACGGGTCTTTTTCCGAGTGGCAGGCAGTGACTAGTGGGGTACCGCAGGGATCGGTCCTAGGACCCCAGCTATTCACATTATATATTAAAGATCTAGACGAGGAAACTAGATGTAATATCTCCAAGTTTGCAGGCAACACAAAGCTGGGTGGGTGTGTGTGCTGTGAGGAGGATGCAGAGAAACTCCAGTATGATTTGGACAGGTTGGCTGATTGGGCAGATGCAGTATAATGTGGATAAATGCGAGGTTATCCACTTTGGTGGCAAAAACAGGAAGGCAGGTTATTATCTGAACGGCAATAGATTGGGAGAAGGGGAAGTGCAAAGAGACCTGGGTGTCCTTGGGTACCAGTCGCTGAAGGTAAGCTGCAGGTGCAGCAGGCGGTTAAGAAGACAAATGGTGTGTTGGCCTTCATAGCGAGAGGATTCGTGTACAGGAGCAAGGATGTCTTACTGCAGTTGTACAGGGCCTTGGTGAGACCACACCTTGAGTATTGTGTGCAGTTTTGGTCGCCTTATCTGAGGAAGGATGTTCTTGCCATGGAGGGAGTGCAGCGAAGATTCACCAGACTGATACCTGGGATGGCAGGAATGACGTATGAGGAGAGACTGGGTCGATTGGGCTTATATTCGCTGGAGTTTAGAAGAATGAGAAGGGATCTCATTGAAACTTATAACATTCTAACAGGACTAGACAGACTAGATGCAGGAAGGATGTTCCTGATGGTCGTGGAGTCCAGAACCAGGGGTCACAGTCTAAGGATAAGGGGTAAGCCATTTAGGACTGAGATGAGGAGGAATTTCACCTGGAGAATGGTGAACCTGTGGAATTCTCTACCACAGAAGGCAGTTGAGGCCAATTCATTAAATATATTCAAGAAGGAGTTAGATATATTTCTTAAGGCAAAAGGGGTCAAGGGATATGGGGAGAAAGCAGGGTCAGGGTACTGAATTTGGATGATCAGTCATGATCTCATTAAATGGCGGAGCAGGCTCGAGGGGCCGAATGGCCTACTCCTGCTCCTATCTTCTATGTTTCTATGAACTTTAAAGGGGCCATGCACATTCAAGTAAGACAAAATAAAATGCACTGATTCAATACATTTTTCAGCCCTTACTGTCTTTTTACAAATATTCAATGTTTAAAAGAAATTCCCAATGCGATTATTCAGCTCTTAAAGCTGAATTACCTTCCTAAACTGAACAAATGGGAAAACTGCCTCAGCACTAACATAAATGCAAAAAGAAAATACTGCAGATGCTGGAAATCTGAAATAAAAGCAGAAAATGCTGGAGATACTCAGCAGGTCAGGCAGCATCTGTGAAGAGAGAAACAGAGTTAACGTTTCAGGTCGATGACTCTTCATCAGAACTGGAAAAAAGCAGGAAATGGAGCTGATTTTAAAGCAAGTTTAGGGGCTGGGGAATGGGGGAGGGGATGAAAGAACAAAAGGGAAGGTCTGTGATAGGATGGAAGGCAGGAGAATTAAAGAGACATTAAGAGATATTCAAGGCAAAAGGCGATGGTAATGGGACAGGTTAAGAAACAAAGGATGGCTCTAGATGAAGTGTGAATTGTGCTGGCAGAATCCAGCAGCACTCCCAAAACACTTAGGATAAAAGGTAATTTTAAAGTTTTTAAGTGTTTTGGGAGTGCTGCTGGATTCTGCCAGCACAATTCACACTTCATCTAGAGCCATCCTTTGTTTCTTAACCTGTCCCATTACCATCGCCTTTTGCCTTTTCTCCTGCCTTTTATCCTATCACAGACCTTCCCCATTGTACTTTCATCCCCTCCCCCATTTCCCAGCCCCTAAACTTGCTTTAAAATCTGTTCCATTTCCTGCTTTTTTCCAGTTCTGACGAAGGGTCATCGACCTGAAACGTTAACTAACATAAATGGCTCAGCAAGCCAGGAAAGGGGCACCCAGGGTCTCGCACGCAGCACTCCAGCTTTGTGCAGGGGGTCAACACTGCAAGACTGGCCCTCTACCCACAGGGACCAGGAGGCCCTCCAGAAAGAATGAGTGGGAGTACATTACCAAGGCCACCACTGCCAGCAGTGTCACCCCCACCACCTGACTCCAGTGCCCAATGAAGCTTCATGAACTCAGACCACTTCAAGGTCAGTGAATGCATCTTCAAAAGCCGTCACCTACCAACTGCACCACTAGCCTCACACACTGCTCAATGCAGGACCCCCAATCACTCACCTACCAACAATCTTCATCAATGACAAGGCACATCGACCATTCCTAGCATTACCTCACCCCCTTGGAGGAGACAGTGCAGGCCATTCTTGGCAGGTGCATGGTTGAGCTCTTGGCCAGTGAGGCTGAAAGGATACAAGATGCGGGTATCCTGTAACTTTATCCCCCTTCTGGCATGCACCTCTTGCTTTCCCGCCCTCCCATCAGCACAACTCCACCCTTGTGTCTTCCTCATTTCACACACCCAAGAAATGCATCCTTCCAGCCAGTGGGTCAACAAGAAGAGATAGTCTGCCTAGCCATTGGGACTGCAGGCAGATGATTCCATCCCAGATATCCCGGATTCCTCCTCTTTGGCTTCCTCCTCTTCTGTGCCTTGCTCTTCTGCATCTTCCTCTTCTGCATCTTCCTCTTCTGCATCATCCTCGTCCCTCCACAAGCGGATGCTATAAATGTGAAATGACAGCATAAGATGCAGCAAATACTCAGTTGGTCAGGCAGCATGTCGACCTGAGACGTGAACTCCACGGATGTAGTGTGACCTGCTGAGTATTCGTAGCAAGTTCTGTTTTCTCAAAGGCATTCACTTACCATCCGAGCCCTTGCAAACATCCAGCAGCACTCCCAAAACACTTAAAAAGCTTTTCACATACATTGTAGCAAGCCACCACTTCAATAAAATCCAAAAAGCCAAGGCCAACCCCTTCCATTCAAACTTACCTGATTGATGTGTGTGTCACTTTAACAGCTGCAGATATCGCCCCTGTCAACGTCTGTCAGCCTGCTTGCGTGCCAGGTTAACCTGGCGTGCTTAGGATCCAGCAGTGCTAGGGTCGAAGTTCGCGTAGGTGACGTTAAGTCAGCGTTGCATGCCAACTGATGTCATCATGCGGCATTTTTTTTTTTACAGGGCACAAAGGGGCCCACGAATATGGCGGGCGCCGCGGGGACCGCCTCCAGCTGGCGCAAGAGCGACGGCTGCCATTTTTTCGAGAATCGATGGTGCTAACAGGTGGCAGTAAGTATATGAATTTCTCGTCCATTATGTCCATAGGCCATCTCCAAAACAGTGTCAGGATGAAGGGAGGCATGCAGAGCTGTAGTTTGCTTAACCCAATCCACTGCATTTATTAAGGTGCCTCCAGCAGGCAGGTTAGCAGAACTTATTCTAGAAATTGATTTTAGAAAAAATTAGATTGATGTGTATTGAATTGTTCAGTGGATTAGTGCAATGTTCTTTCACCTCAGCACCTGTATTTGAATCAAACAGAAGTTTCCTTTTTCTGCTGGCTGTAAGGTTCTTAAATGCAATGAGTCTGAGCCAGTGGCGTAACTCAGAATGGAAATGCGGGTGGCCCCAACTTATGGTCAACAGGCCTGAGAGGGACGAGGGCAGCTCGCCTTGTAGTTACAGCTCGACTGTCTGCTTCTCAACCCTGTCGATTGATGAGAAGGACTCGGTGGGGTTGGCAGCTTCAGAGATGGTAGTGAAGAGCCAGCGACAGATTAACAACGCCATGCTGAAGGAGGGGATCTCGACACCTGCCACTTAATGTATCAAGTGTGGAGTGGGGCCAAGATCAGGTCATCTAGTCAGCACTGACGGCCAAACAGTTCTGCCAGCACAATCAACGGATATGAGGAGCTGAAATATCCCAAGGACAGGCAGGCTGGGATCGGAGAGACAGCAGGAGCCCAATCTTGACAGTCACAGAGACTTAGATTTGGGTAGGCCTGGCAGCTAATTGGGTAGCTGTGGCCCACGCATGGCTACGCCTATGGTCTGAACAGCATCCACCTTAATGCAGTCATCATAAAGGGGACGATTATGTGAAATAGAAGTGTCATACTGGTGCAACAAGGAGTGTAGTTAAAGCACATTGTTAAGACCAAGCAACAACAACAAAAAACAACTTGCATTTATATCGTGCCTTTAACCTAGTAAAACGTCCCAAGGGGCTTCACGGGAGCGTTATCAAACAAAATTCGACACCGAGCCACATAAGAAGGTATTAGGACAGGAGACCACATGTTTGGTCAAAGAGGTAGGTGAGAGAAGTAGCGAGGCGGAGAGGTTTAGGGAAGGAATTCCAGAGTTTAGGGCCTAGGCAACTGAAGGCATGGCCGCCAATGATGGCACGAAGAAAATCGGGGATGCTCAAGAGGCCAGAATTGGAGGAATGCAGCGATCTTGGAGGGTTGTAGGGCTGGAGGAGGTTGTGGAAATGAGAAGCAAGGCCAGAGAGGTATTTGAACAGAAGGATGAGAATTTTAAATTTGAGACGATGCTGGACCAGGAGCCAATGTAGATCACCAAGCACAGGGGTGATGGGAGAACGGGACTTGGTGTGACTTAGGTTACAGCCAGGAGTGTTTTGAATGAGCTGAGGTTTGGAGGGTAGGGAGTGGAAATGGATGGGTGGCCAGGAAACCATTGAAATAGTCGAGCCTGGAGGTAACAAAGGCATGGATGAGGGTTTCAGCAGCAGCTGGGCTGAGGCAGGGGCAGAGATGGCCGATATTACGGAGGTTGAAGAAAGCGGTGTTGGTGATGGGAGAGGATATGGGGCTATAAGCTCAGCTCAGGGTCAAATAGGATGCCAATGTTGCGAATAGTCTGGTTCCACCTCAGACAGTGGCTAACGAGGGGGATGGAATTGGTGGGTAGGGAATGGAGTTTTTGGCGGGGGCCAAAGACAATGGCTTTGGTCTTCCCAATATTTAATTGGATGAAACTTCTGCTCATCCAGAACTGGATGCCGGACAAGCAACGTGACAAATCATAGGCAGTGGAGGGGTTGAGAGAGAAGTTTTGTGGGAAAAATTGGGTATCGCACATTTTGCGGCGCTAATATCGGTCGGGCGCAAATTTTAGTGCCCGGTACTAATTATTGCCGCCGACCACAAAATTCATCTCCAGCGCCCCTGGAGGTGATTGGAGCAGTAAATCAAGCGCTACACACCTCTGTTAGGGCGCTAACGTCGGGGAGCAAGGCGCTACCTCAGAGCGCTACTGAAGCTCAGGCGATGTCAATTACCTTGTACTCAGACAGACTGGTGCCGTCCAGTTCTTAAAGGGGAGGGTCCATCTTGCTGCACAGCCACGCCCTGCTCATTGCAGCCTTTGACCTCGGCCTGCAAGCAGTTAAAAATCTTCATCCAAGATTTATGATGGATACTCCGAGGCTCAGGGAGTGAGCTCGCCGGTTTAGCGACCAGGCATTGGTGGCTCTGGCTGGCGCTGTGGAACGCCGACGGGCAGTGCTGTTTCCAGACACTGGCAGGAGGTCATTGCCCTGCGAGTTTACAAGGGTCTGGAGGGAGGTTGCACAACATGTGCCTTTGAGGAGCCTGGTCCAAAGGACTCATACGCAGTGCCGTAAGAAGTTCAACGACCTCACTCGGGTGGTCAGGGTGAGTACCTGCTTTTCAAAACCTCTACATCCCACCATCTCAACCTCACTCTGTGCACAGACGGTGTAAATACCCAAATGCCCAACACTGACTCAGCAACTATGCCTAGCTCATAAAAGTCACATGCACATCCCACACCTTGCACACATTAACGGCTATTCAACTATGGTAGGCACATCTGCCAAACACATGGCTGCATACTCACTCACATGCTGTCCTTTTTCTTGCAGACCAAGCTTTCACATAATCGCAGGGAGCAACAACGGACGGGAGGAGGACAGGTGGAGCTGCACCCCCTCACATAATTGGAGGAGAGAGTCCACAGACTCATTGCCGGTCATGTTGTCGGCGCTGTGGCCATTGGAGAGGTCGACCCCCTTGGGGACAGCAACGATATGTTCATCATCTTTATCTCCTCTCTCATACCACTTCCCCCTCACAACACCAGCCTTTTTCACTTTCAATCTAACTATACTGTCTCCATTCCTTGCTCCCTTCCTGCCCCCCTGCCCTCACGTTAAAGCCACTCTTCTACCTTCCTGCTTTCAGATAGTGAACCACCATCTGACCAGCCTGTCCCTCAGCCTCCCAGTGGCAGCGACGCGGGAGAGGAGGAGGAACACGAAGCCGGCGCCTCACCGCCTGCTTCTCCCGAGGGTGAGACATTCGATACTAGGGCTGCGCGTTCACTAGAGGGGAGTAGGGGGTTTGGACCTGATCTGGGTGAAGCTCCGTGACCCAGCAGGCTGCAGCAATGCCATGGGGGAAGGGAAGCTCGGGGGCCATCTCTCTGGAGGGTGAGTGCGCGCATGAGTTCTGCTGCACAGGACTCGGATGAGGACCTTGATATCGCAGCGATGAACACTCAGGTGATGAGCATGCATACTGAGCTCATGGGTGCAATGGCAAGGGTGCCCGAGAGCATGGATGCACTGGCTAGGAGCGTGGAGGAGTCTGCCACCAGCACAGCTGTCATCTGTGCTCAAACCCTTGAACCCATCCTTGCCTCGTTGCAGAGGATGGTTGAATTGCAGAGAGACCGTGGGGACCCAGACCCCATGCCGCGTGTAATGAGTCAGGTGGCAGCATCTATTGCAGCACAGGCTGAGGCAACGCAACGGCTTAGTGCTGCAATTGAGTCATTGGTTGGTGCCATCCAGTGTCAGACTGCTCTCATGTAGTCTCAGATTGATGCCACGCAAGTGCTGACTGTTGCCATTGTCTCTGGGTCAGCCACTGTCCATTGGGGATCTCACAGTGCTGCAGCAGGCCAGCACTCTGTGCTCGAGCAGATTGCTCCGGATGCTGAGCTTCTGCCCCGGGGGAGTGGCAGTGTGTCGGTTGAGCAGGAAGGTGCTGTCCTCTCTCAGGATGACAGCATTCCTGCTCCCACCACTGCCACTCCACCATTGCACTTGCCACAGCCTGTAACACAGCCATCCCAGACTGCTGCCGCCCATGCAGAGTTGGTGCAGTCTGCAACTGAGCCCTCCAGACCCAGAGCTGGTCGGGGGTGACCTTCAAGGCCATCTGCAGTCTCTGGCTCCCAGATTCAGCAGCCTTCCGCCAGCCTTGCTGCAGCCACTGGGGCCACATTACGGAGGAGCAGTAGGGTGGGAAGGGGGGAAGTATGCAGGGGATGGAGATCACCCTCGAAGGGCGAAAAGTAAAAATTCTCCAATAAATGGGGAGCATATGCATGGGCCAGAACTTCAGATCCCCACAGGTGAGTACGTGCTGGGTACTCACACGTAGGCCCAACGAAAGTGCCGGTTTTGTGCATGCACTGCGCATGCGCGGGAAACTGGAACTTACGTTCCCTTAAAGGAAGGGGTTCACAGGTCGAACGCGTGTGCCAGAGAGGCAGCACGTACACCTGGAACTTCCGTTTTTTTTGCAGGTTTCTCCGGGAGGGTAAGTCTCCAGGAGCTATGCTTGTAAAAAGCAGTCGCAAGGCCTGCTTTTAACAAAGTAAGTGGTGAATTAAGTTAAATTAAAACATTTTTTCCACAGGTTTATTATTTTTAAATACTTTAAAGAAAGGTAAGTTTATTTTTAGCCCTGTTAGAAACTAATTAATTTTTTCAAAAATTTAAATTATTGTTTAAAATAGTTATTTTATGTAATTTATAGTTATTTTAAAAATGTGATTTATAAAAAAAATATATTTGAAGTTTTAGAGATGTTTTGGGGCTGAATTGTATTCATAGATTTGACAGCTCTTCCTGTCAAATCTATGAATACAGATTCCCTGCTACCATTGGCTCTCCATGGCCCACGTGCTCCCAGGGGATGCTTCGAACTAACTGCGCCCCTGGGATACGCAAGCACTGCGCGCCGGCAGTTGGAGGCGGCCCAGGATCAGAATCCCACGTGGGCCCACAGCACAACGGCCGGCGCGCTAGGTAAGTGCAGGTCGGAGGCTTGCACCCGCGGGAAGCCCCCGACCCGAATTTCTGGGCCAAATGTTCGTGCCAAAGTTTGTTGTTCATGTTAATATATTGTTCACTCTGTTTACGCTTATCTCGATGTGGTAAGAACGAGTTTTGTTAGTTAATGAATTGTTGTGTTTGTTTGTTATTGGTTGCGCTGAATAAATAAGACAGTTTGTCAGGTAAATAAAATATTTTATTGGAACTTTACAACTTTGTTCATTTGACTCATTGGAGCTTTGCCCGGCAATAAGGGCTGCGGGATGCTTGCGATGATGTGCTTGTTCATCCCAGAAGCCATCTTCTCTGTCATTCGTCAGAAGCTATGTCTTATCAGGTGTTCACAGACGGCAGAGGCAACATTGAGCGCCTCCCTCCCACATTGGTGCTGCTGATCCTCCTCTTCACCCTCTGCCTCCTCCTCCTCCTACTCTCCCTCTTCCTCCTCCTGAGGTGGTCCACCAATCCCTGGTGGCAATGGCTGTGTCCTCAGAATTGCGAAGTTTTGAAGCATGCAGCACACAACAATGAAAAGTGATACTCACTCAGGAGAGTACTGCAGGGCTCCTCCAGAGTGGTCAAAACACCGGAACTGTTGCTTCAGCACGCCGATCGTCTGCTCAATGAGGTTCCTGGTGGCGCTATGGCTCTCATTGTAAGCGAGTTCAGCAGGAGTGTTGGGGTTACAGAGCGGTGTCATCAGCCAGGTGCAGAGTGGATAATCCTTGAGGTTGACGCGATGGTTGGAACAGGTTTGGGACACCTGTCTGGCGCAGGGTGAATGCTTCGTGGCTGCTGCCAGGATAGTGGGCATTGACGGCGAGGATGCGCTGTCTGTGGTCGCAAAACAACTGCATGTTCAGAGAGTGGAAACCTTTGCGGTTGCGAAACACCGCTGCATTTTCATGAGATGCCTGCAATGCCACGTGCGTGCAGTCAATGGCGCCCTGAACCATGGGGAAGCCCGCTATCCTAGCGAAGCCACATGTGCATTCATGCTGTTTGTCTTGGGTCATGGGGAAAGAGATGTACTCACTTCTCCTTTTGTAAAGAGCATTTGTGACCTCCCGGATGCAGCAATGGACAGCGAACTGGGAGATATTCGCTATGTCCCCAGTTGAAGCCTGGAAGGGGCCGCTGGCATAGAAATTCAGAGCCACTGTCACCTTCACTGCCACCGATAGAGACGTCCTGGTCCTGAGCTGAGGCTGCAGACCTGGTTGCAGGAGGTGGCAGAGCTCTGTGACCACCTCCTTGCTGAAGCACAGCCTTCTAAAACACTACTCTTCGGACAGATTAATATATGAGAATTGCTCCCAGCATACCCTGGGAGGGTAATGTCTCCTGTGCAGAGGCCTGTTGGCCCTCCTCCCTCTGGCCACATTTTCCACTCTGTCTCTGCGCCTCTGCTGCCTCCGAAGGTGAAACTGGAGGACAATGCCCCGAGTTAGTACCGTCACCATTTAATCTTGTAAATGTGGTAAATATGAAGCTCAGAGAAATAGGGACCTGAAAAGTGTTGCTCAAAAACAAAACTCCTTGTAGGACAGCGTTAAATGTCTCCAGACATCTCTCTTCCTCTCTCAACCTGCATATGCCAAATATTTTGCCGACAGGAAAAAGCAGGAAGTGCACGTCTTTAAATAGCACTTCCCCAGCCCCTTGCCGACTGCGAAAGTCCCCCTCTACCTGTTGTTCCTAGCGGCAGGTGCTAAGGCAGGGGGTGAGAATCAATTTCCAGTCCGGGGTGCTACCGGGGCATTGCGCGCTTGGATGACATCATGATCTCCGGGCGCAGGAGATGATGGCGGTAGTGTTTAGCGCCACTGCAAAGCGCCAGGTCAATTTTGCAGGCGGCGCTAAATTCATCGTGCTTGGGCGGTAAGTCGTTAGCGCCCCGTTAGCGCCCCCGGAGGCACTAACCAACCGAATTCTTCCCTCTTTATCCCTTGCCCTGTTTGACCTAATGTAGCTGATGCCAACCCACTGGGTTTAAAATGTGAGGTATTCAATAACATGAACATCCCTCACCTTAATGAAAATAAAAGTTCTGCAACCTCTCCCCATTGCGCACAATTGAGTCTTTGTGTACGTGTGCACACGCACACAAAGGAAATAGATAATTCCAGAAGATTGGTAATCGCATGCAATAAAAACAGAATTTGACATACATGCAGTCACTGTAAATCAGTAGCCCTGGCAATTGTAATTCAGAGAAAGGTTCAGGAAGGTGATGTAGTTAATGGCAAAAACAGCCATATTGTGGTTAGAGGCTGGGGCAAAGTTATAAACCTCACCAATGGTAGGGTACAGAGTGTCCAAGGTATAACAATGAATCACCAAACAATTAAAAGTTGATGTTCCAAGAATGAGAGTTCATGTTTATTTAAGATCTTCCTACAGGACAACTCAATTTAGCTGAAACAGCTAGTTTACAACAAGGACATTTGACTCCTTCATTGAAATATAATGGCAAATGTGCAGTATGTTTGCAAAAAAAGAGTTGGTTATCTATGTGATTAATACCTGATGAATACATAAGTTTTTTTAATGTTTAGATTCCTGTCCCAGCACAGCATCTACCATAAAGGGTTGACCCAGTGATTACTCACTTACTGATTGAAACCAGAGCAATCCCACAATTTGGATCCCTTCACATAAATTAGTTCCTTGCTTGTGATCAAGAAATAAGGAGCTGGTAATTTTGGAGATGCCTAGCACGGGGAGTCAGCAATTGCAAGTAATGAGTAATCAAACTGCTGTAGCCCACGGTATAAAGTTATCTAGATTTCCACAAATATTTGGCAGACTGTATTCAGCTGAATGGTTTCCAAGACCTTATGGGTTGCCAAAGAGTGAAAGTATTTAACAATGCTCTTAAAACAGTACAACTGTATTTCAGTATGCATGTCTAAATTAGCAGACACAGTAAGCTAAATGGAATACAACTGGTGCAGGTAGGATAGCTGGGGGAAGTGTGAAAGTTGGACTGCTGCTAGGATATACAGAACTGTTAAAAATGATGCTAAGGATAGTATGATGATATCTGTAAGCTACTGCATTCCCAGCACTATAGGGAGGCACCAAGTGGTGGTCACATGCTTTCCTAATTTGAGAAAGAACTATTTTAGGAAAGTTGTCTCTAGGCTGTTCTTCTGCATCTCCTAGTGGACAGTTCCGAGCACCTGAAAGCAGCTCACCTACCCCTCAGGGGTTACTGCACGGGCTTTGGAAATCAGGGGCAAGTTGAGAAGATGTTTTCCTATAACAAACTAATTCTAGTCAATTTTATTTCTATCAGTACATAATGTTAAAATACACTCAAGTACTGTGTATTCACAATTTTAATAAAATAGGCAATAAAATCTACAAAGAAAAAGCAGAAAAGCCCAACACCTGCTTGAGTAAAATCAGTTCTTGTTTTATTGGAGCACAAACTGGAAAATGTTTCATTACCACCATGATCAGATAAAGACGCTGAATTAGCCATTTTTAACTACCATTATTTGAATCTCCCTGTATATAAACAACAAATTGGATAAATTAAAATTTCTCTTTATTAACTGAAATACTTGTATTTTGAGCATGCTGATGTGTGAGCCAGTGTGGATTGTGGTCGTTCAAAGTTTGACCAAACTTTGTACAGAAACTAAGGTAAGATTTTCCCGTGTGTTTCAAAATAACAAACTCTTTAAATCTAGACATTTGTGATTAGATCAAATTCAAGGTGTACGCAGTTAAACAGCATCAGACTTTAACTGTGCGATTTAAGCACAGAACAGTAGTCTGGAGAGCAGGCTTCCTGGCCTATCAATCTAAGTAAATCCATACCTTTCTTGAGAGATTTAAATTGAATGAAGGTGGCCCTAAGCTCCAAGGGCAATTTAATTTTTTTTTTTAGTTCATTCTTTCAAATTTAAAGTTCAGTATTATTTTCTGACGCTTAAGCTTTCACCACTTCATAATTTCACTGCTTCGCCATAATTAATAATGTGGAAATTAAGACAGTGATCTGAATGTATTAGCTCCTTCATAATTAAAAAAACAAGCCTATGTTTGAAACAAAATGCTTCCATATGTTCTGAATTTGGATTTCCACTTACACTTTTTCCCTTTGTGCAATCAATAGAATTGCCCATCAGTGTGGCATCCTGTGAGTTAAAATACACAGAGAAAGCATAAATATTAACAGACCAACCTCCCCATCCAGCTGAGGTTGTGTGGAGGTGACTGGCTTTGTGTGTAGAAGAGAGAAAAGGTCTTACACAGGTCTTTTTTAAAGTTAGAATGTAATTGCAGTTTTCATAAAGAAAAGCTAAATTGTGCAATATAACTTTCAGATAATTAAATAAGACAATAGTCACAAAAAACCTACAAGAAATAATAGTGGATAAAGGCATTTGTACCATTCAAAATGACTCATCTGAGTGTTTGAGCAAAAAAAGAGTAATACAGGGCAGTGACAGAGAGGCAACACCACATTTGGAGAGAGATTAAAGAGCCGATGCACGAAAAAGCCAATGTTATTAACGAACTCCTCTTACTAATTCGAAGAGTAAATGAAAGAGATCTTCAACTATGAGCAAACATTAAGGGCTGGATTTTGCCAGGCCCAAGGAGATGGGTTTGGAGGCATGTGAGTTGTTAAAATCGCAAAAAAGTGGTGGGCGGATCCGATCCCGCCTCCAGCCCGCCTCTGAGCAATTTTCCCACAATTGGGGTTTCAGACCCCGTTTCCATCCCGCCTCCAAGAGGCGGGATAGGCCCTTAAGGGCCTTAACAACTAGTTAAGTGCCTCTATAATCCCCTTTTGAGAGGCCTTTCTGAATTTAGCAGATTTCCCCCGTGCTGCACACCTCCTCTGGAACACGCCTGTTAATCCTGGCGGCCTCACAAGTGGATTGCTTACTAACAGCTGCAGCTCCACCATTAAAAAGGAGTTTTCACCAATCATCATTTGCAGGTGGCAGAACTTTGTTGTCTCAGATCTGGGGGAACTTTTAGCGGCCTACTCATTGTTGTGGAAGTTTGGAGCCTGAGACCCATCTCCAGTGTGACCTCCTGGGAAACCCCTCTTCCTACGTTGACCGAGCGCTTCCTCAACTGAGGTATATAGCAGAAGAATGGGAACCATTTATTTCTTTTCCTCCTGGACATCAGATTCGGATGAAGACCAGCCGCGGCAGCAGCAGAACCCTGAACAACAGCAGCACCAACAGCAGGAGCAACAACAAGAGCGTCAAGTTGCTGCTCACCCACCTGAAGTTGCACAGGCCAGAAGGTGCCAGCGCATGGAAGCACGTCGCCGCAGGAGATACCCCCAAAACAGCGTTTACAGACAGAGGATGAGCTACCTCAACATGACTGAGCAGCCATGCCAAAGGAGGCTCAGACTTTCGCGAGAGGTAGTGGGTGAATTCTGCGCAATGCTGCAGCAAGACCTGGAGCCCAGAGGTGCGGGTGGACACCCCTTACCAGTGGCCGTCAAAGTCACCACCGCACTCAACTTTTTTGCATCAGGCTCATTCCAGGGATCAACAGCAGACGTCAGCGGCGTCTCCCAGGCAGTCGCACACAATTGCATCATGCAGGTTACCATAGAAACATAGAAGATAGGAGCAGGAGTAGGCCATTCGGCCCCTCGAGACTGCTCCGCAATTTAATGAGATCATGGCTGATCATCCAAATTCAGTACCCTGTCCCTGCTTTCTCCCCATATTCCTTGATCCCTTTAGCCTTAAGAAATATATCCAACTCCTTCTTGAATATATTTAATGAATTGGCCTCAACTGCCTTCTGTGGTAGAGAATTCCACAGGTTCACCACTCTCTGGGTGAAGAAATTCCTCCTCATCTCTGTCCTAACTGGCTTACCCCTTATCCTTAGACTGTGACCCCTGGTTCTGGACTCCCCTGCCATCTGGAACATCCTTCCTGCATCTAGTCTGTCTAGTCCTGTTAGAATTTTGTAAGTTTCAATGAGATCCCCTCTCATTCTTCTAAACTCCAGCGAATATAAGCCCAATCGACCCAATCTCTCCTCATACGTCATTCCTGCCACCCCAGGTATCAGTCTGGTGAATCTTCACTGCACTCCCTCCATGGCAAGAACATCCTTCCTTAGATAAGGCGACCAAAACTGCACACAATACTCAAGGTGTGGCCTCACCAAGGCCCCTGTACAACTGCAGCAAGATATCCTTGCTCATGTACTCGAATCCTCTCGCTATGAAGGCCAACATACCATTTGCCTTCTTAACCGCCTGCTGCAGTTGCATGCTTACCTTCAGCGACTGGTGCACAAGGTCACCCAGGTCTCGTTGCACTTCCCCTTCTCCCAATCTATTGCCATTCAGATAATAATCTGCCTTCCTGTTTTTGTCACCAAAGTGGATAACCTCGCATTTATCCACATTATACAGCATCTGCCAATGCATCTGCCCAATCACCCAACCTGTCCAAATCATACTGGAGTTTTTCTGCATCCTCCTCACAGCACACATGCCCACCCAGCTTTGTGTCATCTGCAAACTTGGAGATATTACATCTAGGCCTAGAAATTCAGTTGTTTGCGCCAGCCGCTAGCGCCTTAGGAGGAGGAGAAGTGGGGCGCTAAGTGGCTAGCGCCCGGGCATGGCGCAATCTGCGCCTCTCGCGAACTCCAGTCAAGATTTAGCGGCGGCGCAAAACCGCAGCGCCCGCTCAGATGCGCGCGCAGATCCTGACGTCATTTCATGGTGCAACGCCCTTGATGCGCCCCAATCCGGAGCTTCAGTGGTGCCCCCCTTCTGTGCGCCTGGCGCCCCCAGCGACTGGTAGAGGGGAACGGTTCCCAGTCGCTGCGGGGCGCGGGGAGCGCTATTTAAAGGGGACTCCTCCTGCATTATAAGTGGCAGCCATTTTGTGCCAATCCTTCTGTGTGAGAGACAGATATTTGGAGAGAGACAAAGGGAGAGAGCTTTCTGCTTTGACTCAGCGCTCGTACAGGTACTTCTGGCTTCAGGCCAGAGCTTTGCACTTGGATTTAACTTTCTGTGCCATAGCCTAGAGTCGCCACATATAATGGGGGCAGCAATGGGTGGAAACGTTGGCTTTCTGCATTGCATTCAAAGGGCTCAGAGACGCCGTGAGAGAGTGCCAATCATGGCCAGACGGAGAAGGGCCAACAGGCATCGGCACAGGAGGCCTTACCCACCCAGGGTATACCGGCAGCAGTTCTCATATCTGAACATGTCTGAGGAGCAGTGTGTTCGGAGGCTGCGATTCAGAAGGGAGGTGGTCACTGAGATCTGCCATCTGCTTCGCAGAGATCTGCAGTCACAGCTGAGGAGCAGGACATCTCTGTCGGTGGCAGTGAAGGTGACGGTGGCTCTCAACTTCTATGCCACAGGCTCCTTCCAATCCGCTACTGGGGACATTACCAACATCTCCCAGTTCGCGGTACATTGCTGCATCCGCCAGGTGCCCAATGCCCTTTTCAGAAGGAGACGTCAGTACATCTCCTTCCCCATGACCCTGGACAAGCAGCAAGAGCGTACAAAGGGATTTGGAAGAATAGCTTGCTTCCCCATGGTCCAGGGCGCCATTGACTGCACGCATGTGGCTTTGCGGGCACCTCTAGAGAATGCCAAGGATTACCGCAACCGGAAGGGCTACCATTCGCTCAACGTCCAGTTGTTGTGTGACCACAGGCAGCTCATACTAGCTGTCAATGCCAGCTTTCCAGGCAGCAGCCACGATGCCTTCATCCTGTGCCAGACTTCTATGGCAGACATTTTCGAAGCCCAGGCTCACCCATGAGGATGGCTTCTTGGGGACAAGGGCTATTCTTTGTGCACCTGGTTGATGAGCCCGCTCTGTGCACCCAGCACCCCTGCCGAAGAGCGATACAATGACAGCCATCAAGCTACCAGGAACATCATTGAGCACACAATTGGCGTGCTCAAGCAACGATTCCGCTGTCTGGACCATTCCGGAGGAGCCCTACAGTACTCGCCTGAGCGAGTCTCCCATTTCGTTGTAGTGTGCTGCATGCTGCACAACCTGGCTATCCTCAGGACTCAGCCACTGCCAGCAGACATTGGAGGACCACCAGAGGAGGAGGAGGAGGGGGAGGAGGAGGAGCACCAAGACGGCAGGGAGGCACAAAGTGCAAGGGCCGTCCGTCGGCAGCTTATTGCAACTCGGTTCTAGGCCCCCTCTCAGGGAATGGCTTGTGCCAATGAAAGAACATGAATGGATCCGCTCCGCAAACCCTCAGCCGGTCAAGGCAACAAACAGTTCAAAGTGCAAACATGGACAATGTGAATAAAGAAATTTTTTTATTGTGCAAGCTCTGTGCCCTTCCCGCATGACAAACTAATTCAGATAAACCCCCCCAAAAAACAATCAGAGACATAACTGGCTCTCACAACCTTCAGAAAATGAAAAAAACAGTTAAACAAAAATGACCATGATCCTCGGCCTTCATACAAAAAACAAACACAACATTCCCGGCCCTCATATAAGAAACAAACACAACATTCCCGGCCCTCATATATAAAAAAAACATTCTCGGCCTTCATATATAAACACAACATTTGGCCACACCTTCTACTTTTTCCCCTGCGAGGGTGATCCGCCTTGCTTCCGCGAGTGGCCCCTTCCCGCCTTGCAGCTCCTCCTCAATGGGACCCCAGTGGCTGCAGCAAGGCTGGGGGAAGGCTGCTGAGGGTCAGATGGTGAGACGGCAGATGCCCTTGGGGGACGGCCTGGACCAGCTCTGGGCCTGGAGGGCCCAGCTGCTGACTGCTCCAACTCTGCTTGGGCGGCAGCAGTCTGTCCTACGGGTGGTGGCAGCTGCAGTGGAGGATTGATAGTGTTGGCAGCAGGAATGCTGCCAACCTGACAGAGCACAGGCACTCCCTGGTCGGCTGATACACCGGCACTCGCACGGGCCAGCACTGCAGCATGCGCAGCAATCTCCTGAAGAACAGACTGCTGGGCTGCTGCGGCACAGCGAGGGCCCCGGCGATGCCTGGCCGATCCAGCAAGGGTGGCAGCAGTTAGTGCCCGTGTGGCCCTGATCTGTGTCTGCATCAGACCAGCCAGTGGATGCACGGCACGACTGAGCACTTGGCTGGAAGCCGCCTGTGATGCAGCAAAGTCCTGCTGACTCCTAGCCTGTGCTGCCGCGAAGTCCTGCAGACTCCTTGCCTGTGCTGCACTGAATTCCTGCAGACTCCTGGCCTGTGCTGCCCTGAATTCCTGCAGACTCCTGACCTGCGCTGCCTCGAATTCCTGAACACTCCTTGCCAGTGACTCTATGGAGTCAGGCATCCTTGCCACTGCAGCCATGAGCTCAGTGTGCCTGCGCTCAGCCTGGGCACCCATTTCACCAAGGAGCCGCACCTCCTCTGCGCTCACCGTAGCAGGTCTGGAGGCTGCACTCACCCTCCGGGGAGAAGGCCGCCGAGCTTCCCCACCCCTCCCGCTTTGCTGCAGCCCGCTGGGCCTCGGAGCTTCACTCTCCTCAGACCTTTCCCCCCTGCTCCCCTCCAGGGAAGACGTGTCCCCATCATGGCCAGGGGCTGCCTCAGCTGAGGGTGGCACTGATGGGCCGGCTTCCTCTTCCTCCTCCTCGAATTCAGAATCACTGACAGTGGCAGCTTGAGGGGCCGCCTCCTCACCTGGCGAATTAGCATCTGAAAGCAGGGAGGCACAAGAGTTGCTTTAGAGTGAGGACAGGGTGGCAGCGAGGGAGGCATGAGTGCTGCTATGCACTGCATTGGTTCGATAGTGGCAAAGGATGCTGGTGTGAGGCACAAGTGGAAAGAGAGAGGTCAAAAAGGTGATGACCTTACCATTGCTGTCCAGAACAGGGTCGGCATCTCCACTGGCGACGGGGCCAATCAGCTGGCCTGCCATAATGCGCTCCACACGCTGCTCCAGGTCGCTGAGCTCTTTCAGGTCAGGACGGCCTCCCCCGGTCCGTAGTTGCTGCCTACGATTGTGGGCCAGCTTGCCCTGCAAGAGAAAGGACGGTCTCTAAGTACAGTGTCAAGCCCTGATCTTGCCTGCACTGCCTCCCATGATGGAATAGCCCTGACAGTGTCAAGCCCTGATCTTGCCTGCACTGCCTCCCATGGTGGAATAGCCCTGACAGTGTGTAAAGTGCTGAATATGCAAGTGGTTTTCATGAGGGTCCCATAGCTCTTGGATGAGGGCTGGGCATTGGGGCTTTCAGGTCCCTTTGGCCAGAAACTTAGGTGCACATGCAGGGATGAAGAAGATAGTGGAAAGGGTACTCACCCTGACAACCCGAGTGAGGTCGTTGAGAACTTTTTTCTGCATTGAACTGGAGTCCTGGCAACCATGCTGTTGGTGGTCACCCTGTTTGCCACCTTCCTCCAGGCTTTTCGGTACTCGCTGGGAAGCGGCCTCCTCCCACTGTCAGGGAAGAGGACAGGTCGCCTGCGCTCCACTGCGCCAACAAATAGCCTCAGGGCACCCTCGCTGAAGCGCTCCGCTCGCTCCCTAGCCTTCTCCATTTTCCTGGGCGTTGAACTGTTGAACCAGCAATGGTCAGGCCTTGCTTCAGGGCTGCAGTGTGCAGGGCGTGGCAGCCAAACAAATCAACCCTCCCCCTTTAAGAGCTGACCGGCGCCAGCGTGTCTGCCTTCAATCAGCAACTCACTGCATCTGCGCTGCGCCCGCCCTCGGTGTTAGCGCCTCGGCTCGCCGGCTTAGCGCCTTATGATAGTCGTGCATCGCCTGCTTTAGCGCAGCAGCAACCTCTTGGGGCGATGCAACTCAATATCGGCGAAGGTGGTGCTAAGTTGCGCCAGGCGCTAAATTTAGCGAACGCCCGGCTGTAGCGCCCCAAACATGGCGATACTGAATTTCTAGGCCCTAGTTTCCTCATCTAGATCATTAATATATATTGTGAATAGCTGGGGTCCTAGCACCGATCCCTGGTGCCCCACTAGTCACTGCCTGCCACTCGGAAAAAGACCCGTTTATTCCAACTCTTTGCTTCCTGTCTGCCAACCAGTTCACTATCCAAGTCAGTACCTTACCCCCAATCCCATGTGCTTTAACTTTGCACGCTAATCTCTTATGTGGGACCTTATCGAAAGCCTTCTGAAAGTCCAACTACACCGCATCCACTGGTTCTCCCTTATGTATTCTACCAGTTACTTCCTCAAAAAATTCCAGTAGATTAGTCAACATGATTTACCTTTTGTAAACCCATGTTGACTTTGTCCGATCCTGTCACTGTTTTCCAAGTGCTCTGCTATTACATCTTTTATAATGGACTCTAGCATTTTCCCCACTACCAATATCAGGCTTACCGGTCTATAATTCCCTGTTTTCTCTCTACCACCTTTTTTAAATAGTGGGGTTACATTAGCTACCCTCCAATCCATGGGAACTGTGCCAGAATCTATAGAATTTTGGAAGATGACCAGCAATATATACCGATGCCCTCTTTGTCATCGCGCACAATTACATCAACTTCTCCAAGGATCAAGGAAGTATAACCGTGCGTGTGGTTGGGTTTGCGAATCTGGCAGGCTTTCCAAGGATGCAGGGCGTCGTTGACTGCACACATGTGGCCCTTAAGGCATCCCATCACAATCCAGGTATTTTTGTCAACCGCAAGGGCTTCCATTCCCTCAACGTGCAGCTGGTGTGTGACCACAAGAAGTAACCTGGCAGTTGCCATGACTCCTTCATCCTGCACCAGTCTAGTGTGCCTCCGCTTTTCAGTTTGCCAGGCCAACTTTTCGGATGGCTACTTGGAGACAAGGGCTATTCCCTGAAGACGTGGCTAATGACGCCGTTGAGGAGCCCATCCAACGAAGCTGAGGAGCGCTACAACTCCAGCCACATTTCCACCAGATCCATAATCGAGTAAACCATTGGCTTGCTGAAGATGCGATTCAGATGCCTTGATAGATCAGGTGGAGCCCTGCAGTACTCAGCAGCTAGGGTTTCCAGAATCATTGTGGTCTGCTGTGCACTTCACAACATGGCACAGCATCGTGGCTTGCAGCTGGCTGAGATACAAGTGGCTGATCGCATAGCTTCCTCAGATGAGGAGGAGGAGGAGGAGAACGACAACGAACAGCTTGCGGAGGTGCATCAACCAGTGGCAGCTACACGTGAGCACGTTGCTGCCCGGGATGCAAGGGATGCACTCATTTTGGCCATATTTACTTAGCTTGCCCAATCAAACACTTTTGCTTCGCACCTTCTTGCCAGAGCATCGACAATGGACAAGAACCTGTATATTTCTATCACTCTGATGCCCTAAGCTCTCAATGTGGAAGTCCCATTTGCGAAATGACACAGGCCACAACTTCAACAGTTTGCCATCCAATTTTTTTATCTTCACAATTCACGGATGGCTTTTCAAAATTAAACACAATGGAACACCCAAATGACTACCCTTGTGACGAGTTGTGCATTATCTTCCTTTTACGCATGCTCCTACGTGGTGCTTCCCCTGTGGCTTCAGCAGACTGTTCACTTTCTTGCTGCTCCTGCCTCGATACCTTTGGCGGGCGTCCTCTGGAGTTGCGAGCCTGTGAGGGCTCGGCAACAGTCTGCTGCTCCTGCGGCTCTGCAGAGGCTGAGACGCCGATCTCAGTTGGGTGAGGACTCTGGTGGGGCTCTGACCGAGGGCTCTGCAGTGGCATGGCCATGTGAGCACTTGGAGAGGAGCCCCCACTTCCTTGTTGTCTGCCACCAACATCCCTCTCATGGGTCAGCCCCACTTCAGAGCTAGCAAGTGGCTTGACAGCACCTTGCTGCACTTCAGGGGGACCACGAGGACCCATTTCTGCACTGGAAGTCCTACTCCAGAGGACTCCCATGAAGATCTGGTTTCTCTGCTCAATAGCTGACCATCGCTCCTCAAGAGATGTCATTCTATTCTGAACAATTACCATGTTTTCAAGACCCGGCGACTAAGCTCCTCCATGGCCGTAGCCATCCTCTCCTCTACCATAGCCATCGTCTCCTCTACGGTAGCCAGCCTTACCATGGAGGTAGCCATCCTTTCCACGGAGGTTGCCATCCTTTCCATGGTGATGTGTTCATGCGCCACTGCCTCCACAAAGGCTCTGCTCATGTTAGCGATGGACTCCTCCATTCACTCCACACTCGCAGCGACCCTGGAGACAAAATCTGCCAGAGGCTCCTGCACCTGTTCCTGGAGTTCCAGCACCGCTCTCCTTCTGGATGGACCTGGAGGCACAGGGTCGACATGCAGCGGAGCTGAGCTGGGAGAGTCCTACGCCCTCCGATGAGGACTCTCCACTGCTGTCCCTGTCTCCACCATCTGCTGATGATCACTTCTGAGCTGTGATACACCAGGTGACAACTCTATCTCGCGAAGGTCCCACTGAGGTGTGAGTGTCTGCGCTGGTGCTGGGTGCGCTTAATTCTGCTGATGCTGCACCCTCAGAGGTTGCAGCTTCCTCTGAGAAGTCTTCTGGCTCAGGCTGTTCCTCCTGGACAGTGGGGAGGGGGGCTGTCGATGGTCCTGTGGGGGAGTAAAGGAAAGAGTTAGACATGTGAGATAAACATAGAAACATAGAAGATAGGAGCAGGAGTAGGCCATTTGGCCCTTCGAGCCTGCTCCGCCATTCAATGAGATCATGGCTGATCATCCAAATTCAGTACCCTGTCCCTGCCTTCTCCCCATATCCCTTGATCCCTTTAGCCTCAAGAAATATATCCAACTCTTTCTTGAATATATTTAATGAACTGGCCACCACCGCCCTCTGTGGCAGAGAATTCCACAGGTTCACCACTCTCTGGGTGAAGAAATTCCTCCTCATTTCAGTCCTAAATGGCTTGCCCCTTATCCTTAGACTATGACCCCTGGTTCTGACTCCCCGGCCATCAGAAACATCCTTTCTGCATCTAGTCTGTCCAGACCTGACAGAATTTTATAGGTTTCGATGAGATCCCCTCTCAATCTTCTAAACTCCAGTGAGTATAAGCCCAATTGACACAATCTCTCCTCGTACGTCATTCCTGCCATCCCAGGTATCAGCCTGGTGACTCTTCGCTGCACTCCCTCCATGGCAAGAACGTCCTTCCTCAGGTAAGGTGACCAAAACTGCACACAATACTCAAGGTGCGGTCTCACCAAGGCCCTGTACAACTGCAGCAAGACATCCTTGTTCTTGTACTCGAACCCACTTGCTACGAAGGCCAACATACCATTTGCCTTCTTAACCGCCTGCTGCACCTGCATGCTTACCTTCAGCGACTGGTGCACAAGAACACCCAGGTCTCTTTGCACTTCCCCTTCTCCCAATCTATTGCCATACAAATAATAATCTGCCTTCCTGTTTTTGCCACCAAAGTGGATAACCTCACATTTATCCACATTATAGTACATTTGCCATGTTTCTGCCCAATCACCCAACCTGTCCAAATCGTACTGGAGTTTCATGACATCCTCCTCACAGCATACCCCCTCACCCAGCTTTGTGTCGTCTGCAAATTTGGAGATATTATATCCAATTCCCTCGTCCAGATCATTAATATATATTGTGAACAGCTGGGGTCCTAGGACCGATCCTTGCGGTACCCCACTAGTCACTGCCTGCCACTCGGAAAACGACCCGTTTATTCCAACTCTTTGCTTTCTGTCCACCAACCAGTTCTCTATCCAAGTCAATACCTTGCCCCCAATCCCATGTGCCTTAATTTTGCACGCTAACCTCTTATGCGGGACCTTATCGAAAGCTTTCTGAAAGTCCAAATACACCACATCCACTGGTTCTCCCTTATCTATTTTACCAGTTACATCCTCAAAAAATTCCAGTAGATTAGTCAAGCATGATTTACCTTTTGTAAATCCATGTTGACTTTGTCCGATCCTGTCACTGCTTTCCAAGTGCTCTGCTATTACATCTTTTATAATGGACTCTAACATTTTCCCCACTACCGATGTCAGGCTTACTGGTGTATAATTCCCCGCTTTTTCTCTGCCACCTTTTTTGAATAATTACCCTCCAATCCATGGGTACTGTACCAGAGTCTATCGAGTTCTGGAAGATGACCAGCAATGCATCTACTATTTCTAGGGCCACTTCCTTAAGTACCCTGGGATGTAGATTATCAGGCCCTGGGGATTTATCGGCCTTCAGTCCCATCAATTTTCCTAACACCATTTCCCTACAAATACTGATTTCTTTCAGTTCCACCCTTTCATCAGACCCTATGTTCCGCGGTATTTCTGGGAGGTTATTTGTGTCCTCCTTTGTGAAGACAGAACCAAACTGTGTATTTAGTTGGTCCGCCATTTCTTTGTTCCCCATTATAAATTCCCCCGATTCTGACTGCAAGGGACCTACGCTTGACTTCACCAATCTTTTTCTCTTTACATATCTATAAAAGCTTTTACAGTCAGTTTTTATGTTCCCTGAAAGCTTACTCTCATATTCTATTTTCCCTTTCTTAATTAATCCCTTTGTCCTCCTTTGTTGAATCCTAAACTGCTCCCAATCCTCAGGATTATTGCTTTTTCAGGCCAATTTGTATGCCCTCTCCTTGGATCTTATGCTATCCCTAATTTCCCTTGTTAGCCACGGTTGAGTCACCTTTTTTGTTTTATTTTTATGCCAAACTGGGATGAACAACTTCTGTAGTTCATCCATTCGGTCTTTGAATGTTTGCCATTGCCTATCCACCGTCAACCCTTTGAGTGCCATTTCCCAATCAATCCTACCCAACTCGCTCCTCAGACCATTGTAGTTTCCTTTATTTAAATTGAGGACCCTAGTTTCTGAGTCAACTACTTCATTCTCCATCTTAATGAAGAATTCGATCATATTATGATCGTTCCAACCCAAGGGGCCTCGTACAACAAGATTCCTAATTAATCCTTTCTCGTTACATAATACCCAGTCTAAGATGGCCTGATCTCTGGTTGGTTCCTCGACATATTGGTCCAGGAAACCATCCCGTAAACACTCCAGGAATTCCTCCTCCACAGTATTGTTACTAATTTGGTTAGCCCAATCTATATGTAGATTAAAGTCACCCATGATGCATGCACATTGAAGCATCATAATCCATATCAGTTACTCATGCAATGTCAATGAGAGAGATGCAAAACTATTCTGTCACCAGCTTGCTGTGATGTGCCCGTCTGTCTGACCCCCACTTGCGCATTCTCCTCCACTCCCACGATCTGCAGGGCCGCCTCCTCTGCACTGGTGAGCTGGGCTATTGAGGGTGGCTCTCCTCCTGTCCTCATCCTCTCCCTCTTATTGTGGGCTCTCTTTTCCTGCAATGAAGGACACAAGTGGAGTTTGAGTGAGAACGAAGGAGTGAGTGCAGAGGCAGAAGGAGTGAGTGTAGAGGCGGATGGAGTGAGTGTAGAGATAGAAGGAAAGAGCACTTCCTTATTTGCTCTTGTTCCCTCCACCAGAGCTTGGAGGGAGGCCTCATCGAATCTGGGTGCATACTTTGGTCTGGTGCTGGACATAGTTGCAGTAGGAATCCCTCAAATCAAAATCAACTTTTATTGTCATTGTTAGTGCACAAGTGCAGTACAACAAAATGTAGGCTTGCGGCTCCCGAGCGTGTACATTTGGATTAAGACATTTAAACATTCAACATACATTTGGCTTGGAGTATATTAACATAACATAACCATAATAAAGTGCATTGGCAGATGTGCAGGCTTTAGAGTTTGTTTGTGGAGTTCAGTAGGATGACAGCCCTGGGAAAGAAGCTGTTCCTAAATCTGGTCATACGGGTGCGAATGCATCTGTAGCGTCTCCCAGATGGCAGGAGGGCGAACAGACTGTGGCTGGGGTGGGTAGGGTCTTTGATGATGGACTGTGACCTCCGTAGACAGCGTTTCTGGTATATGTGCTCTATGGTTGGTAGCCGGGTGCCGGTAATGCGTTGGGCAGTTTTGACTACCCGCTGCAGGGCTTTCCGGTCATAGTAGCTACAGCTGTCATACCATACTGTGATACAGTTTGTCAGGATGCTCTCTATAGTGCAGCGGTAAAAGTTAGAGAGGATCAGGGGTGACAGGTTACATCCCTTCAGCCTCCTTAGGAAATATAGGCGCTGCTGGGCCTTCTTCTCCAGAGAGGAGGTATTGAGGGACCAGGAGAGGTCTTCCGTGATGTGGACGCCGAGGAACTTAAAGCTGTCCACCCTTTCCACCACAGCCCCATTGATGTGGATGGGGGTGTGACTTCCGCCTTTGGACTTCCTGAAGTCCACAATGATTTCTTTGGTTTTCTTGATGTTAAGGGCCAGGTTGTTATCGGTGCACCACTTCACGAGATGCTGGACCTCCTCCCTGTAGGCTGACTCATCGTTGTTGGTGATCTGGCCTACTACCGTGGTGTCATCCGCAAACTTGATGATGCTGTTGGAACCATGAATAGCCACACAGTCGTGGGTGAAGAGGGAGTAGAGGAGGGGGCTCAGCACACATCCTTGTGGGGCCCCCGTGTTCAGGGTCGGGGGGGGGAGGTGTGGTTACCTAATTTGACAGACTGGGGTCTGTTTGTTAGGAAGTCCAGGGTCCAGTTGCAGAGGGAAGTGTTCAGGCCAAGAGTTTGGAGTTTGGTGACCAGCTTGTTGGGGACGATAGTGTTGAATGCTGAGCTGTAGTCTATGAACAGCATTCTGATGTAGGTCTCCTTACCATCTAGGTGATTCAGTGCCGAGTGTAGAGCAGTTGTGATTGCATCCTCCGTTGATCTGTTTGCACGATAGGCAAACTGGTGTTGGTCAAGAGAGGCGGGAACACTGGCTTTGATGTGGGCTAAGACCAGTCTCTCGAAACACTTCATTATGATGGGTGTGAGTGCAACAGGTCGATAGTCGTTCAGGCACGTCACAGCCATTTGTTTTGGCACAGAAGTGTATGTTGATAAAGTTGTAAGGCTGAAAAAGAACCAAGGCTGCTTGCAGGCCTTAAATCCAGTTGCATAGATGACGTTATCAGAGGCAAGTTTCAGTATCAAAGACTCATTGGGCCAGGGGTTCCCACACACTGGAAATCAAGTGCCCAATTAGGGCAAAATCGCACTTTTGTCCTGCCTCACATCGGAGGCGGGGTCCTGACACACGGACCGCCTGACACGCCCCCAGCCCGACCCCAATGACAAAATCCAGCCCAAATATTCTGTATTTCCATAACTCAAACTAAAGTGATTCAAAGGCATAGGCCTAGAAATTCGAGCAGGCCGGAAACCTGCCGGTAGCAGCGCGGGGCCGAGACTAACAGCTGCCCCCAAAAAGAGCACAGGCAGCACCGGTATTTTGGTACTTCCTGCTAATTTACATGAGCAGAGCGGAGAATCTGTTGTGCAACGTGCTCTTTCCAGCACTAACCTCAGCATGAGGGATAAGGTCGCATCTGAAGTATTGGTGCGGTATTCTCAGGCAATGTTTTGTTTCGGATCATTCGGTGATGGCTCCTAGGTTTTGCTATAGAGTCCGCTGATGGCCCTTGTAGGGTTGGTGCATTGTGCGTTGTGGCACATCGCGAGGCATTTGTTTGTCCACGGCTCCCCTTACATTCACGGACATTTCTCCGGGTCTTGTGTGGGGTCCCCAAATGGGTGCCAGACTGCCTGGTACACCCACCCGCGCTGGCTGCCATAGCTCCACAGATGTTTCACCCAGGTGTTTTCTGTGTGGAGGTTTGTGCTCCACTATGGTGCTGGAGGGGGAGGGGGAGGGGAATGGGGATGGGGATGCACCATCTTGCAGCTCGCAGTGACAGTGCTCTGGCCTGCATATCACATAGGGGATTCACTCTCTGGTGTGTGGGTCTTAAAGCACAGACTCAGATCTCGAGGGACTGTGACTGGAAACACCACAGAAAGACTGTAGCACAGATGTCCTTAAACCTTTGCATGAGACATCAATGGAAATACATTTTAAAAAAGGGGAACATGAACTCTTGGTCAGGCGTTTACTGGTGTAAATGGTACAGAAGAGAGTTCAATTAAATTTTTAACAACAGCAGACTATTGGAGAACTCTTGGTGAGTTTTGTATCTGTGTGTTAATGAAGACACGGAATGCAGGAGTTGGTTTACAGGTGTTTACTGAACAAAGTCTGGAGGTGAACTAACAGATACAAGACACTATGCAGGCTTATATAGCCCGAGTGGCCATTGATGTGCCTCAATGAATCCGAGACTCAACGTTAACGGAGCAAAGCAAGGCTTTTATTAACTCAGAAAGTAATACACTATGGAGAAGTGTCTCTCATCCAGAGATCTGCTGTACTGCCTGTGAGACACGCTGGGGCCTGCTTAAGTAGGGGCCAGGTATGGGCGGAGCCCTACACACAATACAATACAGGTAAGGAAATGAAACTGAAACTAAACTCCCCTGCTTGTCACAGTCACAGGCACAATCAAACACAGAGAATACAGAGTGCCTGATGAATGGCATATTTCATCACATTCACCCCTTCTACAGATTTAGTCTGTTCGGGGGTTTGATAGTCCTCTGTGACCGATGTAGCTGTTGTGGTGCCGCGGGTGTCGGCTGGGTGTCCCCGGTGGCCTCCTGGGTCTCTGTCGGGGGCGCCGCCAGGGTTGTTGAAGGGGTAGTTGGTGGGGGCACCGTTGGTCGATGTTCTTCCGGGGGTGATGAAAGGACAGTGGGTGGGTAAGAGTTGCTGTGATCGTTGTTACTGTTGTTGTCGCGGTTGTTGTCGTTACCGGCTGGGGCGACGTCTTTTATGGACACGGTGTCCTCCCTTCCGTCGGCGTGCCGGACATACGCGTATTGGGGGTTGGCGTGGAGTAGGTGCACTGACTCCACGAGTGGGTCCGTCTTGTGGCCCCTCACATGCCTTCGTACAAATACCGGACCTGGGGTGGAGAGCCATGACGGCATGGATACGCCTGAGGTGGATTTCCGGGGAAAGACAAACATTCGTTCATGAGACGTGGCATTAGTGGCAGTACACAATAGCGACCGTATCGAATGGAGCACATCTGGGACGACTTCCTGCCAGCGGGAGATAGGGAGGCCCTTGGTCCTTAGAGCTAGAGTGACTGCCATGAACAGAGGGACAACCACTAAACCTAAGAAAAGAGTATATATAAATAATGCGAATGTATATTTATACACTCAGGGATATACCTGTTTATACACTGTATGAATAGAACTGCGTTTATGTGTTCAACCATAAATGTATTTTGATGCTTTGGCAACGTAAGATGTACCTTATCATGCCAATAAAGCGATTTGAAGTGAATTGAATTGAATTGACTGCTTTCCATACTGTCCCGTTCTCTCGCTCCACCTGGCCGTTACCCTGGGGGTTGTAGCTGGTGGTACGGCTTGTGGCGATCCCCCTGGACAGCATGTACTGGCGTAGCTCTTCACTCATGAAGGACGCCCCCCCATTCCGTATGGATGTAGCTCGGCATACCGAACAGGCAGAACAGGCTGTTGAGGCATTTAATGACCGTGGCGCTGGTCATGTCTGGGCAGGGGAAGGCGAATGGGAAACGGGAGTATTCGTCCACAATGTTCAGGAAGTAAACATTGCGGTCGACTGACGGGAGGGGGCCCTTGAAATCTAAGCTGAGCCGCTCAAAGGGCCGTGTAGCTTTGATTAAGTGGGCTCTATCTGGGCGGTAGAACCGAGGCTTGCACTCAGCGCAAGTGCGGCAGTTCCTGGTCAGAGACCGAACTTCCTCAATCGAGTAGGGTAAGTTGCGGGACTTTATGAAGTGGAACAGCCGTGTGACCCCTGGGTGGCAGAGGTCATTGTGGAGGGTCTGTAGCTGATCCCCGGTGGCGCTGGCACACATCCCTCGTGAGAGGGCGTCGGGGGATTCGTTAAGGGCCCCTGGCCGGTAAATGATGTCATACTCGAAGGTGGAGAGCTCGATCCGCCACCTGAGAATCTTATCATTTTTAATCTTCCCCTTCTGTTTATTATTAAACATAAATGCTACCGACCGCTGGTCGGTAAGTAGGGTGAAGCATTTGCTGGCTAGGTAGTGGCGCCAGTGGCGCACTGCCTCCACGATGGCTTGGGCCTCCTTTTCCACGGAGGAGTGTCTGATCTCGGGCCCTTGGAGGGTCCTCGAGAAGAAAGCTACGGGCCGCCCTGCCTGGTTGAGGGTGGCCGCCAAGGCAAAGTCAGACGCATCACTTTCCACTTGAAAGGGAGTGTTCTCGTCCACTGCCTGTAGCGTGGCCCGCTCAATATCCCGCTTAATGCTTTTGAAGGCGGCGTGGGCCTCAGCAGAGAGCGGAAAAGAGGATGCTTTCAAGAGGGGGCGGGCTTTGTCGGAGTAGTTGGGGACCCATTGGGCATAATAAGAAAATAACCCCAGGCACCTTTTCAGGGCTTTGGGAGTGTTGGGCAGGGGCAGCTCCCGTAGGGGGCGCAATCGGTCGGGGTCTGGTCCGATTTCCCCATTCTCCACCACGCTGCCTAGTATGCAGAGGCGCGTGGTGTTGAAAACGCACTTGTCCTCGTTGTAAGTGAGGTTGAGTTTTTGTGCGGTTTTCAGGAACCTCTCGAGGTTCGAGTCGTGATCCTGCTGGTTGTGACTGCAGATGGTGACGTTGTCGAGGTAGGGGAAGGTTGCCTGCAAGTGACCACGCGGTCCATCTCCCTCTGGAAGACCGAGACCCCATTCGTCACCCCAAAGGGGACTCTGAGGAATTGGTAGAGGCGTCCGTTCGCCTCGAAGGCGGTGTACGGGCGGTCCTCTGGTCTGATAGGGAGCTGGTGGTACGCTGACTTGAGGTCGATGGTGGAGAACACCCGGTATTGGGCAATTTGGTTCACCATTTCTGATATGCGGGGTAGCGGGTAGGCGTCTAGTTGGGTGTACATGTTGATCGTTTGGCTATAGTCGATCACCATCCGTTTCTTCTTGCTACCCCTCACCACCACCACTTGGGCGCGCCACGGGCTGTTGCTGCGTTCAATAACGCGCTCCCTCAGCAGCCTGTCTACCTCGGTCGCGATAAATCGCCTGTCCTCCCAGCTGTACCTCCTGCTTTTGGTCGCTATTGGCCGGCAGTTGGGAGTAAGGTTCGCGAATAGCGAAGGCGGCTTTACCTTCAGGGTAGCCAGACCGCACACTGTGAGGGGCGGCTGGGACCCACCATAATTGAGCGTGATGCTTTGGTGGTGGCACTGGAAATCCAGGCCCAAGATCACGCTCGCACATAGACTCTTCATGATTAGTAATTTAAAATTATCGTATACAGCTCCGTTAACGGACAATTGTACCGCGCAGTAACCCATAATGGTCGATGTCTGGGTTTTATCAGCCATAGAGATGGTGCCCCGAGCAGGGACCACCGTTAGAGAGAGTTGTTGTGCTAGTTCAGGGTGGATAAAACTCTCCGTGCTTCCACTGTCAATTAAACATTTAACCCCGCACCCGTTTACCTCGATGTCCACCATTGATTTGGATAGCGGGAGCGGTCTGGTCTGGTCCACTGTGACCGATGCCACTGTAGGGCCCTGATCGAGACAAGATGGCGTCCACGCTGTCTGCTCACAAGATGGCGGACCCCACGAGGTCGGGCAAGATGGCGTCCAAGATGGCAGCTCCCACGGCGCACACGCGGCGGTGGCGGGTTTTCCAGCGGGGTTCCCTCTGCACACCTTCCCGAAGTGCCCCTTCTTACTGCACTTAAAGCAGGTGGTGCCTTTCGCCGGGCACAGGTTTCTGGTGTGCTTCGGCTGCCCGCAGAAGTAGCAGTTGGGGCCCCGACGCGTCGCGGCTGTCGTAGGGCTTCTGGGGGGAGAGCGGGGCCCCGACGGTGTCGGGCTGCCGGGCAGGGAAGATGCCTTCCAAGATGGCGGCGCCCTTGGTGCCCACGTGGCGGCGTGGGCGGCGCGGGCTGAAGTGTAGGCGTCCGAGTTTCTCTGGGCCACATCCAGGGATCGCGCTGTGTCCACAGCCTGTTTCAGGTCCAATCCCATTTTTTCCAGTAGTCTCTGCCGGATGTAAGTGGAGCTGAGGTCTGTGATAAAGCCATCACGAACAAGCTCGTCAGTGTACACTGCGGCTTTTACATCTTGGCACTTGCAGTCTTTGCCAAGCGTTTTCAGGGTGACTAGGAACTCATCCAGCGACTCCCCAGGTCGCTGTGTGCGAGTAGCGAGCAGATGCCTAGCGTACACCTCGTTCGTAGGCTGCTGGTAATGCGCCTTTCGGATGTCGCAGGCGGCCGGGTACGTGTCGGCGTCTTGGATGAGGGGGTAAACCCGGTGGCTTACCCAATTCCGCAGGATTCCGAGTTTCATACTTTCAGCGTCCGTAGCGTCTGTGATGGCTGCGGAATTGTCCAGGAAGAATTCCATACACTTAAACCAGTGTCCGAATCGTGCTGATGCGTCCGAAGCATGCGGGTCCAAATCCAAACGTTCGGGTTTCAAGAGTTGATCCATTGCGTTGAAAATTGAGTTAATAAAATTGATGTGCCTCAATGAATCCGAGACGCAACGTTAACGGAGCAAAGCAAGGCTTTTATTAACTCAGAAAGTAATACACAGTGGAGAAGTGTCTCTCATCCAGAGATCTGCTGTACTGCCTGTGAGACACGCTGGGGCCTGCTTAAGTAGGGGCCAGGTATGGGCGGAGCCCTACACACAATACAATACAGGTAAGGAAATGAAACTGAAACTAAACTCCCCTGCTTGTCACAGGCACAATCAAACACAGAGAATACAGAGTGCCTGATGAATGGCATATTTCATCACAGCCATTACCGGAATTACAGTACACAGGGGCTCTTAAAGGCACATACACCACAATTCCTCCCCTTTTAGACAACCAATACATAACATTTTAAGTAATCATTAATTAACATGTTACAAGAACAAGAATCTACACATTTGCGGCAGTTAATCACGTATAAGTCAGTCTCTCTGGAGGCTTCCTGACTCGGTCTGGATAACACCTCGGTGGTGTAATAGTTTTTGGTGGTGTAGTAGGTTCTTTTGGCAAGGTAGATTCGGCTTGAATGCCAGTGTCGGGTTCATCTGGTTCCAGTATCACCGGATCGGAGGTAGATACGATGGGTATCTCTGCTTTATCATTAGGCGTATAGAGTTGGGGTGTAGAGTGTCCCTTTTCGGATGACTCTATGATCTGGTCAGCATGGCACCTTAATATGCTTTCTCCAATGTCCACGGTATACATCAGCGGTCCTAGTCATGTGCAAATAGTTCCAGGCTGCCATTTCTCGGTACGGTAGTTCCGGGCCAAAACTTGTTGATCTATCTGGAAGGTTCTAGTTGACCTTTCATTCATGCCTTGAAATTGCCGGTTCTCCACGTCCCTTCTGATGTTTGGCTTGATCAAATCCAGCCGACATCTTAGGCTTCTATTGAAGAACATCATGGCGGGAGTTTGGTTTGTAACCACATGTGTTGCATTCCTGTATGCAAACAAGAAGTTATCTACCTTATGCTGTAGATTTATGTCTTCATTACCCATGGCCTTTATGGCCTTCTTGAAGGTCTGGACAAACCTTTCAGCCAATCCATTGGTGGCGGGATGGTATGGGGCGGACGTGTAGTGCTTAACCCCATTGTTTTTTAAGAACTTCCTGAATTCTTCGGACACAAATTGCGGTCCATTATCAGAACAGATCTGTTCAGGCAGCCCATTCCTGGCAAATATGGTCCTTAATACTGTGATGGTTTTCTCCGTGGTGGTGGAGGACATCTTTATTACCTCCGGCCACTTGGAGTGTGCATCAACCGCGATTAAGAACATTGAGTCCATAAATGGACCAGCAAAGTCGATGTGTACCCTTTGCCATGGAGATGAGGGCCACTCCCATGGATGTAGAGGGGCTTGTGGTGGGGCGTTTTGGACCTTCTGGCATCCTAGGCAGCTCTTGGTCATTTCTTCGATGTCTCCATCGATACCTGGCCACCATACAAACGCTCTGGCTAGGTTCTTCATTTTCACTCCAGCCAGATGCCCCTCGTGAAGCTCCTTTAGCATTTTATCCTGGAGTTTGGGTGGAATCACCACTCTGGATCCACACATCAAGGTTCCTCGGCACACTGACAGCTGTTCTCTTCTTTGTGAGAATGCTGGCAACAGTGGTTCGCCATGTGCTGGCCATCCTTTCACCGTTAAATCGTAGACTCGTGAGAGAGTCGGGTCATTTCTCGTTTCCTTTTCAATGGCAGAATTTGTTACTGGTAGACATTCCACTATGGTTGAGTGGAACATCTCCACTGGGTCCACTGTAGGTGCCTCTTCTACCGTTGGCAACGGTAGACGCGATAACCCGTCAGCATTCCCATGCTGTTTTGATCCTTTGTATTCTATGTCATATTGGTGTGCCCCTAGGAAAAGGGACCACCTCTATAGCCTTTGCGCTGTCATAATGGGAACACCCTTTTTAGGGTTGAATATGGAGACGAGGGGTTGATGGTCAGTCAACAAGGTAAATTTTTGTCCGTGTAGGTAATGGTTGAATTTCTTCACTCCCCATACCAGGCTGAGTGCTTCCCTGTCGATCTGGGCATAGTTACGCTCAGCTGAGTTCAATGAGCGTGACGCAAAAGCTATCGGCCGCTCCGAGCCATCAGGGAATCTATGCAATAATACCGCTCCTACGCTGTAAGGGGATGCATCGCACGCCAGTCTGATTGGCAGTGATGGGTTGTAATGAGCCAAAACTTCCTTGGACGTGATCAAGCTTTTGCATTTATGGAAGGCACGTTTACAGTCTTCGCTCCATTTCCAAATTACTCCCATTTGTAGCAGTTCGTTAAGAGGGTGCAGAACAGTTGACAAGTTCGGTAAAAATTTATGATAGTAATTTATCAATCCCAGGAATGACCTTAATTGTGAGACATTTTCAGGTGCTGGGGCTTTTATGACCGCTTCAATTTTTTCAGGTGACTTATGCAACCCTTCCTCGTTAATTATGTGGCCACAATATGATATTTGTTTCTGGAAAAATTCGCACTTGGGGCGATTTGCTCGTAGGCCCCGTTCTCTCAGTCTAGTGAGCACCTGCTCCAAATTGGCAAGGTGCTCGTTGTCGTTTTCTCCTGTTACAAGGATGTCGTCTAGGTAGCATTGAGTCCCCGGAATCCCTTGGAGGACTTGCTCCATAGCTCTTTGCCAGATAGCTGGAGCTGATGCTACTCCGAAAACCAGTCGATTGTACTGGTACAGGCCTTTGTGTGTGTTTATCGTGAGATACTTTTTAGAGGCTTCTTCAACTTCCATCTGTAGATATGCCTGTGCCAAGTCAATTTTGGTGAAACGTTTCCCTCCGGATAGTGAGGCGAAAATATCTTCTATCCTCGGAAGAGGATACTGTACCGTGTGAAGGACCGGGTTTACAGTCACCTTGAAGTCCCCACAGATGCGAATTTTTCTCTGTTCTTCAGATTTATCATTATTCAATGTTTTCTTCATGACCGGGACAATGGGTGTTGCCCACTCGCTCCAATCTATCTTGGATAATACACCTGCCTTTTCCAAATTCTCCAGCTCTGCCTCGACTGCTGGTCGAATTGCGTATGGCACCGGCCTTGCCTTAAAAACTTGGGAATTGCCGCATCTTCCACTTTTATTGAGGCGGTGATGTCTTTCAAGGTTCCTAGTTCCTGTTGAAACACTTCCTTGGCGTTGGCCAAGATGTCTTTTAATCGTTCAGGTATGACGTCATCATCATTTTTTTTCTTACTGGTCACCGTCAGTGCCTGAATGGAGTGCCAGTCTAAACGTATCTTCCTGATCCATTCACGTCCCAACAGCGGTGGACCACCATCTTGCAGAATGTATAAATACAACTTCTGTATTTCCTTGCCGTTGTACACAACAGGCACCTTTATTTTCCCTTTTGGGTATACTTTCTGCCCCGTATATGTTTTCAAGTTAATGGATGTGTCTTTCAAAGGTATATGCGGAAATAGCTGCTCGAAATCCCGTCGACTTATGACGGTTAGGGCTGATCCTGTATCTAGCTCCATTTTAACTGGGGACCCCGCTATCGTGAGGGTAACCCAAATGGTCTGGTAATCTTCTTTGGCAATTACATTATGTAATTTGAGAGAGCTTAGTCTCTTGTTTCCGGAGTCACTATTGCTCTTCTGGTCTTTGGAGCTACTGTCCGTCATCATTTGTACCTTTCTGTACTTTTCCTTATTGATTTTTTTTCTGTCAGTGGATGTTTTGGTTTCCAGATCGGCATACACGTGTAATGTGTCCCATCTTTCCGCATTGCCTGCATGCTTTGTCCTTGAACCAGCAGTCCCTCTGGTCATGGGTGGATCTGCCGCAGCGATAACATCTCTCAAAACCCCGTGTCATTTCATGGGTGCCGAAGTCCTGTAGCTTTTGCTGTATCTCTGCAGCTCCTCTTGCTGCTGCTTCATATGATACAGCCACACTGAAAGCCTTGTCCAGTGTCAAATCTTTCTCAGAAAGTAGCTTTTTTTGTGTTCCTTCACTTAGGAGAGACCGCAGATGAATTTGTCTCGTAGAGAATCTGCCAGTCCTGTCCCGAATTGGCAGTGTAGGGTATCAACAATCTCCTTAAAATTCTTGTCCATCGGTTTGGCTGGAGTGATTAAGTTTCGGAACAGCCCCTATGTCCTTGCACCCGTTAGATTTAGAAGTACCGATGCCTTTTTATCATCTTTTATTTCATTCGCTGTGCAATATTTCTCCACTCTTTCCACATATGTGGTCCAATTCTCTACATTACTATCGAAAGCAGTAATATTGCCAGTCTTAGGCATCCTGAAAAAAAAATGGCGCCTCCCGCGCTTTCCTTTCTTCCCCGCAGAAAAAAAAATGGCGCCTCCCGTGCTTTCCTGCCGCTGCTGACAACGCTGTTCTCCGCGTTTTTTTTTTACACAGGTATTTTTAATAGGTGGAGACTCATTCCCGCCGGACTCTCTGGGACTTTTCTTTCCCTCTGCTTGGTCCGAATGCCGACCTGCTTTGCAGCGCCGGCTGTCTCCCGAGTGCTCCACCCTCCGTCTCTGTTTGCCTCCGCCTTCGCTGCTCGGCCCCGCTGCAGAGCCAGCCGATCGAGCCCCAGCCCGCCGCCCAGGAAGGATTATTGCAGTACCTGCCACCAGCTCGGCTAGCTGGTGAAACCACAGCTTTTCCCTTTCTTTCTTGTTTTTCTTCGACTTTCGTCTGAGGAATCGATCTCCTTGAGGTGCTGCCGAATTGCAGGTAAGTCCGTTTCCAATTCGTCGCCACTGTTGTATCCGTGTGTTAATGAAGACACGGAATGCAGGAGTTGGTTTACAGGTGTTTACTGAACAAAGTCTGGAGGTGAACTAACAGATACAAGACACTATACAGGCTTATATAGCCCGAGTGGCCATTACCGGTATTACAGTACACAGGGGCTCTTAAAGGCACATACACCACAATGAGAATATGCGGCGCGATCTTGCCAGCCCTGAGGAGGCGGGTTTGGAGGCGGGACTGCCGGGATAATGGCAGAATCTGGGAGCGGGTAACCAACCCGCCCCCAACCCGCCTCCGTGCCTTCCTCCCAGGAGGCGGGTAGCCGACCCGCGCCGGGTCCCGTCTCCTGGAGGCGGGAAGGGGATTACAGCCACTTAACTGCCTGTTAACAGCTAGTTAACAGGCAGATAAGAGGATTATCCCCATTTTTCCAACAGAGGCGCGGGCTTCCCAATGTCGGGAAACCCCGCCAGGGTCACGGAGGTAAGCAGTGGGTCTGCGGAGGTCAAAAGTGCGCTGTGAAGGTAAGTGATGGGTGCAAGTGTGGAGACATAAGTATGTGAGGTAAGTGGAAAGTGATAGAAAATGTTTACTTACCTTTGTTTCTTCCTGCAGGCTTCAACAGTTGGGATGTGGAGAGATTCGCATCTTGTTGTGTATGTACCTTTAAGGGAATAACTGGTCTTAGACTGCAGTACCGGCAGTGACCACCCCTGTATAAAAGGCCCTAGCAGGCTTCTGTAGTTTCAGTTTGATGCTGCCTCCTGTTCAGTAAAGTACCTGTTAAACTGCTCTCCCGAAGTCCGTGTATTATTGAGGTGCGGACTTTACAGTGGCGACGAGTAAGTTCGAACTCACCTGCAGTGTGGCATCATCTCACGGGGATCTCGCCTGAAAGGAAGGTCCTGGAAGGTCGTAGTCTGAGCAATGGGCGTCGACCGAGGGCAACCGCCCAAAGAATCCATCGGTGTTCGGAGAATTGCGGGAGAGACTGTGGTTCCAGCGAATCGTGCTGGTAGCAGGTAGCGCGCTGACCCTTCCGGACTGCGGCGGGCTCAAGCTCGATCAAGCGGCTCTACAAATCGGGCCATGCAGCATCACCGGGAAAAGAAAACAAGAGAGAGAGGGTGGAGCGCACAGGGCGCGGTCGGTGCTCGAGAACAGGACAGCGGAGAGAAACTAAACGGGGGGGAAGGAAAGTGAGATGCGCCGAAGCTGCGGGTCGCTGCCATTACCCCGTAGAACGCTAGGAGCAGCGTAAGGGGAAGAAGCAAAAGCGCGGGAGGCGCCATTTTATCCCGTTGGGGAAGAAGCAAAAGCGCGGGAGGCGCCATTTTATTCCATTGGGGAAGAAGCAAAAGCGCGGGAGGCACCATTTTAAATCGCCCAAGATGCCGAAAAGTGGCAGTATCACTGCTTTCGACAACGAGGTAGAAGACTGGACCACGTATGTGGAAAGAATTGAAGTGTACTGCAAGGCAAATGAGGTGGCTGATGGAAAGAGGGCGTCGGTATTATTAAATCTGATGGGTGCGAGTACGTACGGCCTATTGCGGAATTTAATTACCCCAGCTAAACCAATGGAGAAAAGTTTTGAGGAGATTGTTCATATCTTACAGTCACACCTAAGCCCTACACCACTGCTGATAGCAGAAAGATTCAAGTTCCATAAAAGAAACCAGCACAAAGATGAGAGCAATGCTGACTATCTTACGGAACTACGCAAGTTATCGAAGCACTGCCAGTTCGGAGCGGGACTGGCAGATACCTTACGGGATAAGTTTGTCTGCAGGCTCCAGAGTGAAGGAACCCAGAAACGACTACTTTCAAAAAAGGACCTGACGCTAGAACAGGCTTTCAGCGTGGCAATATCCTACGAAGCAGCAGCACGGGGAGCTGCGGAAATACAACAGAAACCACAAGAATACAGCGCTAACGAAATGGCGTATGGAGCCGAAAAGTGCTATCGCTGCGGCAGAACAACCCATGAGCAGAAGGACTGCTGGTTTAAAGACAAAATATGCAGACAATGCGGGAAAATGGGACATATAGCAAGAGTCTGCAGGTCGGGAAAGAGGACCAACATGACAAGAACTACTAAGGAACAGTACAGGAAAGTAAAGAAACTGACAGATAGTAGTTCAGAAGATCAGGAGAGTGATAAGGACTCCGGGAGCAGGCGACTAAGTTGTTTAAAGCTACACAACGTGATCGCAAAAGAAGATCACCGAACCATTTGGGTCACCCTCATGATAGCAGGGTCCCCAGTAAAGATGGAATTGGACACAGGATCAGCCCTAACTGTCATGAATCGACGAGACTATGAGCGGCTATTCTCACACATACCCTTAAAGGACACGTCCATTGTATTGAAGACATACACGGGGCAAAAGGTCTACCCTAGAGGAAAAATAAGGGTGCCAGTTGAATATAACGGAAAGGAAACACAGAAACTATACATGTATATACTACGAGATGGAGGACCACCATTATTGGGACGTGAATGGATCCGAAAACTACAATTGGATTGGCATTCCATTCTGGCACTAACGGTGACTGACAAAAAAGATGATGACGTCGCACCTGGACGTCTGTCACAAATTCTATCTGACGCGGAAGAGGTGTTCCAACAAGGACTTGGGACTCTAAAAGGAGTAAAGGCAACCATAAAGATTGAGGATAACGCAACCCCAAAATTTTTCAAGGCCAGACCGGTGCCATACGCGATACGCCCAGCTGTGGAAGCTGAACTGGAGAGTCTGGAGCGTTCGGGGGTGCTGTCTAAGGTGGACTGGAGCGAGTGGGCCACACCCATCGTTCCTATAATGAAGAAAGCATGGAGCAGCACGCCTGGGGAGCCAAGGAAGGTTCACATCTGTGGGGACTTCAAGGTGACTGTGAACCCAGTCCTGCACACAGTACAGTATCCGCTTCCGCGGATAGAAGGTATTTTCACCTCGCTATCTGGAGGGAAACGTTTTACAAAGATTGACCTGGCTCAAGCGTATCTACAAATGGAGGTAGAAGAAGCATCTAGGAAATACCTCACGATAAACGCTCACAAAGGCCTTTACCAGTACAATCGACTGGTATTTGGGGTAGCATCGGCCCCGGCTATGTGGCAGAGGGCAATGGAACAAGTCCTGCAAGGGATCCCGGGGACCCAGTGTTATTTGGACAACATCCTGGTTACGGGTGAAAATGACAATGAACACCTTGCCAACCTGGAACAGGTGCTCACGAGATTGCAGGAATATGGGCTACGAGCCAACCGTCCCAAATGCGAGTTCTTCAGGAGACAAATCTCGTATTGTGGCCACATGATTGATGAGGAAGGGTTGCATAAGTCGCCGGACAAGATTGAGACTGTAGTCAAGGCTCCAGCGCCAGAAAATGTGTCGCAACTGAGGTCGTTCCTCGGGTTGGTGAACTACTACCATAAGTTCTTGCCGAATTTATCTACAATTCTGCACCCACTGAACGCCCTCCTTCAAACTGGTGTAACATGGAAATGGAGTGATGAGTGTAAGCGTGCCTTTCAGGATTGTAAATGCCAAATCACTTCAAAAGAAGTATTGGCCCACTACAACCCAACACTACCGATTCGGTTGGCATGTGATGCGTCACCTTACGGCATTGGAGCGGTGCTGTCACACAAATTCCGTGACGGTTCAGAGAGGCCAATAGCCTTTGCATCGCGCTCGCTAACCTCAGCCGAGCGTAACTACGCCCAGATTGACAGGGAGGCCCTCAGCCTGGTGTGGAGGGTGAAGAAGTTCAATCACTATCTGCACAGGCAGAAATTCACCCTACTGACTGATCATCAACCCCTGGTCTCAATTTTTAACCCAAAGAAGGGCGTTCCGGTGATGACGGCACAACGGCTGCAAAGGTGGTCACTTTTTCTAGGGGCACATCAGTATGACATAGAGTACAAAGGTACGAAACAACATGGAAATGCTGATGGGCTGTCGCGCCTACCGTTGCCTACGGCGGAAGGAGCACCTGCAGTGGACCCTGTGGAGATATTCCATGCGACCATAGTCGAATGTTTGCCTGTTACAAACGCAAGTATTGAGAAGGAAACCCGAAATGACCCGACACTCTCTCGGGTCTATGATTTGACGGTGAAGGGATGGCCAGCATATGGCGACTCACTGTTGCCAGCATTCTCGCCAAGGAGGGAACAGCTGTCAGTGTGCCGGGGAACCTTGATGTGTAATTCCACCCAAGTTGAGAGATAGAGTACTCAATGAGCTTCACAAGGGTCATCTGGGAGGGGTAAAAATGAAGAGTCTAGCCAGGGCGTTTGTGTGGTGGCCGGGAATCGATAAAGAAATCGAGGATATGACCAAGAGATGCACAGGATGCCAGAAGGTCCAAAACGCTCCACCACAGGCCCCGCTACATCCATGGGAGTGGCCCTCATCTCCATGGCAACGGGTACACATTGATTTCGCTGGTCCATTTATGGACTCAATGTTTCTAATCGCTGTGGACGCCCATTCGAAATGGCCAGAGGTCATTAAAATGTCCTCCACCACCACGGAGAAAATTATTGCAGTCCTAAGGACCATCTTCACCAGGAATAGGTTGCCAGAACAGATCTGTTCTGACAATGGCCCACAGTTTGTGTCTGAGGATTTCCGGAGGTTCCTGAAGAATAATGGGGTGAAACATTACACATCTGCCCCATATCATCCAGCCACAAATGGATTGGCTGAGAGGTTTGTTCAGACCTTTAAAAAGGCCATAAAGGCAATGTATAATGACGACATACCACTGCAACACAAGGTGGATAACTTCCTTTTTGCTTACCGGAATGCGACACATGCAGTAACCAACCAAACTCCAGCCGTACTGTTTTTCAACCGGAGACTAAGATGTCGCTTGGATTGGCTCAAACCAAACATAAGACGAGATGTTGAGGATAAGCAGTTCCAGCACATAAATGAGAAGCCAACCAGGAGCTTCAAGATAGGGCAACCAGTCTTGGCCCACGACTACCGAACAGAAAAATGGCAGCCAGGCAAGATATGCACACAGCAGGGACCACTAATGTACACAGTGGACGTTGGAGAGAGCATCATGAGACGCCATGCTCACCAGATTCTAGAGTCACAGGAACAAGCCAAACCTGTACCACAAGCATGTGCACCTGGTAATGAGCCCGAAGTACAGATTGCGTCTACCTCAGAAGCAGGGGTATTGGAAGCTGACGAACCAACCAATGACAATGAGCCAGAATTGACTCCACCACCAGAACAGGATACTCGAGAAAGGCACTATCCAGTCCTCAAAGACTGAACTTATAAATGACTATTTCAGTTGATGTATATATTACTGAGAAAATTGTAATTGTAATTAGTTATTATTTAGTTGTTAAATGAATGTTATGTACTGTTTATCTAAAAGGGGAGGAATTGTTGTGTATGTACCTTTAAGGGAATAACTGGTCTTAGACTGCAGTACCGGCAGTGACCACCCCTGTATAAAAGGCCCTAGCAGGCTTCTGTAGTTTCAGTTTGACACTGCCTCCTGTTCAGTAAAGTACCTGTTAAACTGTTCTCCCGAAGTCCGTGTATTATTGAGGCGCGGACTTTACACATCTCACCAGCAGAGATGACAGATGGCTGCTGCATTCTCCGATACAACATCCATCTAATTTCTGCTCACAAATGAGGTTTGATGAGTCTTGAATACAAGGACTCATCAAACAATATAGAATGTCGGTGTTTGACAGATGAAAAGTCATACGCTGACGTTCTCTGTAACCAGCTTCCCCTTAATTGGCCTGCTAAACCTGCTGGGCAGGCTTAACAAGGTTAATCAAGGGAAAATAACGTGGGTTGGCCACAAGTCGATGGAGGTGGGACTAAAATCCGGCAAGCAGCAGTCCCGCCTCCAACGCGCCCCCATTGACAAAATCACCCACATGCTGTCAACCCATTTAAAAGCAGACTTCCAAACTTTGCATATCATTTTATCAGTTCCTAAAATAGAAAACACCAATGTATAAAATTTAAGGAAATGCAACTTTGATTTTTCCTGAGATTATTACAACTGTGGTACAGTATAGTTTATTTGATAAGTATTTGCTTCCTGACCGGGGGGAGATTTGATGCATCTCATTGGAAAGAGTTTTCATTCCAATTACATAGTTTGAGTTCTCCATAGTTAACAATTATCCCAGCAGCTGTTTACTGTATGGGTTCTAACTCACTGCTGCTTTCTCCCACCTCTCTGTCAATGGCTGCACGCACTGGCTGTAGTGTATGTACCTTTAAGAGAGAACTACTTTTACAGCTCCTGTATACTGTAGTACCGGCAGTGACCACACCTGTATATAAGCCTTGAGCATGCTCTGCACTGTCAGTCTTGAGACTACCCTACTCCAGTAAACACCTGTTGATTGTTAAGTTACAGCCGCCGTGTAGTTATTGGAAAACATCATACTTTAAGAATCACGGATTCAGCAGTGGCGACGAGGTCGATTCGAATCTGCCTGCAACTCTGCATTTCCCTTCAAGGATTTGCTCCGGGAGGGCGGTGGAAGAAAGTCGAGGCCAGAAGCACAGGCGTCGACCACGAGCAACCACCCAGTCATCCGGCAGAGAGTGAACATCACAGGGGAGGCTGTTGAGAGCCGGGCTTGGTTCCCCAGCCATGACGATCCAGCAACAGACTGGCAACAGGTACAGCGCAGACCCTTCCCGGACAGCGGCGGCTGGAGCCGACCTACAGCATAGAAAAAGCCGAGCAGTGTCGACGGGGTAAGAGAGAGGGTGAAGCGCACAGGGCGTGGCCGGGGGTTGAAAACCGAGCGGCGTCGAGGAAAAACAAACAGAGAGAGAGAGAGAGAGTAAAGCAGCAGCCAGGTTCAGGACCGAGCGACGGCAACGGGAAAGGCACACAGGAGAACGCGCAGAGCACAGCCAGGGCTCAAGGGCTGAACCGCGTCCACGGGGAGAAGAAGGGAGCGCGCGGGAGATGCCATTTTTAGAAGCCACAGCGGAGAAGAAGGGCGAGCGCGGGAAGAAAGGAAAGCGCGGGAGGCGCCATTTTGTGCCAGCGGAGAAGAAGGGAGAGCGCAGGAGATGCCATTTTAGACAGTTAAATCACACCCAGGGATGCCGAAGAGTGGCAGTATCACTGCGTTCGACAATGAAGTCGAAGATTGGGCGACATATGTGGAACGCATTGAGGTGTACTGCAGGGTGAATGAAGTGCCAGATGCTAGGAAAGCACTGGTTTTGTTAAATTCCATGGGTGCAAAAACTTATGGCTCACTGCGCAACCTAATAACCACAGAGAAGCCCGTGGATAAGAATTTCGAAAGCATAGTAGAAATCCGACGGGACCACTTAAACCCCACACCGCTGCTGATAGCAGAAAGATTTAAGTTCCAAAAAAGGAACCAGCATAAAGATGAAAGTAATGCTGAGTACTTAACGGAACTGCGCAAGCTATCGAAACACTGCCAGTTTGGAGTGGGACTAGCAGATATGTTAAGGGACAAGTTTGTGTGTGGGCTTCAAAGTGAAGGAACCCAGAAATGGCTTCTATCAGAAAAGGATCTTATGCTGGACAAGGCTTTCAGCATGGCAGTATCACACGAAGCAGCCGCACGGGGCGCGGCAGAGATACAACGGAGACCGCAAGAATATGGCACCAATGAAATGTCATATGGAGCAGGGAAGTGTTATCGCTGCGGCAGAACAACACACGACCAGAAGGATTGTTGGTTCAAGGACCAAGTGTGCAGACAGTGTGGAAAAGCAGGACACATAGCAAGAGTCTGCAGGTCAGGGAAGAAAACCAGCAGCAAGAAATCTCCACAGGAGTACAAAAAGGTACATAAGGTGATGGACAGTAGTTCAGATGAACAGGAAAGTGATACAGACTCCGGAAGCAAGGAGCTGGGTTGTCTGAAACTACATAAGGTAATCAAAATGGAGGATCACCAGACTATCTGGGTCACACTCAAGATAGACGGAGTCCAAGTGAAAATGGAATTGGACACTGGATCAGCCCTAACAGTCATAAACCAAAGGGACTACAAGCGGCTATTTTCACATATACCCTTGAAAGCTACAGAGATTGTCTTGAAGACGTACACGGGGCAAAAAGTCTACCCCAAAGGAAAAATAAGGGTGAAAGTGATATACAAAGGCCAGGAAATACCTAAAATTGACCTATATGTATTGCCAGATGGAGGACCACCACTACTAGGACATGAATGGATCCGGAAGATACAATTAGATTGGCATTCCATACAGGCACTGAAGGTTGAGGCCAAAAAGGATGATGACGTCACACCTGGACGACTGTCAAAAATGCTAACTGACGCACAAGAAGTGTTCCAGGAGGGACTCAGAACACTAAAAGGCATAACAGCAACGATTAAAATAGAGGAAAATGCAAGCCCAAAGTTTTTTAAGGCCAGACCGGTGCCTTATGCGATCCGACTAGCCATCGAAGCAGAGCTGGATGGTTTGGAACGTTCAGGAGTAATGTCCAAAGTAGACTGGAGCGAGTGGGCTACACCCATCGTTCCTGTAATGAAGAGGTCGTTGAGTAATACGCCTGGGGAACCAAAGAAGGTCCGCATCTGTGGGGATTTTAAGGTGACAGTGAACCCAGTCTTTCACACGGTACAATATCCGCTTCCACGGATTGAGGATATTTTCGCCTCGCTATCTGGAGGTAAACGCTTCACCAAAATTGATCTGGCCCAGGCGTACTTGCAAATGGAGGTAGAAGAAGCCTCGAAACAATACCTCACGATCAACACTCATAAAGGTCTCTACCAATACAACCGGCTGGTGTTCGGGGTAGCATCGGCTCCAGCTATTTGGCAAAGGGCAATGGATCAAGTCCTGCAAGGGATTCCAGGGACCCAGTGTTATTTGGACGACATCCTGGTCACGGGCGAAAATGACAGTGATCACCTCGCCAACCTGGAGAAGGTGCTCACTAGATAAAGGAATATGGGCTACGAGCTAATCGCCACAAGTGCGAGTTTTTCCAGAAGCAGATCTCGTATTGTGGCCACGTTATTGATGAAGAGGGGTTACATAAGTCCCCTGAAAGGATTGAGGCAGTAGTCAAGACTCCAGCACCGGAAAATGTGTCACAACTGAGGTCGTTCCTCAGGCTGGTGAACTACTACCATAAGTTCTTAACAAATTTGTCTACAGTATTACACCCACTGAACACCCTACTGCAAACGGGGGTACCATGGAAGTGGAATGACGAATGTAAACGAGCTTTCCAGAAGTGCAAAGAATTGATCACAGCAAAAGAGGTGTTGGCCCATTTCAACCCAGCACTACCAATTCGGTTGGCATGTGATGCATCACCCTATGGTATTGGAGCGGTGCTGTCGCACAAATTCCCAGACGGGTTGGAGAGGCCAGTAGCCTTTGCGTCTCGGTCACTAACCTCAGCCGAGCGCAACTACGCCCAGATCGACAGGGAGGCCCTCAGCCTATTATGGGGAGTAAAAAAATTCAACCACTATCTGCATGGACAGAAGTTCACCTTGCTGACTGACCACCAACCACTTGCCTCCATCTTTAATCCAAAGAAGGGCGTTCCGGTGATGACTGCACAATGGTTACAAAGATGGTCCCTTTTTCTAGGGGCGAACCAATATGAAATAGAATATAAAGGCACGAAACAGCATGGAAACGCTGATGGGCTATCACGCTTGCCACTGCCTACTGTGGAGGAAGCACCAGCAGTGGACCCGATCGAGATATTTTATTCATCAATAATTGAACGATTGCCAGTAACTAACGCGGATATAGAGAAGGAGACCCGCAATGATCCGACACTGTCTCGGGTATATGATTTGACGGTGAGGGGATGGCCAACACATGGCGACTCACTGTTGCCAGCATTCTCATCCAGAAGAGAACAGCTGTCAGTATGCCAGGGGACAGTGATGTGTGGATCCCGAGTGGTAATTCCACCCAAGTTAAGGGAGAGAGTGCTCAATGAGCTTCACGAAGGTCATCTGGGAGGGGTGAAAATGAAAAGCCTTGCTAGGGCTTATGTGTGGTGGCCGGGGATTGATCAACAAATCGAGGACCTAACCAAGAGCTGCTCAGGGTGCCAGAAGGTCCAAAATGCACCACCACATGCCCCTCTACACCCATGGGAGTGGCCCTCCTCTCCATGGCAACGGGTGCATATTGATTTTGCTGGTCCATTCATGGACTCAATGTTCTTAATAGCAGTGGATGCGCACTCGAAATGGCCTGAGGTGATAAAAATGTCCTCAACCACTACAGAGAAAATGATTGCAGTCCTACAGACCATATTTGCCAGGAACGGCTTGCCTGAGCAGATTTGCTCTGATAATGGACCACAGTTTGTATCCGAAGAGTTTCGGAAATTTATGAGAAGGAATGGGGTAAGGCATTACACATCCGCCCCGTATCATCCAGCCACAAATGGATTGGCTGAGAGGTTCGTACAAACCTTTAAGAAGGCGATAAAGGCCATGTGCGATGATGAAATTCCACTACAGCATAAGGTGGACAATTTCCTGTTAGCCTACAGAAATGCGACACATGCAGTTACCAACAAACCCCGGCCATGATGTTCTTTAACCGAAGGTTGAGATCTCGTCTGGATTTGCTCAGACCAAATGTACGAAGAAATGTTGAGGATAAACAATTCCAGCACATCAATGAGAAGCCGACAAGGTGCTTCAATGTAGGACAACCAGTCTTGGCCCGTGACTACCGAACAGAGAAATGGCAACCCGGAACGATATGCACACGGCAGGGGCCATTAATGTACACAGTGGATGTCGGGGAGAACATTGTGAGACGCCACGTCGACCAGATCTTAGCGTCACAGGAACGAGTCAACCCCATGTCTCGCGTACCTGGGGATGAACTCGACATACCGGTAGCATCTACCTCAGAAACAGTAGCAGTGGAAACTGATGAACTAACCGATGAAAGGGGGCCAGAATCGCCTCCGCACCAAGAACAAGAACCTCAGGAAAGGCGCTATCCAGAAAGGATCAGGAAGCTGCCCCAAAGACTGAATCTATAAATGGACTATTTCTGTTTAATGTGCATGTTAAATTGTTAATTGTTATTTGAATATTATGGGTACTGCTAATCTAAAAGGGGAGGAATTGTAGTGTATGTACCTTTAAGAGAGAACTACTTTTACAGCTCCTGTATACTGTAGTACCGGCTGTGTCCACACCTGTATATAAGCCTTGAGCGTGCCTCTGTACTGTCAGTCTTGAGACTACCCTACTCCAGTCAACACCTGTTGATTGTTAAGTTACAGCCTCCATGTAGTTATTGGAAAACATCATACTTTAAGAATCACGGATTCAACACTGGCATGCTTTGGAGAGGGCAGTAAGAGGAGCGGCCAGCTCCAAAATGGATGAGCGTGCGTCAATTCGGCGTTGCACACTGATTGACGTCATGCTCCTGCTAATTAAAATACTTGCCACGAGCGCAGGCAACATCAGCGCTGCTGACCTGCCGAAAATGGCGGTCGCTGCGGGACCTGCTGGAAGCGGGCCTTAATGGCCAGCACTAACTCCTCCAATTTCTAGGCCATGAAGTCATAAGGTCTGTGCTCCCTCTGTGCTGGGAGAGTGGGGGGTGTTGGTGGCTGGTGAAGAAGGATACAGAATCATCGTGTGGTGTATCAAATTGCATCAGCCAAATTTTATTTTATTAACTGTTGTGAATCCCTATTAAGCTGCTCATTGAAGACCATATTAGTGCTGGCATGGAAGAGGCACTGCATCATCATCTTTTGTCTTTTAAAAGTGACCTCTCAAGAGCAAGATCCCAAGGAATGTTTTCTTATAATTTGTGCTGATATTTTAGATATGGTGGGAATATATCTGTAAAATCTCTAGCATTGAAATGTTGGTGAAGGCACTAAAATGTGTTGGAAAGGCATACAAGCTATGATTTATAAATTTGTCTGTGGCACATAATACAGCATTATTGAAAATAATTATCATCAGATTGACATTCGCATCAGCACAAGCAAAAATGAAATTCTACCTAGAATTACAGCATGATTCCATGCACCTTTGTTGTTTTAATGAAAGTTCTATAGGCCAGTTAGTTTACATCCGTGCTCAGTGGTTTCAGCTTTCCATCAACACAAACTGTCGTGCGAAAGAATAAATTGCATTGTGAGACCACCTTCAGCAGGGCCTCTCATCCTGCAGTATCATCATACCTGACTGCAACAGTACAAAGCAAGATTTTTTTTAATGTTTCAAGTAAGATCGTTGGCTATCTGCTAACATTAAAATTTAACCAGCAGTCAACGGTCAGTGAGTGGAGCCCTGCGGTTGCATGCAAGCTCGGAGCTCGGTTTTCTCTTGTCATGGAGTCTGCGGCGTAAATGAGGTCTGTAGGCTCCATGCTGCTCTCAGCAGGTACTGGTCTCAAACTTGTAACTACAATACAACGCTGCCCATAGATTATACAATTATTGTGCTCTACCAGTTTCCAATTACCAGGAACAGTCAAAGGAACAAGTAAAATGCCATAAACCACCAATGGATATAGTTCAGCCGATACATTTACTGTGTTAGAGTAATATGATTTTTTTTTTAAACCTGGATTTTTTTTAAATAAAGAGTGCATTGTTTTTGTCTGGCTGCTCAGATTTTGAAGTCCAGACCACAAATCTTCAAAAACAGGCTCCTCTTTAATACTTTGCGTACTCGAAATGAAAAGCTGCAGCCATTAAACACTGGTTGGATCTAGACAATGTGTTCCTTAATTAAAAATCATTGCATGCACTGCCGTACACCACTTGGTATAACATCAAGCAGAAAGTTCTAATGCTTCATCGCCCTTGCCAATGCCCTTTATGAACTGCCTTCCATGCGTGTCCCAGTTGCCACTTGTCATGTTTAAATCATTGTGCCGGCCGCAGTATTTGAACTTTTATCAATAAGAAACTTGAGTTTCACTGGGTACTGCAGGGAAGCCCATGGTGTGTGACATGTTTGTAAATATCAGCGGGCCAATGAGGTGATCTTGGCCCATGGGTCAACCCCCCAGCATTCTAAACAGGACACTTTTGCTGTATTTTTGTCTATTTTGAGCTGTTTAGCATAATTAATTTGATCAGCGCAGCTTGCAACAAAGCCCACTTTTTATTTTTTGCCTTCAGTGCCATACTCTCGCTCTCAGCTCTCGCATTAGCTATGCAACGGGGTACAATATTAAGTGCCACAGAGAAACATCATGAGCAGTAATATTACCGATATTCTTTCCTTAACATATCTTGAAATAATTTACGATCTGAAAAAGTGCTTTTGAAAAAGCTAATTGAGTTTAACCATCATTAAGAGGGCACTCGGACGTTTCACAGCCACAAGGACTTTTTAAATACAATATTGAAGTACTTGGGCAGCAAATCATGTTACATGTGGCAAGTGTAAAAACTCTCAGTTTATGTTCTGGGATGTTGCACTACATCAATCACTTCCAACATATAGAAAATAGTGGACAGGAAAAGCCTCAACTTCAATACCTTAAGGGTTAAAAATCAACAATTGTTTAGGAGTATAATTTAAAATATTCCTTAGAATTCTCCTTAGAATTAAGACAGAGTTACACAACAGATGCTGGTTTGCGACCAATACTTTCTTAAGAGTGATATGGAAAGCTTAGACCCAAGCTATACCACTGCCACAATGTTGTGCTGTAATCAGAAAAAACCCCAGAGCTGTATGCATATGTACTCCATGTTAAAGAGCTGAATAAAAAGTGCCATTTGATGAAGTGCCTGGGAACTTTAAACTTCACTTTGTATATATTGCAGCGACACCACGGCCAGTGTGAAGCTAAAGCTTACCCAAATACAATTAGGGCAACTTCATGGCCAAATTACACTATACAGAACCTGAAACCATTTTGAATTGACACACTATAGCGTGACTAGTTTATAGAAGTCTCACATTTAAAAAAAAGCACAATAAGAATATTATGAAACAGTCCTTATACAAGTGAGAAATTGTGTTCTAAATATATCAAGCACATTAATTGGCTTTCATATTCATTAACCTTCACCGTGAGGTTATAGCATTTGTTCAACCACGTTCTTTGTTATGTTATCCTCACTACCTTGTTCCAGCAGCAGGAATTGCTTACTGTGGGATGAAAGAACATATTAAATTTTGAGAGTATAAAAACAAATATATTTATTGTGAAGAAATTGCAATTACTGGAGAAATTATAAATGTAAACTTTAAATAATGATCAAGTCAAGCTAAAATGATGCTGAGTTATACATACATACATGAAAACACATCACACTTTTGACAGCTGCATTCTTACTGCGTGCAGTTTGTTGGGAAATTGTGGCTGTAGACGGTTTGCTACAAGACATATGTGGCCAGGGATTTATCATTCTGCAGCTTGTGTGAAGTACAAATTCCAACGTTCACAAGTTTATTATTTAGTCATAAAAACACCACACTGGTGAAAAAGTGATAGTAGGGTTTGAAAAACATAAAAAAGATCTCTTCTGTGGTTCAGCTGGTAAATGCATTCATTATGTGGTGTAGTACTGAAATCGCACAGATCAGGAAGGTCGCAGGTTTGATCACTGGTTTGTACTGAGTAACTGGCCTCAGACAAGGAAAGAAAAAAAAATCAGTGTTCCCACTACTGATTACTACCCAGTGACTCCTCCGGAGAAGTACACTGGGTGATGCTGCAACATAATGGGATAGCTTGTCAAGACAAACACATTAAGAACTCTCATTTGGGTCAAAGTACTTCACACTGCTAGCACCTGCGGAACTCTACTTCAGGAGAGGAGAAGAAAATGGCGGTGGGGGGGGGCGGGGCGGAGGGGTCAAGAGAAGGGAATACAGGATTTGGAATGACTGAATGTTAGACTCAGCAACCATAGCTGAATAAGGACACCCTTATGAGATGATCCAACAACTAGCTTATTAACCTAGATATTCTCTGGGACCACAGTATTGTTCACATCTGTAAGCGGTCTTAATTTTGTGTTCATGGGTGTACGGGTACTGTCCAACATCTAATTATACTATAGCAAAACCCTGGGTATAACAATAGGACCCCCTTGTGAACTGAACTGGATATTGAGGCAGAAATTCCCATCCCTACGGGTGTGTATGTGCTGTGTACTCACCCGTAGGGCCAATGGAAATGCCGGTTTTAGGCATGCACTGTGCATGCGCTGGAAACCGGCATTTCCGATCTGTCAAGAAAGCTCTTGACAGATCCTCCGCCTGCCCAGGAGCAGGGCCTCAGCGGGTGGAGAGTTCCATTTTTTGGAGACCCTCCGCCCGCAGAAAACGCTTACAATTATCGTGCCTGGTAAAAGCAGGCTTAAGGCCTGCTTTTACCAGGAAAAGAGGCGAAAAAAGTTTTAAAAAAATTTCCACTGATTTATCATTTAAAAATACTTTAAAGGTAAGTTTATTTTTAGCCCCGTTAAAAACTTAATTATTTTTTTCAAAAAATAAAATTTTTGTTCAAAATACTTAGGCCTAGAAATTCGCTGGGCTGCGCCACCAGTTAGCGCCTAAAGAGGGCACTCAGTGGCTTTAGCGCCACTGGCCACGCCTCCCGCGATATTTAGTGGGGCGCTAATGGTGGCGTTAGCCTGTAGTGCTGTGCCGCCACCGATGACGTCATCGGTGTGCGCAGTGCCCTGCTACCGCCCCGATCGCGATATTTGGTCGCGCCCGCCTCTAACGCCGGTCGCAAATCGCGCCCGGTTCACAGGGCCTACCTGTGGCGGTAGTGGCGCAAATTAAGGTGGAGGTGCGGGGCGGCCATTTTTTTCGGTGGCCGCCTGCCAGCACCTCCGTCCCCGGCCTCCTGATCCCCCCCCCCCCCCCCGGGCAGTGCCGGCTGTGTCCCGGGAGCCCGGCACTTCTCCTCGGTACCAGGCTCTTTTGCCGGCACTCACGATCGGTCATCGCGCTGGTGCAGGCCCCTCCCCCTTAAGAAGGGGAGGAAGGCCTGCAGTACTGCTGCACGCCGTGCCGCAGCGTGTGGCGCTGCGGCACGTTGCGCTGCGATATTCAGTTTCAGCACCCCAAGAGGGACGCGGGGAACCTCGAGCAACGCCCCGCGTCCCTCTTGGGGTGCTCAAGCTGAATTTCCGGCAGGCGCAACGGCTCCGATCGCCACCAAATTTCTAGGCCTTAATTTATTGTCATTTAAAATCATTTTAAAAATGTGATTTTTAAAAAAATGTATTTAAAGTTTTACGATGTTTTGGGGCTGATCTCTATTCATATATTTGATAGGTCTTCCTGTCAAATGTATGAAGGGAGATTCCCTTCTCTGATTGGCTCCCCATGGCCCACGTGATCCCAGGGACGCTGCGAACTGCCTGTGCCTCTGGGATACGTGGGCCCTGCGCACCGGCAGTTTGAAGAGGCCCAGCAACGGAACTCTGCGCCTCCCGGGAGCCCTCCGGTCCAGGAGCAGATTTTTCCAGGTCGCAGCCCTCCGCCCGCGGGAGGCCTGCAAACGGAATTTCTGGGCCAATGTTTCTTTTGCATGTGCCTTTGCTTGTCCTTCCCCAATCTTATAGGATCATAGAATGGTTACAGCACAGAAGGAGGTCATTCAGCCCATCGAGCCTGTGCCAGCTCTCTGCAAGAGCACTTCAGCTAGTCCCATGGCCCTGCCCTTTCCCTGTAGCCCTGCAAATTTTTTTCCTTCAGGTACTTATCCAATTCATATTTGAAAGCCACGATTGAGTCTGCCTCCACCAACCTTTCAGGCAGTGCATTCCAGATCCTAATCACTCGCTACATAAAAAAGTTTTTCCTCATGTCGCCTTTGGTTCTTTTGCTAATCACCTTAAATCTGTGTCCTCTGATTCTCGACCCTTCCGCCAACGGAAACAGTTTCTGTCTATCTACTCTGTCTAGACCCCTCATGATTTTGAACACTTCTATCAAATCTCCCCTCAGCCTTCTCTGCTGTAAGGAGAACAACCCCAGCTTCTCCAGTCTATCCACGTAACTGAAGTCCCTCATCCCTGGAACCATTCTTGTAAATCTTTTCTGCACCCTCTCTAAGGCCTTCACACCCTTCCTAAAGTGTGGTGCCCAGAATTGGACACAATACTCCAGTTGAGGCCGAACCAGTGTTTTATAAAGGTTCATCTTTCTTTTCTACACTATGTCTCTATTTATGAAGCCCAGGATCCCGTATGCTTTTTTAACCGCTTTCTCAACCTGCCCTGCCACCTTCAACGATTTGTGCACATATACCCCCAAGTCTCCATGTGTAGGTCTCCTTTTTGGTCCCTAATTGGCCCCACAGCTCCTCTTACTACCCGTTTATTATTTATATGCCTACAGAAGACTTTTAAATTCCCTTTTATATTAGCTGCCAATCTGTTCATGCACCCCCTTTAGAATTGTAACTTTTAGTTTATATTGCCTCTCCGCATTCTTCCTACCAAAATGTATCACTTCGCACTTTTCCGTGTTAAGTTTCATCTGCCACGTGTCTACCCATTTCACCAGCCTGTCGATGTCCTCTTGAAGTCTATCACTATCCTTTTCACTGTTCACTATACTTCCAAGTTTTGTGTCATCTGCAAATTTTCTTCTTCCTTGGTGAAGACAGATGCAAAGTACTCATTTAGTACCTCAGCCATGCCCTCTGCCTCCATGTGTAGGTCTCCATTTTGGTCCCTAATCGGCCCCACCCCTTCTCTTACTACCCGTTTATTATTTATATGCCTACAGGAGACTTTTAAATTCCCTTTTATATTAGCTGCCAATCTGTTCGCATACTCTCTATTTGCCCCTCTTATTTTCTTTTTCACTTCCCCTCTGAACTTTCTATATTCAGCCTGATTCTCACTTGTATTCTCAACCTGACATCTGTCATACATGCTCTTTTTTTTGCTTCATCTTACCCTCTATCTCTTTCATCATCCAGGGAGCTCTGGCTTTAGTTGCCCTACCTTTCCTCCTTGTGGGAATGTACCTCAACTGTACCCGAACTATCTCCTCTTTAAAGGCAGCCCATTGTTCGATTACAGTTTTGCCTGCCAATTTTGGATTCCAATTTACCTGGGCCAGATCCATTCTCAACCCACTGAAATTTACCTTCCTCCAATTAAATATTTTTATTCTAGTTTGCTCCCTGTCCTTTTCTATAGCTAATCTAAACCTTATGATACTATGATTACTATTCCCTAAATATTCCCCTACTGACACTTGCTCCACTTGACCCACCTCATTCCCCAGAACCAGATCCAGCAATGCCTCCTTCCTCATTGGGCCGGAAACATACTGATCAGGAAAGTTCTCCTGAACACATTTCCGTAATTCTTCCCCATCTCTGCCTTTTACACTATTACTATCCCAGTCTATATTAGGATAATTGAAGTCCCCCATTATCACTACTCTATAGTTCTAGCACCTCTCTAATTTCCCTGCAAATTTGCTCCTCTATATCTTTCCCACTAGTTGGTGGCCTATAGAATACACCTAGTAGTGTAATGGCACCTCTTATTTCTTAACTCTAACCAAATAGATTCTATCCTTGACCCCTCCAGGACATTCTCTCTCACCAGCACTGTAACATTCTCCTTACTAATACTGCCATACCACCTCCTTTCTTTCCTTCCCTATCTTTCCTGAACACCTTATATCCAGGAATATTTAGTACCCAATCCTGCCCTTTTTTGAGCCAGGTCTCTGTTATCACCACGACATCATATTCCCATGTGTCTATTTGCACCTACAGCTCACCAACCTTATTTACCATGCTTTGTGCGTTTACACACATACACTGTAAACCTATCTTAGATCTTCTTGTATTCTCTCTTAGTCTGACCCCATCTAACACTTTACTATTTCTTACTCGAGTGCTATCTGTCTCTCCCAATCCTTTCTGCACATTGTTTCTCCTTTCTGATGCTACATCCTGGAGCCCATTCCCCTGCCAAATGAGTTTAAACCCTCCCCAACAGCACTAGCAAACCCCCCGCCCCCGCAAGGACATTGGTTCTGGCTCTGTTGAGGTGCAATCCAGCCTGTACAGGTCCCACCTCCCCCCGAATCGGTCCCAATGTCCAGGAATCTGAAGCCCTCCCTCCTGCACCATCTCTCCAGCCAAACATTCATCTGCTCTATCCTCCTATTTCTATACTCACTAGGCCATGGCACCGTGAGTAATCCAGAGATTACTACCTTTGAGGTCCTGCTTTTTAATCTCTTTCCTAGCTCCCTAAAATCTGCCTGCAGCGCCTCATCCCTCTTTCTACCCATGTCATTGGTACTGATATGTACCACGACCTCTGGCTGTTCACCCTCCCCCCTCAGCGTGTTCTGTAACTGCTCAGTGACATCCTTGACCCTAGCACCAGGGAGGCAACACACCATCCCGGAGTCATGTCTGTGGCTGCAGAAATGCCTGTCTGTTCCCCTAACTATCGAATCCCCTACTTGCTTTCCCGATCTTCCTCCTCCCCCTCTGTACAGCTGAGCCACCTGTGGTGCCGTGGACTTGGGTCTGGCTGCACTCCTCAAAGGAACCATTGCCCTCACCAGTAAATACTGGTTGGAGAGCGAGATGCACTCAGGGGACTCCTGCACTACCTGCCTGGTCGACCTTGTCTGTCTGGCGGTCACCCATTTCCTCTATGCCTGCACACTGCAGGGTGATGCCCTCCTGAAACATGCTATCCACATAGCTCTCAGCTTCACGGATGCACCGCATTAATGCCAGCTGCTGCTCAAGCTCCATAACCTGGAGCTTGAGCTCCTCCAGCTACGACACTTCTTGCACACGTGGTTGTCCAGGACACTTCCAGCGTCCTGGAGTTCCCACATGGCACAAGATGTGCATTCCATGGGACTGAGGTGCCCTGCCATGCCTCTACTTAACAGATTATTAACTAACTTAACAGAAATTAACTCAAAACTTAAAATAGTCACCAATTTGATTTTTTTCTCTTCAGCTCCTTCCCTTGTGCTGTTATCACTTATCTCACTCCCTGACGCTCGCACTCCCTCCGGGCTCTCGGGCCTACCTTTATCTCTGGCCGCTTCTCTCGCTCTTTCCTCCTTCCCGCTCAGCTCCAAATTCCCACTCTCTCAAAATTCCCAATTTAGCACTCTCTTTAGAAGCACTCCGCTTAGGATCACTCTGTGCAGCCAACTCAAAGACAGACTGAAAAATATTTAGTGAGACAAGGCCAGATACAAATTGTAAAGCTGGTTTATTTCACAGACAGAAAGGGTGCATATAGAGCAGAGGTGGGCAAAGTACAGCCCTCGGGCTGTATCTAGCCCGCCAATGGATTTTATTGGGCCCACACAGTAGCTTTCAAACTAGGGTCCTAAATCTTGCGATTTTTTGGGGAATAAAAAATGCTAATTTGCGCATGCATGAAAATATATGCGATTTCCGCATGCACGAATCGCATATATTTTCCACGCATGTGCAAATCGACATATTTTTTCCCAAATTCCGAGGTTTAGGCGTTTCTGGACTCATGAGGTATGTAGATTGCCTGTTCTAGCTCTTGAATCATGGACAAATGTGGCAACATTTTACATGTTTGGCTGGACATTATTATCTGTATGGGTTTGCTCACCATCCTTGACTTAAGGAGAGAGATGGACTGCAGTATTATTTACCTGAGTGGTTAATTCATGTACTGAGTTGTTGTGTAAAACTCAATTAAGTGGGTTGAGAGGATGCTATTCTCAATTGTATCTATAATAAAACACAATTAAAGATGGGCTTTATCAGGATACACTGATCAGTGTGTCATTTCTACCTATGATGCTGGACTTGATATAATTTGTGGTAAATCATTTGTCTGTATCATGCATCCATTACGGATTAATCGCTGCAATGTCTATTTATGCGGATTCAAATATAGTTTAATTTTGGCACAAGTTAAGCAAGATGTTTTCTCTCTCTCCCCTTCCCAAGTTCCCTCATTGCTGAGATCCTTACATCACAGCAGCAGTTCCAAGGGTTGATTCCACGATCAAGCGGTGAGAGCCGAATTGCGGAGTCATCTCCAAGGCAAATCAGTGACATGTTCAGGAACACTCTGCATTTATCTTTTGGGCTCCTAATCAATCAAAACCCTTGTCTACCTGATTTATTTTCATTGACATGTAAGTTATACTATTATTTCACCAAATACTTGTGCCTAATGTCTGAAGTCTGTGATAATCCCAAGTGTCACTTTTATGCCCTCTGGGTGAATACAGGGTCCAAAATGTTACGTCCTGACTTTTGGATTGGACAATCGAAAATGTTTTTTAAAATTTGTTCTTGGGATGTGGGCAACACTGGTAAGAAAACAGTTATTGCCCATTCCTAGTCGCCATGAGGGCAATAAAAGTCAATAACATAGTATGGGACTGGAATCACATGTAAATTTTACAGCAGTTGTCAAGTAACTAGTTTTACAGTTTTAATTATATCAATAATAATATCAATGGCTAAGATAAGTTTTGGGTAAACTGGTATCATGTTCATTAGCATGTTGTTATTTTTATTAAGTGTGGAAATGACATGAAGGATTCTTTATACAATAAATGCCATAACAAATTTTAATGGTAGCTGTTGTTAACACAATTCATTTTGTGTGTGCGGCCCTCAACAGCACACCAAAACTTGTTAAGTGGCCCTTCAGCCCAAATAATTGGCCACCTTTGATATAGATTAACAGAATCTCACCTATTCCACTCCAGTTAGTGGGCTAAATGCACTTACGTTTAGTCTTGATTACCACTGACAGAGACCAGGTATACATAGGGCCTGATTGGCTTTCTTTTTAAGGCAACCTACCTGGCCTATCTCTCAGCAGACCTCATCGACTGACCTCTCAAAATGTGGGTGACGTAATAAAACTCACTACGCACTTGGTTTGAGCATAAAGCAAGGCTTTAATCAACTTGTTTCAGAACATGGAGGTCTAATTGTACTTCACTAGTTCCTTGTCTTACAAAATGTCCCTGGCAAGCTGGGCCCACGCCCGAGTATTTATACTCCTTGGACGGCGCCACCAGCTGGCCATCCAGCGTTATTTCATAAGTAGTTTCTTGATGATGAGATTTATAACAGTGGGTCTTTGTTCTCTTGCTTTCATTTGCAGTAACTTGTGGCTCGATTCTTGATCTCTTCCCCTGTGCAGACATTGGCCAGAAGAGTTGCTATCAAGCCTGCTACCACATCCCCATTTTGAAACAAGCTGCATGCAAGGATCAACAGGAAGGGACATGCCAACCCCCAAGTGTGAATGTTTACTGGGAGATGAGATAATGACTCCACTGCCCGATCATCATGCGAACAGTTTCAATACCTGGCTTTAATACTGATTCTCAATGCTTGCAGCGGGTGACCTTTCTTTTTTCTGTTGGGATTCATTTAGCTTTGAAATGCAACACTTAAGCATAGCTCAATCCCTAAATCCTTTCTGTGAAAGAAAGATTTTTTTTTAAATGACAATGTTAGAAAGTCACTGGCAAGTCTCAATCCATTGCTCCTTTAAAAAAAATCAACCAACAGAGACCCACATAATTAAATAAAACTGTGTTTGCACTTTGAAAATATAAAACTGCTCAAAGAACCAAAAAGCCTGCCTCCCACAAAAGTAAATGATTTTTTAAAAAAGTGTTAAGGACTTCCCTTCCTTCTGTACAGGGGAGCTGAGCACATGCAAGCTGATTAAAAGGCTAGTCACCATAGGGTCGAAATTCAACACTGTAGCGCTAGTTTTTTCAAGTGTGCCTGCATCTAAATAAGGACCCGTTTGCTAAGTTAGTGTGTGAAAGCACCTGATTTGCTGGGTCTTAACCTCGACTAGGAAGTCACTGCCTTAACAATCAGGAAGCATGCTGCAGAAGTGATATTAAAAGGGATACTCCTCTTCATTACGGCAAGTCCTGTTTGGACTTGATAGGCTACTAGAAAGTGTTTTGCTGTTTTTTGGCTACTGTTTCATCGAGCCAAACTCAATAATTTTTGTGAGCACTCTGTCCAAGGATTGCCTTCCCAACATTGTTGGAACATGGATATTCTATCTCTGGGGCTGCAGCATGAGGAGCAGGGGCAGCAGTAGAGGCTGCACAGGCTGTTAGAAGAGGGTGAAGGAGGACTTACACTATGAGGGTGTCCAGGAACTGGATTTCCTGCCTCAACTTTACAGAGAAGCAGTGAGCCAGGCAGCTCCGGTTCTCTATGGAGGCAGTGACTGAGCTCTGTCACTGGCTCAACCAAGGACTGCAGCCCAGAACCAGGGCAGCCACTGTACTACCTGTGGCTGTAAAGATCACTGTAGCTATAAGCATATGTATCGGGCTCCTGCCACCATTCAGCAGGTGGCATCAGTAACATCTTTCAGTGCACTCTGCAGTCAAGGAGGTCACAGATGCAGTTTGTTAGATGCTAGGAATTCATCACTTTCCAAATGGAGATGGCCAATCAGGAGGAGAGAGAGTGTTGGGCTTTGAGAGACTTTCTGGAACAACTGCACTCACATGACCCAGTATTCTCCCTTACAACATGAATCCCTCTATTAAAGCAGGAAAGGATTCCATTCCTTAAATGTGCAACTTGATTTCAACCATAGGCCACAAATTATGAAGATCTGTGCCCGATATTTTGACAGTAGTCTTCATGCCTTCATCCTGCACCATTACATCCAGATCATTGGATTAGAGGCTGGCTGCTTGGGTACAAGGGTTATCCCCAACACCTGGCTCATGACTCCTGTCTCAAAGCTAGGCACAAGCACATAGCATGCATACAGAGAGAGTCACGCTAGACTCAGATGATCATTGGGTTCCTCAAGCAAAGGTTCCAATGCCTCAACAGATCTGGAGATGTGTTATAGCCAGGAGTGAGTGTCAAGAGTTGTCATTGCGTGCTGCATGTTGCACAACTTCACCTTGGAAAGGGGGCAAGCATTGGAGCCGCAAGACATTGAGGAACCGGAAGAATAGGATCAGGAACCCAAGGCTGCAGAGGAAGAACAAGGCCCAGCAGAGCTGCTAGCTGGCAGAGCTCTCATGCAGAAACTCATTGATGAGGATCTCATAAGGTGCCACCAGAGGCTCCATCATTGTGGGTTCCAATGCAGTGTAAGAGCTGACCACTTGATCCATGATTGACTGCATGTTCTGGATGCCTTGCCTGAAGACGCCACACAAGTTGGAGCTGGACTCTGTGGTGTATGTGCCTTTAAGAGCAATTATGGTGTATGTGCCTTTAAGAGCCTCAGGTGTGCGTAATGCCGGTAATTGCCACTTGGGCTATATAAGCCTGTGTATTGTGTATATCCTTTAGAAACCCCCCCCAGACTTGCTTAGTAAATACCTATGAACCAACTCCTGTCTTCAGTGTCTTTATCTACACACGGACACTACAGTGGCAACGAAGTGGAAACGGACTTACCTGCAATTCGGCAGCACCTCAAGGACATCGATTCCTCCAGCGTCCAGAAGACTCAAGGAAGTAAGAGAAACTGTGGTTTCACCAGCTGGTCAAGCTGGTGACAGGTACTGCGCTAATCCTTCCTGGGCGTCAGGCTGGGGCTCCAGCGGCGGGCTCTACAGCTGAGACAGGCAGCGAAATCGGAGGCAAGCAATAACGAACTGGGAGGGTGCACTCGAGAGACGGCCGGCGTGGCAAGCAGGTCAGCGTTTAGACCTCCGTCGGGAACGAGTCTCCAACAGTGAATAAACAGAAACCACAGTAAAACAGCGTTGTTATCGGTAGCAGCGGCGGGAAAGCGCGGGAAGCGCCATATCGTTGTTACAGAGAGAAAAAAAAAAGCGCGGGAAGCGCCATATCTTTTCTGAAATGCCTAAATCTGGTAATATTAAGGCTTTTGATGGCGAAATAGAAGATTGGACCACATACGTGGAAAGAGTAGAGGTTTATTGCACTGCAAATGGAATAACAGATGAAAAAAAAGCTTCAGTACTTCTGAACTTAATGGGCGCGAAGACATACGGGCTGTTACGAAATTTAATCACTCCAGCCAAACCAAAGGACAAGACTTTTAAAGAAATTGTTGATACCCTGCAGGAGCATTTAAACCCAACACCGCTGCTGATAGCGGAACGATTCAAGTTCTTCAAGAGAAATCAACACAAGAATGAAAGTAACGCTGATTACCTAACCGAATTAAGAAAGCTATCAAAGTGCTGCCAATTCGGAGCAGGACTATCGGATTATCTTCGAGACAAATTTGTTTGCGGTCTCTTAAGTGAAGGAACACAAAAAAGACTGCTTTCTGAAAAAGATTTAACATTGGACAAAGCTTTCAGTATGGCTATATCATACGAAGCAGCAGCAAAAGGAGCTGCAGAGATACAACAAGAGACACAGGACTTCGGCACCCATAAAATGACACAGGAGTTCGGAAGATGTTATCGCTGCGGCAAATCCACCCATAACCAGAGGGACTGCTGGTTCAAGGGCAAAGCATCCAGGCAATGTGGTAAGATTGGACACATTGCACGGGTATGCCAATCTGGACAAAATAAATGCACTGACAGAAAACAAAAAATCAATAAAGAAAAGTACAGGAAGGTACAAATGATGACGGACAATAGCTCCGAAGACCAGAATAGCGATAGCGACTCCGGAAACAAGAGACTAAGCTGTCTCAAATTACATAATGTACTTGCCAAAGAGGATTACCAAACCATTTGGGTTACCCTCACAATAGCAGGGTCCCCAGTTAAAATGGAGCTAGATACAGGATCAGCTCTAACCATAATAAATCGACGAGATTACGAGAGGCTATTTTTGCATATACCTCTAAAAGACACATCCATTATCTTAAAAACATATACGGGGCAGAAAGTCTACCCCAAAGGAAAAATAAGGGTGCCTGTGGTATACAACGGCAAAGAAATACAAAAGTTGTATTTATACATTCTACAAGATGGTGGTCCACCGTTGTTGGGACGTGAATGGATAAGGAAGATACGTTTAGACTGGCACTCCATTCAGGCACTGACGGTGACCAGTAAGGAAAAAAACAATGATGACATCATACCTGAACGATTAAAAGACATCTTGGCCAACGCCAAAGAAGTGTTTCAAGAGAAACTAGGAACCTTGAAAGGCATCACCGCCTCAATAAAAGTGGAAGATACAGCAATTCCAAAATTTTTTAAGGCAAGACCGGTGCCATACGCAATACGTCCGGCAGTCGAGGCAGAGCTGAAGAATTTGGAAAAGGCAGGCGTATTATCCAAAATAGATTGGAGCGAATGGGCAACACCCATCGTTCCAGTCATGAAAAAAACATTGAAAAATAACTCTGAGGAACAGAAAAAAATTCGCATCTGTGGGGACTTTAAGGTGACTGTAAACCCGGTCCTTCACACGGTACAGTATCCTCTTCCGAGGTTAGAAGATATTTTCGCCTCACTATCCGGAGGGAAACGTTTCACCAAAATTGACTTGGCACAGGCATATCTACAGATGGAGGTTGAGGAGACCTCTAAAAAGTATCTCACAATAAACACACACAAAGGCCTGTACCAGTACAATCGACTGGTTTTTGGAATAGCATCAGCTCCAGCTATCTGGCAAAGAGCTATGGAGCAAGTCCTGCAAGGGATTCCGGGGACTCAATGCTACCTAGACGACATCCTTATAACAGGAGAAAACGACAACGAGCACCTTGCCAATTTGGAGCAGGTGCTCACTAGGCTGAAAGAACGGGGCCTACGGGCAAATCGCCCCAAGTGCGAATTTTTCCAAAATCAGATATCATATTGTGGCCACATAATTAATAAGGAAGGGTTGCATAAGTCACCTGAAAAAATTGAAGCAGTTATAAAAGCCCCAGCACCTGAAAATGTTTCACAATTAAGGTCATACCTGGGATTAATAAATTACTATCATAAATTTTTACCGAACTTATCAACTATTCTACACCCTCTTAATGATCTTCTACAAACAGGAGTGATTTGGAAATGGAACGAAGACTGTAAACGTGCCTTCCATAAATGTAAAGACTTAATCACATCTGAGAAAATTTTGGCTCATTACAACCCATCACTACCAATCAGACTGGCGTGCGATGCATCCCCTTACGGCATAGGAGCGGTATTATCCCATAGATTCCCTGATGGCTCGGAACGGCCGATAGCTTTTGCGTCACGCTCATTGAACTCAGCTGAGCGTAACTATGCCCAGATAGACAGGGAAGCACTCAGCCTGGTATGGGGAGTGAAGAAATTCAACCATTACCTACACGGACAAAAATTTACCTTGCTGACTGACCATCAACCCCTCATCTCCATATTCAACCCTAAAAAAGGTGTCCCCATTATGACGGCACAAAGACTACAGAGGTGGTCCCTTTTCCTAGGGGCACACCAATACAACATTGAATACAAAGGGTCAAAACAGCATGGGAATGCTGACGGTTTATCACGCCTACTGTTGCCAATGATAGAAGAGGCACCTACAGTAGACCCAGTAGAGATATTCCACTCTACCATAGTGGAATGTCTACCGGTGACAAATTCTGCCATTGAAAGGGAGACAAGAAATTACCCTACTCTCTCACGGGTCTACGATTTAACAGTGAAGGGATGGCCAGCACATGGCGAACCACTGTTGCCAGCATTCTCGCAAAGAAGAGAACAGCTGTCAGTGTGCCGAGGAACCTTGATGTGTGGATCCAGAGTGGTGATTCCACCCAAACTCCAGGATAAAGTGCTAAAGGAGCTTCACGAGGGGCATCTGGGTGGAGTGAAAATGAAGAACCTAGCTAGGGCGTTTGTATGGTGGCCAGGTATCGATGGAGACATCGAAGACATGACCAAGAGCTGCCTAGGATGCCAGAAGGTCCAAAATGCTCCGCCACAGGCCCCTCTACATCCATGGGAGTGGCCCTCATCTCCCTGGCAAAGGGTGCACATCGACTTTGCTGGTCCATTTATGGACTCAATGTTCTTAATCGCAGTTGATGCACACTCCAAATGGCTGGAGGTAATAAAGATGTCCTCCACCACCACGGAAAAAACCATCACAGTATTAAGGACCATATTTGCCAGGAATGGGCTGCCGGAGCAGATATGTTCTGATAATGGACCGCAATTTGTGTCCGAAGAATTCAGAAAGTTCTTAAAGAACAATGGGGTAAAGCACTACACGTCCGCCCCATACCATCCCGCCACCAATGGATTGGCTGAAAGGTTTGTCCAGACCTTCAAGAAGGCCATCAAGGCCATGGGTAATGAAGACATAAAACTTCAGCACAAGGTGGATAACTTCTTATTTGCATATAGGAATGCAACGCATATGGTTACTAACCAAACTCCCGCCATGATGTTCTACAATAGAAACCTAAGATGCCGGCTGGATTTGGTCAAGCCCAACATCCGAAGGGACGTGGAGAACCGGCAGTTTCAGGGCATGAATGAAAGGCCAACTAGGGCCTTCCAGATAGGCCAACTGGTTTTGGCCCGGGACTACCGTACCGAGAAATGGCAGCCTGGAACTATCTGCACACGATTAGGACCACTGATGTATACCGTGGACATCGGAGACAGCATAATAAGGCGCCATGCTGACCAAATCATCAAGTCATCCGAAAAGGGACAACCTACACCACCACTCTATACATCTAACGATGAAGTAGAGATACCCATATCTACCTCCGATCCGGTGATACTGGAGCCCAATGAACCCGACACTGGCCTTCAAGCCGAATCAGCCTTGCCAGAAGAACCTACTACACCACCAGAAACTACTACACCCCCGAGGCGTTATCCGGACCGAGTCAGGAAGCCTCCTGAGAGACTAACTTATAATTAATTAATACAGCAATGTATATTATTTTGCATATAACATGTAATTAATAATTACTTAAAATATGATGTACTAGTTAGCTAGAAGGGGAGGAATTATGGTGTATGTGCCTTTAACAGCCCCAGGTGTGCGTAATGCCGGTAATTGCCACTTGGGCTATATAAGCCTGTGTATTGTGTATATCCTTTAGAAACCCCCCCCAGACTTGCTTAGTAAATACCTATGAACCAACTCCTGTCTTCAGTGTCTTTATCTACACACGGACACTGCAGACTCCTCATGCTCTTGGCCATTGTGTGCAAGCTCGCTGGCAGGAAGTCCAGTGCACATAGAAGTTCGTGCTATATAACCATCAGTTCCCTTTGATAGGTTGGGTCCTCAAGATTTTCATCTGTAGCCTCCAGTGAGATTTTTCCTGGACCACCTTATCCACCTGCCTATGCTCCTGTGCAGTTTTGCTCAGTGAATCTCCCAGTGCAGACCTCTTTACTATAACTTCTAAATTATGTGGGGTGCCAGTCTCTGAGCTGATGCTTGCTTGGGTAGGGTTGAGTGATGGTGCATATTTTGGAGGGATGCCATCCTCTTTCGAGTTTCAGGATCTGAAAGGGAAGAGAGGGACAAGGGCTAACAGTTAGTGGTAAGAGTCAGCAGTGACTGCTGGAAGCGTGAGTGAGATTTCAGTGAGAAGGCCAAAGAGCCTGCAGGATGTTTCCTCTAACCGGTCCAGAGGCCGTGCTCCTGATGTGGCCCCTGCCCACAACAGTCTCTCCCAAAGGGGACAAGATGCATATGGATGGTGAGCCTCCTCCTGTGGCTGCCTGCTCCCCGTTATTCTGTGCCAACTTTTCCTGAAGGAAAAGTGTTAATATTCACCTGGTGAGCTGTTTTGAGGATGTCCATGTCATGGTAGAATAGTGTTGTTGGTGTGTGAAAGATGGCACAGGTATGAGGAGGTGAGGGAAGTGATAGTGTGTGCTGAAGCTACAGGACTAAGCAGAGAGTAATGAGATATATGTGTTGGAGTATTACCTTCGTAGCTCTCGTCAGGTCATTGAACTTTTTTCGGCATTGCTGCCAGGTCCTTGGTGCAATGCTTCTGGCACTGATCTGCTCTGCCACCCCTGCCACTGTTGCTAGGAAGCTAGCTAGGATACCTTCCTGTCTGCTATTTTACTGGCGTTCAGAATTAAGCTGATTGCAGCCACAGCACACCCCCTTTAAGAGGTGCTCGCTGTCTTCAATTGACACCATAAGGCCTGCTTTTACCAGCTTAAGCGTTTTAAAAAATAGAAAAATGAAATTTGATAACTCATTTATAAATTTAAAAAATGCTTCAAAAAGGTAGGTTTATTTTTAGCCCTGTAAAAACATTTAATTTAAATTTTTGTTTAAAATATTTAATTAACTGGCATTTTAATTAATTTTAAATATGTAATTAAAAAAAAATTATTTAATGTGTTGGTGTATTTTTTAGGTGATTCCCCATTCAACCGTTTGACAGTTCTGTACGTACAGAACTGTTAAAAGGTTGAATGGAGATTCTCTTCTTCCATTGGTTGGGCCGGCCCACATGATCCCAGGAGTGCCTACGACTCGTTTGCGCCCCTGGGATACGTGGGGCTCTGCCCGCGCGGACCCGGAGAGGCCCAGGAGCGCAAGCCACCATTCTTCCCGGGCCACCAGGTAAATTCGTAGACATTTTGCAGGTCGGAAGACCGCAGGAAGCCTCCAATCGCAAATGTTGGCCCATTAACTCCAGTAACACTGCCAGCAGTTAAGACTATACGTGGCATGTTAGCATCACCAAAAGTGTTTGCTTTCTCCTTTCCATTTGGCCCAGCTCTGATTTCACATCTGCCAAAACAAGAATTAAACATATGTAGCAATTTCACACTTAATTATCTTCATTGCATTCTTTACAACTTCAAGACATGGAAAAGAAAACTTGGATTCTTAGCTGAATGCTTTCTCCAGTGGATAGCAGAGTCGTGCTCCAGATCTGAATTGCTGGTACTGTTTCATTCTCCAATCCATCATCCTGTAAGAACAGCAGCCATGGCTTGGCCTACGAGCAACCTTTTTTGTTCCTCCTATTTTTTCACCTGGAAATCGACTTCCTTTTTAAGCAAATCTGCCTGCAGTGGAACAGCTGTGCTGCTGCAAAACCCCCAGTGATGAATGATTAGCCGAAATTATCATGTGGCTTTTTTTAAATTGGCTCATTTGTTGTAGTTAAAGCCTCTGGAAAAAAAACACTTCTCCAAGACAGCAGGAGGAATGGCATCAGTACTTATTCACTGCTGTCCTGAGGTATTATCCTGCACAAAGAAATAAATCAGGAGCCTATTAGAGTTCTTCACCCGAGGGATAAGCCCTGATCCACTGAAAACTTCATTTATTACATCTTTTTTGTTCATCAAAATGGCAGAAAATTTACTTTTTTTCATTATTCCTATTAAAAAAAAATCAATATTGTCATGTGGGATTTACATTACAATTATACAGGATTATTTGTAATAAATCACTGCAATTGGTTCGTCATTCTGAGCAGAGATCTCCTGTAGTTATTGCCATGATAGATATGTCCATATGATTTCCTTGTATGTGGTTTCCCTCAAGATTTTCTCCCATTTCTCTCCAAAGCACTGACCTTAGCAAGAGGTACGGTTCCACATTTGCTGCGGCCCTCCAGTATCTCAGCCCAAGTAACTGTTCTTCATGTGCCAGTCTGGACAATGACTACCAGTGGACTATTCCACGATGGGGGTCATCACAGCAACCTGATGCGTATTTTGATAAGGTAATGGCCCGGAAATTTGGCTCTCCACGGGTGAGTACGCATGGGGTACTCACCCGTAGGCCGAATGGAAATGCCGGTTTCCTGCATGCACTGCGCATGCGCGGGAAACCGGCACTTCCGATCCTCTGAACGAAGGGGTTCAGAGGTCGAACGCGCGCACAGGGGAGGCTGCGCGTGCGCTTTGAACTTAGGTTTTTTTTGCAGGTTTTCACACGAGGTTAAGCCTGCAGGGTTTACACATTTACAAAGCAGGTGTAGGGCCTGCTTTTTACAAGGTAAGTGGTCATTTAATTAAAATTAAAACATTTTTTCCACAGGTTTATTATTTTTAAATACTTTAAAGCAAGGTAAGTTTATTTTTAGCCCCGTTTTTTTATAAAATTATTTTTTTCAAAAATGTAAATTATTGTTTAAAATAGTTATTTAATGTAATTTATAGTTTATTTAAAAAGTGTGATGTTTTTTTAAAATTTATTTGAAGCTATACTGCTATTTTGGGGCCCGTAGTATTCATAAGTTTTCACAGGTCTTCCTGTCAATCTTATGAATGGGCTTTTCCCTCCTCCGATTGGCTGCCCTTGGCTCACGTGATCCCAGGGGACGCATCACACTAACTACGCCCCTGGGACACGCAAGCACAGCGCGCCGGCAGCTGGGCCAGGCCCCGGAGCGGAATTCCACGGGGCCCTAGAGCTCAACTACCGGCGCTCAAGGAAAGTGCAGGTCGGGGGCTTGCACCCGCGGGAAGCCCCCGACCTGAATTTCTGGGCCATTATATTGCAGAGATTTTTGAAATACTGCTGCATGTCACTTAGCTAGTGATAGTGCTAATTAGTGACTTCAGCTCAGTGCAGTTTAGTTTGATTCAGCATGATTCAGATCATCAAACTCTAAATCTGATCTATGCAATGGTTAAATTGTAGTGTAGAAGAGTATAATGAAAACTTGGTTCAGTCACAAGTTTTGTGGCAGTTTAACTTCAAGTGTCTTGAAGAGCAATAAAATTTGTCTTTTTAAAAGTTGAAACCTACCATGTTATGAGCTGCTTAAAGGTATAGGCATTGCTGTAGACAAATCATCAGTATTGCTAATCACACCGCCTCATAAATCAGGAGACAAAACTCTTAAAAATCCTGAGATTTACATAAGAGCATAAGAAATAGGAGCAGGAGTAGGCCATTCGGCCCCTCGAGCCTGCTCTACCATTCAATAAGATCATGGCTGATCTTACCTCATCTCCACTTTCCTGAACTATCCCCATATCCCTTGGTTCCCTTAATATTCAAAAATCTATCGATCTCTGTCTTGAATATACTCAACGACTGAGCCTCCACAGCCCTCTGGGGTAGAGAATTCCAAAGATTCACCACCCTCTGAGTGAAGACATTTCTCCTCATCTCAGTCCTAAATGGCCGACCCCTTATTCTGAGACTGTGACCCCTGGTTCTAGACTCCCCAGCCAGGGGAAACATCTTCCCTGCATCTACCCTGTCAAGCCCTGTAAGAAGTTTGTATGTATCAATGAGATCATCTCTTATTCTTCTAAACTCTAGAGATTATAGGCCTAGTCTATTCAATCTGTCCTCATAGGACAATCCCCCCCATCCCAGGAACCAGTCTGGTGAACCTTCGTTGCACTCCCTCTATGGCAAGTATATCCTTCCTCAGGTAAGGAGACCAAAACTGTACACAATACTCCAGGTGTGGTCTCACCAAGGCCCTATATAACTGCAGTAAGACGTCTTTACTGTTATACTCAAATCCTCTTGTAATAAAGGCCAGCATACCATTTGCTTTCCTAATTGCTTGCTGTACCTGCATGCTAACTTTTAGTGATTTGTGTACAAGGACACCCAGGTCCCTCTGAACACCAATCTCACTCCATTTAAAAAATGCTCTGCTTTTCTATTTTTCCCACCAAAGTGGATAACTTCACCTTTCTCCACATTATATTCCATTTGCCATGTTCTTGCCCACTCACTTAGCCTGTCTATATCCCCTTGAACCTCCTTGCATCCTCAGAAAACATGAGTTGCTATTTTTCCCCAACCTGACTCCTCGCTGACCTTTGCTCCTGGACAGGAAGCGCATTGCTCGACCTTTGTTCCTGGACACAAGCGCATTTGGCCGTCACTAACCGATTACTGACATAAGAACATAATAAGAAGAAATAGGAGCAGGAGTAGGTGGATCGGTGGCCCGGCTGTCTCGTCACTCGCAGGCCGGCCCTGCTCTACTTTTGACCGTTACTCTTTCCAGAACATAACCTCCTCCAACCCTACAACCCACCCGAGATCTCTGCGCTCCTCCAATTTGGGCCTCTTGCTCATTCCCGATTTTAATCGCTCCACCATTGATGACTGTGCCTTCAACTGTCTGGAATTCCCTCCCTAAATCTCTCCGCCTCTCTCTCCTCCTTGAAAAGGCTCCTTAGAACCTAACTCTTTGACCGAGCTTTTGGTCAGCTACCCTAATAACTTCTTATGTGCCTCGGTGTCAAATTTTGTTTGATAATCGCTCCTGTGAAGCGCCTTGGGACATGTTACTATGTTAAAGGTGCTATATAAATGCAAGTTGTTGCTGTTGTTGCTGTTAACGACCTCTGGCCAATTAAATTCCTTCTTTGTAAGCCAGTGTTCAACACTCTTCAGTGTATTAGTGTAATTAAACGACAACAGGCCAGGAAAGATTGTAATTACATGTTAAAATGGCTGTTAATTTATTGGAACGTTGTTTGTGCTACAAGCAAAAACAAAATATAAACTCAGATAGCAGCAATGGCTACAATCTAACTGCATATGTAGAATGTTGCAGAGTCAGTAGGATATTAGCAAGTTCGACAAATTCTTTAGTTAAACTTCACTCATAAGTTTCAGCATCTTCTGTAAAAGAGATGGTGATGAAGATTAATACAGCAAAAAATTCATGACTTATCTGAGTGGAATCGCGAGATTGCGAGTTGGGGAGAATTTTCATTAAAAATCACGTATCTCACGATTAAATCATGAGAATTGGCATTACTGAATCATCAGATAGTCCATGGGACACAATGGGGTAATTTTGACTTTGGGTAATAGTGTAAAATGGGCGATATCGATTCAGCCACCTGTTACACATCTATGGGCTGGATTTTCCAGCCCTGAGGAGGTGGGTTTGGAGGCGGGACAGCTGAGAAAGTCAAAAAGGATGGGAGCAGATCCCGAACCCGCTCCCAACTCGCTTTCAAACAATCTTCCCGGGAGTCGGGTCCCCGATTTGCGCAGGGACCTGACTCCTAGCAGTTAAGAGGCTTTTCCCAATTTTTCAACTGCTGCTGCGGGCTTCCCAACATCAGGGAACCCCACCAGGGTAAGTGAGGCATGCTGTGGGTCTGTTGTTATGTTGGTGTTTGGATGACAGCTGCAGAAGTGGTGTGAAGGATGCAATGGGACAATGGTTAGTATCAGAGGTAAGGAAATGTTGGGAAAGTCATTTTTAATGTGGTTAGATGTTTCTGCAGGTGACAAGCTGTGAAGTGTTTGTGTGGCCTCATCTCATCGGGAGAAGTGACAGATGGCTTCTGCAATCTCAGCTGCAGCTGCCATCTGTTTTAGCCTAAGGAGAGAGTAATTGGAGAGCCTGGGTGAAAGGGCTCACCTGTGTACAGTGATTGTCAGTGTTTGACAGTATCTCAATGACAATTCATCTGCCAAACAAGTGTGGTGCATATGCCTTTAAGAAAACCAGCAGATGAAGCGTCATCAACTGATGTCATCTGACGTCGGTTTTCCCTTAATTGGCCGGCAAGCCTGTAGGGCGGGCTTAACAAGGCCAATCAGGGCAAAATAGCACCTGTGCATTGGACATCACTAGGGGCGGGACTAGAACCTGGAAGGCAGCAGTCCTGCCCCCAACTCGTCTCGGTAAGTAAAGTCCAGCCCTATGACTTTCCATGCTGCCATAGTAGCCATCTGACCTTCTTTGGCAGCACAAACTGCTGTCATAGAAGCTGTCAGTGATGTTATAAGATGTGCCATCATGGTGGCTACCACTATGCTGTTGATGGATCTGACCAATGGGCTATGTTGGACAGAATGGTCTCTATGCTCTGCGCAAAGCCTTGACACAAGTTGGAGCTGGACTCTTCCATGTTCCTCAACATTGTGCACAAGCTCTCTGGCAGGCTGCTGAGTGCACTGAGCCTTTCCCCATGTATGTCCATGAGTCTTCTTCAGTAGACGAGGTCAATATCTGGGACCTCTGCAGCAGAACTAGCATGCAACCTTACCCTCCGGCAACCTGGCACCTGTGGCGTCCTATTCCTCCTGCGCACTTGTGTCTGGTGAGCCACCACACGCAGATCCCTCCTCTAACCTCTCTTCTAAAGTCTGCATGGTGTCAGTATCTGAGCTGGTGCTTGCGAGGGTCCGATCAGGTGACAGTGCATCTTTGGTAATACTGCACTCCTCTTTCTCCACTGGCTGAGGAGTGTCGACATTCTCAGCAACTGAAATTAAACAGAGGGACAAGGGTTAGCTTGTGGTGTCAGGGGAGCAGAGAGAAAGAAGTAGGCGTTGAAAGCATCTGCAGCTTGTCATGCAGAATATGTGGGGTGAGGAAGAGGCAAAATGAAGTAGTCACATAGAAACCCTTCGGGCCTCTCCTCCAGCAACGCCAGTGGCCAAGGCCTCTGTTGTGCCCCTTCCCATAATGGCCAGAATGCTCGGTCCACACCATGCCTCCCCCCCACCCCGTATGCCCATTTTTGGACACGATCCGATTTCTAGGCCATTATGATTTTCCCTTAGGAGATTAGATCCATCTCTTCAGCCTTGCTTTTGGCCTTCTCTCCTTCAACTGCTTGGAATCCATTTCTACTCTGTCAAGTGCCTTGGGATGTTTACTACATTAAAGGCACTATAGTAGTGCAAATACTTGTTATTGTAGATGAATGAGGTATAATTCATGATGGGTCTTAAGCCTCATTGTAGCCTCCAGGTGCAATTAAACTGACCATTGTTTCACTCCTGGACAAGATACAAGAGAAAGCTTGCATGATACCTGATCCTTATCTCACGTTTAACCTCCAACTTCTCTTTCTGTTTGCCATGCCCCCTTTTAGTTGATACTATTATGGTCAGCTTTTCAGCTTTGTTCTTCTTAAGTTCCAAGTACAACACCCAACACACATTTCCTCCTCCCTGCATCCTTATTATGTTGAAGTCAATATTCATCACACCATCTCCTTCTCCAATACATTTTTCTCCAGGACATCAAAACTCCCACACTGCTGCCTTCTTCTGACAATCTTCAGGCTTTTAAAAACCAAGCTTGACATCACCTAAACACTCCTTAATTTATTCTTTTCAAATTGATGCTCTCCTGCATTGTAGGTCTTGGCCTTTTAACTAGATTTCTCAATTTAAAAAGCTCCAGCAGTTTTGTTGATTTAGTTTTTTTTTATCAAAGTAATTATGGGGGTGATGGTTGCCACTGCATCAATGATTGCTATCGCTGTAAATAATGGCCCAGAACTTCGGGTCTCCATGGGTGAGTACGCACGGGGTACTCACCTGTAGGCCCAATGGAAGTGCCGGTTTCCTGCATGCACTGCGCATGCGCAGGAAACCGGCACTTCCGTTCCCCTGAACGAAGGGGTTCAGAGTTCGAACGCGTGCGCAGGAGAGGCAGCGTGTGCGCATCGAACTTACGTTTTTTTTGCCGGTTTTCCCGGGAGGGTAAGTCTCCAGAAGTTACACATATAAAAAGCAGTCGCAAGGCCTGCTTTTTACAAGGTAAGTGGTGAATTAATTAAAATTAAAACATTTTTTCCACAGGTTTATTATTTTTAAATACTTTAAAGAAAGGTATGTTTATTTTTAGCCCCGTTAGAAAATAAAATTATTTTTTTCAAAAATTTAAATTATTGTTTAAAATAGTTATTTCATGTAATTTATAGTTTATTTTAAAAATGTGATTTAAAAAAAAAATTATTTGAAGATTTAGTGATGTTTTGGGGCTTATAGTATTTATAAGTTTGACAGCCCTTCCTGTCAAACTTATGAATGAAGCATTCCCTGCTACCATTGGCTCTCCATGGCCCACGTGATCCCAGGGAACGCATCGAACTAACTGCGCCCCTGGGATACACAAGCACTGCGCGCTGGCAGTTGGAGGAGGCCCAGGATCGCAATTCCACGGGGGCCCACAGCTCAACGGCCGGCGCGCAAGGTAAGTGCAGGTTGGGGGCTTACACCCGCGGGAAGCCCCCGACCCGAATTTCTGGGCCAATTTATCAACTTGAGATGTACCGTGTCCAGAGAGTGTTCTTGTTATGGTGTTGAATAATGAATCAGCAGGTAACATAAGCAATATGTTTGGTAATGCAATAGGAGCTAAAATCAATGTAAGAGAAGGCAGCTTTGTTGAAGTCCTGATGAACTATTCATATGGGGTGGATGGGTAACTAAGAGAAGGTCTCTTCAGTGAGAGCGCGGCAAATGGTTCTAGTGGCTGGTAAAGGTAATTCAGCACCCTTAGTATCAGTACATCGTCTCATTGCTGATGTTCATTGCCACCTTTCTCTGTTGTTGTTCTCTGGGTGGTCCATGTTGATTTCTCATTGTACTGTGAAGTTGTGGAGAATGCAACAAATGATGATGTGTGAGATTTTTGCTAGGCTGTATTTTAGGATTCCCTCTGCTCTGTCTAGGTGTCTGAATTTTTGCTTCACCATACCTATGGTACTCAATCATGACTTTCATAAATACATGCACCGTATTATACCTGTGTTTAGCAGGTATATGTGGTTGCCATAGAGGTTCCATGAGCCAGGACGGCAGAGGTGGCCTTTGTCTCACATGAACCAAATTTTCATTTTTCTCCGAGTCAAATATTGGGGCACAGTAGATTGCCTTAAAGTAAAGGCATAATGACTGCTGCTGGGAAAGTGGGTATTGACCTGCATGTTCTTGTGCAGAGTTGCACACTGATAGACTGGTAGCCCTTGAGGTTAATGAATGCAGCACGTTTGTGTGCAGGAGCATGTAGGGCTACGTGTGTGCAATCCAGTATGTTGTGGACTTTGGGATATTCTGCAATTTGGGAAAAACCACAGGGCTCTCTCCTGCTGCAGCTGGTTGTCATGGGAAGAGTGATAAAGTTGCTACTTTTGCAAAAGCGTATTGGTCACCTGTTTAACTTATCTGTGATTGATTGCTGATGCCCCATGTGGCAGCTTAGAACGTGCCCTTAACTTTTACACCATGGGGTTGTTCCAGACTACAGCTGGTGACATCAGCGACATATCGCGGTTTGCTGAATCAGGGAGGCAACTGTGGCTCTCCCCACCAGGAGCAACATCTACATCTCCTTCCCTATGGACAGAGCCAAGCAGGACAAGACAACATTAGGCTTTGCCCGCATTGCAGGCTTCCCCCAGGGTCTAAGGTGCCACAGACTACACCCACATTGCCCTGTGTGCTCCTCATTACACCTGGAATCTTTGTCAATAGAGAGGGGTTCCATTCCCTGAATGTGCAGCTTGTTTCATGACCACAGGTGGCTCATCATACAGGTCTGTGTCTAGTTTCCTGACATCAGTTATGATTTATTCGCCAGTTCTCTATGCCATCTATATTCCAACTAAGTCACCAGGTCACAGGCGAGTGAGTTGCCGACAACGGATATCTCCTTTGGATATGACTCTTGACTTCTGTCAGGAACCCGGCAACAGATGCAGATCATGCCTACAATGAAAGCTATGCCATCACTAGAGATATCATTGAGCAGATCCCTAACCATGTTTCCAGATTTGTGGTTGCATGCTGCTTATGTAGGTGAAATTAGGAAGCTGTATATTGTAAACATTGTTGCTCCCATATATTTCTTGAAGGAGCTTTCTGGCCTGTTCAGTTTGATTGATGAAAATTTGTGTCATTTGCCAGTGTGGGCAGAGATCCAGCATAACTGATATCCCCACAGACCTACTCTGTAACACACTGATTGAGCACAGTCATGGGGCATTACAGAGACTTGGGCTGGAATTTTCCCGTTTCCCCCCCCGCACCATGCGGGGGGACCTGGGAGATGGTGGAAAACCTGGATTTTTGGGTTTCCCGGCCCTCTGTGGAGTTTTAACTACACAGCGTGCGTGCGATGTAAAGGGCGGGTTCCCTGCCCGGAAGCCTGATTGACAGGCTGGCTTCCAGTTAGGTGGGGAACGTGGACCAGGAGGCTGCAGGATCAGGTAGGTGCTGGGCCCAGGAGGGTGGTGGGGGGCTTCCATGCCATTGCCGGGGTTGGGGGGGGGGGGTTGATGCCTGAGGGGTTCGATCCCCGACCCCAGGGGGTGCAGGCTGCTAGTGGGGGAGCTTGCGGAGCTGGGAGGAAGCACTCCTACTCCTCCTGGCCCACAAGCATTGCTCCCCAAAGCTGTGGCCACCTCGTTGCAGCTACCGGGAATCCCGGGCCCCAGGATCCCTGGCCGCTTGCAGTAAAACCGGCAAAGCAGGTTAGAGTAGAGGCTTCAGGCCTCATTATAATATGTAAAATACCAACCCACCTCCTGGCAGCGGATTAGTTACCTGCCCTCCTGTCCAGCCTGAGTAAAAGGTAAAAGTGAGTGGGTTGGAAGCTGGTTGTTATCGGGTTTTAGATTTTTACAACTTTCGCTTCCACCACCCCCCGGCCTTCAATCCACCTGTTTTTCCTGTGAAAATTCTGGCCATACATTGGGGCCAGATTGCCCTAACTTAAATAGAAAGAAAACACTCCTAGAAATGTCTGGCTAGGTCAGAATTGGACAAATTCTGAGCAAATTGGATTTAGAAGCAAAGTTGGCATTCACCCCTGTTTAAAACATGCCAGTTAGCCAAGCCAGTCGTACCTATTTGGCCAAGAGTGAGGGTACAGTTTTAGTGAAATCTGCTTATACACAAATTTGTTAAATACAAAATCTGTTTAGCTGCTATGCTTTTTAATCCAACTTTTCCTTATTCATTTCTATGGTGTTTTCTTTGTTGTGTAATTCCACATTGTAAATTACAAATTCCATTCATATAATCTAAATGACCTTGCAAGCAGCTGTGAATTTGAAATTAAATGCAAGAACTACCATCTCATCATGCTCCTGGATTGAAATCTGAAATAGTGCTGGAATTATACCAACAATATAATTGTATTGTGTATGGAGAACAAGCTAGAAATCTACTTTTGCCTTCTCTTTCAGATCGATACAAGTAAGAAACTACCAATCCACTCAGCTGGTCCCTTGTACTTCTATGTGAACAGCCATATGCAGCATAGTACATGATACTAATGTCTTGAAAAAAAAAGGAAAAACATCCTTTATACAGTAAACATTGGGGGACGTTCTTTTGGATTTTAAATCTTTTTTATTGACCTCATATTTCACTATTCTGTACAGAATTATATTAGTGTCAAATTCTGTTATAGACTTTTTTCCTACATCAATCTATTAACTAGGAAAGGATTCCAATGTTACACTTACAAATTTTGTCTGAAGACACAACAGAAGTATTTTATTTAAGATTTGCATATCAAAATAATGTCATTTATTAATTTTGTTTATCCACATTTGAACATACTTCAAGCACAATACAGCATTTCTGACTGAGATGAGGGGTAGGCAATTTGTCCCCATATCTCTGTCAATGGTCTTCTTGAGCCAGAATGTCTCAACAGCCAATTTTCTCTCTCTCTCTCCAATTCCAATTTCCAATTCAAATGCTTTATTGGCATGAAAGTTTACAGAGAACCATATTGCCAAAGCTTACATAGCAAAAAGGTACAGTTTCTCTCTCTCTCTGGCTCTTTCTCTGACTTTCTGTTAGAAATTTCTCATCTTCTACTATGTACCTCCCAGGGTCAAGACTGAATGTTCACTATGCAAGATCTGTGGGTGTACAAGTGCCAACAACTTTGTTGCACAGTGTGCTGGAGAATTGAAGCATGGTGCCACAGTACAATACTATTAAGACATCTTTTACCTGTATTCATTGGCATTTCTAACCCTAATTCTAATTCTTAATTCTAAGAAAATTGAAAGACTTTCCTCCCCTTCTCTCACATCATTCCTCATTAAGATGGTAATTAGAAACACTTCAGTGTTAGGAATCATCTATTTTAGGTGTCTGAAATTAATTGTACTTGTTGTTAAACTTTCAATAAATGGATGTACAATAAATCTCAAATACCTAAAGCTTGTATTGGGAAATGTATCCCTTCAGAAAAGATTAAAGAATTATGTTCTGTTTCTGGCTAACTTCTACTTCTTGACACTAAAATTCTGGGGATGAGTGTTGAACAGAAATATAAATGTAAAGTAATCAGATTTGTGCAATTAGGCTTAATTTGTAAATATCCAGGGGTAGAATTACTTCGTTGGGATGCAATTGCCGATCCGGTCGCAAGTTGCATTAGTTTTGAGAAGTTTTTTTTCCTCAAGTTTCTGCTCAAACACATTTGCATATCGCTGAGTGCAAAATCTGCAATAAACTAGCACAATTGAGCAGTGTTTTAGAATTTAAAAAAAATTGTTTTAAAAAATATTCCTTGATATATTTAAGAGTGGTAACTTGGTGCAGTTTGATTAATACAGCTGAAAATGGGTTTATCGCAAAAAAATAAGCATTTTAATCAGTGTCTAGTCCACCACCTGTGAGTAACCTGATTTTAAATAACTCAATATTACTTTAAAATACTATACAAAACCACTTGCTAGTTATATTGGTGTACTATTGGTGGTCAGTTTCATAGTAAATTAATTTTTTTTATATATATATATATACACACACACAAAAGCTTTTAAAATGTGCCTATTAGTGTCCTTGCACACAAAGGTTCAAGCTTAATTTTAAGAGCCTACTCAAAGCACTGCAAACGAGCGCAATTAGCGGAAACTCCCAATGGTGATTAATTCATTTGGGGGGGGGGGGGGTGTGTGGGTGGGGGTGCAAGGCCAGTTTTGTTGGGGGGGGGTGGTGGGGGCCTGCTTCTACCTTGATGTCTTTTAAACTAGCGCAAAAGACTGCGGAAACTCAAGTTGCGCTGAATGTAATTTGCGTTTAAAATTCCATGATCTTTTGCAGGAACTCCAGGCCCCAATTTGGGTCGCTTTGTTCAAGAGACAAAGTACCAATGAACAGAAATCTCCATGCTGATGTTTGCCGACATTTACATATCCACCCCAATGATTTCTTGTCATTATTGAAGTTAGTAGGAAAGCAGCTGGTTGAACCTCAAATCTTAACTTGTTAAAATTGCTTGTGATCTGGCAGGACATGTCTATGGGAGCGGTTAACATCTGCCTGCCAAACTGCTCATGCCGAAAATCACAGCAGTTGGTAGATGAAAATTTCAGGAAAGAATCAGGTAGCCTTTGGCCGTCTGAGGCCCACGTAAATCGATTTTCAAGTGGACTTTGAAATGGGCAACCAGTGCTTCCACCCAAAATAGGCAGGAGCCTTACGCCAATATTGAACTTGTAGGACCCCATGGCAATTTTCATGCACCAATGGGGGGAGTGTGCACCGCACACGCTCCACCCAGTAGTATTAGGCGTTGAGTGGCCTAACCAGTGGCTCTTAAAAGGACCTCTGCAGACCATTTAAAGAGATAAGTTTAAGGTTTAAAAGTGATTTTTGCAAGGTCAGGATGATCCCCATAAAAATCGACCACTGTAATGTGGCCCATCTTCTGTGGTCCTCCCCTGGGATCGCCTCCCCCTTTCACCTACCTCCACCACTGGGATCAATGGTGGAATTTTGTCCCTCTGATTGCTGAGCCACTCGAAATGCACAAGCAGCTTGCCAGCTGTATCGAAATTAGGTCAAACTGGTCATGGTTTGACCTCATTCGCCCCGTGTCTTTTCCTTGGTGGCCTAGTGGTGTCCGAGTCCTCCTTCCTGTTCCTGCAGTGGAAACTCATTCCTACTCAATATCCATCTCATCTCATGCCTGGGATCATGTAGCAAGAAAACAGCCTGAGCACATTGCGAGACAAGTATTAGTGGAGGCAGACACTAGCTTATCTGGGAACAAGTACATTAATGCAACACTAGAGGCATTTTCTTTCTGCTGCAATCAGTCATGACAAGAAGGATTTTGACAATGATATTTAAATGTGCCGGTTATAGTCAGTGGCCACCACATCTCAAGTGACAATTGTGAAAGTGACAGAACAAATAAAATAATGGTTCTGTTTGTTTTTTCTTTTTATCATCCTCTCTCAGCCCCATTCTAAAGGTGTAAAGAACTCAATGAAGGAAATATTTCATTGATACACACAATTGTAGCCAGGGACAGAATGCGTTACAAGGCTGCAATACAATCAATCAGATGATGCAATAAACTGTACAAGCAAAGCACCAAAGGATTATAAGAAAACCTGAACAATAAGATGATGCTACATATTGAACAGCACTGTCTGAAGTGTCTGACAAGGCTTTGAATGGATGATTATATATTTTTTAAGTAAGTTTTCAGCTGGCACAGCCAGCCCATTACATTGTGACAAGGCACTGCAGCGAGTTCTCGCCTCCCACCTCCCCACCACTGAGGCGGTTGCCCCAGTTACACCAGAAATAGGGGAGAACACTCAACCAAAATGTGTAAATACCCTGGGGGCGAAATTGGGAGCCTTTGTGCCTCCCGGGGGCGCTAACGGGGCGCAAATGGCTTTGCGACCTAGTGCAGCGCTGACATCGATCCCCACATATTTGGCGGGGGTTTTGCGCCGGCACTATGGCGTTGCGCCCCGAGGTCCTTCGCCCGGAGATCGTGACGTCATCGCCGTGCGCACCACCCCGGTAGCACCCCGGACCCGAAATTGACTTCCGCCCCCTGTGGCAGCGCTGGTCAAAAACATCGACAGCTGCAGGAAGTGTGCATCGGGTGGCCGGCCGCTTTGGGGGCGATGATTAAAGGCGAGGTGGCCGAGGTAAGTAAAAAAAAAAACTTACCTTTCTTGTTCCAGTTTTTTTTGCGTGTTCCTGCCCACGATCGATCAACTTGGCACACTGCTCGAGTGCCGGGCTGATCGCGCGGGATCGCGGCTGCCTTGGTGGTCCAGGTAGGCACTTTCTAAATTGCAGAGCCTGCAGCAATGGCCCTTCCCTTTAAGGGAGGGAAGGAGCCTTTGAACGTGGCAGCGCTGCACGGCCCAGTGTGCAGCGCTGCTGAAGTCTCCGCCCCGCCTGCTGCCGATTGCGCTCCAAGAAGGAAGTGGAGAGCTTGATTTAGCGCTCCACCTCCTTCCTGGAGCACAAACGCCAAATGTTTCAAAAGTTTGAAATAATTAGCGCCTGGCACTAAAATTTCAAACTTTTAAAAATTAGCGCTCCAAACGGGGCGATAGTGAATTTCTCTCCGCCGACACCAGAAAGTGGGCCAGGGTCAGGGACGTATCTAATGTGAGGCAGAAGTCCACCCTGCTAAGGACCCGCTACCATTCAGGGCCAGAAACGCGCAGTACACCAGTCATGTATTAGATGTAGAAAATTGTACATAAGCAATAAAATTTAATCCACATTAATCCAGATTCGGCTGGTTCTTGTCTTAAACTGTGTGGAATCACAATCAAGCTCAGGTCAATTTCATAAGTTGAAATCAATCAATCAGTGACCTCCATGTAATCCAACTTGTTGAGAATATGCTCCAACAGTGAATATATTATTGTAACACAATTTAAATAAGCTTAATACAAAAATACAAACAAGGGAATAACTGCAGAAATACAAGCCGAGTGCAAGGTCACTTCAGTTTGTTAGGTGGATGTTTATAAAAGCCCCAGAAAAAAGGATTTTTAACAGACTATTTTAGTCAGTCAGTCAGACTTGCTGGTTTACCTCTTTCCCATCTGGAAGTATTAGCAATTTTTATTGCTTGCATGAGCATTAAACTTGTGGATCATAGCACAGTTTTGACTAACTTCCTGAGATCTGTTCCTCTATTAATTGCTATGTGTGACACTGCATGTCATTTTTGTGCATAAAGCACCATGTCCCATATGGTAATTCGGATGCACATGTGACAGGTTTGCAACCTGCCACCATATTGGATTTACTGAGCCAAAAAATTAAACCAAATGTTCATTCTATTTCTTTGATGCCAACTGAAAAGTACCCCATGCAGAATGGCAGAGAAGACTGGAGCAAACTACTTAGGAACCTTAAAGAGACAATTCTTACAAACTATAGAGAACTAACAATGGGATGTCTTATGTGTCTCCCTCAACAAATAGTCAGGCAAATCTATTGGAATTTTTATGCTGGTGTATTATTAACCTATAATATTGCAATGTTCAAGTGCATAGCAGCACCATGTTTACTACTACAATTTAATGAATAATAATGGTTCTCCAGTGCATCAGAGAATATTGGGGCTGCTGTAACGTCCGTGTGTAATTGAGACACGGACTGCAGGAGTTGGTTATAACAGGTGTTTACTGAATGGAGACAAAACTGGAACTACTATACAAAGTTACTACACAGGCTTATATACTGGGGTGGTCACTACTGGTACTGCAGTATACAGGGGCTGCAGAATATAGTTCCTTCCCTTTTAGCTAAACAGTACATAACATTCGATTAATAATTAAATAACACATTTACAATTACAGTTGCTATATACATTAGCTGAAGTTAAGCAATTATAAATTCAGTCTTTCAGGAGGCTTCCTGATTCTGTCCGGATAACGCCTCTTTGGGGTATCAGGTTCTTCAGGCAAGGTTGATTCGGGATCAACGTCGTTGTTTGGTTCGTCTGCTTCCAATATCACCGATTCTGAGGTAGATGCAATTGGTACTTCGGTTTCATCACCGGGTGTATTGGATCGTGGTGTAGATTTGACATTTTCCAGTGACTCTAGAATCTGGTCAGCATGGCGTCTTACAATGCTCTCTCCAACGTCCACGGTATACATTAGAGGTCCTTGCCGTGTGCAGATCGTTCCTGGCTGCCATTTCTCTGTGCGGTAGTCCCGGGCCAAAACTGGTTGACCTATTTTAAAACTCCTGGTTGGCCTTTCATTCATATTCTGAAACTGCCTGTTCTCCACACCTCTTCTGATGTTTGGCTTAACCAAATCCAAGCGGCATCTTAGTCTTCGATTGAAGAACATCATGGCTGGAGTTTGGTTGGTAACCGCATGTGTCGCATTCCGGTAGGCAAACAAGAAGTTATCCACCTTGTGTTGTAGGGGTATGTCTTCATTACACATTGCCTTGATAGCCTTCTTGAATGTTTGAACGAACCTCTCAGCCAATCCATTGGTGGCTGGATGATATGGGGCGGATGTGTAATGCTTAACACCATTGTTCTTTAAGAACCTCTGGAACTCTTCAGACACAAACTGTGGTCCATTGTCGGAGCAAATCTGTTCAGGCAGCCCATTTCTGGCGAATATGGTTCGTAAGACTGTGATGGTTTTTTCTGTGGTGGTTGAGGACATTTTTATTACCTCTGGCCACTTTGAATGTGCATCCACCGCAATTAAAAACATCGAGTCCATAAATGGACCAGCAAAATCAATGTGTACCCTTTGCCATGGAGATGAGGGCCACTCCCATGGATGTAGAGGGGCTTGTGGTGGGGCGTTTTGGACCTTCTGGCATCCTGTACAGCTCTTGGTCATCTCTTCGATTTCTCTATCGATTCCCGGCCACCACACAAACGCTCTGGCTAAGTTCTTCATTTTTACCCCTCCCAGATGACCCTCATGAAGCTCATTGAGCACTCTATCCTTCAATTTGGGTGGAATTACTACTCTGGATCCACACATCAAGGTTCCTCGGCACACTGACAGCTGTTCTCTTCTCGGCGAGAATGCTGGCAACAGTGGTTCGCCATGTGCTGGCCATCCCTTCACCGTTAAATCATAAACCCTGGAGAGTGTCGGGTCATTTCGTGTTTCCTTTTCTATGTTTGCATTCGTCACAGGTAGACATTCGACTATGGTCGAGTGGAATATCTCCACAGGATCCACTGCAGGTGCTTCTTCCACCGTCGGCAACGGTAGGCGCGACAATCCATCAGCATTCCCATGCTGTTTAGTTCCTTTGTACTCGATGTCATATTGGTGTGCCCCTAGGAAAAGGGACCACATCTGTAGCCATTGTGCTGTCATTATCGGGACGCCCTTCTTAGGGTTGAAAATGGAGACAAGAGGTTGATGATCAGTTAGTAGAGTAAATTTCTGTCCGTGCAGGTAGTGTTTGAACTTCTTCACCCCCCACACCAGGCTGAGGGCCTCTCTGTCAATCTGGGCGTAGTTACGCTCGGCTGCAGTTAACGAGCGTGACGCAAAAGCTATCGGCCTCTCTGAACCATCAAGGGATTTATGTGACAGTACCGCTCCAACGCCGTAGGGAGACGCATCACACGCCAGTCTTATCGGTAGTGATGGGTTGTAGTGAGCCAATACTTCTCTTGAAGTGATCAGGCCTTTACACTTCTGAAAGGCCCGCTTACATTCATCGCTCCATTTCCATGCTACTCCAGTTTGTAGCAGGGCGTTCAGTGGGTGCAGAATTGTGGACAAATTCGGCAAAAACTTATGGTAGTAATTCACCAATCCGAGGAATGACCTCAGTTGCAACACATTTTCAGGCGCTGGAGCCTTAAATACCGCTTCAATTTTGTCAGGGGACTTATGTAACCCCTCTTCATCAATCACGTGGCCACAGTACGATATTTGCTTCTTAAAAAACTCGCACTTGGGGCGATTGGCTCGTAGCCCATGTTCTCTTAGTCTAGTGAGCACCTGCTCTAGGTTGGCAAGGTGTTCACTGTCATTTTCACCTGTCACTAGGATGTCATCCAAGTAACACTGAGTCCCCGGAATTCCTTGCAGGACTTGTTCCATCGCTCTTTGCCATATAGCCGGAGCTGATGCAACTCCGAATACCAGTCGATTATACTGGTAAAGACCTTTGTGAGTGTTTATCGTGAGATATTTCCTAGAGGATTCTTCAACCTCCATCTGCAAATATGCTTGCGCGAGGTCAATTTTTGTAAAACGTTTCCCTCCAGATAGTGAGGCGAAAATATCTTCTATCCTCGGAAGAGGATACTGTACTGTGTGAAGGACTGGGTTCACAGTCACCTTGAATTCCCCACAGATGCGAACCTTCCTTGGCTCCTCAGACTTATTGTTTAACGTTTTCTTCATGACAGGAACGATGGGTGTCGCCCACTCGCTCCAGTCTACCTTAGTTAGCACGCCTGCATTCTCCAGATTCTCCAGCTCTGCCTCGACGGCTGGGCGAATTGCATACGGTACCGGTCTTGCTTTGAAAAACTTGGGAATTGCATTCTCTTCTATTTTTATCGAGGCGGTTACGCCTTTAAGAGTTCCCAGTTCTTGTTGAAATACCTCTTTAGCGTTAGCCAAGATTTTTGACAATCGTCCAGGTGTGACGTCGTCATCCCTTTTACCAGCCACCGTCAGTGCCTGAATGGAGTGCCAGTCTAAACTTATCTTTCTGATCCATTCACGTCCCAATAACGGTGGTCCACCATCTTGCAGTATGTACAGATACAATTTCTGTATTTCCTTGCCGTTGTATTCGACAGGCACCCTTATTTTCCCTCTGGGGTATACTTGCTGCCCCGTATAGGTCTTCAAGACAATGGATGTGTCTTTCAAGGGTATGTGTGAGAATAGCCGCTCGTAGTCTCGTCGATTCATGACGGTCAGGGCTGATCCTGTATCCAATTCCATTTTGACTTGGGACCCTGCTATCGTGAGGGTGACCCAAATGGTTCGGTGATCCTCTTTTGTGATTACGTTGTGTAGTTTGAGACAGCTTAGTCTCTTGTTCCCGGATTCACTATCGCTCTTCTGGTCTTCGGAACTACTGTCCGTCATCTTTTGTACTTTCCTGTACTTTTCCTTAGCAGTCTTTTTGTTGTCGTTAGTCTTCTTCCCGGACCTGCAAACTCGTGCAATGTGTCCCATCTTTCCGCATTGCCTGCATGTTTTGTCCTTGGACCAGCAGTCCTTCTGGTCATGGGTTGTTCTGCCGCAGCGATAACATTTTTCAAATCCCCGTGTCATTTCATGGGTGCCGTATTCCTGTGGCTTTTGCTGTATTTCCGCAGCTCCCCTTGCTGCTGCTTCGTACGATACTGCCACGCTGAAAGCCTTATCTAGCGTCAGCTCTTTCCCTGAGAGTAACCTCTTCTGGGTTCCTTCACTCAGGAGTCCACAGACAAATTTGTCCCGTAGGGTATCTGCCAGTCCTGCTCCGAACTGGCAGTGCTTTGATAGCTTGCGTAGTTCCATAAGGTAATCAGCATTGCTCTCATCTTTATGCTGATTTCTCTTGTGGAATTTAAATCTTTCAGCTATCAGCAGCGGTGTAGGATTTAGGTGTTCCTGTAGGATATCAACAATTTCGTTAAAACTCTTCACCATCGGTTTGACTGGAGTGATCAGGTTCCGCAATAGGCCGTACGTTCTTGCGCCCATTAAGTTTAGTAGTACCGATGCCTTTTTCTCATCGGCTACTTCATTTGCCTTGCAATATACTTCGACTCTTTCCACAAACGTGGTCCAGTCTTCTACTGCATTATCGAAGGCAGTGATATTGCCAGTCTTCGGCATCTTGGAGATTTAAGATGGCGCCTCCCGTGCTTTGCCTTCTTCCCCGATTGAACAAAATGGCGCCTCCCGTGCTTTGCCTTCTTCCCCGCTGGATTAAAATGGCGCCTCCCGCACTGTCTTTTCCGCTGCTGCTAGCGCTGTTGCTGGCGTTTTTATGCCTTGATGGCGACGCCCTATGGTCTTCGCGCACTTCCCCCCCGCGCTGCTGCCAACGCCGCTCTCCGCGGTCCCTGTGGCAAACTGCAGCTCCTCGCGGCTTTCTGCGCTTCTAATTTCTTTTATTTCAATTACTGTTCCCATCGTCAGAGCAGACCCTATGGGACACTTTTCTCCCTCTTCTCGGGTCTGTACGCTGCCCGGCTTCGTAGCACCGGCCGCGCCCTGTGTGCTCCACCCTCTCTCTCTCTCTCCTCTTCCCGACAACGCTGCTCGGCCCCGTTGAAAAGCCACCCGATCGAGCTCTAGCCCGCCGCAGCCCAGGAAGGATCAGTGTACTACCTGCCACCAGCCCGATTAGCTGGAACACCATAGACTGGATAACCAAGCTCAGCTCTCGACAGCCTCTCCTGCAAATCTTCAAATTCGATGAATCAGAGGGCGGTTGCCCACGGTCGACGCCCGTTTCTTCTGTTTGTTTGTTTTTTCTTTTTGGATTTCTTCCTTCTGGCCTCGACCTCTAACAACTTCGCTTCAGGGATGGATCCCCGTGAGGTGGTGCAGAACTGTAGGTAAGTTCGGATCTGTTCGTCGCCAGTGTAACGTCCGTGTGTAATTGAGACACGGACTGCAGGAGTTGGTTATAACAGGTGTTTACTGAATGGAGACAAAACTGGAACTACTATACAAAGTTACTACACAGGCTTATATACCGGGGTGGTCACTACTGGTACTGCAGTATACAGGGGCTGCAGAATATAGTTCCTTCTTCAAAGTACATACACTACAGCTGCAAATCTGTGGTCCTTCTGACACACTCCTGGAATAACTCCAGGGGAAGTGTTCCACAAAAGCTGGACCTTAGACCGCGACCCAATAGAGTTGGTCGTGATCCTATGTTGGATTTTCACAGCCTTATGTGGCCACAGTGGAAGAGCGGCAGGACCACGGCGGAGACTTGCAATACTGGAAGTTCTCAGTGGGAGCTGGCACCTGGTGAGACCAGGCAAGCCAAGCTGCCAAACAGAGGAAGTGGAGCCTACCTGGGGTCCTGACAGAGATTATGCCAATACCACTCTGGCTAGAGGAAGAGGAGGAAACAGCAAACAGAACTGCCGCTGCAAGGAGATCAAATAGAAAGAGGCAGGCTCACAGAAATCCTGACTCTCCCAATAGGGTGTATACGCCCAGGAAAACGTACCTGAGGTTATCTGAGGAGAAGTGCATAATGAGACTGTGCTCCTCTAGGGAGGCTGTCATAGAGTTGTTGTGACCTCCTGCAACAAGACCTACAATTGCCACAGTTAGTGCTGTTGCAGTTAATGTCACTGCAGCCCTGAACTTCTTTGCCTCTTTGACGCTTTTCAGACTGCCTCAGGGCACATCAGTAACATCAGTCAGTCTGCAATTCATACTTGCATTAAGCAGGTAACTGACGACATGCTTGCAAGAGCAAACAGTTTCATCACTTTCACCATGGACATCCAGAAACAACAGATAGTGCTCTGAGGTTCACACGGATTGCAGGCTTCCCCTAACTCCAGGTCCTCATTGACTGCACCCACTGTCCTTGCCTGTCCTTCAGACGTGCCCACTGCTTTCATGAATTGCAACAGCTTCCAATCCATTAATGTGAAACTGGTGTTTCTGATGGAAACCCTTTTCATTTGGCCTCCCAGTCTGTCCAAGATAAGGAGATGGTGGATTCCAGAACCTACATGGCCCAGTATGAGCATCCTTGAGAGATGCTACTACTGGTGTCACAGATTCCTGCAAGGAGATCCCAGTTACAATGTCCATGGAGGTGACCACATACTCCATGGTTGTCTGCAGAGTGTCGATTCCATGCACCACAACCCCATGCATCTTGTAGGTCTGTACTTGCTTTCCTGGCAGCTGCTATGACACAACATTCCTCCATCATCCTTCTCTTTGCCCTGTACAGCAAGTGAGAGGCTGCCTTCTTGAAACAAGGGCGATCTCCTGCACACGTAGCTCATGACATCTCTCAGAAACCCACAATTTGTGACTGAACTGCACTACAATCAGATCCATGGGTCAACTGGAGCCCTCATCAAGCAGACGATTGGAGTCCTCAAGCAATGATTCTGCCTGGTCAGGTCTGGAGACTTCCTCAGATACAGCCCAGAAAGAGTGTCCTGTATGATTGTTGTTTACTGTTTGCTACATAACTTTGCTCTGCATGGGGACAACACGTGGAGCCACCATTGGACAAAGACCTTCAGCATGCTGCACTCCCATTACACCCTGCTATCAGGCTACAGCTCATTAATCCCACTGATCTGAAGAGCAGTCTGTAGGACATCCATGATCTGATTGAAACCCTTTTCATTTGACCTCACAGTCTGCCCAAGATAAGGAGATGGTGGATTGCAGAACCTACACGGCCCGAGTATGAGCATCCCTGAGAGATGCTACTACTGGCGGCACAGATTCCTGCAAGGAGGTCCCAGCTGCAATGTCCATTGGGATGACCACATACTCCATGGTTGTCTGTAGAGTGTCGATGCCATGCTCCAGAATCCCACACAAGTTGGTAGTGGACTCTTCCACACTTGCCGACATGTTGTGGAAGCTCCCTGTAGTGTATGTACCCGTCTACCTTTAAGGAAACTATTGTATGTAACCGTTCACCTTTAAGAGAACTACTTTAGGTGTGGCACTACTTGTTGGCTTCTGTATACTGTAATACCGACAGTGACCACACCAGTATATAAGTGTTGTGGCAGGATTGCTGGGGCAGATTCGCCCTGACCTTCGAATAGTAAAGACCCGTTTGTTTGTTATTCCTGAAGTCTGTGTCGTTATTAACAGTACAACCCACAGACTTTACAGTGGCGACGAGTCCGATCGTACCCTGCGGCAAGACTACCAAAGCAACTAAAGAGCGTCGAAGAGAGGCAACCGCCCTCGTCGTTATGCTGGGAGAAAACACGAGGCTGCAGCAATAGAAAGGAAGAAGACTTAGCAACAAAAGCTTCCAGCAGCAACAGGCACTGACTACCCTTCTACCACGGTGCGGAGTGAGCCGATCAGCAGGAAACAAGGCGGCCGCGGAGACTGTGAGTAGGGGAAAGTGCAACGAAATCCGGAGGATAAGGGCTGTGCACTCGACCACGGTCGGGGGGGAGCAGAGCTGGTCAGGAAGGCGGGTCCAACGGCGTCGTGAGATAGCCGGACCGCGATCGGCGGGAAAAGCCGGGCAGCGACCGAAGCCACGAAGCGCTGAGACCGGGAGCAGGCGCGGGAAGAGAGAAACTCAGCCGCAGCCGGGGAGGGAAGCACCGGACTGCGTGAGGGCTGGGAGGCGAACGGGAGCCGGGCGTGTGGGAGAGGCAGAGCCGACCAAAGGAGGCTGCGCGAGAGCCAGTCCAGCGGCTGAACTGTTCTCCACCAACGGGGTACCCAGCGCCGGTAGAGCCGAACGTGGGGGAGAGAGAGACAGAGCCGAGCAAGGGGAGAGAGACTGCGCGAGAGCCAGTCCAGCGGCTGAACTGTTCTCCGTGAACGGGGTACCCAGCGCCGGTAGAGCCGTGCGAGCGGGAGAGAAAGACAGAGCCGAGTAAGGGGAGCTGTGCGGAAGCCAGCCCAGCGGCTGAACCTGTCCGCTGTGGGGAAAGTGTACCCCTCCCACCAGGGAAGAAACGCGGGAAGCCGCCATTAGGCGGAGAAGACGACAGACGCAGGAGACCGCCATTGAAGGGGCGGGGAGAGAAGGAAAGAGCGGGAAACCGCCATTTTCGCGGGAAAAACCGCCATCTTAGAAATAAATAAATAATAAATAAGAATTTAAAGAAATACTTGTGCTGCTCCCAAGGAAAGGAAGATGCCTAAGCGAGGGAATATTAATGATTTTAATTCTGAGATAGAAGACTGGGCCACGTACGTGGAACGCATCGAGATCTATTGTGAAGCCAACAAAATAGAGGAAGACGACAAAGCGATAACATTGCTAAACTCGATGGGCGCAAAGACATACGGGCTCTTGAAGCATCTACTAGCACCAGCTAAACCGGCGGATCAGACTTTTGAAGGGATTGTGGCTGTTCTGAAGGACCACTTGAACCCCACACCGTTGATGTTGGCTGAACGATTCAAATTCTATGCAAGAACGCAACGGAAAGACGAAAGCAACGCGGAATATTTGGTCGAACTGCGTAGGCTAGCGAAATGCTGCCAGTTCGGAGGGAATCTGACAGAGGCACTGCGAGACAAGTTCGTATGTGGATTGTCCAAAGAAGGGATGCAAAAGCGACTACTGGAAGAGAACGACCTCACACTAGACAGGGCTGTTCTTATAGCTGCATCGCACGAAGCCGCAGCGAAAGGAACGGCAGAAATGCAGCTGAAGGTGGCGGCACTCGGGGTGGACCAAATTACCTCGAATACAACAAAATGCTATCGTTGTGGGAAGACAACGCACGACCAGAATCAATGCTGGTTTAAGAACCAAGAATGTAGGAAATGTGGCAAACTGGGTCACATCGCAAAGGTATGCCGGTCAGGGAAGAAGACCAACAACCAAAGGAAGCCACCACAAGAAAAGTACAGCAAGGTACACAAGGTGGCTGAGAAGAGTTCAGACGAACAGAATTCAGACTCAGACCCAAACAACCAGGAGCTGGGTAGTCTGAGAATTCACAATGTGGGGAGGGAAGCTGATCTACAAACTATCTGGGTCATGCTAAGAATAGCTGGAGTCCAAGTAAGAATGGAGTTGGACACTGGATCAGCTCTATCAGTCATCAATCGAAGGGACTACCACCGGCTATTCTCTCACATACCCTTAAGGAATACCAAGTTCGTATTACAGACATACACGGGGCATAAGGTATACCCCATGGGGAAGAAAAGAGTCAAGGTGAGAGATAGGGGTAAAGAACACCCAAGAATGAACTTGTACATATTATCTGAGGGAGGACCACCACTTCTAGGACGAGAGTGGATCAAGAAAATAGACATGGAATGGCACTATCTAAAAGCCATAATGAGTGAGGACTCGGTGCAAGCTATCAGCTCAGATTCTGAAACGGATGACGATAAGACCAACTCAAATATGGAAGACAAGGCTAAAATGAACTTGCCGACTATGGTGGAGAAAACGAAGACATGCATAAAGGCTTATGCTACCGAGAAGAATAAAGCTTCAGAGCAGAACTCCAGTTTGACAGAGAATTCTGAGCCTGTTCAAGTTAAGGACTTATCCACGACAGAAGAACACCGAACTCGGACTCAAACTTATTTCAAAGTACGACAACAATTAGAACAGTTGAGTTACCGTCTCGTACAAGAGATGAAAACAATGGAAAAGTTCTGGGACACCGAATGGGAGAACCTGGAAAGACAGCAGAGGCAGCTAGCTCAAGCAAAGAGCGACCATAGAGCCATCGTGACCAATTACCGATCACATCTCCCTTATGATGTCCAAGAACTCATAAAAATATTGAAGGAAACCCAAGACAAATATGAGGCGGCAATGTCCGAGGTTCAACAACTCGAAGAACAGATTCAACTGGGAATCCTTTCAGTGGAAGAAAAGGAAACTGTAAGAAACACAGAGACTGTAAGAATGGTCCCTGAACATGAGCTAGAGAGCATCAGGGCGCAACTTTTCCGAGCGCTGAAAGCCAAAGTACAAGAGGAACAGAAGGTGGAAGCATTGGAGGAAAAGGTGGATGAAATGGAGAAGACTCTGATCCACAGTGTTCCCGTGGAAGAGTTAACGGTCAGCCAACTCCTTCATATGCTGAGGGAAAAGACTCTGCAATGGGAACAATCTGAACACGAGCTTCAATCTTCAACGGGAAGGAGTTCGGAGCTCTCAAAAGTTTGGGAAATAGCTGAGGTTGCAAAACAGACTTTACTGGGATGCCAAAAGTATGCTGAATTGCGTCTATGTGAACAACAGAATGTTGAAACAGCTGCTCCAGTAGAAGGATTGAATAGCCCGATCAATCAATCCCCGAGGGAAGGGGAAGTATTGAAATCACAAATGAGGTCATTAGTGAAGGATTTGCAGGAAACCCAGGAAGAGCGGGATGAAGATGAATGCATGAAGAAGTCTTTTCAAGAAAGATGTCTAGGGAAGGAACCACAGTCAGCTAACGTCCAGATGGGTAAGGAGGAAGTAGAAGGTCCTCTCGCTGGCCTAACTCAGGACGAACCCGAATATTACCATGACCTGTTGAGTGACACTGAATATTACGAGGATGTGGTCTGCCCAAGTTGTGAGGAAAACTCCCAAAGTGCTGAAATCAGGATGAAACACTTAAGGTCTAAGGAACATAGAGAGTTGGTGGCGCTACAGCTGGCAGCCGAGAAAGGAGCCCCGAGAGTCTCAAAAAGGCAGAAAAGAAAAAGAAGAGGCAGAAGACAATAACTATCTAAAATATTATCACTTCTACCAGCTCAGGAGGGGACCTACGAAAGGAGCTAAATTAGTTGAAAAGTGGGAAATTATCAAGACAGCCAGTTGGTTATAAAAGTCGGCACTGCCGGTTCAACAGGACGAAAGTTCAAGCTGTTACGTCAAGGAAAAGGCTATGGAGGAGTCACACTATCCATGTGAACCGGCTACACCAAAGAGATGTTGTTCGGACCAAGTCAAGATCGGAGACTGAATCTGTGAACTGTTCCCGCAGAGACTGACAGTGTGGACTGTTTCCCACCAAGATTATATCTGTAAAGTGTTTTATATGAAGTTGAAGATATGTATGTTAATGGGACTCTGAGTAATAAGCTAAAAAGGGAGGATTGTAGTGTATGTACCCGTCTACCTTTAAGGAAACTATTGTATGTAACCGTTCACCTTTAAGAGAACTACTTTAGGTGTGGCACTACTTGTTTGGCTTCTGTATACTGTAATACCGACAGTGACCACACCAGTATATAAGTGTTGTGGCAGGATTGCTGGGGCAGATTCGCCCTGACCTTCGAATAGTAAAGACCTATTTGTTTGTTACTCCTGAAGTCTGTGTCGTTATTAACAGTACAACCCACAGACTTTACACTCCCTGCTCACTTATGTTCTCTGAATCACCCTGTGTGAACCCCACTAGCTCACTATCTATACCATATGGGGTGTTGATTTCTGTGGTGGTCCAATACATTCAGCAATTGCTGGTGCACAAAAAGGACTTTTCTTTGAAAGACTGAGGCCCTAAAATCTGCATTTCTTCCTCTTCAGCAGAGCTAGGATGTAAGCTTGCCCTGGGATGTCCTTTTCACCTGCCTCTGCCTCACCCTGTGCAGACCTCACTATCTCTACAATGTGGGGTGTTGATATCTGTGCTGGTACTTAGAATTTAAAATTGAGTGGGGCTGCATCTGCAGGAGGGTTGGCCCCCTCCACCTGTGTGATTGTAGGGCCTGAGTTGTCTGAAGGACCTAGAAAAGGGACAGAGAGTCAAGGGTTAGCATGTAATGCTGAGGGTAAACAGTAGCAGATGCGTGGCAGTGCAATGCAGCACCAGGTAGTCAAGTTGTGTGTTTGTGTGACTGAGACAGATGTCTAAATACCCTGCTGTGCATGGCCTCCCCCAATGCTACATGCCCTCTCTCCCCCAATGCTGCAGGCCCCCTCTCTGCCAATGCTGCAGGCCCTCTCTCCCCCAATGCTGCAGGCCCCCTCTCTGCCAATGCTACATGCCCTCTCTCCCCCAATGCTGCAGGCCCCCTCTCTGCCAATGCTGCAGGCCCTCTCTCCCCCAATGCTGCAGGCCCTCTCTCCCCCAAAGCTGCATGCCCTCTCTCCCCCAAAGCTGCATGCCCTCTCTCCCCCAAAGCTGCATGCCCTCTCTCCCCCAATGCTGCAGGCCCCCTCTCTGCCAATGCTGCAGGCCCTCTCTCCCCCAATGCTGCAGGCCCTCTCTCTCCCCCAATGCTGCATGCCCTCTCTCCCCCAATGCTGCATTTCCTCCCTCTGCCAATGCTGCAGGCCCTCTCTCCCCCAAAGCTGCAGGCCCTCTCTCCCCCAATGCTGCAGGCCCTCTCCCCCCCAATGCTGCAGGCCCTCTCTCCCCCAATGCTGCAGGCCCTCTCCCCCCCAATGCTGCAGGCCCTCTCTCCCCCAATGCTGCAGGCCCTCTCCCCCCCAATGCTGCAGGCCCTCTCCCCCCCAATGCTGCAGGCCCTCTCTCCCACAATGCTGCAGGCCCTCTCTCCCCCAATGCTGCAGGCCCTCTCCCACAATGCTGCAGGCCCTCTCTCCCACAATGCTGCAGGCCCTCTCCCCCCCAATGCTGCAGGCCCTCTCTCCCACAATGCTGCAGGCCCTCTCTCCCACAATGCTGCAGGCCTTCTCTCCCACAATGCTGCAGGCCCTCTCTCCCCCAATGCTGCAGGCCTTCTCTCCCACAATGCTGCAGGCCCTCTCTCCCACAATGCTGCAGGCCCTCTCTCCCACAATGCTGCAGGCCCTCTCCCCCCCAATGCTGCAGGCCCTCTCTCCCACAATGCTGCAGGCCCTCTCTCCCCCAATGCTGCAGGCCCTCTCTCCCCCAATGCTGCATGCCCTCTCTCCCCCAATGCTGCAGGCCCTCTCTCCCCCAATGCTGCATGCCCTCTCTCCCCCAATGCTGCATGCCCTCTCTCCCCCAATGCTGCAGGCCCTCTCTCCCCCAATGCTGCAGGCCCTCTCTCCCCCAATGCTGCATGCCCTCTCTCCCCCAATGCTGCATGCCCTCTCTCCCCCAATGCTGCATGCCCTCTCTCCCCCAATGCTGCATGCCCTCTCTCCCCCAATGCTGCAGGCCCTCTCTCCCCCAATGCTGCATTTCCTCCCTCTGCCAATGCTGCATGCCCTCTCCCTGCCACTTCTGCATGCCCTCTCCCTGCTAATGATGTTAAAAGCTGCCTCCTACATTGGCGTAAAAGCTTGCAAAAGCACGACCTCCTCCTGCTGTTGAAGTCCTTCTTCGATTGTGTGCCTGCTCCTTTTGCATAAAGAGTGGGAATAGATTATTGTGTACCCCATTGAAGGGTTTTAAAGATGTCTGAGGAAGCTCAGCATGGTTGCATGCTGAGAGGAAGAATCAGTAGTGTGGCCAAGAGGGGGAAGTAGTTGTGAGGGCAGTAGGAGGTATTGAGTTTGTGAGCAGAAGAAGGTGTAGTGAAGAGTCCCATGGTGATTAATGGAGAGGCTTGGGAAGCAAGGGAGGGAAGAATTGCTTCTGTTGGGGATAAAGTATGGCATTGCAGGGCTGTGTAGAGAGTAAGAGATGAAGTCTTTCCTTGATGATCCTGGTAAGGTCATTAAATTTCTTTCCTGCACTGAAGCCAGGTTCTAAAACTATGCTGCTGGCATTGACCTGCCCAGCCACCTCTCTCCATTGCTACTGGCTAATTTGCCGAGCCACCCATCATTGATCAAAGGGAAGAGGCCCCCTTTCCCATTCCTCACTTGCTGCATGAAGACCTTTCTTCGAAGAATTGGGGTGCTCGGGCTGACGTCATGTTGCCTGGTGCCTCAATAATACACTGTCCACTGACCATCTTTGAAAAGTGTACCTCCTCTTTAAGGTTTGCAGGGTACATTTTAGCGGCAGCAGGGACACTAGATTTCCTGCTGTCCAAATGGTGATGTAGTTATAAGCAGTGTGATTGGAGCTAGCAGCTCGCCTGTTGTATCTAAATGAGGCTTGACCACTGATGTCATTGGGCAAGTGCAGCAGATGTCCTACCACCACCCACTTCATCTGCACTGGTTGCAGAAATTAACCCCTCAGTGGCCAGGATTCTCTGGTATGGTAAATGGCTGTTTCAGTAAAATTATCTTCATTTTCAAATTGCAAAATTCAGCCAGCAATTTACCAATATGACAGGTGTTGCACTTCCAACGTGTAAAGTGCACGGGCACGCTGCCCACCCATATTGGACGACTGGCCACTTGTTTTACACATGTAAATTGAGTGCGGCATCATCAAATTTTTAGGCCATTATTTTATGGCTGATTTTCCTGATGCTTGCTCCCGGGGAATGCTCAGTTCCCTTCACACAAAGGCCAGAAAAAAAGGGCTGCAGATCCAGACCATCATGCGTCTGCCCTTTAACACTGCCCCAGCAGTTTGGGGCTTTTCTGGAGGCGGGTTTGGGGTGGGGGGAGGGGTTGGCTCTTGCCCTGCAGCTACAGTAATTGCGGATCTTACCACATCATTAAAATGAGACGGAAAGAAGCATTTCAAGCCTCCTTGTTCATTTTCCAGAGCTCAGGGAAATCAGGCCTAATCTATCCTTTCCACTGAGCAAAGGCTGCTTGGAATTGGCAAATAAATAAAAGTTGCCACAGAAAAAATAAGAAAGAACTTGTACATATAGCGCCCATCTGGCACTGAAATCCTCATCCATGCCCTTCTCATCTCCAAAGTCAACATATTCCAATATTCTCCTAGTCAGCCTTCCATCCTCCTACTTCTGTAAACTCCCAGTGATCCAAAATTCTGCTATTGTGTTCTATCCCCTGCCAAGTCCTGCTCACCCATCAACCCTGTCCTCTCAGACCTACATTGGCTTCTGATTCCGCAACACATCAATTTAAAAATATTCAGTCTTATCCTTAAATTCCTTTATCGGCTCGCCATTCATTTGTTGATTACACCTCTGTGAAATGCTTTGGAATGTTTTTCTGGGCCAAATTTTGCTGTCAAAATAATGGTGAGGCTAATGGTGCTTGCCGTTATTTAAGCGTAATTAGTACAGCAAGTTCAGGTGAGGACCAGATACGTGGTTAAATACCAATATCCAAAAGCTGTTGTCCGAGTTGCATGCCCTCTGCTGTTAGTTTTACGAAAATGGCATCTCGCTGTCTGCCTCACCATTGAAATGTATTGAATGTCGTGAAATTGCTGCATTCGCATGGTAGATAAACTCACCACAGAAATTTAAGTTTTATCATTACAAGCATAAGTATCTATTTAACAACGTGATAATGATTAATTACTGCTAATCAGCCTCTCTGGCACTGAAAATTAACTATTGTAAATGCGGAGTTTCGTTCCTTTAGGTATTCATTATTGTTGGAGATTTTTAAAATGTCCAATTTAAAATTAATTTTCTTTTTAACTTATCCTTTGTCTCTTTTTTCTCCCTCTGTTAATCCAATCTTTCGTTCCCTCTCTCTGTACCTAATTTGACACTGATTTCACCCATTCTAATTTACACTTCCTTCTCAGTCCTTCCGCTGTTTAATCCTCAATCCTTCAATCTGATTGGTTAAGGAGATACACAGTTGCTTGTCCTGTTCACTCAGGTCCCAGATGCTCGGTTTCCCTCGCAATGACGTTTATCAGCTCACACTTCTAGCAACTTAGTGGCCAAAAATGTTTTGAGCTGGAAATGCAGGGGCAAGTCCAACTAATTTCAGACGCTGTTAAATGCCCTGCTACAGCAAAATCTGGCCCAATATAAATGCAAGTTGTTGACTAAGGGATAACTATTAGCCAGGACACCATAGATAACTCCCACTCTCTTCTTTGACTACGCCATGAGATCATTTATTTCCACTTAACAGGCAGATGAGTCCTCAATTTTGACACCTCATCTGACGGATGGCAAGCTATGTTTTAAAAATGTCAAAACTTGTGCTCCAGAACTAGCTGCACCTCTAGCCAAGCTGTTCCAGCACAGCTACAACACTGGCATCTATCCGACAATGTGGAAAACTGCCCAGGTATGTCCTGTCCACAAAAAGCAGGACAAATCCAATCCTGGCCAATTACCGCACCATCAGTCTACTCTCAATCATCAGCAAAGTGATGAAAGGTGTCATCGACAGTGCGATCAAGCGGCACTTACTCACCAATAACCTGCTCAAGACCACTCGGCTCCCGACCTCATTACAGCCTTGGTCCAAACATGGACAAAGGAGCTGAATTCCAGAGGTGAGGTGAGAGTGACTGCCCTTGACATCAAGGCAGCATTTGACCGAGTCTGGCATCAAGGAGCCCTAGTAAAACTGAAGTCAATGGGAATCAGGGGGAAAATGCTCCACTGGCTGGAGTCATGCCTAGCAAAAAGGAAGATGGTTGTGGTGGTTGAAGGTCAATCATCACAGCCCCAGGACATCACTGCAGGAGTTCCTCAGGGCAGTGTCCTAGGCCCAACCATCTTCAGCTGCTTCATCAATGACCTTCCCTCCAACATAAGGTCAGAAATGGGGATGTTCGCTGATGACTGCATAGTGTTCAGCGCCATTCACAACTCATCAGATAATGAAGCAGTCCATGCCCGCATGCAGCAAGACCTGGACGACGTTCAGGCTTGGGCTGATAAGTGGCAGGTAACATTCACGCCACAGAAGTGCCAGGCAATGACTATCTCCAACAAGCGAGAGTCTAACCACCTCTCCTTGACATTCAATGGCATTATCATCGCCGAACCCCCCACTATCAACATCCTAGGGGTCACCATTGACCAGAAACTTAACTGGATCAGCCACATAAATACTGTTACAAGAGCAGGTCAGAGGCTGGGTATTCTGCAGCGAGTGTCTCACCTCCTGACTCCCCAAAGCCTTTCCATCATCTACAAGGCACAAGTAAGGAGTGTGATGGAATACTCTCCACTTGCCTGGATGAGTGCAGCTCCAACAACACTCAAGAAGCTCGACACCATCCAGGACAAAGCAGCCCGCTTAATTGGCACCCCATCCACCACCTTAAACATTCACTCCCTCCATCACCGGCATACCGTGGCTGCAGTGTGTACCATCTACACGATGCACTGCAGCAACTCGCCAAGGCTTCTTCGGCAGCACCTCCCAAACCCGCGACCTCTTCCACCTAGAAGGACAAGGGCAGCAGGCGTTGGGAACACGACCACCTCCAAGTTACCCTCCAAGACACACACCATCCTGACTTAGAAGTATATCGCCGATCCTTCATCATTGCTGGGTCAAAATCCTGGAATTCCCTACCTAACAGCACTGTGGGAGTACCTTCACCACACGGACTGCAGCAGTTCAAGAAGGCGGCTCACCACCACCTTCTCAAGGGCAACTAGGGATGGGCAATAAATGCTGGCATTGCCAGTGACGCCCTGATCCCATAAACGAATAAAACTTTTTTTTTAATGTAATCAGTACGGTCTGTTATATTTGATATGGTTCTTTATGATCTGTTTCTCATACACACCTACACTTACAGGGATAGCTATCTTTTCTAAAAACACAATATGAAGTTCACCTGGGTAAACCTTTTGAAATTTGTCCTCTTGCTTTTCAGAAACTGCTAGAAAGCTAAAGAAAGATCTTCCATCAGTATAGTTGACTGATCAGTACTTATATCCTGGCAATAGTATCCTAGGAAATTAGGCATACTGCACATGCTCAGAACCAGCAATAGGTGGAATAGCAAGAAAACATCTCTCAACTGAACTAATGCACAATCCTGGCAGTCTTGTATACAACAACAACTTACATTTATATTGCGCCTTTAAATGTAGAAAAATGTCCCAAGGCGCTTCACAGCGGCGTAGTCAGACAAAAATCGATGCTGAGCCAAAGGAGATGTTTTGAGGGATAACTAAAAGCAACTTGACTAACTCAATGTGACTGTGATGTACCTTAAATAACTACAGAGACTGGTAGTTATAACTCAAACAGTTGGCTTTTATTAGCTTAGAACTGGACAGAACAGAACACACATGTTAGCCTACTGACCAGCTTCTCAGAACTGCTAGGAGGCAGAGCCAGGGGCGAAGTAACAGAATCAGGACAATCAATGGCACAGCAGAGTGGTATACAGTACATCAGCATTCCTGGCCAACCAAGAAAACAGCAGGGTTACAATAGATTACAATAGGAAACTATACACAGGTAGAATAAGGTATATACTTATAAGACTTATTTCACCACGTTCACCCCTCCTATAAGTTAAGTCTGACCGGGGGTTTTACAGTTCGTAGTGAGCGACGTAGCGTCGGCCGAGGAACCTCCTGGGGAACTTGCTCAGGTTCCTCCGCCGTCCTGGCGTCTGCTGGGTTTTCCAAAACGACGTTTTGTACGTCTTGTACCTCCGGGCATCCCACCCCCACAGGCGGCGCATCACGGTGCTCCACACCCGCATCTTCGCTAGCAGCATCGCTCTCTCTCTCTTCTCCTGCCAGAGCCAGGTCCTTTATTGAAACAGTATCCTCACATCCATCAGGGTATTGGATATACGCGTACTGAGGATTGGCGTGGAGAAGCTGTACTGCCTCCACTAGGGGATCAGTCTTATGACCTCTCACATGTTTTCGTAGCAGTACAGTGCCCGGGGACATCAACCACCCGGGTAGTGAAATACCTGAGGAAGATTTCCTGGGGAAACCGAACATCCTCTCATGAGGAGTAGCATTTGTTGCGGTGCACAGCAGAGACCTTATGGAATGCAGTACATCGGGAAGAACTTCCTGCCAGCGAGAGGTCGGTAGGCCTTTCGATTTTAAAGACAGGACGACTGCCTTCCACACTGTCGCATTCTCCCTCTCAACCTGCCCATTGCCCCGGGGGTTGTAGCTAGTGGTTCTACTAGTAGCAATTGTAAAGTCTGTAGGTTGTGCAGTAAATAACTTCAGAGACTTTAGAAGTACAAACAAAACAGGTCTTTACTATTCAGAGGTCTGGGCGATTTCTGCCCTAGTTAACGTATCACAACCCTTATATACTGGTGTGGTCACTATCGGTATTACAGTATACATGAGCCAATAAATAGTGCCACCCTGAAGTAGTGCTCTTAAAGGCGAACGGTCACATTCTATAGTTCCCTTAAAGGTAAACGGTTACATACACAACACTCCTCCCTTCCTAGCTTATTACTTACAGAATCCCGTTAAACATACAATCTTCAATTTTATATAAACAGGTTGCAGATATACTCTCGATGGAGTCAACGTCATATAACTTCATGTTTAACATAACATAATAACATATATAACTTCATGTCAAAACAGATCACAGATTCAGTCTCTGTGGAAAACAGTTCATAGATTCAGTCTCTGTGGTGTAGTCGGTTCACATTGCTGGAGTGACTCATTCAATAGTCCTTCCATGGGTTTAACAGTTTGAACTTCCGAACTGAATTGGCTCCGTTCGGAGGGACCACGTGTGTGATCTGGTAGAGGTAATCATGGTTCAGATGGGTCATCTTCTGTTTTGACTTTTCCTTTTCTGCTTCTTGGAGACTCTCTGGGCTCCACTGTCAGCTGCCAGCTGCATGCGCAGTTCCTCCTTCTCTTCCTCCTTTTTCCGTAGTAGAGCTACCTTCTCCCGATGTTCCGTAGACTTTCGGTGCTCCTCCATGATTTCTGTATGGTGGGAGTCGAAGTTACAAGTTGGGCAGGACAGGACATAGTAATATTCGGAGTCGTCCTGAGCTAGGCCAGCGAGAGGGTCTTCTATGTCCTCCCTACCCAGCTGGACGTCAGCCAGCTTTTGTTCCAAATCCAGACATCTTTCCTGAAGAGACTTCTTCACGTGTTCCGCTTCCTCTAACTTTTTCTGGGCTTTCAGCAAGTTGTTTACTAATGACCTCATTTGTGATTTTAATACTTCAACTTCCTTTGGAGATTGATTGATCGGACTATTCAATCCCTCTACCGGAGCCGTTGTTTCAGCGTTCTGTTGTTCAACCTTGACATGAGTCAGCGTACTTTTGGTATCTAAGGGTTGCTCTGCTGCCATCTTCTCAGTCTGTGTTGCAACCTCGGCTATTTCAATAACTTTTGAGAGCTCCAAACCCTTCTCCTCTGACGATTTAAGCTCATGTTCATGGCCCATTCTTACGGTCTCTGTGTTTCTTACAGTTCCCTTTTCTTCCACTGAAAAGATTTCCAGTTGCATCTGTTCTTCAAGTCGTTGGACCTCGGCCATTGCCGCTTCATATTTATTTTGTGTTTCCTTTAATAATTTAACGAGTTCTTGGACATCCTGTATTCCCTGTTCTGGTATGTCTTCCACCACTAATTTTTTTCCTATGGATTGAATCCCTAACGATGAGTCAGCCTTGGCCTGAAGCTCATCAAACATTTCCTGCAGACTTTGTAATTCTTGCTTATGGTCAACCTTTAGTCGTTCATGTTCTTTCACTAACACGAGCTTTTCGGAAGTTGCCAAGTTAACCCCTTCCAGGATTGTAGTCCGAGCCTGTTCATACTGTTCTTTCAACTCGTTACACTCTGCTTGCAACAAGTCGTAGAGGTGAACTGGAATACCATCCTGACTTCCTGAAGATTCCTCTTCCTTTGGATCGTTCTGTGTATATTCTAGTTCCTGAACAGCCTCAGGGAGATGTGATTGGTACTTGGCCACGATGGCTCTATGGTCGCTCTCTGCTTGAGCGAGCTGTCTCTGTTGTCTTTCCAGGGACTCCCATTCGGTGTCCCAGAACTTTTTCACCTTTTCCATCTCTTGTAGGAGACGGGCACTCAACTGTTCTAATTGTCGTTGTACTTTGACATAACGTTGAGTTCTAGCCCGGTGTTCCTCCGTAATGCATCTGTCTGTAGCTTGAACAGACTCAGAATTCTCTGTCTTTATGCACGCCATCGATTTCCCAACCTTAGTCCGTGAGTTCATGTTAATCTTGTTTTTCATACATAAGCTGGACTTATCGTCTTCCGGCTCGGAGTCTGAGCTGCTTGTCTGCACCGAGTCCTCACTCGTCATTGCTTGTCGGTAGTGCCATTCCATGTCTATTTTCTTGATCCACTCCCGTCCCAGAAGTGGTGGTCCTCCCTCAGGTAGTACGTACAGATACATTCGTGGGTGTTCTTTACCCCTATCTCTCACCTTGACTCGTATTTTTCCCAGGGGGTATACATGATGCCCCGTGTATGTCTGTAATACGAATTTGGTATTTCTTAAGGGTATGTGAGAGAATAACCGGTGATAGTCCTTTTGGTTGATGACGGATACAGCTGATCCCGTGTCCAGCTCCATTCGTACTTGGACTCCCGCTATTTTTAGTGTGACCCAGATCAACTGTAGATCAGTTACTTTACCCACATGGTGGATTCTCAGACTATCCAGCTCCTGGCTGTTTGGGTCTGAGTCTGAATTTTGTTCGTCTGAACTCTTTTCAGCCACCTGATGCACCTTGTTGTACTTTCCTTGTGGTGGTGGCTTCCTTTGCTTGTTGGTCTTCTTTCCGGACCTGCATACCTTCGCGATGTGACCCAGTTTGCCACATTTCCTGCACTCTTGGTTCTTAAACCAGCACTGATTCTGGTCGTGCGTTGTCTTTCCACAACGGTAGCATTTGGGAGTGCTTGTTGTAATTTGGTCCACCCCGAGTGCCGCCGCCTTTAGCTGCATTTCCGCCGTCCCTTTCGCTGCGGCTTCGTGCGATGAAGCTATGAGGACAGCCCTGTCTAGTGTGAGGTCGTTTTCTTCCAGAAGTCGCTTCTGCGTTCCTTCTTTGGCCAAGCCGCATACGAACTTGTCCCGCAGCGCCTCGGTCAAATTCCCTCCAAACTGGCAGTATTTCGCTAGCTTACGCAGTTCGACTAAGTATTCCGCATTGCTTTCATCTTGCCTCTGGGTTCTGGCGTAAAATTTAAATCGTTCAGCCAGCATCAATGGTGTGGGGTTCAAGTGATCCTTCAACACTGTTACGATCTCTTCGAAGGTCTGGTCCACTGGTTTAACTGGTGCTATTAGATGTTTCAAAAGCCCGTATGTTTTTGCTCCCATCGAATTTAACAAAGTTATTGCCTTGTTGTCATCCTCAATTTCGTTGGCTACGCAATATATTTCTATGCGTTCCACATACGTGGCCCAGTCTTCTATTTCTGCATTAAAGTCATTAATATTTCCTCGCTTAGGCATCTTCTTCTCTTTTTGAGAACAGTACAAGTATTACTTTACTTATTATTAATTTTCTTCTCTCTTCTTGAGAACACACCAGCCTTTCTGAAAAATCTTATTACTTTTCTGAAATTCTTAATAATTTCCAAGATGGCGGTTTCCCGCTTCTTCCTTCTTCTTCAGCGGTTTTCCCCGAAAAATGGCGGCTTTCCCGCGCTTCTCGCTCTCCCCGCCCACTTCAATGGCGGTTTTCCCGCGCTTGGCGGTCTTCACCCGGTCCCCCGACGCCGTCTGTCAGCCCGATCATAATGCGATCGCTGGATCGCGAAGCGGCTGCCGGCCCTTATCTGTAGATCCGATCGCTCTCGCGGCTCTCGGCCCTTATCTGGAGATGCGATCGCTGGCTTGCAACGCCTCCCGCTCGGCTCTGGCTCCCCCGCTCGCGCGGCTCTCGGCTCTGACACTCCCGCGCCTACTCGCAGGCTCAGCGCTTCGTGGCAGCGGTTGCTGCACGGCTTCTCACATTGCCCGCGGTCCGGCTGTCACCCGACGCCGTTGGACCCGAATGCTTTGCCCTTCTCCTCCAAATACTTCTACCCCGTTTTTTAAAATTTTTTATTTGTTTTAACTACTCACAGTCTCTTCGGCCGCCTTGTTTTAGGCTGATTGGCTCGCTCAAGATGTGGTAGCAGGGTAATCTGTGCCTGTTGCTGCCGCAGCTTTGCTGTTAATCTTCCAGCTTCCAGTAAGTACTATACTTTTAGTAGACGGAGCCTCGTGTTTTCTTTTTGAAGCTCTCTGCTACTGGTTAGTCTTGCCGCAGGGTACGATCGGACTCGTCGCCACTGTAAAGTCTGTAGGTTGTGCAGTAAATAACTTCAGAGACTTTAGAAGTACAAACAAAACAGGTCTTTACTATTCAGAGGTCTGGGCGATTTCTGCCCTAGTTAACGTATCACAACCCTTATATACTGGTGTGGTCACTATCGGTATTACAGTATACATGAGCCAATAAATAGTGCCACCCTGAAGTAGTGCTCTTAAAGGCGAACGGTCACATTCTATAGTTCCCTTAAAGGTAAACGGTTACATACACAACAGCAATCCCTTTTGATAGTAAGAACCGGCATAACTCATCACTCATAAACGACGTTCCTCTGTCGCTATGGATATAGTTGGGCATACCGAACAGACAGAATAAGTTGCAGAGGCTTTTGATTACCGTAGCACTGGTCATGTCCGGGCAGGGAATGGCAAAGGGGAAACGAGAGTATTCGTCTATAACGTTGAGGAAATAGACATTACGATCAACCGATGGGAGAGGACCTTTGAAATCAAGGCTTAGGCACTCGAATGGCCGAGTTGCCTTGATGAGGTGAGCTTGTTCGGGCCTGTAGAAGCGGGGTTTGCATTCCGCACAAACGCGGCAGGCTCTGGTCATCGTTCGGAGCTCCTCAATGGAGTAGGGTAAGTTGCGAGACTTGATGAAGTGATTCAATCGGGTGATTCCTGGGTGGCAGAGTGCGTCGTGGAGACTTTGGAGCTTCTCAGTACTAAGGCTGGCACATACCCCTCGAGATAGGGCATCGGGTGGCTCGTTGAGTGCTCCTGGCCTGTACATAATATCGTAGTCGTAAGTGGACAGTTCTATCCGCCATCTTAGGATCTTGTCATTTTTTATCTTGCCTCTCTGCTTCGTGTTAAACATGAAGGCCACAGACCGCTGGTCAGTGAGGAGTGTGAAACGTTTGCCGGCGAGATAATGTCTCCAATGTCTGACCGCCTCGATAATTGCTTGTGCTTCCTTCTCAACGGAAGAATGCCTGACTTCAGGACCCTGTAGTGTACGGGAAAAGAAGGCTACTGGTCTCCCGGCCTGGTTGAGGGTTGCAGCCAACGCGAAATCAGAAGCATCGCTCTCTACCTGGAAGGGTATCCTCTCATCTACAGCACATACCACAGCCTTTTCAATGTCCCGTTTGATGTTGGTGAATGCCTCCTGCGCTTCTACTGATAGAGGGAAGGACGTAGATTTGATAAGGGCTCGGGCTTTGTCCGAGTAGTTGGCCACCCACTGAACATAATAAGAGAAGAATCCCAGACACCTTCTTAAGGCCTTAGGGTTATGTGGCAGTGGTAGTTCTTTAAGCGGGCGTAATCGTTCAGGGTCTGGCCCGATTACCCCATTCTCTACCACACAGCCGAGAATACACAGACGAGTAGTGTTGAAAGTACATTTGTGCTCGTTATAGGTCAGGTTTAGCTTTTGGGCAGTCTCTAGAAATTTAGCGAGATTCCGGTCATGCTCCTGTTGGTCGCATCCACAGATAGTAACATTGTCCAGGTACGGAAATGTTGCCTCCAACGCATTCTCATCTACCATACGGTCCATTTCCCGTTGGAAAACGGAAACTCCATTCGTGACCCCGAAGGGTACCCTAAGGAATTGGTACAGGTGCCCATTTGCTTCAAAAGCCGTATAAGGACGGTCATCTACTTTTATGGGGAGCTGGTGATAGGCAGACTTTAAGTCAATAGTGGGCAATCTGGTTCACCATCTCGGCGATGCGAGGCAAGGGATAAGCGTCTAGTTGCGTATATATGTTGATGGTCTGGCTGTAGTCGACCACGAGCCGTTTCTTTTCGTTAGTTTTAACCACCACTACCTGAGCACGCCACGGGCTATTACTATTTTAGATGATACCCTCCCGCTGTAGCCTTCCTACTTCTTCTTTTATAAATTTTTTATCTTCCGAACTGTACCGTCGACTTTTGGTCGCGATAGGTCTACAGTTTGGGGCGAGGTTCGCAAACAGAGATGGCGGGCTTATCTTTAAAGTGGAGAGGCCGCAAACTGTGAGCGGGGGCTGGGATCCGCCATATGCAAGTGTGATGCTCTCGTGGTGGCACTGGAAATCTAGGCCTAGAATTAGTTTCACGCAGAGCTGTGGCAACACAAGGAGTTTAAAATTTTTATACTCTGTGCCCTTAACAGTCAGTGTTACTTTACAGAAACCGCTTACCTCCGAAGTGAGGGACTTAGATGTCATCGCGACATTGCTCCGGGTAGGGTACACCTTTAGTGAGTACGGTTTGATGAGGCTAGGGTGAATAAAACTCTCAGTACTCCCGCAATCGATTAAACACTTCGTCGGGTGTCCGTTTACCTTAACGTCCATCATAGACTTTGATAGTGGATGCGGTCTGAACTGGTCAACCGTGACTGAGGCTATCGTAGATCCGTAGGCGGCCGCTGAGACGGTATCAAATTCTGGGACCACATGTAGGGCCGCGGAGACTGTATCAGGTACGGGATTCCCCTTACATACCTTGCTGAAATGTCCCCGTTTCTTGCACTTGAAACATGTGGCGTCTTTCGCAGGACATCGGTGCCTGGGGTGCTTGAGCTGGCCACAGAAGTAGCATCTTGGTCCGCGGGACATCGCTGCAGTGGTGGGGCTGGGTGGAGACTCCCGTGGTGTAGGGCTGGTCCGAGGCCCAGGCGGAGAGGATGGCGCCTCCTCGCTCAGCGCGCACGAGGCTGAGAGGGCCGCATGGCCTGACGCATATAGGTCTCGGAGTTCTTCTGCGCCACATCCAGCGATCGAGCTGTAGCCACGGCCGTCTTTAGATCCAGAGTGTCCCTTTCAAGCAACCTCTGCCTAATGTAATTCGATCGAAGGCCCGATATAAACGAATCGCGAACCGCTTCTTCCTGGTACAAAATGGCCATCACAGCCTTGTAGTTGCAGTCCTTCGCCAGGGCCTTTAGATTCTGTAGAAAATCATCCAGCGATTCTTCCGGTAGTTGCCTGCGGGTAGCCAAGAGATGCCTGGCATACACCTCGTTAACAGGCTTCAGGTATTGGGCCTTGAGAGTCGCGAGTGCATCCTCGTAAGTAGGAGTGTCCTCGATTAGCGAGTAGGTCCGATGACTTACTAGGTTAGTCAGTAGGCCCAGTTTGTTGGCCTCATCATCGAGCGATGCAATGAAATGTTCGAAACACCGGAGCCAATGTGCGAATTTCTTCGATGCGTCCGCCGAATGTGGATCACTGTCTAGACGCTCCGGCTTCAGGAGTCTGTCCATCCCTGGAAGTAGTAAGCTAATAAAATTGATGTACCTTAAATAACTACAGAGACTGGTAGTTATAACTCAAACAGCTGGCTTTTATTAGCTTAGAACTGGACAGAACAGAACACACATGTTAGCCTACTGACCAGCTTCTCAGAACTGCTAGGAGGCGGAACCAGGGGCGAAGTAACAGAATCAGGACAATCAATGGCACAGCAGAGTGGTATACAGTACATCAGCATTCCTGGCCAACCAAGAAAACAGCAGGGTTACAATAGATTACAATAGGAAACTATACACAGGTAGAATAAGGTATATACTTATAAGACTTATTTCACCACAGACTGTACCAAAATAAAGACAATCTTACTATAACATGGACAAAACAATATCCTAGATCAATAAAGCCTTGCTGATTGGTATCTTACAGTAGCTAAAAGTATACTCATCTCCTAAACAGGTTAAGAGTAAACCAATTTCAATCAGGAACTAGTGCACCTGAATAGGCTTTCAACTTGAGAATGGGGGCAGATGATTGCCAAAATTAGGGCAAAGGTTGTACAGTACACCAACTTGACCTTGAATTGGCTTAGAAGACAAACGGCTGTGGCAGTTTTAAGGTCATGTGGTGCTTCAGTGAAAACAAAGAGCTTATTAAAACAATTATACAATCAGGCTTTTGCTGACTCGGGTTTTAACAGACGAGTTTTATACGATAGTAGGATGCAGATAGGGCTCTTTACTTTCTTCCCATCTGTTTGACTTATGCTTGGAAAGATCACGACTGACACTCTTAAAGAGTGCCAAGGAAGGGGATGAATGGATGAATTATTAACAACCTTACATTTGTTGATAGCATTAGTTTTATATGGCAAATAGGGAAGGATCTGCACGGGTTAAAAGGCAGAGTTGTGGAAGCCAGTAAAACAATAAAATGGGCACAGATGTAAAAAAAATCCAGACAATGGTATTTTGCAAAGGTGTCACAGAGAAGCAGTGCACATTGTTAATGCGAAGCAAACAGCAGCAAAATGTGACAGAATTCAATTGGTTGGGCAGTACTTTCAAACAGACAAACAACGACTGTTCAGTGGAGATAAAACCAAAAGGATAAAACTGGCAATGGCAGAATTTCCTGATTTGCAGCAATGTGAAAGGACAGTAACATTATGCACTGTGCCAAGACTAAAGTCTTGCTTTGTGATGCTGAAACCTGGAGCCAGAGGACTTATGAAGGCTAGAGGCAAAAACAGATTAATAAAGAAAGGAGACATTGTCACATTATATGTTAAAAAGATGGGGAAGAATCATAAATCACTCCAATTGACTTCAAATGTCATGCCCTGTATCTGGGTTCAGTTGGGCACCTGTGTAAATTCAGGTTGTATTTACTTAACAACAAATTAAAGGACAAGTTGGAGTCAAACATAAGGATGGATTTGTTAGATAAAATTTGCGACAGCTCTACTCTTTCTGTTGGTGGCCTTTCTCCCATTCTCTCATGAAGCTGGGTATTGCAGGAAAACAAAAACTGTTATCTTACCCAAGGATACATTACCCATCACTAAGACATTGTCAAAATGTCTCAGCCTGAAGTAAAATGCACCAAGAGATGCCAAGCTATGCTCATGGCTGTTCTCTAATGTAATTAAGAATGTCCACAAAGCAACTTATGGCTGATTCATAACACTATACCCGCACTGAGTAAAAATAAATAAGTTAGAAGGAATGGTTATTTACCATTCATTACCTATTGTGGAGAGCACACCCTGAAATGAGCTGGTAATGGAGTGAGGTGGGAACAGTACTTCTAAAATGGGAACTCAGTGGCGAGTAGGAATAAGTGGTGGGAGAGTCATTCAGAACTTTGTGTTTTTATGTGCTTTGTTTTCTCTTTAATGGAACTTTAAATTTAAATTTGGGCAACTTCTCAAGAATTGACAATTAACAGGTATCAGGTGATCATTAGTCACTGGCATTTAAAGGGAAGCTAGATAAACACATGAGGGAGCAAGGAATAGAAGGTTATGTTGATAGGGTGAGATGAAGAAAGGTGGGAGGAGCATAGACCAGTTGGGCTGAATGGCCTGTTTCTGTGCTGTACATATTCTATGTAAAGTGTTAATCTACAGTGTAGTTGGGTTTACTGAGCAGTTGAAACTGCTTTTGATCTAATTTGGTAAAAAGTATAAAAAGAGAGGTAGTAGCAAGCACCCACCGCTGAGTGAGCTGGGAACTGAGTGAGAGAACAGTACTGCTAAAATGGGAATTTGGCTAGAGTGAGAATTCAGAGCAGAGGAGGAAGACTAGAGTAGTTCAATTGATATTATAAGTAAAAAGAAAGACTTGCATTTCTATAGCGCCTTTCACGACCGCCGGACATCCCAAAGCGCTTTACAGCCAATTAAGTACTTTTTGAAGTGTAGTTGCTGTTGTAATGTAGGAAACGCAGCAGTCAATTTGCACACGGCAAGATCCCATAAACAGCAGTGTGATAATGACCAGATAATCTGTTTTTTGCTATGTTGATTGAGGGATAAATATTGGCCAGGACACCGGGGATAACTCCGCTGCTCTTCTTCGAAATAGTGCCATGAGATCTTTTAAGTCCACCTGGGAGAGCAGATGGGGCCTCGGTTTAATGTCTCATCTGAAAGACAGCACCTCCGACAGTGCAACGCTCCCTCGGTACTGCACTGGAGTATCAGCCTGGATTTATTGCGCTTAAATCCCTGGAGTGGGGACTTGAACCCACAACCTTCTGATTCAGAGACGAGTAGATAATGAACATAAGCTTTTACTAACATTCAAAGTAAGAATATCAGCACAAGAAGGAATTGGAATGTACGGTTCCTGCAGGATGTGGGAATTTCTAGTAACAGATGTTAACTCAGTCAAAAAGCATTCCCAGGAAGTGTTTCCTACTGAAATTACTTGAGCTCAAGATCAAAATCTGAGAGACCGTGCATCATTCCCTCAGTATTGCATTGAAGTGTTAGCCTAGTATACATTAAAGGTGCTACATATTATATGTAAGTTGTTGTCGAAACTGCACCCCACTACTCCGTGATAATGCACATTAATAGTCTAAAACACTGCATAGATTAAGAAACGTACCAGTCAGAGCAACTGACAGAAGAGAAACCGGGAATTCTTGTCAGGAGGTGGAAGCCATATCTTCAAGGAAGAAAGCACTGGTTTTAATATTGTGGGAATACAAATATTGTATATTTTTAACAGTGTATCCAACTAACTAACAAACATCTCAGATTATGAGGATAATCTCCTATTCTGAAAATGACTTAATTGAACAATACTATAAAGGAGCTCCTTTAAGATTAATTTCAAGATGAAAGGATATTTAGTCTACCAAGAAAATATAATTCCACTGCTAATAATTATCTTTGTTACAACATCAATATTTGACAACATTTAGTTGATCTTATTGGAATTTGGTCATAACAATCATTTGGGTACAGTTATTGTGTTCTTAAATGGAGAACTTGAAATATAAAAAATATAAAAAATAGAAAATGAAAAACAATCATTATTCTTCGGAACCCTCCAAAATGTGGTCCATTCTTATGGGATCAGTTTATAATTCCTGGCAATTTACAATCAGGAAATGGCTTGTTGCAATTTAATGGGATGAGTAACAGGTTTAAGTGATAGAAGAAACATATTCAATTTGAGGGAAAAAAATGATTCTACTGGGATTAAAGCATACAAATCCAGGCTGTGTGCTGTTAATGGAGTCAAATGAATCCATGAGACAGGCATCATTAATTATCTCATTTAGACACTTAGTAGTAGCATCTGTTTGTAGATTGCAGCAATCAAAGTCAGAGGGAACACAACAAAAGATTTTTGAGTTATTTTTACTCCATAACTACACTAAATGCACTTGTAGATTTATTTATTTTAGAAAAAGGGTAAAAATTAAACAGAACTGCTTAATTAAGGAAATATGATCCTTTTCACCAACTGTTAATAGTTGAGTTTCAGAAGTATTAAACATAAAAAGAAATCTAAGAAATTCAACATTCTCATTGAAATTATGGAAGAAGTTGGTTGATAATAAAAATTAAAGAATGACTTGATTCAATAGCACTTATTATGCCTTAGAACACTTCACATAGAATAAATTATACTGACTTTCTATATAAATAGTCATTATCCACACCGCAGGATTGCTACAAACACCAGTTAACCTATTCTTGACTTTCTTTGGTGAGGACATCAGGATAACTCAGCTTTACTTCAGATAGCACATGGGGGGCCTAGAAACCCGAGGGCGACCAGAATTGTGGCGCACAGGGGGCAGGGCACACTTGTTGCAAGTGACTTAGGCAGCACATGATATTCATACTGCCTGATGCTTATGTGCAGCCAGCACTACCCGCACTAATCATTGGCTCCGCACATGTAGGGGAGCTGGATATTTGACGTCAATGATGCTACTTAAAAGCAGTCAGCATCTTTTAAAGGGGAGGTGCATATTGGCTCCAGACACTAGGGAAGCACTTCTGATTGAACAAATGAGAGGGCATCAAGGTTCTCCGATGTTGCCTTGGAGGCCCTAGTATAGGCAGTGAAGGAAAGATGTTCTCTTTCCTCCTCCACCACCACCCCCCCCACCCCCAAAGGAGGAATAAGCCCTTCAGGCATCAACTCAGGAGATATTGGGAAAAACATTGCTGAGCATGTGAATGCCAAGAGCATTGCACCCAGGAGGTGGTGTCTATATGTGATGACTCACCGGGCATTTGCGCGTAGGACTAGGGCAGGGGGGATAGGATGCCACAGGTGCCAGGGTGAGATCACATACTAGGTCTGCTGCAGGGGACTCAGATGCAGACTTCAAGGGCCCATGCTACCGAAACCTAAAATTCTAACAGGACTAGATGCAGGAAGGACGTTCCCGATGGCGGGGGAGTCCAGAACCAGGGGTCACAGTCTAAAGATAAGGGGTAAGCCATTTAGGACAGAAATGAGGAGGAATTTCTTCACCCAGAGAGTGGAGAACCTGTGGAATTCTCTACCACAGAAGGCAGTAGAGGCCAATTCCTTAAATATATTCAAGAAGGAGTTGGATATATTTCTTAAGGCTAAAGGGATCAAGGGATATGGGGAGAAAGCAGGGACAGGGTACTGAATTTGGATGATCAGCCATGATCTCATTGAATGGTGGAGCAGGCTCGAGGGGCCGAATGACCTACTCCTGCTCCTATCTTTTATGTTTCTATGTTTCTATGAAGAAGTTGTGGAACATGCAGCAGACGATGGCAAATCTAGATACCTGCTCAACAATTGCTTAACTTTAAGAGAGAATAAAAAATGCATTCTTTACTTGCAGATCTAATGGTAACCAGCATTTGTTATATTAGGTAGTGCACCTTCAGATGGACAATCCTACGGACCTCCCTCTACCACCACATGCAGAAATATGAACACATGTGATAGTGAGGCTGTCGTATTTGTCCTTGTGTAGAACTACTCTAGAATTAGGCAGTATGAAGAGAGAAGGAATTCTATTCCCTGAACTCCCTTCTAATGGCCCAGTTCCACTGCATTATCACAGTGGCCCCTGCTGGTAAGTGCATACATGTGAACTTAGGGATCGGGATGTGATGCCCCCCATGGTCAAGCAGCCAACAGACATGAGGTACGTGAATGCTGCTGGTACTCCGAGCTGGACTCCAGCAAGAGTCTGCATCTTAAATAACAACAGAGAATACTGGAAACACTCAGCAGGTCAGCCAGCATCTGTGGAGAGAGAAACAGAGTTAATGTTTCAGGTCGATGACCCTTCATCAGAACTGGAAAAAGTTGGAGATCGAACAGATTTTTAAGCAAGTGTAAGGGCAGGGGAAGGGGGGAGGGGAGGAAAGAACAAAAGGGAAGGTCTGTGATAGGATGGAAGGCAGGAGAGATTAAGAGACAAAAGGGATGATGGTGCAAGGCAAAAGGAGATGGTAATGGGACAAGTTAAGAAACAAAAGATGACTCTAGAGGACGTGTAAATTGTAATGGCAGAATGAAAGACTACTGCCATGTGAGAGAGAGAGAGAAAAAATGATAGGGGCAGAGGTTATGGTCTGAAATTGTTGAACTCGATGTTGAGTCCAGAAGGCTGTAAAGTACCTAATCGAAAGATGAGGTGCTGTTCCTCGAGCTTACGTTGAGCTTCATTGAAACAGTGTAAGAAGCCGAGGGCGGAGAGGTCAGAGTGGGAATGGAGCAGAGAATTAAAGTAACAGGCAATCGGAAGCTCGGGATCACCCTTACGGATTGAACAGAGGTGTTCCGCAAAGCGGTCACCCAATCTGCGTGGGTCTCCCCAATGTAGAGGAGATCGCATCGTGAACAGCGAATACAGTACAGCTGTATACTAAATTGCAAGAAGTACAAGTAAATCGCTGTTTCACCCGGAAGGAGTGTTTGGGTCTCTGGACAGTGGGAAGGGAGGAGGTAAAAGGGCATGTGTTGCATCTCCTGCGCTTGCATGTGAAGGTGCCGGGTGAAGGGGTGTTGGGGGTGACAGAGGAGTGGACCAGAGTGTCATGGAGGGAGCAGTCCCTTCGGAATGCTGAAATGGGAGGTGAGGGGAAGATGTGTTTGGTGGTGGGATCACGCTGGAGGTGGCAGAAAATGATCCGTTGAATGTGGAGGCTGGTGGCGTTAAAGGTGAGGACAAGGGGAACTCTATCGTGGTTCCGGGAGGGAGGGGAAGGGGTGAGAGCAGAAGTGTGGGAAATAGAACGGGCACGGTCAAGGGCCCTGTCAACCACAGTAGAGGGGAATCCTCGGTTGAGGAAAAAGGAAGACATGTTGGAAGCACTAGTATGGAAGGTGGCATCGTCAGAGCAGATGCGGCAGAGATGGAGAAACTTGGAGAATGGAATAGAGTCCTTACAGGAAGCGGGGTGGGAGGAAGTGTAGTCCAGGTAGTTGTGGGAGTCAGTGGGCTTATATAGTGATGTTTGTTAATAGCCTATCCCCAGAGATGGAGACAGAGAAGCTGAGCAAGGGAAGGGAACAGTCAGAGATGGACCATGTGAAGGTGAGGGAAGGGTGGAAATTGGAAGCTAAGTGAATGAAATTTTCTAGTTCAGGGCGAGAGCAGGAAACGGCACTGATAGTCATCAATGTTCTAGATAAAGAGGTGAGGGTGGGGACCCGAGTAGGACTGGAACAAAGAATGTTCCACATATCCCACGAAAAGGCAGGCATAGCTAGGGCCCATGCGGGTTCCCATAGCAACACCTTTAATTTGGAGGAAGTGAGTGGAGTCAAAGGAGAAGTTGTTCAATGAAGCAGTAATGATTTCCTTGTCTGCATCTTAATGAGTGGAGAATTTGAGAAACGAGTTGCGTGTTTCTTGATCCCTGATCTGTTGCTCTCGGTCAGGGTAATGGAGAAGTGCTTCAATTGGCTCCAGCGTCCATAGGCTTGAGAAAATCAGCAAGGTTTCAATTCCAAATCGCCATTCCCAATCAAGGACTCCTGCTGGAAAGTACATAAATGTAGATGCCAAATTAAGTCAGGATTGAACTTATCCATGATGATTCTGTGTAGAGAGCACCCTCTCTCTCGAGTCTCATGAACGAAGATTGGCTACTTGCTTGAGGTTGTGGCCCACGACTGTCACATGTGGAACTGTAGACTTACATGAATTAGTAGCAGAGTGAAGAAAATTGAGGAAAGGCTTAATTGCAACAGTAATATCAGCTGAAGCGCATGGCCTTTGAGAATCAATTACATTTCTGTAGCACAAACTAATAACAAATTCAGTTGTCAAAGTGTTGGCCTCTATCCTATTGGTCCCAATCAAGAAGAAAGAAAAGTCTTTCTCATGAAAGAGTACTGTTAATTTCTTCAGTTACTGTACTTCAATAGATCCAGTTTAAGAAACAGCAAGGAAACCATTACTGCTTCATTTTACCAACTTTCAGCTTTTCCATTTACAGTGTGTGAGAGAGTTCAGTTGTATTCATTGCTTTATTTCAAAGCAATATATGACAAATGTGCTTTAGTTGCTGCCCTTCCCTAAATGAATGCATCTTTTTAGAAATACTCCTATGGGAGCAGGATTTCTGCAAGATCAATCCCAGCTAGAATTAGCCTTTTATTTCCTCTTGTTTTACAAAGAATCTTTTATTTACTCCGCACACATTCAGTTTTCCCATAATTCTTACAAAAGAAAATCTAACAATGTAACCATAGGTGCATTTGAACTTTGTGTGTACAATTGTAGAAAGAGGTAAATCTAAGCAACATTTAGAAACAAAAAGGTTGAATTATCTAATTTCCAAGCCTTGCTTGACATCCATCATCATGTTCCAATAAACCTAGCCACATGAATACAGAGTGTACTTTATCATTTGTGCAGGAGGAAGTCAAGGCCTTGGGAACGTGGACTAAAGATGTATCCAGTGTCCAAGTAACAATGTTTAGTATTTGAGAAGGAGGAAGAAGCATTAACTTTAGAAAAAGAGCTGGTGTGGCAGGAGATCTGCACAGGCTCGTACAAATTACCCAGGGTATTGAGAATTGATTGTAAATCTGTACAGGGTCTTCAAGTGCCCCAAGACATTTGTATAACTGTGTACAAGCCCACTCCTTACACAGATTGATAGCTACAGTGGCTGTAGGATTTAGGCGCCCCCAATGAGATCTGTCTTGGGGGACCCTTACCCAATCAACCCCTTTCCAATCTGCCACACACATTTATTGCCTGACCCAACACACACAATACAACAACAACAACTTGTATTTATATAGCACCTTTAAAGTCGTAAAATGTCCCAAGGCGCTTCATGGGAGTGTTATAAAACAAAAAATTGACACCGAGCCACATAAGAAATTAAAGCAGATGACCAAAAACTTGGTCAAAGAAGTAGGTTTTAAAGGAGCATCTTAAAGGAGGAAAGAGAGGTAGAGAGGTTTAGGGAGGGAGTTCTAGAGCTTAGGGCTGAGGCAGCTGAAGGCACGGCCGCCGATGGTTGAGCGATTATAATCAGGGATGCTCAAAAAGGCAGAATTAGAGGAGCGCAGATATCTCGGGGGGTTGTGGGGCTGAAGGAGATTACAGAGATAGAGAGGGACGAAGCCATGGAAGATTTTGAAATCGAGGCGTTGCTTAACCGGGAGCCAATGTAGGTCAGCGAGCACAGGGGTGACGGGTGAACGGGACTTAGTGTGAGTTAGGACATTTTAATAATATGTTATCTTTCAAAGCACAGTTGCCCTGATTTTAACCCCAACCACCCCGCAGGAACGGGGTGGGTGAGCGGTTAAGATTGTGAAAATCAACTTACCTCTCTGTTCCCACTTGGAACTCAGCGACCACCATTTTAACTGCAATACCGAGGAAGGCACTTGCTGGAAACAGGCGAGTCCCTAATAAATATAAGCAATTCAGGGTCCTTTGATGTCATTGGGCCCCAATAATATTTTAACTGGGCAGGACAGAAGTTAAGACCAGCGGCCAACCCGCTTAGTAAAACCTTGTGGGATTGGTCTCAGAAAATGACTGCCCAGAGCTGCGACAAGAATTTAAAGGAGAATTTACTTAAAAGCAAAATATTATAATCAGAAGCGAATGCTGCAGAGCTTATTGGATTTCCAAGTCATTGATAAGCTACCACATTCATTTTTTCTCACCTTTTGGCTTCACTCACCTTAAATAAGCACTTGCTGCTTGTCATGGGAGTCACTGCTGATGACTTACTCTGGTTGAAGAGATAGTTGGAGGAAGAACAGTAGCAACCTGAATGAGTAGCAGCTGGGTCTGTTAGAGCACAACAGATGAGTTGGGCATCCAGAAGGGCCAGGGATCAGTTGATAGAGAAGCCATCTCATTGACTTTCTCAATCTACTCACCTGAAATGTGACAAAAACCCCTCAGCATTAACAATCCTTGTTACCCTCTTCACCACTCCCATCACTATGCAATAAAGAGCAGTCAAACCATTCATCCAATCTCTGTATCAGTAACATTCTGACAATGCAGACTAACTAGCTGCAATGAAAAGAGATCAGACCCCAAACTCCCAAATGTGAAAAAGGTGATGAATTTATTAACAAATAGAAGATTGAAATAAAAAATGTTGACACCCAAGTCTCAACCCATAGTGTTTTTCTTAACAGAAGGTTTCCTCATTCTCCTACCCTTACGAGGTGCTCCCGTAGTACCATGAGCAGAGTTGGTGGAAGTCCACTGTTGCTCATGTGGGGGCACTTGAGCTGATTGTGGCTGGCGATTCCTGGGTTCTCGAACATGAGAGGGCCCGGCTGCACATTGCTGTACTTCAGCTTCTGTCAGGACAATCTGGCCCAGCTGGCTTTTCTGGCACCGTGTTGAGTACTGGTTGCAGGGGTGGTGAGGGAGCAAATGTGCTGACATCCTGAGAGAGTGAAACATGTGCCACTCCCGCTGCACCACTCCCACTCCCAATGGGCTGGGGCTCATCACTTCCACTCAGCTGTGGGAGGGAAGACTGCAGAAGATGTGACTCCTTGAAAGCCCCTGTTCAGTTGGTCCACCAATCTCTTCAAGGTGGAGGTCTGCCTATCTGAGGCAGAGCACAGGTTTGAGCCCAGAGTCTGCATAGCAACCATTGAGCTTTCACCAAAGCTGCAAAGTCTTCACACATGGTGGTTACATAATCCAAGGTAAACTGCAGAGTGCTTGTGACCTGGGAATTGACACCACTATGAAAGTGGACTTCTCCATACTTTCAGCCATGATGGTGAAATTCCTTGGCAGTACTTCCAGTACCTGATACAACTGCTTGTGTGGGACAAGCATAGAAACATAGAAGATAGGAGCAGGAGTAGGCCATTCGGCCCCTCGAGCCTGCTCCACCATTCAATGCGATCATGGCTGATCATCCAATTTCAGTACCCGGTCCCTGCTTTCTCCCCATACCCCTGGATCCCTTTAGCCTTAAGAAATATATCTAACTCCTTCTTGAATATATTTAATGAATTGGCTTCTACTGCCTTCTGTGGTAGCGAATTCCACAGGTTCATCACTCTCTGGGTGAAGAAATTCCTCCTCATTTCTGTCCTAAATGGCCTACCCCTTATCCTTAGACTGTCACCCCTGGTTCTGGACTCCCCGACCATCGGGAACATCCTTCCTGCATCTAGTCTGTCCAGTCCTGTCAGAATTTTATAAGTTTCAATGAGATCCCCTCTCATTCTTCTAAACTCCAGCGAGTACAAGCCCAATCGTCCCAATCTGTCCTCGTATGTCATTCCTGCCATCCCAGGTATCAGCCTGGTGAATCTTCGCTGAACTCCTTCCATGGCAAGAACATCCTTCCTCAGATAAGGCGACCAAAACTGCACACAATACTCAAGATGTGGTCTCACCAAGGCCCTGTACAACTGCAGCAAGACATCCTTGCTCCTGTACTCAAACCCTCTCGCTACAAAGGCCAACATACCATTTGCCTTCTTAACCGCCTGCTGCACCTGCATGCTTACCTTCAGCGACTGGTGCACAAGGACACCCAGGTCTCGTTGCACTTCTCCTTCTCCCAATCTATTGCCATTCAGATAATAATCTGCCTTCCTGTTTTTGCCACCAAAGTGGATAACCTCACATTTATCCACATTATATTGCATCTGCCATGCTTTTGTCCAATCACCCAACCTGTCCAAATCATCCTGGAGTTTCTCGGCATCCTCCTCACAGCACACACACCCACCCAGCTTTGTGTCGTCTGCAAATTTGGAGATATTACATCTGGTTCCCTTGTCTAGATCATTAATGTATATTGTGAATAGCTGGGGTCCAAGGGCTGATCCCTGCGGTACCCCACTAGTCACTGCCTGCCACTCGGAAAAAGACCCATTTATTCCAACTCTTTGCTTTCTGTCTGCCAACCAGTTCTCTATCCAAATCAATACCTTGCCCCCATTCCCATGTGCCTTAACTTTACATGCTAATCTCTTATGCGGGACCTTATCAAAAGCGTTCTGAAAGTCCAAATACACCACATCCACTGGTTCTCCCTTATCTATTTTACCAGTTACATCCTCAAAAAATTCCAGTAGATTAGTCAAGCACGATTTACCTTTTGTAAATCCATGTTGACTTTGTCCGATCCTGTCATTGATTTCCAAGTGCTCTGCTATTACATCTTTTATAATGGACTCTAGCATTTTCCCCACTACCAATGTCAGGCTTACCGGTCTGTAATTCCCCATTTTCTCTCTACCACCTTTTTTGAATAGTGGGGTAACATTAGCTACCCTCCAATCCATGGGTACTGTTCCAGATTCCATCGAATATTGGAAGATGATCAGCAATGCATCTACTATTTCTAGGGCCACTTCCTTAAGTACCCTAAGATGTAGATTATCAGGCCCTGGGTATTTATCGGCCTTCAATCCCATCAATTTCCCTAACACCATTTCCCTACAAATACTGATTTCTTTCAGTTCCTCCCTTTCATCAGACCCTATGTTCCCCGACATCTCTGGGAGGTTATTTGTGTCCTCCTTTGTGAAGACAGAACCAAAATATGTATTTAGTTGGTCTGCCATGTCTTTGTTCCCCATTATAAATTCCCCTGATTCTGACTGCAAGGGACCTATGCTTGACTTCACCAATCTTTTTCTCTTCACAAAGCAGTTTTCTTCTCATTGCTGGGCACCTGCAGTTCACACCTCTGTTCTCCTGAGTAGAGTTGAGAGAGAATCTTGCCCTCAGGTGAGTTGCCTCTGGGCTGTCCCTGTCACCAGGTGACAGCCATTTGTTGCATATTGTTATTTAAAACTGAGGGCCTTGAAAACCCACTGAACCATCTACATTGGTATTGCCCATGGAGGCGACAATTCTGCCCAACAATCCTTTGCAGCAATGCTATGTAAATTGTGGGGTCAGCTCATTTACATACCCAGTGGTCCTGGCTGAGTGCAACTCCCATGTAACACATGAGCACTGCCCAGGGGGCAATGGAAATTGCAGGTACAGACCTTTAAAATACAAGAATGGCTGAAGATTGCAGAGGCAGGCGGGGGCAACAGCAGGTTTCCCCTGCAAAGTGAACACTTTGTAAGACTGAGGTAGTAATTAAGAGAGGAGGGAGGTAGGGATCGTGTGGGGGCCGGGGGGGTGGCCAGAGGAGCACAGGAAGGGAGCATGGGGGCAGTTGGGGCGGAGTTGGAGGACGATTGGGGCCGCCCAAAACGGGGAGGGGGTTTGGGTGAAGATCGGGGGTGGGGGGTGGAGGTCGAAGAACTATCAGGGGCCGGGACAAGCACGGGGGCAGTCTGGGGGCAGGAGGGTGCGCATTGGGTGACCTCCTTGTTTAGGTTAAAATTCCCCCCATGAGACCAATAGGATATTTTTGCCCCACCCAGAGTAGGAGGTTTTGAGTATCCATTGAGTATCCAAGATGGGTGGTGTATGATTTTTGTGGCACTTTTAAAGTATATCTTCAAGTGGGGGATCTGGCAGAGGCACCCAAAGAAGGGAAGGAAGCTTTGGAAGGAAGGAAGCAGAAAAGAAGAGCACAAAATGTCAATGTCACCAATCTTCAGGCACTTCAAACAAAGGAAACAAGGGAACCAATGGATACTCAAAACCTCCTACTCTGGGTGGGGCAAAAATATCCTATTGGTCTCATAGGGGGGAATTTTAACCTAAACAAAGAGGTCACCCAATGCGCACCCTCCTGCCCCCAGACTGCCCCTGTGCTTGTCCCGGCCCCTGATAGTTCTTCGACCTCCACCCCCCACCCCCGATCTTCACCCAAACCCCCTCCCCGTTTTGGGTGGCCCCAATCGTCCTCCAACTCCGCCCCAACTGCCCCCATGCTCCCTTCCTGTGCTCCTCTGGCCACCCCCCGGCCCCCACACGATCCCTACCTCCCTCCTCTCTCTGGCCTGCTGCCATAGGCCTATCCACCCGGAGCCAGCCATCCTCTCAATCTGGCCGGCTGCGGGTTGGAAACCCGTTCTCCCAGGATTCCCGACAGCTTCTGAGCGCCCCCCCTGCTCCCAACCCGTCTTCCCCATTAAAACTCAGCCCATTCGCTCTCAGGGTGAAAGAGCAAGTCCAGCTCTATCCAAGTGACTGGTGGGGTACCGCAAGGTTCGGTCCTAGGACCCCAGCTGTTCACAATATATATTAATGATCTGGACAAGGGAATTGGATGTAATATCTCCAAATTTGCAGATGACACAAAGCTGGGTGGGAGGGTATGCTGTGAGGAGGATGTCATGAAACTCCAGTACGATTTGGACAGGTTGGGTGATTGGGCAGAAACATGGCAAATGCACTATCATGTGGATAAATGTGAGGTTATCCACTTTGGTGGCAAAAACAGGAAGGCACATTATTATTTGAATGGCAATAGATTGGGAGAAGGGGAAGTGCAAAGAGACCTGGGTGTTCTTGTGCGCCAGTCGCTGAAGGTAAGCATGCAGGAGCAGCAGACGGTTAAGAAGGCAAATGGTATGTTGGCCTTCGTAGCAAGAGGGTTCGAGTACAGGAACAAGGATGTCTTGCTGCAGTTGTATAGGGCCTTGGTGAGACCGCACCTTGAGTATTGTGTGCAGTTTTGGTCGCCTTACCTGAGGAAGGACGTTCTTGCCATGGAAGGAGTTCAGCGAAGATTCACCAGGCTGATACCTGGGATGGCAGGAATGACGTACGAGGAGAGATTGTGTCAATTGGGCTTATACTCACTGGAGTTTAGAAGATTGAGAGGGGATCTCATCGAAACCTATAAAATTCTGTCAGGCCTGGACAGACTAGATGCAGGAAGGATGTTTCCGATGGCCGGGGAGTCCAGAACCAGGGGTCATAGTCTAAGGATAAGGGATAAGCCATTTAGGACTGAAATGAGGAGGAAGTTCTTCACCCAGAGAGTGGTGAACCTGTGGAATTCTCTGCCACAGAGGGCGGTGGAGGCCAGTTCATTAAATATATTCAAGAAGGAGTTGGATATATTTCTTAAGGCTAAAGGGATCAAGGGATATGGGGAGAAGGCAGGGACAGGGTACTGAATTTGGATGATCAGCCATGATCTCATTGAATGGCGGAGCAGGCTCGAGGGGCCGAATGGCCTACTCCTGCTCCTATCTTCTATGCTTCTATGTGCAAGAATGTTTTTTTAAAAGCTCTTCTGTAACTCTAATAATGCCTCTTGAAAGTTTCTTCAAGCTATAGGCTCCAATGTGATTCAGTCCCAGTAGTCTCAGCTGATGCTGGCAATGGGTGTGCCTCACTTATATTATTCTAGCTTAACCGTGGTGAATTGCAAGCGTAACTACAGTATGCCAGGCCCCATCATTTACCTATATTTAAAGTAGCTGCTTGTAGGATTGTGGGGAGGCCCCAGGCCTGATCATAAATTACATCACTTCCATTACTGGGTGGGAACCCAGTAGAAACAGATCCTGCACCAGAATCCATTACTTTAAATGGTGTTGCACTGATATAGCACTTCATTAACGCCTGTTTGGGGCCATGTCTCATATGTATTGTGCCATGCATGGTAATCGGCCTCTTTATGCCAAATATTTACATCATACTTTCAATGAAAGATCTATCACTGCTGTGAAACATGATCAATTATTTTAAGATTGATTGTTATCCTAACCTAAGAATGTTACACCACAGTTGACAGGACCAGAAAAGTCAATTGTATGCAGATGGAGAATAGGGAAGATCTACGCAATGAAGAATTGTTTGCTGTCCCTGTATTGCTTCAAAGAAGAAGGGTTGAAGACTGAAAAAAATGAGCACTGGGATGGTAGAAGAGCTTGTGATTTATTGGTATTGGGAGACAAACCAAGAATCTTTTGAGATCTCTCAGCATTGAATTTATGAGGCACATAGAAGGTGACTTTATTTTTAGCTTCAGGCATTTTGAAGGCTGCTAACATGCATTTGACATCATGTTCCAGTTAGAGAATTAACCCAATAATATATAATCTAATGAGTCCTGCTCAGGCAACATTGTTGGAAATCAACAGCAGAATCCATAGACTGGCCTTCGGACCTGGGAAAAGGTCAGCACTAAATTTTTCAATTCATTACATAAAGGCCTAGAAATTCAGTTGGGCGCGCCAGCCGCTAGCGCCTTAGGAGGAGTAGATCTCGAGCGCTAGGCGCTTATCGCCCGGGCACAGCGCGATCTGCGCCTCTCCCCAACTTCAGGACACATTTAGCGCCGGCGCAAAGTCTTAGCGCGCGCCCTGCTGCGTGCGCAGATCATGACGTCATTTAATAGTGCAACGCCCTTTGTGCGCCCCAAACCGGAACTTCACTCGCACCGGCCCATTGTGCGCCGGGCGGCCCGAGCGTCTGTGAAGTGGAACGGTACACAGGCCAGCCAGGCCGCGGGGAGCACTAATTAAAGGGCACTTACCCAGCAGTATAAAGGCCAGCCATTTTGCAGCATTCACTCTTGTGCAACGGTTTTTTGGACAGAGACCAAGGAGGAGAGTTTACTGGTTTGGACCAACACTTGGACAGGTATTTTTGGCTCAGGCCAGAGCTTACCAATTATCTTTGCCTTCATTCAGAGCTCAGTGTTTGCCAGCATATAATGGGGGCTACATTGGGTGGCAACGCTGAATTTCAGCCTTATGCCAGAAGGGCTTACAGACGCCGTGAGAGAGTGGCAGCCCTGGCTAGACGCAGAGGGGGCAACAGGCGTCGCCAACTGAGGCCTTACCCACGCAGGGTATACCGCCAGCAGACCTCCTATCTGACCATGTCTGCCGCGATGTGTGTTAGGAGGCTACGATTCCGAAGGGAGGTGGTTGCAGACATCTGCCGGCTGCTTCAGAGAGATCTGCAGCCACAGCTGATGCGCAGGACGTCTCTGTCGGTGGCAGTGAAGGTGACGGTGGCTCTCAACTTCTATGCCTCCGGCCCCTTCCAATCCGCTACTGAGGACATCGCTAACATCTCCCAGTTCGCCGTGCATTGCTGCATCCGCCAGGTGACCGAAGCCCTTTTCAGAAGGAGACATCAATTCATCTCCTTCCCCATGACCCTGGACAAGCAGCAGCAGCGTGCAGTGGGGTTTGCAAGAATAGCGGGCTTCCCCATGGTGCAGGGCGCCATTGACTGCACGCATGTGGCTTTGCGGGCACCTCTTGAGCATGCCGAGGAGTACCGCAACCGGAAGGGCTACCATTCCCTCAATGTACAGCTGGTGTGTGACCACAGGCAGCGCATCCTAGCTGTCAATGCCCGCTTTCCAGGCAGCAGCCACGATGCCTTTATCCTGCGACAGACAACTGTGGCTGACATGTTCCAGGCACAGCCTCCCCCAAGAGGATGGCTTATCGGGGACAAAGGCTATCCTTTGTGTACCTGGCTCATGACCCCGCTCCGCGCGCCCACGACCCCTGCTGAAGAGGCATACAACGAGAGCCATCAAGCGACGAGGAACCTCATAGAACAAAGAATTGGCGTGCTCAAGCAACGGTTCCGCTGTCTCGATCGCTCCGGGGGAGCCCTCCAGTATTCGCAGGATCGAGTCTCCCAATTCGTCGTCGTTTGCTGCATGCTGCACAACCTGGCTATCCGCAGGACTCAGGCACTGCCACCTCACGTTGGACCACCACCTCAGGAGGAGGAGCAGGAGGAGCATGAGGACGACGAGGACGAGGAGTACCAGCCCAGGAGGGACGCACAAGGTCCAAGGGCCGCCCGTCGGCGGCTTATTGAACGTCACTTCTAGGCCCCCTGTCAGGGAATGGCTTGTGCCAATGATAGAACATGATTGCAGCCGCTCCGCAAGCCCTCAGCCGGTTAAGGCAACAAACACTTCAAAGATCAAACATGAACAATGTGAATAAATAAAATGCTTTATTGTACAAACTCTGGGCCCTTCCCACATGAAAACCAAAAACAGACGAAACCCCCAAAAAACACTCAAACACATTACTCGCTCCCACAACCTGGAGAGGATTAACAAAATAGGGCAACTAAAATGGCCGTCATTCTCGGCCTTCGTCAAAAACAAACATCACATCATCGGCCTTCAAAAAACAAACATCCAATTCTCGGCCTCAAGAAACAAACACAAATGGCCACACATTCGACTATTTGGCCCGCTTGGGCGATGCCTTGGCCATCTTTGGGTGGCCCCTGCCCGCCCTGCTGCTCCGCCTCAAAGTAAGGCCATTGGCTGCTGCAAGGCTGGGGGCAGGCTCCTGAGGGGCACATGTCATGACGGCAGATGCCCTTGGGGGTCGGCCTAGTCGAGGTCTGGCCATCGAGCGGGCGGCTGTTGATTGCTGCAGCTGTGGCTGGCCAGCATCAGTCGCTGCAGCAGCTCCTGGCAGCTCCGCTGGGGGAGTGGCAGTGGCGGCTGGAGGAATGGCGGCAAGCTGGCGGATGGCAGGCGCTCGCTGGTCGCCTGAGACACTGGCACTCACCCGGGCCAGCACTGCAGCATGCGCACCAATCTGCCGAGGGACAGACCGCTGTGCTGCTGCAGCGCGCCGGGTGCCCTGGCGATGCCTGGCTGACACAGCGAGTGTGGCAGCAGTGAGTGCCTGTGTTGACCTGTTCACTGACCGCATCAGAGCAGCCAGTGACTGGACGGCACCACTGATCACCTGGCCAGTCGCTGACAGGTCTGCCCGGTATTCCGCCCGACTGGTGGCCTCTGAGGGCCTGAACTCGGCCACACTCCGAGAGAGGGAATCGATGGACTCAGGCAACCGTGCCACTGCCGCCATGAGCTCCGTGTGCCGGCGCTCCGAGTCCGCGGACAAGTCTTCGAGGCGTTCCATCTCCTCGGCGAAGAGCATCTCCTGACTGGAGGCCGGACTCTCCCTCTGGGGAGAAGGCCGCCGAGCTGGCCGACCCTTCCTGCGTTGCTGGAGGCCGCTGGGCCCAGCAATTGGACTCCCCTCCGACGCATCCCCCCTCTGGGGAGAAGGCCGCCGAGCTTCCATCCCCCTCCCGCCTTTCTGCAGCACGCAGGTCCCAGGAGCTCCCCTCCCCTTCGACACTTCCGCCACGCTGCCCTCCAGGGAAGACGTGTCCCCTACATTGGCCTGGGTGGCCGCGGCTGAGGGTTCCCCTGATGGGCCGCCTTCCTCTTGCTCCTCCTCCTGCTCCTCCTCGGAGGGTCTGTCACTGGCAAGTTGAGGGACCTCCTCTTGACCATCTGAAAGCAGGAAGGCACAAGAGTAGCTTTAGAGTGAGGAGAGGGCGTCAGTGCGGGATGCATGAGTGGTGGCATTCAGCACATTGGTCGGACAGTGGCAAAGGATGTAGATCTGATGCGCAAGTGGGACGAGAGAGGTGCAAAAGGTGATGTCCTTACCATTGCTGCCCAGAACAGGGTCGGCATCTCCACATGCAACGGGCCCAATCACCCGGCCACCCATGAGGCGCTCCACGCGATGTTGCAGGTCGGTGAGTGGCTGGATATGGGGTCGGCCTCCCCCGGTCGCAGTCCGGCTCTTGCGATTATTCGCCAGCTTGGTCTGCAAGAGAAAGGACAGCCTCTAAGTACAGTGTGTCGCCGTGATCTTGTGTGCACTGCCTCCCATGGTGGAATAGCCTGGCCAGTGTGTCGCGATGATCTGGTGTGCACTGCCTCCCATGGTGGAATAGCCTGGCCAATGTGTCGCCATGATCTGGTGTGCACTGCCTTCCATGGTGGAATAGCCTGGCCAGTGTGTCGCCATGATCTGGTGTGCAATGCCTCCCACGGTGGAATAGCTTGGCCAGTGTGTTAAGTGCAGAATGTGCAATTGATGCTCATGCCTGTCCCATAGCTGCTGGATGAAGGCTGGCCATTAGAGCTTTCAGGTCCCTTTGCCCATAATGTGAGGTGCACATGCAAGGATGAGGAGGTCATTGGAAAGGGTACTCACCCTGACAATGCGTGTGAGGTCACTTAACTTTTTGCGGCATTGGGCACCGGTCCTGGGGACGTCGCTGTTGGCTGACAGCTTGCTGGCGACATGCCTCCAGGCTCTCCTGTAGACGCGGACCGTCGCCTTCTTGCCATTGTCCGGGTACAAAACATGGCGCCTCTTCTCCACAGCAGCAAGCAGCACACTCAGATCACGCTCTGAGAAGCGCTGCGCACGTTCACGGGCCTTCTCCATGTCTTCAGGCGCTATTTGGGTCCAGCAGCAGTGTTCAGGCCTAGCTGGAGGGCTCCACTATCCAGGGCGTGGCAGCAGACACAGTCGACCCTTCCCCCTTAAGAGCTGGCCGGCGCCAGGGTGTCTGCTGTCAATCACGAGATGGCCGCACCTGCGCTGCGCCCGGCCTCGGCGCTATCGATCACCACCTCCGGCTTAGCGCCCAAAGAGAGGCGTCCAGCAGCAGTTTTAGCGCTCGCCCGAACTCGTAGGGCGAAGCTAATGAATATCGGAGAAGTGGCATCGATTTGGCGGCGGCCGCAAACTTTAGCGGACGCCCCACTTTAGCACCCCAAAAGTGGCGTCAATGAATTTCTAGGCCAAAGTGTCTCTTGTATTAGTTACACAACTTTAATCAGTGATGAATGAACAGTAATTACCATGATCCGATTATTAGCATTCCAGGCTCCATTAAACCTAAACTCTTAATGCAAGGTGAGTGGCAAATGAAACACAGTGTGGCCGATTTTCACTGCCTCTGCCAGGCCGGAACAGGGCCTGGCAGTAACAAAGCCATGACGCTGAACATATCATCTCGTTCCCACTCCTGATCTGTCCACCCATCCTGGAAATGGGCAGCTAGACAGGCATAGAATTACATAGAATTTACAGCACAGAAACAGGCCATTGGCCCAATGTTTATGCTCCAAATGAGCTTCCTCCCACCTTACTTCATCTCATCCTATCTGCATGTTCTACTATTCCTTTCTCTCTCATGTACTTATCTAGCTTCCCCTTAAAGGCATCTATGCTAGTCGCCTGAATTACTCCTTGTGGTAGCGGGTTCCACATTCTAACCACTCATGACAAAAATGACATGCAAAAATGACATGCAAACACCAATGTCCACTGTTACTAGGCATAGCATGGCCTAACTAGTGGTCCTTAAAGGGGCCACTGCAGGCCACTCGGGAAACAGCAGAGGTAGGCTTTCAGAATTATTTTTGTGAGGTCAGGAGGAGCACAAATGCAGGTCCTTTTCATGTGCCCCTTTACCCTCCCCCCGTTAAGTCTTGACTTTTAGCTTGGCTCTGTGGAGGAGCAAATGGATTTTCTGTTCCTCCACCCCCTCCCCCACCGCAATTGGAGAGCCACCTATGAGCAGTAGTTCAGGTTTTGCAGATTTCCAATCAGATGCAAATGAGGCCCAACCATCAAAATGGCTTTGGCCTTTGACCGAGGACATCGGGCGGGCAGTGCAGTCGCTCTGCCAGCCACCTATTCGATATCCACTGAAAATGGAAATTGGCCCTAGTCAATCCCCTGGTATGGCCCCGAGCTTTGCTCCCTCAAGTCCAAAGCGTGCAGACTTGAGTGTGTCTGGTGCACAACTGGTTTAGCCATCCATCACCACGGATGTGGCGGGACCACGTCAGACTTTGTTCCCCTTTAGTAAAAGTTCACAGCTCCAGGATCACCCTGCAGTGCAAAAATAATCCCGGGCTTCCTTTCTCCACTACCAACCATCTCTTTAAAACCCTCTTCCCTGTCCCCTCCATCCTCACCTTCCACAAGTGTGAAAAGCTTATTTGTCACTAAGGGTGAGACTATCCATTCAGATCTGCCTCCCTTTCATCCCTGTGCCCACCAAGCCAAACTTCCCTGCAGGTCCCCTCCTACCTTAGCCCTGAACCTGCTCTTTCTCTAGTTTCTATCCTCATGCCCTGCGGAGTTCAGCTTATCCATGAGATTCATCTCCTGCTACCTTGACCTCATTCACACTAAATTACTGACCACCTAACTTCCCTTCCCCCTTCCTGACTCCACTGCAAGTTGACATTGAAAATGCTTCCCTCTCCTCAGGTACTGTCCCCGTCCCTTTCAGAACCACTGTCATCATACCGTTCCTCAAAAAGCCCACCATGCATCGCTCTGTCCTTGCAAACTACCACCCCATTTCCAACCTCCCTTTCCCCTCCAGTTCTTGAACGTGTTGTCGCCTCCCAAATCTGTGCCCATCTTCCCTGGAACTCTATGTTTGAAACTCCAATTAGGTTTCCATCCCTGCTACAGTACCAAAATGGCCCTAACCAAAGTCACAAATGACATCCCCGGTGATAGCGATTGTGGTGCACTATCCCTCCCTCGTCATCCTCGACCTCTCTGCAGCCTTTGACAAAGTTGACCACATCATCCTCCTCCAATGTCTTTCCTCCATTGTCCAGCTCGGTGAAATTGCCCTCACTTAGTTCCACTCTTACCTATCCAATTGTAGCCAAAGCATCTCCAGGTTGGTTTCTCTCCCGCTTCCACATTGTTACCTCTGGAGTGCATCAAGGATCTATTCTTGGCCGTCTTGTGCTCAGCTTTCACATGTATACTGCAAACAGTCAGCTCTACCTCTCCACAACCTCTCTCTATCTCTCCACTGCCTCTCTCTACCTCTCCACTGCCTCTGTGTTGTCAGACTGCTCGTCTGATATCTGGTCTTGGATCAGCCACAATTTCCTCCAGTTAAACACTGGGAACACAGAAGGCATCGTCTTTAGGCTCCTGCCACAAACTCTGTAGCTTCATCACTGATTCCATCCCCCTCCCTAGCCACTGTCTGAGACTCAACCAGACTGTTTGCAATCTCGGTGTCCTCCTCAAACCCTGAATTGAGCTTCCAACCTTATATACTCTCCATCACAAGGACTGTCTACTTACACCTCTGTAACATCTCCTGCCTCAGCCCATCAGCTTGCGAACAAAATGTGAATGTTCAGCAACGGGGCTGTGCACCCATCGTCTCAGCTATTCGCCCGTTCTCTGTATCCCATAAACGTCTTTAGCTTCTTTAATTTCTCTCATTATCCCTCCTATTGTCTCATGTAGGTTAACATCACGTAAGCCATTAACTATCTCTTATTTTACACTAAAGCACTTTATGTATCATTCTATTTCTTCTCTTGTGAGTGCATGTTTTTCTCCCCTTCCCTTTGTTCTGTTCCTTTTTAAATGCTGTTGATCTGTTTATCTACACAAGTGCTGACTGACCTGCTGAGTGTTTCTGTTTATATTGCACATTTGCAGCAAATGTAGTTTTGTGCTTTTTTGCCATAATTTAAAAAAAAAATTTGTATATACATTTGCAATAACTGTATTCACCATTATTGTAAGTTGCTGTTAATCCCTATCACTCCTTTACTTTACTTTTATACTAATATAAATATATCTTTCCCTCTTCAATATCTTAAGAGCTTTTGCTCTCACACAGATTTTACTGCATTTGAAAGCTCCCTAGAGTCTTGTTTAAAATGACCCAACAAATTAATGTATAGGCCATTAAACAGACTTTCAGTGTCTGTGTTTCATTCTATCTGATTTTATTTTTATCCTCCAGTGTTAGTTTAAAGCACAGTATGGTGTGGGTGTTTAGGGGAAGGGTAGGATAATACTATAGTTTCAAGATTTAAAAAAAGAGATTAATTTAATTTAAAACAGAATCATCTTATTATAAGAACTTGAAGATTATTGAAAAACGTCAACAACAATTGAAAAACAATCCTCCCTTACATGGAGTGAATTTAAAAGTAGTTGATGCTTTCTTTGCTATCAATTATGATTCTTCTCTTCTTCTTCTTAGGCAGTCCCTCGGAACCGAGGATGACTTGCTTCCACATTAAAAATGAGCTCGCAGGTGACTGATTAGTCCAATGCGGGACCTACTGACTCTGTCACAGGTGGGGCAGACGGTGGTTGAAGGGGTGGGTGGGTGGGGTGCTTGGGTTGATGTGCGCTCCTTGCGCTGCCTGCGCTTGGCTTCCGCTTGCTCCCGGCGAAGAGACTCGAGGTGTTTGGCTCCTTCCCGGATGCTTCTCCTCCACTTTGTGCGGTCTTGGGCCAGGGATTCCCAGGTGTCGGTGGGGATGTTACACTTTTTCAAGGAGGCTTTGAGGGTGTCCTTGAAGCGTTTCCTCTGCCCACCTGGGGCTCTCTTGCCGTGCCGGAGCTCCGAGTAGAGCGCTTGTTTTGGGAGTCTCGTATCGGGCATGCGGACAATGTGACCCGTCCATCGGAGCTGATTGAGCGTGGTCAGAGCTTCGATGCTGGGGATGTTGGCCTGAGCAAGAACACTGATGTTGGTGCGCCTATCCTGCCAATGGATTTGCAGGATCTTGTGGAGGCAGCGTTGGTGGTACCTCTCCAGTGCTTTGAGGTGCCTGCTGTACATGGTCCATGTCTCTGAGGCATACAGCAGGGCAGGTATCACTGCTGCCCTGTAGACCATGAGCTTAGTGCCGGGTTTGAGGTCCTGGTCTTCAAACACTCTCTTCCTCAGGCGACCGAAGGCTGCACTGGCACACTGAAGGCAGTGTTGGACTTCATCGTCGATGTCTGCCCTTGTTGACAGTAGGCTCCCGAGGTATGGAAAGTGGTCCACGTTGTCCAAGGCCTTGTTGTGGATTTTGATAATCGGGGGGCAGCACAGCGTGGCAGGGGCAGGTTGGTAGAGGACCTTTGTCTTACGGATGTTTAGTGTAAGGCCCATGCTCTCGTATGCTTCGGTGAAGGTGTTTACGATGGTTTGGAGTTCGACCTCCGAGTGAGCGCAGATGCAAGCATCGTCTGCTTACTGTAATTCGACGACAGAGGATGGGATGACCTTGGATCTGGACTGGAGGCGACGGAGGTGAACAGTTTCCCGTTTGTTCTGTAAATTAGCTCCACTCCAGTCGGGAGCTTACTGAGGGTGAGATGGAGCATTGCAGCAAGAAAGATTGAGAAGAGCGTTGGTGCGATGACACAGCCTTGCTTGACCCTGGTTCGTACGTGAATTGGGTCTGTGGTGGAACCATTGGTCAGGATCACGGCTTGCATGTCGTCATGAAGCAGGCGGAGGATAGTGACAAACTTTTGAGGGCAGCCGAATTTGAGGAGGACACTCCATAATCCCTCACGGTTGACAGTGCCGAAGGCCTTTGTGAGATCAAAGAAGGCTATGTGCAGTGGTTGGTGCTGTTCCCTGCATTTCTCTTGTAATTGAAGTGCGGTGAAGATCATGTCCATTGTGCCCCTTAGTGGGCGGAATCCGCATTGCGACTCTGGGAGGAGCTCTTCGGCCACTGGGAGAAGGCGATTGAGGAGGATTCTTGCGATGACTTTCCCTGTGGCAGATAGCAGGGAAACTCCTCTGTAATTACCGCAATCGGACTTGTCACCTTTCTTGAAGATGGTCACAATTACGGCGTCTCTGAGATCCCCTGGCATGCTCTCCTCCTTCCAGATAAGAGAAATTAGTTCATGAATTCGCGCCAGATACAGGATAGCTGACATTTAGGCGGTGTTATAAGAAGTGTCGATTGCTCTCCCAGTGCATGAACATCATCAACCAATCAATTACTTATAGTTTTGAAACAGACTTTTTTTTAATATATTCACTATATACAGATAACTGTGAGGATCTTTTTTAAGTTTGGCAATATTCTTGCAACAGGGAATGTGCCAGAGGAGCATAAAATAATGACTGGGAATTGATTGGAGAAAAGGCAAGAGTTGGCAGCACCTCAACACTGTTGTATGGAAGTGGATTGATTGTCACCACAATGTGATATCCTAACTCCTACCACAGCATCACGTAGCAGTGATCTGATTGAGGAGGTCAAACAGTATCAGATACTACTTAATGGTGTATAACCATTGCAGCCTTGAAATCACTCTGGAGCATTTACTACTTGTAATAATCTATGCTGTAAACTAGATAGGTGTGGGTTTTTTCATGTTTGTATTAATTTTACTTGTCAATTGTGCTTCTCCAAGTGTTCTTTGTTGACGACAATGTTTATAAAAAATAATTAATAACTGATGTAATTACGGCAAGTTTATACTTGTTTGCTGGGAAATAATAATGGTCATAGTTTATTATACACTTTAATTTGGAGTTTGAAGTTGATGTGTGTAGTGTCTTGTATGTATTATGACTGAATTGATAATTTTGCATGGTTTAATATAAATTTGTATATTAAAAATTAGTTATAATGAATACTTGAAGAATTGCTTTTTAATATAATGAATGTAGGTATTAAACTACGTTATATCATAATACTGCTGTGAGTATATGTAGTACGTGCCTAGTTTTTGCCAAGCATCTGCAAATCAATATACATCCCAGTCGATATAAGCTGTGCACGCAACTCACTAATAAAACCTATTCTACCTGAAATGACAGCCATATGGGGAAAGTAGTGGGTGCATGAAGCCCCAAGGTGTCTTTAGCCAGTGCACGTGAAAGGTAGAGTCTGTCCTGTTCTATCACCCAGCAGCAATGGAACGTTTGTTCCCTCAAGGTAGGGCCTGTTGCCAGTAGCAGGTGTTGGGCTATCCTCTGGGATAGAGGCAGCAGGAATGGGCACTGATGTGTGGCTGAGACAAGATGCTGCAAATATGCTCTCATGTAGAATGTGACAGCAGCTGCGACAGTGCTGGAAGTCACCATTCTGTCGCCACAAAACCAGATGCTTCCTCCTTCAGAAAAGGAATTTAAATATTTCTATAAATGCGTGCATATTTTTATTAAACGACAGCACAGATCCATCAGTACATTATTTTCAACTTTAAAAAATCATGTACTTATGTTTCAATGACACAACGTACACAATAAATATATTATTTCCCTCCCAACTTGAACCCACACAGAAGGTCTTTTGTTACTGGAATTGCAAATTCTCACATTACAGAGTGATATTTTTGCTCTACAGGAAGATCAAGGGTTGAGGCACTGGAATAGAAATTAATTGAAGGAGACAATTAAAGAATTATTATGCAGTGTGATGCCATTGAGAAAGAGTGACAATGATTACCTTTCAAATGCACACAGAAGCATCACCTTTTGTTAACTGTTTTTTATGTCTTTTTTTCCTTTGTAGGTTCTAAGTAGTTCTCACATTAAACCCTGAACCAATAGAATGAACTGAGTGAGTATGTGAACGTAATTCGCTCCAATCACAGGACTGTTTGTATTTGTGGAGTAGCAGGTAAAAGATGGGCCCACATCAAGAGGAATGGGATTGGTGAGCTAGATGTCTCAGCTTTTACCCAAAGCAGCAGAACACCCTCCGGTGATATGCCAGCTGATAACTGACTGAACTCATCACACATATGGTGGGCAGGTAAGGATGCCAGCCTCACCTGGGATCCTAATGTGCAGCAGGACGGATGTGAAGCATGCTGTTATACTGACGCAAAGCTATGATTACAAACTAATAAACCTTTAGTGAATTCTAATGTGAAAATAACTTTAACATCATTTATTAATAACTGATAACTTGAAATCACCTTATCGAATTTTATAGGGTTTGCCCATTTCAATTGTGGTTTTTATTTCTCTTTGTTAGAGTGCAGCTATTTCAAAAATAAAGGGACCACCATCATTCCTATAGCCTTGTCAAGCAGAGCTTTTTGTTTTCTTTTAGTCAAGATGTGACACAATGGCATTGTCCAATTTGTAATTGTGTCATTCACTTAGCAAAATAAACCATCCCCATTATTTCATGTTATTGTGCAGCTTATATCCTCATTATTTCATGTTATTGTGTCCTGCTCTCTCAGATAGACGTAAAAGATCCCATGGCACTATTTCGAAGAAGAGTAAGGGAGTTATCCCCGGTGTCCTGGCCAATATTTATCCCTCAACCAACATAACAAAAACAGATTATCTGGTCATAATCACATTGCTGTTTGTGGGAGCTTGCTGTGCACAAATTGGCTGCCGCATTTCCCACATTACAACAGTGACTGCACTTCAAAAGTACTTCATTGGGTGTAAAGCGCTTTGAGACGTCCGGTGGTCATGAAAGGCGCTATTTAAATGCAAGACTTTCTTTCTTTTATGTGTGGCAGTATCATGACATAGAATGGCAAGAATGGAGCAATTGCAATTCTCTTCTCAAAAGGGCAACAATCCCCTTTAGCCTTCAATTAAAATGGGAAATGTTATGCGTTTCATATAAAATTTATAGTGTGTATATAAAATAGCTGTCACTGAATTACAAACCATTTATTCAACCAAGCAGATCTGATGAATTAAACCAGGAGAAAAAAATGGTATACGCATATCAGCAGAATCCTAAATTATTGTTTCAGCTTTCCCCATTATGCAGCAGTGTACACAAGGTGTTATTTAGAACATGAGGTATTATGAGACAGATATGATAGTATTGAAACATTTAACTTTAACAGCAGATTACCAGAAAATAAGGAAGCGTACAAAAGAGCCCATAAAATATAATGTGAGCTAGAGGTTCATTCTTTTCCCTTTTATAATGCAGAGCCATTTCTACTTGAAGTGATCCTGCAGTGCATTGAGACGCCGACTACTCTGGAAAGGGATTAGAGGAGCCAGCTCCAAAGGAAGACCAACTACTAGCACAGGTCCAGTGGGTCCAATGGTCCCCTTCTGTGCTGCAGGGTGGATTGCACAGCACTGGTAGCAGTGGAGAATAATGTGTGTGCAATGCTTTAGAAATTTGATTGTGACTTCAGGTTTCTGGTCTGATATCAGTGAATGTCCAGTTCAGCAATGGGTAGGCTTGGTGTGGCGTGAAACAATGGTGCACCTCACCCACTCCTACTAGTGCTGCTGGCTGTTAAACTTGACCTCAAGTGGTAGTGCTGCCTCTGGAGAAGCCCTGCAAAACCACACTCTGCGATAGCAGTAGCATCACCTCAATCATAGTACAGTACTGCTGTAAATCAGGGCTGCTTAAAGTAGCAAGGCTGAAATATAAAGAGAGCACTCATCCCTCCCCTGCCATCCTGAGTAATGTTTAGCTGCAAAAACGGTTAATTATACCATTAACATGGTTTTTATTTTAAATTAGTAAACTCACAAGATCTTAATTTGGGAACTGTTTCCGCAATTTTTTTTTTGGTTGATTAAATTCAGCTTCCCAAAAATCAGGATGTCGAAAGGCTGTAGAATATAATGAACTGTTGGTATTTTTCAAATCACAAGACAAACCAAATTCAGTATTAAAGAAAAATAACTTTAAGAGCATTTTGAGTAATGCGACTGGATGGGAACTGTGCCAAAACAGTCAATAACCATATGGCTCAGGGACTGTACCAGAACTTGCCATATGGGGGTGGGTGGTATGAAAAGCAGCAGGCCTTTTAAGCATAAATAAAATAATAAGAAAAAAACTTACTAAATTATTCAGGTAAGAATCAATTTAACCTAGTCTAAATATCAATTTATTCATGTAATTATACTGTCAGACTTTAATTTTCTGCAAGCAAGTACATCACTTAATTGATTAAGGATCCTCCTACTAAGAATGGTAACTGTTCCTGGATAGCTATTTATATTTTTAAAAAACCCTTTTAAAAACCAGAATGATTCTACAGTGGTGGTCACATGAAGAAACACTAAACCAGGCCCCTCTTATCTGTGGACTACTAACATTTGTCAAAATAATCTGGTCTTGTATATTTTGTTTTGTACCCAGTGGTACAGGTCTGACACAGTTAACTTGTCAATTTGATAAGGTGGAAATCTACGGCAGTGAATCCTTTAGTGATCACTATCACTAGGATGATTAAAGGGAATGAGAAGACCAGATGAGTACATCAGCAGAGTTAAGCTGCATTTATATTACATTACTGCCACTGGCAACAGTCATGACTGAGACAGCAGTGCTGTAATATAAATGAGGCAATGCTCAAGAGGTGTTCCCCGCAGCCCCCCACCCACCATGCCAGAGGCGCAATGCTGCTGGCAACAAATGTAGACGCTCGTCACCAGGATCAGGAACTCTGCTCGCCCTCAGGAGCAGGAACTCTGCTCGCCCTCAGGATCAGGAACTCTGCTAGCCCTCAGGATCAGGAACTCTGCTCGCCCTCAGGATCAGGAACTCTGCTCGCCCTCAGGAGCAGGAAATCTGCTCGCCCTCAGGAGCAGGAAATCTGCTCGCCCTCAGGAGCAGGAAATCTGCTCGCCCTCAGGATCAGGAACTCTGCTCGCCCTCAGGATCAGGAACTCTGCTCGCCCTCAGGAGCAGGAACTCTGCTCGGCCTCAGGATCAGGAATTCTGCTCGCCCTCAGGATCAGGAACTCTGCTCGCCCTCAGGATCAGGAACTCTGCTCGCCCTCAGGATCAGGAACTCTGCTCGCCCTCAGGAGCAGGAAATCTGCTCGCCCTCAGGAGCAGGAACTCTGCTCGCCCTCAGGATCAGGAACTCTGCTCCCCCTCAGGATCAGGAAATCTGCTCGCCCTCAGGAGCAGGAACTCTGCTCGCCCTCAGGAGCAGGAACTCTGCTCGCCCTCAGGATCAGGAACTCTGCTCGCCCTCAGGAGCAGGAACTCTGCTCACCCTCAGGATCAGGAACTCTGCTCGCCCTCAGGATCAGGAACTCTGCTCTCCCTCAGGATCAGGAACTCTGCTCACCCTCAGGATCAGGAATTCTGCTCGCCCTCAGGATCAGGAACTCTGCTCGCCCTCAGGATCAGGAACTCTGCTCTCCCTCAGGATCAGGAACTCTGCTCACCCTCAGGATCAGGAACTCTGCTCGCCCTCAGGAGCAGGAACGCTGCTCTCCCTCAGGATCAGGAACTCTGCTCACCCTCAGGATCAGGAACTCTGCTCGCCCTCAGGATCAGGAACTCTGCTCTCCCTCAGGATCAGGAACTCTGCTCACCCTCAGGATCAGGAACTCTGCTCGCCCTCAGGAGCAGGAACTCTGCTCGCCCTCAGGATCAGGAACTCTGCTCTCCCTCAGGATCAGGAACTCTGCTCACCCTCAGGATCAGGAACTCTGCTCGCCCTCAGGAGCAGGAAATCTGCTCGCCCTCAGGATCAGGAACTCTGCTCACCCTCAGGATCAGGAACTCTGCTCACCCTCAGGATCAGGAACTCTGCTCGCCCTCAGGATCAGGAACTCTGCTCGCCCTCAGGATCAGGAACTCTGCTCTCCCTCAGGATCAGGAACTCTGCTCACCCTCAGGATCAGGAACTCTGTTCGCCCTCAGGATCAGGAACTCTGCTCACCCTCAGGATCAGGAACTCTGCTCACCCTCAGGATCAGGAACTCTGCTCGCCCTCAGGAGCAGGAACTCTGCTCGCCCTCAGGAGCAGGAACTCTGCTCACCCTCAGGATCAGGAAATCTGCTCACCCTCAGGATCAGGAACTCTGCTCACCCTCAGGATCAGGAACCCTGCTCACCCTCAGGAGCAGGAACTCTGCTCGCCCTCAGGATCAGGAACTCTGCTCACCCTCAGGATCAGGAACTCTGCTCGCCCTCAGGAGCAGGAACTCTGCTCGCCCTCAGGATCAGGAACTCTGCTCACCCTCAGGAGCAGGAACTCTGCTCTCCCTCAGGAGCAGGAACTCTGCTCGCCCTCAGGAGCAGGAACTCTGCTCGCCCTCAGGATCAGGAACTCTGCTCGCCCTCAGGATCAGGAACTCTGCTCGCCCTCAGGATCAGGAACTCTGCTCGCCCTCAGGATCAGGAACTCTGCTCGCTACCAGGATCAGGAACTCTGCTCACCCTCAGGAGCAGGAACTCTGCTCTCCCTCAGGAGCAGGAACTCTGCTCGCCCTCAGGAGCAGGAACTCTGCTCGCCCTCAGGATCAGGAACTCTGCTCGCCCTCAGGATCAGGAACTCTGCTCGCTACCAGGATCAGGAACTCTGCTCACCCTCAGGATCAGGAAATCTGCTCGCCCTCAGGAGCAGGAAATCTGCTAACCCTCAGGATCAGGAACTCTGCTCACCCTCAGGATCAGGAACTCTGCTCGCCCTCAGGAGCAGGAACTCTGCTCGCCCTCAGGATCAGGAACTCTGCTCACCCTCAGGATCAGGAACTCTGCTCGCCCTCAGGAGCAGGAACTCTGCTCGCCCTCAGGATCAGGAACTCTGCTCACCCTCAGGATCAGGAAATCTGCTCGCCCTCAGGAGCAGGAACTCTGCTCGCCCTCAGGAGCAGGAACTCTGCTCGCCCTCAGGATCAGGAACTCTGCTCGCCCTCAGGAGCAGGAACTCTGCTCACCCTCAGGATCAGGAACTCTGCTCGCCCTCAGGATCAGGAACTCTGCTCTCCCTCAGGATCAGGAACTCTGCTCACCCTCAGGATCAGGAATTCTGCTCGCCCTCAGGATCAGGAACTCTGCTCGCCCTCAGGATCAGGAACTCTGCTCTCCCTCAGGATCAGGAACTCTGCTCACCCTCAGGATCAGGAACTCTGCTCGCCCTCAGGAGCAGGAACGCTGCTCTCCCTCAGGATCAGGAACTCTGCTCACCCTCAGGATCAGGAACTCTGCTCGCCCTCAGGATCAGGAACTCTGCTCTCCCTCAGGATCAGGAACTCTGCTCACCCTCAGGATCAGGAACTCTGCTCGCCCTCAGGAGCAGGAACTCTGCTCGCCCTCAGGATCAGGAACTCTGCTCTCCCTCAGGATCAGGAACTCTGCTCACCCTCAGGATCAGGAACTCTGCTCGCCCTCAGGAGCAGGAAATCTGCTCGCCCTCAGGATCAGGAACTCTGCTCACCCTCAGGATCAGGAACTCTGCTCGCCCTCAGGATCAGGAACTCTGCTCACCCTCAGGATCAGGAACTCTGCTCGCCCTCAGGAGCAGGAACTCTGCTCACCCTCAGGATCAGGAACTCTGCTCGCCCTCAGGATCAGGAACTCTGCTCGCCCTCAGGAGCAGGAACTCTGCTCGCCTTCAGGATCAGGAACTCTGCTCGCCCTCAGGATCAGGAACTCTGCTCGCCCTCAGGATCAGGAACTCTGCTCTCCCTCAGGATCAGGAACTCTGCTCACCCTCAGGATCAGGAACTCTGTTCGCCCTCAGGATCAGGAACTCTGCTCGCCCTCAGGAGCAGGAACTCTGCTCGCCCTCAGGATCAGGAACTCTGCTCGCCCTCAGGAGCAGGAACTCTGCTCGCCCTCAGGAGCAGGAACTCTGCTCACCCTCAGGATCAGGAAATCTGCTCACCCTCAGGATCAGGAACTCTGCTCACCCTCAGGATCAGGAACCCTGCTCACCCTCAGGAGCAGGAACTCTGCTCGCCCTCAGGATCAGGAACTCTGCTCACCCTCAGGATCAGGAACTCTGCTCGCCCTCAGGAGCAGGAACTCTGCTCGCCCTCAGGATCAGGAACTCTGCTCACCCTCAGGAGCAGGAACTCTGCTCTCCCTCAGGAGCAGGAACTCTGCTCGCCCTCAGGAGCAGGAACTCTGCTCGCCCTCAGGATCAGGAACTCTGCTCGCCCTCAGGATCAGGAACTCTGCTCGCCCTCAGGATCAGGAACTCTGCTCGCCCTCAGGATCAGGAACTCTGCTCGCTACCAGGATCAGGAACTCTGCTCACCCTCAGGAGCAGGAACTCTGCTCTCCCTCAGGAGCAGGAACTCTGCTCGCCCTCAGGAGCAGGAACTCTGCTCGCCCTCAGGATCAGGAACTCTGCTCGCCCTCAGGATCAGGAACTCTGCTCGCTACCAGGATCAGGAACTCTGCTCACCCTCAGGATCAGGAAATCTGCTCGCCCTCAGGAGCAGGAAATCTGCTAACCCTCAGGATCAGGAACTCTGCTCACCCTCAGGATCAGGAACTCTGCTCGCCCTCAGGAGCAGGAACTCTGCTCGCCCTCAGGATCAGGAACTCTGCTCACCCTCAGGATCAGGAACTCTGCTCGCCCTCAGGATCAGGAACTCTGCTCGCCCTCAGGATCAGGAACTCTGCTCACCCTCAGGATCAGGAACTGTGCTCGCCATCAGGATCAGGAACTCTGCTCAACCTCAGGATCAGGAACTCTGCTCGCCCTCAGGATCAGGAACTCTGCTCGCCCTCAGGAACAGGAACTCTGCTCGCCCTCAGGATCAGGAACTCTGCTCACCCTCAGGATCAGGAACTGTGCTCGCCATCAGGATCAGGAACTCTGCTCAACCTCAGGATCAGGAACTCTGCTCGCCCTCAGGAACAGGAACTCTGCTCAACCTCAGGATCAGGAACTCTGCTCGCCCTCAGGATCAGGAACTGTGCTCGCCCTCAGGAACAGGAACTCTGCTCACCCTCAGGATCAGGAAATCTGCTCACCCTCAGGATCAGGAACTCTGCTCACCCTCAGGAGCAGGAACTCTGCTCGCCCTCAGGATCAGGAACACTGCTCACCCTCAGGATCAGGAACTCTGCTCACCCTCAGGATCAGGAACTCTGCTCATCCTCAGGATCAGGAACTCTGCTCGCCCTCAGGATCAGGAACTCTGCTCCCCCTCAGGATCACGAACTCTGCTCACCCTCAGGATCAGGAACTCTGCTCGCCCTCAGGATCAGGAACTCTGCTCGCCCTCAGGATCAGGAACTCTGCTCTCCCTCAGGATCAGGAACTCTGCTCACCCTCAGGATCAGGAACTCTGCTCGCCATCAGGATCAGGAACTCTGCTCGCCCTCAGGATCAGGAACACTGCTCGCCCTCAGGATCAGGAACTCTGCTGACCCTCAGGATGAGGAATTCTGCTCACCCTCAGGATCAGGAACTCTGCTCGCCCTCAGGATCAGGAACTCTGCCCGCCCTCAGGGTCAGGAACTCTGCTCGCCCTCAGGATCAGGAACTCTGCTCACCCTCAGGATCAGGAACTCTGCTCGCCCTCAGGATCAGGAAATCTGCTCCCCCTCAGGATCAGGAACTCTGCTCACCCTCAGGATCAGGAACTCTGTTCACCCTCAGGATCAGGAACTCTGCTCACCCTCAGGGGCAGGAAATCTGCTCAACCTCAGGATCAGGAACACTGCTCACCCTCAGGAGCAGGAACTCTGCTCACCCTCAGGATCAGGAACTCTGCTCACCCTCAGGATCAGGAACGCTGCTCACCTTCAGGATCAGGAACTCTGCTCACCCTCAGGAGCAGGAACTCTGCTCACCCTCAGGATCAGGAACTCTGCTCGCCCTCAGGATCAGGAACTCTGCTCGCCCTCAGGATCAGGAACTCTGCTCGCCCTCAGGATCAGGAACTCTGCTCGCCCTCAGGAGCAGGAACTCTGCTCGCCCTCAGGAGCAGGAACACTGCTCGCCCTCAGGATCAGGAACTCTGCTCTCCCTCAGGATCAGGAACTCTGCTCACCCTCAGGATCAGGAACTCTGCTCGCCATCAGGATCAGGAACTCTGCTCGCCCTCAGGATCAGGAACTCTACTCGCCCTCAGGAGCAGGAACTCTGCTCACCCTCAGGATCAGGAACTCTGCTCACCCTCAGGATCAGGAACTCTGCTCACCCTCAGCATCAGGAACTCTGCTCGCCCTCAGGATCAGGAAATCTGCTCGCCCTCAGGATCAGGAACTCTGCTCGCTACCAGGATCAGGAACACTGCTCACCCTCAGGATCAGGAACTCTGCTCACCCTCAGGATCAGGAACTCTGCTCACCCTCAGGATCAGGAACTCTGCTCGCCCTCAGGATCAGGAACTCTGCTCACCCTCAGGATCAGGAACTCTGCTCGCCCTCAGGAGCAGGAACTCTGCTCACCCTCAGGATCAGGAACTCTGCTCACCCTCAGGATCAGGAACTCTGCTCGCCCTCAGGAGCAGGAACTCTGCTCGCCCTCAGGATCAGGAACTCTGCTCACCCTCAGGATCAGGAACTCTGCTCGCCCTCAGGATCAGGAACTCTGCTCGCCCTCAGGATCAGGAACTCTGCTCGCCCTCAGGAGCAGGAACTCTGCTCTCCCTCAGGATCAGGAACTCTGCTCACCCTCAGGATCAGGAACTCTGCTCGCCCTCAGGATCAGGAACTCTGCTCTCCCTCAGGATCAGGAACTCTGCTCACCCTCAGGATCAGGAACTCTGCTCGCCCTCAGGAGCAGGAACTCTGCTCGCCCTCAGGATCAGGAACTCTGCTCTCCCTCAGGATCAGGAACTCTGCTCACCCTCAGGATCAGGAACTCTGCTCGCCCTCAGGAGCAGGAAATCTGCTCGCCCTCAGGATCAGGAACTCTGCTCACCCTCAGGATCAGGAACTCTGCTCACCCTCAGGATCAGGAACTCTGCTCACCCTCAGGATCAGGAACTCTGCTCGCCCTCAGGATCAGGAACTCTGCTCGCCCTCAGGAGCAGGAACTCTGCTCGCCTTCAGGATCAGGAACTCTGCTCGCCCTCAGGATCAGGAACTCTGCTCGCCCTCAGGATCAGGAACTCTGCTCTCCCTCAGGATCAGGAACTCTGCTCACCCTCAGGATCAGGAACTCTGCTCGCCCTCAGGATCAGGAACTCTGCTCGCCCTCAGGAGCAGGAACTCTGCTCGCCCTCAGGATCAGGAACTCTGCTCGCCCTCAGGAGCAGGAACTCTGCTCGCCCTCAGGAGCAGGAACTCTGCTCACCCTCAGGATCAGGAAATCTGCTCACCCTCAGGATCAGGAACTCTGCTCACCCTCAGGATCAGGAACCCTGCTCACCCTCAGGATCAGGAACTCTGCTCGCCCTCAGGATCAGGAACTCTGCTCGCCCTCAGGAGCAGGAACTCTGCTCGCCCTCAGGAGCAGGAACTCTGCTCGCCCTCAGGATCAGGAACTCTGCTCACCCTCAGGAGCAGGAACTCTGCTCGCCCTCAGGAGCAGGAACTCTGCTCGCCCTCAGGATCAGGAACTCTGCTCGCCCTCAGGATCAGGAACTCTGCTCGCTACCAGGATCAGGAACTCTGCTCACCCTCAGGATCAGGAACTCTGCTCGCCCTCAGGAGCAGGAAATCTGCTAACCCTCAGGATCAGGAACTCTGCTCACCCTCAGGATCAGGAACTCTGCTCACCCTCAGGATCAGGAACTCTGCTCGCCCTCAGGAGCAGGAACTCTGCTCGCCCTCAGGATCAGGAACTCTGCTCGCCCTCAGGAGCAGGAACTCTGCTCGCCCTCAGGATCAGGAACTCTGCTCGCCCTCAGGAGCAGGAACTCTGCTCGCCCTCAGGATCAGGAACTCTGCTCACCCTCAGGATCAGGAGCTCTGCTCGCCCTCAGGATCAGGAACTCTGCTCGCCCTCAGGATCAGGAACTCTGCTCACCCTCAGGATCAGGAACTGTGCTCGCCATCAGGATCAGGAACTCTGCTCGCCCTCAGGAGCAGGAACTCTGCTCGCCCTCAGGATCAGGAACTCTGCTCACCCTCAGGATCAGGAACTCTGCTCGCCCTCAGGATCAGGAACTCTGCTCGCCCTCAGGATCAGGAACTCTGCTCACCCTCAGGATCAGGAACTGTGCTCGCCATCAGGATCAGGAACTCTGCTCAACCTCAGGATCAGGAACTCTGCTCGCCCTCAGGATCAGGAACTCTGCTCGCCCTCAGGAACAGGAACTCTGCTCGCCCTCAGGATCAGGAACTCTGCTCACCCTCAGGATCAGGAACTGTGCTCGCCATCAGGATCAGGAACTCTGCTCAACCTCAGGATCAGGAACTCTGCTCGCCCTCAGGAACAGGAACTCTGCTCAACCTCAGGATCAGGAACTCTGCTCGCCCTCAGGATCAGGAACTGTGCTCGCCCTCAGGAACAGGAACTCTGCTCACCCTCAGGATCAGGAAATCTGCTCACCCTCAGGATCAGGAACTCTGCTCACCCTCAGGAGCAGGAACTATGCTCGCCCTCAGGATCAGGAACACTGCTCACCCTCAGGATCAGGAACTCTGCTCACCCTCAGGATCAGGAACTCTGCTCATCCTCAGGATCAGGAACTCTGCTCGCCCTCAGGATCAGGAACTCTGCTCCCCCTCAGGATCACGAACTCTGCTCACCCTCAGGATCAGGAACTCTGCTCGCCCTCAGGATCAGGAACTCTGCTCGCCCTCAGGATCAGGAACTCTGCTCTCCCTCAGGATCAGGAACTCTGCTCACCCTCAGGATCAGGAACTCTGCTCGCCATCAGGATCAGGAACTCTGCTCGCCCTCAGGATCAGGAACACTGCTCGCCCTCAGGATCAGGAACTCTGCTGACCCTCAGGATCAGGAACTCTGCTCACCCTCAGGATCAGGAACTCTGCTCGCCCTCAGGATCAGGAACTCTGCCCGCCCTCAGGGTCAGGAACTCTGCTCGCCCTCAGGATCAGGAACTCTGCTCACCCTCAGGATCAGGAACTCTGCTCGCCCTCAGGATCAGGAACTCTGCTCCCCCTCAGGATCAGGAACTCTGCTCACCCTCAGGATCAGGAACTCTGTTCACCCTCAGGATCAGGAACTCTGCTCACCCTCAGGGGCAGGAAATCTGCTCAACCTCAGGATCAGGAACACTGCTCACCCTCAGGAGCAGGAACTCTGCTCACCCTCAGGATCAGGAACTCTGCTCACCCTCAGGATCAGGAACGCTGCTCACCTTCAGGATCAGGAACTCTGCTCACCCTCAGGAGCAGGAACTCTGCTCACCCTCAGGATCAGGAACTCTGCTCGCCCTCAGGATCAGGAACTCTGCTCGCCCTCAGGATCAGGAACTCTGCTCGCCCTCAGGATCAGGAACTCTGCTCGCCCTCAGGAGCAGGAACTCTGCTCGCCCTCAGGAGCAGGAACACTGCTCGCCCTCAGGATCAGGAACTCTGCTCTCCCTCAGGATCAGGAACTCTGCTCACCCTCAGGATCAGGAACTCTGCTCGCCATCAGGATCAGGAACTCTGCTCGCCCTCAGGATCAGGAACTCTACTCGCCCTCAGGAGCAGGAACTCTGCTCGCCCTCAGGAGCAGGAACTCTGCTCACCCTCAGGATCAGGAACTCTGCTCACCCTCAGGATCAGGAACTCTGCTCACCCTCAGCATCAGGAACTCTGCTCGCCCTCAGGATCAGGAAATCTGCTCGCCCTCAGGATCAGGAACTCTGCTCGCTACCAGGATCAGGAACACTGCTCACCCTCAGGATCAGGAACTCTGCTCACCCTCAGGATCAGGAACTCTGCTCACCCTCAGGATCAGGAACTCTGCTCGCCCTCAGGATCAGGAACTCTGCTCACCCTCAGGATCAGGAACTCTGCTCGCCCTCAGGAGCAGGAACTCTGCTCACCCTCAGGATCAGGAACTCTGCTCACCCTCAGGATCAGGAACTCTGCTCGCCCTCAGGAGCAGGAACTCTGCTCGCCCTCAGGATCAGGAACTCTGCTCGCCCTCAGGATCAGGAACTCTGCTCGCTACCAGGATCAGGAACTCTGCTCACCCTCAGGATCAGGAACTCTGCTCGCCCTCAGGAGCAGGAAATCTGCTAACCCTCAGGATCAGGAACTCTGCTCACCCTCAGGATCAGGAACTCTGCTCACCCTCAGGATCAGGAACTCTGCTCGCCCTCAGGAGCAGGAACTCTGCTCGCCCTCAGGATCAGGAACTCTGCTCGCCCTCAGGAGCAGGAACTCTGCTCGCCCTCAGGATCAGGAACTCTGCTCGCCCTCAGGAGCAGGAACTCTGCTCGCCCTCAGGATCAGGAACTCTGCTCACCCTCAGGATCAGGAGCTCTGCTCGCCCTCAGGATCAGGAACTCTGCTCGCCCTCAGGATCAGGAACTCTGCTCACCCTCAGGATCAGGAACTGTGCTCGCCATCAGGATCAGGAACTCTGCTCGCCCTCAGGAGCAGGAACTCTGCTCGCCCTCAGGATCAGGAACTCTGCTCACCCTCAGGATCAGGAACTCTGCTCGCCCTCAGGATCAGGAACTCTGCTCGCCCTCAGGATCAGGAACTCTGCTCACCCTCAGGATCAGGAACTGTGCTCGCCATCAGGATCAGGAACTCTGCTCAACCTCAGGATCAGGAACTCTGCTCGCCCTCAGGATCAGGAACTCTGCTCGCCCTCAGGAACAGGAACTCTGCTCGCCCTCAGGATCAGGAACTCTGCTCACCCTCAGGATCAGGAACTGTGCTCGCCATCAGGATCAGGAACTCTGCTCAACCTCAGGATCAGGAACTCTGCTCGCCCTCAGGAACAGGAACTCTGCTCAACCTCAGGATCAGGAACTCTGCTCGCCCTCAGGATCAGGAACTGTGCTCGCCCTCAGGAACAGGAACTCTGCTCACCCTCAGGATCAGGAAATCTGCTCACCCTCAGGATCAGGAACTCTGCTCACCCTCAGGAGCAGGAACTATGCTCGCCCTCAGGATCAGGAACACTGCTCACCCTCAGGATCAGGAACTCTGCTCACCCTCAGGATCAGGAACTCTGCTCATCCTCAGGATCAGGAACTCTGCTCGCCCTCAGGATCAGGAACTCTGCTCCCCCTCAGGATCACGAACTCTGCTCACCCTCAGGATCAGGAACTCTGCTCGCCCTCAGGATCAGGAACTCTGCTCGCCCTCAGGATCAGGAACTCTGCTCTCCCTCAGGATCAGGAACTCTGCTCACCCTCAGGATCAGGAACTCTGCTCGCCATCAGGATCAGGAACTCTGCTCGCCCTCAGGATCAGGAACACTGCTCGCCCTCAGGATCAGGAACTCTGCTGACCCTCAGGATCAGGAACTCTGCTCACCCTCAGGATCAGGAACTCTGCTCGCCCTCAGGATCAGGAACTCTGCCCGCCCTCAGGGTCAGGAACTCTGCTCGCCCTCAGGATCAGGAACTCTGCTCACCCTCAGGATCAGGAACTCTGCTCGCCCTCAGGATCAGGAACTCTGCTCCCCCTCAGGATCAGGAACTCTGCTCACCCTCAGGATCAGGAACTCTGTTCACCCTCAGGATCAGGAACTCTGCTCACCCTCAGGGGCAGGAAATCTGCTCAACCTCAGGATCAGGAACACTGCTCACCCTCAGGAGCAGGAACTCTGCTCACCCTCAGGATCAGGAACTCTGCTCACCCTCAGGATCAGGAACGCTGCTCACCTTCAGGATCAGGAACTCTGCTCACCCTCAGGAGCAGGAACTCTGCTCACCCTCAGGATCAGGAACTCTGCTCGCCCTCAGGATCAGGAACTCTGCTCGCCCTCAGGATCAGGAACTCTGCTCGCCCTCAGGATCAGGAACTCTGCTCGCCCTCAGGAGCAGGAACTCTGCTCGCCCTCAGGAGCAGGAACACTGCTCGCCCTCAGGATCAGGAACTCTGCTCTCCCTCAGGATCAGGAACTCTGCTCACCCTCAGGATCAGGAACTCTGCTCGCCATCAGGATCAGGAACTCTGCTCGCCCTCAGGATCAGGAACTCTACTCGCCCTCAGGAGCAGGAACTCTGCTCACCCTCAGGATCAGGAACTCTGCTCACCCTCAGGATCAGGAACTCTGCTCACCCTCAGCATCAGGAACTCTGCTCGCCCTCAGGATCAGGAAATCTGCTCGCCCTCAGGATCAGGAACTCTGCTCGCTACCAGGATCAGGAACACTGCTCACCCTCAGGATCAGGAACTCTGCTCACCCTCAGGATCAGGAACTCTGCTCACCCTCAGGATCAGGAACTCTGCTCGCCCTCAGGATCAGGAACTCTGCTCACCCTCAGGATCAGGAACTCTGCTCGCCCTCAGGAGCAGGAACTCTGCTCACCCTCAGGATCAGGAACTCTGCTCACCCTCAGGATCAGGAACTCTGCTCGCCCTCAGGAGCAGGAACTCTGCTCGCCCTCAGGATCAGGAACTCTGCTCACCCTCAGGATCAGGAACTCTGCTCGCCCTCAGGATCAGGAACTCTGCTCGCCCTCAGGATCAGGAACTCTGCTCGCCCTCAGGAGCAGGAACTCTGCTCTCCCTCAGGATCAGGAACTCTGCTCACCCTCAGGATCAGGAACTCTGCTCGCCCTCAGGATCAGGAACTCTGCTCTCCCTCAGGATCAGGAACTCTGCTCACCCTCAGGATCAGGAACTCTGCTCGCCCTCAGGAGCAGGAACTCTGCTCGCCCTCAGGATCAGGAACTCTGCTCTCCCTCAGGATCAGGAACTCTGCTCACCCTCAGGATCAGGAACTCTGCTCGCCCTCAGGAGCAGGAAATCTGCTCGCCCTCAGGATCAGGAACTCTGCTCACCCTCAGGATCAGGAACTCTGCTCACCCTCAGGATCAGGAACTCTGCTCACCCTCAGGATCAGGAACTCTGCTCGCCCTCAGGATCAGGAACTCTGCTCGCCCTCAGGAGCAGGAACTCTGCTCGCCTTCAGGATCAGGAACTCTGCTCGCCCTCAGGATCAGGAACTCTGCTCGCCCTCAGGATCAGGAACTCTGCTCTCCCTCAGGATCAGGAACTCTGCTCACCCTCAGGATCAGGAACTCTGCTCGCCCTCAGGATCAGGAACTCTGCTCGCCCTCAGGAGCAGGAACTCTGCTCGCCCTCAGGATCAGGAACTCTGCTCGCCCTCAGGAGCAGGAACTCTGCTCGCCCTCAGGAGCAGGAACTCTGCTCACCCTCAGGATCAGGAAATCTGCTCACCCTCAGGATCAGGAACTCTGCTCACCCTCAGGATCAGGAACCCTGCTCACCCTCAGGATCAGGAACTCTGCTCGCCCTCAGGATCAGGAACTCTGCTCGCCCTCAGGAGCAGGAACTCTGCTCGCCCTCAGGAGCAGGAACTCTGCTCGCCCTCAGGATCAGGAACTCTGCTCACCCTCAGGAGCAGGAACTCTGCTCGCCCTCAGGAGCAGGAACTCTGCTCGCCCTCAGGATCAGGAACTCTGCTCGCCCTCAGGATCAGGAACTCTGCTCGCTACCAGGATCAGGAACTCTGCTCACCCTCAGGATCAGGAACTCTGCTCGCCCTCAGGAGCAGGAAATCTGCTAACCCTCAGGATCAGGAACTCTGCTCACCCTCAGGATCAGGAACTCTGCTCACCCTCAGGATCAGGAACTCTGCTCGCCCTCAGGAGCAGGAACTCTGCTCGCCCTCAGGATCAGGAACTCTGCTCGCCCTCAGGAGCAGGAACTCTGCTCGCCCTCAGGATCAGGAACTCTGCTCGCCCTCAGGAGCAGGAACTCTGCTCGCCCTCAGGATCAGGAACTCTGCTCACCCTCAGGATCAGGAGCTCTGCTCGCCCTCAGGATCAGGAACTCTGCTCGCCCTCAGGATCAGGAACTCTGCTCACCCTCAGGATCAGGAACTGTGCTCGCCATCAGGATCAGGAACTCTGCTCGCCCTCAGGAGCAGGAACTCTGCTCGCCCTCAGGATCAGGAACTCTGCTCACCCTCAGGATCAGGAACTCTGCTCGCCCTCAGGATCAGGAACTCTGCTCGCCCTCAGGATCAGGAACTCTGCTCACCCTCAGGATCAGGAACTGTGCTCGCCATCAGGATCAGGAACTCTGCTCAACCTCAGGATCAGGAACTCTGCTCGCCCTCAGGATCAGGAACTCTGCTCGCCCTCAGGAACAGGAACTCTGCTCGCCCTCAGGATCAGGAACTCTGCTCACCCTCAGGATCAGGAACTGTGCTCGCCATCAGGATCAGGAACTCTGCTCAACCTCAGGATCAGGAACTCTGCTCGCCCTCAGGAACAGGAACTCTGCTCAACCTCAGGATCAGGAACTCTGCTCGCCCTCAGGATCAGGAACTGTGCTCGCCCTCAGGAACAGGAACTCTGCTCACCCTCAGGATCAGGAAATCTGCTCACCCTCAGGATCAGGAACTCTGCTCACCCTCAGGAGCAGGAACTATGCTCGCCCTCAGGATCAGGAACACTGCTCACCCTCAGGATCAGGAACTCTGCTCACCCTCAGGATCAGGAACTCTGCTCATCCTCAGGATCAGGAACTCTGCTCGCCCTCAGGATCAGGAACTCTGCTCCCCCTCAGGATCACGAACTCTGCTCACCCTCAGGATCAGGAACTCTGCTCGCCCTCAGGATCAGGAACTCTGCTCGCCCTCAGGATCAGGAACTCTGCTCTCCCTCAGGATCAGGAACTCTGCTCACCCTCAGGATCAGGAACTCTGCTCGCCATCAGGATCAGGAACTCTGCTCGCCCTCAGGATCAGGAACACTGCTCGCCCTCAGGATCAGGAACTCTGCTGACCCTCAGGATCAGGAACTCTGCTCACCCTCAGGATCAGGAACTCTGCTCGCCCTCAGGATCAGGAACTCTGCCCGCCCTCAGGGTCAGGAACTCTGCTCGCCCTCAGGATCAGGAACTCTGCTCACCCTCAGGATCAGGAACTCTGCTCGCCCTCAGGATCAGGAACTCTGCTCCCCCTCAGGATCAGGAACTCTGCTCACCCTCAGGATCAGGAACTCTGTTCACCCTCAGGATCAGGAACTCTGCTCACCCTCAGGGGCAGGAAATCTGCTCAACCTCAGGATCAGGAACACTGCTCACCCTCAGGAGCAGGAACTCTGCTCACCCTCAGGATCAGGAACTCTGCTCACCCTCAGGATCAGGAACGCTGCTCACCTTCAGGATCAGGAACTCTGCTCACCCTCAGGAGCAGGAACTCTGCTCACCCTCAGGATCAGGAACTCTGCTCGCCCTCAGGATCAGGAACTCTGCTCGCCCTCAGGATCAGGAACTCTGCTCGCCCTCAGGATCAGGAACTCTGCTCGCCCTCAGGAGCAGGAACTCTGCTCGCCCTCAGGAGCAGGAACACTGCTCGCCCTCAGGATCAGGAACTCTGCTCTCCCTCAGGATCAGGAACTCTGCTCACCCTCAGGATCAGGAACTCTGCTCGCCATCAGGATCAGGAACTCTGCTCGCCCTCAGGATCAGGAACTCTACTCGCCCTCAGGAGCAGGAACTCTGCTCGCCCTCAGGAGCAGGAACTCTGCTCACCCTCAGGATCAGGAACTCTGCTCACCCTCAGGATCAGGAACTCTGCTCACCCTCAGCATCAGGAACTCTGCTCGCCCTCAGGATCAGGAAATCTGCTCGCCCTCAGGATCAGGAACTCTGCTCGCTACCAGGATCAGGAACACTGCTCACCCTCAGGATCAGGAACTCTGCTCACCCTCAGGATCAGGAACTCTGCTCACCCTCAGGATCAGGAACTCTGCTCGCCCTCAGGATCAGGAACTCTGCTCACCCTCAGGATCAGGAACTCTGCTCGCCCTCAGGAGCAGGAACTCTGCTCACCCTCAGGATCAGGAACTCTGCTCACCCTCAGGATCAGGAACTCTGCTCGCCCTCAGGAGCAGGAACTCTGCTCGCCCTCAGGATCAGGAACTCTGCTCACCCTCAGGATCAGGAACTCTGCTCGCCCTCAGGATCAGGAACTCTGCTCACCCTCAGGATCAGGAACTCTGCTCGCCCTCAGGAGCAGGAACTCTGCTCTCCCTCAGGATCAGGAACTCTGCTCACCCTCAGGATCAGGAACTCTGCTCGCCCTCAGGATCAGGAACTCTGCTCTCCCTCAGGATCAGGAACTCTGCTCACCCTCAGGATCAGGAACTCTGCTCGCCCTCAGGAGCAGGAACTCTGCTCGCCCTCAGGATCAGGAACTCTGCTCTCCCTCAGGATCAGGAACTCTGCTCACCCTCAGGATCAGGAACTCTGCTCGCCCTCAGGAGCAGGAAATCTGCTCGCCCTCAGGATCAGGAACTCTGCTCACCCTCAGGATCAGGAACTCTGCTCACCCTCAGGATCAGGAACTCTGCTCGCCCTCAGGATCAGGAACTCTGCTCGCCCTCAGGAGCAGGAACTCTGCTCGCCTTCAGGATCAGGAACTCTGCTCGCCCTCAGGATCAGGAACTCTGCTCGCCCTCAGGATCAGGAACTCTGCTCTCCCTCAGGATCAGGAACTCTGCTCACCCTCAGGATGAGGAACTCTGCTCGCCCTCAGGATCAGGAACTCTGCTCGCCCTCAGGAGCAGGAACTCTGCTCGCCCTCAGGATCAGGAACTCTGCTCGCCCTCAGGAGCAGGAACTCTGCTCGCCCTCAGGAGCAGGAACTCTGCTCACCCTCAGGATCAGGAAATCTGCTCACCCTCAGGATCAGGAACTCTGCTCACCCTCAGGATCAGGAACCCTGCTCACCCTCAGGATCAGGAACTCTGCTCGCCCTCAGGATCAGGAACTCTGCTCGCCCTCAGGAGCAGGAACTCTGCTCGCCCTCAGGAGCAGGAACTCTGCTCGCCCTCAGGATCAGGAACTCTGCTCACCCTCAGGAGCAGGAACTCTGCTCTCCCTCAGGAGCAGGAACTCTGCTCGCCCTCAGGAGCAGGAACTCTGCTCGCCCTCAGGATCAGGAACTCTGCTCGCCCTCAGGATCAGGAACTCTGCTCGCTACCAGGATCAGGAACTCTGCTCACCCTCAGGATCAGGAACTCTGCTCGCCCTCAGGAGCAGGAAATCTGCTAACCCTCAGGATCAGGAACTCTGCTCACCCTCAGGATCAGGAACTCTGCTCGCCCTCAGGAGCAGGAACTCTGCTCGCCCTCAGGATCAGGAACTCTGCTCACCCTCAGGATCAGGAGCTCTGCTCGCCCTCAGGATCAGGAACTCTGCTCGCCCTCAGGATCAGGAACTCTGCTCACCCTCAGGATCAGGAACTGTGCTCGCCATCAGGATCAGGAACTCTGCTCAACCTCAGGATCAGGAACTCTGCTCGCCCTCAGGATCAGGAACTCTGCTCGCCCTCAGGAACAGGAACTCTGCTCACCCTCAGGATCAGGAAATCTGCTCACCCTCAGGATCAGGAACTCTGCTCACCCTCAGGAGCAGGAACTCTGCTCGCCCTCAGGATCAGGAACACTGCTCACCCTCAGGATCAGGAACTCTGCTCACCCTCAGGATCAGGAACTCTGCTCATCCTCAGGATCAGGAACTCTGCTCGCCCTCAGGATCAGGAACTCTGCTCCCCCTCAGGATCAGGAACTCTGCTCACCCTCAGGATCAGGAACTCTGCTCGCCCTCAGGATCAGGAACTCTGCTCGCCCTCAGGATCAGGAACTCTGCTCTCCCTCAGGATCAGGAACTCTGCTCACCCTCAGGATCAGGAACTCTGCTCGCCATCAGGATCAGGAAATCTGCTCAACCTCAGGATCAGGAACACTGCTCACCCTCAGGAGCAGGAACTCTGCTCACCCTCAGGATCAGGAACTCTGCTCACCCTCAGGATCAGGAACGCTGCTCACCTTCAGGAGCAGGAACTCTGCTCACCCTCAGGATCAGGAACTCTGCTCGCCCTCAGGATCAGGAACTCTGCTCGCCCTCAGGATCAGGAACTCTGCTCGCCCTCAGGATCAGGAACTCTGCTCGCCCTCAGGAGCAGGAACTCTGCTCGCCCTCAGGAGCAGGAACTCTGCTCGCCCTCAGGATCAGGAACTCTGCTCTCCCTCAGGATCAGGAACTCTGCTCACCCTCAGGATCAGGAACTCTGCTCGCCATCAGGATCAGGAACTCTGCTCGCCCTCAGGATCAGGAACTCTGCTCGCCCTCAGGAGCAGGAACTCTGCTCGCCCTCAGGAGCAGGAACTCTGCTCACCATCAGGATCAGGAACTCTGCTCACCCTCAGGATCAGGAACTCTGCTCACCCTCAGGATCAGGAACTCTGCTCGCCCTCAGGATCAGGAAATCTGCTCGCCCTCAGGATCAGGAACTCTGCTCGCTACCAGGATCAGGAACTCTGCTCACCCTCAGGATCAGGAACTCTGCTCACCCTCAGGATCAGGAACTCTGCTCGCCCTCAGGAGCAGGAACTCTGCTCGCCCTCAGGATCAGGAACTCTGCTCACCCTCAGGATCAGGAACTCTGCTCGCCCTCAGGATCAGGAACTCTGCTCACCCTCAGGATCAGGAACTGTGCTCGCCCTCAGGATCAGGAACTCTGCTCGCCCTCAAGATCAGGAACTCTGTTCTTCCTCAGGATCAGGAAATTTGCTCACCCTCAGGAACAGGAACTCTGCTCACCCTCAGGATCAGGAAATCTGCTCGCCCTCAGGATCAGGAAATCTGCTCACCCTCAGGATCAGGAACTCTGCTCACCCTCAGGAGCAGGAACTCTGCTCGCCCTCAGGATCAGGAACACTGCTCACCCTCAGGATCAGGAACTCTGCTCACCCTCAGGATCAGGAACTCTGCTCGCCCTCAGGATCAGGAACTCTGCTCGCCCTCAGGATCAGGAACTCTGCTCACCCTCAGGATCAGGAAGTCTGCTCGCCCTCTGGATCAGGAACTCTGCTCCCCCTCAGGATCAGGAACTCTGCTCACCCTCAGGATCAGGAACTCTGTTCACCCTCAGGATCAGGAACTCTGCTCACCCTCAGGAGCAGGAACTCTGTTCACCCTCAGGATCAGGAACTCTGCTCACCCTCAGGAGCAGGAACTCTGCTCACCCTCAGGATCAGGAACTGTGCTCGCCATCAGGATCAGGAACTCTGCTCAACCTCAGGATCAGGAACTCTGCTCGCCCTCAGGATCAGGAACTCTGCTCGCCCTCAGGAACAGGAACTCTGCTCGCCCTCAGGATCAGGAACTCTGCTCACCCTCAGGATCAGGAACTGTGCTCGCCATCAGGATCAGGAACTCTGCTCAACCTCAGGATCAGGAACTCTGCTCGCCCTCAGGAACAGGAACTCTGCTCAACCTCAGGATCAGGAACTCTGCTCGCCCTCAGGATCAGGAACTGTGCTCGCCCTCAGGAACAGGAACTCTGCTCACCCTCAGGATCAGGAAATCTGCTCACCCTCAGGATCAGGAACTCTGCTCACCCTCAGGAGCAGGAACTATGCTCGCCCTCAGGATCAGGAACACTGCTCACCCTCAGGATCAGGAACTCTGCTCACCCTCAGGATCAGGAACTCTGCTCATCCTCAGGATCAGGAACTCTGCTCGCCCTCAGGATCAGGAACTCTGCTCCCCCTCAGGATCACGAACTCTGCTCACCCTCAGGATCAGGAACTCTGCTCGCCCTCAGGATCAGGAACTCTGCTCGCCCTCAGGATCAGGAACTCTGCTCTCCCTCAGGATCAGGAACTCTGCTCACCCTCAGGATCAGGAACTCTGCTCGCCATCAGGATCAGGAACTCTGCTCGCCCTCAGGATCAGGAACACTGCTCGCCCTCAGGATCAGGAACTCTGCTGACCCTCAGGATCAGGAACTCTGCTCACCCTCAGGATCAGGAACTCTGCTCGCCCTCAGGATCAGGAACTCTGCCCGCCCTCAGGGTCAGGAACTCTGCTCGCCCTCAGGATCAGGAACTCTGCTCTCCCTCAGGAGCAGGAACTCTGCTCGCCCTCAGGAGCAGGAACTCTGCTCGCCCTCAGGATCAGGAACTCTGCTCGCCCTCAGGATCAGGAACTCTGCTCGCTACCAGGATCAGGAACTCTGCTCACCCTCAGGATCAGGAACTCTGCTCGCCCTCAGGAGCAGGAAATCTGCTAACCCTCAGGATCAGGAACTCTGCTCACCCTCAGGATCAGGAACTCTGCTCGCCCTCAGGAGCAGGAACTCTGCTCGCCCTCAGGATCAGGAACTCTGCTCACCCTCAGGATCAGGAGCTCTGCTCGCCCTCAGGATCAGGAACTCTGCTCGCCCTCAGGATCAGGAACTCTGCTCACCCTCAGGATCAGGAACTGTGCTCGCCATCAGGATCAGGAACTCTGCTCAACCTCAGGATCAGGAACTCTGCTCGCCCTCAGGATCAGGAACTCTGCTCGCCCTCAGGAACAGGAACTCTGCTCACCCTCAGGATCAGGAAATCTGCTCACCCTCAGGATCAGGAACTCTGCTCACCCTCAGGAGCAGGAACTCTGCTCGCCCTCAGGATCAGGAACACTGCTCACCCTCAGGATCAGGAACTCTGCTCACCCTCAGGATCAGGAACTCTGCTCATCCTCAGGATCAGGAACTCTGCTCGCCCTCAGGATCAGGAACTCTGCTCCCCCTCAGGATCAGGAACTCTGCTCACCCTCAGGATCAGGAACTCTGCTCGCCCTCAGGATCAGGAACTCTGCTCGCCCTCAGGATCAGGAACTCTGCTCTCCCTCAGGATCAGGAACTCTGCTCACCCTCAGGATCAGGAACTCTGCTCGCCATCAGGATCAGGAAATCTGCTCAACCTCAGGATCAGGAACACTGCTCACCCTCAGGAGCAGGAACTCTGCTCACCCTCAGGATCAGGAACTCTGCTCACCCTCAGGATCAGGAACGCTGCTCACCTTCAGGAGCAGGAACTCTGCTCACCCTCAGGATCAGGAACTCTGCTCGCCCTCAGGATCAGGAACTCTGCTCGCCCTCAGGATCAGGAACTCTGCTCGCCCTCAGGATCAGGAACTCTGCTCGCCCTCAGGAGCAGGAACTCTGCTCGCCCTCAGGAGCAGGAACTCTGCTCGCCCTCAGGATCAGGAACTCTGCTCTCCCTCAGGATCAGGAACTCTGCTCACCCTCAGGATCAGGAACTCTGCTCGCCATCAGGATCAGGAACTCTGCTCGCCCTCAGGATCAGGAACTCTGCTCGCCCTCAGGAGCAGGAACTCTGCTCGCCCTCAGGAGCAGGAACTCTGCTCACCATCAGGATCAGGAACTCTGCTCACCCTCAGGATCAGGAACTCTGCTCACCCTCAGGATCAGGAACTCTGCTCGCCCTCAGGATCAGGAAATCTGCTCGCCCTCAGGATCAGGAACTCTGCTCGCTACCAGGATCAGGAACTCTGCTCACCCTCAGGATCAGGAACTCTGCTCACCCTCAGGATCAGGAACTCTGCTCGCCCTCAGGAGCAGGAACTCTGCTCGCCCTCAGGATCAGGAACTCTGCTCACCCTCAGGATCAGGAACTCTGCTCGCCCTCAGGATCAGGAACTCTGCTCACCCTCAGGATCAGGAACTGTGCTCGCCCTCAGGATCAGGAACTCTGCTCGCCCTCAAGATCAGGAACTCTGTTCTTCCTCAGGATCAGGAAATTTGCTCACCCTCAGGAACAGGAACTCTGCTCACCCTCAGGATCAGGAAATCTGCTCGCCCTCAGGATCAGGAAATCTGCTCACCCTCAGGATCAGGAACTCTGCTCACCCTCAGGAGCAGGAACTCTGCTCGCCCTCAGGATCAGGAACACTGCTCACCCTCAGGATCAGGAACTCTGCTCACCCTCAGGATCAGGAACTCTGCTCGCCCTCAGGATCAGGAACTCTGCTCGCCCTCAGGATCAGGAACTCTGCTCACCCTCAGGATCAGGAAGTCTGCTCGCCCTCTGGATCAGGAACTCTGCTCCCCCTCAGGATCAGGAACTCTGCTCCCCCTCAGGATCAGGAACTCTGCTCACCCTCAGGATCAGGAACTCTGTTCACCCTCAGGATCAGGAACTCTGCTCACCCTCAGGAGCAGGAACTCTGTTCACCCTCAGGATCAGGAACTCTGCTCACCCTCAGGAGCAGGAACTCTGCTCACCCTCAGGATCAGGAACTGTGCTCGCCATCAGGATCAGTAACTCTGCTCAACCTCAGGATCAGGAACTCTGCTCGCCCTCAGGATCAGGAACTCTGCTCGCCCTCAGGAACAGGAACTCTGCTCGCCCTCAGGATCAGGAACTCTGCTCACCCTCAGGATCAGGAACTGTGCTCGCCATCAGGATCAGGAACTCTGCTCAACCTCAGGATCAGGAACTCTGCTCGCCCTCAGGAACAGGAACTCTGCTCAACCTCAGGATCAGGAACTCTGCTCACCCTCAGGATCAGGAACTGTGCTCGCCCTCAGGAACAGGAACTCTGCTCACCCTCAGGATCAGGAAATCTGCTCACCCTCAGGATCAGGAACTCTGCTCACCCTCAGGAGCAGGAACTATGCTCGCCCTCAGGATCAGGAACACTGCTCACCCTCAGGATCAGGAACTCTGCTCACCCTCAGGATCAGGAACTCTGCTCATCCTCAGGATCAGGAACTCTGCTCGCCCTCAGGATCAGGAACTCTGCTCCCCCTCAGGATCACGAACTCTGCTCACCCTCAGGATCAGGAACTCTGCTCGCCCTCAGGATCAGGAACTCTGCTCGCCCTCAGGATCAGGAACTCTGCTCTCCCTCAGGATCAGGAACTCTGCTCACCCTCAGGATCAGGAACTCTGCTCGCCATCAGGATCAGGAACTCTGCTCGCCCTCAGGATCAGGAACACTGCTCGCCCTCAGGATCAGGAACTCTGCTGACCCTCAGGATCAGGAACTCTGCTCACCCTCAGGATCAGGAACTCTGCTCGCCCTCAGGATCAGGAACTCTGCCCGCCCTCAGGGTCAGGAACTCTGCTCGCCCTCAGGATCAGGAACTCTGCTCACCCTCAGGATCAGGAACTCTGCTCGCCCTCAGGATCAGGAACTCTGCTCCCCCTCAGGATCAGGAACTCTGCTCACCCTCAGGATCAGGAACTCTGTTCACCCTCAGGATCAGGAACTCTGCTCACCCTCAGGGGCAGGAAATCTGCTCAACCTCAGGATCAGGAACACTGCTCACCCTCAGGAGCAGGAACTCTGCTGACCCTCAGGATCAGGAACTCTGCTCACCCTCAGGATCAGGAACGCTGCTCACCTTCAGGATCAGGAACTCTGCTCACCCTCAGGAGCAGGAACTCTGCTCACCCTCAGGATCAGGAACTCTGCTCGCCCTCAGGATCAGGAACTCTGCTCGCCCTCAGGATCAGGAACTCTGCTCGCCCTCAGGATCAGGAACTCTGCTCGCCCTCAGGAGCAGGAACTCTGCTCGCCCTCAGGAGCAGGAACACTGCTCGCCCTCAGGATCAGGAACTCTGCTCTCCCTCAGGATCAGGAACTCTGCTCACCCTCAGGATCAGGAACTCTGCTCGCCATCAGGATCAGGAACTCTGCTCGCCCTCAGGATCAGGAACTCTACTCGCCCTCAGGAGCAGGAACTCTGCTCGCCCTCAGGAGCAGGAACTCTGCTCACCCTCAGGATCAGGAACTCTGCTCACCCTCAGGATCAGGAACTCTGCTCACCCTCAGCATCAGGAACTCTGCTCGCCCTCAGGATCAGGAAATCTGCTCGCCCTCAGGATCAGGAACTCTGCTCGCTACCAGGATCAGGAACACTGCTCACCCTCAGGATCAGGAACTCTGCTCACCCTCAGGATCAGGAACTCTGCTCACCCTCAGGATCAGGAACTCTGCTCGCCCTCAGGATCAGGAACTCTGCTCACCCTCAGGATCAGGAACTCTGCTCGCCCTCAGGAGCAGGAACTCTGCTCACCCTCAGGATCAGGAACTCTGCTCACCCTCAGGATCAGGAACTCTGCTCGCCCTCAGGAGCAGGAACTCTGCTCGCCCTCAGGATCAGGAACTCTGCTCACCCTCAGGATCAGGAACTCTGCTCGCCCTCAGGATCAGGAACTCTGCTCACCCTCAGGATCAGGAACTCTGCTCGCCCTCAGGAGCAGGAACTCTGCTCTCCCTCAGGATCAGGAACTCTGCTCACCCTCAGGATCAGGAACTCTGCTCGCCCTCAGGATCAGGAACTCTGCTCTCCCTCAGGATCAGGAACTCTGCTCACCCTCAGGATCAGGAACTCTGCTCGCCCTCAGGAGCAGGAACTCTGCTCGCCCTCAGGATCAGGAACTCTGCTCTCCCTCAGGATCAGGAACTCTGCTCACCCTCAGGATCAGGAACTCTGCTCGCCCTCAGGAGCAGGAAATCTGCTCGCCCTCAGGATCAGGAACTCTGCTCACCCTCAGGATCAGGAACTCTGCTCACCCTCAGGATCAGGAACTCTGCTCGCCCTCAGGATCAGGAACTCTGCTCGCCCTCAGGAGCAGGAACTCTGCTCGCCTTCAGGATCAGGAACTCTGCTCGCCCTCAGGATCAGGAACTCTGCTCGCCCTCAGGATCAGGAACTCTGCTCTCCCTCAGGATCAGGAACTCTGCTCACCCTCAGGATGAGGAACTCTGCTCGCCCTCAGGATCAGGAACTCTGCTCGCCCTCAGGAGCAGGAACTCTGCTCGCCCTCAGGATCAGGAACTCTGCTCGCCCTCAGGAGCAGGAACTCTGCTCGCCCTCAGGAGCAGGAACTCTGCTCACCCTCAGGATCAGGAAATCTGCTCACCCTCAGGATCAGGAACTCTGCTCACCCTCAGGATCAGGAACCCTGCTCACCCTCAGGATCAGGAACTCTGCTCGCCCTCAGGATCAGGAACTCTGCTCGCCCTCAGGAGCAGGAACTCTGCTCGCCCTCAGGAGCAGGAACTCTGCTCGCCCTCAGGATCAGGAACTCTGCTCACCCTCAGGAGCAGGAACTCTGCTCTCCCTCAGGAGCAGGAACTCTGCTCGCCCTCAGGAGCAGGAACTCTGCTCGCCCTCAGGATCAGGAACTCTGCTCGCCCTCAGGATCAGGAACTCTGCTCGCTACCAGGATCAGGAACTCTGCTCACCCTCAGGATCAGGAACTCTGCTCGCCCTCAGGAGCAGGAAATCTGCTAACCCTCAGGATCAGGAACTCTGCTCACCCTCAGGATCAGGAACTCTGCTCGCCCTCAGGAGCAGGAACTCTGCTCGCCCTCAGGATCAGGAACTCTGCTCACCCTCAGGATCAGGAGCTCTGCTCGCCCTCAGGATCAGGAACTCTGCTCGCCCTCAGGATCAGGAACTCTGCTCACCCTCAGGATCAGGAACTGTGCTCGCCATCAGGATCAGGAACTCTGCTCAACCTCAGGATCAGGAACTCTGCTCGCCCTCAGGATCAGGAACTCTGCTCGCCCTCAGGAACAGGAACTCTGCTCACCCTCAGGATCAGGAAATCTGCTCACCCTCAGGATCAGGAACTCTGCTCACCCTCAGGAGCAGGAACTCTGCTCGCCCTCAGGATCAGGAACACTGCTCACCCTCAGGATCAGGAACTCTGCTCACCCTCAGGATCAGGAACTCTGCTCATCCTCAGGATCAGGAACTCTGCTCGCCCTCAGGATCAGGAACTCTGCTCCCCCTCAGGATCAGGAACTCTGCTCACCCTCAGGATCAGGAACTCTGCTCGCCCTCAGGATCAGGAACTCTGCTCGCCCTCAGGATCAGGAACTCTGCTCTCCCTCAGGATCAGGAACTCTGCTCACCCTCAGGATCAGGAACTCTGCTCGCCATCAGGATCAGGAAATCTGCTCAACCTCAGGATCAGGAACACTGCTCACCCTCAGGAGCAGGAACTCTGCTCACCCTCAGGATCAGGAACTCTGCTCACCCTCAGGATCAGGAACGCTGCTCACCTTCAGGAGCAGGAACTCTGCTCACCCTCAGGATCAGGAACTCTGCTCGCCCTCAGGATCAGGAACTCTGCTCGCCCTCAGGATCAGGAACTCTGCTCGCCCTCAGGATCAGGAACTCTGCTCGCCCTCAGGAGCAGGAACTCTGCTCGCCCTCAGGAGCAGGAACTCTGCTCGCCCTCAGGATCAGGAACTCTGCTCTCCCTCAGGATCAGGAACTCTGCTCACCCTCAGGATCAGGAACTCTGCTCGCCATCAGGATCAGGAACTCTGCTCGCCCTCAGGATCAGGAACTCTGCTCGCCCTCAGGAGCAGGAACTCTGCTCGCCCTCAGGAGCAGGAACTCTGCTCACCATCAGGATCAGGAACTCTGCTCACCCTCAGGATCAGGAACTCTGCTCACCCTCAGGATCAGGAACTCTGCTCGCCCTCAGGATCAGGAAATCTGCTCGCCCTCAGGATCAGGAACTCTGCTCGCTACCAGGATCAGGAACTCTGCTCACCCTCAGGATCAGGAACTCTGCTCACCCTCAGGATCAGGAACTCTGCTCGCCCTCAGGAGCAGGAACTCTGCTCGCCCTCAGGATCAGGAACTCTGCTCACCCTCAGGATCAGGAACTCTGCTCGCCCTCAGGATCAGGAACTCTGCTCACCCTCAGGATCAGGAACTGTGCTCGCCCTCAGGAGCAGGAACTCTGCTCGCCCTCAGGATCAGGAACACTGCTCACCCTCAGGATCAGGAACTCTGCTCACCCTCAGGATCAGGAACTCTGCTCGCCCTCAGGATCAGGAACTCTGCTCGCCCTCAGGATCAGGAACTCTGCTCACCCTCAGGATCAGGAAGTCTGCTCGCCCTCTGGATCAGGAACTCTGCTCCCCCTCAGGATCAGGAACTCTGCTCACCCTCAGGATCAGGAACTCTGTTCACCCTCAGGATCAGGAACTCTGCTCACCCTCAGGAGCAGGAACTCTGCTCACCCTCAGGATCAGGAACACTGCTCACCTTCAGGATCAGGAACTCTGCTCACCCTCAGGATCAGGAACTCTGCTCACCCTCAGAAGCAGGAACTCTGCTCGCCCTCAGGATCAGGAACTCTGCTCGCCCTCAGGATCAGGAACTCTGCTCGCCCTCAGGATCAGGAACTCTGCTCACCCTCAGGATCAGGAACTGTGCTCACCCTCAGGATCAGGAACTCTGCTCGCCCTCAGGATCAGGAACTCTGCTCACCCTCAGGATCAGGAACTCTGCTCACCCTCAGGATCAGTATTGTGTGTGTACCTTTAAGAGAATAACTGGTCTGAGACTGCAGTACCGGCAGTGACCACCCCTGTATAAAAGGCGCTAGTGAACCTCTGTTGTTTTCATTTTCACTATTGACTTCCATCAGTAAAGACTTGTTTTGTTCAACTCCTGCTGTCCGTGTCTCAATCATTCACGGACGTAATACTGGCGACGAGCAGATACGAACCTACCTACAGTCTGCACCACCTCCTGGGATCCATTCCTACAGCGAAGTGAGCAGAGGTCGAGGCCAGAAAGAAAAGAAAGTAAGAGGCAGTAGAAATGGGCGTCGACCATGGGCATCCGCTCCTGTGTTTGTGGAGTTGAAGATTGCTGGAGAAGCTGTCGGAAGCGGGGCCTGGTTCCTGTCGACGGTGCTTCAGCTAATCGGGCTGGTGGCAGGTAGTGCACTGATTCTTCCTGGGCTGCGGCGGTCGCGAACTCAAGCGGGTGGTTTGCAACGGGGCCGAGCAGCGTTGTCGGGAAGAAGAGAGAGAGAGGGTGGAGCACACAGGGCACGGCCGGTGCTACGAAGCCGGGCTGCGTATAGACCCATGAAGAGGGAGGCAAGAGTCCCACAGGGTTGTTCCACGACGGGAAAATAATTAAAAAAGAAATATTAAACGCGCAAGAAACCGCGAGGAGCTGCAGGTTGCAACGGGAACCAGCGCTAACAACAGCGGGGAAGAAGGCAAAGCGCGGGAGGCGCCATCTTAATCAGCGGGGAAGAAGGCAAAGCGCGGGAGGCGCCATTTTCTTAAATCGGGGAAGAAGGCAAAGTGCGGGAGGCGCCATTTTAGATTTGCAAGATGCCGAAGACTGGCTGTATCACTGCTTTTGATAATACAATAGAGGACTGGACCACGTATGTGGAAAGAGTCGAGGTATATTTCGAGGCAAACGAAATAGCGGAGGAGAAAAAGACATCGATATTGCTAAACTTAATGGGCGCTAGAACGTACGGCCTATTGCGGGACCTGATTATTCCAGCCAAACCGAAGGCGAAGAGTTTTAACGAAATTGTTGCTGTCCTACAGGAACACCTAAACCCTGCACCGCTGTTGATAGCAGAAAGATTTAAATCCACAGGAGAACTCAGCATAAAGATGAGAGCAATGCTGAGTACCTTACGGAACTACGCAAGCTATCAAAGCACTGCCAGTTCAGAGCAGGACTGGCAGATACCCTACGGGACAAATTTGTCTGTGGACTCCTGAGTGAAGGAACACAGAAGAAGTTACTCTCAGAGAAAGAGCTGACGCTAGATAAGGCTTTCAGCGTGGCAGTATCGGATGAAGCAGCAGCCAGGGGAGCTGCAGAAATTCAACAAAAACCACAGGAATATAGCACCCACGAAATGACACGGGGATTTGCAAAATGTTATCGCTGTGGCAGAACTAACCATGACCAGAAGGACTGCTGGTCCAAAGGCAAAATATGCAGGCAATGCGGGAAGATGGGACACATTGCACGAGTTTGCAGGTCTGGGAAGAAGACCAGCGACAACAAAAAGGCTACTAAGGAACCGTACAAGAAAGTACAAAAGATGACGGACAGTAGTTCCGAGTGAATCCGGGAACAGGAGACTAAGCTGTCTCAAACTTCACAATGTAATCGCAAAAGAGGATCACCGAACCATTTGGGTCACCCTCACGATAGCAGGGTCCCAAGTTAAAATGGAATTGGATACAGGATCAGCGCTAACCGTCATGAATCGACGAGACTACGAGCGGCTATTTTCACACATACCCTTGAGAGAGACATCCATCGTTTTGACGACGTATACGGGGCAAAAAGTATACCCCAGAGGAAAAATAAGGGTGCCTGTCGAATACAACGGCAAGAAAATACGGAAATTGTATCTCTACATACTGCCAAATGGTGGACCACCATTATTGGGACGGGAATGGATCAGGAAGATAAACTTAGATTGGCACTCCATTCATGCAATGACGGTGGACGGTAAAAAAGATGAAGACGTCACTCCTGGATGATTGTCAACAATCTTAGCTAATGCCAAAGAGGTATTTCAACAAGAACTGGGCACGCTTAAAGGCGTAACCGCCTCGATAAAAATAGAAGAGAATGCAGTTCCCAAGTTTTTCAAAGCAAGACCGGTACCATATGCAATTCGCCCAGCCGTCGAGGCAGAGCTGGAGAATCTGGAGAAGGCAGGCGTGTTGTCTAAGGTCGACTGGAGCGAGTGGGCGACACCCATCGTTCCTGTCATGAAGAAAACGTTAAGCAATAAGTCCGGGGAGCCAAGGAAGATTCGCATCTGTGGGGATTTCAAGGTGACGGTGAACCCAGTCCTTCACACAGTACAATATCCTCTTCCAAGGATAGAAGACATCTTCACCTCACTGTCTGGAGGGAAGCGTTTTACAAAAATTGACCTAGCACAAGCATATTTGCAGATGGAGGTTGAAGAGTCCTCTAGGAAGTATCTCACGATAAACACTCACAAAGGTCTTTACCAGTATCATCGATTGGTATTCGGAGTAGCATCGGCTCCGGCGATATGGCAAAGAGCGATGGAACAAGTCCTGCAAGGGATTCCGGGGACTCAGTGTTACTTGGACGACATCCTTGTGACAGGTGAAGGTGACAGTGAACACCTTAACAACCTAGAACAGGTGCTCACTAGACTACGGGAACATGGGCTGCGAGCCAACTGCCCCAAGTGCGAATTTGTTAAGAAACAGATATCGTATTGTGGCCATGTGATTGATGAAGAGGGGTTACATAAGTCCCCTGACAAAATTGAAGCGGTTGTTAAGGCCCCAGCGCCTGAAAATGTGTCGCAACTGAGGTCATTCCTTGGATTGGTGAATTACTACCATAAGTTTTTGCCGAATTTGTCGACAATTCTGCACCCACTGAACGCCCTGCTATGAACGGGGGTAGCATGGAAATGGAGCGATGATTGTAAGCGGGCCTTTCAGAAGAGTAAGGACTTAATCACTTCGAGGGAAGTATTGGCTCACTACAACCCAGCACTGCCGATCAGACTGGCGTGTGATGCGTCTCCCTACGGCATTGGGGCGGTACTGTCACATAAATTCCTTGATGGTTTAGAGAGGCCGATAGCTTTTGCGTCACGCTCGTTAACTTCTGCTGAGTGTAACTACGCCCAGATTGACAGAGAGGCCCTCAGCCTAGTGTAGGGGAAGAAGTTCAATCACTACCTGCACAGTCAAAAATTTACTCTACTAACCGATCATCAACCTCTTGTCTCCATTTTCAACCCTCAGAAGGGCGTACAAATAATGACAGCACAACGGCTGCAGAGGTGGTCCCTTTTCCTAGGGGCACACCAATATGACATCGAGTACAAAGGAACTAAACAGCATGGAAATGCTGATGGATTGTCACGCCTACCGTTGCCGACGGTGGAAGAAGAAGACCTTGCAGTGGATCCAATGGAGTTATTCCACTCGACCATAGTCGAATGTCTCCCTGTGACGAATGCAAATATAGAAAAGGAAACACGGAATGACCCAACACTATCACGGGTCTATGATTTAACGGTGAAGGGATGGCCAGCACATGGCAAACCACTGCTGCCAGCATTCTCGCCGAGAAGAGAACAGCTGTCAGTGTGCAGAGGAACCTTGATGTGTGGATCCAGAATAGTAATTCCACCTAAGTTGACGGATAGAGTGCTCAATGAGCTTCATGAGGGTCATCTGGGTGGGGTAAAAATGAAGAGCTTAACCAGAGCGTTTGCGTGGTGGCCGGGAATCGATAGAGAAATCGAAGAGATGACCAAGAGCTGTGCAGGATGCCAGAAGGTCCAAAACGCCCCACCACAAGCTCCTCTGCATCCATGGGAGTGGCCCTCATCTCCAGGGCAAAGGGTGCACATTGATTTTGCTGGTCCCTTCATGGACTCGATGTTTTTAATTGCAGTGGATGCACATTCAAAGTGGCCAGAGGTAATAAAAATGTCCTCAACCACCACGGAAAAAACTATCACAGTTTTACGAACCATATTCGCCAGGAATGGGCTGCCTGAACAGATTTGCTCTGACAATGGACCACAGTTTGTGTCTGAAGAGTTCCGGAGGTTTTTAAAGAACAATGGTGTTAAGCATTACACATCTGCCCCATATCATCCAGCCACTAATGGATTGGCCGAGAGGTTTGTTCAAACATTCAAGAAGGCTATCAAGGCAATGTGTAATGAAGATATACCGCTACAACACAAGGTGGACAACTTCTTGTTTGCCTACCGGAATGCGACACATGCGGTTACCAACCAAACTCCAGCCATGATGTTCTTCAATCGAAGACTACGATGCCGCTTGGATTTGGTTAAGCCAAATGTCCGAAGAGATGTGGAGAACAGGCAGTTTCAGAATATGAATGAAAGGCCGACCAGGAGTTTTAAGATAGGTCAACCAGTTTTGGCCCGGGACTACCGCACTGAGAAATGGCAGCCAGGAACGATTTGTACACGACAAGGACCTCTCATGTATACCGTGGACGTTGGGGAGAGCATTGTAAGACGCCATGCTGACCAGATTCTAGAGTCACTGGAAAACGTCAACTCCACACCACGATCTGATACACCTGGTAATGAAATCGACTTTCCAAGTGCAGCTACCACAGAACCGGTAATATTGGAAGCAGATGAACCAAACAACGACATTGATCCCAACTCAACATTGCCAGAAGAACCTGATACCCCAAAGAGGCGTTATCCAGACAGAATCAGGAAGCCCGCTCAAAGACTGAACTTATAATTGCTTAAACTTAACCAATGTATCTAGCAACCGTAATTGTGATTGTAATTAGTTATCATTTCGTTGTTAAATGAATGTTAAGTACTGTTTATCTAAAAGGGGAGGAATTGTTGTGTATGCACCTTTAAGAGAATAACTGGTCTCAGACTGCTGTACCGGCAGTGTCCACCCCTGTATAAAAGGCGCTAGTGAGCCTCTGTTGTTTTCATTTTCACTATTAACTTCCATCAGTAAAGACTTGTTTTGTTCAACTCCTGCTGTCCGTGTCTCAATCATTCACGGACGTAATAATCAGGAACTCTGCTGACCCTCAGGATCAGGAACTCTGCTCACCCTCAGGATCAGAAACTCTGCTCGCCCTCAGGATCAGGAACTCTGCTCGCCCTCAGGATCAGGAACTCTGCTCGCCCTCAGGATCAGGAACTCTGCTCACCCTCAGGAGCAGGAACTCTGCTCGCCCTCAGGATCAGGAACTCTGCTCGCCCTCAGGATCAGGAACTCTGCTCCCCCTCAGGATCAGGAACTCTGCTCGCCCTCAGGATCAGGAACTCTGCTCGCCCTCAGGATCAGGAACTCTGCTCCCCCTCAGGATCAGGAACTCTGCTCGTCCTCATGATCAGGAACTCTGCTCCCCCTCAGGATCAGGAACTCTGCTCCCCCTCAGGATCAGGAAACCTGCTCACCCTCAGGGTCACGAACTCTGCTCAACCTCAGGATCAGGAACTCTGCTCACTCTCAGGGTCAGGAACTCTACTCACCCTCAGGATCAGGAACTCTGCTCACCCTCAGGATCAGGAACTCTGCTCACCCTCAGGAGCAGGAAATCTGCTCGCCCTCAGGATCAGGAACTCTGCTCACCCTCAGGATCAGGAACTCTGCTCACCCTCAGGATCAGGAACTCTGCTCTCCCTCAGGATCAGGAACTCTGCTCACCCTCAGGAGCAGGAACTCTGCTCACCCTCAGGATCAGGAACTCTGCTCACCCTCAGGATCAGGAACTCTGCTCACCCTCAGGATCAGGAACTCTGCTCACCCTCAGGATCAGGAACTCTGCTCACCCTCAGGAGCAGGAACTCTGCTCAACCTCAGGATCAGGAACACTGCTCACCCTCAGGATCAGGAACTCTGCTCACACTCAGGATCAGGAACTCTGCTCACCCTCAGGAGCAGGAACTCTGCTCACCCTCAGGATCAGGAACTCTGCTCACCCTCAGGATCAGGAACTCTGCTCACCCTCAGGATGAGGAACTCTGCTCACCCTCAGGATGAGGAACTCTGCTCACCCTCAGGATCAGGAACTCTGCTCGCCCTCAGGATAACGAACACTGCTCCCCCTCAGGATCAGGAACTTTGCTCCCCCTCAGGATCAGGAACTCTGCTCACCCTCAGGATCAGGAACTCTGCTCACCCTCAGGATGAGGAACTCTGCTCACCCTCAGGATCAGGAACTCTGCTCGCCCTCAGGATAACGAACACTGCTCCCCCTCAGGATCAGGAACTTTGCTCCCCCTCAGGATCAGGAACTCTGCTCACCCTCAGGATCACGAACTCTGCTCACCCTCAGGATCAGGAACTCTGCTCACCCTCAGGATCAGGAACTCTGCTCCCCCTCAGGATCAGGAACTCTGCTCCCCCTCAGGATCAGGAACTCTGCTCGCCCTCAGGATCAGGAACTCTGCTCGCCCTCAGGATCAGGAACTCTGCTCGCCCTCAGGATCAGGAACTCTGCTCCCCCTCAGGATCAGGAACTCTGCTCCCCCTCAGGATCAGGAACTCTGCTCGCCCTCAGGATCAGGAACTCCGCTCACCCTCAGGATCAGGAACTCTGCTCGCCCTCAGGATCAGGAACTCTGCTCACCCTCAGGATCAGGAACTCTGCTCCCCCTCAGGATCAGGAACTCTGCTCCCCCTCAGGATCAGGAACACTGCTCCCCCTCAGGATCAGGAACTCTGCTCCCCCTCAGGATCAGGAACTCTGCTCACCCTCAGGAGCAGGAACTCTGCTCACCCTCAGGATCAGGAACTCTGCTCACCCTCAGGATCAGGAACTCTGCTCACCCTCAGGATCAGGAACTCTGCTCGCTACCAGGATCAGGAACTCTGCTCGCTACCAGGATCAGGAACTCTGCTCGCCCTCAGGATCAGGAACTCTGCTCGCTCTCAGGATCAGGAACTCTGCTCGCCCTCAGGATCAGGAACTCTGCTCACCCTCAGGATCAGGAACTCTGCTCACCCTCAGGATCAGGAACACTGCTCACCCTCAGGATCAGGAACTCTGCTCGCCCTCAGGATCAGGAACTCTGCTCGCCCTCAGGATCAGGAACTCTGCTCCCCCTCAGGATCAGGAACTCTGCTCGCCCTCAGGATCAGGAACTCTGCTCGCCCTCAGGATCAGGAACTCTGCTCGCCCTCAGGATCAGGAACTCTGCTCACCCTCAGGATCAGGAACTCTGCTCACCCTCAGGAGCAGGAAATCTGCTCGCCCTCAGGATCAGGAACTCTGCTCACCCTCAGGATCAGGAACTCTGCTCAGCCTCAGGATCAGGAACTCTGCTCACCCTCAGGATCAGGAACTCTCCTCACCCTCAGGATCAGGAACTCTGCTCACCCTCAGGATCAGGAACTCTGCTCACCCTCAGGAGCAGGAACTCTGCTCACCCTCAGGATCAGGAACTCTGCTCACCCTCAGGAGCAGGAACTCTGCTCGCCCTCAGGATCAGGAACTCTGCTCACCCTCAGGATCAGGAACTCTGCTCACCCTCAGGATCAGGAACTCTGCTCGCCCTCAGGATCAGGAACTCTGCTCACCCTCAGGATCAGGAACTCTGCTCGCCCTCAGGATCAGGAACTCTGCTCACCCTCAGGATCAGGAACTCTGCTCACCCTCAGGATCAGGAACTCTGCTCACCCTCAGGATCACGAACTCTGCTCACCCTCAGGATCAGGAACTCTGCTCACCCTCAGGATCACGAACTCTGCTCACCCTCAGGATCAGGAACTCTGCTCACTCTCAGGGTCAGGAACTCTACTCACCCTCAGGATCAGGAACTCTGCTCACCCTCAGGATCAGGAACTCTGCTCACCCTCAGGATCAGGAAATCTGCTCGCCCTCAGGATCAGGAGCTCTGCTCACCCTCAGGATCAGGAACTCTGCTCATCCTCAGGATCAGGAACTCTGCTCACCCTCAGGATCAGGAACTCTGCTCACCCTCAGGAGCAGGAACTCTGCTCAACCTCAGGATCAGGAACACTGCTCACCCTCAGGATCAGGAACTCTGCTCACCCTCAGGATCAGGAACTCTGCTCACCCTCAGGATGAGGAACTCTGCTCGCCCTCAGGATCAGGAACTCTGCTCACCCTCAGGAGCAGGGACTCTGCTCGCCCTCAGGATCAGGAACTCTGCTCACCCTCAGGATCAGGAAATCTGCTCACCCTCAGGATCAGGAACTCTGCTCGCCCTCAGGATCAGGAAATCTGCTCGCCCTCAGGATCAGGAACTCTGCTCACCCTCAGGATCAGGAAATCTGCTCGCCCTCAGGATCAGGAACTCTGCTCCCCCTCAGGATCAGGAACTCTGCTCACCCTCAGGATCAGGAACTCTGCTCCCCCTCAGGATCAGGAACTCTGCTCGCCCTCAGGATCAGGAACTCTGCTCACCCTCAGGATCAGGAAATCTGCTCACCCTCAGGATCAGGAACTCTGCTCGCCCTCAGGATCAGGAACTCTGCTCGCCCTCAGGATCAGGAACTCTGCTCCCCCTCAGGATCAGGAACTCTGCTCGCACTCAGGATCAGGAACTCTGCTCCCCCTCAGGATCAGGAACTCTGCTCACCCTCAGGATCAGGAACTCTGCTCACCCTCAGGATTAGGAACTCTGCTCACCCTCAGGAGCAGGAACTCTGCTCACCCTCAGGATCAGGAACTCTGCTCACCCTCAGGATCAGGAAATCTGCTCACCCTCAGGATCAGGAACTCTGCTCACCCTCAGGATCAGGAACTCTGCTCGCCCTCAGGATCAGGAACTCTGCTCGCCCTCAGGATCAGGAACTCTGCTCCCCCTCAGGATCAGGAACTCTGCTCGCACTCAGGATCAGGAACTCTGCTCCCCCTCAGGATCAGGAACTCTGCTCACCCTCAGGATCAGGAACTCTGCTCACCCTCAGGATCAGGATCGCTTCCTACCCTTAAAATCACCAGTTGACCCCTACTTCCTCTACAGAAGACCAACTGTCCCTGTAGATTTTATAACGCTCATCGGTGTTGAAATGATCAGAAGAATGTTTTCATGTGTGAGAGTGAATTATTGTATTGGAAAGTGAAATGTGAAAAACAATAGGAATACAATTGCACTGAGCCCTGCAAGACCTACAGCTGTAGGTCAGAGGCAAAATGAAAGCGCTCCAAGAATAGAAACGTTTTGTTTTATTCCAAGATTATATGCAGGATGTCGGATCAGTGCTGATGTCTTCAACAACAATAAGAACAACTTGCATTTAATGTAGTAAAACGTCCCAAAGCATTTCACAGGAGCATTATCAAACAAAATTTGACACCAAGCCACATAAGGAGATATTAGGACAGGTAATGGGTTGATTGAGATATATCTTATGGTCCATTCACCAGTGTGCTCAGTGGTCTTTCTCATAGGTGGGGCAAGCCCAGTAATACAATGTTATAAGTGTAATATTCTATTTGTTACACACCCATTCTCGCTACTATGTGCAAACCATGACCCCGAAAATCGGCCACCGTTCTGGTGGACTCTCGCCATATGTTTGGCAGGAGAAACTAGCAGCTGCTGAGTTTTCTGAATAAGCTTGTGACAACAAAGGCCATTGGTGTAATAGATGGACAGACATGGGGACTCCGAATGTTGGGGTTCCCACAACTCGGGCCTTCTCCAGGACCTGGTCAATAATTGGCACAGGTACTCCTTTTGTTGAGGGGCTATGGAGGCACCCATATTTTTCTCCTGTGGGGGTGGGGATCTGGCAGCCCCTCCAGCCTAGGACTAATCAGTTGGACTCTCCAGCCTCTTCTGTGGAGGACACCCCAGCACTGCCATGCAAATTGTGGCACCTTCGCCTGACCCTGTAAAGTGTGGCGGGGTCAACGTCAGAGGTTTTGGGCAGGCGAACTCATGGATTTTCAGAACTCATATTTTTCAAAAGCAGATATAGGAACCTGAAGTATAACGGTGCCAAATTCCATTTTACAACATTAATGGTATTAGGCTTGAAATTACTGTTGGCAATAATAGAGGACGAACGCTTTGGGCTAGATTTTGTCAATGGGGACATGATGGAGGCGGGATTCCCACTTTTTGGGTTGTAGTCCCGCCTCCATTGACTTGTGGCCAACCCACGCTATTTTCCCTTGATTGACCTTGTTAAGCCCGCCCAGCGGGCTCAGCAGGCCAATTTAGGGACACCTGGTTACTGGTGACGTCAGTGATTGACATTTCATCTGTCATTTGACAGATGAAAAATCAGCATTTGACAGCTCTGTGAAGCTGTCAAACACTGAGAATCTGTCTTCTAACTTGAGTCCTTCTACTCAGACTCAGTTAGAGATCCCTCCAGACCAGAAAGCAGAATGCTGCAGATTTTGATATTTCAGCGGCCATTCTGCTTTCTGTGCTGGTGAACTGAGGGACTCCCGAGAACTGAAGGAAGGAAGCCTGCAGGAGAAAGTAAAGGTAAGTAAAACTTATTAAAACACTTTACAATTATCTCACACACTTACCTCTGCACACATGCACCCATCACTCACCTGCACAACGGACATCTCGACCCCTCCAACCCCTTCAGACCGACGGTCGGCCTTGCTAACTTGGCGTGGTTCGGAGCCATCGGGAAGCCCACACTTCAGGGCTAAAAATAGGGATTAGGCAAAAAACTGCCTGTTAACTACCAGTTAACAGGCAGTTAATTGGCATTAATCCCCTTCCCGCCTCGGGGAGGCGGCTCCCAGCACAGGTCGGGTCCCTGCCTCCTGGGACATTGGCACGGAGGCGGGTTGGGGGTGAGAAGGGTTCGTGCCCCCTGATTCTGCAATTTTCCCACCACTCCCGCCTCCAAACCCGCCTCCACGGGGCTTGGAAATTCGAGCCCTTTGTGTTCATATGACATTGCTCTGTCTGCTATTTTAACAGAGACCATTAGCTGGTTAAATATGCTGCATGTTGATAGACTCACATGTAGTGGCCTCTAGGTAGCACACATGGGTGATGCTCTCTTTGCTTTTTCTAATTCAAACATATGTCGTTTATCTATCTGCTTACAGGAGAAAACTGCACATAACAGGCAGAAACAGATGTGAACCAGAGAGCACTGACTCCCTCTGAGGAGAGGGTCTTCCAAGTTCTGGAGCCAGAGACAATAGAGGGGGTAGGGGAGGATGACGCCTGAGGCCTGCCACAAGTTCATGGTTATTACCATCCTTTGCTATTTATTCTTTCTCCCTCTAATCACACACTCTGACACATATACCATATACCACGTATACCACATACCGTACCAGAGCAACATGACACACGATGGGGGATCATTCTCAACATCCGTGGGGCGGAAAACTGCTAGCAGCGGATAGGCTACCCGTTATACACCCCGCCTGATATTCCTTTCCATTACCAGCCCGTTCCCACCGAGGGTGTAGCCAACGCTGTCTTCCCAAGGGCCTATTACTGGGCAGCCGCAGCGCCTGCCCGAGTCAGGCGGGAGTCCCTTTTAATATGCAAGCCAAGGTCCTATGAAATACGTAGCACAATACATTGGCAGTTTAGGACACAGCCGAGCGAAGCGCACACCATGCACACTCCATCCAGTTTCAGCTGGCGGTCCAGCCGAAGAGGAGCCCAGAAGGTAGGTTTTAATTTATTATTGTCTGACCGTTAGGAGCAGGAGTGCTCCACATAAACAACCTGGGCCGCTGGCGCACTGGCCCCCTCCAGCCCCAGAGACCGGCCGGTTCCGCCCCATATTGCGGCTGAAGCTGAGCATCTGTTTAAATAATACCTCTTTTCCAAATCTTTCAGTGGAAAAAGTGTCAGAAAATCCCACAGCACGACATATCTCCCTCCCTTGTGGTAGCCCCCCCACCCCCAGCCCCAGCCCCAGTGTGTACGTTCCACATCTCGCTCATGTAGACCGTTCACTCCATCCTAGGTGCACCACCTTGATTACTGATCCTCTGGACTCCAGGAGCCCACAAGCTGTGTGGGAACCTACCTAAGGGACATACAGCTCCTGTTCCTGGTGCCTCTGACCTCAGTTTCATGTATTGTACTGTGTAACTGGCAGGCCCCAGATTGCCGCTGTGGCCCCTGCAGCTGGATCCCATACACCCCAGCTCCAAGTCAGCTGGGGTGTATGGGATCCAGCAAATAGCAAATGGCATGTTGGCCTTTATTGCAAGGGGGTTGGAGTACAAGAGTAAGGAAGTCTTACTACAAATGTACAGGGCTTTAGTGAGACCACACCTGGAGTTCTGTGTACAGTTTTGGTCTCCTTATCTGAGGAAGGACATGCTTTCCTTAGAGGTGGTGCAATGAAGGTTCACTAGATTGATTCCTGGGATGAGAGGGTTGTCCTATGAGGAGAGATTGAGTAAGCCTACACTCTCTGGAGTTTAGAAGAATGAGAGGTGATCTCGTTGGAACATATAATATTCTGAGGGGGATTGACAGGGTAGCTACTGAGAAGTTGTTTCCCCTGGCTGGAGTCTAGAACTAGGAGGCATAATCTCAGGATAACGGGTCGGCCATTTAAGACTGAGATGAGGAGGAATTTCTTCACTGAGGGTTGTGAATCTTTGGAATTCTCTACCCCAAAGGGCTGTGGATGCTGAGTCTTTGAGTATATTCAAGGCTGGGATAGATAGACTTTTGGACACTAGGGGAATCAAAGGATATGGAGATCGGGGGGGAAAGTGAAGTTGAGGTCGAAGATGAGCCATGATCTTATTGAATGGTGGAGCAGGATCAAAGGGCCGTATGGCCTACTCCTGCCCCTAATTCTTAAGTTCTTCTTTTCTTATGGGCTCTCTCCGCTTATCCATCTGCTACTTAGACAGTCTAGTTACATCCACAGCACGGCTGGCCTTATTTTTTATTCATTCATGGCAAGGCCAGCATTTATTGCCGATCCCTAATTGCCCTTGAAAAGGTGGCAGTGAGCCACCTTCTTGAACTGCTGCAGTCCATGTGGTGAAGGTACTCCCACAGTGCTGTTAGGGAGGGAGTTCCAGGATTTTGACCCAACGTTGATGAAGGTACGGTGATATATTTCCAAGTCATGATGGTGTGTGACTTGGAGGGGAACTTGGAGGTGGTGGTGTTCCCATGCGCCTGCTGCCCTTGTCCTTCTAGATGGTAGAGGTTGCAGGTTTGGGAGGTGCTGTCGAAGAAGCCTTGGCGAGTTGCTGCAGTGCATCTTGCAGATGGTACACACTGCAGCCATGGTACGCCGGTCGTGGAGGGAGTGAATGTTTAAGGTGGTGGATGGGGTGCCAATCAAACGGACTGCTTTGTCCTTCTTGAGTGTTGTTGGAGCTACGCTCATCCAGGCAAGTGGAGAGTATTCCATCACACTCCTGACTTGTGTCTTGTAGATGGTGGAAAGGCTTTGGGGAGTCAGGAGGTGAGACACTAGCCGCAGAATACCCAGGCTCTGACCTGCTCTTGCAGCCACAGTATTTATGTGGCTGGTCCAGTTAAGTTTCTGGTCAATGGTGACCCCCAGGATGTTGATAGTGGGGGATTCAGTGATGGTAATGCCAAAGTGAGGTGGCTAGACTCACTCTTGTTGCAGATGGTCATTGCCTGGCACTTGTGTGGCGGAACTCAAACTGAGGATCGGTGAGCAGGTTATTGGTGATTACGGCCGCTTGGTAGCACTGTTGACAACACCTTCCATCATTTTGCTGATGATTGAGAGTAGACTGGCAGTAATTGGCCAGATTGCATTTGTCCTGATTTTTGTGGACAGGACATACCTGAGCAATTTTCCACACTGTCGGGTAGATGCCAGTATTGTAGCTGCACTGGAACAGCTTGGCTAGAGGAGTGGCTAGTTCTGGCGCACAAGTCTTCAGCACAATAGCCGGGATGTTGTTGGGGCCCATAGGCTTTGCTGCATGCGGTGCGCTCAGCCGTTTCTTGATATCACGTGAAGTGAACCGAATTGGCTAAAGACTGGCTTCTGTGAAGGTGGGGACCTCAGGAGGTGGTTAAGATGGTTCAGTCACTCGGCACTTCTGGCTGAAGATGGTTGCGAACGCTTCTGCCTTCACTTTTGCACTCACGTGCTGGGCTCCGCCAAATTGAGGCTGGGGATGTTCATGGAGCCTCCTCCTCCTGTTAGTTGTTTAATTTTCCACCACCATTCACGACTGGATGTGGCAGGACTGCAGAGCTTTGATGTGCTATGTTGGTTATAGGATCGCTTAGCTCTGTCTATAGCATGCTGTTTCCGCTGTTTAGCATGTATGTAATCCTGAGCTGTAGCTTCACCAGGTTGGCATTTCATTTTTAGGTATGCCTGGTGCTGCTCATGGCATGCTCTTCAACACTCCTCATTGAACCAAGGTTGATCCCCTGGCTTGACGGTAATGGTAGAGTGATAGATATGCCGGGCCATGAGGTTACAGATTGTTGTGAAATATAATTCTGCTGCTGCTGATGGCCCACAGCGCTTCATGGATGCTCAGTTTTGAGCTGCTAGATCTGTTCTGAATCTATCCCATTTAGCACGGTGGTAGCACCACACAACACGATGGAGGGTTTCCTCAGTGTGAAGACGGGAGACTTTGTCTCCACAAGGACTGTGTGGTGGTCACTACTACCAATATTGTCATGGACAGATGCATCTGTGACAGGTAGATTGGTGAGAATGGGGTCAAGTAGGTTTTTCCCTCGTGTTGGTTCTCTCACCACCTGCCGCAGGCCCAATCTGGCAGCTATGTCCTTGTCTGAGCGAGGTTGTTTGTGTCCTTCCAAGTCTCTCATTTCAGCAGCTAATGCCCCAAGGCTATTTCATTCTGCATGAGGTTTGTTGCTGACCTGCTTCCTAAACATATTAGGGAGAATTTTAACTCCCTCCAGCTGGCAGTAACTGGGCAAAATGGGAGTTAAAATCGAGTGGCTCTATTTGCCACTCCATTCCTGCCTGAAGCAGATTTAACTCTGTTATTTTTTTCCAGCGGCTCGTATGCCCACCTAACGCAGGTGAGTGCTTCATTACTCAGGGTCCTATGATGTACATAGGAGCCCAATCGTAATTTAATGGCGTAATGAGTGGGGTGTCTACTACAGGATCAATAAAACCTGTTGGGGAAGAAGAGGCAGCTCGGAAAGGTAAGTTTTAAATTTATTGTTGTGGGGCCAGGAGAAGCAGGAGTGCGCCTCTGGACCCCACAAGGAAAGTCTGGGCCTCTGCTGTCACGGGCTCCTCCCTTTCCACACGCGAGACCCTGCTACCCTGTTCTCTCCCCCCCCCACCATCCCCCACCAACCCATCTCCCACAACTTACCTGAGTGCCTCTGGACAGCCTCAGGCCTCCCAACCTTTGCTTTCCAGTAACTGGCCAGCAGGATGTAAATGAAGCCCATCAGTAAATATCAGCTGGATCTCCAATCTAGACTCCCGGACGGGCAGTGAGCACATCCCACCAGCTTGCCATCCTGGGAATTAAAATTTCCCCTCCCCATATGACTGAACACACTCTCCCAGGCTATGATGGCTTTTAAAGTTCAGTCTGTGAAACAAGGGATGAACTTATTGTTCTTGGGCAACCAACAGCCCTGTCAGAGTTTCTTACACGAGATAATGCACTAATTTGTTCCATGCACTGTTAGTGCTAAATATTTAGTTAAATAAACTGACCTCATATTGTAGTGTGAGGTCAGTTTGTAGAACCACGGCTTCACACAGCCTAAAAAGCTGGCACTGCCTCAGCACCGGGATCCTATTACTGACCCCATTGGCAATGAAGCTTCAGTTAAGATAAACTCATGTCCTGCTGTACAGCAATGGCCCTGGTAATGGGCCTATATGTTTTTGAGTTTACATATGTTTTCTGTGTTGTCAGTTCTTCTGAGGCTGTCAGCTTTATTGAAGCTGTTTGCCAGCTTTCCTGAATTCTCTCAGTTGGCATGTATACTTTTACTCAAGTCTACTTTTTCACTCACATTATTGAAGAGGAAAATGTGGCCCTTAGTTCCCCATGTTTTCTTCTTATAAACTTTAGACCAAGTATCTATTCATGTTGCTGTCTGTTTCCCATTTGGTGTATATCCTTGATATGGTAATTAACTGGCATCAACCTGGTTAGAATGAGCCCAGCTTGGCTGAAACCACATTAACAAATGCATATGTCAGCACACTTCATTACACATTTTAAATTTTCAAGGAACCTGTACCAGAAACACTTCTAAGTGAATGTGAGATTAAACAAAATTGATTTTCTACCGTTGTTATAGCTGGAAGCTAGGTAACTGTGTGTGGTCTTTCTGGTGCTTTCTTCTTTCTCATGTTTAACAATAAATCATACAGTTCGTCATGACCTGGGGATTACAATTACACTGAGCTGTTATTTATCTTTTTCTTCATTTGAGGTACAGAACTGTGGGATGTATATTCAGATTAGGCTTTTATTTAAATAGGCACAGTAGAGTCATAATACATATTGGTATTATTACTCCCTTCTGACTCAGAAATGCATATATTTCCTTTTTTTCCTGATGTTGGCTGCATCTACTGCCATTCGTGTAGTGTCTTTGAACTTTTAATAGAGTTCATTTCAGTTTTTGGTAGAACTGGCTTTGTACTGTTTCTTCACATTTTCCTTGAGTCACAATTTTTAAAAACTGAATCTGTTTCTGTGGAGCAGTCTGTTTAAAATAATTACTCGCTGAAGCCTTAGCTGGTGTATGTAATCATTGTGGAACTGAGCCACAGAAGGGCCTGGGTTCAACCCTGGTCTGTGATGAGTTAGGTGATCTCAGCCAAGATGACATTTGGAATACTACTATTGTATTAGCACCCCTGAATCAGGGAAGGGAAAAATCAGCCATGTTTCCCACTGATCACTATACACAAGTACCAATCATAGAATCATAGAAATTTACGGCATAGAAGGAGGCCATTCGGCCCATCGTGCCTGTGTTGGGCGAAAAAACGTTATCCAGCCTAATCCCACTTTCCAGCTGTTGATCTGTAGCCCCGTAGGTTCCGGCACTTCAAGGGCATATCCAAGTACTTTTTAAAGGCGATGTGCGTTTCTGCTGCTGCCACCCTTTCAGGCAGTGAGCTCCAGACCCCCATCACCCTCTGGGTGAAAAAAGTTCTCCTCAACTTCCCTCTAATCCTTCTACTCATTACACAATGTTCCCTCTACCTGCAATGGGAAAGGTCCTGCTCACCGGCTTCACCATTGTAAATACCACGCATACCCGGAAATTTAAAGGGACCGTGCACTAAAGAAACAGGCTGCACAGCACAAAGCACAGCTTACAGGGAACATTGACTAGTACCAGCTCGAAAGTGCATGTGTGTGGAACTCAGGTGAGTCCAAGATTGAGCTTGGTTGTGATGCTTAACTGATCAAATAGTCTTTTGATTGTCACTGCCCATTCTCACATTAAAAGTGGCCACTGGGGCAAGGTACCAGAGGGTAGGCTGTGCCGGTGGAACCATACCCCATCTTGATTCTGCACCTTCAGCAGAGGGCAGGAAATTGAAGGAGGCAGATCAGCAAGTAATCTACACAAACATGCTGAAGGGAGAGGGGCTACAGACTTTGCTCCCATGACAAATGCAATGCATTTGTCTCTGGAATAGTACTAGAGCCATGCACTTTCAAATATATCTCCATATAAGTAACGACATTAGTGCATAGACCTCATAGCTTTGATGGTTAGGTGATAATTCACTGCACTGACCAGTTGACCAGTTTGGTAACTATCAGTGTAACTTTTCTATCCCTTTTTTATTGATACTCTTTGGGTCACTGATCCTCTGAACTTTGCTGTCTTGTTCCTTGCAGCTTCCAGCCCAGAAATCTATGAGCTGCCATCGTTATCATGTCAGAAGTGTTGAGAGGATTAAGACACGGCCCAGAAATTGGATATGGCCTGAAAATGGGCAGTGTCATGGCCCAGCGCTATTTAGCTGTGCCAGGTCAAAGTGGCCTAGGTAGCACGCAAAATTAGTGCTCAGTGCTTATTTACATGATTATAGTGCTGATCTCAGCGCTAAAACCGCAGCTCATTGGCTTACCGCTCAATAGGTGGACCAACATTGGGTGCAGTCTAATTCCAAGTCATGTTTAGCTTAGGCTTTCTCCACTATTTAAAGGGGAGGTGCTTTGATGTAACAGCACCTCATTGTCATTCCATTTGGAGTGCCAGTTGGAAGCTCAACTAACTAGGAAGAGATGGCTGAGCGGCAGCAGAGGGAGAGAGCAACACAATTCTCATATGCAGCTCTAGAGTCACTGGTCATAGTCGTGGAGAGGAGGCGTGCTGTCCTCTTCCTGCAAGCCATCGGCCCATATGTGTAGAAGGCTGTGGCAGGAAAGATGTGATTATGTGACGGCCAACAGGGTGGTCCCCAGGCCAAGGCTTCTTCAGCAGTACCTCCCAAATCCGCGACTTCTACCACCTAGAAGGACAAGGGCAGTGGCCGCATGGGAACACCACCACCTCCAAGTTCCCCTTCAAATCACACACCATCCTGACTTGGAAGTATATCGCCGTTCCTTCATCGTCGCTGGGTCAAAGTCCTGGAACTCCCTCCCTAACAGCACTGTGGGAGTAGCTTCACCACAAGGACTGCAGCAGTTCAAGAAGGTGACTCACCACCACCTTCTCAAGGGCAACTAAGGATGGGCAATAAATGCTGGCCTTGCCAGCGACGCCCACATCCCATAAACGAATTTAAAAAAAATAACTATGGCAGGCACATCACCCAAACACATTGCACCACACTCACTGACACATTTCCTTTCTTTTGCAGGTCAAGGTCACTCATAATTGCCAGCAGCATTTGACCGAGTGTGACATCAAGGAGCCCTAGTAAAAGTGAAGTCAATGGGAATTGGGGGAAAACTCTCCACTGGCTGGAGTCATACCTAGCACAAAGGAAGATGGTTGTGGTGGTTGAAGGTCAATCATCACAGCCCCAGGACATCACTGCAGGAGTTCCTCAGGGCAGTGTCCTAGGCCCAACCATCTTCAGTTGCTTCATCAATGACCTCCCCTCCAACATAAGGTCAGAAATGGGGATGTTCGCTGATGACTGCACAGTGTTCAGCACCATTCACAACGCCTCAGATAATGAAGCAGTCCATGAACGCATGCAACAAGACCTGGACGACGTTCTAGCTTGGCCTGATAAGTGGCAGGTAACATTCGCGCCACACAATTGCCAGGCAATGACTATCTCCAACAAGCAAGAGCCTAACCACCGTCCCTTGACATTCAATGGAATTACCATCACCGAATCCCCCACGAACAACACCCTGGGGGTCACCATTGACCAGAAACTTAACTGGACCAGCCACATAAATACTGTGGCAACAAGAGCAGGTCAGAGGCTGGGTATTCTGCGGCGAGTGTCTCACCTCCTGACTCCCCAAAGCCTTTCCACCATCTACAAGGCACAAGTAAGGAGTGTGATGGAATACTCTTCACTTGCCTGGATGAGTGCCACTCCAACAACAGTCAAGAAGCTCGACCCCCATCCAGGACAAAGCAGCCTGCTTGATTGGCACCCCATCGACCATCTTAAACATTCACTCTCTCCACCACCGGCACACCGTGGTCGCAGTGTGTACCATCTACAAGATGCACTGCAGCAACTTGCCAAGGCTTGTTAAATAAGTGGTAGCCTTTGCAGTTACGGAAGATCTCAGGATTGTTATGCGGCGCCCGCAAAGCCACGTGGGTGCAGTCGAGCCTCCGCTCCCCCTCCCGAAGATACCCGAGCGTGAGGGGAACTGCCACTACAGCCCCATGACTGTGAGCAAGTGTTGTGAGCAGAAGCCTTTAAATAAGAATGACGCTGTTCTCCACTTGCCCCAACCTCCCTGTTACCTTAGGACTTTGAAAGAAGTTTATAAAGCTGCTGAGTTGCAGAAAGTTCCACAGAGCCAGTCAAACTGAACAAACGTGTCAGGTACAAGCTGTTGCTGATGATCCCTTTAAATAACACTGCTGGAGCCTCCTTCCTGCTTGTCAATGCTTGCTCAGCTGGTTGCAATTAAGACAGGCCCGTAAGTGGAGCAGCAGCGCACTCCAAAATGGCAGATCGGGCGTCAAGTGAGCGTTGCACACTCACTGATATCACGATCTGCATAATCTCCATAATGACAGCGAGCGCAGACATCAGCAGCGCTGGTGCCCAGCTGAAAATGGCGGTCGCCACGGGACCCACTGGCAGCGGATGGAAGTGCGGTGGCCGCCATTTTTTCCCCTGAATTGGGCCTTAACGACTGGCGCTAAACCCTCGAATTTCTAGGCCTCAGTAAGAAAAGAATACTCAATGCCTAAAGAATAGTCAGCACTAATACATGAAAAGTTTATTGAAGGCATGCATAGGTATAAAACTTTCAAGAGCTATACAAAGGAGGGGAGGAGGAGTAATGCTAGAAATTAGAGACAATATCATAGCAATAGACAGAGAAGATTTAAATAGAAAAGATGTTCAAACAGAATCCCTTTGCACCAAGTGGAAGAGTAGCAAAGGATCGGTCACATTACTGGGAATATATTACAGACTGCTTGAACAGTGGAAAGGAAATTGTGGATGAAATTTGTAGACAAATTAGAAAGCAATGAATTAATGATAGAATTATAATTTTAGGAGATATTAATTATCCAAAAATAGCAAAAGTATTTGTGGAGAGAAAGGGTAAGTTCTTCTGACATGTGTTCAGGATTATTTTCTCAGCTAGTATGTTGCTACTCTAACAAGGAAGGAAGCAGTACTTGACCTTTTTTTCTGGGTATTGAAGCAGCTCAAGTAAACAACTTAAAATTTGTGGAACCTCCCTTTCCTCTATAAGGTCTGCAAGTGTGTTGTTGCCTCCTTGCTCTGTGCCCATCTCTCCCAAAATTCCCTGTTTAAATCCTTACAGTCCAGCTTCCATCTTTCTCACAGCACTGAAATGGCCCAAGTTAAAATCATGAATGATATTGATAGTGGTGCATTATCCCTAGATTAGATGCAGTGTATGTTGATTAAGACATTACCAGGAACGAAGGGTTACAGTTATGAAAAATAGACTTGAGAATTTATGACCTTTTTATTGAAGCTGAGAAGGTTAAGAGGTGACCTGATGGCAGTGCCTTACTTTTTCCTCTAATGCATTGATCTTGCTCATTTGTTGCCAGTAACTAGTCTGGTTTATCTGTGGGTCTAGTACTTCCAGATGCAGTGCTGACACAATTCTGACCATGGCCATGCCTCTGGGGATACCACTATATTTTCTGACTCTTGGAGGACGAGGCATGTCAGTAAAAACATGAGTCTGAGATGTGCTTACAGCTTAAGCGATCATGTTGCATCTGCCCTTACTCAACTACACATGTATAGATCAAGACACATATTACCTTACTATATCAGAGGAGATCTGCCTTAGAAGGCTACAATTCACAAGGGAGCCTGACCTTCATTTCAGTTCTTGGACAGGAACAGCTCTACCAGTGGCTGTTGAAATGACCACTGCCGTGAATTTCTACGCTATTGATTCCTTCCGAGCAGCAGCTGGCGATATCTGCTAAATCTCACAACCAGCAGTGCACCAATGCATCAAGTAAACGACAGATGTCTTGCTTCCAGGGAAAACTCCTTCATCCGTTTCCTCATGGAAACAAGGCAACAAATGAGAGAAGCTACACTTCAACCATATGGCTGGGTTGCCCAAAGTGCATTGTGGATTTCACCCTCTTCATAAACAGAAAAAGCTACAACTCCATTAATGGGCAGCCGGTCAGTGACCATAGACACAGAATCACGCAAGTCAATGGCTGCTACCTGGTAACAGTCACAGTGGGTGGAGAAACCAGGCAGAGGTTATATGCACTGTGAACATGCTGCCTGGAGTTTTCTGACTGGGCAGCACGTTGAGAGCTGGCTGCTTGTGGTGCTCCAAGGCACAAGTCACATTACAAGTCCTCATTTTAGGGATTTGTGGGCAGGGCTTCACAATCTAACAATTTTCACTCCTTCATGCCTATAGAGCAATGTTGTCATCAAGTGCCTTTTATCAAGTGCATATCCTGTTGCTTCTCTTTACCTCTATATCTAAAATGTTCAGGATGCTGAAACAGTAGAAAAAACAATTTAACTGACTTGCTGGGAACATAGATCCTGTAATGTAATTTTGTGAATTTCAATTAACATATAATTGCTCTATAATTATCACTGTAAGATTGTATAACAAAATATCTTCAAATGTGAATTGAACTACTAACATATAAGTACACTGCACATACTCAAATAAAAGCAATTGCAATTAATTATATAAAGAAACCTCCAGTGTGTTCTCCTGAACCCTCATGTAGCACTTTCATGGTCAGTTTCCTCATGCTGCTACAACTAAATCTTTTATGTGTTAGATTTACTCTGTGACTCATGAATATATTAAGCATCCAGGAGAGCCAAGCCTTGTTCTGGGTGATGAACTAGGTTCAAGTAGCTCATAGTCATCAGTTAAGTCAACTGAAACATCTGCTAGTCTATCATTTCCCTAGATGATTTTAATAATCCCTTCATCAGGCTATGATGGAAATGTTTCAACTTGCTAAGTACAATGCCCAAAGATAAATTGTCAGCTTTATTAGCTATTCATTATTTGCAGTCCACTTGGCTTCCAGAATCATGCCAGATGTACATGAGTTTATATAAGCTTTGGATAAACAAAATGGAAAGATTTTCTAAATGCTTCATTATGTGTCCACTGGACTGGTCTAACTATAAATTGCATTCTTCATAGTGCTTTCTCTGGTTAAGTCATGATCTGACATGCATAATTCCTGCATTGAAAGTTTCTAATCTCAGCCTAAAGATTCCAAAACGTAATCTTTGTATGAATTGATTATTACCTTTTAATTTACCTTTTCTCTTTCACAATTTTCAACCTTGGCAATGTCTTGCACTGTGGTCCTTGACCTTGCACCTTGGATTCTCAATAAAAAAACATCTTTCTCCTCAATAGTGTCACTTTCCTTCCATTTTCCTTTCCAAGCCCCAATACCTGCCAGTGAGAGTGCCTCTTTTGCATAACAACTGGAAGTTTTGCATACACTACTGGAATACACTATTCTACAATGCAAGCACAATCTGTATCAAAATATGATTGCTTATGATCGCTCAAGTACTTATACAACCATTATCAATGATACAGAACACTTATGTGTTCCTGGCCTAGTAAACATCCATCATGCTAAATTCAATTATTTGGCTAAATTTGAATCTTCCTTATGTGTACATGTGCAAAATGATGATGTGATGAGTGGTAGAAGCTAATATATGATATATCCATAATATAGTAAAGCATAATAAGTGAGAGCCATATATACACTTGAGTGGTTCTGGTCAGATCATAAATTGCAACAGAGACTAATATAATTGTCCAGCTCTATTTTGTTTTATGTCACATACACTTTTGCTATTGTCTGGGATTCTAGCCCACACCTAGGGGTTCAACTGTGGCTGTGCAATCTAGTTTGAAGAGTTTCTGAATATGAAACATGACAGAAAAGAGGGGCCCTTTACAATGTGTAATACAGTGCTACCAAATGACTGAAAGAGAAGAATTTATTAAGAAATAAGTTGTAAGGAACTTATTATAACATGATTTTGTTTTGGTACAGTTCCAAATGAATTACTACTGTACACATACAAATGCAAACTCCGAATCTAAAGCTGATGCAATAAAAGTCAAAATGACAAATCTTACTATGCTCTTACTGTACATTCATAGAGAAGTTTTACCTGTGCTAAGCAGTGTGGGTAGCCTCATGCACTATCTAGGTTTATGGATCATATTCAATTTAATGTTATGGCAACTCATCCATATTTGACAGAGTAACTATATCTGTGCTAGAAAGGTTGGATAGGAACTAGATGGATCATTACAAGGCCCTCTCCACCAGAATATGAAGGATTAGGCAGTCAGTGATCTGTTATGAGGCTAGAAACAGTGATGGAATCATTCTGTTGTCATTGTATTACATCTGCTCCATACCATTTAGTGTTTATACCATGTATTTTTGGTTGAATGATACTTTTGCCATTGTTTGTCATTTTCTACATTGAGTGATATGCATCCGTAATGGGGCAGAGGTCACATCTTATAAAAGGTAAGTGATTTAACAGTTAACATATGCATTGTCAATGTGATCTCCTGGACTGGTTTTGATCGCCTGAGTGGGTTGGAGAGGAATTTTCCAGATTTATTTTTCCCTTATTGGCCCTGGGGTCTCTATTGTATTTTTTTTGCCTCTCCCAGGAGATTAAATGGTTGCTGGGAGTAGAAAGTGTCTAGTCATGATGCTCCAGGCGTGATGGACCAGCTGGACTTTTCCAACTCGTCATTTCCGTATGTTTGTAAATTAGGCCATTTTAGATCACTTTGGGTTCATATTCACTTTAGTGGTTTTCCTGAAGAATAATAAATTTATTTTATGTTTTAAAATCTCAAAAATAAAAGAGTTATATTCCCCTCACTATGAAGATACAGTCATTTTCACATATGGATTTGATACGCTTCAGTAAATTTGAATTAAATTCAATTGATGGCAGTGCATTCTTCTCTTGTGACAATGAGTAACTGCCATACATAAATGATCAATGGCTCGGAATTTGTGATGGGTAATAACAGCGAACAAACAGCATTCGCTGTTATTACTGCTTTGAAACTGACCGCAACTTCAGGATTTAGCGCATGCGCATCTAAATGCGGAAATCCTGAAGTTGCAGTCAGTTATTCACTGCTCCGACACTGGCTGCACTGTGCAGCCCCCACCATAGCTGGCAATCAGTGTAATCTAGGAAATCGGTGAAACTGACGAAAACTTGGGCTTTTCCGCGGTAATATCGCTGTTAAATACTCCATTAAAAGTTAGACCTTGTTGGATTAGGTATAACTAGGGTTTTAACAGTGTATTGACTGCTAATCAAACGTTATGGTCCAGGAAAACTAATTTTAATTTTGTGGAGTGTCAAATTTATCCAATATAATAAAAATTACAATTTTTCAAGAAACTTAAAAAAATTATATTTTTTAAAAGTTTGTTCATCTTTATTTCAGGTTTACCTTTTCCCCGTGTGAGAGCCCTACTCTTTGTTTTGCTCTCTACAACATTTTTTAAAAGTCAGAATAAAAGGAGCGCATTCCTGGTTCCCTGTCTATGAGAATTCTGCATTATGATTGGCTGCTTAGACAGCTTGTTGACATCACTATGGAATTCCCACTACACTACACTGATCTCAATTGAATGTCGAAAAAGCCAAACTTCTCACCACAGAGATCATGAGATCTTTGTGGGCAGCTTTCTTTAAGGCCGTCAGCGAACGCCTTTGCTTCGCTGCTGACTGCAAATTGTGGGCCATTATGTCTAGACAGCTCTTTTTATCTAGACTAAAATAAGTTGATACATTTTTGTTCCAAGTTAAATGTGGTGTTGTAGGTGTCAACCGTAGCTCAGTAGGTAGCCTCTGAGTCAGAAGGTTGTGGCTTCACGTCCTACTCCAGAGACTTGAGCACAAAAATCTAGGCTGACACTCCAGTGTGGTACTGAGGGAGTGCTGCACTGTGGGAGGTGCCGTCTTTCGGATGAGGCTTTCAACCGAGGTCTGCTCTCTCAGTTGGACGTAAAAGATCCCATGGCACTATTGCGAAGAAGAGCAGGGGAGTTATCCCCGGTGTCCTGGCCAATATTTATTGCTCAAACAACATTACTAAAAAATAGATTATCTGGTCATTGTTACATTGCTGTTTGTGGGAGCTTGCTGTGCGCAAATTGGCTGCCACGTTTCCTACATTACAACAATGACTACACTTTAAAAGTACTTCATTGGCTGTAAAGTGCTTTGAGAAGTCCTGAGGTTGTGAAAGGTGCTATATAAATGCAGTCTATATTTCTTTTTATTACATCATAACTAAGTCTTTAAAAAACTTCTACATTAACTGACTTTCTGTAATATGAGGCAGAGCTGGTAATAGATAGCAATGGATTACTTTTAAGCATTTAGGGGGTGAAATTTTGGGGCAATAACTTTTAAAAGATTGGAAAATGAGCACCAGGCGCTATGTTTTTCTAACCTTAAAAAAATTTGGTTTTCTCGCTCCAAGAGGGAGGTGGAGCAGCGGTCCACTTCCCTCTTGGAGCGTGATCGGCAGCAGGCAGTGCTGCACACTGGGCCGTGCAATGCTACCGCGTTGGAAGGCTCCTTCTCTCCCTTAAAGGGAAAAGCCATCGCTGCAGGCTCTGCAAAAGAAAGGGCACCTGCCTGGACCACCAAGGGAGCGGCGAACCCGCGTAATCAGCCCAGCACTCACTCAGATGAAGTCACGAACTCCGGCCGCAGGCGGGCGTGGCGATAGGGGTTACCACCATCGCAAAGCGCCAGGTGAATTCTACGGGCGGCGCTACTAGTGATAATTGGCAGATATAAATATTCAAATAACTGCTTAAGCCATGTTCTACTGGCGTGGTATACTTCTTTGTAGTTACTAATGGCAATGAAGAGATGGCAGAAAGTCTATTTAAATGATAATTTAAGGCTGGATTGCAACAAGAAAAATGTATTTGCTGCTAAACCGTTTCCCAATCTAATGTTTGAAGTAACGGCTAGAGGCTCGTCTTGCTGGGGACGGGGCTTTAAAAATATTAAACAGTAATTCAGCAATCCTGCACTCTTGGAGCGGGGGAGCCATGCTTTAAGGGAACACAGTTCGGAGAGTTTGCATTATAGGGTTGTAGCTTTATCTCTGACCCATGCTTCTTTTAAGCGTGGCTCCTCACTGGGAGCATGGAATTGCTGAATTTACCACTAAGACTCGCTGATGTGACAACAATGTACATTTTTCAGTCCTGGAGTGTGGTGAGCATAATGCTTGCTGACTTCCCTGTTGGGTCAAAATCCCCAGAATTTTCTGTGGTCAGCCCCAATGAATTATTCATGGGGAGCACCCAGCTCGTTTTGGGCCTAGCTTGCCAAAGAGGGATGGTGGGTCAACAGTCCTTAAAGGGGTGCAGTTAAAATTTGAAGACAAGTGTCAGCATTGGAGGGTAAAAATTGTTCCTGTTTTTACAAAGGCTGTGAAAATTTTGAAAGTATATTTCAGACTTTTCACTTCCTGAGGTCCCCACCACCACAGAAGCCAGTCTTCAGCCAATTCGATTCAATCCATGTAATATCAAGAAACGGCTGAGCGTACTAGATACAGCAAAGGCTTTGGGCCCCGACAACACCTCGGCTATCGTGCTGACGACTTGTGCTCCAGAACTAGCCGCGCCTCTAGCCAAGCTGTTCCAGTACAGCTATAACACTGGCATCTATCCGACAATGTGGAAAACTGCCCAGGTATGTCCTATCCACAAAAAGCAGGACAAATCCAATCCAGCCAATTACCGCCCCATTTGCAACTCCTCAGATAATGAAGCAGTCCATGCCCACATACAGGAAGACCTGGGCAACATTCAGGCTTGGGCTGATAAGTGTCAAGTAACATTCGCGCCACACAAGTGCCAGGCAATGACTGTCTCCAACAAGCGAGTGTCTAACCACCGCTCCTTGACATTCAACGGCATTACCATCGCCGAATCCCCCACCACCAACATCCTGGGGGTCACCATTGACCAGAAACTTAACTGGATCAGCCACATAAATACTGTGGCAACAAGAGCAGCTCAGAGGCTGGATATTCTGCGGCGAGTGTCTCACCTCCTGACTCCCCAAAGCCTTTCCACCATCTACAAGGCACAAGTCAGGAGTGTGATGGAATACTCTCCAATTGCCTGGATGAGTGCAGCTCCAACAGCTCTCAAGAAGCTCGACACCATCCAAGGCAAAGCAGCCCGCTTGATTGGCACCCCATCCACCACCTTAAACATTCACTCCCTCCACCACCGGCGTACCGTGGCTGCAGTGTGTACCATCTACAAGATGCACTGCAGCAACTCGCCACGGCTTCTTCGGCAGCACCTCCCAAATCTGCGACCTCTACCACCTAGAAGGACAAGGGCAGCAGAGGCATTGGGAACACCACCACCTCAATTTCCCCTCCAAGTCACACACCATCCTGACTTGGAAGTATATCGCCGATCCTTCATTGTCGCTGGGTCAAACTCCTGGAACTCCCTCCCTAACAGCACCATGGGAGTACGTTCACCACACGGACTGCAGCAGTTCAAGAAGGAGGCTCACCACCATCTTCTCAGTGGCAATTAGGGATGGGCAATAAATGCTGGCCTTGCCAGCGATGCCCACATCCCATGAATGAATTAAAAAAAATATAGGGGGTCAAAAAGTTCCTAGCAAAAAACAATGACTGGGAAAATAAATGTAGAGGAGGAAATGAAGCCTCTTAGCAAGGCACAGCTGCTGAAGCCCCATTTTGTCGCTACCCAAGTAGAGATGCTGCTTGATGAGGTGAGTGCAAGTCGAATGGTCCTGTCTGGCACTTATAGGGCATTCACACAGAGAACAGAAGTACCTGCACCACCTGCACACAGGAAGCTGCACAACTTATTGGCCCAGGTTTTGCATTGTGTAATGACAAGGAACTGTCAGCGTTCGTCGCCATTACCCCTCTGAAACTATCCGCAATTTCAGGATTTACCGCTTGTGCATCTAAATGTGGAAATCCTGAAGTTGCTGTCAGTCATTCACTGCTCCGACACTGGCTGCACGGTGGACACCTCCCATACCCGCCCCAAAGCCAGCAATCTAGGAAATCAGAGAAATCAGTGGAACTGACGAATACTTGATTTTTTCCATGCTAATATTGCTGTTAAATATCCCATTAAATGTTAAGCCTTGTTGGAATAGGTGTAACTGGGGTTTTAACAGCGTATTGACTGCTGGACAACCGTTCTGGCCCTGAAAAACTAATTTTTTTATTTGTGGAGTGTCAAATTTCTCCATTATGATAAAAATTACAATTTGTAAAAATCATTTCTTTAAAGTTTGTTCATGATAGTTCAGCCTCTACCTTATCCCGATGTGAAAGTCTCAATCTTTATTCCACTCTCTATAACATTTAAAAAAAGAGAGGATTAGAGCTGCTTTTTATTTCCTGGATTGCTGTCTGTGACAATTCTTCAATATGATTGGCTGCTTCGACAGCTTGTTGATGTCACTGCAGCTCTGCGATGGGGATTCCCATTACACAACGCTACAATCAATTGCATGTCAAGAAAGGTAAACTTCTCGTCACAGAGATCGTGAGATCAATGTGGGCAGCTTTCTTCTGGGGCCAATGGGGCCTTTGTTTCACCACTGACTGCAAATTACAGGCCAGGGATTCTAACAAAGTAAGGTAGATGGCCCAAATATACATGCCGTAAAGTGGTGTCTGTCATATTTACTGCTATTACAAAACCTTTACACAACGTTACAGCTCTTTACTTATCATGCAAGTCCATATTCTAGCAAGATAGACGTTCATTCTGCAACTTACAACACAACTTTGACATATTAGCATCTTCAAAGGACTTCACACATAAACTTATTCAAAACATCAACTTGCATTTATATAGTACCTTTAACATAGGAAAATTTCCCAAGGCACTTCACAAGACACAAAGGGACACAAAGCCAGAGAAGAAGATATTAGATGGGGTCACCAAAAGCTTGGTCAAAGAGATGGGCTTGAAGAAAGATCTTAAAGAGGGAGAGGGACAGGGAGCTGGATAGGTGGAGGAGTTTAGAACATAAGAACATAAGAATATAACAAATAGGAGCAGGAGTAGGCCAATCGGCCCCTCGAGCCTGCTCCACCATTCAATAAGATCATGGCTGATCTGATCCTAACTGCCAATCCACTATCACAGAACCATCTCCTGCATCTAACAGAGTTAGACACACGAAATAGGAGCAGGATCAGGCTACACGGCCCCTGGGCCCGCTCCGCTACCCACAGGGCCATGACCGATCCGAACCTAGACTCATGTCCAAATTCCTGCCCGCTCCCCGTAACCCTTAATTCCCTTTACTTCTAGGAAACTGTCTATTTCTGTTTTAAATTTATGTAATGATGTAGCTTCTACAGTTTTTTGGGGCAGCATATTCCATGGACCTACCACCCTCTGAGTGAAGTAGTTCCTCCTCATCTCAGTTTTGAAAGAGCAGCCCCTTATTCTAAGACTATGCCCCCTAGTTCTAGTTTCACCCATCATCGGGAACATCTTCCCTGCATCCACCCGATCCAACCCCTTCACAATCTTATATGTTTCAATAAGATCGCCTCTCATTCTTCTGAACTCCAATGAGTGGAGTCCCAATCTACTCAACCTCTCCTCATATGTCCATCCCCTCATCCCCGGGATTAACCGAGTGAACCTTCTTTGTACTGACTCGAGAGCAAGTATGTCCTTTCTTAAGCATGGACACCAAAACTGTACGCAGTATTCCAGGTGCGGTCTCACCAATACCTTGTACAACTGAAGCAATACCTCCCTATTTTTATATTCTATCCCCCTAGCAACGAAAGCCAACATTTCATTGGCCTTCTTAATCACTTGCTGCACCTGCATACTAACCTTTTGAGTTTCGTGCACCAGGACCCCCAGATCCCTTTGTACTTCAGTACTTTCCAGTTTCTTGCCATTAAGATAATAACTTGCTCTACGATTTTTCCTGCCAAAGTGCATAACCTCACACTTTCCAGTATTGTATTCCATCTGCCAAATCTCTGCCCACTTACTTAGCCTGTCGATGTCCCCTTGAAGGTTTTTTATGTCCTCCTCACTCACTATTTCCCCCCCCCCATCTTAGTATCATCTGCAAACTTTGATATGTTACACTCGGTCCCCTCCTCCAAATCGTTAATATAGATTGTAAAGAGTTGGGGACCCAGCACTGACCCCTGCGGAACACCACTAGTTACTGATTGCCAGTCTGAGAATGAACCATTTATCCCAACTCTCTGCCTTCTGTTAGATAGCCAATCCTCTATCCATGCCAGAATATTACCCCCAATCCTGTGATTTTTTATCTTAAGCAATAATCTTTTGTGTGGCACCTTGTCAAATGCCTTTTGGAAGTCTAAATACACTACGTCCACTGGTTCCCCTTTATCCACCCTATATGTTACTTCCTCAAAGAACTCCAGCAAATTTGTCAAACATGACTTCCCCTTCATAAAACCATGCTGACTTTGTCCTATTAAATTATGATTATCCAAATGTCCTGTTACTGTCTCCTTAATAATGGACTCCAAAATTTTACCTGCCACAGATGTTAGGCTAACCGGTCTATAGTTTCCAGCCTTCTGTCTACTGCCCTTTTTAAATAAGGGTGTTACATTAGCAGTTTTCCAGTCTGCCGGGACCATTGCTGAGTCCAGGGAGTTTTGGAAAATTATTACCAATGCATCCACAATCCCTACCGCCACTTCCCTCAAGACCCTAGGATGTAAGCCATCAGGTCCAGGTGATTTATCCGCCTTGAGTCCCATTATTTTACCGAGTACCACTTCCTTAGTGATTTTGATCGTGTTTAGCTCCTCCCCCCCTTTAGCCCCCTGTTTGTCCAGTGTTGGGATATTCTTAGTGTCTTCTACTGTAAAGACTGATGTAAAATATTCATTCAGTGTTTTTGCCATCTCCACATTTCCCACCATTAATTTCCCGGTATCATCCTCTAAGGGACCAACATTTACTTTAGCCACCCTTTTTCTTTTTATATAACTATAAAAACTCTTACTATCTGTTTTTATATTTTTTGCTAATTTACTTTCATGATCTATCTTCCCTTTCTTAATCAATCTTTTTGTTATTTTTTGCTGTCTTTTAAAGTTTTCCCAATCCTCTATCCTCCCACTAGATTTGGCTACCTTATATGCCCTTGTTTTTAGTCGAATACTATCCTTAATTTCTTTACTTAGCCACGGATGGCTGTCTTTTCTTTTACACCCTTTTCTTCTCAGTGGAATATATATTTTTTGGAAGTTCTAAAATAACTCCTTAGGGAGGGAATTTCACAGTGTGGACCCTAAATGGCTGAAGGCATAGCCGCCAATGGGGAGATGCACAAGAGGCCAGAGTCAGAGGAATGCAGAGTTCTGGGGGGTTGTAGGACTGGAGGAGGTTACAGAGATTAGTATGGGTGAGCCCAGGAAGGGATTTAAATACAAAGACGAGAAATTTAAATTGGAGGTGTTGGAGGATCAGGGGTCATAGAATCATAGGTCGTGATTTTGCTGACCTCGGTGGGTCCGTGGTGGACAATGTCGGCGGGTCCCGACTCCGCTGTCGGCTCCATCCCGCTCTGTAAAATGAATTTCCTTTGATGGGGCTTGTTAAGCCCGCCCAGCACGTTTCCCGGCGAATTAGAGGAAGCGGGTCTGGTGATAGCATTTGATGACATGTCATCAATTGGTTTCCTTAAAGGGACCATGGCCAACTTTAATTTGGCATTTGTGCTGTCAGTGTTCTACAGCATTGAGGTGCTGCAAACACTGACAATCACTGCACAAAGGCACAGGACTGCACCCATATGCTTATGGAGGGAGTCACAGCATGCAGGGAGGTCCTCTTCCCTTCCCATGGGCGGGAGAGACCTCCCTAGGAGATCAACACAGCCTGGTTGGACATTGCAGAGGAGGGCACAAGAAGGGATGTCGTTAAGAGGACCTGGGTGCAGTGCCACAAACCTTTCAATGATCTCAGTAGATCACAAAACGTTAGTACAAAGCCACACTCAACTCCATCCTGTTGTGCCACTCATCACATCCCCATCACTCTGCCTTCCCTACCCTACTCCTGCATATCCTTCTCACACCAATTTACTTTGCACCTCCACCCATCCCTCTCTATTTATATTACACCTCACTAGCCACCCCTCACACTCACCCTCATCCTAGTGCAATCATACCAACTAACAACACACAAGGGTAGGCACTTGGGTGTTTTATGCAATGTTCCTGTAAAGTTTCTGTTAATGTGTTATCAAACATTGAAACCTTTATTTTCAACACTTTGCATTCTTGGGCAGATTTGTGTGCACCTTTGGAAGTGGCTTAGTGAGCTGCAGTGAATGGTGAGACATAACGGTACCCCCCGCAATGGTGATGATTGTGAAAGAAATGCCTTGGGCATTGTAGGGGTGCTTTATGGTGTTGGTGTGGTGTGGTGCCAACCTGGTGGATCATGTGGCAGCCAGGGTGTACAGTGTCAAGTGAAGTAAATATGGCCATGATGGGGCCTCCCAGGCAGCAATGTGCTCGGGTGCGGATGCCCTGTGTCCTGTGCAGCATCAGGTGATTGCGGAGAAGGTTGTTGGTGTTGTTGGTGCTGCTGGTGTGCCTGGTGCTGGGGCTGATTGTGGTGTGATTCTGAGGACCAATGTGAGAGAGTATAAAGGGCATCCATGTTGATGGAATAGATGGCAAGTGAAGTTGAGATGACAGAATCGATCAGTCAACGCTGAGAAAGGTAATGAGGTCAGACTGGATGGAGACTTGTGTAAAGACTTGCAGCATGGTGAATCTGTTGCGGAAATGCAGCGAGGAAGAGCTTGTGGCTGAGAGAAGATATCTCTGTAAGGTGGGAGCTTTTACTGTACATATGAAGCTGTCAACTCAACAGCTGATTCAATGGCCACTGAACTCCTGCCTCAGCTTCACAGACATGGTCCACGACCAGCATGGACCCCGTGGGCGAGCATGTAAAATCAAAAGGTGTGCTCAAATGCATTCTTAATGATCTCTAAACAAGGTCATAATTACCTGAATTGAGTCCCCCGCCACTGCGTGTCAGGTCTGCTCAGCGCTGACAGACCTGACACTGGGAAAGGCGTGTGGCAGCAGGTTCACAGTGGGATCCTGAACCGCTGGGGAAAAAATACACTTTCCCTCCTGGCCTGCCACCGATCGCACCCGCTGACCCCCCGGAAAATCTCGGCCATAGAATCATAGAATGGTTACAGCACAGAAGGCCATTTGGCCCATCGAGCCCATGCTGGCTCTCTACAAGAGCACTTCAACGAGTCCCACTCCCCTGCCCTTTCCCCATAGCCCTGCAATTTTTTTTCCTTCAGGTACTTATTAGTTCCCTTTTGAAAGCCATGATTTAATCTGTTTCTCAGGCAGTGCATTTCAGATTCTAACCACTCGCTGCGTAAAAAAGTTTTTCCTCATGTCGCCTTTGGTTCTTCTGCCAATTACCTTAAATCTGTGTCCTCTGGTTCTCAACCCTTCCGCCAATGGGAACAGATTCTCTCTATTTACTCTGTCTAGACTCCTCATGATTTTGAATACTTCTATCAAATCTCCTCTGAACCTTCTCTGCTCTAAGGAGAAAAACCTCAGCTTCTCCAGTCTATCCACATAACTGAAGACCCTCATCTTTGAAACCATTCTTGTAAATCTTTTCTGCACCCTCACTAAGGCCTTCACATCCTTCCTAAAATGCGGTGCCCAGAATTGGACACAATACTCCAGCTGAGGCCGTACCAGTGTTTTATAAAGGTTCATCATAATTTCCTTGCTTTTGTACTCTATGCCTCTATTTATATAGTCAATGTAGGTCAGCAAGGACATTTGTGGTGGTGAGTGGAACTTGGTGTGGAATAGGATATGGACAGCAGAGTTTTCCTGCCCATCAATTGGGTGAGCTGCCTATCATTGCAGACGTGTGGGCAGCCCATTAATGAAATCCTGCTAATGTGATCAGGCGACCGGTCCAATCACTCCAACCACGAACCACCCAAAATCCACCCGCAGTCAAAATCTGTCCCTATCGCTCGTGGCGCTTCTCTTGGGCTCAATCCAGATGGGCAAAGAGAGCACCCGCCCCAATCCTGTTCTAAACAGATGGAAATCAAGCTTGGTTTCATTTCAATGCATTCTAATATAATCAATAAAGACACAAATAAAAAAAAAGAAGACGCAGCTCCTTTTTGGCAAGACCATTTTAGGCTGGTCTAGAAGACCTGCTGAAAAATTATACTCTTCATTAAAGCGGCACAGATCCAGCCATTGTGCCTGATCCATTCCTGTGTTAGGGGCCTTAGTGACTGAAATATATATTCCAATCTGCACACCCACCTTCAGACAAGGCAATGGTTGGTCCGATCACCACTGACATGAGAACCTGGAAAATTGGAAAACTGGTTGATAATTCTGCCATCTTACTTCTGATTTGTCCCTAATCAGCTCTTCAGCAGTAGGTCGCAACCATCAGTATTAATATCAGTGAGAGAAATATTATTTCCCATGGTCCCATTACCATTAGGTAAAAATAATCAATAAAATATTAGACGATGCACTTACTAACAACAGAACTATCCAGCCTTGTGTTACTATAGTATTTCTTTCAAGCGAGTTGTTGCTTTTAATTATATGTAATTAATATATCTTGGTATTCATTACACAGTACTTAACAGCCATGACACATCTGAAATAAGCCTCAGGCAATGATTTTAACTGGCATTTCTGCCATAAAGACAAATGGATGATAACTGTGGTTTGGAATGTTGTCTCCCTGTGCTGCTGATGAGACCCTGTAAATCTCTTTTCGACTTGGGCATCCTAACCCATCATAACTAAATTATACACTGACCTTATACTTGTTCATAAAGTCTTGGATTATGAAAAAGATAACTGACAGGTAGAGGCCAAATTTGCATAATGAACTGTTTAAATATTCAGATCTCATTTGTGCTGTAAGGCATTATTTGTCCATAAGAGCCTTAACAACTACTGACCCTTTCAAAACCAACATCATTTGTCAAATCACATTACGTTCAAGTTGGCTTACTGACAGCTCTGATCATTCCCTAGATTTTCAAGCAACTATGAAATAAATTTTTGTGACATAGCCTTCCTTATGTATGCAAAACATTTCTTCTTAAGTTCTTCAGTGGTCACAAATATGTTACTTTGCTCTAAGGTAAAAGAACAGTGCGGGTCAGTTAAGTATGCAAAGTTGACATTTCATAACTCATTAACATATTCACGTATCAACATCTCCTCACACTACACTGAACTGCTGCATGTTTTCATGATTCTCACCTGCTGCACCTAACATAATCAATGTGGTATCAGATGGTCGTTTGTGCAGGAGGCCATTGGGGTCAATGTAGCTGGTTTAACGAGGAGATAAATGATGGCCTTTCTTTAAATTGAGAGACCTAGGTGAAGACTAGGTAAGAGTAAAAGGAAAGGTTAGCAATGTCAAGATGCCAAATTTAGGGTTTAAAGCTTGTAGATCGTAGGAGGAATGGAAGTGTGAGACAAGTAAAGATTTGCACAGTTTTGAGGTCTTGGGAAAGTATGGCCTAGAAATTAGATCGCGCCTGAAGTGGGGCCTGATGCAGCTCATGCTGCATTCATCTAAAGAGGCCAGCAGCAGGACCACAGCAAATTGATCTTCTGGCCTCATTTGTGTGTTATTGGCGAGTGCCAGTCATGACTCCAGGGGCAGCTTGCTGTGTGGGGTGGGGGGTAAATGAGATTGGCCGGCTGCGATGTTGGCCAAAGGCCTAAGGTAAGTCCAGGAAAGGGAGTGCCAATCAGGAGGTGCGTGAGTGTGGCCCAGCTGTGGTCCGCAGTTTTAACGTGAAACTAGGAGGAGCACTCATGCTCTTCCTGGTTCCACATTCAGGTAAGTAAAAAACCTTTAACTTACCTTTGGACCGCCAGTTTGGCTGCTGTGCGGCTGAGAAAACTGACCACAGCATGCATGGCTCATACTAAATTAATTTAGCAGTTACATGCTAAATTCTGAAACCACATGATCCAAAAATTACATGTTGGTCATCCTGGTATAGTAAGAATGAAAAGATTAGTTAGAATGCACTTGTGGTGACAGATTATCTGGTCATTATCACATTGCTGTTAGTGGGAGTTTGCTGTGCGCAAACTGGCTGCCACGTTTCCCACATTACAACAGTGACTCCACTTCAAAAGTACGTCATTGGCTGTAAAGCGCTTTGAGGTATCCGGTGGTCGTGAAAGGCGCTATATAAATGCAAGTCTTTCTTTTCTATTTCTCTAGTTATCAACATAGAAGATGCTGTTTATGAGTGCAAGCCTAACCTAACAAGATCAACTTACCTGTAAACCCTGCGGAAACTAATACAGGAAACTTTGTGTTATCCGGAGGCTAAGTGTCTGGCAAGCTCGAGCCACCGGCAAAAATCAGGAGCCATTTTGTTAGGTTTCTTTTCTTCTCGTGGCTTTTTTTTCAACAGTCAGGCTCTGAAAAGTCTCTCTGAAGCTGTTGCTAAGCTACAGAGATGCTTCCAAGGTACGGGCCGACTGTTTAGAAGCTGTTGCTAAGCAACAGTGTTTGTTGTCAGATACGGAGATGAAAAGCTCCGTATGTTTCAACATTAACGCTGGTGTGTCCGGCAGTTTTGAGGGAACGGCAACAGCTCGGTCCCGTCGGTGCCGGATAGCACAAAGTTTCCTGTACTTGGCAATGGCCAACAAAATCATGGCAGTGTATTCATGCTAATTTCGCACAGCTGAAGACACCAAAATTTGTACTTGTTTTGGATTCTCATTGTAAATGGCTCAAAGTGGTTCTGATGTCATTAATCGGTGCAAAGGCAATATTGACATTTTTTGGTATTTGTTTGCCTGATATGGACTTCCTGTAGAGCTGGTCTCTGACAATGTTTTTCAATGTCCTTTTTGGTCATACAATGTTTCTCCATTTTTTAATAAGAATGGTGTGTCTCATACTACTTCTCCACCCAGACACCAACAGCCAAATGTATCCTCACTAAATAAGGTGCTATAAGATCCTAGCAGTTGACCGTAGAAGATTATTTTTAACCATTCAAAATCCATTTTTTATTGAATTACTCCCACCTCAAAAATGGACTTGGAAGCATGGAGGAAGTGAAGCAATGCAGGAAAATAATTTTACATAATCTTCACTCACAATTTTCTCTCCTCCCATCCGTTAGTGGAAGTGTTGACATTCTGCTGTTCCGCTGGCATGCGTGCCCACTACTACATTGCCAAGTGGACAATATTCATGTGTAAGCCTTTATTTTGAGTGTTGGCAGGCTCTTCAATCATGGGGGCAAAATTGTATAGATGAATCCTGTCCCAGTTCAGTGTCTACACATGCAAACATCCAACAGGGGTTGCTGGATAGCAATCAGGACTGTGAATATGGCTGATTTTCCCCTCCCTATCCCAGGTGCACTGAGACCAATTATCATACCCCAGCCACTGCTGTGGCTGAAATTTGCTAACTAAGCACAGACTGAGGCTCAATTACTGGATAAAATAAGCCATTTGGGGAGCTAAAAAAAAGTATCTCAAAATTAAAAGGGTAAATTAGCTTAGATTAGGTGGGATAAAAGTTAAAATAATAGAAATAGAAGAATAATTCTACTTTATTGCTTCATATTCTAATAATTTGAAGTATAAATTTATCTAAATCTAATGGAAAGCTGTTCTTCGGAGTATCCTGAACCAAACCATTCAGTTTTGCAAGTCTAATGGTTCTTTTTCATAGGAAAGTAGTGAAGCTGAGCTCAAATGATTCTATCACCAATGATAGAAAATGCTGGAGATACTCAGCAGGTCAGGCAGCATCTGTGAAAAGAGAAACAGAGTTAACGGGGTCGATTTTCAGTGTGCCGTGAGGTGGGCTTTTAGGCGTGCGGGGGGCTAAAATCCCGAATTCGGGGGTCCCGACACCATCCCGCCCAAAACCCGCCTCCACGTAAGTTTCAAAGGAGGCGGGTACCCGCCCCGCACTGGGACCCGCTGACCCGAGGCAGGAAGGGATTAGTGCCAATTAACTGCCTGTTAACAGGTAGTTAACAGGCAGTTTTTAGCCTAATCCCTATTTTGAGGGGTGTCGTGTGGGATTCCCGACGGCTCCAAACCACGCCAGGTTAGAGCAGGCAGGCCATTGGGTTGAAGGACTTGGAGGGGTCGCGATGTCGGTGCTCAGGTGAGTGATGGGTGCATGAGTGCAAAGGTAAGTGTGTTTGGTGTGTCTAAAGTGTGTAAAGAAGTTTAAATTACCTGTACTTACCTTAACAGCCTTTCTTCCTCTAGGTTTCGGGAGTCCATCACTCAGCCGGCACTGAAAGCAAAATGGCTGCGAGCTGTCAAAAGGGACAGCCTTCAGCTTTCATTGCCAGTGAGAGTTCTAACTGAGTCTGTGTAGAAGGACTCAGGTTAGAAGTCAGACTGTCAGTGTTTGACAGCTTCAAACAGCTGTGAAACACTGATATTTCATCTGTCAAGAAATTTCAGTCTGTGACATCACCTGTGACACTGGGCGGGCTCAACAAGGTCAATCAAGGGAAAATCGTGTGGATTGGCCGGACGTCGATGTAGGCGGGACTAAAACCCAAAAGTTGTAGTCCCGCCTCCTTCCCGACAGCTTAATGAAAATCGACCCCAACGTTTCAGGTCTGTGACCTTTCATCAGACGAAAGGTCATCGACCTGAAACATTAACTCTGTTTCTCTCTTCACAGATGCTGCCTGACCTGCTGAGTATCTCCAGCATTTTCTGTTTTTATTTCAGATTTCCAGCATCTGCAGTATTTTCTTTTTGTATCACCAATGATGGTTGTCAACCACTTTATTGAGTTTTTATCTTCATGGAGAATAGTGTTTTGTTCATTAAAAGTTCTATTATTCTTGTTTTCATATGTATTCATCTATTTTTTGAATCATAGTTCCATTGATGCTGAGAGCATTCCTGTCCTTCACCCGAATTGTCATTCTTCATGTGTGGAACCAAGCAGTGAATGTTGGTTACTTTATTGCCAACACCACCCAAGTCCTCAATTAACATTCACAATTTCCAGCAGGGTCCACTTCAGAGCAATCAGGAGCTGGAGCTATGGCTCTTTTTGGTCCTAAAGCTGCACCAGTTGAGGTTAGTTAACTGCACAGGCTGAGAATCAAACCTGGGTCTTTCTGGTCTGTGTTGATATTAGTATTACATTGAACCTTTATCCATTCAACCATCAGGGGCACATAATTTGATTCTTTAACTACACAATGAGTTAGCCCAGCATGGTAGAATCCTATGCCTTTAAATGTAGGATTACTTCTGAATCAGTTACTTGAATATTTACATTCTCCAGAAATTTTATTTCACTGAGCAGATATATTGTAATTATATAATCGATTATATTCTTTTGCATACTCATTACTGATAATGTATGCTAGCATTTGTATACCCTCCCTGTGGTTGGGAAGATGCTGATTAAAACAATATTGCCAGCAGTCAGTTGATTTCTCTAGATGCTTAATTTTGTTTTATTTTGGTTTAATTTGCTTGATTGTTACATACAGTATTCATGAGTTGAATAATATTTATACCAAATAAAATTTTGATTCAGACAGATTAATCCTCTCTAATTATTCAACAGATGAAACACGAGCAAGAGAATCCCAATGAATCCATCAACCTGAGGCAGTGAATACAACGTCAAGCTACTTTCTGATTTCAAGTGGAAAACAAACTAATTATGTGGAAATATGGTAATTTAATGTGCTGTAGGACTGGTTCCTCATCTCATTAGTGTTGATCTTTATTATCTACTCCCTGTGTTATTTCTTCCAGGAAGAAATGCCCTTTCTAAGCACATAAACAATTTTGACCAGTCTGCCATGTTCATAAAGTTAATTTACATAATTGGAAGTTACTGTTCGGTAGAAGTGATTTTTTCAAAATGGATAATTATCATTTGCTGCATTATGTCTATGCTAATGCTCAGTTTCTAATTATAAGTAAGAATAAGCAAACCATATTTCTGGTTAGGGATATTTACGTCTGTACTCCCTGACACTTGGCCATCAAATCTGGGAGTGCATGGAAAAAGTAGCAATTTGTCAGATTACAATATCTGTTTTATTCTTACAATATTCTTATGCTTTGTTTTGCCTAAATAATAGTTCCCTTCACCAAATTACATCAACTGTCATGCAATATATATTGCTGATTTTTGCCTCCTGCATGATGGCCCTCATTCTCTGTTTCTTTTTTGTAATTGTTCCTGGGATGTGGGCATCGCTGGCAAGGCCAGCGTTTATTGCCCTTGAGAAGGTGGTGGTGAGCCACCTTCTTGAACTGCTGCAGTCTGTGTGGTGAAGGTACTCCCACAGTGCTGTTAGGGAGGGAGTTCCAGGATTTTGAACCAGTGACGATGAAGGAACGGCGATATATTTCCAAGTCAGGATTGTGTGTAACTTGGAGGGGAACTTGCAGGTGATGGTGTTCCCATGCGCCTTATGCCCTTGTCCTTCTAGGTGGTAGAGGTTGCGAGTTTGGGAGGTGCTGCCAAAGAAGCCTTGGTGAGTTGCTGCAGTGCATCTTGTAGATGGTACACACTGCAGCCACGGTATGCCGGTGGTGGAGGGAGTGAATGTTTAAGGTGGTGGATGGAGTGTCAATCAAGTGAGCTGCTTTGTCCTGGATGGTGTCGAGCTTCTTGAGTGTGTGATGGAATACTCTCCAGGCAAGTGGAGAGTATTCCATCACACTCCTGACCTGTGCCTTGTAGATGGTAGAAAGGCTTTGGGGAGTCAGGAGGTGAGACACTCGCCGCAGAAAACGCAAGGCACTTCTCCAGCAGAATCCAGCAAAAATCAGCCCTATCAAAAATTCCTGCCCCCCCTCCACCCTGAAAAGGTGCAATTACTGACTTACGCCCTTCCACAACCCAAGAATTTCAGCGCCACTATCTTGTATCAAAGCTAAAATAAATTTGTGTCACTGAACGGAATGTGGAATCACCTTCAAATAACTGATTTCAGAGAGATTCTGATATACACTTAGTTCACATATTGGTTTGATTTGAGGGGATGGGTGATTTATTATTCCCATATGCTTTTTTTTGTTTCAAACTATTTTACATGGACTGTAGCTATTTCCTCAGGGTCACACCATAAGAGCAGCAAAGTAACTGATACCTAATCTATGTTCATTATTTTAATTAAAGGATATAATTTAAAAGCTGCTCTTAATTGAGGGGACGGGGAATTCTTCTCCCTGCATATACTTAGCTATGTTCTGAAACAATTCTAAATATATTGTAACCTTTCCTTAGGAAGTAACTACAGCCTAATGTCTACTAATTACTTTACTTAAGTTATAATGTTACACCTGAGGCAATATGTATTTCCAGATGGAATCCTACATTTATAGCATACAGTTGCCATTGAAAACCCACAGAAGAAATGGCAGCAAAAATTTACTTCACATAATCTCCTCCTTAAAGTGGGGCCAGCCCCAGCAGTAAGAGCTCTAATGAATGAGCAACTCATACTGGGGAAGATATGTACATCCATCCTTTGGCTGAGACATTGGGTGAGACCTTATGTGCAGCAAACAGCTCCTGCAGAGGCTTCACCAGCATGCCCATTGATTTAAATGGACAGAAAATGATGGGACAGAGCCCCTGCCATGTTCTGATAAGCACGTTAGGCTCTGACAAAGGTGTGGGGTGTCAGAAAATTTTGCCCATTTAGCCAAGGTCCAGTGATTCAGGTGGACGATAAAGATCCAATGGAACAATTCAAAGAAGAGCAGCGAGTTCTCCCATTCCTCTCAATCAATATCCATGCACCCAAAAAAAACTAACTGGTAATTCAGTTTATTGCTGTTTGTGGGTTCAGGCTGCTTCTCTTGACAGATTTATAACTGTGTTGCTCAGACGTGGTGAGGTTGCTGAGGGATGTCATGGGTTACATTTTATCCCTTGTCCTCCAGCAGCTATTCTGTCACTTTGGTGGAAGGGTCAAATATTGGGGGCATGGTTGAGTATCACAGGATGAATGCATTGTGACAGTTGCATGGTTTGTGCACAAACTTGCATGATCCTTTTTCTGCGATTAGAGATTAGCTGAACAGTAATGTAGTGATGGCCCTTCCTGTTCAGACATGCTGCTGGCTGGCATTCTAGTGCCTTGATGGCAACAGGCACACACTCGATGGCCCTACTGGCCGCCTTCTGTGCTGTATGATTCTATGTCTGCAGTCAATAATATCCTGGACATGAGGGAAGCCAGCCACTGTTGCAAATCTCTGAGCTCTCCCCTGTTGACTGTTGAGGTGAGTGGGGAAAGTGACTGGAAAGAACCAGTGGCAAAGAGGTTAAGGGCTGTGGTGATTTTTGACAGCCATTGGCAAAGCATGGTCCCCTGGTCCAGCAGGCAGCAGTTGCTGTTGCAGCCTGCCTGGAGAAACACAGCCTCCTGATGCACTGCTATTCAGATAGATTCAAGAAACCGACTCTTGGCATCTACACCCTATGTGCTGGGTATGGCCTCATACAAACAGCCCACCTCACCTGCTGTTTTCTAATAGGCCCAGCTACTGCTTATTCTGGTTGCTTTACCTCTTTCTCCATCCAATAGGACTGACAATAATAGCACCCAAGAACTTGCTGAAAATAAGAAAGTCAAAAATCTTGGAAAGGAGCGACATTTGAAGCTGGAATCTCTCCTGACAATCCAAACAGCACAATGGCTCACAGATCCTGTGATCCAATTACCGGCAGCTGAGTGGCCCTTTAAATACTACTTCAGTATTCTGAGAGATGAGAGAGGTTTCACTGGCAGGTTAGGTGCTGGGCAGGACTTCCACAATTTCACGTTAAATGGCGTTGGGGTCCTAATTGCAACATAAGACCCCGATTGCCAAGGGCCGCAATTTCCCCAACCTGCGCGGGTCTGTGGCGGGCGAGGGCGGTGGCAGGTCCCGACCCCGCTGCTGGCTCCATCCCGGCCTCCAACATGACTTTCCCGAGATTGGGCTTGTTAAGCCCACCCAGCAAGTTTCGCGGTCCAGTTGAAGGAAGCGGGTCTGATAACGTAATTTGATGACGCGTCATCAGCTGGTTTCCTTAAAGGGACCATGCGCAAATTTACTTTGACAGTTGTGCTGTCAGTGTTCTACAGCATTGAGGTGCTGCAAACACTGACAAGCACTGCACAGAGGTGCACGGCTGCACCCAGGCTCTCTTATGACTCCCTCCATATGCTTATGGAGGGAGTCACAGCAGACAGTGAGGTTCTCTTCCCTTCCAATGGGTGGAAGAGACTGCCCTGTAATGATCAGTAACCTGTCATTCTAGAATGGTACACTAGGTGGAGCTGTATGTTGCTGTTTGTTTAGCTGTATGTATATAAGAGTGGGACTACCCATGATGCACTAGGCTACCCAGAAGGCAGTAGTCAAGATGGATACTGTACCAAGTCCACATGGCATGAATAAAGTGACTAGCTAGAAGCTAGCTGTTCATAATGAAAACGACTAGTTATTAATGAACATAACATGCCCCAGGAGATCAATGCAGCCTGGTTGCACATTGCACAAGAGGACACAAGCAGGGATGTCATCAAGAGGACCAGGCTGCAGTGATGCAAACCTTTCAATGATCTCAGTAGATCACGAAGTGTGACTGCAAAGCTACACTCAACCTCATCCTGCTGTGCCCCTCATCACATCCCCATCACTCTGCCTTCCCTATCCTGCTCCTGCACATCCTTACTCACACCAACTTACCTTGCACCTTCACCCACCCCTCTCTATCTACATTATCACTTCCCCATCTCACTAGCCTTCCCTCACACTCACCCTCATCCTAGTCCAATCATACCAACTAACAACACACAAGGGTAGACGCTTGTGTGTTTTAGCCAATGTTCATGTGAAGTTTCTGTTAATGTGTTGTGAAACATTGAAATCTTTATTTTCAACACTTTGCGTTCTTGGACAGATTTGTGTGCACCTTTAGAAGTGGCTTAGTGAGTTGCAGTGACTGGTTGAGGCATAATGGTACCCCCCACAATGGCAATGATTGTAAAAGGAATGGCTTGGGCATTGTAGACATGCTTTATGTTGTTGGTGTGGGATGGTGCCAACTTGGCACATCATGTGGCAACCAGGGTGTACAACATCAAGCGAAGTAAATCTTGCCATGGTGAAGCCATCCTTGGCGCCCCGGGCAGCAATGTGGTCGGGTGCTGATGCCCTCTGTCCTGTGCAACATCAGGTGATTGCGGAGAAGGTTGGTGTGGTTGCTGGTGCTGCTGGAGTGCTTGGTGTTGCTGGTGTTGCAGCTGATTGTGGTCAGATTCTGAGGACCAAGGTGAGAGAGTATAAACCATACCCATGCTGATGGAATAGATGGCAGGTGAACTTGAGATGACAGAAGTGATCTGTCAATGGTGAGAGAGGTTGTTTCCAATGAGGTGACACTGGATAGAGAATTTGTTCCAAACACTTGCTAGCTCTGTAAAGGTCAATCTGTCTTCCAAATTGGGCCTATACTCATTGGAGCTTAGAAGAATGAGAGGTGATCTTGTTGAAACATGTAAGATTCTGAGGGGGCTTGACAGGGTAGATGCAGGGAGGATGTTTCCCCTCATGGGGGAATCTAGAACTAGGGTGCACAGTTTCAGGATGAGGGATCACCCATTTAAAATGGAGATGAAGAGGAATTTCTTCTCTTAGAGGGTCGTGAATCTTTGGAATTCTCTACTCAAGAGAGCTGTGGAGGCGGAGTCATTGAATATATTCAAGGTGAAGATAGACATATATTTGAGCTACAGGGGAGTCAAGGGTTATGGGGAGCAGGCAGGAAAGTGGAGTTGAGGCCAAGATCAGATCAGCCATGATCTTATTGAATGGCGGGGCAGGCTCGAGGGGCCGAATGGCCTACTCCGGCTCCTATTTCTTATGTCCTTAAATGCAGTAAGCAACAGCTTCTGAGCTTGGAAAGTGAACAGCTGTGAGATGGAAGCTTTTGTAGGGTTCTCAAAATTCCCACATTCCCCAAAAGTTATGGATAAAGGGACCCTGTATGGACAAGTTATTAAAAAAGTGTACCCAAAATGGCTTCTGTAACCTCGTGACCAAAACCGACAGGATTTTAAAATCAAGGCCCTGCAAACAGGCAGGCCCTGAAACGAAACCTAACATGCAGGAATCTGTGAAAAGACTTTGTAAAGCCAGACAGATAAGTAAACACAGAATATGCATTCTTCACCTTGGAACAGATCAAGCCAGGGTGGCTCTAATCTGAAAGCCATCTAATCTTCGCAAAAATAATCGGTAACAGCTCACAGGTAGCTGCCAAGTCAGGAAACCCAATTAAGCTTCATAAATGACAAACAGCCAGGATATCGAAGCTATTATACCAGGAGACAACCGCCCCAGAAGTCGTTAAAGTAAATGGCTGTAATCATTTTAAACGAGCCCGCCAAAAGTTAGACAAAGGACTGACCTGATTTGGCGCGCAGATAAGGGTGAAGAACCAGGTATAATTGTAGGCCCATCAGTAGTGATCGGTCTCTTATCTCTCAGCTCTTGCCACTTGCCTCCTGCTCCAGGCTCCTGCCTCTCGCTCTCGTGCCACATGGTGGGCCCTCTTCTCCCTCCCCGCACTGCTCAACACCAAGGATGCCCATTACACCGGGGCTAAATGCGGGAGGAGAACGAGAACCCGATTCGAAAACACACAGGACACACAGGCCACAAACGGGCAGATGAGACGAGACGAGACAAAGAATACGGTAAATCGATAAGGGCAACGGGAAGACGTGTTGGGGGACAGATGCCTAGTTATAAGCTGGCGTTTGATAAATAAGTTGGCGTTGAATGCATGGACAGTAAAACCCCAATTGACGAATAAGTTGGCATTCGAAGCATGGATAGCAGCGTCCATGACGAATAAACTGGCGTTCAAAGCATGGGTAGTAAAATCAGTTTGACAGTATAAACCACCAACCGAGCCCCAACCATTTTAAAAGAAACCCGTCAGCGACCAAACCGCCCGAGGAAGAAGAAGAAGACCCATCGCGACTCGACGACGACGTTAGCTGAGGAAAAGGAGGGTGATTCGCATAAGCAACTCCATCGCCTCACCCTGTGACCACATGGTGACGAAGTACCCCAAAGGACAGCAAGAACGGACCTCAAAACTCACCACCATTAAAAGTCAACAGGTTTTGAATTGGTGAGCATAAATCCCTGGCCCCTCATAGCTTAATCTAGTTAGGTATTGGGGGTGGGATAAGGATAAGAGGATTTTTAATGTAGTTGTTTCCCTCGATGTGCCGTGTGTTCCCCATTCCCATATAAGTGTAATTGTTTATGCCTGTAACTATATCAGTAATTCTCAGTAAGATTGTGTTTTATTCTGCCTTTAATAACATTTTGGTTTTCTTGCACCAAACCACTTGTCTACTCGATTTTCCATATCGCCGCCTGTACCTAAGTCCGGTGTCTAGAACCCAGGGGTGTGGGAGCGATTCGAACCGCTCAGAGACAGTCAGAGGTGAAGCTGACTGGGCACACGCCACCCCTACAGAAATGGCGACCGCGGCAGGACTCCGGCAACAGGGATGCGATACAGTAGACAATGGTTCGGACGAGCAAACCATGATGGAGGAAAGGATTTCTGATTATGTGTTTAGTAAGGTGAATATCACGAAGAAGTGGATCACCAATCTGTTGAGGGCTGGGCGTCCGGTAGATGCCGCAGCTAAGTGGACAGAAGGGAGGGAGCACAAGAAATCCCTAGAGAAGGCAGTCTGGCTGATGTGTTTCAAAAAGCAGGTCCAGCTTCTGGACAGGCTCGTTGCAACACAGGCAGCCGAGTTAAAGGAGTCAGCCCTGGAGATCCAGGACAAGGCTCTAGCAGGGGAGAAGTTACTGGTAGCATTGCAGGCCCTGAATCAGGAAAGGATACATTTAATGGGAGAACATAAGGCCAAGTTGGAATACCTACAGTGCCAGGTCACTGAAGCCAAGGGTAATTAGTTGAGGTTATGGGAAAAGAATGCCCGCCTAGCAAGACAAGTAAGAGAACAGGAGGCGAAAGAAAAGAGGTAAAGGCAGCTTACAAGTTAGCGAGCGAACAGAGGTTTGAGGATGCAGATCATGGCCCCTGCAAGGAACAGATAGAAAATCTGAGCCTGGCCCTGAGGAAGGCAAAAGGCATGGTGTGCCTCATAAGCCCGAAGGCAGGCCAAGTGGATTTTATGGGGAACGAGGGGAGAACAGTTCAGACATCACTGGTAGTGCCAAGGGATGACCCGGTTGAGGAACAGGAGGTCACACGACCACCACCCATAGCGCCAGGTTTTTAGCGAGGTCTGGCAGCAAGGGGGGGTGGAGTCAGGGGTGGGAGCGGAGGTGGAACAGGTCCCGCAAGAGAGGCCGGAGCCGGGACCAATGTGCCCAGCCCGGCATCGGAGGTTCGGCCCATCCATTAATGGCGACGACGAGGGACCCCTCCAAAACCAGTTCGTATTACCCTAAGCACCCAACAGCTTAGGGCTATGGTGAGCCATATCCCAAAGCTCTCTGAAAAAGGGGACACCTCGATCCACTTCAGGGAAGTAGAGCAGGCAGCCAGCGTCAACGACTGCGATGGTGCTGAGCAGGCCAAAATGCTGCTATTCTCCCTGGAGAGTAGGCTCCTCCAAACCCTCTCTGACGAGTGTAAGAAGGGGCAGTGCAGGTATGAAGAGCTCAGGGATGAAGTTCTGGAGGCCATGGGGATGAATGAGGGAAGTCCTTTCTCCCGTGTGGAGAAGACCGTTCAGCTCACAGGGGAAACCCCGCAGGCTTTCTCGGACAGGTTATGGCCGGTTTATAGGAGCGCCTGTCCTGGGGCACCTAATCGAGCATTCCTGAACCAGGGTCAGCTGGCCCACTGGCTCCGTTGCCTGGTGGCAAACAGCTTGCCACAGGTCCGGGCCAAGGCGAAAGTCTGGTTCGACCCCAAGAATCCCCTGACCACCGAACTTACGGTGATCAGACAGTTGACCCTAGCCTATAAGAACAGTAGGGGAACCGATGCACACCCACCCAAGGGGAAAGTGCATGAGTTAAAACCCGGACAGGGTAGGAAGGAGTGGCATCAGGAAGGGAATAACACCCCCAACACAAAGCTGAATTGCTACGGGTGTGGGAAGGATGGACACTGGAGGAAGGAGTGCAAAAACCCTTGGAAAGATAACAAGGGAAAGATTTCCACAGCCCCAGCCGAAAAGGCAGAGGCAGGAATCCCTCCCGTCGCGGTCGAGCCATTTTTGGACACCATGAGATCCTTATTGACTGGCCAGGGGAGAGTAGCAGCCGCTACCGGTGCTCTGACCCCATCAGCCCCATCCAACCCACAGCCCTGACTAGAGCCAGCGCAGCCTGTTTACCTGTGTTCCCTTCGGTACGATGAATGGAAAAGACCCCTCATGGAGATGGAGGTAGAAAAGGTGAAGGGGACCCATCTATTGGACACGGGGGCATCATGCACCGTGGTCTACTCAGCTAACCCCACCACCTTGCCTCTATCTAACAGGGTCCCATACGGTCTGTCGGGATTCACAGGCAAAGAACAGGCCGGCTCGTTTTCCATCCCGCTCGCCATTCATTTAGGACCACTCTGCTCTAAGTGGACCTGTGTCCTAATGAAGTGGGAAGTGGAGGGTGGAAGAGGGGTCCTGGGAGCCGACTTTATTGTAGGCCATGGGATCCTGGTCGATTTAAGAAATCATTGCCTATGGGGGGCAAGTACAGGAAAGGATGGCGAGGTAGTAGTGATCCCCGGGAAAGAAGGGAAGGGGACCCTATGCACCATTATTGCCCAAGGAGGGTTATAACCTCGAGCTCATGGTCAGTAACATCCCAAACGAGTTCCAGGCATTCGTGCAGGCCCACCTAGCCACATTTGCCACGCACAAACATGACTGCGAGAGGGTCAACGGGTTTGAGGTCAGCGTAGACGGGGACCCCATGGCCCGACCACAGAAACAGTATAACTTCCCCAGGGAAGCGGAGCCAGACATGGAAGCTGCCATGTCCTCCTTAGTACAGCAGGGGGTTCTGAGACTGATAGACACCCACGTAAACTCGCCACTGTGGCCGATTAGAAAGCCAGACAATTCCTAGAGGGCCACAGTGGACTATCGGGTGCTCAACAGCAACAGCACCCACGGTAGCAGCAGTTGCCGACCTGATCGGTAGTATCCCAGCATCCGCGACCACTTTCACGGTGCTGGATATTTCCAACGGGTTTTGGTCCATCCCTTTAAGGAGGGAGGATCAGTACAAGTTTGCCTTTATGTTTAAAGGGCAACAGTACACCTGGAACTGTTTGCCTCAGGGCTTCCACAACAGCCCCAGAATTTTCCATCAGTGCATGGCAAACAGTTTAAAGGATTTCAGCCAGCCCAGACAGTTGGTACAGTATGTGGATGACCTGCTTCTCTTCACCGACATGAGAGAGGAGCATGGCCCACTACTGGCCGAACTGCTGGAGCTGCTCGGGCAGAAGGGTTTTAAAGTAAATCCCAAGAAAGCGTAGATCGGCCAGCAGGAGGTGAAATTCCTAGGCCTGACCGTACGCGCTGGAGAAAGGGCCATAGATAAGGCTAGGAGAGAAGCGGTACAAGAGTTACCAGTCCCCAACACAGTCACGGGTGTGAGGTCGTTTCTAGGGCTAACCAGGTACTGCAGGGACTTTATTGAAGACTATGCAGCCACAGCAGCCCCTCTGCTCCGACTCCTGCACAAGGGAGTGGAGTGAGCTTGGGATGAGGGTTGCCAGGCAGCATTTGTCAGGCTCAAGAAGGACTTGCAGACCGCACCAGCTCTAGGGGCTATAGATGGGGGAAAGAGTTTTTCCTGGAGGTAGCAGCCAGCGGGGACAGCCTGAGTGCTGTGCTGCTCCAAGAGCGGCATGGCAGGCTGAGGCCGGTGGTCTACTCCTCCAGGATACTCACGGATGTGGAGAGGAGCTATTCCAACTGTGAGAGGCACCTCTTGGCCACACATTGGGCTGTGAAAAGATCACTGATCTTCACAGGCACCTCTCCCATCACCCTCCTCACCCATCACACACCCACCCAGATGCTCCTGGATGGGAGGATCAAGGATGGGACCGTGAGCAGTGCCCGCATTGCTCGCTGGACCCTGCTCCTCTCACAGATGGACCTCAAGGTGAAGGGTCTCTGCGAGCCAAAGCTCGCAGCCAACCTGGTATATCCTGGAACAGCCCACTGGTGTTCCATAGAAGGGGTTTGGGAAGTGGACATAGGTTTACGGGCCGGGATACACCCCACAGGCCGCGAGATCTATGTGGACGGCTCCAGCACGGTATCTGCTGGCGAGCGACTCACGAGGTACGGAGTTTATGACCCAGCAGCAAACATTGCCCTGGCGATTAAGCTCCCCAGCACCATGAGCGCCCAGCAGGCTGAACTGTCCGCGGTAGTGTACGTCGTTACACACCCAGAAATCTTCCCCACCCCATACACGATTTGCTCGGACAGCATGTTTACGTGCAGTTCGTGTACGGAGTACCTGGCCATCTGGTCCCGCTGCGGATACACCTCCGCTGACGGGAGACCCCTCACTGTGAAACCCCTGCTGGAGAAAATCCTAGCAGCAGTGGGAAGTTTTCATCCACAAGGTGAAGTCCCATTCCTCCACAGAACCACGTAGTCAAAGCAACCAGCAGGCTGACATGCTCGCTAAGGAGGGTGCCTGCACAGGCACTTTCTGGGACCCATATGGGTCCAGACCCATGGCAGCAGTCAGAGGTAGGGACGGGACACAAGGGAGTGCAGGGGTAGCTTTAGCCCCGGACCTTAAGACAGTCCAAGCCCAAGACCCCATCCTCAAAGCAGTCCTCAGTGCCGTGACTGAGGGAAAAATGGTAGAGGGTCCTTACGGCACAGCAGCCCTCTCCATGAAAGAAGGCATGTGTTATATATTGTGTGTTCTCCTCCCACCTGTGGTGGCGCTGTCACAGCAGATAAATGGTTAAGTTTAGCTCTCTTTGTTCGGAACTCTCCAGAACTTCCCTTTCCCTTCGAATAAAGCACTTCATGTTTGAATCTCTGAGTTCTGAGTTCTAATTGTGTCTAGGTAAAAAGGTACCGACACAACAAAGTGGCGACGAGGAGCGGATGAATCTGTGTGCGTTACGGGTGCAGTGAGTAAACAGAAATTTAAATTTGAAACGTGAGATGGCTACTATATTAGGAAACAGCGCTGATTTTGATGAAAATGTGGAGCAATGGAGCGCTTATACGGAACATTTTGACTATTTTGTCTTGGCGAATGCGGTGGCAAACGAAAAGGTCGTGCCTACCTTTTTGAGTGTAATTGGGCCGAAGACATTCAATTTACTTCGCAGCCTTGTGCAGCCAGATAAACCAGGAACTAAAACATATAAGCAACTAGTGGAAATTCTTGCAGCACATTTTTCACCAAAACCTTTGGTTATTGCTGAGAGATTTAGATTTCACAAACGGAATCAAGAGGAAGGAGAATCAGTGACGATGTTTATTGCTGCTTTAAAAAGGTTGTCAGAACACTGCCAGTTCAAGGAGGTGCTGAATGACGCCATTAGAGACAGACTCGTGTGTGGTCTGCAAAGTGCAGCCACATTCTGCGCCTTCTTACTGAGGACAACCTTACTCTTGAAAAGGCCATTGAAGTTAGTGTCTCCATGGAGATGGCGGAAAAGGAGGCTCACCAGTTGAGTTCAACAGGGAGAGTTCACAAGGTGTCGTCTGAGCCTAAAGGTGCGCGGAACGGCACATGTTACCATTGTGGGAAAATGGGCCATCACGCTAATGACTGCTGGTGTACGGAGCTGGAATGCCGAAATTGTGGCAAAAAGGGTCACATTGAACGCGCCTGTAGAGGTAAAAAAAAGAACAGACAGAGCTGGGAAGCATGGAAGCAAAATGTTTGTATTTGGACAAGAGAGGAAAAAGAGTGTTCATTCAGTGCAGTATGATGGAACAAGCAAAATAGAGGGGAGCGACACCTCTGAGAGGAAGAGGTGCACATACTGACGGTTGCAGGTGGTTCAAATGGCTACTGGGTGTCACCACTGGTGGAGGGACAATCAGTGCGGATGGAGGTGGACACAGGCGCGGCTGTGTCCCTTGTTTCAGACACTGTCTACAACAAAATGCTAAAGCATCTTACCCTTCAGCCAACAAACATTGTGCTAAAGACGTATACCGGCGAACCTGTGGCCATGAGAGGCGCCATTGAGGTGACAGTTAAATTGAATGGACAGACTGCAAAACTGCCACTATATGTGGTAAAGGGAAATTACCCATCGCTACTGGGACATGCGTGGCTAGAGAAAATCACACTGGACTGGCCTGCAGTCCGCATGATGTCAAAAGGGGAGTCAGGTCTGACTGCAGTTTTAAACAAACATGCAGAACTCTTCAATGGGGAACTTGGGAGCATGAAAAAGATCAGCGTGAGACTGGACATTAAACCTGACAGCAAGCCGAAGTTTCACAAAGCCCAACCTGTACCCTATGCAATTAGGCCAAAAGTTGAGGCTAACTTGGAGGCCTTAGTCGAGAATGGAGTCCTGGAGCCTGTGAGCGTGAGCAAATTGTTCCTGTCCTGAAAAAGGATGGATCTGTTCGAATCTGCGGGGATTTTAAAGTGACTATTAACCCGGTGCTGTCTGCGGAACAGTACCCTCTTCCCCTCATTGATGATCTTTTTACGGGCCTGGCCGGAGGGCAAAAGTTCAGCAAAATAGACTTATGCCAGGCTTATCTACAAATGCATGTCGATGACAAATCAAAGGAGCTGATGACAATTGTGACACACAAGGGGCTATACAGGTACTGCCGCCTTCCGTTTGGAATTACGTCGGCCCCTGCTCTATTCCAAAGGGCAATGGATCAGATTTTGAGTGGACTGCCAGGAGTCCAGTGCTACCTGGACGACATCCTTGTCACTGGGACAAATGAGGAGGATCATCTTCTGAACTTGGATGCGACACTACTGTGATGAAATATTCCATTCATCACTCATCAGTATTTCTCTGCCTGTGACTGTGGTTGGTTTCAGTTTCATTTCCATTGTATTGTACTGTGTGTAGGGCTCCGCCCATACCTGGCTCCTATGTAAGCTGGCCCAGCCTGCAGCACATCCAGTACGGCAGACCTCTGGATGGAAGATACATTCTCCTCTGTGTGTTACCTTCTAAGTCAATAAAAGCCTTGTTTTGTTTCGCTAACATCGAGTCTCGGATTTATTGAGGCACATCAACTACAACGACTGAAAGAGTACGGACTCAGAGTTCATAAAGACAAATGTGAATTCTTTCAGTCTTCAGTTGAGTACCTGGGGCATGTAATTGACGCTACTGGCCTGCATAAGGCGCCGTCAAAGGTCAAGGCGATCGTAGAGGCCCCAGCACCCCAGAATGTGAGCCAGTTACATTCATTTCTGGGGCTACTTAAATACTATGGGAAGTTTATTCCAGACTTAGCAACATTGCTGAAGCTGTTACATCAGTTGCTATGTTAAGGCAAAACATGGAAATGGAATGAACTGTGCAACGAAGCTTTCGCCCAAGCAAAGAAAGCATTGATGAAATCGGAGGTCCTGACACACTTCGACCCAAAGCTACCCGTGCAGCTAGCATGTGATGCGTCACCATATGGTGTGGGAGCAGTCATATCCCACATCATGCCTTCTGGTGAAGAGAAACCTATCGCCTTCGCATCACGCACCTTGAACAAGGCCGAGAGTAACTATGCACAGATTGAGCGCGAGGCCTTGGGAATCGTTTTTGGAATTCGAAAATTTCATCAGTACCTGTTTGGGAGAAGGTTCACACTCCTGATGGACCACCGTCCATTGACTTCAATCTTCGGGCCCCACACCGGAATTCCGTCTCTTGCTGCAAGCAGGAGGCAAAGGTGGGCTTTACTGTTGTCAGGACACACATATGACATCAAATATCGCAAATCAGATTTGCACGGCAAGGCTGACGGTCTCTCGAGGCTACCCTTGCCTGTTACTCCCCCAGAGCCTTGTCAGATAGATATCTTCTACTTTAGACAAGTGGAGAGAGCACCTGTCACGGCAGTTCAGGTGCGAAGGTACACCCGCAACGATCCAGTCCTGTCTGAGGTAATGGACGATGTCATTCGAGGGAGAGCTATAGGAGATTCTCCTAGTTTGAAACCTTACGTTTCAAAAAGAAATGAGCTCTCCGTCCAGGCAGGTTGTCTTCTTTGGGGACGCCGTGTCATCATTCCGCCAGCTCTGAGGGAACCTATACTGCAACAACTTCATACAGGCCACAGTGGGATGGTTCGGATGAAGGAAATGGCAAGAAGCTACTTCTGGTGGCCAGGTCTCAATGGAAATATTGAGGAGAAAGCCAAAACATGTTCCCCATGTCAAAGGGTCCGGAATGTTCCACAGCTGGCAACCCTACACCCCTGGGATTGGCCTGCAGAAGTGTGGCAGCGAGTACATGTGGACTTCGCCGGTCCTTTCGAAGCGAAGATGTTTATGGTGGTTGTGGACGCTCGTAGCAAGTGGCCAGAGGTTGCTGTGATGAGGTCTACCACGGCAGAGAAAACAATTGAGAAACTTGGTGAGATGTTCAGCCGTTATGGCTCACCGGAACAACTCGTAAGTGACAACGGTCCACAATTTGTATCACAGGAATTTGCAACCTTCCTGCTTGTGAATGGTGTCCAACCATCAGGTCTGCGCCCTATCATCCCTCTACTAACGGCCAGGCAGAAAGGTTCGTGCAAACTTTGAAGCACGCCTTGAAGGCATCGCAAGGTCAGGGCTCAATCTACCAACGTCTGAACAGCTTCCTGTTGTCCTACAGGAACGAGCCGCATGCCACAACCGAAACTTCCCCCGCTTCGCTCATGATGAAGAGGCAGTTGCGGACAAGTTTTGACTTACTCAAACCTCCAAGGGCAGAGCAGGTTGTCCATCGTCAACAACAAGCTCAAGTTGAAAAGAGCCAAGGAGAGACGGTTTCATCCGGGAGAGCACGTCCTAGCTCGAAACTACAACACTGGACCGAAATGGGTTCCTGCTACGGTGATCGCGCAGATGGGCCCTGTGTCTTACACGGTTGAGACTGCTGAGGACGTCATCTGGAGAAGACACACAGATCAACTGTTGCTAGGAGCAGAGACAGCCACAGAGGCTCCAATGGCTGGTTGGCCTGAACTGTTTCCGGATGATACCGCAAACCAGCATCCTTTGCCACAGTGCTCTTCTCCAACACAGGAAGTCAAAGAGACTGTTCCACATGTGCAAACTCCTGACTTTCGACTGACACAGGCACCTTCTCCATCCAGGCCTGTGTCAATGCCTACTGCTGTGGAAGCCAGCGATGACCGCCAGTATCCTGTCAGAGAGCGGCGGCCTCCAAGACGCTTGGATCTGTAGGCTTAGCGACTTACCCACAAGACTGGGGCAGAATAAACCCCAGGGTAAAGTCAGGGGTTGAGGCGGTCTACCTCTACCCTAGGTTAGTTGAGTGCATTGAAAGTAACTTACCTGTTGAAGAATAATGTGGACCTTCCATTTAAGAGGGGAGGAATATGTTATGTATTGTGTGTTCTCCTCCCACCTGTGGTGGCGCTGTCACAGCAGATAAATGGTTGGGTGTTCTCTTGGTTAAGTTTAGCTCTCTTTGTTCGGAACTCTCCAGAACTTCCCTTTCCCTTCGAATAAAGCACTTCATGTTTGAATCTCTGAGTTCTGAGTTCTAATTGTGTCTAGGTAAAAAGGTACCGACACAACAGCATGCTGTTCCGGGGGGAACAATGGGTTGTGTCGCAGCAACACCAGAGGGAATTCCTTCAACTGGCCCATGAGGGTCCAGGAGCAGGGCATCCTAGGCCTGAGATCACCTGGCAGCGGGTGGAACAGGCCGGATGGTGGCCAGGACTCAGGAAGATGTCCGCGAGTTCTGCGCCGGCTGTCTGGTGTGCGCTGCTAACAACCCTGACCCCCACAAAAGGAAGGTACCTATGGGACACATCAGGAGGGTAGAGGGACCATGGCAGTCGATACAGGTCAACTACATCAGGCCCCTGCCCACCGCCCAGGGAGGCTATAAGTACTGCCTAGTCCTGGTAGATATATTCACGAAATGGGTAGAAGCCTTCCCCTGCAAAACAGCCACAGCTCTGGGTACGGCCAGGATCCTGGTCCGGGAAGTGTTCTCGCAGTGGGGGCTACCACGGTATGTGGAGTCCGACCAAGGGAGTCATTTTACCGGACAGGTAATGCAGAATACCCTTATGCTGCTAGGCATCGAGGGGAAGTGGCACATGGCCCACAACCCACAGTCATCAGGGTGGAGAGGATGAATAGGATCTTAAAGGAAAGGTTGAGGAAGGAGACGGTGGACTCGCCTCGAAAATGGGCCGAGGTCCTACCGTTGGTCCTGATGGGGATCCGGGCCAGCCAGTCAAAAAGCACGGGGTACTCCCCATACGAGCTGATGACTGGCAGGGTTATGCGGACCCCCACCCATGTACTAGCCCCGGTGCTCACGGAAGGTCAGCTCAGAGAGGTAAACTGGGACAGGTTCGCCCAAAACCTCTTCGAGCACCTTAAACAGGTCCACGAGCAGGCGGCTGCGAACATGGGAAAGTAGCATCGGAGTAACCGATTGCTGTTAGAGCCCCGAAAGCACCATGAGTGGGAGGTAGGGGATCAGGTCATGGTGAGGAATTTTGCTCGGATAGGGAGTCTGGAACCATTATACATGGGGCCCTACAGCATTGTAGACAAGGCAAGCCCCATGGTATACGCCATTAAGATGCCTCGGCGCACCAAATGGTTCCATATTAATCAGTGTAAACTGTTTAAACCCGAAAAGAGAAAACAGCCAGTTGGGGTAGGGTCTGAGGATAGAAATCCTCAACCTGCAGCAGGAGCGAGTTCACAGACTGCACAGGCAGGCGCTGTGGCTTGCTTAAGGGGAGGGGCCATCCCGCCCACCAATTGGGACACTCCCCCACTCTTCTGGGCTCCAGATGAGGAGGGGCCCGAGCGCGAAGACCCCGCCCCTAACCCAGGTTTAGAGGAGGAGGGACCTGAGGTCGAAGACCCTGCCCCGGACCCAGATTTGGGACCTGAGGGCCCCAGCTGGCAGCCACAGGCTGCGAGGGACCGAAAGTACAGGACAGTGCGGCCACGCCAAAGGGAGCGGTGTGCCGCAACCCGAACAGGGATTCGCCTGGCCGCCCAGAGACGGGCGGCGGATGTACATAGTTTTACGTAAGTTTATATGGTTAAGTTTGGGTGTTTAGTTTAAGTTTAAACACGGTGACGGGTAGTTTTAATACGGTAGTAGTATTTTTAAGAATGTTTGTATTTAAGTCGAGGTCGCAAGACTCGACTATGCTTCACCCAAGCCAGAGAATCTCCTCGGGACCTGGCTATATGCTCTTGTGTCTCTTTGCAGGAAAGGATTTTCAGAATGAAGGGGGGCGTACTCCTACTCGCCCTGATAGGAATGAGCGTTGGAAAGCGAGGTGACGTGGAGGACTCCCACATCTATGGGTGCTCGGGAGAGAGAGCACCTATAGTTACCGACGGAAGTGGCGAACGGGATGCAGAGGAGCTCGCCGTTTACTTCCACGAGGGAAGGTGGCCAGGGTGGCTGGGGTCCAATTCGACTCAGTACTCCAGCCAGACCGGGTTCACGTACAGGGAGGCCTCCCTCCTGTGCCCCAGGGTACAGGTCATTGCCACAAGGGTCAGCGTCACCGTAGGGAAACGTGTATGTTTAACATGCAAGGGAAGGATTCCTCTGGATAGGTGGTGGTGGCTCAGGAAACTGAACAAAAATATGGGAAACCCCACAGTTAGGTGGGAATGATTGGGGAACAATACCCATCGGACGATTACAGGGACTCACGGAGGATTGAGTGTGTGCTGGGACAAGTGGTGGGAACCAGATATGGGGATTTATGTCTGTATGTGGGGGTCAGAGAAGGCCAATAAAATATCCATTATTTTCCACCGGCAATGGCAAGATGCTGGGGAGGGGGTGGAGCGGGATTCCAGCCTGAAGGCGTGCGCAGTCCCTCCCCGATCTCAGTGAATGCCACTGAACTTGTGACCCGCCCCCAAAAGCCCCTGCCCACGACCCAGGCAGCAAGGACACACAGGGAGGGGTGCCCCACCACCACCAAGGGACCAGGGAATGGGCTAGTACTAGTGCCTATGGATCAGGTACTATACCAGGGGGTACACTACGCGGTAGCCTCCGTGATTTTAAATCTCTCCGAGGTACACTTAATGGAGTGGTGCCCCAAAGAGACAGAGCAGCTATACCAGGCCCTGTTAAAGGACATGTTTAGGAAGTTTTACGAGTTTGATTTCGCTAATGTAGACAAAACCGAACTGTACACCACACACCGCGAGTACTTTGGAAATACGGGGAGACAAAGAAGGGGAGTATGGAATTATGTTTTTACTGCATTTAACACAGGGTTCTCTGTCATCAACAGTCTGGATGACATAGAGCTGCAGACCCAGATAAATGGTTTAAAAACACAGTTAAGGAAGATTTTAATGGATGAGAACAAGGTAGTAGGCTTGGAGTTACATGAGGACCAGGCCATGACGGTCCATTTAAAAGAAATTATAGCTGAGCTGGAGAAGCACGCAAAGACTGTAAATGCCCTCATAAGAGAGGACAGAAATGCTTCAGACCAGGCTGCACAGAACGAGGTGTGCGTGCTGTAAGGGGCATGGTTGCTGGGCGAGGGCCGCAGTAATCTGGAGGATTTAAAACAGGGTTTAGTCCCCTCCTGGATCAGCAACAAGCACCTCGCAGCCCTCCATCCATTTGAGAATGCATTAAGCCCGTGTCAACTCCGGCTAGCTTCTGAGGCCTACCCAGTCCCAGTAGATTGTGGACGGTCCAACCACACCATCATGGGTATAGCAGTGAGAATGCCGGTCATGGGTAGGACAGCCCAATCCGCACCGGTATACAGGGTAGAGAACATTGGAGTCATTCAAGGAGGTGCACACATTCGTTTCACAGCTGTCCCCCCTTATGTCATAAAGTGGGAGCACGCTATGATAGGTACTGACCTCTCGGGGTGCCAGAGCCAGGGAGCACACATAATACTGTGCCCCCAGCACTTGAACGCCTATTCAAAACCACAGTGCGGGTTTAAAGCTGTTGGCGCGAAACCTATAAACTGTACCATGAAGGTAATGGCACAAGGCCATGTTCCCCCACAGGTAGCATATATAGGAGGTGGGACATATTGTGTCACCACAGGTGCGCCCCACTGCCAGCATGGACAGCATCGCTGGTGTCTGGTAAGTGACAGCAGTTTCTGCTTTAAACCCGAGGCAGAAGTTCAAGTGGCCCAGGAACGAATTGTCTCCATTCCTGAACCCTCCACTGTTCACCTCACTGTAAAGGAGAATTTCACTAACCTGCAAAAGTACGTAGTGCATTTCGGCTATGAAATACCCCCTCTCCCTGAACATCTGACCAAGATACTCAAAGCAGTTATAGTCTCGCAGAAACATTTCTACACATTAGAGCAGAAAACGGTAGAGATAGGGGCTAAGATATTGGACATTGTGATCCCACCCTGGTGGGACATTTTCAACAATATAGAGGTCCCTTCGTGGATTAGACTGGCTTCCCACATCCTCGTGGTTTGCCAGCTGGGAATGGTATTTACCTAGTATGTACTCAGTGCAAGGGAAAAGGTCAAATACTAGAATTCCAAAACCAAAGGACCTGGAAGGAACATTATGTGAAGGTGGAGGGAAATACACCTGTTTGAGTTTTTTTGTATTTCTGATTAAAGATTGTTTTTTTGTGTTTTGTTGTTTTTAATAAAGATTTTCAAACGTGTTGTTTTAATAAAGATGTATGTGTACCAAGTGGTGTAGGGGTGTTGGACCCCCCTCCATGCTTGGATGTGTGTAAACGACTGTAATTATTCTATGTATGCTTATGTACACTACATTTTTACAGAATGGGAAATGCATGTGTCGTGGGTATCTTAGATAGGTAATTACGGGGGAAGATTGACTATGGAGGGTTGGAAATTTTGCTCACCTTATCAGGATGATACTTAAAGCAAGTTTAGTATCAACAGGGGGGAGTGTAGGGTTCTCAAAATTCCCACATTCCCCAAAAGTTATGGATAAAGGGACCCTGTATGGACAAGTTATTAAAAAAGGGTACCCAAAATGGCTTCTGTAACCTCGTGAACAAAACCGACAGGATTTTAAAATCAAGGCCCTGCAAACAGGCAGGCCCTGAAACGAAACCTAACATGCAGGAATCTGTGAAAAGACTTTGTAAAGCCAGACAGATAAGTAAACACAGAATCTGCATTCTTCATCTTGGAACAGATCAAGCCAGGATGGCTCTAATCTGAAAGCCATCTAGTCTTTGCATAAATAATCTGTAGTAACCTGGGAGGTTATGAGTAACCTGATCCACCAGGTGGTGCTGTGGCAATTGGTCTCCTGAGTTAAGTCTGGTCTGTACTGATTGTACTCTTTGTTTTTGCTGCCTCATGGCAGAAGCTTTTATGTGCAAGTGTTGATTAAACTATGTTACGGAGTTAACCTGTGTCCGTCTCCATCTATGGCCACCTCAAGATACCACATATGGCGACGAGAATAAAGGACGGAAAAGTTTTGGTGGATTCGTCATAGTTAGGGAGTATTCGGAAGAGGTGCTCGGGTTGGTTAGCAAACTAGTCAGAAAAGCACGAGGCTAGGCCGCGGGAGTCGAAACGGAGTTTGATTTTTTGGCTGAAGTGACCGGACTCCAAGGATGGCAGGAACAGTAGGCTCCGTGGCACCTTTTGACAGCAAGTCGCAGTCTTGGGAGGAGTATTGTGAAATACTGAGCCATTTCTTTATGGCAAACGAGGTGGACAGTGCTGAAAAGAAAAGGGCCATTTTACTGAGTTGTGTGGGAGCGCAAACCTATACACGGATGAGGAATCTGCTGAGCCCGGAGCAGCCAGGAGAAAATTTTTTTGACGAGTTGGTGAGTCTACTAAAGAATCATTTCAATCCGAAACCTAGTGAAATAGTACAGAGATGGAAATTCAATTCGAGGATTAGGAGGCCGGAAGAAAGCATTACTGAGTATGTGGGGGAGCTTCGGAAGCTCGCACAGGACTGTAATTTTGGAAATGCGCTCACAGTCATGTTAAGGGACAGACTAGTATGTGGAGTTAACGACGACAGTATACAGCAAAGGTTGCTGTCAGAAGAAGGATCAACGTTTGAGACGGCACTTAAAAAAGCACAAGCCATGGAGACGGCTAACAAGGACATTAAGGACTTAAACAGTATGAGCAAGGAGAAATGGAGTAAACCAGTGGGAGGAGCTGTTTTCAAGATGGAAGCTGGCGCGAAAAGTCCACCAGTCGGGGTTGGGGATTGCTACCGATGTGGCGGGACGAGCCATTATGCAAAGGACTACAGGTTTGCAAAGGCAAAGTGCCACAATTGTGGAAAAATAGGGCACTTAAAGAAAGTCTGTAAAAGGGCAGTGAGTGAGAGAAGCAGTGCTAAAGGGGCAAAGCATGCTAAAGGGGGGAGGGAGAAGTACACAAAGCGGGCAAATTACATACAAGAGGAGGAAGAGTCTAGTGAGTCTAGTGAGGAGGTTTTCACTATATACAGTATAGACACTTCAAGGCCCAACGTACCCCCTCTCACTCAGTATTTGATAGTGAACGGAGGTCAAGTAAAGTTTGAGATTGACACCGGATGTAGTGTAACCATAATGTCGCAGACTGAGTACGCCAAGCTATGGGGGGAAGCAAAAGTACCAGAGCTAGGTACATGCCCCATTAGTCTCAAAACCTACACAGGACAGAAGGTGGACATTTTGGGGGCGGCCGAAGTACAAGTGGAACACAAAGGAGTCACCAAAGAGCTTACGGTGGTAGTGGTAGCAGGGTCAGGGCCAAACCTGTTAGGGCGAGGGTGGATCAGTGAGTTGAGTGTGGCCTGGCAGGCAATGAATAAAATGGAGGACAGTACAGAGGCACTGCAAGAAGTGCTGATGAAGCATGAGTTGGTGTTCAAGGACGAACTGGGCACCTTAAGGGGAGCCACAGCCAAGATTCATGTAGCCAGTGATGCCACGCCTCGTTTCTTTAAACCAAGGTCGGTACCTTTTGCAATGAAAACCAAGGTTGAGGCGGAACTAGATCGCCTGCTAAAGGACAAAGTAATAGAACCAGTGAAATTTTCAGACTGGGCGGCACCAATAGTACCGGTATTGAAGCCCGACGGTAACGTAAGGGTGTGTGTTGACTATAAGTTAACAGTGAACAGAGTATCATCACTGGAACAGTACCCCATTCCGAGAATGGAGGACATGTTAACATCGCTCGCTGGGGGAGAAAGATTCAGCAAACTGGACATGAGTCATGCGTATCAGCAGATATTGCTAGATGAAGAATCAAAAAAGTTTGTCACGGTGAACACGCACAAGGGGCTGTTCACGTATGCCAGGTTACCATTTGGTGTCAGTTCTAGCCCAGCAATATTCCAACGGACTATGGAAGGCATTCTGCAGGGCATTCCAAAGGTGGCCGTGCACTTAGATGATATTCTGTGAACAGGAAGTGACGATCAGGATCACGTAAAAACACTGGACAAAGTGCTACAGCGGCTGGAAGAGGCGGGGCTACGCCTGAAACGGAGTAAGTGTAGTTTCATGGAGAAGGAAGTTACATTCCTGGGACATCGGGTGGATGCCACAGGCCTCCATCCATTACCAGGGAAAGTGTGGGCAGTGCAGGATGCACCTGCACCCACCTCAGTGACTGAACTGAAAGCCTATCTAGGGCTCCTGAATTATTATAACCGGTTTCTTCCAAACTTATCGATGCTGCTGGCACCCCTGCACAAACTGCTGAGAAAGGAGGAGCCATTGCGTTGGGGGCCAGAGCAAGCGAAAGCATTTCAGCAGTCAAAGGAGCTACTTCAGTCCAGCAGGGTGTTAGTGCATTACGACGAGAAGAAGGAGCTGATAATGTCCTGCGACGCATCACCCTATGGAGTGGGAGCAGTGTTGGCCCACCGCATGCCAGATGGAGCGGAAAGGCCCATCGGGTTTGTTTCACGCACGCTCACAGCTGCGGAAAAGAACTATTCACAGCTTGATAAAGAGGGGTTAGCCATTATATTTGGGGTAAAGAAATTCCATAAGTACATATATGGGAGGAAGTTTGTAATCAATACTGACCACAAGCCTCTTATTAGCTTACTGAATGAGATGAAAGCGGTGCCTCAAATGGCATCACAGAGAATAATGAGATGGGCAGTAATACTAAGAGCCTATGAATATGTGATTAAGTACAGAGCCGGCAAGGAAAACGGGAACGCTGATGCTCTCAGCCGCCTGCCCCTCTCAAAATCTCCTCGCAGTACTTCCCCTGAGGAGCATGTCCTGATGCTGGATCAGGAGATCAGTCCCCTGATGACTTCAGCGCAAATCCAGGGCTGGACAGCCAAGGACCCCGTTCTGTCAAGGGTCCGTGAGTATGTGTTGAAAGGCTGGCCAGATCACCGTGAGGGTCCGGAGTTCGTGCCGTACAGACAGAGACAGCACGATCTCAGTGTCCAAGATGGATGTGTGCTATGGGGAGCACGCATCATAGTCCCAGAGCGGGGACGCTCTACTTTGATGGAACAGTTGCATCAATCGCACCCAGGAATGACTAGAATGAAAGGACTGGCTAGGAGCTACCTGTGGTGGCCTAACTTGAATGCTGAAATTGATTCATGCACTATATGTCAGGAACAGAGGAAAGCACCTGCCGGGGCACCACTCCATCCCTGGGAGTGGCCCAGCAAACCCTGGAGGAGAATTCACATAGACTATGCGGGACCTTTTATGGGCAAAATGTTTTTGGTGCTGGTAGACGCTCACTCAAAGTGGATCAACGTTTATCCAGTGAGCTCTGCAACAACTGATGCCACACTGGATTGTCTCAGGAACAGCTTCAGCACGCATGATATTCCAGAAATGATTGTATCCGACAATGCACAGTGTTTTGTTAGTGAAGGGAGCAAAGAATTCATGGTAAGGAATGGAATCACACATGTCACCTCGGCTCCATATCACCCAGCCTCAAATGGGTTAGCCGAGCGAGCCGTGCAGCCTTTTAAGGAGCTCATGAGGAAGAGCTCAGGTGACACCCTGGAGACCAAGCTCAATAGAGCCTTGTTTAGTTATCGTATAACACCCCAAGCTACCACGGGGCTTTCTCCGGCTGAGTTGATGATGGGGAGAAAGTTGCGGTGCACGTTAGACCTGATACACCCAGATCTCAAAAGCAAGGTTGAGACAAAACAAACAAACCAAACAGCGTACCATGACAAACATACTAAAGCTCGCCATTTCGCCATAGGCGACTCTGTGTACACCCGGAACTTCGGCTATGGACCTAAATGGATACCAGGACTATTCCAGGACATTACAGTACCTGTGTCGTACTCCATGTTACTAGGGGATGGTCGAGGGGTTCGTCGGCATGTGGATCAGCTTTTCAGCCGGCAGCAGGGGGAACTGCCTCAGATGGAACAAAGGGCAGTAGAGGAGGCTGTTCCAGGACCCAGCACGGCTTATAAAGTGCCAGTGACACTGGTACTGCCAGGCCACAGCAGGACAGAGTAAAACCAACATCAGAGACTACTCCAATCTCAAGTGCGAGTGAATCTGAGAATCCACCACAAGTGGAATTAAGACGTTCACAAAGGATTCGCAAGCAACCAGAAAGACTTATACAAACCTGTTAAATTAGTCAGGGGTTAACCATGGTTAGAGCATACTGGTTAATTAAAACGTAGTACCTAGTAAGGGTTATTGTTTAAGAATTGCATACGGCAATCTTAAGGGGGGAGGAGTGTAGTAACCTGGGAGGTTATGAGTAACCTGATCCACCAGGTGGTGCTGTGGCAATTGGTCTCCTGAGTTAAGTCTGGTCTGTACTGGTTGTACTCTTTGTTTTTGCTGCCTCATGGCAGAAGCTTTTATGTGCAAGTGTTGATTAAACCATGTTACGGAGTTAACCTGTGTCCGTCTCCATCTATGGCCACCTCAAGATACCACATAATCGGTAACAGCTCACAGGTAGCTGCCAAGTCAGGAAACCCGATTAAGTTTCATAAATGACAAACCTCCAGGATATCGAAGCTATTATACCAGGAGACAACCGCCCCAGAAGTTGTTAAAGTAAATGGCTGTAATCATTTTAAACGAGCCCGCCTAAAGTTAGACAAAGGACTGACCTGATTTGGTGCGCAGATAAGGGTGAAGAACCAGGTATAATTGTAGGCCCATTGGTAGTGATCGGTCTCTTATCTCTCAGCTCTATCCGCTTGCCTCCTGCTCCGGGCTCCTGCCTCTCGCTCTCGTGCCTCGTGGCAGGCCCTCTTCTCCCTCCCCGCACTGCTCAACACCAAGGACGCCCATTACACCGGGGCTTAATGCGGGAGGAGAACGAGAACCCGATTCGAAAACACACAGGACACACAGGCCACAAACGGGCAGACGAGACGAGACGTGATGAAGAATACGGTAAACTGATAAGGGCAGAGAAGGGCAGTGGGAAGATGTATTGGGGGACAGACGCCTAGTTATAAGCTGGCGTTTGATAAATAAGTTGGCGTTGAATGCATGGACAGTAAAACCCCAATTGACGAATAAGTTGGCATTCGAAGCATGGATAGTAACGTCCATGACGAATAAACTGGCATTCGAAGCATGGGTAGTAAAATCAGTTTGACAGTATAAACTGCCAACCGAGCCCCAACCGTTTTAATAGAAACCCGTCAGCGACCAAACCGCTCGAGGAAGAAGAAGACCCATCGCGACTCGACGACGACGTTAGCTGAGAAAAAGGAGGGTGATGCGCATAAACAACTCCATCGCCGCACCCTGTGACTACGCGGCGACGAAGTACCCCAAAGGACAGCAAGAACGGACCCCAAAACTCACAACTGTTAAAAGTCAACAGGTTTCGAATTGGTGAGCATAAATCCCTGGCCCCTCATAGCTTAATCTAGTTAGGTATTAGGAGGTGGGATAAGGATAAGGGGATTTTTAATGTAGTTGTTTCCCTCGATGTGCCGTGTGTTCCCCATTCCCATATAAGTGTAATTGTTTATGCCTGTAACTATATCAGTAATTCTCAGTAAGATTGTGTTTTATTCTGCCTTTAATAAAATTTTGGTTTTCTTGCACCAAACCACCTGTCTACTCGATTTTCTGTATCGCCGCCTGTATCTAAGTCCGGTGTCTAGAACCCAGGGGTGTGGGAGCGATTCGAACTGCTCAGAGACAGTCAGAGGTGAAGCTGACTGGGCACACGCCACCCCCTACACTTTTATAGAACATTTGCAGCTGTCAAGTAATGAGATGATTCCGTGGTCATTCAACTCCCGCCCAGCTTACAGACGTGATCCCCGAGCAGCGTGGACCCCATTGGCAAGCTGTTAAATTCTAAAGGTGAGTTCAAAATTGTTGTTCATCCTCTGTTAACAAGGTCATAAAAAGTGAGGAGAGAGGTTAGGAGAAATTTCTTTATACAGAGTTATTTGAGCATGGAATTCTTTGCCACTGGAGGTGGTTGAGACAAAGGCCTAGAAATTTGCATCGGGCGGTATCGCAAATCGGGCAGTATCGGATCGACCGCCCGTTACACACAGCAGCTGATATTCAGTTCTATTGCAGTCAATGAAACTTAATATCGGGCGCTGCGTATAACGGGCGGTCAATCCGATACCACTCACTTTGAGCCACCGCCCGATGCAAATTTTTAGCCCAGAGACTATTGCATCTTTTAAGGGAATTGTAAATAAATATTTGAAGCAGCAGAAGATATAAGGCTATGGGGAGAGAGCAGGGCAGTGGGAATAGTTCTTCATTGCTCCAGCAAGCAGTTGGCAGTCACAATGGACTGAACACTTCCATGGTTCTATGCCAGAACTTGTAGCTGTCAAAGATGGAGCCAAGGCATCTCATATCAGATACAAAACAACGGTACAGCTGACAAAAGGTCTGCAAACTAAAACTGAGGATGAATTGGATTCCTGTAGATTGTCAAGATTTTCTTCTATGATTTAGTCACTTTATTCATTTTTGCTGAAGGCATAAAGTGAACATCCTTTTGTGGAGTAGCTGGGTGTGATTTGGTTGCAAAGAGAAATTGGAAAATAAAATGTAACGTTGATTCATTCACTTCCTACTAACCACTGAAATGTTAATTTATTCAAATGTATAGTGACTGCCCCCTAGTTATCCTCGCTTTACCCATGCTGAAAATCTGGAGATAACATCATTGGGACCTCGCTTCATTTGAACGTCAGCCTCTATTCTACTGAGGGTGATGAGAATGTTCTATAGCATACATCAGGAATATGAGGAATTCTTCTCTTTGCTGAATCCCAATGCACCAGCAGATATGTGAAGAACCCTGTTAAGGTATACGAGTTATCTGTCATGTCTTTAGGGCATAACCACTGTCCTGTGCCAAAAGTTATATAAAGGTGTGAAGATGTTCAGGATATTTATAAGACATTGCTATGTATTTTATTTTTGTTGTGCATTTAGGTTTTTTTGTAAGCACTACAAAAATATTCTGGCCCGTTGCCAGCCTGTGCACACCCGCCCTCCCCCCCCACCCATCTAGAAACAGAACTCCCAAACGATTTCCCGCCCTACCACAACCGGCAGGTTGCAGCAGAGCAGCCATGTGACATCCGCAGATCGCCAGCTACATTCAAATGAGGCTCAAACCTGAAAACAGTTTGGGCTTCCTAACACTGGCTTCTGGCAGAGAGCCCAGTCCCCTGCCGACTTCACACCAGTATTAGGTGTATGTTTAGATTCGCCCGCCGCAACCCCCCCCACCAATCCCCCGCCAATAATGCCTTTTTTGTTGGTAGCTTTCTCACACCTGGATGAAGTTTTTTTTTTATTCGTTCCTGGGATGTGGGCGTCGCTGGCAAGGCCAGCGTTTATTGCCCATCCCAAATTGCCCTTGAGAAGGTGGTGGTGAGCCGCCTTCTTCAACCACTGCAGTCCGTGTGGTGAAGGTACTCCCACAGTGCCGTTAGGTAGGGAGTTCCAGGATTTTGACCCAGCGACGATGAAGGATCGGCGATATACTTCTAAGTTAGGATGGTGTGCGACTTGGAGGGGAACTTGGAGGTGGTGGTGTTCCCATGTGTCTGCTGCCCTTGCCTTTCTAGTTGGTAGAGGTCGCGGGTTTGGGAGGTGCTGCCGAAGAAGCCTTGGTGATTTGTTGCAGTGCATCTTGTAGATGGTACACACTGCAGCCATGGTACACCAGTGGTGGAGGGAGTGAATGTTTAAGGTGGTAGATGGGGTGCCAATCAAGCGGGCTGCTTTGTCCTGGATGGTGTCGAGCTTCTTGAGTGTTGTTGGAGCTGCACTCATCCAGGCAAGTGTAGAGTATTCCATCACACTCCTTACTTGTGCCTCGAAGATGGTAGAAAGCTTTGGGGAGTCAGGAGGTGAGCCACTTGCCGCAGAATACCTAGCCTCTGACCTGCTCTTGTTGCCACAGTATTTATGTGGCTGGTCCAGTTAAGTTTCTGGTCAATGGTGACCCCCAGGATGTTGATGGTGGGGGATTCAGCGATGGTAATGCCATTGAACGTCAAGGGGAAGTGGTTAGACTCTCGCTTGTTGGAGATAGTTATTGCCTGGCACTTCTATGGCGCGAATGTTACCTGCCACTTATCAGCCCAAGCCTGAACGTCGTCCAGGTCTTGTTGCATGCGGGCACGGACTGCTTCATTATCTGAGGAGTTGTGAATGGCACTGAACACTGTGCAGTCATCAGCGAACATCCCCATTTCTGACCTTATGTTGGAGGGAAGGTCATTGATGAAGCAGTTGAAGGTGGTTGGGCCTAGGACACTGCCCTGTGGAACTCCTGCAGTGATGTTCTGGAGCTGTGATGATTGACCTTCAATTACCACAACCATCTTCCTTTTTGCTAGGTATGTCTCCAGCCAGTGGAGAGTTTTCCCCCTGATTCCCATTGACTTCAGTTTTACTGGGGCACCTTCATGCCACACTCGGTCAAATGCTGCCTTGATGTCACGGGCAGTCACTCTCACCTCACCTCTGGAATTCAGCTGTTTTGTCCATGTTTGGACATGTTTGGACCTCATTTGGAGTAATGAGGTCGGGAGCCGAGTGGTCCTGGCGGGACCCAAACTGGGCATCAGTGAGCATGTTATTGGTGAGTAAATGCCGCTAGATAGCACTGTCAATGACACCTTCCATCACTTTGCTGATAATTGAGAGTAGACTGATGGGGCGGTAATTGGCCGGATTGGATTTGTCCTGCTTTTTGTGGACAGGACATACCTGGGCAGTTTTCCACATTGTCGGATAGATGCCAGTGTTGTAGCTGTACTGGAACAGCTTGGCTAGAGGCGTGGCTAGTTCTGGAGCACAAGTCTTCAGCACGATAGCCGGGATGTTGTTGGCGCCCATAGCCTTTGCTGTATCCAGTGCACTCAGCCATTTCTTGATGTCACGTGGAGTGAATCGAATTGGCTGAAGACTGGCTTCTGTGTTGGTAGGGACCTCAGGAGGAGGCCGATATGGATCATCCACTCGGCACTTCTGGCCGAAGATCGTTGCAAACGCTTCAGCCTTGTCTTTTGCACACGTGCTGGGCTCCACCTTCATTGAGGATAGGGATGTTCATGGAACCTCCTCCTCCCATTAGTTGTTTAATGGTCCACTACCATTCATGGCTGGATATGGCAGGACTGCAGAGCTTTGATCTAATCCATTGATTGTGGGATCGCTTAGCCCTGTCTATAGCATGCTGCTACCACTTTTTAGCATGCAAGTAGTCCTGTGTTGCAGCTTCCCCAGGTTGGCACCTCATTTTTAGGTACACCTGGTGCTGCTCCTGGCATGCTCTTCTATACTCCTTATTGAACCAGAGTTGGTCCCCTTGCTTGATGGTAATGGTAGAGTGAGGGATAGGCCAGTCCATGAGGTTACAGATTGTGGTGGAATACAGTTCTGCTGCTGCTGATGATGACCCACAGCGCCTCATGGATGCCCAGTTTTGAGCTGCTAGATCTGTTCTGAATCTATCCCATTTCGCACGGTGGTAGTGCCACACAACATGATGGAGGGTGTCAAAATGGGACTTCCTCTCCACAATGACTGTGTGGTGGTCACTGCTACCAATACTATCATGGACAAATGCATCTGTGACAACGAGGTCAAGTAGATTTTTTCCTCGTGTTGGTTCTCGCACCACCTGTCGCAGGCCCTGTATGTCCTTCAGGACGTGGTCAGCTGTGGTGCTACAGAGCCACTCTTGATGATGGACATTGAAGTCCCCCACCCAGAGTATATTCTGTGCCATTGCTACTCTCAGTGCTTCTTCCAAATTGTGTTCAACATGACGGAGTACTGATTCATTAGCTGAGGGAGTAATCAGCTGGAGGTTTCCTTGCCCATGCTTGGCAGGAAGCCATGAGACTTCATGGGGTCCGGAGTCAATGTTGAGGACTCCCAGGGCCATTCTTTCCCAACTGTCCACCACTGTGCCACCACCCCTGGTGGGTCTGTCCTGCCAGTGGGATGGAGTAAATTGGGACATTGGCTGAAAGGTATGATTCTGTGAGTATGACTATGTCAGACTGTTGCTTGACTAGTCTATGGGACAACTCTCCCAATTTTGGCACAAGTCCCGAGATGTTGGTGAGGAGGACTTTGCAGGGTGGACTGGGCTATGTGTGCCGTTGCCGAGGTCGATGTTTCATTATTATTGTGTTTCATAGCGGTTTGTTACAACTGAGTAGCTTGCTGGGCCATTTTAGAGAGCAGTTAAGAGTCAACAACATTGTTGTGGGTCTGGAGTCATATGTAGGCTGTAGTGTATGTACCTTTAAGAGGAACTGTGTTTTTGAAGCCCCTGTGTGCTGTAGTACTGGTAGTGACCACTCGGATATATAAGCCTGTGTAGCGTCTTGTGTTGTTAGTTCACCTCCAGACTTTGTTCAGTAAACACTTGTTAAATCAACTCCTGCATTCCGTGTCTCCATTAACACATGGATCTAACAGTGGCGACGAGTTAGAAACGAACTTACCTGCAATTCAGCAGCACCTCAAGGGGATCGATTCCTCAGACGAAGGTCGAAGCCAGAAGCAAGAAAAAATAATAATAACTCGAAGAAACTCGAAAACGAGGGCCAGGCTTGGTCTCCAGTCTGTGGTTTCCCCAGCTAAACGGGCTGGTGGCAGGTAGTGCACTGATCCTTCCTGGGCTGCGGCGGGCTAGAGCTCGATCGGGTGGCTCTGCAACGGGGCCGGGCAGCGAGTCGGGAAGCAGAAGCAAAGAAAGAGAGAGGGTGGAGCACTCAGGGCGCGGCCGGTGCTGTGAAGCAGGTTGGCGTTCGGACCGAGCAGAGGGAGGGGAATGTCCCAGAGGGTCCACTCCACGACGGGAACGGTTCTCCAAGTAACGGAGAAACTATTGAAGCGCTATAAAAAATTTAAAAAAAAAATTTTTTTTAAATAGAAATACCGCGAAAAGCTACAGGTCGCAACGGGAACCGCGGAGAACAGCGTTGGCAGCAGCGGCATTGGCAGGAAAGCGCAGGAGGCGCCATCTTAACTCGGCGGGGAAGAAAGAAAAGCGCGGGAAGCGCCATTTTAGATTTTCAAGATGCCGAAGACTGGCAATATTACTGCTTTCGATAGTGATATAGAAGATTGGGCCACATATGTGGAAAGAGTGGAGGTATATTGCAAGGCGAATGAAGTAGCGGATGATAAAAAGGCATCGGTACTTCTAAATCTGATGGGCGCAAGGACATACGGGCTGTTACGAAACTTGATCACTCCAGTCAAACCGATGGACAAGAATTTTAATGAGATTGTTGATACCTTACAGGAGCACTTAAACCCAGCACCGCTGCTGATAGCGGAACGATTCAAATTCTTCAGGAGGAATCAGCACAAGAATGAAAGTAACGCTGATTACCTCACCGAATTACGAAAGCTGTCAAAGCACTGCCAATTCGGGGCAGGACTGGCAGATTCTCTACGAGACAAATTCGTCTGTGGTCTCCTAAGCGAAGGAACACAGAAAAGACTACTTTCTGAGAAAGATTTGACACTGGACAAGGCTTTCAGTGTGGCTGTATCATACGAAGCACCAGCAAGAGGAGCTGCAGAGATACAGCAAAAGCCACAGGACTTCGGCACCCATGAAATGACACAGGGTTTCGAGAGATGTTATCGCTGCGGCAGATCCACCCATGACCAGAAGGACTGCTGGTTCAAGGACAAAGCATGCAGGCAATGCGGAAAGATGGGACACATTGCACGTGTATGCAGATCTGGAAAGAAATCCGCTGACAGTAAAAAGGTCAATAAGGAAAAGTACAGAAAGGTACAAATGATGACGGACAGTAGCTCCGAAGACCAGAAGAGCGATAGCGACTCCGGAAACAAGAGACTAAGCTGTCTCAAATTACATAATGTAATTGCCAAAGAAGATTACCAGACCATTTGGGTTACCCTCACGATAGCGGGGTCCCCAGTCAAAATGGAGCTAGATACAGGATCAGCTCTGACCGTCATAAGTCGACGGGATTACGAGCGGCTATTTCCGCATATACCTTTGAAAGACACATCCATTGTCTTGAAGACATATACGGGGCAGAAAGTATACCCCAGAGGGAAAATAAGGGTGCCTGTTGTATACAACGGCAAGGAAATACAGAAGTTGTATTTATACGTTCTGCAAGATGGTGGTCCACCGTTGTTGGGACGTGAATGGATCAGAAAGATACGTTTAGACTGGCACTCCATTCAGGCACTGACGGTGACCAGTAAGAAAAAAAACGATGATGACGTCATACCTGGACGATTAAAAGAAATCTTGGCTAACGCCAAAGAAGTGTTTCAACAGGAACTAGGAACGCTGAAAGGCGCCACCGCCTCAATAAAAGTGGAAGATGCGGCAATTCCCAAGTTTTTTAAGGCAAGGCCGGTGCCATACGCAATTCGTCCAGCCGTTGAGGCAGAGCTGGAGAATTTGGAAAAAGCAGGCGTGTTATCCAAGATAGATTGGAGCGAGTGGGCAACACCTATCGTCCCGGTTATGAAGAAAACGTTGAATAATGATAAATCTGAAGAACAGAGAAAAGTTCGCATCTGTGGGGACTTCAAGGTGACTGTAAACCCGGTTCTTCACACGGTACAGTATCCTCTTCCGAGGATAGAAGATATTTTCGCCTCACTATCCGGAGGGAAACGTTTCACCAAAATTGACTTAGCACAGGCATATCTACAGATGGAGGTTGAGGAGGCCTCTAAAAAGTATCTCACGATAAACACACACAAAGGCCTGTACCAGTACAATCGACTGGTTTTCGGAGTGGCATCAGCTCCGGCTATCTGGCAAAGAGCTATGGAGCAAGTCCTGCAAGGGATTCCGGGGACTCAATGCTACCTAGACGACATCCTTGTAACAGGAGAAAACGACAACGAGCACCTTGCCAACTTGGAGCAGGTGCTCACGAGGCTGAGAGAACGGGGCCTACGAGCAAATCGCCCCAAGTGCGAATTTTTCCAGAAACAAATATCATATTGTGGCCATGTCATTAATGAAGAAGGGTTGCATAAGTCACCTGAAAAAAAATTGAAGCGGTCGTAAAGGCCCCAGCACCTGAAAATGTCTCACAATTAAGGTCATTCCTGGGATTAGTACATTACTATCATAAATTTTTACCAAACTTGTCGACGGTTCTACACCCGCTTAACGCACTGCTACAAACGGGAGTAGTTTGGAAATGGAACGAAGACTGTAAACGTGCCTTCCATAAATGCAAAGGCTTGATCACGTCCAGGGAAGTGTTGGCTCATTACAACCCATCACTGCCAATCAGACTGGCGTGCGATGCATCCCCTTATGGCGTGGGAGCGGTATTATCGCATAGATTCCCTGATGGCTCGGAGCGGCCGATAGCTTTTGCGTCACGCTCATTGAACTCAGCTGAGCGTAACTATGCCCAGATCGACAGGGAGGCACTCAGCCTAGTGTGGGAGGTGAAGAAATTCAACCATTACCTACACGGACAAAAATTTACCTTGTTGACTGACCATCAACCCCTCGTCTCCATATTCAACCCCAAAAAAGGCGTTCCCATTATGACAGCGCAAAGGCTACAGAGGTGGTCCCTTTTCCTAGGGGCACACCAATATGACATAGAGCACAAAGGAACAAAACAGCATGGGAATGCTGACGGGTTATCGCACCTACCGTTGCCAACGGTGGAAGAGGCGCCTACAGTGGACCCAATGGAGATATTCCACTCGACCATAGTGGAATGTCTACCGGTGACAAATTCTACCATTGAAAAGGAAACGCGAAATGACCTGACTCTCTCACGAGTCTACGATTTAACGGTGAAGGGATGGCCAGCACATGGCGAACCACTGTTGCCAGCATTCTCGCAAAGAAGAGAACAGCTGTCAGTGTGCCGAGGAACCTTGATGTGTGGATCCAGAGTGGTGATTCCACCCAAACTCAAGGATAGAGTGCTAAAGGAGCTTCACGAGGGGCATCTGGGTGGAGTGAAAATGAAGAACTTAGCCAGAGCATTTGTGTGGTGGCCAGGTATCGATGGAGACATCGAAGAAATGACCAAGAGCTGTCTAGGATGCCAGAAGGTCCAAAACGCCCCACCACAAGCCCCTCTACATCCATGGGAGTGGCCCTCATCTCCATGGCAAAGGGTACATATCGACTTTGCTGGTCCATTTATGGACTCAATGTTCTTAATCGCAGTGGATGCACACTCCAAGTGACCGGAGGTAATAAAGATGTCCTCCACCACCACGGAAAAAACCATCACAGTATTAAGGACCATATTCGCCAGGAATGTGCTGCCTGAACAGATCTGTTCTGATAATGGACTGCAATTTGTATCCAAAGAATTCAGGAAGTTCTTAAAAAACAATGGGGTTAAGCACTACACGTCCGCCCCATACCATCCCGCCACCAATGGATTGGCTGAAAGGTTTGTCCCGACCTTCAAGAAGGCCATAAAGGCCATGGGTAATGAAGACATAAATCTACAACATAAGGTAGATAACTTCTTGTTTGCATACAGGAATGCAACACATGTGGTTACAAACCAAACCCCCGCCATGATGTTATTCAATAGAAGACTAAGATGCCGGCTGGATTTGGTCAAGCCAAACGTCAGAAGGGGCGTAAAGAACCGGCAATTTCAAAGCATGAATGAAAGGCCAACTAGAACCTTCCAGATAGGTCAACCAGTTTTGGCCCGGGACTACCGTACCAAGAAATGGCAGCCTGGAACTATTTGCACACGACTAGGACCGCTGATGTATACCGTGGACATTGGAGAAAGCATAATAAGGCACCATGCTGACCAGATCATAGAGTCATCCGAAAAAGGACAACCTACACCACAACTCTATACGCCTAGTGATGAAGCAAAGATACCCATAGTATCTACCTCCGATCCGGTGATACTGGAACCAGATGAACCCGACACTGGCATTGAAGCCGAATCGACCTTGCCAAAAGAACCTACTACACCACCGAGGCATTATCCGGACCGAGTCAGAAAGCCTGCAGAGAGACTGAATTTGTAATTGATTAACTTCAGCAAATGTGTATATTATTGTTCTTGTAAAAATGTTATTTAATGATTACTTAAAATGTTATGTACTATTTATCTAAAAGGGGAGGAATTGTAGTGTATGTACCTTTAAGAGGAACTGTGTTTTTGAAGCCCCTGTGTGCTGTAGTACCAGTAGTGACCACTCGGGTATATAAGCCTGTGTAGCGTCTTGTGTTGTTCGTTCACCTCCAGACTTTGTTCGGTAAACACTTGTTAAATCAACTCCTGCATTCCGTGTCTCCATTAACACACAGATCTAACATAGACCAGACCAGATAAGGACAGCAGATTTCCTTCCCTAAAGGACATTTGTGAACCAGGTGGGTTTTTACAGTAATTACTGATTACAGATTTTTTTTTTAATTACTTGAATTTAAATTCGCCAGCTGCCGTGGTGGGATTTGAACTCACATCTCTGGATTAATTAGACCAGTGACATTACCACTACACTACCATTCCTGTACTTTTTAATATAGTTTTATCAGAGCTTTACAATGTGTCACTGTCACTCTTCGGACTTAAAATCTGCAATTCTACCATTTTAACATACACTCTATCGTGACAATTGTCTTGTGATTTGAAAAAGATTCCAGCATTTTTATAACTTTTCAGTTATCATCATCTTTACTGATCTATCCTTCACTGTATTATTGTTCTTTCTATTTTAGCACCACTGTGCATTACTTTCCATTTGCCAATAGTATATGCCATTTGCTACTCATTTGCTTAGTCTATGCAAATCTTTGTGGAATATTTTACTTTTCTATGGAATTTGATATATTCAGAAACCTTTCATTCCATATTGAGGCAAGAAATATTATAAACAGCAGAACTTCCAAGACCTTTCCGGGTGGACTTCACTGGGACTAATACATTGATCATTTCATATTCCTTTCTGTTATAATCGTCCAATTATCAATTCACTTCTCAATTCTATAAGGTTTCATTTTAGTCTCACTCTCTTTTTCAGGAACTATATCGAATCTTCCTGATTAGATATCTAGGCTGGGGTTTTGCACTCTCCCTCCACCAATTTATAAGAAGATCTGGGGTGGGGAATGGGTCAGAGATATGTTCCAACAGGCGCACACCCATTTCAACATTCCTCTGACTTCCTGCAGACTATGTCTGCTCATATATGAGTGGTCACATTCTAATTATATTGAAATGATGGAAAAACGTCATCCAACATATTTTCTATCATTTGTGCTAAAGTCCCCAGAATCCAACGTTGTTATAGAGCAGACAGGATGGATTTAAAATTTAACGGCCCAGAAATTCGGGTCAGGGGCTTCCCGCGGGTGCAAGCCCCCGACCTGCACTTACCTTGCTCGCCGGCCGTTGAGCTGTGGGCCCACGTGGGATTCTGATCCTGGGTCTGGTCCAGCTGCCGGCGCGCAGTGCTTGTGTATCCCAGGGGTGCAGTTAGTTCGATGCGTCCCCTGGGATCACGTGGGCCATGGGGAGCCAATCGGAGCAGGGAATGCTCCATTCATAAGTCTGACAGGAAGTGCTGTCAAGACTTATAAATACTACGGCCCCAAAACAGCACTAAATCTTCAAATAAGTTTTTTTTTAAATCACATTTTTTAAATAAACTATAAATTACATGAAATAACTATTTTAAACAATAATTTAAATTTTTGAAAAAAATAATTTTATTTTCTAACGGGGCTAAAAATAAACTTTCCTTGCTTTAAAGTATTTAAAAATAATAAACCTGTGGAAAAAATGTTTTAATTTTAATTAATTCACCACTTACCTTGTAAAAAGCAGGCCTTACGCCTGCTTTTTATATTTCTAAATTCTGCAGGCTTACGTTCCCGGGAAAACCTGCAAAAAAGAAAGAAGTTCGATGCGCACGCGCAGCCCCTCCTGTGCATGCATTCGACCTCTGAACGATACAGGACGATATAGACAGGTTGGTCAGTTGGGCGCAAAAGTGGCAAATGGAATTTAACCCTGAAAAGTGCGAGGTGATGCATTTTGGACGGACAAATAAGGCAAGGGAATACACAATGAGTGGTAGGACCCTAGGAAGTACAGAGGGTCAGAGGGACCTTGGTGTACATGTACATAGATCTCTGAAGGCAGCGGAACAGGTAGATAAGGTGGTTAAAAAGGCATATGGGATACTTGCCTTCATTAGCCGAGGCATAGAATATAAGAGCAGGGAGGTTATGATGGAGCTGTACAAAACGCTGGTGAGGCCACAGCTGGAGTACTGTGTGCAGTTCTGGTCGCCTCACTATAGGAAGGATGTGATTGCTTTGGAGAGGGTGCAGAGAAGATTCACCAGGATGTTACCTGGGATGGAGCGCCTCAGCTATGAAGAAAGACTAAACAGGCTGGGGTTGTTTTCCTTGGAGCAAAGAAGGCTGAGGGGGGACCTGATTGAGGTGTACAAAATGATGAGGGGCATAGATAGGGTAGACAAAGAGGAACTTTTCCCCTTAGTAGGGGGGTCAATAACAAGGGGGCATAGATTCAGGGTAAGGGGCAGGAGATTTAGAGGGGATTTGAGGAGGAACTTTTTCACCCAGAGGGTGGTTGGAATGTGGAACTCAATGCCTAAAAGGGTGGTAGAGGCAGGAACCCTCACAACATTCAAGAAGCATTTGGATGAGCACTTGAAATGCCATTGCATACAGGGCTATGGACCAAATGCTGGAAAATGGGATTAGACTGGACAGGGATGGATGGGCGGCGCAGACACGATGGGCCGAAGGGCCTCTTTCTGTGCTGTAAAACTCTATGACTCTATGACTAACCCCTTCGTTCAGAGGAACGGAAGTGCCGGTTTCCCGCGCATGCGCAGTGCATGCAGGAAACCGACACTTCCATTGGGCCTACGGGTGATTACCCTGTGCGTACTCACCCGTGGAGATCCGAATTTCTGGGCCAATGTCTGGAAAGCATGGGCAATCAATTGCAGGTTTATCGATTGCACGGGTGCAATTAAAAAAAAAATGCAATGGCCCAGAAATTCCGTTCGCAGGCCTCCCGCGGGCGGAGGGCTGCGATCTGGAAAAATCTGCGCCAAGACCGGAGGGCTCCCGGGAGGCACAGAGTTCCGCTGCTGGGCCTCTCCAAACTGCCGGTGCGCAGGGCCCACGTATCTCAGAGGCACAGGCAGTTCGCAGCGTCCCTGGGATCACGTGGGCCACAGGGAGCCAATCAGAGAAGGGAATCTCCCTTCATACATTTGACAGGAAGATCTGTCAAATATATGAATAGAGATCACCCCCAGAACATAGTAAAACTTTAAATAAATATTTTTTTAAAGTCACATTTTTAAAATGACTTTAAATTACAATAAATTAAGTATTTTAAACAAAAATTTTATTTTTTGAAAAAATAATTAAAGTTTTTGACGGGGCTAAAAATAAACTTACCCTTCTTTAAAGTATTTTTAAATGATAAATCAGTAGAATTTTTAAAAAACTTTTTTCAGCTCTTATCCTGGTAAAAGCAGGCCTTACACCTGCTTTTACCAGGCACAAGAATTGTAAGTGTTTTCTGTGGGCGGAGGGTCTCCCAAAAACGTAACTCTCCGCCCGCAGAGACCCTTCTCCCGGGCAGCTGGAGGATCTGTCAAGAGCTTTCTTGACAGATCGGAAATGCCGGTTTCCAGCGCATGCACAGTGCATGCCTAAAACCGGCATTTCCGTTGGCCCTACGGTGAGTACACAGCACGCACACACCTGTAGGGATGGGAATTTCTGTACCATTGTTTTTTTCAATCCTCTACTGGCAGCACAGGAGGCACCAGCAATGCCACGCTGTAGCAGGCCTCCAAGACCTGCTGCTGCCAATGTCCACTCCAGGTAAATCCCTGGCAGAGGCTGGGGAGTCCAGCAAGAATAAATAAATACTACGAGGCCTGAAAATTGGGTGGGGTCAGGGGTGCATCCTTAAGTCCGACACATCAAAGATGTGCTTCAATTCTGCAAAACCGGAATATCTGGGCCACAATATCAACCACATTGCGTACCAGTCTGGCTATTCAGATCAGCCATGATCTCAGTGAATGGCGAAACAGGCTCGAGGAGCTGAATGGACTACTCCTGTTCCTATGTTCCTATGTAACCTCGAATAATTGAAAAAAACATAGGTATAACCTTTCATGTTCAGGACATGTTCAGGCTTTGATTTATTGCCTTTACTCTTGCTGGATGTGCCTGAATTGCTAACTTTTAAATATATTCCCACAATGTATGTTGAGCAAGTCACTCTATTAATCATCCCCACTGTGACTGCAAAAGCTAGAAGAAAGGTAAATACACAAGGCCTCATAGAGGGCAAGAGATAAAAACTGAAAACATAAAAATCACACTAATAGAATGAGGTCATTAATAACTGATGTTAAGGCAATCGAAATCCACTGACTGTAGTTGATGTAGTTCTACATAGAAACTTTATAGGTAGTGTTAGATCCGTGGTTTAGTGGATAAATAATTGCACGGATGCTGTACATAAACAAATAACAGGTCTTTACTGGAGGAGGGCAATCTCTAGACTGGAGTACAGAGGCATGCGCACAGCTTATATACCGGTGTGGTTACTGCCGGTACTACAGTACACACGAGCTGTAAAAAGTAGTTCTGACTTAAAGCACATACACTACAATTCCTCCCTTTTTAGATTAATAATACCCCCTTAATATTCAAATAACAATTACATTTTTACATGTACATTCAATAACAAAAGTCCATTTATAGATTCAGTCTTTGGGGCGGCTTCCTGACCCTTTCGGGATAGCGCCTTTCCGGAGGTTCTTGTTCTTGGTGCAGAGGCGATTCTGACCCCCTTTCATCGGGTAGTTCATCGGGTTCCACTGCTACTGGGTCTGAAGTAGATACTACCGGTATGTCGGGTTCATCCCCAGGTACTCGAGACATGGGGTTGAGGCATTCCTGCGATTATAAGATCTGATCGACGTGGCGTCGCACAATGTTCTCCCCGACATCAACTGTGTACATTAATGGCCACTGCCTTGTACATATTGTTCCGGGTTGCCACTTCTCTGTTCGATAGTCCCGGGCCAAGACTGGTTGCCCTACATTGAAGCTCCTTGTCGGCTTCTCGTTGATGTGCTGGAATTGTTTGTCCTCAACATTTCTTCGCACATTTGGTCTGAGCAAGTCCAGACGAGATCTCAACCTTCGGTTAAAGAACATCATGGCCGGGGTCTGGTTGGTAACTGCATGTGTCGCGTTTCGGTAGGCTAATAAGAAATTGTCCATCTTATGCTGTAGTGGAATTTCCTCGTCGCACATGGCCTTTATCGCCTTCTTAAAAGTTTGTACGAACCTCTCAGCCAATCCATTGGTGGCTGGATGATACGGGGCGGATGTGTAATGCCTTACCCCATTCCTTTTCATGAATTTTTGGAACTCATCGGACACAAACTGTGGTCCATTATGAGAGCAGATCTGCCCTGGCAACCCGTTTCTGGCAAATATGGTCCGTAGGACTGCAATCGTTTTCTCTGTAGTGGTTGAAGACATCTTTATCACCTCAGGCCACTTTGAATGAGCATCTACTGCTATTAAGAACATTGAGTCCATGAATGGACCAGCGAAATCAATGTGCACCCGTTGCCATGGAGAGGAGGGCCACTCCCATGGGTGTAGAGGGGCATGTGGTGGTGCATTTTGGACCTTCTGGCATCCTAAGCAGCTCTTAGTTAGGTCTTCGATTTGTTGATCGATTCCCGGCCACCACACATAAGCCCTAGCTAGGCTTTTCATTTTCACTCCCCCCAGATGACCTTCATGTAGCTCATTTAGCACTCTCTCCCTTAACTTGGGTGGAATCGCCACTCTGGATCCATACATCACTGTCCCCTGGCATACTGACAGCTGTTCTCTTCTGGATGAGAATGCTGGCAACAGTGAGTCGCCATGTGTTGGCCATCCCCTCACTGTCAATTCATATACCTGTGACAGCGTCGGATCATTGCGGGTCTCCTCTATATCCGCGTTTGTTACTGGCAATCGTTCAATTATCGACGAATAAATATCTCGATAGAGTCCACTGCTGGTGCTTCCTCCACAGTAGGCAGTGGCAGGCGCGATAGCCCATCAACGTTCCCATGCTGTCTCGTGCCTTTATATTCTATTTCATATTGATTCGCCCCTAGAAACAGGGACCATCTTTGTAACCGCTGTGCCGTCATTACTGGCACGCCCTTCTTAGGATTAAAGATGGAAACAAGTGGTTGGTGGTCAGTCAGCAAGGTGAACTTCTGTCCATGCAGATAGTGGTTGAATTTTTTTACTCCCCATACTAGGCTGAGGGCCTCCCTGTCAATCTGGGCGTAGTTGCGCTCGGCTGAGGTTAGTGACCCAGACGCAAAGGCTACTGGCCTCTCCAAACCGTCCGGGAATTTGTGCGACAGCACTGCTCCAATGCCGTAGGGTGATGCATCACATGCCAAACGAATTGGTAATGCTGGGTTGAAATGGGCCAACACCTCTTTTGAGGTGATCAATTCTTTACACTTCTGGAAAGCTCGTCTACGTTCGTCATCCCACTTCCATGGTACCCCTGTTTGCAGTAGGGTGTTCAGCGGGTGTAATACCGTAGACAAATTTGGTAAGAACTGGTAGTAATAGTTTACCAGCCCGAGGAACGACCTCAGTTGTGACACATTTTCCGGTGCTGGAGCCTTGACTACTGCCTCTATCTTGTCAGGGGACTTATGTAACCCCTCTTCATCGATGACGTGGCCGCAATACGAGATCTGTTTCTGGAAAAACTCGCACTTGTGGCGATTAGCTCGTAGCCCATATTCCTTTAATCTGGCGAGCACCTTCTCCAAGTTAGCGAGGTGATCACCGTCATTTTCGCCCGTGACCAAGATGTCGTCCAAATAACACTGGGTCCCTGGAATCCCTTGCAGGACCTGATCCATCGCCCTTTGCCAGATAGCCGGAGCCGAGGCTACTCCAAACACCAGCCGGTTGTATTGATAGAGACCTTTATGGGTGTTGATCGTAAGGTAATGTTTCGAAGCTTCTTCTACCTCCATTTGCAAGTACGCCTGGGCTAGATCAATTTTTGTGAAGCGTTTACCACCAGATAGCGAGGCGAAAATATCCTCAATTCGTGGAAGCGGATATTGCACCGTGTGAAGGACTGGGTTCACTGTCACCTTAAAATCCCCACAGATGCGGACCTTCTTTGGTTCCCCAGGCGTATTACTCAACGACCTCTTCATTACAGGAACGATGGGTGTAGCCCACTCGCTCCAGTCCACTTTGGACAGTACTCCTGAACATTCCAACCCTTCCAGCTCTGCTTCAACCGTTGGTCTGATCGCATAAGGCACTGGTCTGGCCTTCAGAAACTTTGGGCTTGCATTATCCTCTATTTTAATTGTTGCTGTTATTCCTTTTAGTGTTCCTAGTCCCTCCTGGAACACTTCTTTTGCGTCAGTTAGCATTTTTGACAGTCGTCCAGGTGTGACGTCGTCATCCTTTTTGGCCTCCACCTTCAGTGCCTGTATGGAATGCCAATCTAAATGTATCTTCCGGATCCATTCACATCCTAGTAGTGGTGGTCCTCCATTTGTCAATACATATATATCCATTTTAGGTATTTCCTGACCTTTATATGTCACTTTCACCCTTATTTTTCCTTTGGGGTAGACTTTTTGCCCCGTATACATCTTCAAGACAATCTCTGTAGCTTTCAAGGGTATGTGTGAAAATAGCCGCTTGTAGTCTCTTTGATTTATGACTGTTAGAGCTGACCCTGTGTCCAATTCCATTTCCACTTGGACTCCGTCTATCTTGAGTGTAACCCAGATAATCTGGTGATCCTCCATTTCGGTTACATTATGTAGTTTCAGACAACCCAGCTCCTTGCTTCCGGAGTCTGTGTCACTTTTCTGTTCGTCTGAACCACTGTCCGTCACCTGGTGTACCTTTTTGTACTTCTCCTGTGGAGATTTCTTACTGTTGGTTTTCTTCCCAGACCTGCAGACTCTTGCTATGTGTCCTGCTTTCCCACACTGTCTGCACACTTGGTCCTTGAACCAACAATCTTTCTGGTCATGTGTTGTTCTGCTGCAGCGATAGCACTTCCCTGTTCCATAGGTCATTTCGTTGGTGCCATATTCTTGCGGTCTCCGTTGTATCTCTGCAGCGCCCCTTGCGGCTGCTTCGTGTGATACTGCCATACTGAAAGCTTTGTGCAGCGTAAGGTCCTTTTCTGATAGAAGCCGTTTCTGGGTTCCTTTACTTTGTAGCCCACACACAAACTTGTCCCTTAACGTGTCTGCTAGTCCCGCTCCAAACTGGCAGTATTTCGATAGCTTGCGCAGTTCCGTTAGGTACTCAGCATTGCTTTCGTCTTTGTGTTGGTTCCTTTTATGGAACTTAAATCGTTCTGCTATCAGCAGTGGTGTGGGGTTTAAGTGGTCCTGTAGGATTTCTACTATGCTTTCAAAATTCTTGTTTACTGGCTTCTCTGGGGTTATTAGATTTCGCAGTAACCCATAAGTTTTTGCACCCACGGAATTTAACAGAACCAGTGCTTTATTAGCATCTGGCACTTCATTCGCCCTGCAGTACACCTCAATACGTTCCACATATGTCGCCCAATCTTCGACTTCATTGTCGAACGTAGAGATACTGCCACTCTTCGGCATCCTTGGTTGTGCGTTAACTATCACCAATGGCGCCTCCCGCGCTTCCCCTTCTTCACTGCTGGCACAAAATGGCGTCTCCCGCGCTTTCCTTCCTTCCCGCGCTCGCCCGTCTTCTCCGCTGCGGCTTCACAAAATGGCATCTCCCGCGCTCTTCCTTCTTCTCCGCGGCTCAATGGCGCCTCCCACGCTCTCCCTGCTTCTCCGCGGCTCAATGGCGTCTCCCGCGCTCTCCCTGCTTCTCCGCGGCTCAATGGCGTCTCCCCTTGCTTCGCCCCGCGGACCCTGATCAGCCCGTGATCCCTGGCTGTGCTCTGCGCGTTCTTCTCTTGATATTTGTCGACGCCGCTCAGTCTAGAACCCGGCTGTTTCTTACCCTCTCTCCGGTTTTGCAGTATTTTTCCTCGACGCCGCTCGGTGATCAACCCCCGGCTGCGCCCTGCTCTCTTCACCCTTTTTCTTACCCCGTCGACGCTGCCCGGCTCTCTCTCTCTGCCGTCGGTCGGCTCCAGCCACCGCTGCTCGGGAAGGGTCTGCTCTGGACCTGTCGTCGGTCTCTTACTGCTCATTGTGGCTGGGGAACCAAGCCCGGCTCTCCAAAGCCTCCCCAGTGAAGTTGGATCTCTGCCTGACTGCTGGGCGGTTGCTCGCGGTCGACGCCCGTGTTCCTGGACTCGACTATTTTTTTTTGTTTTTTTTTGTTTAATGTTGCAGGTAGATTCGCATCAACACTCGTCGCCACTGTTAGATCTGTGGTTTAGTGGATAAATAATTACACGGATGCTGTACATATCAAATAACAGGTCTTTACTGGAGGAGGGCAATCTCTAGACTGGAGTACAGAGGCATGCGCACAGCTTATATACCGGTGTGGTTACTGCCGGTACTACAGTATACAGGAGCTGTAAAAAGTAGTTCTGACTTAAAGCACATACATTACAGGTAGCTTTGTTATCAAGCATATCTATTCAGCATTGCAAAGTACTCTGTGCACAGGGTTAAGTGGTATATCCAATTATAACTTTTTCTTAAATGCTGCAATGTGCTCAGTAAACCAGGTAGAAAATGTATTCCATGAACAATGATGTACTCAATCCCCTCTTTGGAAATTACGGCCTAGAAACAGGATTAGGCCCAAAAACGGGCGGGGGCACCGGCCAGTGCTATTTGCCTGCGCCTCTTCTGAGTGGTGCAGGCAGTACGCAAAATTCATGCTGCCTGCTCATTAACATGATTGGAGTGTAGATCTCAGGGCTTAACACGCTGCTGATTGGCTTAGCACTCAACGGGAGGGGGGAGGGCACAATATCGGGTGCAGTCGACTGGCCAATAGAGTTTGGCCTAAGTTCTCTGCGCTACTTGAAAGGGAGGTGCTTGGTTGCAGAAGCACCTCATTGTCAGTCTGGAGACACAATGGCGTAACAAGCAAGAGAAAGAGCCAGACGATTATCCGATGCTGCACTGGAGGCCTTGGTCCTGGGGGTCCAACAAAGGTGGGCTGCCCTTTACCTGCAGGGAGGCAAGAGACCATCCAAGCTCATCACCAGAAAGTTATTAGAAGAGATTGCTGAATCCATCACAGCCACCAATGTTGTTTCAAGGACCTGGATCCAGTGCCACAAAAAGTTTAATGACCTTACACGCTGGTCAGGTGAGTGAAGGCTTCAGTAAATGTCATATTCCACCATCTGCACCACAAGCCTCACACACTGCTCAATGCACCACTTCCCCATCAATCACCTACCAACAATTTCTACCAATCACAACTCATATCTCACAATCATGGCTTCACTTCACTCTCACACACTTACCGCTACTGCAACACTCACACCCACTTCTCACACCTTGCACACACTGAGAGCTATTCAACCTGGCAGGCACATCACCCAAACACATTGCACAACAATCACTGACACAATTCCCTTTCTCTTGCAGGCAAAGGTGGCACAGAACAGACGTGAGCAACAACAGACCAGGGGCGGCAAAGCCAGAATTTAGACCCTGACCGACCTTGAGGAATCTGTCCTTGAAATTATTGGAGGGGCAGTGACAGAGTCCATGGCCAGTGGAGAAGTTGAAACCAATGCTGATGAAAACGGTATGAACATACCTAATCCTTCTTCTCACATCCCACTTCCCCCCCATCCCACAATCTCTTCTCACTTACAAGCTGCTGATGGTGTATGCATGGATCTCCTGCTTTCCCCCCCCCCCTCACCACAACTTGACCCTTGTGCCTTTCTGCTTTCAGATACCAAGAAGTGCCACCAGCACAGCCTGTCCCTCATCATCAGCAAACTGATGGAAGAGACGAAGAAGAAGATGAAGAAGATGACGAAGATGAAGAAGCAGAAGAGACACCGGCACTGCATCTGACACTCACAGACACCAGCTCAGAAATGGTACTGTGTGTACTTTAGAGGGTAGCATAGAGGCGGTTTCTGCACATGGTGAGACACCTGCCATGAATAGGCTGCAGTCAGGCCGGGGGAAAGATTAGCTCGGGTGCTAGTTCCCCGAAGGGTGGGTTTGCACACCAAGTTCTGCTCTACAGGACTTAGATGATGACCTTGATGGTGTGGCCTTCAGAAGAAGGGTGATGAGCATGCACATGGAAATGCTAGGTGCAATGGCAAGCCTGTCAGAGAGCCTCTTGTCAGTGTCAAGGAGCATGGAGGAGTCCGGCTCCAACATTACACGGGCTTTGCACAGAGCTTGGATCCCACGATTTCCAGGATGGAAATGATGGGCAACTCCAGGAGAGATCTTGTGGACCCACAGATGATGCTGGGTGTGATAGGCGATCTTGCAGCTTCCATTGCAGTACAAGTGCAAGCGATCTAACATCTCAGTGCTGCAGTGTAAGCACAGACTGCTCTCCTGCAGGCTCAGCTTACTGCCACCGCAAGCTCAGACTGCTGTCAGCGTTGCTGGGTTTACGAGTGTCGAAAGGGGCTTGCAGGGTGTCGCAGCAGGCCAGCAATCTGTGCTCCAACAGATGACTAGGAATGCTGAGGCGCCGCCCCAGGGGAGTGGCAGTGGGTCTGTGGAGCAAGAACCTGCTGTCCTCTCTCAGGATGACAGCATTCCTACTCCCACCACTGCCACTCCACCATTGCCCTTGCTGCTGCCTATCAGCCAGCCAGCCCGGACTGCTGCCACCCATGCTGAGGTGATGCAGTCTACAGCTGGGCCTTCTAGGTCCACAGCTGGTCATCCTGCAAGCCCATCTGCAGTCTCGCCCACTGAAAGTCAGCAGCCTTCCACCAGCCATGCTGCAGCCACTGGGGGAGCACTTTGTAGAAGCACTGGAGTAGGAAAAGGCACACAAAAGGCAAACACTAAGGCAATGCACATGGATGAATAGTTGAGATTGTAATTTTGATTGGATTTTAATAAATTTATAAATTTTATGTGTTTTGTGGTGGCTCTCATTTTAGCTTTGTGCCCAGGAGGACGCTATGATGTTCATGACAGAGGGATGGTATGATGGGGAAGTGGTGAGCAACTGGGTTTCAATCAGTTGAATCGGAGTCTGATGAGGTGCTCATGGACAGCCCGTCTGGAATGGGGATTTGCTGTCTGCCTCCTCCCTGCCTCCTCCCTGCCTCCTCCTTCTTCTCCTCTTCCTCCTCCTCTTCCTCCTCCTCCTCCTCCTGAGGGGGTCCCGCAATCCCTGGTGGTAAGGGCTGCGCCCTCGGGATGGCCAAGTTGTGGAGCATGCAGCAGACCACCACGAAATGGGACACCCGCTCTGGCGAGTACTGGAGGACTCCTCCAGAGCGGTCAAAGCAACAAAACCGTTGCTTCAGCAGCCTGATGGCCTGCTCGATGACGTTCCTCATGGCAGCATGGTTATCAATATATGAGTGCTGGCCACGAGTGGTGGGATTTTGGAGGGGAATCATCAGCCACGTGCAGATCGAGTAGCCCTTGTCTCTGAGCAGTGACCTTCGGGTTTGACGCGGTGGCTGGAAGATTGCTGGCACACCAAACTGGCGCAGGATGAAGGAATCATGACTGCTGCCAGAATAGTGGGCATTCACCACCATAATGTGCTGGGCATGGTCACACAACAGTGGCACATTAAGTGAGTGGTAGCCTTTGCAGTTACGAAACATCTCATCATTGTTACACGGTGCCCGCAAAGCCATATGTGTGCAGTCGATGGCACTCTGCACCACGGGGAAGCCCGTTGTCCTGCCAAAGCTACAAACGTGCTCGTCCTGCTTCTCTCTGTTCAGAGAGAAGACAATGAAGTCCCTTCCCTGGAGTAGAGAGCCTCAGTGACTGCCTAGCTGCAACGATGGATGCCAAATTTGGAGATGTTAGCTATGTCGCCTGCTGCAGATTGGAATGATCCTCTGGCGAAAAAATTGAGGGCCACGGTGACCTCGTGGGCCACTGGGAGAGCTGTTGTTGCCCTACTCTGAGGCTGCAGGTCTGGTTGCAGGAGGTGGCAGAGTTCTGTGACCATCTCCTTGGTGAAGCGGAGCCTCCTAATACACTGCTCCTGGCTTAGGTGCAGAAGTGCACCCTGAAGACCCTAGGTGGGTAAGACCTCCTGTTGAGAGCCTTCCTAGCCCTCCTCCTCCCTCTGTGAGCATCTTCGCTGCCTCTGCTCCATCTCCCTATGATACACGAGCGCGAGGGGCACTGCACATAGTGCCCCCATGACTGTGAGCAAGTGGTGTGACCAGAAGCATTTAAATGAGAAGCAAGACGTTCTCCACTTACAGCAAGACTCCCTGTGACCTCAGCAAATTTAAACAAGTTTAGAAAGCTCCAAGAGTTGCAGAGACTTAGACAGAGGCAGTAGAACTGAAAAAGTATCTTAGCTGCAAGCTGTTGATGATAATCCCTTTAAATATCGCGGCTGTGGGCTCCTGCCTGCTGCTGAACGTTTGGTCAGCTGGTCGTGATTCGGAGAGGGTGGTAAGTCCAAAATGGCAGATCGTGCGTTAAATCAGTGTTGCACACTCAGTGATGTCACGATCTGCCTCATTTCATTTTTCTGCAGCGAGCGCAGGCAATGGCAGTGCTGCTGAACTGCCCAAAATGGTGGAAGTGGGTAGAAACGATTTGGCCACCATTTTTTTCTTCAAAACAGGCCTTAACGGCCACACTAAACCCCCAAATTTTGAGGCCAAAGACTAGATTGAAACTTTTCTCCTTCTGATCCATCACATATTTGCCTTGAGCATCTCTTGATACACCTTAAAGACTGCTGCAAGTATATAAGAAGAATGGCAAGTCAAAAGGTTAGAGCAATCAACTTAGTATTCATTTATATCCAGGCCTATGATTAGGCCAATGGTTTTTCCACAAGCAGATACTGTTCTGACTGGGAAAAAGAAAGAAGAAGTTATATACAGAGATGGATTGCACATTTCCAACATAGAAGGAAAAACAACATAGATAATTAAACATAGGAAAACTTGAGCCATTGCTGCAGAAGGATATATGCTGGAACATGTTAGATACAATATTTATTCCGTGAATTAACCAACTGAAAAATGTAGAAGTAACAAATTTGAGAATATAGTGCTGATCAATTCATGGGTAAGTTTTGTGTCCATTGGGCCCCTGATATGTTTTCTACTTATCCCGAGGATAAAAACAGAAACTGGAACAGGGGGGAGAAATTCGATATCGCCCCGTTTAGGGCGCAATTATCAGCCGGGCGCAAAGTTTAGCGCCAGGCACTAATTATCGCCTCCGACTGCAAATTTGGCTTCTATCGCCCCTAGAGGTGAATGGAGCGCTAAATCAGGCGCTACACAGCTCTCTTAAGGCGCTAACGCTGAGGAGCGAGGCATTACCTCAGAGCGCTGGCGAAGCTCATGTGATGTCTGTCAGCAATGGACTGGCGCCGGCCAGTTCTTAAAGGGGAGGGTCGATCTTGCTCTCCATCCACACCCTGCTCATTGCAGCCTTGAATCTCGGCCTGGAGAGACCTGTACATCAATTCTGCTGGAAAGAACAATGGAGAGGCCCAGGGAAAGAGCTCAGAGTGCAGCCCCCATAGTCTTTTCTAAATCGATGCAAGGATGGTCAAATCAAACTGAACCTGCAAAGTGCTGCTCAGTACCCAAAACTCCTTCACACAGCGTTGAATCTCTCCAGATGTATCTCTCTCTCTCAGAATGTATGGTGCAAAAATGTTGCCGACAAAAAAAGGCAGGAAGCGGCCGCCCTTAAATAGCGCTTCCCCAGTCACTTCTCGACAACCTGTCGTTGCTAGCGGCAGCCGGTAAGGCAGGGGGCGCCACTCAATATCTGGTCCGGGGCGCTACCGGGGCGTTGCACGCTTGACTGATGTCACAATCTGCTGCCGCAGGTGATTGTGGAGGTAGTGTTTAGCGCCGCTGCAAAATGTCTGGTCAATTTCATGAGCGGCACAAACATCGCCGCACCCGGGCGCCAGTTGCTTTGCACCCCATTAGCGCCCTATTGGGGCGCAAAGCAACCAAATTTTTTCCCCCCTGGTGTTTTGTCATGTTAGAAAAAGAAAATGAATTTGGTTTTAAAGTACTTACCACAGACGAAAGTGCTGTGGTCAGAATGACATAACATACAGCATAATAAAGCTTGGGTTTTATCTTATGGGCTAAATATTGTAGTCCTAGGTAGGAAATAACTTCAAACAGCTGGAATTTTCATTCGTCCATGCGTGCGGGATTGGAGGCGGATCGGGAATGAAAGTGGAAATAAATCGGAGTGAGTCAGGAACCCGCTGTCATCCCGCCTCCTCGCGCCTTTAACTCGGGCGCGTTTGCCAGCGCGGCAGTGACCCGAACGACAAAGTCGAGCGACCTAATTTAGATCATTATCAGCTTGTTGTCAGCCCATTAACAGTCTTTTTAACCATACTTTTTCAATTTCACTGCATGAGCATGGAAATCACGCAGCTCGGGAACCACGTCTGTCAAGCTGAGGTGGATGTTCAGTGGCCATTGATCGAAGTCATTACTGCAGAGCGTGGAAAGCACAATAAATATCTGACACCTGCTTACTTTCCTAAGGGAAATGCTGTTGATGAGTGCATTTTCAGCACAGATTTTGGTCTCTCTAAAGTTTGCCAGTCTTTTCTGCAAACTGGGAACCCACTGTCACCTCTTTGCTACTACCTATCACACCATTGACAGATTGCTTCTCCAATCTCTACTTGGCCTGCCATCTATTACATCAGCGTGGCTGCCATTTATACTGTCTCACCTTGGTCCTCAGAATCGGACTACCATGAACCCCAACATCAGCAGCATCAGGCACACCAGCAGCAGCAACAACAACACCAACCTTCTCCTCAACGATCTGATGCTCCACAGGACAGAGGGCATCAGCGCAAAGCTGCACTGCGCCGGAGGCGGTACTCCCAATACGGGGTATACAGGCAGACATTTGCATCTTGTTGGAGCAAGGCCTCCAGCCCAGAGGAGCGGGTGGACATGCCTTACCAGTGGCTGTCAAAGTCACCAGCGCTCTCAACTTCTTCACCTCAGGCTCCTTCCAGGGATCTGCAGCAGACATTTGCAGCATCTTGCAGTCGGCCGCCCACAGATGCATCACAAGGTCACCGATGCCCTGTTTGACAGGTCAGCCAATTACATCATCTTTACCACTGATGATGTCAGTGATATTGAGCGGGCGATGGGCTTTGCCACTCTGGCTGGCTTTCCACGGGTGCAGGGCATCATCGACTGCACACATGTGGCCATCAGGGCACCCCATCATAACCCAGAAGTGTTTTGTGAACCGCAAGGGCTTCCAGTCCCTCAATGTGCAGCTGGTCTGCAACCATAGGAAGATCATCATACATGTGTGGACCAAATTCCCTGGCAGCTGTCATGACTCTTTCATCATGCGCCAGCCCACCCTCTCTCAGCTCTTCACATCTCCAAGCAGACTTTCCAGCTGGCTGCTTGGAGACAAGGGCTATCCACTGAAGACATGGCTCATGGCACCCTTGAGGAGGCCAAGTACTGAGACCGAGGAGAGATATAATGAAAGCCACATGTCCACCAGATGTGTCATAGAGCAAACAATAAGCCTGCTGAAAATGCGCTTCAGATGCCTTGACAGATCTGGAGGAGCCCTTCAGTACACACCAGCCAGGGTCTCCAGAATCGTCGTGGTCTGCTGCGCCCTGCACAATATAGCGCAGCAACGAGGATTAGCGCTGCATGAGGAGCAAGGCACTGAGCGCACAGCCTCTTCAGGGGAGGAGGAGGTGCATCAGCTGAAAGATGAGGAGGAGGAGCGGGAGGAACCTGAGGTCCAGACGCCCCCAGCACCCGAGCACATTGCTGCCCGGGAGGCCAGGGATGGCCTCACCATGGCCAGATTTACTTAACTTTACGCGGTACACCCTGGCTGCCACATGATGCATCAGGGTCCCCCCCCTCCCCACAACAACACCATAAAGCATCCCTACAATGACCAAGTCATTATTTCACACTGACCCCCATTGCTGAAGGTAACGTTATGTCTCACCATTCACTCCAACTCACAAAGCCACTTCTTAAGTAGCTGACAAAATTGGGCATGCCTGGAAAGTGGTGAAAATAAATATGTGACATAAGAGTAACGGAACTTTAACAGAAACAGTTCTTTAAACACCCATATGCTTACACTTGTGCATCTACTTCTGTGTCATCTTTCTCTTATGCGTGCTTCTACAAGGTGCAACCCCTGTAGCTTCAGCAGAGGAAAAGGCAGTCTGCTCACTTCCCTGCTGCGACTGTTTAGACACTTTTGGCAGATGTCCTCTGGGTTTTGGAGCCTCTGGTGGCGCTGCCAAAGTCCTCCTGTGACTGTGAAGGGGCAGACTCGGCCATCGTGATCCCAGGAGGCATCTAGGGCTCTGACTGAGGGGGTGACAACGGGGGAGAAGTTTGAGCGCTTTGAGAGCAGCCCCCACTTCCATGTCCCCTCTCACCATCATCCCTCTCATGGGCCACCCGCACTTCCCTGCTAGCAAGGAGCTGGAGAGCACCTTGCTGTACAGCAGTGGGGCGATGAGGACCCAAGTCTATGTTGACATCCCTCCTAGAGAGGAGGTCTATGAGCCTCTGCCATCTGTTCTCCACAGAATATGAGCTCATGTGAGTGGCGCATTAGCTGCTCCATGCAGGTGGCCATCCTATCCATGGAAGAGCCTAGTCACCATCGCCTGCGACACAATGGTGCTCATGTTGGAGATTGACTCCTCCATTCTCTGCACATTTGCTGACATTGAGGTCACAAAACCGCTCGGAGCCTCCTGCAGTTCTTCCTGCACCTCCAGGATCGCCCTCTTTCTGGATGGCCCCTGAGGCTCACCGTCTACCTGCAGCTGAGCGGAGCTGGGAGCATCCTGCGCCCTCCGGTGAGGGCTCCCCACTGCTGTCCCTGTCTCCACCATCTGCTCTTGCTCACTTGTGAGTTGTGACAACACTACACTATCTCGCGTGGGACCCACCCAGGTGTGCATATCTGCGCTGGTGCTGGGTGAGCTTATGTCTGGTGATGGTGTGCCCTCAGAGGCTGGAGGCTCCTCTGAGGAGTCGTCTTCCTCTTCATCATGGACAGTGGGGTGGGGGGGTGGGGGGACGGGTGAGGGGGCTCTTGATGAACCTGTGGGAGAGTAAAGAGATGAGTTAGATATGCCTTATGAAGAATGGTAATGATACCATTATGCACATGATGAACATTCACTGGCTGCTGACATCAGTTCCCATATGAGTGATTGCTGTATGCCATGTGGCTGAATGAGATGTAATTCTGTCATCAGGTTGCAGAGATGTCCCCCTCTCTCCGTCTCCCACCGCCAGCGGCTCTGCAATTCCTGAGACATCCAGGGTGACCTCCTCTGCTGGTGTCAACGTGGCCAATGATGGAGGGTCATCTCCGGTTCTCTCCCTCTTATTTTGGGCTCTCTTCTCCTGCAAGGAGGGAACGAAGAGAAGTTTGAGTGGGAGTGATGGAATGAGTGTAAGGAATGGATGGTTTACATCTGTAGAGGGTGACTATGAGGGAGTGGGGTGCCAATGCCACATGGCCTCCTTGTGTGTTGTTAGTTGGTATGAGTGCATTAGGATGAGGGTGAATGTGAGGGGCGGTTAGTCAGATGAGGATGTGATTATGTAGATAGAGAGAGAGGGATGGGTGGACATGCAAGGTATTTTGGTGTGAGTAATGATGTGCAGGACTAGGCGTGGGAAAGCAGAGTGATGAGAGGCACAGCAGAATGAAGTTGAGGGTGGCTTTGCACTCACCTTTCCTGATCTAATGAGATCATTGAAGTGCTTCCAGCACTGCACCTAGGTCCTCCTCACAACATCCCTGCTGTTGACCACCTCTGCTATCTCCAGCCAGGCTCTTTTGGTCTCCTGGGGAGGTCTCTTGCGCCCATCAGAAGGGAAGAGGACCTCCCTGCGTGCTTTCACTCCCTTCACAAGCACATGTAGGCAGTCATCTGAGAACCTGGGTGCAGCCCTCTGCCTCTGTGCAGTCATGTGTGCAAGGCTGAGCAAGACCCTAAAGCTAAAATGTACAGCCTGAGATGAACCTTCAAAGGCTCCTTTAAATATCCCAGTTGGAAATGAGTCATCAATGATGTCATCAGATCCACGCCATTTAAAAGGGCCGGGAAATGCGCAGGCCTGCCTTAATAGGTGCCATTAAGGGAAAGTCGCTCTGAGGAGCGCGATGAAAAGAACAATGGGGTCTCGATGCCACGCCGACCGCCCGCATCCAACCCGCCCAGGTGAAGAAAATTCCAGCTCTAAACTGGACAGAAAATCAACCACAATACAACTTTCCACAATACAGTTTTTCACCGTGTGAAATAATAATATCTAATTTCTTAAATGTTTCTCAACTTCTTTACCTTCATTATTATAGCAAAAGAACTTCTGTTGAACAATGTGTTCAAAAGCATGAAACAAGAGAAAGTCAGTTGGCCTATCAAGTCCATACCTTCCATTAGACATATCCCAGCCATTTCATTTTGCAAGGGCATGTTCTGCGTAAATACTTCTTTATCCAAAGGTATTTAGACAAGACTTGAGAATTCTCGTCCATCTTTATGTCACCACTATGCAACTCTGGCCTGTTGCTCTTCAGAAATAACATTTCCCCTTCCACTCTCTCCCTCCAGCCCAAGAGGGGAATATCGGCTTCCATGGATATTTATTTATCTTACTCCTCCCTATATTCTTCAACCTCATTCCCAACCAAATATTTATTCAGGTCCTTTTTGAAGGAGTTGAACCACATATTTACAAAAGCAAAATACTGCGGATGCTGCTAATCTGAAATAAAAACAGAAAATGTTGGAAATACTCAGCAGGTCAGGCAGCATCGAGGAGAGAAACAGAGTTAATGTTACAGGTCAAAGATCTTTCATCAGAACTGGAAAAAGTTAGAGATGTAACAGGTTTTAAGCAAGTGCAGAGGCAGGAAAAAAGGGTGAAGGGAGGGAAGAACAAAAGGGAAGGTCTGAGAGAGGGTGGAAGACAGGAGAGATTGAACGACAAAAGGAATGATGGTGCAAGGCAAAAGGGGATGGTAATGGGACAAGTAATGAAACAAAAGATGGGTCTAGAGGAGGTGTAAATGGCAATAGCAGAATCATTACCAGCAACTGTTGTCTGAGAAAATGGGAGCAGTGGTTATGATTTGAAATTGTTGAACTCATTGAATATATGTTGAACTAAACTTTGAATCTGAGATTTTGCCTCTAATTTTTTAATACTTTTATTTTCAAATTTCATTTATGTAGGTGAAATATTCTGGCTATTACTAATCTCAGATATGGACATTATGCATATGCATCTCTTGAATATATTACAGAATCCTGAAAGATTAGTACAACATGACTGATCCAGACTAAATTGCCTAGGACTGAAAAGACATACATCAAAACTTGGTCACGTTGCATCAGATCAAACAGAAGATCAGTGAAACCTGGGTACATTGTGTCAGATTGAATGACCATCAACTAACCTTAGCCAAACTGCACCAGACATTTGCAAAACATGACTGAAGGCAGATACTGTAATGCTGGATCAATTACCTGTTGTAAAATGTCTCCATTTTCCTCAATACATTGCTGTCAGCTCATCAGTTTGCACAATCTACACAGTATATACTTTACTCTCAACTTCTTTCCCACAGTAGTATTATCACATACTGTAGTTAAATCCAGCAAAGTTCTGTCAACAGAGTGAAAGCAGCTCCAATGAAATTCCAGGCCTTGGTTTTGAATTTTGAACTATGTAAATATACTCCAACTTTTAGAATACATACAGATGGGTTTCTGTGGTCTTTAAGTTTTCTTTTTGTCAGTTATAGTTGTCATGGGGGTGCGTGACTGACAGCAGTTTCCCATCATTGAATTGGGTGAATGATATTATACTGTGTGATTTGGCTGCAGGGAATTTGGGAATGATTTATTTACAGAGGAATTACAGGGTAAATTTTGCAAATTCTTATACCATTGGCAGGGCCTCACATGCAGCCATTGCCAATCCATGAATGGCAAATTCTGGGCAGCATGCCTATAATGTCCCATTATGTGCTGGTTGTGTGCAAGATTCCAATGGTAGAGCAGGGCCTCTCAAAATTTACACTAACATACCGTTTATGAGAAAGTTTACCCGATGGGATATTACCTTCTATGATCCATCTATCTATAGATACTATTTATTTTTTCTCATCAGTGAAGGGTACAGGGAGGAACTCCAGCATTCTGAGTGCTTCTCCTGACTTATATGGCAATACAGATCTTGGTGGGTCTGCTTGTGCATATAAGATGCTAGAATACTTTGCCTGTGTTGTACAGTTACATCTTCAAAGGGGTTTGGACATTAATATACTGTAACATAACTTAAGTGGATTTTAAAGGTCAGTTAATGACATCCAGGATGGGTTGCAGCTTTTCCTGTCTCTCAATATGCATGTGTTCCTTCAACTTACAATATGTTAAGACTTCTCTGCTTGCATAACATGATGGCACCTACCACAAAGGAGCACATTGGAACTGTGAAAGGGAGCACTCGATTTCCTATCAGGAGGCCACCCTGGGCAACGTTGCTTATAAGAGCATCAAAGAAGAAATTACTGAGGTCTCTACTATCGAAGCTGTAGTGTCCGCGTACCAATAACACATGGACTGCAGGAGAACGGTAATAACAGGTGTTTACTGAACAGAGGGTATGCTGGAACTGAAAGTACAGAAGCCTGCTACGGCTTTATATACAGGTGTGGTCACTGCCGGTACTACAGTATAAAAGCAGTTCTCTCTTAAAAGGTACATACACAACAATTCCTCCCCTTTTAGATAAACAGTACATAACATTAATTTAACAATTAAATAATAACTAATTACAATTACAATTTTCTCTGTACTATATACATCAGCTGAAAGTGATCATTTATAAATTCAGTCTTTGAGGAGGCTTCCTGATCCTGTCTGGCTAGTGCCTTTCTCGAGTATCCTGTTCTTGCGGCGGAGTCGATTCTGGCTCATTGTCATTGGTTGGTTCGTCAGCATCCAATACCACTGATTCTGAGGTTGGCGCAATCTGTACTTCGGGTTCATCACCAGGTGCGCATGCTCGTGGTATGGGTTTGACTTGTTCCTGTGACTCTAGAATCTGGTCAGCATGGCATCTCACGATGCTCTCTCCAACATCCACTGTGTACATTAGTGGTCCCTGCTGTGTGCATATCGTTCCTGGCTGCCATTTTTCTGTTCGGTAGTCGCGGGCCAAGACTGGTTGCCCTATCTTGAAGCTCCTGGTTGGCTTCTCATTGATGTGCTGGAATTGCTTATCCTCAACATCTCGTCTTATGTTTGGTTTGAGCAAATCCAGGCGACATCTTAACCTTCGGTTAAAGAACATCATGGCTGGAGCTTGGTTGGTGACTGCATGTGTCGCATTCCGGTAAGCAAACAAGAAATTATCCACCTTGTGCTGCAGTGGTATGTTGCCGTTATACATCGCCTTTATTGCTTTTTTAAAGGTCTGAACAAACCTCTCAGCCAATCCATTTGTGGCTGGATGATGTGGGGCAGATGTGTAATGCTTTACCCCATTATTCCTCAAAAAACTCCGGAAATCCTCGGACACAAACTGTGGTCCATTGTCAGAGCAAATCTGTTCTGGCAAGCCATTCCTGGCAAAGATGGTCCATAGGACTGCAATAGTTTTCTCCGTGGTGGTGGAGGACATTTTGATGACCTCTGGCCATTTCGAATGTGCTTCCACGGCGATTAAAAACATTGAGTCCATAAATGGACCAGCAAAATCAATGCGACTCCCATGGGTGTAGCGGGGCCTGTGGTGGAGCGTTTTGGACTTTCTGGCATCCTGTGCATCGCTTGGTCATTTCCTCAATTTCTTTATCGATTCCTGGCCACCACACAAACGCCCTGGCTAGGCTCTTCATTTTTACCCCTCCCAGATGACCCTCATGAAGCTCATTGAGCACTCTATCTCTCAACTTGGGTGGAATTACCACTCGGGATCCACACATCAAGGTCCCCCGGCACACTAACAGCTGTTCTCTCCTTGGCGAGAATGCTGGCAACAGTAAGTCACCATGTGCTGGCCATCCCTTCACCGTCAAATCATAGACCCGAGAGAGTGTCGGGTCATTTCGGGTTTCCTTCTCTATATTTGAGTTTGTAACAGGTAGACATTCGACTATGGTCGAATGGAATATCTCAACAGGGTCCACTGCAGGTGCTTCCTCCACCGTAGGCAGCGGCAGACGCGACAGCCCATCAGCATTTCCATGCTGTTTCGTATCCTTATACTCAATGTCGTATTGATGTGCCCCTAGAAAAAGGGACCATCTTTGCAGCCGTTGCGCCGTCATCACCGGAACGCCCTTCTTTGGGTTAAAAATGGAGACAAGAGGCTGGTGATCAGTCAGTAAGGTGAATTTCTGCCCGTGCAGATAGTGATTGAACTTCTTCACGGCAGAGGTACTTAAACAGCAGCCCGAGGCAGCGAGGCCCAGAGCCCCAAGACCGGAGAGGCAGCGGACCTGCGAGGGAGCACCAGAGGTGGCAGAAGTACTTAAACAGCAGCCCGAGGCAGCGAGGCCCAGAGCCCCGAGACCGGAGAGGCAGCGGACCTGCGAGGGAGCACCAGAGGCGGCAGAGGTACTTAAACAGCAGCCCGAGGCAGCGAGGCCCAGCGCCCCGAGACCGGAGAGGCAGCGGACCTGCGAGGGAGCACCAGAGGCGTACCAATCCAGGTTCCGGGAGAGAGGTAAAAAGTAATCCAAGTGTGATGTCAGCAGGAAGCAGGTAAGTGATTGGTTGGTGAGTATTTCTCTCTTTTTTAAACTTTAACTCTGGTTTATAGTTTCTAAGGTCTCTCTGGTGTAGCGGGGACTGTTGGTAAACTAGTTAACTGTCGTGTATTTAGTGGGATTGATTGATTTAATTTAAACTCAATTAATTAAAGGGTAAGTCATGGCAGGACAGCCCGGCCCCGTGATCTGCTCCTCCTGCGAGATGTGGGAACTCAGGGACACTTCCAGTGTCCCTGACAACTACATGTGCAGGAAGTGCACCCAGCTGCAGCTACTGACAGACCGCATTGCGGCACTGGAGCTGCGATTGGATGCATACTGGAGCGCTCACGATGCTCGGGACATCGTGAATAGCACGTTTACGGAGTTGGACACACCGCAGGTAGAGGTTGGACAGGAAGAAAGGGAACGGGTGACCAACAGGCAGAGTACTAGGCGCAGGCAGGTAGTGCAGGGGTCCCCTGTGGCCATCCCCCTCTCCAACAGATATACCACTTTGAGTACTGTTGGGGGGATGGCTTATCAGAGGAAGGCAGCAGCAGCCAACTTCCTGGCACCAGGGGTGGCTCTGCTCCACAGAATGGGAGGAAAAAGAGTGGTACAGCTATAGTAATAGGGGATTCAATTGTAAGGGGAATAGATAGGTGTTTCTGCGGCCGCAAACGAGACTCCAGGATGGTGTGTTGCCTCCCTGGTGCAAGGGTCAAGGATGTCTCCGAGCGGCTGCAGAACATCTTGGAAGGGGAGGGTGAACAGCCAGTTGTCGTGGTGCATATAGGCACCAACAATATAGGTAAAAAGCGGGATGAGGTCCTAAAAGCGGAATATAGGGAGTTAGGAGGTAAATTAAAAAACAGGACCTCAAAGTTAGTAATCTCAGGATTGCTACCAGTGCCACGTGCTAGTCAGAGTAGAAATAGAAGGATACTTCAGATGAATACGTGGCTAGAGGAATGGTGCCAGGGGGAGGGATTCAAGTTCCTGGGACATTGGAACCGGGTCTGGGGGAGGCGGGACCAGTTCAAACCGGACGGACTGCACCTGGGCAGGGCTGGAACCGATGTCCTAGGGGGAGTGTTTGCTAGTGCTCTGGGGGAGGGTTTAAACTAAAATGGAAGGGGGTTGGGAACCTGAGCAGGGAGACAGAGGAAAGGGAAACAAGGATAAAAGCAAAAGATAGGAAGGAGAAAAACAAAAGTGGCAGTCAGAGAAATCAACAGTTCAAATCAAACGTGGCCACAGTAAATAATAATTCTAATAGGTCTAAGAGCGTTAAAAAAACAAGCCTGAAGGCTTTGTGTCTTAATGCGAGGAGCATTTGTAATAAGGTGGATGAATTGGCTGTGCAAATAGAGGTAAACGAATATGATTTGGTTGGGATTACAGAAACGTGGGTCAAGGACGGCCAAGACTGGGAACTCAACATCCAGGGGTATTCGATATTCAGGAAAGATAGTCAAAAAGGAAAGGGAGGAGGGGTAGCATTACTGGTTAAAGAAGGGATTAACACAATTGTAATGAAGGATATTAGCTCTGATGAGGTGGAATCAGTATGGGTAGAATTGAGAAATACTAAGGGGAAAAAAACATTAGTGGGAGTGGTATATAGACCTCCAAACAGTAAGGCGGAGGTTGGGGATAGCATTAAAAGGGAAATTAAAGAAGCGTGCAATAAGGGCACAGCAGTCATCATGGGTGACTTTAATCTACATATAGATTGGGCTAACCAAATTAGTAACAATATTGTGGAGGAGGAATTCCTGGAGTGTTTACGGGATGGTTTCCTGGACCAATATGTCGAGGAACCAACCAGAGATCAGGCCATCTTAGACTGGGTATTATGTAATGAGAAAGGATTAATTAGCAATCTTGTTGTACGAGGCCCCTTGGGTCAGAGCGATCATAATATGATCGAATTCTTCATTAAGATGGAGAATGAAGTAGTTGACTCAGAAACTAGGGTCCTCAAATTAAATAAAGGAAATTATGATGGTCTGAGGAGCGAGTTGGGTAGGATTGATTGGGGAATGGCACTCAAAGGGTTGACGGTGGATAGGCAATGGCAAACATTCAAAGACCGAATGGATGAACTACAGAAGTTGTTCATCCCAGTTTGGCATAAAAATAAAACAAAAAAGGTGACTCAACCGTGGCTAACAAGGGAAATTAGGGATAGCATAAGATCCAAGGAGAGCACATGCAAATTGGCCAGAAAAAGCAATAATCCTGAGGATTGGGAGCAGTTTAGGATTCAACAAAGGAGGACAAAGGGATTAATTAAGAAAGGGAAAATAGAATATGAGAGTAAGCTTGCCGGGAACATAAAAACTGACTGTAAAAGCTTTTATAGGTATGTAAAGAGAAAAAGATTGGTGAAGTCAAGCGTAGGTCCCTTGCAGTCAGAATCGGGGGAATTTATAATGGGGAGCAAAGAAATGGCAGACCAACTAAATACATATTTTGGTTCTGTCTTCACAAAGGAGGACACAAATAACCTCCCAGAAATACCGCAGAACATAGGGTCTGATGAAAGGGTGGAACTGAAAGAAATCAGTATTTGTAGGGAAATGGTATTAGGAAAATTGATGGGACTGAAGGCCGATAAATCCCCAGGGCCTGATAATCTACATCCCAGGGTACTTAAGGAAGTGGCCCTGGAAATAGTAGATGCATTGCTGGTCATCTTCCAGAACTCGATAGACTCTGCAACAGTACCCATGGATTGGAGGGTAGCTAATGTTACCCCACTATTCAAAAAAGGTGGCAGAGAAAAAGCGGGGAATTATAGACCAGTAAGCCTGACATCGGTAGTGGGGAAAATGCTAGAGTCCATTATAAAAGATGTAATAGCAGAGCACTTGGAAAGCAGTGACAGGATCGGACAAAGTCAACATGGATTTACAAAAGGTAAATCATGCTTGACTAATCTACTGGAATTTTTTGAGGATGTAACTGGTAAAATAGCTAAGGGAGAACCAGTGGATGTGGTGTATTTGGACTTTCAGAAGGCTTTCGATAAAGTCCCGCATAAGAGGTTAGCGTGCAAAATTAAGGCACATGGGATTGGGGGCAAGGTATTGACTTGGATAGAGAACTGGTTGGCGGACAGAAAGCAAAGAGTTGGAATAAACGGGTCGTTTTCTGAGTGGCTGGCAGTGACTAGTGGGGTACCGCAAGGATCGGTCCTAGGACCCCAGCTGTTCACAATATTTATTAATGATCTGGACGAGGGAATTGGATGTAATATCTCCAAATTTGCAGACAACACAAAGCTGGGTGGAAGGGTATGCTGTGAGGAGGATGTCATGAAACTCCAGTACAATTTGGACAGGTTGGGTGATTGGGCAGAAACATGGCAAATGCACTATAATGTGGATAAATGTGGGGTTATCCACTTTGGTGGCAAAAACAGGAAGGCACATTATTATTTGAATGGCAATAGATTGGGAGAAGGGGAAGTGCAAAGAGACCTGGGTGTTCTTGTGCACCAGTCGCTGAAGGTAAGCATGCAGGTGCAGCAGGCGGTTAAGAAGGCAAATGGTATGTTGGCCTTCGTAGCAAGAGGGTTCGAGTACAAGAACAAGGATGTCTTGCTGCAGTTGTACAGGGCCTTGGTGAGACCGCACCTTGAGTATTGTGTGCAGTTTTGGTCACCTTACCTGAGGAAGCACATTCTTGCCATGGAGGGAGTGCAGCGAAGATTCACCAGGCTGATACCTGGGATAGCAGGAATGACGTACGAGGAGAGATTGTGTCAATTGGGCTTATACTCACTGGAGTTTAGATGATTGAGAGGGGGTCTCATCGAAACCTATAAAATTCTGTCAGTTCTGGACAGACTAGATGCAGAAAGGATGTTTCTGATGGCCGGGGAGTCCAGAACCAGGGGTCATAGTCTAAGGATAAGGGGTAAGCCATTTAGGACTGAAATGAGGAGGAATTTCTTCACCTAGAGAGTGGTGAACCTGTGGAATTCTCTGCCACAGAGGGCGGTGGAGGCCAGTTCATTAAATATATTCAAGAAAGAGTTGGATATATTTCTTGAGGCTAAAGGGATCAAGGGATATGGGGAGAAGGCAGGGACAGGGTACTGAATTTGGATGATCAGCCATGATCTCATTGAATGGCGGAGCAGGCTCGAAGGGCCGAATGGCCTCCCTGTCAATCTGGGCGTAGTTACGCTCGGCTGAGGTTAACGAGCGCGACGCAAAGGCTATTGGCCTCTCTGAACCGTCAAGGAATTTGTGCGACAGCACCGCTCCAATGCCGTAGGGAGACGCATCACATGCCAACCGAATCGGTAGTGTTGGATTGTAGTGGGCCAATACTTCTTTTGAAGTGATTAGGCATTTACATTTCTGAAAGGCACGCTTACACTCATCACTGCATTTCCATGCTACTCCAGTTTGCAGCAGGGCGTTCAGTGGGTGCAGAATTGTAGACAAATTTGGCAAGAACTTATGGTAGTAGTTCACCAACCCGAGGAACGACCTCAGTTGCGACACATTTTCCGGTGCTGGGGCATTGACTACTGCCTCAATCTTGTCTGGGGACTTATGTAACCCCTCTTCATCAATCACGTGGCCACAATACGAGATTTGTTTCCTGAAAAACTCCCATTTGGGGCGGTTGGCTCGTAGCCCATATTCTTGTAATCTAGTGAGCACCTGCTCCAGGTTGGCAAGGTGTTCACTGTCATTTTCGCCCGTAACCAGGATGTCGTCCAAATAACACTGGGTCCCCGGGATCCCTTGCAGGACTTGTTCCATCGCCCTCAGCCAAATAGCCGGAGCTGATGCTACCCCAAATACCAGTCGGTTGTACTGGTAAAGACCTTTGTGAGTGTTTATCGTGAGGTATTTTCTAGATGCTTCTTCTACCTCCATTTGTAGATACGCTTGGGCCAGATCAATCTTCGTAAAGCGTTTCCCTCCAGATAGTGAGGCGAAAATATCTTCTTTCCGCGGAAGTGGATATTGTACTGTGTGCAGGACTGGGTTCACAGTTACCTTAAAGTCCCCACAGATGCGAACCTTCTTCGGCTCCCCAGGCGTGCTGCTCAATGATTTCTTCATTACAGGAACGATGGGTGTAGCCCACTCGCTCCAGTCCACCTTGGACAGCACACCCGAACGCTCCAGACTCTCCAGCTCTGCTTCGGCGGCTGGGCAGATCGCATACGGTACTGGTCTGGCCTTAAAATATTTTGGGTTTGCGTTATCTTCAATTTTTATCGTTGCCGTTACGCTTTTTAGAGTCCCAAGTCCTTGCTGGAACACCTCTTTTGCGTCAGTTAGAATTTTTGACAGTCGTCCAGGTGTGACGTCGTCATCCTTTTTGTCAGCCACAGTTAGCGCCTGAATGGAATGCCAATCCAATTGTATTTTTCGGATCCATTCACGTCCCAATAATGGTGGTCCTCCATCTTGTAGTATACATAGATACAGTTTCTGTGTTTCCTTGCCATTGTATTTAACGGGCACCCTTATTTTTCCTCTGGGGTAGACTTTTTACCCCGTATATGTCTTCAAGACAATGGACGTGTCCTTCAAGGGTATGTGTGAGAATAGCCGCTCGTAGTCTTGTCGATTCATGACTGTTAGGGCTGATCCTGTGTCCAATTCCATCTTTACTTGGGACCCTGCTATCATGAGGGTGACCCAAATGGTTCGGTGATCCTCCTTTGCGATCACGTTGTGTAACTTTAGACAACTTAGTCTCCTGCTCCCGGAGTCATTATCACTCTTCTGATCTTCTGAACTACTGTCCGTCATCTTTTTTACTTTCTTGTACTTTTCCTTAGTAGTTCTTTTAGTGTTGGTTTTCTTTCCCAACCTGCAGACTCGTGCTATGTGTCCCACTTTTCCACATTGCCTGCATACTTTGTCCTTAAACCAGCAATCCTTCTGGTCATGGGTTGTTCTGCCGCAGCGATAGCACTTTTCTGCTCCATATGCCATTTCATTGGTGCTATATTCTTGCGGTTTCTGTTGCATTTCCGCAGCTCCCCGTGCTGCTGCTTCGTAGGATACTGCCACGCTGAAAGCCTTTTCTAGCGTAAGGTCCTTTTCCGAAAGTAGTCGTTTCTGGGTTCCTTCACTCTGGAGCCCGCAGACAAACTTATCCCTTAAGGTATCTGCCAGTCCTGCTCCGAACTGGCAGTGTTTCGATAACTTGCGTAGTTCTGTAAGATAGTCAGCATTACTCTCATCTTTGTGCTGGTTTCTTTTATGAAACTTGAATCTTTCTGCTATCAGCAGCAGTGTAGGGTTTAGATGTTCCTGTAAGATATTGACAATCTCTTCAAAGCTTTTCTCCATTGGTTTAGCTGGGGTAATTAAATTCTGCAATAGGCCGTACGTTCTCGCACCCATCAAATTCAATAATACCGACGTCTTCTTTTCATCGGCCACCTCATTTGCCTTGCAGTGCACTTCAATTCTTTCCACATACGTGGTCCAGTCTTCTATTTCGTTGTCGAAAGCAGTGATGCTGCCACTCTTCGGCATCTTGGGTGGTTTAAAATTGCGCCTCCCGCGCTTTTCCTTCTTCCCCAATGGATTAAAATGGTGCCTCCCGCGCTTTTCCTTCTTCCCCCTGCTGCCAATGCTGCTCCTAGCATTCTAAATAGCAATGGCGGCGCCCCGCGGCTTCTGCGCATCTCTCTTTTGTTAATTAATTTTCTTAGTTTTATTCTTCTTCGACGCTGTCCACTGCGCGTCTCTTTTCCTTCCCCCTGTTTATTTTCTTTAACGCTGCCCGGCTCTTGAGCACCGACCATGCCCTGTGCGCTCCACCCTCTCTCTCTCTTTTCCTTCCTGACGACGCTGCATGGCCCCCTTGCAGAGCCGCTCGATCGAGCTCTAGCCCGCCGCAGTCCAGAAGGGTCAGCGCACTACCTGCTACCAGCACGATTTGCTGTAACACCTTGACTGGAGAGCCAAGCCCAGCTCTCCACAGCTTCCCCTGCGATTCTCTGAACTCCAATGGATCACTGGGCGGTTGCCCACGGTCGACGCCCGTTGCTCTGGCTTCAATCTCCAAGAAGCTTCTTTTCAGGGATGGATCCCCATGAGGTGATGCAGTACTGCAGGTGAGTTTGAACCTGCTCGTCGCCACTGTAGTGTCCGCGTACCAATAACACACGGACTGCAGGAGAACAGTAATAACAGGTGTTTACTGAACAGAGGGTATGCTGGAACTGAAAGTACAGAAGCCTGCTACGGCTTTATATACAGGTGTGGTCACTGCCGGTACTACAGTATAAAAGCAGTTCTCTCTTAAAGGTACATACACAACAGAAGCCACTGGTGTCACCACTGGTGTTACATTCTTCCACACACATAGCACTGGAACGTGGTTGGTCCAGTGGTTTTCTGCATTGGCCACATGGTGACACCAGTGGCTTCTATAGTAGAGACCTCAGTAATATAACCATAGGCACAACTGGATCATCTTCCACTGCTACTAATGGATGCTTTGGGGTCCTAATTCCATTCTGTTGTCATGGCTGGCTTCAACTCACTTAGAGAATTGTTGTGGCCATTTCTGAGGGAAAATTTGTGATCTTGAAGCAGCCCAACGTTCTGTAATCACACAAATCACTGGATATTGTATGGGGATGCTCTCCAGCACTGCATTCTTGGAGTAGTGCTGGAGCAGTCAGTTGGCACTCATGTCAGTGGTAGATCCTGTATCATCATGTAGCTCTGTACAAGTAACAGTATGGTTCTGCCTCTAAAAGCACTAAGTCACAAAGACTGCAGCAAAGAAGATCTTTGGCACTGATGCAGCTACATCAAGGTTAATTGCAGATTTGCAGGTGCAGATAGACACCTTCTGTGTCCTCTGCAACTTGCCAATTGATAATCCAGTCACCCGCCACTCCCTCAGTTAGAAAAGCACTTAGTAGTAGGGTGTATCAACTATCTACATGCAGCAGTTCACAACATGCAAGGGAAAATGTAACAGTAAAAGCACATGTATCACAGCCACTAAAGCACTTTTAATATATCCTGCAACCTATCATTCTTTCATTATAAAGAATATAAAATGTTCATTCCTTAAAACCTAATAGAACATTTGAATTTTCAGACCTCATGCCTAGCGCTCACATAACCTTACAGTTCTTTCACTGCTGACACTGCCTGTCCATAGGGCACATATTAAAGCTGTAACTTTACAGTTGAAAGCCTTGTCACAGTCACATCTTCAAACGGGTTTGGACATTAATGTACTGCAACATAACTTAAGTGGATTGTGCAGGTCACTTAATGACATCCTGAATGGGTTGTAGCTTTTACTGTCTGTCAATGTGCATGTGTTCCTTCAACTTACAATATGTTAAGACTTTTCTGCTTGCATGACATGAAGGCACCTACCACAAAGGAGCACATTGGAACTGTGAAAGGGAGCACTCGATTTCCTAACAGGAGGCCACCCTGGGCAACGTTGCTTATAAGAGCATCAAGGTAGAAATTACTGAGGTCTCTACTATTGAAGCCACTGGTGTCACCATGCAGAAAATCACTGGACCACCCTAGTAATACCACTTTCCAGGGCTGTGTGTGTGGAAGAATGTAACTGTTACCTAATACTATTTAATTCTTCAGTATTGGCTCCCTTCTCCTTTACTTCCACGAAGCATGCACACAACCACAGAAACAGCATGCAGGTTTTGTATATTGTATCACAAGCTGCATTGGAAGGTTCTTTTTGGAGTCAGCATTGTAACATTTATCATCCTTGTAAGGAATTAGCCACACGCTAGCGGGGTTGGGGTTATTTGTCTCTGGCCAGTCAGAAGTCTCTGAGCTGCTCCAGGGAGTGCAACACTGTCTTGCTTAAATAGGGGAGGAGAAACGGACACAACGAAGGAAATCAACTAAAATCACAATTCTAACGAAATTCCCACTTTACTCCCACCCCTATACCTATCCTAAGTTGCCTTGTGGAAGGCCAGAAAAATATATGCTCACCACTGGAAATGCCTGCTCCGTATCCTGCGAACTTAGATCTTCACTGCCCCGAAGTGAAAAACACCCCAGTGTTTTTAAAGTAAACTGCTGGTGTTTCACTTCTATAGACAGACTCCCACGCTGTAGAGGGACACGGAGGCGAGGCCAGAGAGAGAGAGAGCTTCTGGGAAGCTATCTTTTATACCCCCATTTGGGGCCCGCCCAGATCCGGATGTTTCTGGAAAGGGATCCAACTGCCCCATTGTCCAGTAATGGGTTTGAATGTGTTCTCCCATTCATTTAAACGGTTTCTCCTCAGTTTGGATGTGTCCACTTGATATCCAAACAAATGCTAATAGCATTCAATTTCTTTGTAAACAAAGCATTGTCCTGTGGTCATCTGGAACCGCAAATGATTGACAGTCTTGAGTGCTTAGCAAACAAAGTTCCTTTGTTCATGCTGGCAGTTTCAAGCACTTGATCTTAGAGTCAACATTGTATAACATTCTATAAACAGGCATCGATTGTCCTGCTGCAGGGTGGGGGGAAACTCCCCTTTGATTGACAGATTTGACTGCCATTGAACCTTTCTTCACAGACACAGAAAACTGTTTTCCAAGTCCTTTGTCTTCGGCCATGCGGTCTGATGGCCATTTTTGATCCCTGAAATTTTTAAAGGTGTATCACCCAGGGATTCTTTACTCAAAAAAATTAATCTTCGGAGCTGTAAATTATGCTGAATTCTTACAGTCCCCAATCGGATACTAAAACTTGCTTGTAGTATCCTTGCCAAAAGTGAGCAATAATTTCTGACCCCCCCCACAAACAACCTTCCCTTATACTTAACTAAATCTATCTTTGATCCCCCGACACCTCCATCTCCCCTGCCCAGAGAGAATCATAGTACGGCAGGCATCTATTGACAGAAAACCCAAAATTAATTAAATAATCAATACACGGAGGGGTCCAGTGCCCCTGCACCACTTATATTCACAATAAGTCAAGCATGGAGGGGGGTCCTTCACCCCTGCACCACTTATATTCATCTTTAAAGGGATTGTCATCCAGCCAACATGTCTGCTAAAAAGATGGAAGACAAACGAGCTTCCTTTAATTACTAACAAGCAGTAAAATAATTAACCAGTTCTATAAATTCTTAGTCTTAAATTGTATTTCCAGCAGCATTTTTAAATGTTGTGGGCATCTGATTCCTGCAGACCCCTTCCTTCGTGGACTAGGGGTGCTTCCTCTCTCGAATCCCACGACTCGTTGGTCCCCTGTACTTTCCGGAACTCTGAAAAACAAAAGAAAACAACTCGCCAGGTCCCCTGGCTTTGGGGAGTGTAATTAGGTCCTGCGACCTTGATCCACAATACAATTCCGGAACCATACCACACTCAAACTTATACTCTAATATTAATTTCAATATAAAAAACAAAAATTAACACGTTCTACCTTAACACACGTTCTACCTTAATAACATGTTCTACCTTAATACACGTTCTACCTTAATAACATGTTCTACCTTAATACACGTTCTACCTTAATAACATGTTCCACCTTAATACACGTTCTACCTTATCAAAGCTATGTAGAAGCGCCGCCCATCTCCGGGCGGCCAGCTCAGTCCCTGGTTGGGCTGCCACAGGCTGCTCCCTGTGGCATGGCTGGACTGATTGCAGCTTTTGTCCCTCACAGCTTATGGCTGCTGGTTGGGGACCTCTGCTCTTTGGCATCTCCCTGGTTCAGGAGACCGCCCTACTCCACTGTAAAGTGGGTGACCATACTTTCTTAGGCTGGGGCACCCGAAGAGATCTCCTAGGGAGTGTTGCCGGGGGGGCTACCCTGGCAAGCAGACCCTTAGCTCGGGTCACACTCCCTGCTGGCTGGGGACCTCCTCCTTCGGGTCCCTCCCTTCCCAAACCTGGGCTGGGGACAGGCAATCCCTTGCCACCATCTGCCAGTGGCTGAGAGCCTTCCCCTTCAGGTCTAAAACCTGGTTCAGGCTCCTCCCCGGAGTCCCACAAGAGAGGGGGAATCGCAAGGGCCAAGTGCTGGGGAGCTTCTACAATCCCAGCTGCCTGTTCCTCTGCCCCCTGCCTAAACAAACCGCCTTGTTTGCTATAACTGGCTGCCTGTCAGTAATCCTGTTCAAAATCATAAATAGCTCCTCCCCTAACACAAGTCACAGTGCCTGCCTGTGAACTTGGACCTGCTGTGGGCTGGGGATTTCTATTCTCAGGTTCACTCCCAGCTGCCCGTTTCCCTGTGGGTCCCATTAAGCTAAATGGGACCTTGTCAGACCGGGGTGAATGGGTCAGGTCCTTCGAGTGGACCACCGTGCTGGAGGCTCCAGTCTCCACTGAATATCTCCCCTGCAGCATCTCCTCACCCATCTCAACATAGGGCCTGCTCCCCATAGCATTTACGCGGGGATACAGGTCAACAGGTTGCGCTGGCTCCAGCCATTGCTGGGAGTGGGATGGGGTCAAAGCACCGGTGGTGGCTGCTACGCTCCCCTGGCCAGTCAGAAGAGACCGCACTGCCTCCAATAGTGACTCGACCCGGGGGGGGGAGAATTTCTGTCCCTACCATCTCATCCTCCACCCCCCTTTGCTGCCAGAGCTCCTGAAAGCTCGGAGCCATGGGTGGCGGTCGTGGGACCTCTGACTCCCTGACCAACCTTTCCCTGGGTGTCGCCTGTGGGACAGGTTTAATTGGGTTGCCAGTAAAATCCGGCTGACCTGCCTTCGGGCTGATCAGGCATTTCATCCCCTTTGCTCTTTTTAAAGCCATACTCAGGCTTTCTATCTCTGCTCTACAGGGGCCATGATCTGCTTCCTCAAAACCTTGCTCGCAGGCCAGCTTATATGCTGCCTTTACTTCCCTAACCTTCTCCTCCTGCTCTTTTAATTCTTTTATGAGGCGAGCGTTCTCCTCCCGCACCCTCATCTCATTATTCTTGGCCTCTGCAACTAGGCACTTCAGGTATTCTGACTCGTGCCTTGTGTGGCTTTTGCCCTCACTAAACTGGAACACCAGGTGCTCTACCTTGGCCTGGTATTCCTCAACATCCCTTTCCCTATCCCAACTCTCTGCCCTGGCATCCCTAAGCCTGCGGGTGACTTCCCCAAGCCTGCGGGAACCTAACCACAGACAAACTAGTGGGATAAAAAGAAACCCAATAACTGCTGCTCTTTCCAGACTCAAACCACTGTCTGCCACATCGCACACCATTGCCGACATCCTGCCGCGGTCGCCATTTTGTAAGGAATTAGCCACATGCTAACGGGGTTGGGGTTATTTGTCTCTGGCCAGTCAGAAGCCTCTGAGCTGCTCCAGGGACCCCTTGCGGTTTCGAAGCGCTCCCCTATTCCTGAGTTCTGACCGCCGGACTTATTCGGTAGCGATGTAGACAGAAAACAACGTGACTCGTGGTTTGGGTGCAAAACAGACCAGCATTTATTGAAAACAAAAGAAAGAAACAACTTAGAAAAATCGATATAGCTCTTATTGTAAGGGGGATAGATAGGAGTTTCTGTGGCCGAGACCGAGACTCCAAGATGGTATGTTGCCTCCCTGGTGCAAGGGTCAAAGATGTCTCGGAGCGGGTGCAGAGCATTCTGAAGGGGGAGGGGGATCAGCCAGTTGTTGTGGTACATGTAGGTACCAACGATGTAGGTAAAAAGAGGGAGGAGGTCCTACAAGCTGAATTTAGGGAGTTAGGAGCTAAATTGAAAAGTAGGACCTCAAAGGTAGTAATCTCTGGATTGCTACCAGTGCCACGAGCTAATAAGTTTAGAGAGAGTAAGATAGATAAGCTAAATACGTGGCTTGAGCAGTGGTGCAAGGGAGAGGGATTTAAATTCTTGAGGCATTGGAACCAGTTCTTGGGGAGGAGTGACCTGTACCAAGGGGACGGTCTACACCTGAACTCTGAGGGAGCCGATGTCCTCGGGGTAATATTTTCTAGGGCGGTTCGGGAGGATTTAAACTAATTTGGCAGGGGGATGGGAACCTAGGTAGTGGAAAAGAGGGAAGTCATATGAAGTCAGAAATAGATGGTAGAAAGGTGAGAAGCAATAAGCAAAGGAGAGAAACACAAAGGGCCAAACTAATTCATAATGAGAGTGTGAAAAAAGCAAGCCTGAAGGCTTTGTATCTTAATGCTAGAAGCATTAGGAACAAGGTGGATGAATTAGTTGTGGAAATAGAGGTAAACAAGTATGATTTGATTGGGATTACAGAAACGTGGCTGCAGGGTGGGCAAGGCTGGGAACTTAACATCCAGGGATATACAATATTTAGGAAGGATCGGCAAAAAGGTAGGGGAGTTGGGGTAGCATTGCTGGTAAAGGAGGGGATTAATGCAATGGAAAGGAAGGATATTAACTCGGATGAAACGGAATCTGTATGGGTAGAAATGAGAAATAGCAAGGGGAGGAAAACGTTAGTGGGTGTGATATATAGGCCTCCAAATAGTAATATGGAGGTGAGGGAAGGCATAAAAAGGGAAATTAGAGAAGCGTGCGATAAGAGCACAGCTGTCATCATGGGTGACTTTAATTTACATATTGATTGGACTACCCAAATTAGTAAAAATTCTGAGGAGGAGGAATTCCTGGAATGTTTTTGGGACGGTTATCTGGACCAATATGTCGAGGAGCCGACTCGAGATCAGGCCATTTTAGACTGGGTATTGTGCAATGAGAAGGGACTTATCAGCAATCTTCTTGTACGAGGCCCCTTGGGTCAGAGCGATCATAATATGATCGAGCTCTCAGTCGAGATGGAGAGTGAGGAAATTGAATCAGAGACTAAGGTCCAGAACTTAAATAAAGGGAATTACGAGGGTATGAGACGGGAATTGGGTAAGATTGATTGGGTGGTGTTTCTGGGGGGATTGACAGTGGATAGACAATGGCAAGCATTCAAAGATAGAATGGAAGAATTCCAGAACATGTTTATACCGGTTTGGCATAAAAATAAACCTAAAAAGGTGACTCAACCGTGGATAACGAGGGAAATTAGGGACAGCATAAAATCAAAAAAAAGGGCATATCAACTGGCAAAAAAAAGCACCAGACCGGAAGATTGGGGGCAGTACAGGATACAGCAAAAGAGGACAAAGGGATTAATCAGGAAGGGGAAAATAGAATACGAAAGTAAACTTGCAGCAAACATAAAGACAGACTGCAAAAGCTTTTATCGGTATATCAGGAGGAAAAGACTGGTAAAATCCCAAGTCGGTCCCTTGCAGTCCGATTCGGGAGAATATATAATGGAGAATAAGGAAATGGCAGACCAATTAAACTCATACTTTGGTTCTGTATTCACAAAGGAGGACACAAATAACCTCCCAGGAATATCGGCAAACATAGGGACTAATGAGAGGGAGGAGCTGACAGAAATTAGTATCTCTAGGGATATGGTGTTGGGTAAGTTGAGGGGACTGAAGGCCGACAAATCCCCGGGGCCTGATAAACTACATCCTAGGGTACTCAAGGAGGTGGCCCTGGAGATAGCAGATGCTCTAAGGATCATCTTCCGGAACTCCATTGACTCGGGAACAGTACCCGTGGATTGGAGGGTAGCTAATGTTACCCCAATATTTAAAAAGGGGGGTAGAGAGAAAGCAGGGAATTATAGACCAGTAAGCCTTACATCGGTTGTGGGCAAAATGCTAGAGTCCATTATTAAGGATAAAATAGCGGAGCACTTGACAAATGGGGAAAGGATCGGACAGAGTCAACATGGATTTACAAAGGGTAAATCGTGTTTGACTAATCTGCTGGAATTTTTTGAGGAAGTAACTGGTAAAATAGATGGGGGAGAGCCAGTGGATGTGGTGTACCTTGACTTCCAGAAAGCCTTCGATAAGGTTCCACACAAAAGATTATCATGCAAAATTAAGGCTCATGGGATTGGGGGCAAAGTATTAACGTGGATAGAGAACTGGCTGGCGGATAGAAAACAGAGAGTTGGAATAAACGGCTCGTTTTCGGAGTGGCAGGCAGTGACCAGCGGGGTGCCGCAAGGATCTGTCCTGGGACCCCAGCTGTTCACAATATATATAAATGATCTGGATCAGGGAATTGGATGCAATATTTCCAAATTCGCTGACGACACTAAACTAGGAGGAGGGGTGGGCTCTGATGAGGATGTCAGGAGGCTACAGTGCGATTTGGACAGGTTGGGGGAATGGGCGGATACGTGGCAGATGCACTATAATGTGGATAAATGCGAGGTTATCCACTTTGGGGGTAAAAACAGGAGGGTAGATTATTATCTAAATGGCAATAGATTGGGAGATGGGGAAGTGCAGAGGGACCTGGGTGTTCTTGTGCACCAGTCACTGAAGGAGAGCATGCAGGTGCAACAGGCAATTAAGAAGGCAAATGGTATGTTGGCCTTCATATCAAGGGGGTTCGAGTATAGGAATAGGGATACCTTACTACAGCTGTACAAGGTGCTGGTGAGACCGCATCTGGAGTATTGTGTACAGTTTTGGTCGCCCCATCTGCGGAAGGATGTTCTTGCCATGGAAAGAGTGCAACGGCGATTCACCAGGCTGATACCTGGAATGGCGGGAATGACCTACGAAGAGAGATTAAATAGTTTGGGCTTGTACTCACTGGAGTTTAGAAGATTGAGAGGGGATCTCATCGAAACATATAAAATTATGGCAGGCCTGGACAGGCTGAATTCAGAGAGAATGTTTCCAATGGCCGGGGAGCACAGAACCAGGGGCCACAGTCTAAAAATAGCGGGCAAATCATTTAAAACAGAGATGAGGAAGAATTTCTTCACTCAAAGAGTGGTGAGCCTGTGGAATTCCCTGCCACAGAGGGCTGTGAAGGCTAATTCAATAAATATTTTCAAGAGAGAATTGGATATATTTCTGAAGGCTAAGGGGACTAAGGGTTACGGAGAAAAGGCGGGGACGGGGTACTGAACTGGTAAGATCAGCTATGATCTCAGACGAAGATCAGCCATGATCTCATTGAATGGCGGAGCAGGCTCGAAGGGCCGAATGGCCTACTCCTGTTCCTATCTCTATGTTTCTATGTTTATGCCTGGTACAACACTTTTGCTTAAACGCAGTCCACTTAGTGTCCACTAGAGGGCTCCCTGCCCAGTGCAACACTACCTTATTTTAAATATACGCAGTACACTCAGTGTCCACTAGAGCGCTCCCTGCTCAGTGCAACATTACCTTATTTTAAATACAGTACTTTAATATAGACTTTAAAAAAATAGCTACACAGCGTTCACCACAGCACTACAGCTTGATGCAACACCCCTTTTAATACAGTTTTACATACAGTACTTTAAAACAGCTACTCCTTTTTAATACAGTTTTAAATACCAAATTCAATGTTCACTATAGCACTTCTCTGCTAAGTGCAACACTGTCTTGCTTAAATAGGGGAGAAGAAATGGACACAATGAAGGAAATTGACTAAAATCACAATTCTAACGAAATTCCCACTTTACTCCCACCCCTATACCTATCCTAAGTTGCCTTGTGGAAGGCCAGAAAAATATATGCTCACCACTGGAAATGCCTGCTCCGTATCCTGCGAACTTAGATCTTCACTGCCCCGAAGTGAAAAACACCCCAGTGTTTTTAAAGTAAACTGCTGGTGTTTCGCTTCTATAGACAGACTCCCACGCTGTAGAGGGACACGGAGGCGAGGCCAGAGAGAGAGAGAGCTTCTGGGAAGCTATCTTTTATACCCCCATTTGGGGCCCGCCCAGATCCGGATGTTTCTGGGCTAAAACAAAAGGGATCCAACTGCCCCATTGTCCAGTAATGGGTTTGAATGTGTTCTCCCATTCATTTAAACGGTTTCTCCTCAGTTTGGATGTGTCCACTTGATATCCAAACAAATGCTAATAGCATTCAATTTCTTTGTAAACAAAGCATTGTCCTGTGGTCATCTGGAACCGCAAATGATTGACAGTCTTGAGTGCTTAGCAAACAAAGTTCCTTTGTTCATGCTGGCAGTTTCAAGCACTTGATCTTAGAGTCAACATTGTATAACATTCTATAAACAGGCATCGATTGTCCTGCTGCAGGGTGGGGGGAAACTCCCCTTTGATTGACAGATTTGACTGCCATTGAACCTTTCTTCACAGACACAGAAAACTGTTTTCCAAGTCCTTTGTCTTCGGCCATGCGGTCTGATGGCCATTTTTGATCCCTGAAATTTTTAAAGGTGTATCACCCAGGGATTCTTTACTCAAAAACATTAATCTTCGGAGCTGTAAATTACGCTGAATTCTTACATCCTTTTGTCATTGCAGCGCACATTCAGTATGTGGCAAGGATGCTTCATTGAAAACTCCTGGGCAACCTTATTCCGATGGAAAATTCCATTCTAAGTATCTGCATTACCAGTTATGCCTGTAAGTCGCACTGTAGAGCAATTTTCAATGTTAAAGCTGTCATGGCAGCCTGTGACAGAATCATTCATGTCTGTTCTCACCCTTGTTTTCAAATCCCTCCATGGCCTCACCCCTCCCTATCTCGGTAATCTCCTCCAGCCCCATAACCCTCCGAGATATCTGCGCTCCTCTAATTCTGCCCTCTTGAACATCCCTGATTTTAATTGCCCTACCATTGGTGGCCATGCCTTCAGCTGCCTTAGCCCTAAACTCTGGAATTCCCAGCCTAAACCTCTCCACCTCTCTTTTCTCCTTTAAGACGCTCTTTAAAACCTACCTCTTTGACCAAGCTTTTGGCCATCTGCCCTAATTTCTCCTTATGTGGCTTGGTGTCAAATTTTGTTTTATAACACTCCTGTGAAGCGCCTTGGGACATTTTATTATGTTAAAGGCGCTATATAAATACAAGTTGTTATTGTTGTGGGCCACAATAGCGGCTATTTCAGACTGCTGAGACAACGGCTTTCAGTCTGCATGCAGATGCAGGCTCTGGCCACTGGGTGACACTGTGGAGCACTAATTGCCATCATGTTGGATTCCTACTGTGCGTGGAGCCAGGTTAAGTAGTTTATTTTAACTATTTAAAACAAAAAAAAATTTAATTTCAAGACTTTTTAAAATATATTTTATTTTATTCTTCCCCATTGAGCCAGCTTCTACAACCATGTTCAAAACGGCGAAAAAGGGAAGAGATAGCAGAGGCATTACTACACATATTTAATAATTCATTCGAAAAAGGTGTAGTGCCACAGGACTGGCGGATAGCTAACGTAATACCTATATTTAAGAAGGGGGATAGAACATGTCCAGGGAACTATAGGCTAGTCAGCTTAACATCAGTGGTAGGAAAAATAATGGAATCCCTATTAAAGGAGAGAATAGAAGAACACCTAGAAACAAAAAGTATAATAAGGAATAGTCAGCATGGATTTCAAAAGGGAAAGTCTTGCTTGACCAACCTTATTGATTTTTTTGAAGAGGCAACAGAGAGAGTAGACAATGGTAATGTAGTAGATGTAATTTATCTAGATTTTCAAAAGGCCTTCGATAAGCTATCCCATAATAGACTAATGAATAAGGTCAGAGAATGTGAAGTCAGGAGACAAGTAGCAGAATGGATAGCTGGCTGGCTTCAAGACAGAAAGCAGAGAGTGAGAGTAAAGGGTAGCTATTCACAGTGGCAGAAGGTGGGTAGTGGTGTTCCACAAGGATCAGTGCTGGGACCACTGCTGTTCACAAGTTACATTAACGATTTAGACTTTGGAATCAAAAACACAATTTCTAAATTTGCAGATGATACCAAATTTGGGGGGGGGGATAGTCAATACTGAAGAGGACTGCATCAAATTACAGGAGGACATTAATAAACTTGCAAAATGGGCAAATAATTGGCAAATGAAGTTCAACAGACAAATGTGAGGTATTTCATTTTAGTAGGAAGAATAGGGAGGTCACTTATCACTTGGAAGGTGCGAGTCTAGGTGGAGTAGAGGAACAAAGGGATCTCGGAGTACAAATACACAAACCACTAAAAGTTGCGCCACAGGTTAGCAAGGCCATTAAAAATGCAAACCAAGCACCAGGGTTTATTTCTAGAGGGGTAGAATTGAAAAGTAGGGAGGTTATGCTAAACCTGTATCGAATCTTGGTCAGACCACACTTAGAGTACTGCATGCAGTTCTGGTTGCCATATTATAAAAAGAATATAGAAGCACTGGAGAGGGTGCAGAGAAGATTTACAAGGATGATACTAGAAATGCGAGGGTATACATATCAGGAAAGGATGAACAGGCTGGGTTTCTTCTTTTGAAAAAAGAAGGCTGAGGGGTGAACTAATAGAGGTCTTTAAAATTATGAGAGGTATTGATAGAGTGGATACAGAGAGAATGGCCTAGAAATTCAGTTGGTTGCGCCAGCCGGTAGCGCCTTAGGAGGAGTAGATGTCGGGCGCTAGGCGGCTAGCGGCCGGGCGCAGCACGATCTGCGCCTCTCCCCAACTTCACTCACGATTTAGCGGCGGCGCAAAGTCTTTGCGCGCGCTCAGCTGCACGCGCAGATCCTGACGTCATTTCCTCGTGCAACGCCCTTTGTGCACCCCAAACCGGAAATTCAGTTGCGATGCCCTATTGTGCGCCTGGCGCCCCTAGCGACTGGTAGAGTGGAATGGTGCTCAGTCGATGCGGGGCGCGGGGGGCGCAAATTAAAGGGCACTCCTCCTGCACTAGAAAAGGCTGCCATTTCGCAGCACTCCTTCTTGAGAGACGGATCTTTGCAGAGAGACCAAGGTAGAGAGCTTTCTGCTTTGGCTCAACACTCGGACAGGTACTTGTGGCTTCAGGCCACAGCTTTCCACTTGTCTTTGCCTTCATTGACATATCATTGTTTGCTAACATATAATGGGGGCTGCAATGGGTGCAAACGCTGGCCTTCTCCATTGCATCCAAAGGGCTCACAGACGCCGTGAGAGAGTGGCAGTCCTGGCTAGATGGAGAGGGGGCAACAGGCGTCGGGAACGGAGGCCTTACCCACCCAGGGTATACCGCCAGCAGTTCTCCTATCTCAACATGTCTGACGAGCAGTGTGTTCGAAGGCTGCGATTCCGAAGGGAGGTGGTCACAGAGATCTGCCACCTGCTTGGCGGTGATCTGCAGCCACATCTGAGGAGCAGGACGTCTCTGTCGGTGGCAGTGAAGGTGATGGTGGCTCTCAACTTCTATGCCACCGGCTCCTTCCAATCCGCTACTGGGGACATTTCCAACATCTCCCAGTTCGCCGTGCATTGCTGCATCCGCCAGGTGACCAATGCCCTTTTCAAAAGGAGACGTCAGTTCATCTCCTTCTCCATGGCCCTTGCCAAGCAGCAACAGCGTGCAATGGGCTTTGCAGCATTCGCGGGCTTCCCCATGGTGCAGGGCGCCACTGACTGCACGCATGTGGCTTTGCGGGCACCTCTGGAGAATGCCGAGGATTACCGCAACCGGAAGGGCTACCATTCGCTCAACGTTCAGCTGGCGTGTGACCACAGGCAGCTCATCCTAGCTGTCAATGCCCGCTTTCCAGGCAGCAGCCACGATGCCTTCATCCTGCACCAGACTTCTGTGGCAGACATGTTCCAGGCCCAGCCTCACCCACGAGGATGGCTTATCGGGGACAAAGGCTATCCTTTGTGTACCTGGCTGATGACCCCGCTCCGTGCGCCCAGCACCCCTGCTGAAGAGGGATACAATGACAGCCATCAAGCGACCAGGAACATCATTGAGCAAACAATCGGCGTCCTAAAGCAACAGTTCCGCTGTCTGGATCGTTCCGGTGGAGCCCTACAATATTCGCCGGAGCGAGTCTCCCATTTTGTGGTCGTGTGCTGCATGCTGCACAACCTGGCTATCCGCAGGACTCAGCCACTGCCACCAGAGATTGGAGGACCACCTGAGGAGGAGGAGGAGGAGGAGGACCAGCACAGGAGGGAGGCAGAAAGTGCAAGGGCCGCCCGTCGCCGGCTTATTGAACGTCGGTTCTAGGCCCCCTCACAGGGAATGGCTTGTGCCAATGTCAGCAGATGAATGTAGCCGCTCCACAAGCCCTCAGCCGAGCAGGGCAACCAGGACTTGCCAAAAAAAACATGCACAGTGCGATTTAAGAACATTCATTTATTGCAAACCTCTGCCCTTCCCACATTACAACCTCATGTGGAGAAGCCCCCTCCAAAAACACAAAACTAACAGTCTCGGCCTTACAAAAACAAAAAAAGACACCAGTCTCGGCCTTACAAAAACACAACTACACCAGTCTCGGCCTTTCAACAACCACAAAGCATTTGTGCAGACCTTCTATTTTTTGCCCCTGCGAGGGCGATGCCTTTCGCATCCTTGCCTGGCCCCTGCCCGCCCTGCAGCTCCTCCTCAATGGGAGCCCAGTGGCTGCAGCAAGGCTGGGGGAAGGCTGCTGAGGGTCAGATGGCGAGACGGCAGATGCCCTTGGGGGTCGGCCTGCACCAGCTCTGGCCCTGGAGGGGCCGGCTGCTGACTGCTCCAACTCTGCTTGGGCGGCAGCAGTCTGTCCAGCGGCTCGTGGCAGCTGCAATGGCGGGGTGGCAGTGCCGGCTGCAGGAATGGTGCCAACCTGACAGATCGCAGGTGCTCCCTGGTCGCCTGATACATTGGCATTCGCACGGGCCAGCACTGCAGCATGCGCAGCAAACAGCTGAAGAACAGACTGCTGGGCTGCTGCTGCGCGGCGAGTGCCCTGGCGATGCCTGGCTGATTCAGCGAGGGTGGCAGCAGTTAGTGCCCGTGTGGCCCTGGTCTGTGTCCGCATGACAACAGCCAGTGAATGGACGGCACGACTGAGCACTTGGCTCGAAGCCGCCTGTGCTGCCGCGAAGTCCTGTAGACTCCTGGCCTGTGCTGCTCCAAATTGCTGCACACTCCTTGACAAAGACTCAATGGAGTCAGGCATCCTTGCCACTGCAGCCATGAGCTCAGTGTGCCTGCACTCAGCCTGGACGGCCATTTCCTCCAGGAGCCGCACCTCCTCTGCGCTCACCGTCGCAGGACTGGAGGCCGCACTCACCCTCTGGGGAGAAGTCCGCCGAGCTTCCCCACCCCTCCCACGTTGCTGCAGCCCGCTGGGCCCCGGAGCTTCACTCTCCTCCGACCCTTCCCCCCGGCTCCCCTCCAGGGAAGACGTGTCCCCTTCATCGCCATGGGCTGGCGCGGCTGAGGGTGGCACTGATGGGCCGGCTTCCTCTTCCTCCTCCTCGAATTCGGAATCGCTGACAGTGGCAGCTTGAGGGCCCGCCTCCTCACCTGGCGATTCACCATCTGAAAGCAGGAAGGCACAAGAGTAGCTTTAGAGTGAGGACAGGGCGGCAGCGAGGGAGGCATGAGTGCTGCCATTCACTGCATTGGTCGGACAGTGGCAAAGGATGCTGATCTGAGGTGCAAGTGGAAAGGGAGAGGTCAAAAAGGTGATGCCCTTACCATTGGTGCCCAGAACAGGGTTGGCATCTCCACTGGCGACGGGGCCAATCAGCCGGCCTGCCATAATGCGCTCCACACGCTGGTCAAGGTCGGAGAGCTCTTTGACGTCAGGACGGCCTCCCCCGGTCTCACTTAGTTTCCGCCAGTTGTGCGCCACCTTGGCCTGCAAGAGAAAGGACGGCCTCTAAGTACAGTGTGAAGCCCTGATCTTGTCTGCAATGCCTCCCATGGTCGAATAGCTTGTACAGTGTGAAGCCCTGATCTTGTCTGCAATGCCTCCCATGGTCGAATAGCTTGTACAGTGTGTAAAGTGCTGAATGTGCAAGTGATTTTCATGACAGTCCCATAGCTGCTGGATGAGGGCTGGCCATTAGGGCTTTCAGGTCCCTTTGCCCATAAAGTGAGGTGCACATGCAGGGATGAGGAGGACACTGGAAAGGGTACTCACCCTGACAACCCGAGTGAGGTCGTTGAACTTTTTTCGGCATTGCACAGGAGTCCTGCCAACCACACTGTTGGAAGACACCCTGTTTGAGATCTCCCTCCAGGCTTTCCGGTAGGCGCTGGGCAGTGGCCTCCTGCCACCTTCTGGGAACAGAACATGGCACCTGTGCTCCACTCCGCCAACCAGCACCCTCAGGTCACCGTCGCTGAAGCGCTGCGCTCTCTCCCTGGCCTTCTCCATAGCCCTGGGCGTTGTGCAGATGAAGCTGAAGTGGTCAGGCCTAGGTTGAGGGCTGCAGTGTGCAGGGCGTGGCAGGCAAACAAATCCACCCTCCCCCTTTAAGAGCTGACCGGCGCCAGAGTGTCTGCCGTCAATCAACAACTCGCCGCACCTGCGCTGCGCCCGGCCTCGGGGGTATCGCTCAGCACCGCCGGCTTAGCGCCTAAAGATAGTCGTGCATCGCCTGTTTTAGCGCAGCAGCAACCTCTTGGGGCGATGCGACTGAATATCGGCGAAGGTGGCGCGACTTTGCGCCGGGCGCAAACTTTAGCGGCCGCCCGACTTCAGCGCCCCAAACGTGGCTATACTGAATTTCTAGGCCAATGTTTCCACTTGTGGGGAAGAGCATAACTAGAGGCCATCAATATAAGATGGTCACCAAGAAATCAAATAGAGAATTCAGAAGAAACTTCTTTACCCAGAGAGTGGTGAGAATGTGGAACTCGCTACCACAGAGAGTGGTTGAAGCGAATAGTATAGATGCATTTAAGGGGAGGCTGAACAAGCATATGAGGGAGAAGGGAATAGAGGGTTATGCTGATAGATTTAGATGAGGAAAGACGGGAGGAGGCTTGTGTGGAGAATAAACACTGGCATGGACTGGTTGGGTCGAATGACCTGCTTCTGTGCCGTATTTCCTATGTAATCCTCTGTAAAATGAATCTGCACTCGCCCCCAACTAGGTATTCTTAAATAATTTTTTATTCAGCCCCTCAAGCTCTAAACAAAAATACTTCTAATGAATATCTTCCTGCGCTCTCTCCCACCCAACTGGCTCCCTGTCGTTGCAGCTCTGGTACCTGGTGTGGCCCCACCCTCCCCAACCCTATATCCTCGCGCCCATGCTGGCCTGGCCTGACATGCTGGGACTGCACTCTCGACACACTGATCGGCCTTTCCCACTTGATGCTCTGGTCTGGCTCGCTCTCTTTCTCTCTCTGCCTCCAGGCCCCATTATCACCATTACCTTCAGCCTCACCCCGCTCCAGCACAGGTCCTACCGCAGCCTCCACTGCCCTCATCTTCAGGCCTGTTCCTGTTTCTGTTGCCCAACCGCACTGCTCCTATGGTCGGATGGAGGGGTGGGGGGTGCGGGGATCCTAGTAGGAGGTTTAATGCCCCTGCTGTTGGCATCCCAGTCTCACTCTCTGAATCCCTCCCTGCCACAGTCTACCTCTTCACCCATCCCTCCATTAAAACCCAATCTCCAAGTCTAGCTGGGTATGTTGTGAAACAGTTACCTACCGCAAATCAGCTGAGTGCTAAGATGCCGCCCGTGTGTACTGGAAAGATCCCACACCATAACAGTTAAAGGCAGTGGAATCTTCACTGCCACTGGTAGTGCAGTGCAGATCTATAATGCTCAGGTAGCAAATTCCATTGAGTAGCTTTACTGACTGAGGTAGATGAAAGGTCATCAACCTGAAACGTTAACTCTGTTTCTCTCTCCACAGGTGCTGCCTGACCTGCTGAGTGTTTTCCAGCATTTTTGTTTTTTTATTTCTGATCATCAGCATCCAATTTAGTTCCTGCTCCAATGTGGATGCCTCGTATGCTCCCTTATTTATGGGCTGTGCTCTCCTCCTATTGCTGGACTGTAAGGCACCGAACAATAGATGCTGCATCCTTGCTCTGGGCAGAACATCCCCCTGTGTTATCCACTTTTATCAGTGCTGTGATGATACTTTGAAATCTACCCATTGTTAAGCTCACTGACACCAAGTCTGACATAAAGCTAACCTTTTCAATTATCTTTCACAGCTGTGGAATTCTGCATGAGTTTTCTACGATTGCTTTTTGCAAGAAAAGATCTGACAGTTCTGTGATGTTCATGAAGTTCTATAAACTGAAGATGAAATCACACACAGGTAGACTATCCTTTATCCGAACTTCCGAAAACCGAAAACCTCTAAAAAAAAACCGAAAGTTTTTTCGTTCAGCGTAAGTCGTGCGCCCGACATGACCAGAGTGGCGCACGACTTACGCTGAGCAGGGCAGAGGGTCACAGAGTTCCCTCCTGGGTAGGAGATTGCAGGCCGAGCCGGGCAGTGTGAAGGAGGTACCGGGAGAGTGAACCCAACAATACAGTGGCCCGTCCGATAGCTGCAGCGGCCCGTCCGATATTCTTTTCTCCCCCCCCACCACCCCCCGACCCGACCCGAACCGCGGCCCGTCCGATATTCTTTTCTCCCCCCCCCGACCCATCCGATATTCTTTTCTCCCCGACCCGACCCGTCTGATATTCTTTTCTCCCCCCGACCCCCGCCCGACCCCCGACGACCCCCTGACCTGAACCGCGGCCCGTCCGATATTCTTTTCTCCCCCCCCACCCGACCCCTGACCTGATTTGCGGGCCAGCTTAGTAGGAGTCAGCCGATATCCGGCTTTCCAGAGAAGCAGGAAGGGGAATGAGACATGGAACAGTCGCAAGAGGTAGCCTGAACTTTTAAAATTTATATTAAATACAAATTTTCCAGTCTTATAATAATACCTTCTGAAATCCGAAAAATTCCGAAAACCGAAACTCAGCTGGTCCCAAGGCTTTCGGATAAGGGATAGTGTACCTGTATTACATTTGGTTCCCATTCAACTATTTATTCATTATTTCAATTGAAATGGATTTTTTTAAACTCAGAAAGAAACATACAGTTTATACAAGATTTATTTGATGTCTGAAATGTGTTGCTGTCTCTAGATGTAATTTGGCACAAGTTCACTGCACTTAAAATTGGATAAGTGGGGAACATCTTATCCTGGATCAGGATTTTGCATTTAACTGTTCTGCTTTGGTCTGGAATTCTATTCAATGGGACTGAATGGGACGTAGTTTGGTCCACTGGAATTGTATACTTGGATCAGAATTCTGCTTGAAGCAGCTACTTCTTTATCTGCAGTCGACTATTGTCTGTTTGAATGGATATATATGTGAGCGTTTGTTAGGTTATTTGGCACAGCATCAGATGCACGTTTACTCTAATTATATCTGCATGATCTACAATTTCAAGTTAACTATTGCTCAAGCAGCTTGCAAAAAACAATGAAAAGTTCAAAGTCGTACATTTTACCCACAATGGTGAATTTTGGGCATTATAAACTTGGCTTGTATTCCCTCGCGTACGGAAAATTGAGGGGCAGTCTGATCGAGGTGTTTAAAATGTTAAAAGAATTTGATAGGGTAGATACAGATTTGCTCTGGTGGGGGAATCAAGAATGAGGGGTCATTATCTTAAAATTAGAGCTAGGCCATTGAGGAAGGAAATCAGGAAGCAATTTCTCTACACAAAGGGTAGTAGAAATCTGGAGTTCTCAGTCCCTAAAGGCTGTGGATACTGGGAATGTTAGAGCTTTCAGGACTGAGATTGATAGACCTTTGTTAGGTAAGAGTATCAAGGGATATGGAGTGAAGGCAAGTAAATGGAGTCGATGTATAGATCAACCATGTTCTATTTGAATGGCAGAGCAGGCTCAACAGGCTGAATGGCCTACTCCTGTTCCGATATATATATACCTATAAAGGAGTCCCACAGTAATATTATGGGGGAATAATGTGGGAAAATGTGAGGTTATCCACTTTGGTAGGAAGAATAAAAAAGCAAATTATTATTTAAATGGAGAGAGACTACAGAATGCTGAGGTACAAAGGGATCTGGGTGTCCTCGTACATGAAACACAAAAAGTTAGTATGCAGGTACAGCAAGTAATTAGGAAGGCAAATGGAATGTTGGACCTTATTGCAAAGGGGATGGAGTATAAAAGTAGGGAAGTCTTGCTACAACTGTACAGGGCTTTGGTGAGACCACATCTAGAGTACTGCATACAGTTTTGGTCTCCTTATTTAATTAGGGATATACTTGCATTGGAGGCAATTCAGAGAAGGTTCACTCAGTTGATTCCTGAGATAAAGGGGTTGTCTTATGAAGAAAGGTTGAGCAGGTTGGGCCTATACACATTGGAGTTTAGAAGAATGAGAGGTGACCTTATTGAAACATATAAGATTCTGAGGGGGCTTGACGGGGTAGATGCAGAGAGGATGTTTCCCCTCGTGGGGGAATCTAGAACTAGGGGGCATAGTTTCAGAATAAGGGGTCACCCATTTAAAATGGAAATGAGGAGGAATTTCTTCTCTCAGAGGGTTGTGAATCTTTGGAATTCTCTACCAGAGAGCTGTGGAGGCGGCGTCATTGAATATATTCAAGGCATAGATCAACAGATATTTGAGCTACAGGGAAGTCAAGGGTTATGGGGAGTGGGCAGGAAAGTGGAGTTGAGGCCAAGATCAGATCAGCCATGATCTTATTGAATGGCGGAGCAGGCTCAAGGGGCTAAATGGCTGACTCCTGCTCCTATTTCTTATATTCTTATAAACCAAGACTTTTTTTTGAAGCTTATCTGGTTTGGAACTCTTGCTACAAACCATAGGGAGGCAGAGTGGTGAGAATGTGGTACTCGCTACCACATGGAGTGGTTGAGGCAAATAGCATAGATGCATTTAAAGGGAAAGCTAGATAAGTACCTGAGGGAGAAAGGAATAGAAGGATATGTTAATATGGTGAGATGAAGTAAGGTGGGAGGAGACTCGTGTGGAGCATAAACACCGGCATAGACCTGTTGGGCTGAATGGCCTGTTTCTGTGCTGTAAATACTATGTAAGAGTCTGCAGCCTCACCACATTAAGATGAATTAATTGGATGAGATGAGATTTTTCTTTTGCCCTTTTCCTGCCAATGTTCACTCTGGTACCTCCTCTAAGTGGCCATTCTTCATGTGTCAGCCTAGGCAGTGAGTGCTAGCAGGATACCCAGCGGCAGAGGGTTGGGCAGCATCACAGCTGGGCCAGATCCTATCCTCACCCAGTGTTCAAACATACACTTCCAGCAAAGGTCACTGGTTAGTGATCAGAAAGGGAATCCAGGGCCAATTTTCCACTTCATAGTGCAGAGAAACGGAGGTCAATTGCAGCACCCCTACTCCCACACTGGCTGAGATCAGCTAACTCAGCGTAGATCAGGAATCAGATTGGAACCCACTGTTCTATATGGCTCAACTACTCACTATTTTAACCAAATGGACCCACTGGGAGTGCTTTGTTAACTTGAATTTATAAGGGGTAATTTTCTGAGTCTGCCTTACTGTAGAGGAGCTTGCCCACTTACAGGATATCAGAAACCCGTGTGCACACTGACCATGATATTCATTTAAATGTTTGAAAAATGACGGGCAGTGCTGGATCAGCACCTTGGAAATAGTGCTTCTCAACTGTTAGTCTGCCAGGTTCCAGGAAATTACGGGCTCTGTGGGCCAGCCAATTTGTTTTAAAGCTCACGCGTAATGATCTTGATATTAGAAAAAGAAAAGAAAGACTTACATTTATATAGCGCCTTCCATGACCACCGGATGTCCCAAAGCGCTTTACAGCCAATGAAGTACCTTTGGACTGCAGTAATGTGGGAAACGCAGCAGCCAATTTGCGCACAGCAAGCTCCCACAAGCAGCAATGTGATAATGACCAGATAATATATTTTTGTTATGTTGATTGAGGGATAAATATTGGGCAGGACACTGAGGATAACTCACCTACTCTTCTTTGAAATAGTGCCATGGGGTCTTTTACGTCCGCTTGAGAGAGCAGACGGGGCCTTGGTTTAATGTTTCATCTGAAAGATGGCACCTCCGACAGTGCAGTGCTCCCTCAGTATTGCACTGGAGTGTCAGCCTAGATTTTTGTGCTCATGTCCCTGGAGTGGGACTTGAACCCACAACCTTCTGACTCCAGAGGTGAGAGTGCTACCCACTTTAAAAAAAAATTTTTATTATACTTTATTGAACATTAAGAACATTTACAACATCGTGATCATTACATTGTATGATACAAATCAATTCCACTGCCCTGCACAGCCATTCTGCCACCACATTTTAACATCAAAACCTAAAGTTTAATTTATCACCTGTAACATATATTAATCGATTGTACTTTAAAAATTGGTTGTAAAATACTGTCCTTAAATTCCTTTCTGAATAAAACATCCACAGAGCCTTATAATGATCTTTTGTGGCGACACGCCACCACTGGACATAATCCGTTCACGGCGGCACGGACAGTCTAAGCAGAAGCCCCCAGCCGGGGGCCCTTTCCTCCAGCAACTTGTTTCCCGCAGGGACAGGCTGCTGGGAGCACTTCCTGTCTGGGAAGTATTTAAGTGGATGCGCGGGCTTTTCTAGTTCCTGTTTGCCATGTGGTTAGAATAAAACAGTTGTGTTTTCAATAGCTCTGGTCTCGACTCCCACGTTTGCCGCGGTATCTCAACACTGGTGACCCCGACGCTCAGGACGAATCCTAAGCTAGCATGGCGGATACAAACGCAGTCACGGTTAAATTACCAGACTTTTGGGAGAACCTCGCCGAAGCCTGGTTCGTTCAAGCTGAGTCCAGATTCCGGCTGAAAGGCATTACAGTCGACGCCATGAAGTACGACTACCTCGTCGCCTCGCTCACCTACCCTACAGTCCCCAAGGTTTGGGCAGCGCTGCAGGATCCACCAACGGATGGCAAGTACGAACATCTGAAGGCTGCGCTACTTAAAAAATTTCAAACGTCCTCTTACCAGCGCCACTGCCAACTCCTGGACCTCCCCGGCCTTGGTGACGCTTCACCATCAGACCTGCTCTCCCACATGCTGTCCCTCTCAGACGACAAAAATCCCGGCGCCCTTTTTCGCACGCTTTTCATTCGGCAGCTCCCCGCCAGCATCCGCCCGCTCATTGTGGAGTCTGGCTCCACGGACCTGAATGATATAGCTGAAAAGGCCGACCGGCTGCTCTCTGCACAGGCCACTCGCGACGTCGCGCCCGACCTCACGGCAACGACCACGCGGTCTTCCCGGCCCGTTAGGCCCGACCGCCCTACCACTCCGGGTCACTGCTACTACCACACCCGTTTTGGCGCTAGGGCTCAACGCTGCACGCCGCCGTGTACCTTCAAAACCCCCCCCGCACCGGCCCCCGCGATGGCCGCGGGGCAGAAGGAGCCCCTACTGTACGTCACTGACGACAGAACCAACCGCCGATTCCTGTGCGACACAGGGGCCCAGCACAGCATCACCCCCGCCTCCGCCCTCGAGATCCAACGCGGCACACGGGGTATCACACTGGCTGCAGCCAATGTCCGCACATATGGCACCCGCATGGTCACGCTCGACCTCGCGGGCCGCCGCTACCGCTGGGAGTTCCTCACAGCCAAGGTCCTCTGCCCACTCATCGGCGCCGACTTCCTACGCGCCCACGGCCTCCTCGTCGACATTCCGAGGCACCGCCTCGTCGACATCAACACTATGGCCCCCATCCCTGGCGCCTTTACCCCGGCCCGTTCGGCCGGCCTGACGACCTACTGCCTCGCCAACGCCACGGACGACTACTCGGCACTCCTAGCTGAGTTTCCCGCCCTCACTAACCCGACCTTTTCGGCCAAAGCCGCAAAGCACGGTGTGGAACTCTATATCCCCACCACCGGCCCCCCAGTTTCTGCCCACACCCGCAGACTCAACCCGGCCAAGCTGGAAATCGCGCGGGCCGAGTTCGCCACCATGGAACAACTCGGCATCATCCGCCGCTCCAGCAGCCCTTGGGCCTCGCCCCTCCACATCGCCCCCAAGCCCGGCGGAGGCTGGCGCCCTTGTGGGGACTACCGCCACCTCAACGACGCCACCACCCCCGATCGATACCCGGTGCCACACATCCAGGACTTCTCGGCCCGACTGGCCGGACGAACCGTCCTTTCCAAAGTCGACCTGGTGCGCGGTTACCACCAAGTCCCCGTACACCCCGCGGACATCCCCAAAACGGCCGTCATCACCCCATTCGGCCTGTTCGAGTTCCTGAGGATGCCCTTCGGCCTCAAGAATGCAGCACAGGCTTTCCAGCGCCTTATGGACTCAGTCCTCCGGGACCTGAACTTCCTATTCGTCTATCTAGACGACATTCTCGTGGCCAGCTCCTCCAAACAGGAACACCTCAAACACCTTCGCATCCTGTTCGGGCGCCTAGCCCAACACGGGCTCATCCTCAGCCCGGCGAAGTGCCAATTCGGCCTAGCCGAGATCGATTTTCTCGGTCACCACATCACCCCTGCTGGGGCCGTCCCCCTGCCCAACAAGGTGCAGGCCGTCCAGCAATTTCCCCGCCCCACAACCATCAAGGGCCTCCAAGAGTTCCTCGGGATGGTGAACTTCTACAACAGGTTCATCCCCAGAGCTGCAGCCCTCATGAAGCCCCTATACGACTCCCTCCGAGGAAAATCCGGCAAGACGGACGTAGCCTGGACCACTGACACGGCAGCCGCCTTCGACGCCACCAAAAACGCGCTCGCCGACGCCACTCTGCTCGTGCACCCGAAGGCCGATGCCCGGGTCGCGCTCACCACAGACGCCTCCGACCACGCGGTCGGGGCCGTGTTCGAGCAGTGGGTCAATGGCGCGTGGCAGCCACTTGCCTTCTACAGCCGCCAACTGCGCCCCCCGGAGGTCAAATACTCCACTTTCGACCGCGAGCTTCTCGCGCTCCACCTGTCGGTCCGCCATTTCAGGTTCCTCCTGGAAGGCCGCCACTTCACCGCGTATGTGGACCACAAGCCACTCACGTACGCGATGGCCAAGCACACCGAACCCTGGTCCGCTAGGCAGCAACGCCAGCTCGCGGCCGTGTCCGAGTTTACTACGGACATCCAGCACGTCTCCGGTAGAGACAACGTGGTCGCCGACTGCCTTTCCCGTCCCGCCGTCTGTGCGAATCACCTCGCGGTCGACTACGCACAACTAGCAGCGGCCCAGCTCACAGACCCAGACCTCCTCTCGGCGGCTACCAGCCTGCCAGGGCTACGCCTAGCCAAGGTCGCGCACGGGCCCGAAGCCACGGCAGTCACTTGCGACGTCTCACTCGGCCAACCCAGGCCGGTCGTCCCTGAGGCCTGGCGCCGCCGCGTTTTCGACGCGCTCCACGGGCTCTCTCACCCGGGTTCCCGCGCATCCGTCAAACTCCTCTCCAAGCGCTTCGTCTGGCGCGGCCTCAGCAGAGATGTTCGGACTTGGGCCACCTCCTGCCTCGCCTGCCAACGGGCTAAGGTACAGCTGCACACCAAAGCACCCCTGGGAGACTTCGAGGTACCCAGCCGCCGCTTTGACCACGTACACGTCGACATCGTCGGTCCCCTGCCGCCATCGCAAGGCCAAACTTATCTCCTCACGATGGTCGACCGCTACACACGCTGGCCTGAGGCAGTGCCGCTGACCTCCACCACCACAGCCGACATCGCCAGGGCGTTCGTTAACACCTGGGTTGCGAGGTTTGGCGTACCGGCCGACATAACCTCCGACAGAGGCACCCAGTTCACCTCCGAACTCTGGACGGCCACAGCACGCAACCTCAGGGTGACGCTCCACCGCACCACGGCGTACCACCCGCAGGCCAACGGGCTTTGTGAACGCTTCCACAGGTCACTCAAGGCCTCACTCCGCGCCGGCCTGCAGGACAGTTCCTGGACTGACCGCCTACCGTGGGTGCTACTCGGCCTACGCACCGGAGTCAAGGAAGACCGCCAGTCCTCGGCAGCGGAGTTAGTCTACGGACAACCGCTGCGCGTCCCAGGCGAATTCCTCCCGGAGCCTAACAAGCCTTGGTCGGCCGAACAGCAGCGGCTCAACTCTTTCTCTTCCGCTTAGCAGTTCGCCCCACTTCCGGTCAACCGACACGGCGAACTCGCACCTCACATCCCGCCAAACTTACAGCAGGCGCGCTTCGTCTTCGTGCGACACGACGCGCACCGCGGGCCCCTGCGACCCCCGTACGACGGACCGTACGAGGTACTACAAACCGGGGACAAGGTCTTCAAGCTGCGACTCGGCGACAGGGTCGACACAGTCTCCATCGACCGGCTGAAACCAGCACACACAGAACCAGGGGAACAGGTCCCCGTGGCCCAGCCTCCAACTAGAGGCCGTCCCCCCGGCAAGCCAGCACAGCCGGCGGCGAACCGCCCGACCCAACCAACTAGGCCGGCGACCACTCAGAGCCGCTGCGGCAGAACCATTAGACCACCGTCACGACTCGTCCACTCCTCCTAAGCGGATTCTGGGGGGAGCTCTGTGGCGACACGCCACCACTGGACATAATCCGCTCACGGCGGCACGGACAGTCTAAGCAGAAGCCCCCAGCCGGGGGCCCTTTCCTCCAGCAACTTGTTTCCCGCAGGGACAGGCTGCCGGGAGCACTTCCTGTCTGGGAAGTATTTAAGTGGATGCGCGGGCTTTTCTAGTTCCTGTTTGCCATGTGGTTAGAATAAAACAGTTGTGTTTTCAATAGCTCTGGTCTCGACTCCCACGTTTGCCGCGGTATCTCAACACTTTTAGCTTACATTTAAAATACTCTTTTAGATTGATTCTCCTCCCCTTAAAAAACAGAGTATTCCTTCTTTGCACAATCACGAATCTAGCCAAACTGAACATTAAATTAATTGCCGCTCCGCTAGACTCTGGCAGACTCTCCTGCAATCCCCATCTCAAAATTGAGTCCCACGGGATTCCCATTCTCGCTGTTCGGTCCCCACCCAGCAAAAAAGCTTCACACAACTGTCAAACATAGTACTTAAAGTCATTTAACTGCGGACATAACACCAGTAAATGGGACAGAGTCTCATCCTGTGTCCCACACATTGGGCAAGTTGCCGCCTCCACTCGTCCAATCTTGCACAAGACCGTCATGGTAAAAATCCGGTTATAAGCCAATTTGAAATCCAGTTCAATCCATTCTGGGCATTTAAAATTCGCCCACACTCCCTTCCAAATCCTGTTGAAGTCCAGCTGTGGGTATATACTCTGCCAAAACTCCTAACCAGCAGGTGTCTTGAATCTCCATTCTCTGAATACCTCATAGAAATCTCGAGCATTACAGATGTCAAATTGGACTAACTCTCCCCCTTTCTCCAGTACAAAGCTTGGAAAAGCAGGACGCATTTTACTTCCTTTGGAGATTTCCGCATTTATTTCTTCCATCCAATCCTGTGGCATTGCCCTCACAATCTTCTCATACATGATTCCTATTGCTTTTCCTTCTACCTCCTGATCCTCCTCCCACACTATGTCCCTCACTATCGCTTCCGGCAACCAGCCTGGAATCACCTCGTATAATACATCTTTCACTGATATAATCCAAGCTTTTTAAAAGCTTGATTAAATAAAACCTCTCCTTCGATGTTGACCCACCTATTCAAAAATAAGAGCTGTTCTAAAAATTCCTCAGCCCCCTTGGGCGTAAACTGCACACTTTTTAAAAATTGAGCCCAAGTCTCTACAACCCCCTTATAAAACCTAGGGAGAAGGTTAATCGATTTCAAAAACATATTATTGCCCTCCTATCCCACTTCGTTTAAAAAAATGCTCAAAACAACTCTTCCAAAAACTTGAATTTGACTTATGAAGAAATCTCTTCACCCATTTGATTCTAAAGGATTTTTTCTTCAAATCAATATCTGGGAAATTGAGTCCTCCCTGATTTCTCCATCCAATGATGGTATTGTAAGCCACCAAGGCTGGTTTCCCTTCCCATAAAAACCTCACACAAGCCTCTCAGATGGACTTTTCTGCCCACTCAGGAATATCCTCCACCGTCAATAAGTACCATAGCTTAGATAGCAGGAGAGCAGACACCACTGTCGCTCTTCCTTGCATTTTCAACCACCTTCTTTCCCATTTTCCCAAAATCTTTTTAATTTTCATAACCTTCGGTTCCCAATTTAATCGATCCACTTCTTCCCTGTCTTTCTTGCACCCCATATGCACCCCCAGAACTTCCAAAACCTCCACCACCTTAAAGGGACATACCCCCAACCATTCCCCCCTACCCCTCCCTGCAACCAGGCATTGGGACTTACTATAATTCACTCTGGCACCTGAAGCTCTACAATATTTCTCCACTACATCCATAGCTTTCCTCACTGACTCCCCATTTCTCAATGTTAAGGTTGTGTCATCTGCATATTGGTGTATCACCGACACCAGCCCTGAACTGGGGACCACAATCCCAACTACACCTTGTTTTTTTCGCATCATGTAACCTAATGGTTCTGCTACCAATGTGTACAGCAGTGGGGACAGGGGGCAACCCTGTCTCACTGATCTCTGTATCGGAAAATACTTAGATAAAAAACCATTACATTTAACACAGCTAAATATGTTTGAATAAAAAATCCTTATCCACTGAATGAACTTTTCCTTGAAACCAAATGCTTCCAAAACCTTCAATAAAAACTCATGAGAGACCCTATCAAAGGCTTTCTCTTGATCTATCTTTAATACATAAGCCTCCCTCCCACTCTCTTCCATGAGCTCTATCGCATCTCGGATTGAGACCACAGAGTCTGCGATGTCCCGGCCTATGACTCCATACGACTGAGAGGGCCAAACTATCTCCGGTAACACCTCCTTCAAACGATTTGCCATAACCCTCGCCAAGATCTTATAATCCACATTTAATAGTGTGATGGGCCTCCAATTCTTCAGATCCCGTCTATCCCCTTTATTTTTATAAGCTAAGCTTATGATACCTCTCCTCATAGATGGGGCCAGGCTTCCCTCAATTTTAATTTCCTTAAAAACTCCTAAGAGCAATGGACTTAAAATCTCGAAAAATTCCTTATAAAATTCTGCACTTAGTCCATCGGACCCTGGGCTTTTCCCCCCCTTCATTCCACTTATTGCTATTTTTATTTCCGCTAATCCTACTTCTTTATCACACATGCTTCTCTCATCCTCCTTTAAACCCTTTTCAATAAAAGCAGTAACCTTCTCCATCTCCAAATTGGAAATGTCTTCTTTTGTATGTAGCTCTTGATAAAAGCTGCTAGCCGCCTCCAAAATCTCCTCACTTTCATGAATGATCTTCTCCCCAACCTTCAACTCCTCAATTAACGATAATCTCTGTCGCAGCTTCTCTTGCTCTAGAAAATATCTAGTGCATCTTTCGCCCTCCAATGCATCTCTAGCCTTTGCACGGAGAATGGCCCCCTTGTATTTTTCAGCTTGCAATAATTCCCACTCTTCCTTTAGCACCTGGAACTTAGTCTCAGCTCCCTTATCCCCTCCGTCAACTGCTTTACAGACATCCATAAACCTTTTGTTTATATTCTCTTCTCGATGCCGGTTAGCTGCCGCCCTCTTTTTCCCATAGCGTACCGAAAAAACTTTTACCTCATATTTGAAATTGTCCCACCAAACTCTTCTTTCTTTCAAGAACAAAAGTTCCTTCCGAGCATTCTTTATTATTTTTATAATCCCTTCTTTATAAGCACTTTCCTTCAGGTATTGATTGTTTAAAATCCACACCCCTGAACCAATCTTAACTCTGCTGTTCCTAATTCTAAGAACCAAAGCCAAGTGATCACTAAAAAATACTTTTTTATAATAAATCTCCATCACCTCCGAACTTAACCCTTCCCGCATCAACACAAAATCTATTCAGCTCTGTTTTAAAACATCACCCACCCAACCTGCTCTGGAGAACTCCCTTTTTATGGGGTTCCGGAATGTAGAAGTGCATCAGCATAGAAATATATATCCACACATATTAGTATAAAATAAGCACACATACTCTCTTATATTAAAATGGAGTCTGGAACTGTTTCAACAGGCCAAAATGGCTTCACACAGTATAACATAAGGGGAAACGGGCAGGCCCATATTAGGAAGCGGTTTAAGGAAGAGGATGTGACTCCTTTGTAGCTTGCAGGCTAAGCAGTTCCAGTAAACAAGATAAGCTTAGCAGAACAAAAAGCATGATAACCGAAGGACATGTACTGTAAACATTCATATGAATGTCCAGAACCAAAGTGAGAGACAAACCGTCTCCATTGTATAAAATTAATTAACTTTATCTGAAGGTATTCCTGCATCATGACTTTTGATTATCTATTGGCTAACCTTATCTTAAGACACCGAGGCTCTGCTGACCCTTTAGTCATCTTCTTGTTGACCTTAAACATTCCTTACTCATCTCTTTTTAATGTTATTAATTGTGTCTCTCAATACTATACCATGTGATAAAAGGTTTTGATCTTTGTGTATAAAAAGAGGTGTTTTTGTCCATGTATTCGGAGAAGTCACGATAGCCTTTGCCTACGTGATTGCTCCCCTTGCTAGCAAGTAGTTAAATAAAGTCTGCCTTTGACGATCACTTTGTTTCACAGAGTCTTATTGAACAGTCGAAACTTCGACAGGTCCCTCCATAAGTCTCTCAAATTTAAATTTGCCGTCATTTTTATAATCATCCCTCTGGAGTTATCTTCTTTAAAGGTCATCTGGGCTGAAATGTCCATCCAAGATAAAAATACATTAAAATCCCCCACTATACAAGGATTTTCCACCTCTGCCACTTCAGTGAATAACCCCCGAAAAAACTCACGACGCTTGCAATGGTCGTTCGGTGCATAGATATTAAAAAGATCACAATTAAATCCCTCCAATTTTACCCTTAGCCGTAAAAATCTCCCCTCAGTGTCCTTGTCCACCAAGGCAACGTCCTCTTCTATGGACGGACTCACCAAAACAGCAACCCCTCTACGGTTATTGTTTGCACAACTTGCAAACACCTCTCCCTTCCAAACCTTCTGAACTCTTTCTAGAATATCCTCATCCCAAAAGGTTTCTTGCAGACACAACAAATCCGTGCCTTTAAAACCCTGCAACAACTGCTGCAATTTCTTCTCACCCCTCAGTCCGTTCACATTGATCGAGACCAATGTAATCATGGCTCCAAAGAAGGGAAGTATGCCCAATAATCTCCCCATCATTTAATCTCAGGCTCTTCCCTCCTCTCATGCTCCTTCTCAACTTTTCGGGCAGCTGTTGCTTTTTCCTGCAGCCTCCGGCTCTTTTTCCCCTCCTGTTTGACCCCTCCCTGCTGTTTCAGCCTCTTCCTTGCCTTAAGTTTGGACCCAGGAGCTGCCCTTTCTCCCTCCTTCTGCCCCTCACTAACCTTTCCCTTTCCACATGATGCCACCCCATCCCCAACTTCCATGTCTCTGTCCCTCTCTAATTCCTCACACTCAAGCTCTTCTGCAACCCCCTGTGCCTGCTCCCCGTCAGATACATAATCCTGCTCCCCATCAGATACTTCATCTCCCATTGAGAGTCTTCCTGCTATCGCAGTTTCTCCCACTGTGCCACCCCCTTTGACCACGTCTCTACTTCTGACCCTTGCACCTTGTTCCCTCACTCCATGGGACAATGGCGCACCTAAATTGTTCCCTTCTGACGTCTCTATCTCACTGATCCCATTCTGCTGTCCCTTTAAGGCTCCTGCCTCTTGCACCCTCTCCCCGCCCTGCCCCCTCCCGCTCACCAAAATATCTGACTCCCCGCCTCTCCCCGGAGCACTCACTTCCACCACACACCCCGCTCCTGCCTCCTCTCCCCCCACAGACACCAGACTCCCCAGGGGGAGCCGAACTGCACTAAGGCTCGAGTCTGCACTCGACCCTTGCTGCCCGCTGCTGTCTTTGTTCCCCTCCATAGCACTCGCCGTGTTTTCTGCCATCTCCATCTCGATCTCCACTCCGCCAACCTCTGCCTCTTCCTGTGCACCTTTTTCCTTCATTTTACCGGCTGTGTCCTCCGACTGCACCGCACCTCCGGCCGTTCCACACTCCTCTCCTGCTCCTTCTCCCATCTCCTCATCACTCATTTCGCTCCCTTCTGCCACACACTCACAGCGGGTGGGGCCTTTACGACACACCCCACAGCTCTCCGCCTTGCAGCTCCGCGCGATATGTCCCGACTCACCACAATTGTAACAATACAAATCAGGACAGTTTCTTACGAGATGGTCATGTCCCAGACAATAGTAACACACCTTCACTTGGTTATCGTGCAGCACACGAAAGTACTGTACTCCTTCCAGTGTCTCGAACTTCATACTGTAAGGCAAAGACCTCACCCCCTCTGGGAACCCCACCTTTACATACCGGGTTCCGTCTGCTACCCGTGTTCCCGGATAGTCCCTCCTCTTTATTTCGGAACAGATTTTAATGTCCCGCGACTCCAACTTTTTGCTCAGCACTTCGTCCTCGATGTACACAGGCAAGTTCAAAAATGAAACCACCACCTCCTCTGAATATAGCAGAGTCATCTCCAAAAATTTCTCCCCAACTTTCAGGCTGAGCAGCAGTTTTTCCACCTCCTCACGGCCACTGACCGTCACCTCAAATCCCACATTTGGTTTTGGTCGGCAGGCAAAACAGCTTCCCTCACCACAGTCCTCATGAACTGCCTGGATTATATCCCAGGCTCGAATCTTCTTATCTTCACATTGCACCACCACTGTATTTTCTTTACCAAACCTCCTGAGGTCCCGGCCCAAATCTTTGGGTCTTTTTTTTCCCCTTCCCACCACAGTTTCTTCCCTAATAAAATTCCTCTCGGGAATATTGTCCTCTGAGGGGCCCGGCACTCCGTACCCCTCAGCAGACATCTGGCTGTTTTTTGTGGGCCAAAAAGGCCCTAAAACCTGAAAACAACACCCCAAAACCCACCACCAACTTTTTACAAAACTTCCTCCAACACCCAGCTGCAATTAGGCAACCAGTCACACCTGGCTCACTCCTAGCCCCTCCCACCTAGACAGTGCTACCCACTGAGCCACAGCTGACATTAGTTATTAGTACAGGTCAACTATCCCTTATCCGCAATTCCGAAAATCGAAAAGCTCTGAAAACCAAAAGTTTTTTCGTGGAGCGTCTCTCGGTATTTCCAGTGTAAAAGCTTGAGCAGCTTGCACGGGAGTTTGCAGATTACTGCGTGGCCGTGTGCAACTTTGAGGGAACATTGCTGTTAACTATTTCTTTATAGTAATCTGGTTACCTAGCCAAGTTTGCATCCATCACTAGTGGTGTAGTTGTAGGGTAAACCCGATGGCTGCCTCTTGTCCATTTATAAGCATTATTATCCGTTCTGAAATCCGAAAAATTCCGAATTCTGTAAAACATCTGGCCCCAAGGGTTTCGGATAAGGGATAGTGCACCTGTAGTACCTTTATTACTGTAATATTACAGTAGAATGTTCAACCAGCGGTAACTGGAATAGTGGGGGCAGGGATATGGACAATTTCTAAACTCGCTATCTCCCTGTTAATTAGTGCATCATGTAATTCTGCACCTGGTTGTCCGTTGGTGTTTACTCTTTCTCACAGAGTGTGCAAGAGCTTCATTTAAATGTTGAAATTCATGTAAATGAATGACTAATTGGAGAGAACCTGAAATCCCAGGGTTTCTGTATGTACATGCAGTGTGCTCAGCTCGTCCATTTATAACAGATGTTAAAGGCCAGTCACATTCTGGGATTTCAGGAAGTGATTTCATGAAGCTGGATTGCACCATACATTGTTGCTGCAGTTGAATTTGAAACTTATGGGCATTGGCTCCACTGGTCCTTTCTTCTTGGATTTACTGGAACAGGAAGTAAAAGATCAAAAAGAGAGATGCCAGAGAGATCCCATTGCACCAGCGATGACTGCTTGCAACTGCCAACACCCAAGCAACCTTTCTACAGCCCCAGGCACAGACCTGGCAATGTTAGAAGAGAACTGCCTTCACAGGTTCAAGTTCAAGTTCAGCCAAGAAGCAATTATAGAGCTGTGCCATCTGCTGCAAACAGATCTGCAAACAGTCCCTATTACAGCAATAGCACAGCCCTAGCAATCAAGGTCACTGCTGCCCTCGACTCTTATGCCTCCAGCTCCTTTGAAGGAGCATCTGCAATATAAGGCAATTTGCAGTATACAGATGTATCAAGTGAGTGACTGTTGCACTGTTCAGTAAGGCCAACCGTTACCACTAAACAGCAATGACAACATTAACGGGTTGCCCAATTTGAGCATATTGCTGAACTCTCCAAAGTGAAGGGGGTCCTTGGTGGAACCGATGTGGCCATCCGGGTGCTCCGATGCGGCAAGCTACTTGGAGAGGCAGGAAATTGGCCGAATCCACATAGGAGCCGGCTGACACTCGGAGCCTGGGGGGGGAGGGAGGTGGGGGGGAAAGAGGTGATCCGGTGGTGCTGTATGTGTCGGCAGGGGGTCGGAGTAATTTTGTGAGGCCAGAAGGAACAAATAAAAGTTATTACAGCTCCAAATCTGCCCTGCATGCATAATGAGGGCCCCTGGAGTAAATTGTAGCAGGTTAGTGGTGGAGTCACATGGATGAGCATTAGTCCTATTCTACTGTTAATCCACCAATGGGAGGAGACTCTTAATTGAACAATTACTCCATGAACCTCACTGCGCTTGTCTTATTAACTCAACCAAATGTGCGATCATTTTTTATTTAAACATTCATAAATGTCATTTGTAATTGTTAAATAGAAATTGTAGATAAACAAGCTCTTAATAAATACACTAAATTAAGAAAGAACTTCGCCTTATGAAATAATTTGGTTGAATAATATTTCAAACTTGACTTTTTTATCCAACCACATGAGGGCACCAAATATAGCACTTCAGAGACAGCTATATTAAGGGCCGACTGTTCTATTTAAAGTAGATCTTCAACTTTCAACATTTTTAAAAGTCTTTATTGAATTTAGTTACTTACTAAAAATTGTATTTCTAATATTTTGGATATTTATCAATTTTCTGATAAAGATCCTGTGAAGTGTCTTGGGATCTTTTACTACGTTAAAGACACTACGATATAAATGCAAGTTGTTGTTTATCTTCATGACAATGTTTGAGCGTTTACATATTGGGCCGGATATTCCGATCCCTATGGGTTTGTATGAGCTGTGTACACACCCGTAGGGACATCAGAAATGCCGGTTCCAGGCATGCACAGCGCATGTGCTGAAAACCGGCATTTCTGATCTGTCAAGAATGCTCTTAGCAAATCGCACTCCTGCCCTGGAGAAGGGCCTCTGCGGGCGGATAGAGACCCTCCGCCCGCAGAAAACACTTAGAATTCTTATGCCTGGTAAAAGCAGGTGTAAGACCTGCTTTTACCTGGATAAGAGTTGAAAAAAATGTTAAAAAAAAAAAAAAAAATTTCACTCATTTATCATTTAAAAATACTTTAATAAAAGGTAAGTTTATATTTAGCCCCATAAAAAACTTTAATTATTTTTTTCATTTATTGTAATTTCAACTAATTTTAAAAATGTGATTTTTAAAAAATTTATTTAATGTTTTACAGTGTTTTTGGGGTGCTCTCCATTCATATATTTGACAGTTCTATCTGTCAAGTGTATGAAGGGAGATTCCCTTCTTTGATTGGCTCCCCGTGTCCCACGTGATCCCACGGACGCTTGCGAACTGCATGTGCCTCTGGGACACGTGGACCCTGCGCACTTCGAGTTGGAGAGGCCCAGGAGCTGAAGTGTCCGGACCTCGGGAGCCCTCAGGTAAGTGTGTAGATTTTTTCCAGATCGGAGGCCTCCACACGCGGGAAGCCTCCGATCAGAAAATACGACCCAATATCTAAATGTTTCAACGGGCGGGATTCTCCTATTTGGGCAGAGTAGCGGCAGGGAAAATCTTCCGGCTTGACTCCGACCCATTCCCGTAGGCTCTGGTTCATTGGATACACAGAGCGGGAATGTTGCCGCCAAGAGGATTCTATAGCAGGACTGCTGCTGCAGCTCCAGAAGAGGTGAAGAGGTGACCGGGCACTTAAAAGGGCAAATGAGTCCTGAAGATCAACGGAGGTTCAAGTTGGTGGGCCCTGGCAGAGACCGGGGCCTACACAGGTAAGTGAGTGGAAGCCTATATTTTTGAAGGAAAGGAGGCTCCTCCTCCAGTCCCTGACCTTGCGGCCACTACCAACACCTTCCACATGACAATCTAACTGGGACGGACGGGAGAGAAATGGATCAGTGTCCTGGGCCCTTCCCCTGCCAGTATTTGCATGCAGCAGGCAGAGAAGGGCAGCCAGAGGCAGTGCCAGTGGGGATCATTGAGGTTTGGGCGGTGAGGCAGTGATTGGCTTCTCTGCCAGATTTTACCTCATTCATCACAACTATCCTGCTCCATTTCAGGCGGGATTGCAGAAGAGAATGCAGACAATGCGTCATTACTACCATGTCATCACTATTCTCTTAATAAAAACAGAAAATATTAACTATTATCTGCTACAGAACAGTCACAGTCCAGCATTACCATCTCATTACACATACAGAAACCATAGGATTCTTTAGGAGCCCAAAAAAGCTATTGGACCAAATAATCCTGTTGCTTTTTGATCAACTCACAGATTCCCTAATGTACATATTCGTAAGATTATCATTAAATCTTTTCGGGAGATTTTCAACAACTTCTGATAATATGATGAAATGGATTGTTGACCTATATTATCACATGTTATTTAGTATGGGCATCCTTAATTGAAAGTACAGCCTTCAGCAAATCAGAAGATTGCATTGTCAAGCAGTATGATTGAATGCAAAAACAGTAATGGATTTAAGGAAGGATCTGTATCAGCATTTCTTATCGAGTGTCGACTTGGAAAAGTACAGCAACAGAATCTTGGAAAGGGACAGAGCTGGGAGATTAGGACAATCAGGTGTGGTGACAGATACCATCTGAGATAAATGTTTGTGGGCACAGAGCTGAGAGTTTACATGGAAAGGTTAATGGATGGAGGAAGACTGAAATCAGCTTATTTTAATTAAAAAAAGATTGCAGGGAAACATGATCCAGATTTTTATAATGCTGAGAGGCGCAGGTAAAATAAATTGAAGAAGCCTGCTTGACTTAGACCGTGATCAAAGAACAAGGTGACTTATATTTAAAATTAATGAGTTTCAAGTGAAACTGGAGATTAGAGGAAACAGTTTTCCCCAGAATGGCTGTATTGCGTCACTTCTTCAAAAAGAGCTGGATACATATCTGGAAAAACAGCTCTATAAAGCCTGTTTGCTTTTCATTAAACCCATTAACTGCTTCTCTGTGACAAGGGTCAGCATTTCTGACTCTGAACTTTGACCTGTTGTTCTTCTCCCCCTCCATTTTGTTCAGAACCACATTCTTGTTTCCAGTTCTGGTGTATATGCATGAAACACTGGCCTATATTTTCGCTTTAGAGAAACTGACAGAGCAGCATGGTATTTCCAGCATTTTCTGTTTTTACTTCATATTTGTAGAATTTGCAATTTACCTCTTTTTGTTTGAATAATTATCTGGTTGAGAATGGAACTGGGGGTTATAGGGATAGGTTCAGAGTAAGATGATTCAGTAGCCCATTAACTTGGAGGGGCTGATTTTCCTGGGCACCAGGCAGGCACAATGTGCCCGAAGTATCCCATACCTGTCAAAGCCTCCCTGTGTTCCTCAGGCTTACACCCGCACTCCTATTTCCAACTGTGTATTCTGGTGCAAGACTCTGCTACAAAGCGGGCCTGCCCGGGACACCCAAATGAAGGTGGGAGAATGGATAATTACTTTGGAGTTTTGCTTGATAACCTTGAACAATCTGACAGTAAATATACAGAACTGTAGCTCAGGAGATTAAATGGGTGAAGTAGAGTCTGTGATAGACAAACAAAAACATTTATGTCACTTTTTTCAGGCCTTCTGCAGCTCGTCTGCTGAATTGATGGCGGGCAGGTGGGAGAATCCCCCACGGAAATTCAAACCTAAGAATTTTTAGAAATAGGAAGAGGCCTTTGGACTCAGAGATCAAACCCACCTATCTGCCTTTTCACATTTGCCTAGAAATTGCTGTTAACTTGAAAGGTGACACCATTACTACAGGGTCTACACTGTATGTGACCCTCAAAGCCTCTCCACCAACTTCAAGGGTCAAGTCAGGAGTATGATGGAATACTCACCATTCAACTGCATGGTGCAACCACAATAATACTGAAGAATCTCAACACCATCCGAGTCAGACCAGATTGATTGATCAGTGTCTCTGCCACTGGACTGAATATCCATCCCCTCCATCACCTGTGCAGTGACTGCAGCACCGGCAATCTACAGGATGCACTGAAGCAACTCACCAAGGTTGATTTGACATCACCTCCCTCCTGTGACCTCTACCACTGAGAAGAACAAGAGTCGCAATGTTCTGGGAACACCGTCACCTCCAAGTTCCTCTTCAAGTTACACACCATCCTGACTTGGGCATATATCATTGTTTCTTCATCATCAGTGGGCCAGAGTCCTGGAATTCCCTTCCTAAAACCATTATTGGATCATGGTCAAGGTCCACCATCACCTTCTTAGGGCAACATGGAATGAGTAATAAATGCAGCCTTGCCAATGATGCCCATATCCCGGGAACAGTTAAAAGGAATTTGCAATCTATCCTTTGATAATGCAACTCTGCATCTTTTTTGTCCCTTTTTACTGTAACAAAACACTGTGTAGATGGTTTCATAGCTTTATCCACTGTAACCCCTGGGGATCAATTTTCACTTCTATCATCTGGGGTTAATGAGGCGGTAATGGCCTCAAAGTGGGATCGGTAGCCTTACCGCCCCGTTAACACCAACAACGAGGCTGACGGCATCGAGCCAGGAGCCTACCACTGGGTGCTCAAAGAGCCTGCCTGTCTCAGGCAGTCGGCTTCTTTCAACGTGAAAATCAGAGCAAGCTTGCCATCTTAGGTTGGAACTGGTCAGAAAGTGCACCATGCTCAGCCCGACCAGTTCCACGGGCGACGGGGACGATTAGGCCCAGCCGAGGTAAGTTTGGAATTATTTTTGTGAGGCCTGGAGGAGCAGGAGTGCTGTTGCATGCCCAACAAAAAAATAAACAAGCCTGCTGCCATCACGGGAGCTCCACCCTCCGCGAGTGTGAGCCCACGCCCGCCCCCCACACTTACCTTTTTGGCAGCCGGGGCAGCCCGATATTCTGAGGCCTCACTCTGGCTAGCTGCATCCGGATGCCCTGATGTTAATGAGGTTAGTACCTCGTAATCAAGGCCGCCTCTTCACCGTGGGTACATGCGATTGGCTGTTGTGCTGCACCGGTTGGTTGCCCAAAATTCAAAAACAACCCCTCGGAATATAAATATTCCTATTTTGGGTTATTAATGCTGACTTTCTTGCTTGTGAAATATCACATGTTTTCTGTTGTGAGTAATCTTTCATTACACCAACGTTACTGTTAATGCTGGAAATCTGGCCAATGACTATTTAATTCTAACAATTATCACTTTCATACCTTTAATAGCCATTTAACTAATATATGTAACACCTGATGATGTTAGGATAGCTGCAAAGACTACAATCTGGGGCCACTGTGTCTTAGCCTTACATGAGGAAAGCTAAGTTTATATTGGGTCAGTTAGAATTAGCAGCACCAAGGCCAGGGGTCAAAATACCTTTTATCAAGTTGCCAACAAGATGAACTCTGACCTCCTAGACCATGGAACTGAAGCTGGACACTATCCAGGACAAAGCAGCCCACTTGATTGGCACCCAATCCACCACGTTAAGCATTCACTCCCTCCACCACCGGCATACTGTGGCTGCAGTGTGTATCATCTACAAGATGCACTGCAGCAACTCGCCAAGGTTTCTTCGGCAGCACCTCCCAAACCCGCGACCTCTACCACCTAGAAGGACAAGGGCAGCAGACACATGGGAATATTATCACTGCCAAGTTCCCCTCCAAGTTACACACCATCCTGACTTGGAAATATATCGCTGTTCCTTCATTGCCACTGGGTCAAAATCCTGAAACTCCCTCCCAAACAGCACTGCGGGAGTACCTTCACCACACGGACTGCAGCAGTTCAAGAAGGCGGCTCATCACCACCTTTGCAAGGGCTATTAGGGATGGCCAATAAATGCTGGCCTTGCCAGCGACGCCCACATCCCGGAATGAATAAAAAAAAAGAAAATGCAACCACTAACGCAAAAATACAAATTTAAGTAACATTAGAAATAGAGGAAATGCCAAAGGACAGAAATGGGTTATGAAGACTTCTATGGCAAGGTGACAACAATGCAAGTGTCACGTTGCTATTATCAAATAATGCACCTGCGGGGCAACAATTAAATTAATGTGCAAATCAGTTACAAATAGTGCAGACCTCCACATATAGGAAAAGCTCAGGTTGGGCTTATTGTGAAATTCATAATGATAAGGAAAGCATGAACCATCCAAGAATCCAGTTATTCTCTACCCACTGTTATTCACGTCCTTTGAAATGGTGTGAATGAACTGATTTTTTAATATACATATTCATTCTTGGCATCAAGAAGCTCTAACAAATCTGAGGGCATTGGTGGCCGGAGGGAAAACCTTGTGGTGGTTGGAGTCACACTTGACACAAATGAAGATGGTTGTAATCATTGGAGACCAACCATTGCAGCCCCAGGATTTCCTCAGCCCAACATCCTCAGCCCAACATCCTCAGCCCAACATCCTCAGCCCAACATCTTCAGCCCAACATCCTCAGCCCAACATCCTCAGCCCAATATCTTCAGCCCAACATCCTCAGCCCAACATCCTCAGCTGTTTCATCAATGACCTTACCTCCGTCGTAAGCTCAGAAGTGGGATTTGTTGTGTATGTGTACCTTTAAGAGAATAACTGGTCTCAGACTGCAGTACCGGCAGTGACCACCCCTGTATAAAAAGGCGCTAGCAGCCTTCTGTAGTTTCAGTTCCCGATTGTCTCCATTCAGTAAAGACTTGTTAAACTAACTCCTGCATTCCGTGTCTCCATTAACACACGGATTTAATAGGATTCGTAAAAAATTATTCCACAGTGTTCAGCTCCATTCAGAGCCCCTCTGATAATTAAGCAGCCCATGCCAGTCTGGAGCAGGACCTGGACAATATCTAGGCTGGGCCTGCAGATGGCAGGTAACATTTGCACCACATAAGTGCCAGGCAATCTCCATCAAGAAAAGACCAAAACACCTCCCACCACCTTCACCGGCATCATCACTATTCTTCAACATCCTGTGATCACCATTGACTTGAAGTAAACTGGACCGTCACGATAGTGACAAGACCAGGGCAGAGGCAGGGTGATAAGGGTTGGGTAATAAATGTGATCTTGCCATCATCGCCCACATCCTGAGAACAAATATTTTTTTTAAATTGTACTGCCATGAATGCAGAGGATCATTAGTGTATTCTTTACAGTCCCATGTGCTTTCTTCCCAGGCAAAGGGTCTCGAAGTCTGATAATTGGAACCTCCCAGGAGTAAGAGAAACAGCAGAAGGAGCGTTGTCTTCCATACATTTTAGCTGTGTGAAATCAAGTAATTCAGAAGATGGACAATTTTGAGAAGGAACCATAAAAGCACAGAAGTGTCCACTTATTGGGCTGGATTTTCATTGATAATAATTCAACTTTATTGTCATTGCACAAGTACATGAACAACGAAATGTGATCTTGCAAGCTCCCATGACTGGGAGAAGCAAAGCCGCTGCGTCGGTGCGCGCCGCCATTCCATTTCCACCATTCCTCCTGTCCGACAATCTTCAGCCCAACGCCCGGGCCTGCTCACCAGCCGCTCCTCCTTCCGTGACCTTCTCACCAACCGCCCCTCCTCGGGGCTCCTTCCGTGACCTTCTGCACCTGGTCTTCCCTGATGGTCACCCCTCCAGGTACTAACCAGGCCTGGCTCTGCTTAGCTTCCAAGCCTTGCCAGTGACCCTGTCCCTAGTCTTTCAGGGTTGTAGTCCCGCCTCCATCGAGTTCTAGCCAACCCATGCGATTTTGACTTGATTGACCTTGTTGAGTCCACCCAGCGTGCTCAGCAGGCCAATTAAGGGCCACCCGGCAACATGTGACATCACAGATTGATATTTCATCTGTCAAGGCCTTTTGACAGATGAAATATCAGTGTTTGAAGCTGTCAAACACTGACAATCTGTACTCCAGGTTAATTCCTTCCTCTCAGGCTGATTTAGAGATCTCCCCGGAATAGAAAGCTGAATGCTGCAATTTTTGACAGCTCGCAGCCATTCTGCTTTCTATGCCGATGAGATGACGGACTCCTGAGACCTGAAGGAAGGAAGGCTGTAAAGGTAAGTAAAGGTATGTAAAACTTATTTAAACACTTTACACACACCAAACACACTTACCTTTGCACTCATGCACCCATCACTCACCTGAACACTGGACATCTCAACCCCTCCAAGCCCTTCATCCCGACGGTCCGCCTCCTCTAACTTGGCATGGTTTGGAGCCGTCAGGAATCCCACACTTCAACATTAAAAATAGGGATTAGGCTAAAAACTGCCTCTTAACTACCTGTTAACAGGCAGTTAATTGGCACTAATCCCCTTCCCGCCTCGGGTAGGCGGGTCCCAGTGCGGGTCGGGTACCCGCCTCCTTTGAAACTGGCATGGAGGCGGGTTGGGTGCGGGATGGGTTCGTGCCCCCTGATTTCGGGATTTTAACCCCCCACACGCCTCCAATCCCACCTCCATGGCCCAATGAAAATTCTGCCCTGTACAATGTCTCCCATTCTCTCGATGGCATCTATTTCCATGACATTATACATAAATCTTTGCACAGAAATACACCATTCTGCAAATCATGGTTCTACATATAGACACTGCTAAAGACATAAAACATGACAACACACACAGGGGTCTGCACAGTAATTCACATTAGTGTTAAGTAAATGTTGCTACTAATTAAAATGTCATGCTGCCTATTCCTGTTCTGTGAATACCAAGGGATAACATCACATTGATGAGCAACTGGTAAGACACAAGGCAACAGTGGACAAGCAGATAGGATACACATCATTAAAGCCAACATATGGCAAATGTCCTCATGTAGCAGCTTGGGGGAGGAAGCCATCAATCAATTGCTGCTATGGTTCTTGTGCTGCCTCTGGTCTTCAGTGGGCAGATGTTATTGCCCCTCCTTGTTGTCCTTTTGCACTAGAGTGTACTGATCCCTGAACAGATTGTGCAGGGGCATTATGAACCATGGGTGCAATGCACAGCCCATATTTCCCTGCATCCTGCACCCAGAGGACTCCTCAGTGACTCCTGCAAGGGGGCATCAGTGCACATTTCACCACTGAAGTCTTTTCTACTGTGTAGCAGTCTACCTTAGCCCAGATCCTTACTTCCTTCTGTCAAACTGCCAAATAAAGAGAAATTCCATCAATTCACTACCCATCTTACAACATGACAAAGCATCATCTCTCTTTCCCCCTACATGAGCATGCTAATAATCATCAGCTGAGTGAATAAATCAGTACCAGATAAGTGCATCCTTTACTGTATGGCTCTAATCTCCATTAATAACAAGGCACAGTACATTCAGTACATATTCTCTTTTATCACAATAAAGTCCAAAATGAACACAATCCAAACTGCTCATTCCGAACATCATGTTTCCCTTGAGTGGGTACACGGCCTTTCTAATGCTTCACCTAGATACAACCTAAGGGCATTGTCAATCTGGTGCCAATAATATGCCATCAACCTCACCATCTCGCAAGGCAAGAACAGAGTGTGTTCCCATGAGCTTGATGGTCTTCTCCTCATAGGGCACGAGTTGTTGAAGGTTGGGCACATCCCTCTGCTGGCTTGCTTCTCATGGGCATTGTGCACCAATTTATCCTGCAACAATAGTGAGGAAATAAGAGGAAGGTTAGCAGTTGAGGAGAGTTTGCCAAGTGGCAGAGGAGAGCTGAACTAAGAGATTTGGGAGTATCAGCCTGCTAAAGTGGACAAAGGGATTTTACAACAACTTGTATTTATATAGCGCCTTTAACGTAGCAAAACGCCCCAAGGCTCTTCACAGGAGTGTTATAAAACAAAATTTGACACCAAGCCATATGAGGAGAAATTAGGGCAGTCAAATAGATAGTTTTTAAGGAGCGTCTTAAAGGAGGAAAGAGATATAGAGAGACGGAGAGGTTTAGGGAGGGAATTCCAGAGCTTGGGACCGAGGCAGCTGAAGGCACGGCCACCAACGGTTGAGCGATTATAATCAGGGATGCTCAAGAGGCCAGAATTAGAGGAGCGCAGATATCTCGGGGGGTTGTGGGGCTGGAGGAGATTACAGAGATAGGGAGGGACGAGGCCATGGAGGAATTTGAACACATTAAGGTTGTGACGTAATAAAACTCACTGCGCACTTGGTTTGAGAATAAAGCAAGGCTTTAATCAACTTATTTCAGAACATGGAAGTCTAGTTGTATCCACTAGCTCCTTGTCTTTACAAAATGTCCCTGGCAAGCTGGGGCCAACGCCCAAGTATTTATACTCCTTGGACGGCGCCACCAGCTGGCTGTCCAGTGTTATTTCATAGGTAGTTTCTCGATGATGAGATTTATGACAGATTGTGCATGTGATAATTCCTGTAGCACGCTTTTCACTTTCTAAAAGGAATATTTTGCACAACTAACCCTTCACAATGCATTCTGATTTAAAGTGTGTGTGTGTGTGTGTGTGTGTGTGTGTGTGTGTGTGTGTGTGTGTGTGTGTGTGTGGTGGTGGGGGGGGGCTCTAACTCAGGAACTTGCACTATGGCTACCTAGCTCACCTAACAGGAATTACCCTCAGGGATGGAAATACAACCAGAGTCAGAGGCAGGTATCTCCTTGGTAGGTAAAAGAAAGAACATGCATTTAGAAAGCACCTTTCCTGACCTCAGGACATCCCAAAGCCAATTAAACACTTTTGAAGTGTAGTCACTGTTGTAATGTAAGAAACGCAGCAGCCAATTTGCACACAGCAAGGTCCCACAAACAGCAAAGAGATAAATGATCAGATGATCAGTTTTAGTGATGTTGGTTGAGGGATAAATATTGTCCAGGACACCTGGGAAAACTCTCCTGCTCTTCTTCAAAATAGTGCCATGGAACCTTTTACATCCTCCTGAGGTGGCAGATGGGGCTTCAGTTCAATGTCTCATCTGAAAAACGGCACCTCTGACAGTGCAGGACTCTCAGTACTGCACAGGAGTGTCAGCCCGGATTATGTGCTCAAATCCCTAGAGTGGGACTTGAACTAACAATCTGATTCAGAGGTGAGTTCTGCACCACTGGAAATGTTCCCCAATTAGATAATCTTGGCCAGGAATTTGGCAATATGTTGACTTATTGAGATAGAATTTTACCATTATAAATTATCATGTAAAAAGTGTGACTCAGAAATTGTGACACAAAAATTAAAATTAATATAGTCAGGAATTGCATGCCATATACAAGGTTTAAATCAAGGGTTTTAACGCATTCTAGATTCAATACTCAGGCTTGTTCTGTTTATTTCATACTGGATAAAAAAAGTCAGCTCCCATATACCACACATTTGACTTGATAAATTTTTTTTGAATTAATCTACATTGACATCAGTTTTAAGATAACATTCTCAACATGGCTCCAGATAAGTGAATAATTAGTACCTGTGCCTGTGTTATCTGACAGTGACAGGCTCGAGTTAAATATTCTGTGCACTAGTGCATTCTTAATATGACAAACTGACACCTTAATTAAGATAGACAATTTGTTCAGGTGGTTTATTTTGACAGTACCAAACCCTGTCTTATTAATGTCGAAATGCCTTTGGCATCTGAAACTTTCCAATGTAGACAAATTCTCAATTAAGATTACAGCCACCCCCAGATAAAAGCAGACAAGCAGCATAAATCTGATCCATCTATGGATTAAGCATCTGAGCGTGTAGCCAACACATTAAAGGCAGAATCATTGTTGTTTTGAAGAGAGAAAGAGCATGAAATAGTTCAGCCATATTTTCGTCAGGACGGCATCATTAGTCTACCCTGATGGCTTAGTTCGTAAATGAACTGCGTAGTGTGAAACTGAGCCATATAGACCAGGATGGTCCAAGGTTTCAATCTCCAATCTGAGCTGAGTTTCTGAACTCAGTGTGTAATTGTGACAAATACATTATAATTGACCTCAATGCTTTTCGGCTTGTGATGGAAAAATCAACCAAGGATTGCAGTCTTGATTGCAGTCCAGTGTCTCCTGGAAAAATCTAATGAGACAACAGCTCTGTATCCACTTAAGGAAAAGTTTTGTTCTGAAGTAAACATGTCTTTAAGCCAACACATGGATGTGAAAAGAAATGTAGAGAAAACACCCCCATTTGAGAATAATGCTTTGGAAACCTTGTTAAATGAGGCACAGCAAAAGTCCAAAATACCTGGATGGAGGTTTCAGAGATGCCGGTCCAGAATTTGGATAAGGCCCAAAAACGGGTGGTGTCACGAGCCAGTGCTATTTACCCACGCCTCTTCTAAGTGGTGCAGGCAGCAAGCAAACATTGTGCAGCCTTCTCATTAACATGATTGGAATGCTGGCCTCAGTGCTAAACACGCTGCTAAAACACGATTGAGCTTAGTGCTCAACGGGGGCCAATATCATGTGCAGTCTACTGGTCAATAAAGTTTGGCCTAGGCTGTCTGCACTACTTAAAGGGGAGGCGCTTTGTTGCAGAAGCACCTCATTCTCACTCTGGAGTAAGCCATGGGACAACAAACTAGAGAACAAAGCTAGAAGATTTTCAGAATCTGCACTGGAGGCCTTGGTCCTGGAGGTGCAATGAAGGTAGGCTATTGTCTATCCACAGGGAGGCAAGAGGCCATCCAAAGCCATTTGCAGAAGGTTGTGGCAATCGATTGCTGTATCCATCACGGCCACCAGTGTGGTCCCAAAGACCTGGATTCAGTGCTGAAAAAAGTTCAGTAACCTCACACGGCTGGTCAAGGTGAGTAATGGCTTCAGCAAATGCCATATCCCATCTGCACCACAAGCCTCACACACTGCTCAATTCACCGTGCCCCCATCACTTACCTATGAACAAACTCTAGCTATCACCACTCATACCTCACAATAATGGCTTTGCTTCACCCTCACACACTTACCATTGCTGCAATACTCACATCTCCAACTCACACCTTGCACACACTGACAACTATTCAACTATGGCAGGCACAACACCCAAGCACAATGCACTACACTCACCAACACACTTCCCTTTCTCTTGCAGGCTAAGGTGGCACATAACAGGTGGTAGCAACAACAGACGGGAGGCGACCAATCCAAAATAGAGAACCTGATGGACCTGGAGGAATCCATGCTTGAAATCATTGGAGGGTCAGTGATGGAGTCCGTGGCCAGCGGAGAAGTTGCCGTTACTGATGATGGTGTGGTCATACTGAGGGAGGATAGCATTCTTACTCTCACCACTGCCACTCCGTCATTGCCCTTGCCTATCAGCCAGCCTGCCTAGACTGCTGCCACCCATGCCTAGGTGGTGCAGTCTACAGCCGGGCCTTCTAGGTCCACAGCTGCTCGAGGTTGTCCCACAAGGCCATCTGTAGTCTCCCCCACTGAAAGTCAGCAGCCTTCCACCAGCCATGCTACAGCCACTGGGACAGCACTGTGTAGGAGTACAAGGATAGACAAAGGCACATCAAAGACAGACACTAAGGGAATGCACACGGGTGAATAGTTGCCATTGTCATTTTGATTGCATTTGGATAAATTTATGAAGTTTGTTTGGCATGTGTGTTTTGTGGTGGTTCTCATTTCAGCTTTGTGCCCAGGAGGACGCTGTGATGTTCCGTGACAGAGAGATGGTAAGATGGGGAAGTGGTGAGCCACAGGGATCTGGAGTTTCATTCACTGAAATCGAAGTCTGAGGAGGCATTCACCGACAGCCCATCTGGAATGGGAATTTGCTGCCTGCCTGCCTCCTCCCTCCCTCCTCCTCTTCCACTTCCTCTTCCTCTTCCTCCTCCTCCTGAGGGGGGTCCCACAATCCCTGGTGGCAAGGGCTGCGCCTTCATAATGGCCCAGTTGTCGAGCATGCAGCAGACCACCATGAAATGTGACACCTGCCCCGCTGAGTACTGGAGGGCTCCTCCCGAGCAGTCAAGGCAGAAGAACCATTGCTTCAGCACCCCGATAGTTTGCCTGATGATGTTCCTGGTGGCATCATGGCTGTCATTCTTTGATATTGACGACGAGTGGTGTTGGTTGCGGAGGGGAGTCATCAGCCAGGTGCAGAGCAGATAGCCCTTGTCTCCAATCAGCCACCCCCGGGTTTGATGTAGTGACTGAAAGATTGCTGGCACACTGAACTGACACAGCATGAAGGCATCATGACTGTTGCCAGGATAATGGGCATTCACCATCATGATGCGCTGGTCACACAACAAATGCACATTAAGCGAGTGGAAGTCTTTGCGGTTATGGAACATCACAGGATTGGTATACGGTGCCGCAAAGCCACGTTTGTGCCTGCGTGCTTCTCTCTGTTCAGCAAGGAGGCAATGAAGTCTCTACTCCAGGAGAATGGACAGCGACCTGGGAGATGTTAGCTATGTCTCCTGGTGCAGACTGGAAGGATCCACTGGTGAAGAAATTGAGAGCCACGGTGACCCTGAGGACCAGGGGGAGAGCCATGGCTGCCCTGCTCTGAGACTGTTGGTCTGGTTGCAGGAGGTGGCAGAATTCTGTGACCACCTACTTGCTGAAGCGGAGTCTCCTAATACACTGCTCCTGGCTTAAGTGGATATAAGAGAACTGCTCTCGGAGGACCCGAGGTGGGTAAGGCCTCCTGCTGAGAGCCTTCCTGGCCCCCCTCCTCCTCCCTCTGCACGCATCTTCTCCTCTTCTTCACTGCCTCCGCTCCCTCTCCTGAAGATACTCGAGCACAAGGGGGAATGAAAGTAAGGCCCCATGACTGTGAGCAAGTGGTGCGAGCAGAAGCCTTTAAATGAGAATCAAGGCATTCTCCAGTTGCAGCAACACTCCCTCTGACCTCAATAACTTTAAACAAGTTTAGAAAGCTGCAAAAATTTAGACAGAGCAAGTAAAACCATGTCAGCTGCAAGTTGTTGATGATGATCCCTTTAAATACCACTGCTGGGGGCTCCTTCCTGCTGCTGAATGCTTGGTCAGCTGGTCGTGATTAAGAGAGGGCGGTAAGTGGAATGACAACGTCAAAAATGCAGATCGTGCATCAAATCTGGCAGACTATTACTATTGGGTCATAGCATGCTTGACATAATGGGGGGAAAATTCAGTTGCTTGCGCCTCCCGTTAGCGCCTTAAGAGGGCGCTAATGGGGCGCAAAGCAACTAGCGCCCGGGCGCGGCGATGTTTGTGCCGCTCGCGAAATTAACTAGGCATTTTGCGGCGGCGCTAAACACTACCGCCACGATCTCCTGCGCCAGCAGATTGTGACGTCAGTCAAGTGCGCAACGCCCCGTTAGCGCCCCGGACCGGAAATTGAGTGGCGCCCTCTGCCTTACTGCCTGCCGCTAGCAATGACAGGTTGAGGGGAGCGTTATGCTGTCAGAAAGGGACTGGGGGAGCGCTATTTAAAGGCGACCGCTTCCTGCCTTTTTTTGTCGGTGACATTTTTGCACCACGCATTCTGAGAGAGAGAGAGAGAAACTTCTGGAGCGATTCAACGCTGTGTGAAGGAGTTTTGAGTACTGAGCAGCACTTTGCAGGTTTATTTTGATTTGCCCTTCCTTGCTTCGCCAGCGCTCTGAGGTAGCGCCTTGCTCCTCGGCCTTTGCGCCTTAAGACAGGTGTGAAGCGCCTGATTTAGCGTTCCAATCACCTCCAGGGGCGATAAAAGCCAAGTTTGCTGTCAGAGGCGATAATTAGCGCCAGGCGCTAAACTTTGCGCACGGCCGATAATGGCGCCCCAAACAGGGCGATACTGAATTTTTCCCCCAATGGATTTACGTAATAAGCGATGTAGGCTGGGGACAAGGATACTTGCACAGCTTTTACAACATCTAACTTCTGAATGTATTGTTTTTGCTTTAAGGAGAAGATAAGAAGATATCACATAACCAAGATGAGAGAGCCTGGACTGGAAAGGACCTCCCAGCATTAAACAACTGTGACACTTTGAAGAATTGCCTTTGATGTATTTGGGCCCAAGCCCATCAAAAGAGTGCGAGAGGGATTGTTTGGTGGTGCCACGTCATAGCAAGTATTGTCCTTTCATTAATCTCTTTGTTCCCTTTAATCACTTACTCACTTATTCAACAACACAGGAGCATAATTTGCACAGCAGCAACATAGCATACAATATAATGGCACATTTACCTCTGTTAAAAGGCATTCCCTCTTTGGACACCATTGTCACACACCTTCCAATTTGCTATTTATTGGGGTTTCCCAAGATGAGTTGGATCAGAGGAGTTTTGAACGTCACAGCATGTCATGTCACACATTCCACCTGTAGCAGGGACCTTTACCAATTCAAGAACTGTGGGGCATTTAGAGTGTGAGCTTAAAGAGAGTAACACAAGAGAGGAGGAGCATGTGAAAGTAGCAGCAGCCATTTCTCAACTGGGGATCAGTACCCGATTGTGCCTGCCATCGGAAGAGAGTTGTTGGTCATGTCCTTTGGGAATGTGTTGAACACCCTGCAAGAGTTTTTGAAGAATCTGAAGCAGTGCAGCTCCAACATCTCTGCAGCAATGCATGACAGATTTGCACAACTGTAAGCACCTTTGAAATCCTACACAGTTGGGATGGCTAGGTTGTCCTTGTGCTGTTGTCAGGGCTATTATATAAAGAAGGCTGTCAAGTAGAAAGAGACATATCTATCAATCAGTAGGTTCATTAATACTTCTCCCATTTTAAAAAATTAAAATTAGTTCATGGGATGTGGGCATCACTGGCATGGCCAGGATTTATTGCCTATCCCTAATTGCCCTGGAGAAGGTGGTAGTGAGCTGTCTTCTTGAACCATTGCAGTTCGAGTGGTGAAAGTACTCCCACAGTGTTGTTAGGGAGGGAGTGCCAGGATTTTGACCCAGTGACAATGAAGGAACAGTGATATATTTCCAGTCAGGATGTCGTGTGACTTGGAGGGGGTTCATGGTGTTCCCATGCGTCTGCTGCCCTTGTCCTTCTAGGTGGTAGAGGTTACGGGTTTGGGAGGTGCTGTAGATGGTACATACTGCAGCCACGGTATGCTGGTAGTGGAGGGGGTGAAAAGGGTTCCAATTAAGCGGGCTGCTTTGTCCTGGATGGTGTTGAGCTTCTTGAGTGTTGTTGGAGCTGCACTCATCCAGGCAAGTGGAGAGTATTCCATCACACTCCTTAGTTGTGCCTTGTAGATGGTGGAAAGGCTTTGGGAAGTCAGGAGGTGAGACACTCGCCACAGAATACCCAGCCTCTGATCTACTCTTGTAGCCACAGTATTTATGTGGCTGGTCCAGTTAAGCTTCTGGTCAATGATAACCCCAGGATGTTGATGGTGGGTGATTCGGCGATGGTAATACCGTTGAATGCCAAGGGGCGGTGGTTAGACTCTCGCTTGTTGGAGATAGTCATTGCCTGGCACTTCTGTGGCACGAATGTTACCTGTCACTTATCAGCCCAAGCCTGAATGCCATCCAGGTCTTGCTGCATGCGGGCATGGACTGCTTTATTATCTGAGGCGTTGCGAATGGCACTGAACACTGTGCAGTCATCAGCGAATATCCCCACTTCTGACCTTATGATGGAGGGTAGGTCATTGATGAAGCAGTTGAAGATGGTTGGGTCTAGGACACTGCCCTGAGAAACTCCTGCAGCAAAGTTCTGGGGCTGAGGCGATTGGCCTCCAACCACCACAACCATCTTCCTTTGTGCTCCGTATAACGCCAGCCAGTGGAGAGTTTCCCCCCTAATTCCCATTTACGCAGTTTATTGCAGACAAAATCCCAAGATTTAGGGGCTTTAGCTCAATTAACTGGGCCTCTTGGTCTTGTTCATTTCCAGGTTTCTAATGTACAAAGTTCCTCTTATTGACAGGCCTGTACTTTACCATACTTCCTTTGCTTTGCTTAACACCAGGCGCAAAATGTGCCTTTGGCATTTGTCTCATTGGCCTACCTTACCTTGTAATAAACGCAGGAAGAATGCAGGTTTATTTACAGAAAAACTTGGCTTTTACAAGATGATGAATGAAAGGTTATTTTATGAATAAACAAGTTTCCAAATCCTTTTTGCATTTATTTGCCTTCCCACAACACTTGAATTAAGCTTTGGGAAGATAGCCAAATCAAATATGTAAAAGCCACAAATTAAACCTATTCAACATATTTGTAATACTCCATGTTTTCATGAATTCTTAAAACTCATTATGGAAAATACAACTGAACTTTTTGTGGCTAATTTCTGTAGTCCATCCTTGGAATTTTTATATTTGTCCTTTTTTGTTCATCAGTGATGGGGAATGACACAACTTTGCATTTTCAGCAGCCAATGTCAGTATTCAGCTCTCCCAGATCTGTTGTTGTACAAATTAACTGCAGAGCAAACTACCCTTTACTTTGCACCAAAATTGTACCTCAGGATAGCAGAATCTTAGGAGAGCTATTCTATAGCCTTATGGTTGCACATTCCACTCATCCCTAAGTGCCACTGTTTTGTTTTTGCATGGAAAGAAGAAACACTTTTAGTACAGTTACGGGATGAATTGAAAGCCTATGTGAGACTACTGAGTGGTATTGGGCTTACTGACTCAGGGCAATAAACAAATCCTAACTCACGCTTGACCAACCATTATTCTAATGTAATACTAATAGATCTCCTTTGACATTGCTCATGAGTAGTCTGGGGCCTAGATATGGACTGCAATATTTACCGCAATTCTGCTACAGCCTAAACATGCAGTCATTCAATCATCACTGTATTGTAGCAAATTTACTGAAGCAATTTATTTAACTTGGATTGCATCAACCCTTAGTGATTAAATGCCATCCACAGCTAAGATAGTTGCAGAGTAAAGATAATAAAACTGAGATGAGGAGAAACTTCTTCACTCAGAGGGTAGTAAATCTATGGAATTTGCTACCTCAGAGAGCTGCGGAAGCTGCAACATTAAATAAATTTAAAATGGAGATAGACAGTTTCCTAGCAGGTAAGGGAATTAGGGATTACGGGGAGAGGGCAGGGAAGTGGACGTGAGTCTAGCTTCGGATCAGCCATGATCCTATTGAATGGCGGAGCAGGCCCGAGGGGCCGTATGGTCTACTCCTGCTCCTACTTCTTATGTTCTTATGTAATCCATTTTCAGAAGTTATTGATCTATTTTTATCCAGTACATATTTTACTGAGTCCCTGTTAATATTGGTTCAATCCAATACTGAAATCACCACAATCCAGCTTAAAATTGCAGGGTGGCGTTAGAATTAGATTCTCCAGAACAGGAGTGTAGTTTCCTCACAGTAAAACTGTGCTTGACATCTGAAGGAGTTTTATATTTTTCCCAGCATTGAATAAAACATGCACTGGAACGAAACAGTGTAATGCTGGTCACTTGTAACTATTTGCTCACCCACATTCCAGATGTACATCCATTAAAGTAGTTTGTGATGTTAAACATTTTCTTCCCTTTCATTTCTGTACTAAAGGCATTACTTAATAAAAAGAATGATCTACAGCACATGGTGAAAACAACATTAAATGTGTACAATAGCAAGTCTCTCATGAAATGTTTACAACAGAACAAAGTGGTTCTTGTAGCAAACAAGTTTGACAGCAATGTAAACTGTCCTACACTGAGTCCACAGCATTAGAGAACATGACTCATGCAATGAATTCTGTCGGCCATTCCTTGAGCAGTGTGAATTTTCAAAAGACTTAACAGTTTGTAGAACTAGGTTCAATAAATTTATGCAAGTATTAAACTAATTTGTTGTCTATGTCGCACAAAATGTTCAATAGTCTGAAGCACAGTTTTGTTTTTATATTTATCTGTTACAAGAGAGAATTTTTTTTTGTATATTTTCCTTGGTGCTGTGATCTGTGGAATATCAATAACAAGATGAAATCTGCTAATCATAGCTGGAATATAACTTTGCATTATTCTTGAATGAAAAGAGTTAAATTTGATTATTTTCAACTGGTAACTTTGCTAATGAATAATTTTGCTGGAACAACCCACGGGACTGACAAGTATGATCATTACAAATAATTCTTAATCTGGTAAAGTTGATGGATTAAAAGAGAAAAAGCCATGATTTAAAATAAAATATTGACACAAGATAGCATGTAGTCTAAAGTGTGTTACAAAGAAGTATCGTATACACTGATAGTATCATAGAGCATATCAGCATCTTCTCAACTAATATGTCATTACTCTGGAAGTCTCCAGATTGTGTTTTTCTTCGTGAATGCATGCACGCGTATGTAACTGTGGTAATTTCTTAATGAATTCTGTTTCCAAGAAGAGTGAAGGCCAGCCAACAGGCTTCCAATATACCGTATAATATTAGGCCATTATACCCGACAACAGGTGGTATCAGCATTTATTCAACTGATTAATACAGAGAAATGTCATAGATTCTACATATTATTTACTTATATTTAAAGTATTAATTAGTTTAATGGATTTGTTACATTTTATCAATAACTGACTAAGAAAGTTAGTTACGATCATTTATTTTAAAATTTATTTTTATTCCCCAAATTGTGTTTCTGGCCAGTTTTTAAACCCAGCCTCTCGGTCACACTAAAATTCCATCAACTGATTTGTTTGTCTCACTAAGTTAAAAAAATGTCTTCCCTTCACTGACAGCTTAATGGCAAAAACAGATGCCTCTCCCAGCTGACAGCAAAGCCCTTTTCTCGCATACAGTCTCTCTGAAAGGAAGTCAGTGATTAACTGCCATAAATTACACTGACAAGGCACCATTGCCAGAAACTTTGTGTTCGCACTGTCTGATTAGGGTCTTCAGTTACATACAAGAAGGTTATTTCGCATTAATAAAACTATCAACATTATTCTCAAAACATTGCAAAGGTGACATTTAAAATTACATAAATAATGCACCAGGAAGAATATTGTGTTTAACTGTGTAAATAATGTGTATAATATTACCAAATGGTACACTTCTACAGCATATACTTGTTTCATACAAACATGATTTTGTGAGTGATGCGAGGAAGGAGTACTGATTTATATAAAACTAGCTGGGGGTGCCCGGTGGTGCCGAGGCTTTTTTGAGGGCATGTTGTTGTTGGAAGAGAGAGAGGGAGCGACTGGGGGGAAGAGAGAGAGGGAAGGAGAGAGAGAGAGGGAAGGAGAGAGAGGGAGAGAGGGAAGGAGAGAAAGAGAGAGAGGGAAGGAGAGAGAGAGAGAGATGGAAGGAGAGAGAGAGAGAGGGAAGGAGAGAGAGAGAGGGAAGGAGAGAGAGAGAGAGAGGGAAGGAGAGAGAGAGAGAGAGGGAAGGAGAGAGAGAGAGAGAGAGAGAGAGGGAAGGAGAGAGAGAGAGAGAGAGGGAAGGAGAGAGAGAGAGAGAGAGGGAAGGAGAGAGAGAGAGAGAGAGAGGAAAGGAGAGAGAGAGAGGGAAGGAGAGAGAGAGGGTAGGAGAGAGAGAGAGAGGGAAGGAGAGAGAGAGAGAGAGGGAAGGAGAGAGAGAGGGAAGGAGAGAGAGGGAAGGAGAGAGAGAGAGGGAAGGAGAGAGAGGGAAGGAGAGAGAGGGAAGGAGAGAGAGGGAAGGAGAGAGAGGGGGAAGGAGAGGGAGAGAGAGAGGGAAGGAGAGAGAGAGAGGGAAGGAGAGAGAGAGAGATGGAAGGAGAGAGAGAGAGGGAAGGAGAGAGAGGGAAGGAGAGAGAGGGGTAAGGAGAGAGAGAGAGAGAGGGAAGGAGAGAGAGAGGGAAGGAGAGAGAGAGAGGGAAGGAGAGAGAGAGAGGGAAGGAGAGAGAGAGAGAGGGAAGGAGGGAGAGAGAGAGAAGGAGAGAGAGAGGGGGAAGGAGAGAGAGAGAGAGGGAAGGAGAGAGAGAGAGAGAGGGAAGGAGAGGGAAAGAGAGAGAGGGAAGGAGAGAGAGGGGGAAGGAGATAGAGAGGGAAGGAGAGAGAGAGAGGGGGAAGGAGAAAGAGAGAGGGGGAAGGAGAGAGAGAGAGACTGGGGGAGAGAGAGAGAGATTGGGGGGAGAAGAGAGAGAGAGAGATTGGGGGGAGAAGAGAAAGAGAGAGATTGGGTGGAAGAGAGAGAGACTGGGAGTGTGAGAGAGAGAGAGAGAGAGACTGGAAGTGTGAGTGGTAGAGTGAGAGAGCGAGAGAGCGAGAGAGAGACTGGGAGTGTGAGAGAGAGAGAGTCTGGGAGTGTGAGAGAGTGGGAGTGTGTGAGATAGACAGAGAGGCTGGGAGTGTGAGAGAGAGAGAGAGAGAGAGAGACTGGGAGTGTGTGAGAGCGAGAGAGAGAGAGAGAGACTGGGAGTGAGAGGGAGAGAGACTTGGAGTGAGAGAGCGAGATTGGGAGTGAGAGCGAGAGAGAGAGAGACTGGGAATGTGAGAGAGAGAGAGAGAGACGGGGTGTGTGAGAGAGAGAGAGAGAGACTGGGAGTGGGAGAGAGAGAGAGAGAGAGAGACAGAGAGAGACTGGGAGTGAGAGAGAGAGAGAGACTGGGAGTGTGAGAGAGAGAGAGAGTGGGAGTGTGTGTGAGAGAGAGAGAGAGAGAGAGAGTGGGAGTGTGAGAGAGAGAGAGAGAGTGGGAGTGTGAGAGAGAGAGAGAGAGAGTGGGAGTGTGAGAGAGAGAGAGAGAGATTGGGAGTGTGAGAGTGAGAGAGAGAGATTGGGAGTGTGAGAGAGAGAGACTGGGAGTGAGAGAGAGAGAGAGATTGGGAGTGTGAGAGAGAGAGACTGGGAGTGAGAGAGAGAGAGATTGGGAGTGTGAGAGAGAGAGAGAGATTGGGAGTGTGAGAGAGAGAGAGAGAGATTGGGAGTGTGAGAGAGAGAGAGATTGGGAGTGTGAGAGAGAGAGAGATTGGGAGTGTGTGAGAGAGATTGGGAGTGTGAGAGAGAGAGATTGGGAGTGTGAGAGAGAGAGAGAGATTGGGAGTGTGAGAGAGAGAGATTGGGAGTGTGAGAGAGAGAGATTGTGAGTGTGAGAGAGAGAGATTGGGAGTGTGAGAGAGAGAGATTGGGAGGAGAGAGAGAGAGATTGGGAGTGAGAGAGAGAGAGACTGGGAGTGAGAGAGAGAGAGACTGGGAGTGAGAGAGAGATTGGGAGTGTGAGAGAGAGAGAGAGATTGGGAGTGTGAGAGAGAGAGAGAGAGATTGGGAGTGTGAGAGAGAGAGAGATTGGGAGTGTGAGAGAGAGAGAGATTGGGAGTGTGTGAGAGAGATTGGGAGTGTGAGAGAGAGAGATTGGGAGTGTGAGAGAGAGAGATTGGGAGTGTGAGAGAGAGAGAGATTGGGAGTGTGAGAGAGAGAGATTGGGAGTGTGAGAGAGAGAGAGATTGGGAATGTGAGAGAGAGAGAGATTGGGAGTGTGAGAGAGAGAGATTGGGAGTGTGAGAGAGAGAGATTGGGAGTGAGAGAGAGAGATTGGGAGTGTGAGAGAGAGAGAGATTGGGAGTGAGAGAGAGAGATTGGGAGTGTGAGAGAGAGATTGGGAGTGTGAGAGAGAGATTGGGAGTGTGAGAGAGATTGGGCGTTTGAGAGAGATTGGGAGTGTGAGAGAGATTGGGAGTGTGAGAGAGATTGGGAGTGTGAGAGAGAGAGATTGGGAGTGTGAGAGAGAGAGACTGGGAGTGAGAGAGAGAGAGATTGGGAGTGAGAGAGAGAGAGACTGGGAGTGTGAGAGAGAGATTGGGAGTGAGAGAGAGAGAGATTGGGAGTGTGAGAGATTGGGAGTGAGAGAGAGAGAGAGATTGGGAGTGTGAGAGAGAGAGATTGGGAGTGTGAGAGATTGGGAGTGTGAGAGAGAGAGAGATTGGGAGTGTGAGAGAGAGAGACTGGGAGTGAGAGAGAGAGAGATTGGGAGTGTGAGAGAGAGAGATTGGGAGTGTGAGAGAGAGAGATTGGGAGTGTGAGAGAGAGACTGGGAGTGTGAGAGAGAGGGAGACTGGGAGTGTGAGAGAGAGAGAGACTGGGAGTGTGAGAGAGAGACTGGGAGTGTGTGAGAGAGAGAGAGAGAGAGATTGGGAGTGTGAGAGAGAGAGAGAGAGAGATTGGGAGTGTGAGAGATTGGGAGTGTGAGAGAGAGAGAGAGACTAGGAGTGTGAGAGAGATTGGGAGTGTGAGAGAGACTGGGAGTGTGAGAGAGAGAGAGACTGGGAGTGTGTGAGAGAGAGAGACTGGGAGTGAGAGAGAGAGAGATTGGGAGTGTGTGAGAGAGAGAGAGAGAGAGATTGGGAGTGTGAGAGAGAGAGAGAGATTGGGAGTGTGAGAGATTGGGAGTGTGAGAGAGAGAGAGAGACTAGGAGTGTGAGAGAGATTGGGAGTGTGAGAGAGAGAGAGAGAGAGATTGGGAGTGTGAGAGAGATTGGGAGTGTGAGAGAGAGAGTGACTGGGAGTGAGAGAGAGAGATTGGGAGTGTGAGAGAGAGAGAGATTGGGAGTGAGAGAGAGATTGGGAGTGAGAGAGAGATTGGGAGTGTGAGAGAGAGAGAGAGAGATTGGGAGTGTGAGAGAGAGAGAGAGATTGGGAGTGTGAGAGAGAGAGATTGGGAGTGAGAGAGAGAGAGAGAGAGAGAGATTGGGAGTGTGAGAGAGAGAGATTGAGAGAGAGAGATTGGGAGTGTGAGAGAGAGAGAGAGAGAGAGAGAGAGAGATTGGGAGTGTGTGAGAGAGAGAGAGAGTTGGGAGTGTGAGAGAGAGAGATTGGGAGTGTGAGAGAGAGAGATTGGGAGTGTGAGAGATAGAGATTGGGAGTGTGAGAGAGAGATTGGGAGTGTGAGAGAGAGATTGGGAGCGTCGAGAGAGAGAGAGATTGGGAGTGTGAGAGAGAGAGAGATTGGGAGTGTGAGAGAGAGAGACTGGGCCGCCGCCGCTGCCGCGGCCGCTCACCTGATGGCTTTAGGTCGGGCTCTCGGGTGGGGCTGTGGACGCCGCGGGGAGATTTTGTGTGCGGCAACTCCCGGCATGGCCCGCCGCGGCCGGTGACCTGATGGCTTTGGGTCGGGCTCTGGGGCGGTGCTGTTGACGCCGCGAGGAGGTTTTGTGCGCGGCAGCTCCCGCACGGCCCGCCGCGGCCGGTGACCTGGAGGCTATGGGTCCGGCTCTGGGGCTGGGCTGTTGACGCTGCGGGGAGGTTTTGTGCGCGGCAGCTCCCGCACGGCCCGCCGCAGCCGGTGACCTGGTGGCTTTGGGTCGGGCTCTGGGGCGGGGCTGTTGGCGCCGCGGGGAAGTTTTGTGCGCGGCGGCTCCCGGCATGGCCCGCAACTCAAGGCCCAGGCTTCCCGGGCTGCTAGGCCGCGCCCGGCGCCGGCACAGCCGCTCGAAATGTCCGGCAAAGTAGGCGAGCCTCCGGGCGAAGGGCAGGGGATCACTTCATTTCCTACAGTTGCTAAATACAATTTAAAACTCAAATAAATTGTTATTTAACTCCCTAACACATAATTCAAATAAATTCCCTAACACACAAAGTGTGGAAAAAGAATCGTGAAGAATCAAGATGGCGGCCACTCACCTCGGTTCAGAATGATAAGGCCCGCCCACACACGCACCGATTGGTCGACCGTCATGTCACCGAAGCGTAGGATCGGTCAATCGTCAAGTCACTCAACACTCAACTGTAGGATGGCCCGCCCGCACGCGCAATGAACCCGTTCCCGTGACGCAGCGATTGGTCAACCATCGGTCAACTGTCAGGTCGCTCGACCGCACAATTGGTCAACCTTCACGTCACTCAATGCTAATGAGCAAATGAGCGGAACTATTCCCATTTAATGAGCGGAATTTTGAACGTTTTTTGGATACCGTGGGCACGATTTTTGTCTGACGGAAAAGTAAATACGCCTATGACCGGTCCGTAATCGTAAGCTTTCTTTTGATGTGACGCGCGTGTAGGTACGCTCTATAACTTTCGAACGTATAGAGAATGGACAGACAGACAGACAGACAGGTCTTTTATATATATAGATAGATAACAACAGAAAATGCTGGAAACACTCAGCAGGCCAGGCAGCATCCGTGGAGAGAGAAACAGAGTTAATGGCCCAGAAATTCGGGTCCCAACGCGTGAGTATGCACGGGGTACTCACACGTAGGCCCAACGAAAGTGCCGGTTTCATGCATGCACTGCGCCTGCGTGGGAAACCGGCACTTCCGTTCCCCTGAAAGAAGGGGTTCAGTGGTCGAACGCGTGCGCGGGAGAGGCAGCGCGTGCGCATTGAACTTACGTTTTTTTTCCAGGTTTTTCTGGGTTACACTTTTAAAAAGCAGGCGCAAGGCCTGCTTTTAACAAGGTAAGTGGTGAATTAATTAAAATTAAAACATTTTTTCCACAGGTTTATTATTTTTAAATACTTTAAAGAAAGGTAAGTTTATTTTTAGCCCCGTTAGAAAATATAATTAAGTTTTTCAAAAATTTAAATTATTGTTTAAAATAGTTATTTTATGTAATTTATAGTTATTTTAAAAATGTGATTTAAAAAAAAATGTATTTGAAGTTTTAGTGATGTTTTGGGGCTTATAGTATTTATAGGTTTGACAGCTCTTCCTGTCAAACTTATGAATGAAGCATTCCCTGCTACCATTGGCTCTCCATGGCCCACGTGATCCCAGGGGATGCATCGAACTAACTGCGCCCCTGGGATACGCAAGCGCTGCGCGCCGGCAGTTGAAGGAGGCCCAGGATCGGAATCCCACGCGGGCCCACAGCTCAACAGCCGGCGCGCTAGGTAAGTGCAGGTCGGAGGCTTGCACCCGCAGGAAGCCTCCGACCCGAATTTCTGGGCCATTGTTTCAGGTCTGTGACCTTTTGTCAGAACTGGAAAAAGTTAGAGATGTAACAGGTTTTAAGCAGGTGCAGAGGCAGGGAAAGCAGGGAGAGGAAGAAAGAACAAAAGGAATGGTCTGTGATAGGGGGAGTGTTTCCAGCATTTTCTGCTGTTATTTCAAATTTCCAGCATCCGCAGTATTTTGCTATTGAACTGATTTATATTGCCTGCTTGCACCACTCTCATGGCACATGTACAGGTGGTTCAGCAGACTCCTTGGAAACTTTTTAAACTTTACTTTGCACTAACGGTAGTTATGCTGGAGCAGGTACGAAAGCCAAATGATGAGACCTTCTTCCTGAGGTGGTCTTCCATGACTTATCAAAATGTGAACTGTACTCAGATTGGTAACTTCAAACTATTTGTTTAGGTTGTTTTTACTGCAATGTCTGCACTGACTATGAATATGATGATGTATATGGTTGCTCACTGAAGTTAATAGGGACATTTTCTTTAAAACCGCTTGACTCTACAATGTGGCATTGTTACCCTGATAAGTAGTTGCTGCAGACATTTGGAGGCAGGAGCAACTTTGAAAAACATTGCCATTTGATAAACCCAACTGTTAGGGCTGTTTTATTAGTCAGTGAAATAGCAAAGCTTTCAAGATTGAAAGTCAAATCCTAGATATAACCAGGTATACTTTGACACAATATTTTGCAATCAAATATGAAAGACAGGCAAGCATATTCATTAGCTGCCATCAAAATAGGGCAGTAATAGTAGGGGATTTCAACTTCCCTAATATTAACTGGGATAAAATTAGTGTGAAAGGCATAGAGGGAGCAGAATTCTTAAAATGCATTCAGGACGAGTTTTTTAGCCAGAACGTAGCAAGCCCAACAAGAGAGGGGGCAGTTCTGGACCTAGTTTTAGGGAATGAAGCTGGGCAGGTGGAAAGGGTATCAGTGGGAGAGCATATTGGTGGTAGTGATCATAATTCAGTTAGATTTAGGGTAGTTATGGAAAAGGACAAGGATAGACCAGAAATAAGAGTTCTCAATTGGGGAAAAGCTAATTTTACTAAGCTGAGAGGTGATTTAGCCAAAGTGGACTGGAGACAGAAATTGAAGGTAAATCAGTGTCAGAGCAGTGGGAGGCATTCAAGGAATAGATAATGAGAGTTCAGAGTCCCACCCTTAAAGAAAAAGGGTGGGACTAATAAATCTAGAGCTCCCTGGATGTCAGGGGTATACAGGGTAGGATAAAGAAAAAAAGGGAAGCTTATGACAGATACCGAGGACTCAATACTGCAGAAAGCCGAGAGGAGTATAGAAAGTGCAGGGGTGAAATGAAAAAGGAAATTAGGAAAGCAAAGAGAGGGCATGAAAAAATATTGGCAAGTAAAATCAAGGAAAACCCAAAGATGTTTTATAAATACATTAAGAGCAAAAGGATAACTAAAGTAAGAGTAGGGCCTATTAGGGACCATAAAGGTAACCTATGTGTGTAAGCAGAGGACATGGGTATGGTTCTTAATGAATACTTTGCATTTGTTTTCACAAAAGAGAGGGATGATGCAGACATTGCAATCAGGGAGGAGGAGCGTGAAATATTAGATAAAATAAACATAGTGAAAGAGAAAGTATTAAGGGGTTTAGCATCTTTGAAAGTGGATCAATCCCCAGGCCTGGATGACATGTATCCCAGATTGTTAAGAGAAGTAAGAGAGGAAATAGCAGAGGCTCTGACCATCATTTTCCAATCCTCTCTGGCAACAGGTGTGGTGCCAGAGGACTGGAGGACTGCTAGCGTAGTACCGTTGTTTAAAAAGGGAGAAAGGGATAGACCAGTCAGCCTAACTTTGGTGGTGGGAAAATTATTGGAAAAAATTCTGAGGGACACGATAAATATTCATTTAGGAAGACATGGATTAATCAGGGACAGTCAGCATGGATTTTTTAAGGGAAGGTCATGTCTGACTAACTTGATTGAATTTTTTGAGGAGGTAACAAGGAGGGTCGATGAGGGTAGTGCATTTGATGTAGTCTATATGGATTTTAGCAAGGCTTTTGATAAGGTCCCACATGGCAGACTGGTCACAAAAGTAAAAGCCCATGGGATCCAAGGCAAAGTGGCAGGTTGGATCCAAAATTGGCTCAGAGACAGGAAACAGAGGGTAATGGTCGAAGGGTATTTTTGTGACTGGAAGGCTGTTTCCAGTGGGGTTACGCAGGGCTCAGTACTGGGTCCATTGCTTTTTGTGACATATATCAATGATTTGGACTTGAATGTAGGATCTATGATTAAGAAGTTTGCAGATGATACAAAATTGGCTGTGTGGTTGATAATGAAGAAGAAAGCTGCAGACTGCAGGAAGATATCAATGGACTGGTCAGGTGGGCAGAACAGTGGCAAATGAAATTCAATCTGGAGAAGTGAGAGGTAATGCATTTGGGGAGGGCTAACAAGGAAAGGGAATACACTATAAATGGTAGGACACTGAGAAATGCAAAAGATCAAAGGGACCTTGGAGAGCATGTCCACAGATCCCCGAAGGTAGCAGGACAGGTAGATAAGGTGGTTAAGAAAGCATACGGGATACTTGCCTTTATTAGCCGAGGCATAGAATATAAGAGCAGGGAGGTTATGCTTGAACTGTATAAAACACTAGTTAGGCCGCAGCTAGAGTACTGTGTACAGTTCTGGTCACCACATTACAGGCAGGATGTGATTGCACGAGAGGGAGTGCAGAGGAGATTTACGAGGATGTTGCCTAGGCTGGGGAATTTTAGCTATGAGGAAAGATTGGATAGGCTGAGATTGTTTTCTTTGGAACAAACGGGGCTGAGGGGAGACCTAATTGAGGTGTATAAAATTATGAGGGGCCTAGATAGAGTGGATAGGAAGGACCTATTTCCCTTGGCAGAAGGGTCAATAACCAGGGGGCACAGAGTTAAAGTAATTGGTCGGAGGTTTAGAGGGGATTTGAGGAGAAATGTTTTCACCCAGAGGGTGGTGGGGGTCTGAAACTCACTGCCTGAAAGGGTGGTAGAGGCAGAGACCCTCATCACATTTAAAAAGTACTTGGATATGCACTTGTAGTGCCGTAACCTACAAGGCTACGGACCAAGTGCTGGAAAGTGGGATTAGGGATAGCTCTTTGTTGGCTGGCACAGACAAGATGGGCCGAATGGCCTCCTTCTGTGCTGTAAATTTCTATGATTCTATGAAAAGAAATTGAAAAGTTTTAACCATGATAGGATATTATAATAAATATATTTTGTCCCACAAAATAATAGAGGGGGGGAGCGCAACAAAGCCTCTTAAAGTCCGAAAATGGCGTTCATGACATGCACACACACTTCCGATGGAAAGTGCGCCAGATGCCATATTTGTAAAGGGGTTTGTGCACACGCACCTAACAACCACCGGCAGCATGCAGAGCAGGCAGATCATGACGTCAATCAGTGCGTAACTCTGATTTGACACCACTCTGCCATTTTGGAGCTACACACTCCAACCTGCACCCTCTCTTAACCCCGCAGAACTGAACACGCACTCAACTGCATAAAGGACCCCCATACCAGCACTATTTAAAGGGATCATGAACTACTTACAGGTTAGTTGCTGGGTTATTTCTTCTGGCTGTTGCTTCAATTCTACACATTTTGAGTGCTAGTCCATATTTGTTTAAAGCTTCAATAGTCTATAGGGAGTGATCTGGCTGGTGCTGAAGTACTTTTTTGGTGACTTAAAAGCTTGTGCACAAACCAGTTGCTTCCAGATATGGATGGCTTAGTAGGGATTCCTCTTGACATTGAGCATGACTGGGAGAATGAGTAGGGGCCATGCAGAGCAGGACAAGCTGCTAGAAGAAGGAAGAGGCATTTCTGTGTGCCCTCCAGCGAGCTGGTACTGGTGCTATCCTTTCCCCTGCCCTGGCTCCCACATACTTGTGTCTGGTGTCTCACCACGTGCAGATCCCACCTCTTTCCTATTCTCTAATTTATGCACAGTATCAGTATCTGAGCTCGTGGCTGCAACTGTGAAATTGAGCGATGGTGTCCCTTCAGCTTCACTTTCTTCTTGCTCTTCCTCCACTTCCTGGGTAGGTTCCAGTTCTTGAGTATCTGAAATGAAAAAGCGTTGGGTTGTGGTGAGGGGAGAGGAGAAAGTAAGAAATGCATGCTTACACCATCTGCAGCTTGTAAGTCAGAAGAGATTGAAGGACAAGGGAGATGCGCTTCTCCCTGTCCCCCCCCCCGTTAATTCCTGCTGCCTTCTGTTGTGGGCCACCTTCTCCTGCAAGAAGATTGTTGGTGGTTGAGTGAAGGGGGTGTCGTGAATTGAGCAGTGGATGAGGCTAGTGGTGCAGTTGGTAGTATATGGCATTTGAAGATACTCTAACTGACCTTGACAACTCGTGTGAGATCATTAAACTTCTTCCTGCATCCAGGTCCTTGGAGCTATACTCCTGGCATTGACCTCTACCACTATCTCTTGCCTCTGCCTTCTGAGCATGTGTCTGGAGGGCCTCCTGCCCCCCTGAGGATACAAGACATTTCTCCTTTCCACCTCTTCCACTAAGACCTCCAGTCCAATGTCTGAAAACCTTGGTGCCTGCTCTCTCGCATGGTCAGCCATTGTTGATTCTTCCACAACACAGTATTCAGAATGATCTCAGCTCCATCAGCAGCCACAATGCACCACCCCTTTCAGAGGTGCAGGCTAGCTTTAAGTAGTGCTAGGCGCTCATGATATTGGACTCCCTGCTGATGCGTACAGCCAATAAGCAGCAAGGGGAACAATGGCCGCATGCAGCAATCATGGAAATGAGCAGGCAGCACAAAGTTGGCGTCCTGCTTGCATTGCAATCAACAGGTTAATTGTGCCTCGCGATCCCCACACCTGTTTTCGGGGGTTATCCAATTTAACCCTCTAGATATGTGAAATAGACTCTCAGCAACAGCAACTAATGTGATGTATCACAGAATCACAGAATCACAGAAACCCCACAGTGCAGATAGAGGCCATTTCGGCCCATCGAGCCTGCACCGACACATATCCCACCCGATCCCTGTAACCCCTACACCAACACATATCCCACCCTATCCCCGTAACCCCACGTATTTAATCCCCCTAACACTAAGGGTCAATTTATCATAGCCAATCAACCTAACCTGCACATCTTTGGACTGTGGGAGGAAACCGGAGCACCCGGAGAAAACCCACGCAAACACGGGGAGAATGTGATGTAGTTTAACTCCTTTTAAAATAGAGCTGGATAAATTTATGGTTAAAAATAGGATTGAAAGTTTTAAGGGTAGGGAAAGTCATAAAGGATTAATCTGTGCCGTACAATAGATCCAGTGCTGTTGGAACCATGGACGTGCCACCTGTAGAAAGCAATTCGTTTGAGTTGCCTCTAGCTGTACTGTACTTGAGGGTATATTAGCCTAGTAATTATGGTACTGGACTAGTAACCTAGAGGCTATGGGCTCGAATTTCCAAACCCTGTGGGGGCGGATTTGGAGGCGGGAGTGGGGGGAAAATTGCAGAATCGGGTGGCACGAACCCTTCCCGCCCCCAACCCACCTCCATGCCTGTTTCCCAGGAGGTGGGTACCCGACCGAGGCGGGAAGGGAATTAGTGCCAATTAACTGCCTGTTAACAGGTAGTTAACAGGCAGTTTTTGGCCTAATCCCTATTTTTAGCCCTGAAGCGTGGGCTGCCCGATGGCTCCAAACCACGCCAAGTTAGCAAGGCGGACCATCGGGCTAAAGGGCTTGGAGGGTTCGAGATGCCCGGTGTTCAGGTGAGTGATGGATGCATGAGTGCAGAGGTAAGTGTGTTTGGTGTGTGTAAAGTGTTTAAATAAGTTTTACTTACCTTTACTTACTAATGCAGGCTTCCTTCCTTCAGGTCTCGAGAGTCCCTCATCTGACCGGCACAGAAAGCAGAATGGCTGCGAGCTGTCAAAAGTTGCAGCATTCTGCTTTCTGTTCTGGAGAGATTTCTAACTGAGTCTGTGGAGAAGGACTCAAGTTAGAAGTCAGATTGTCAGTGTTTGACAGCTTCACAGAGCTGTCAAACACTGATATTTCATCTGTCAAAAGCTCTTGACAGATGAAATGTCAATCCCTGACATCACCTGTAACCGGGTGTCCCTTAATTGGCCTGCTGAGCCCACTGGGTGGGCTTAACAAGGTCAATCAAGGGAAAATCGCGTGGGTTGGCCACAAATTGATGGAGGCGGGACTACAACCTAAAAAGTGGGAGTCCTGCCTCCATCACGTCCCCATTGACAAAATCCAGCCCATAGAGTTCAAACCTTACTATAGAAAGTTACAAAAAGCTTCTGGATTGTTGCAAAAACTCATCTGGTTCACTAATGTCCTTTAGGAAACCTACTACTGCTACTTAGTCTGGCCAGGTCATAATAGACTTTTGGAATAACCAGGGAACGCAGTTAAAACAAATAGCTTAGTTTGGTTAAAGAGGCAATTAGATGTGTTTCGACAAAGAGAGGTGGCTGGACTGAGGAATACGAGAGCTGATTATCCAATCGCCTCGAAGTGCCAGCTGCACACACATGGAGAACATTTTACCACGGAAATTGGCCTTGCTCATTTTTAAGATATATCTGGCAAGTCAGCAGCTTCTGCAGGTTAGGATCCGCACAACAGAATGCATAAGAAGCCAGAATTGGAGGAACGCAGAGTTCTCAGAGAGTTGTGGGGCTCAAGGAGGTTACAGAGATAGGGAGGGGTGAGACCATGGAGAGGTTTTACATGAGGATGAGAGTTTTAAATCGAAGCATTGGTGGACTGGGAGCCAATGTAGGTCAGTGAGCACTGGGATGATGAGTTAGGATACAGGCAGCAGAGTTTTGATTGAGCTCAAATTTATGGAGAGTGGAAGATGGGAGGCCGGCCAGAAGAGCATTGGAATATTCACGTCTGGAGGCAACAAAAGGATGGATGAGGGTTTCAGCTGCAGATAAGCTGAAGCAGGGGCAGAGGCGAGCGACGTTATGGAGGTGGAAGTCAACGAGCTTTGCGATGGAGAGGCTATTGGTTCAGAAGCTCAATGTCAAATAAGAGTCTGGTTCAGCCTGAGACAGTGGCCAGGGAGGGGGATGGAATTGGTGGCGAGGGAACCGAGTTTGTGGCTTGGGCTGAAGACAATGGCTCCGGGCTTCCCAATGTTTAATTGGAGGAAATTGCAGATCATCTAGGACTGGATGCCGGACAAGCAGTGGCGGGGTCAGCTGGGTGTCATTAGCGTACATGTGGAACCTGATGTCATGTCTTCAGATGATGTCGCCGAGGCGATTCGAATTGTCTTTATGTGATACTGTTCACCAGAACTGGCAGGAAAAGGTTCTGTGTGATGGTTCTAATGTGATGGAAATAACTGAATTTTATGTTTATTGTTCACTAAGGAGTCAACCATAAATATATTTCAAGCATTTCTGTTATTTGCAATATAATACTGTTCTTAATTAAAGACATCTGGACTTTGCATGTTAGTTCATTTAATGATAGTGTGTTGCAATCTTGTAAAGGTCAGATCACAGCTGCTAATCCATAAGTAAAGCAAGCGCTGGATCTGAAAGTGCCAATGGATTTGACTCATTTTTGTGGTGAAACCTAGATGAAGGGCCAAGCCCACATGTAGATGTCCAAAGTTGAAAAGAGCAGGAGAAGTGATTAGCTGATACTCGGCTGGCATGAAGCAGGGCAACTTAAGGGAGAAAGGGAAAACTGAGAGAGGTAAATAGTTCCACAAGGTAGAATAGGAGACCGTTCCCACTATGGGTATGGCCGCTGCCATTTTTGTTGGGGCCTTCACATGGGCAGGCATCTCCTGTTTTAGGTATGAGGTTACTTTCAATATGGTAATTGGAATCCTATGACATATTTAGAATTTCGAAAAAAATTTTGAGGTACCAATGGGTGGACTGTGCGCCATGTATGCTCATGCATTGGTACCAGGTCCTGTGATCCTTGAAGGGTCCTGCTGTAGGCCCCTCCTCCTGGCCCCACAAAAATCTTCTGGGCCACTACTGGCCCACGAGCACTGGGACAATCAAATCTTAATCAGGCCCGGCCATCAAAATTGCTGAGCCTCACACTGAGGACACCGGACAGGTGATGCAATTACACCACCCTCTGCCAGCTGAATGTCCGCACAGGGTTAAAATAAATCCCTGTGTTTTGAGACTTGATTTCAATATGGTGAGAGTGCAGAGCTTTTAGGACAAAGTGCGTGAAGCTTAAGGGAAATCAACAAAGGAACATGAGACCAAAGCAGTACTAGCAAAATAGAGTCAGGTGAGAAAGGTTGCCATATAAGAGGACACTTTTTACTTTAATGGACAGAAATTCATAGGTTGGGAATGTGCAATTTCCAAATATGTTCTGGGAATGGTGCAAAAGAAATTCTCCCCTGGAGAGAGACCAGGTGCTGGAGAGAGAAGGATTGCCTTTTAGACTACAAGCTCTTTGTTTATATCCTTAGCTAAAAGAGAGCTGCCAAAAAACAGCTTTGCAACCGGCTAGACCTCAAGCTTTTACAACTTAGTGGGGGAGGAGACCCACCCTAGCGTAAGTGTCGAGATGTGCCTAGGACCGTCACCTCTGACCCTGCCAAGGTTCATGTGATTAGGGGAGTTTCCTTGTGTTGCCTGTCAATGGTGAGTGCCAAAACCATTCTAGAGCATCTGCCGACCCCAGGATGCTGGGACGTCTGTTGCAAGTAGCCGGTTCAAGGGGCAGGGGTGCCAGGTTTCCCCCAACCCTGCCACCAGAAAGAAGGGGAGTGCTTTGAAGTGATTGTAAAAAATATATTTCTTTGGAGTCCAGGCCACAATCCAAGCCTGGACCTTTGGGTGGATCCCATTTCCACTATTGCTTGGTGTGGTATGCCTGATCTTATTGAGAGTACCTCTGCCAACCGTACGCCGTTCTCTCCAGCTGTTTGCTAATATTATAATATAATTTTAATGACATTTGGGATACCCTGTGTATTTGTACAAGCCTGAGCAGGGAGTGATGAGGAACTAGAAATATAAAACAACACTGCTGACTCTGCGATAGCAAAATACTGCGACTGCTGGAAATCCGAAATAACAACAGGAAATGCTGGAAATACTCAGCAGGCCAGGCAACATCCGTAGAGAGAGAAATAGAGTCAACGTTTCAGGTCGAAACCCTTCGTCAGGACTGGCGAAGGGTTTCGACCTGAAATGTTGACTCTATTTCTCTCTCCACGGAGGTTGCCTGGCCTGCTGAGCTTTTCCAGCATTTTCTGTTGTTACTGCTGACTCTGCATTGCTGTAAATCAGGTGCCAGTCTCAAACTGGAGCCTGTAGTATAACAGGGAAATTAGCTAAACTTCATCAGGAAGACAGTATCTAAATACCCAATAAAAGATCAGGAATTATCATTGGACGTTTGTGGGGTGAAGTACTACATCTGCAGCTTTGTTTCATCATTAACTGTTTATTTCCCGTTTACTTTTTTTTGGGTGCTCGGTCCCTTTAAGAGGCTGCGCGGGCCATGCGCGGTGTTTTATATTTAAAAGCCGGTGAGCCAGCTGCGCGACCGTGCAGCTTAAGGGAACATTGCTCATCAGTATGAATGTTTAGCTCCCTGACTTGACAGAAACTGAAAAAATAGGTTTTCTAATTCCCTATTAGACATTTCCCGTGCAGCAACTCTAAAACGTTAATTCTGCTAAAAAGGCAATAGACATAATTTTTAAAACAGGCACAGATAAACTTGTCTAGATTCAATGTTATACATGTAGGGAGATTTTCTCATATTGCCCCAGTCCAGAAACTTGAACACACAGGCTTAAATTTTAATCGGGAGGCAGGTTGGGAACAGGGGAGCTAGGAAGTGGTCGGGCAGGGCCTGATTTGAATTTCAAACCTCTGTTTCCTACCCGCAGCCAACCAAATGGAGAGGAGACGCTGAGGCACTAGGCTGCAGAGAGGAGGGAGGGATCAGGTGGGGGCCAAGAAGATCGTACTCTGGAGCATCGGAGGAGGGAGGGAGAGAAGATTTGACCCAGGAGCATCGGAGCATCGGTGGGGGAAGGAGAGAAGATCGGGTGGCGGATTCTGGAGCATCAGTGGGGGAGGAGGGAAGATTGGACTCCAGAGCATTGTGGGGGGAAGGAGAGAAGTTGGGGGGCCTCGTGGGGGGAATCGGAGGCCAGGGGCGGGGGCGAGGGGTGAATTGTAGGCCTCGTGTGGGGGTATCCGATTACAGGGGTTGGGTGAGCCAGGGGCACTGGGTCCAGCAGTCCTCACCTTCCATTAGCTGTTGGGTTCCCCAAGGCCTGCGAAACCCGACCAGCCAGGGTTAAAATTGAAATGCTGCTTAAATCTGAGGCACGCCAGTCTCATTATAACATTTAATGGACGACCCGCCTCCTGGGAGCAGGTGGGCTGTCTGCTCCGCTGCACCTTCGCCCCCCACAACTGCCACCCCACCCCCAACCTCCATTAAAACCGGAAGTGGGCAGGTTGGGATTCAGTTTTTTAACACTTTAACCTCCCACCATAACCCACCCCACCTGTTTTTTGGGGGTTTAAAATTCCTCCCATAATTTAGGCTGACTCTTCAGTGCAGTACTGAGGGAGCGCTATATTGTTGGAGGCGTCATCTTTCGGAAAGACGTTAAACCAAGATCTCGTCTGCCTTCTCAGGTGGGCGTAGAGGATCTCATGACATTATTGAAAGAACAGCGGGGGAGTTCTCCCTATCCTGGCTAACATACCTCAAGCAACACCATTAAATAAAACTGTTTAGTAATCTTGTTGCTGTTTGTGCAAATTAGCTGCCACGTTTCCCTATATTACAACAGTTGTTGTTTTTGTATCTTCACTCTCTTCCCTTGGAGAATAGTGTAAAGTAGTGGAATGATTTGCAAGCTGATTAACAGCCTGACAGGCCGCGACGTGAACACTGTTTCCATGGTCGTAACTACCTTTATACAAGACGATAAGAGTAGATAGCCCTATACGGCATCACAACCCATATGATGAAGAGGGGGCAATCCCGCTTGTCAACCCAGGATTCCAACCCAGCTCCAGTTTCCACTCGCCGAGGTAGTCTGGAGCGAGGGTTCAAACCCTGCACCTTCTGACTCAGAGGTGGGAATACTACCACAAACCCAAAGGCTCACTCCATTTAGACAGTGATTACATTTCAAAATAATTAATTGGCTGTGAAGCACTTTGGAATGTCCAGAGGTCATGAAATACACTATATAAATACAAGTTTTACTTTCTTTCTTATTGAGCATACATTTCAAAACATGGCTTTATCACTGTGAGAATATTAAAACACATATTGTAGGAGCTCTCCCACAGGCTCAGTGGGTAAATGCACCGTGTGGTGCGATACTGAACTGTACAGACCAATCTCAGCCCAGTCCCTGGTGTGTGCTGAATTAGGTGATCTCAAGAATCCAACAACTGACATCAACAGATGAAAGCGGGAAAAAGTCAGGGTTCTGACTGCTTAATGCTATCCAGTTACCCCTGCTGGAAAATGTTTGGATGTAGGGCGAGGAGAGCATGTGGCCCAGCCAACAGTTGAAAAGCCTGGCAACCCTTGCTGCCTATGGTCACACATGAAGGATGGGCACGCTGCCAAGGTGCCTGACATCTGCCAGTGCCCATGGTACCCTGCTTCAAGATGGATTAGATTCTTTAGGAGAGATGGGGAAAGGGAGAAAATTGGGGAGGGGAGGGGAAACGAGTTGTACATAGATGTGTTTATCAGATTTCTCATTATCTGTTGTTTCACTTATTACAAGTGACAGAATTAAATAGCCACCTGACACAATAGTGTCAACGTTCTTTACCTGAGTGAAAATATCAATAATGCGAGTGTTGGGGTTCCCAGAAACACATCCCAAGTATGCAGCAAAATGCAGTCACCATCCATATCTTTTTCAGTTTGGAAAGTTCACTTCCAACTTTTAAGAAATGTATGTATTTATTTGGAACACATCTCATTTTATTCTTTATTTAATTTAATTGATATTTGAAATTCCTACACATAGCTGCTTTTCCACGTTGTTGCTAAAACCTTTAGTCCATGGCGTGGCAGATTTGATGGCTTTTACAGCTTGTACCCTTCATCCCACTTATTCATTAAACCCCTTGCCTAGATTTGGCTGTGGGCAAGGATTACTGCTAGATTTTTGAGTGATTTACTGCTACTGAGTTCTACTGATGGGTGAAATGATTTTGTAGTGTGCTTGAAAGCTGCTGGTACAGAATGACCATTGGCGAGGATTACTGTGGGCTGGTCTGTGAGACCAGCAATCTTTCTCAAATGTCAGCAGAGAAAAGGCCAGATAGAACTTGATCACAACTATGTCCCTTATTTATTTTTCCTTTAAAGGATTTCATCAGTGGTTGAAGAGTTACACAGAAGGATCTGCAACACCGTTTGCAGACATGAACTGCAAGTCTATTTCGTTTTGTATGATGGCATTGTTTGAATGATAAACTGGAACTGTGTTGCTTGCTTATGATGTCCACAATAACTAAAATGGCACACGAATCTTCTGGGCTCTTTCACTTGCCAAAACAGGCACCAGCAGAACTTTTCTAAGCATACTTCATGGGATCGATATTAAATCCCCCCATGACGGTGAGGGTGTGGGGAGGGGGGAAAAGGGTCAGGGATAAAAATTTAAGATCAGGGAACACGTCCCCAACCTGCTGCGTATGCGGCGGCCGCCATTTTTTACAGCGATGGGTAGCGTGTCGTGCACGTGCCGCGTCTTGGAGAGGCGGGACACTTGATTATAATATTTAAATCAGGCTTCCACAGTGGAGTTGGGAGCCTGATTGGATTTAACAGCTGCCGGCCGGGTTTCCCAGGGCTTGGCAGCAAAATGGAGACAGGAGCTGCCGATTCCAACAGGTCAGTGCTTTTTATAGCACTCTTTGTAGTGCTTTTTACAGCACTCTTTGTAGGACAGAAGCACACGATTACTCTCCCCGGCCCCTCAAAGAAGCCTTTGGCCTCCCTTCTGCTGATCACGGCCTCTCCTCGCTGCCGCGATTGGCAACACCCCCCCAACCTCCACCAAGCCCTGATCTTACCCTCCCACCCTCCCGATTACTGGGCTCCGACATCCCCCCCACCCCCACCTAGCCCCGATCACAAGCTCCGATCTTTCCCTCCCTCCCGATTGCCGAACTCAGACCCCACCTCCCACCCACCTAGCTCCGATCTTTCCCTCCCTCCCGATTGCCGAAATCTGTCCCTACCTGCCCAGAGTAAAATCTAGGCTCTTCAAACTACTGTTTAGGACATGTCAAGAAATCCATCTTAGCAGAAAGAATGATCAACACATGAAATAGACTCCAGGGAGAGTAGTAGAGACAAAACCACAGGAATCATTTAATTTATAGCTGGATGCTATAACGGGAGGACTGTAGCTTCTTTCTGAATGGATGAACTAGATATGGCCAATGGTCTTTCTCATCTGTATCTATCTTGTGGTTTTGTGGAAAAATTATTGGACATTTTTGTGATTAACCTTTTAAAATAGGTAAACGTCATAGCTGTATTAATAACAGAATTGAAAAGTGTCGTAATTGAACTTGTTCATAAAACATAATGCCCCTGAACTTGCAATCAGCGGCAAAGTGAAGGCATTCGCCGATGGCCCTAAAGTATGCTTCGCGCAAAGCTCGCATGTTCTCTGGTGAGAAGTTTGCTTTTCCAACGTGTAATTCAAATTAACGGAAGTTAATGGGGATCCCCTAATGCAAGCTGCTGTAACGTCAACACGCTGTCTAAGCAGCCAATCACAATACAGAATTCTCACAGACAGCAAACAAAGAAGTGAGTAAGCTCTTAAAGTTCTAACTTTTTAAAAATTAGAGAGCAAAACAAATATCGGTGGGGGGGAGAAATTGAGTTGCGCCCCCTTTGGGGCGCTAACTTCGCCATGGCACTACTTTTAGTGCCCCGAAAAAGTTAGCGCCCCTGCGCCCGAAATTCACATAGCATCCGGCGGTAATTCAGGGGCGCTACTGAAGATCGCGGCCGGGGCGCTGCGCACGGTGATGACGTTATTGCATGGGGAAAAGGCAAACCTGAAATAAAGATGAACAATTTTTTTTTAAACTACTTTTTTTTAAAGTTTCTTAAAAAATTAAATTTTTATTAAAATGGATAAATTTCACAATAACACAAAATTAAAATGAGTTTTTCAGGCCCATAACCTTTGTTTAGCAGTCAATACGCTGTTAAAACCCCAGTTACAAGTACTCCTTTTGGGTCTGACCTTTAGTAGGGAATTTAACAGCAGTATTACTGCAGAAGAGCTGAAGTTTTCATCAGTTTCCCTGATTTGAGTGATTGCACCAATTGCCGGCCCTGTAGTGGGGGTGGGGGGGACACAGCGCTGTGTCGGAACAGTGAATGACAGACCGCAACTTCAGGATTCCCGCACACACCTGCGCATGCTCCATATCCCGAAGTTGCCGTCAGTTTCAAAGGCAGAATGATAGTGAACGCTGCCAGTTCGCTGTCATCCGGACTGCAAATTCCAGGCTAATATTTTCAAATCCTATTTCCACAAATCCCCATCACATCCCTTTCTAACAATTTTTTCCTTCTTTTCAGTCAGTATGTTTAAATAAGTGTAGGTTGTAAAAGCATTTGTTATAACAAATATATGCTGCTGAGTTCAGTAAAGATCCAATTGTAAGTCATCAGGGTGTTATATTGCCTGGCTTATTCATCATTGTGCACATAATTACATTTATAGTGGAACAGAACAGCTGGAAATTTTGAAAAAAATGAACTAATCCATTGCCTTGTTTGCCTGGGGGTCACTGTTTCTGGCTTCTGTTTATTTAACCCAATACCTTTCTGGTTAATGGCTCAGGAGGGAATGGGCATGTCATTATTTAATGACCATGGAACCTGTAATCCAGGCCACAGATTCATTACTGCACTAACTTCTTGTAGTCCAGAATGCGTATCTAATAGCAACCAATGCCTTTTGCTATCTTCTCACTTGGAATCCATTTGGGGAGTTGGGAATTTGTATCCCATAGAATCAGTAACATCTGTGTGTGGGAATTCTGAGAGGCGAGTTGCACACAAAATATCCATGTTGTTAGCACCACTTTTTCTCCCCCCTCAAACTTATGAACAGGGAGGCATTTGTATAATTCCTCTTTTTAAATGGTACTTGATTGCGTCAGAAGAAAAAAATAAAGGATATTCTTAAGGAGGCCTACCAGGATTGCTTCTATTACAGTTTGGAACCAGATTGAGAAACCACAAGGAGGTACACCACAGGTATGTCTTCAATATTCCTCTTGGCAACGGTTTGCTATGTTCTCTGCTTATTCCAAAACAACTTTGATGCATTAAAGGCTAGCGTGGAGTTCAGTGAATGCATAAAACACACATGGCAAATAATACAGTGAGCTGTTTGGAATGATTCAGCACTTCTCCATTTGTTACAGTGGTAGACTATAAAATAATTCGGCAGTAGTTCAGTAATAATCAAACTGAGAATTTTGGTATCATTGTACATTTGTCTTTTGGATTCATTTGAAAAAAAAATGTTGTAATGTAATGCTACATCATTATTGCAAAAGGATTAACTATTTTCGTTTGTGTCAGTAGAATAGAAAGCTTTCTTGGAATATGTTTATAGATTTTATTCTGCACAACATCAGTTCTAAATTATGGATATCTTATGGGCAATTAATTGTGTTCAGCAGATGGATTTATTCAGTGAAATCTGTGTATTTTTTTGCCAGGTCAACTTGCATTACACATTTACTAAGAATCACATATTCTCTCCAGATTTTTTTCAGAAAATTGTGTTGTAAAACAAAAGTCAATTTAGTTGCATCAATATTTGTCAGGAAACACTGCAATTTCTAAAATGTGTTTTTTTTAAACTGAGGAATGTATTGAAATAACTGAGCTCCCTTCACAGGCCTCGCCTGGCCTGCTTCACTGAAATGAACCGGGGGCATAATCCACTGAACGACCCAAAATGATTGATAATCTTCTACACTGATTGACAAATGAGATTGAAATCACATCGTCATTTAGGCATTTCATTGAAATCAATTCCTAAAGATGCACTTTTTAGTGCCATATTTACCAAGCTGTTCCAAAAATGCTTTTTATTATACTGTTTTTCTGTGTTGAAATTTATCTGACGTAGTTTAAATATTATAATAGGTTTACCTGTTTAGCTCTTTCATTTAAGTAGCAATATATTGAAAAGGTAATTTACACTGACCAACAGACAGACTCTACTTTCAGTCACTTATCCTTTTTCGGTTGTCATGGCAATTAAAGACAGATTTGTGGTTAATATCGGATTGTATTGGCACAACAATTGGAGAACAATGCCCCTCCTTATCCAGAAGGCTTCAGATTTATACTATTGGATATTGCTTTGTTAATCTGTTAAAGCTGTTATACAACATCCCCTCAATCTCATTCTTAAAATCCAAGTTGTTAACTATTACATGCAAGAGTTACTTAAGAAACATATATATACCTTTTTATATGCTCAGAATATCCCAAAATGCTTTACAACAAGTTACTTTTCAAGTGTAGTCACTGCTGTTATGGAGGTAAATGTGGCAGCCAATTTGTGCGCAGCTAATGCATGAATGACCAGGTAAGCTGTTTATTGGTAGTGTTGATTGAGGAAAAAGTATTAGCCAGGAAAACGGGGGAGCTCCCTGCTCTTCCAAATACTGCCATGGGAGCTCTTACATCCACCTGAGCAGGGATATGGGGCCTCAGTTGAATTTCTCGACCAAAAGGTGGCACCCCCCAATAGTGCAGCACCCCTTCAGTAAAGCACTGGTACCAGCTCCCAATTATGTGTTCAAATCATTAGTGGGGCTTTGAACCCACAATTTTCTGGCACCACCTGTTATACAGAGTACAAATTAGCTTAATACATTTTTTTGGAGTGGAAAATTGAGAAGTGTTTCCAGGGCAGCGAGTAGAGGAAGTTGGGATATTTTATTTTGAATGATTGCAAATGTTATTTTTGTCCCCCTTCCCCATGGTTAAGCTCTCTCTCTCTCTTAGGCAGTCCCTCGGAACCGAGGATGACTTGCTTCCACATTAAAAATGAGTTCTCAGATGACTGATCAGTCCAATGCGGGACCTACAGCCTCTGTCACAGGTGGGGCAGACGGCGGGTGGGTGGGGTGCTTGGGTTGATGTGCACTCCTTGCACTTGGCTTCTGCTTGCTCCCGGCGAAGAGACTTGAGGTGTTCGGAGCCTTCCCTGATGCTTCTCCTCCACTTTGTGCGGTCTTGGGCCAGGGATTCCCAGGTGTCGGTGGGGATGTTACACTTTTTCAAGGAGGCTTTGAGGGTGTCTTTGAAGTGTTTCCTCTGCCCACCTGGGACTCTCTTGCCGTGCCGGAGCTCCGAGTAGAGCGCTTGTTTTGGAAGTCTTGTATCGGGCATGCGGACGATGTGACCCGTCCATCGGAGCTGATCGAGCCTGGTCAGAGCTTCGATGCTGGGGATGTTGGCCTGAACGAGAACACTGACGTTGGTGCGCCTATCCTGCCAATGGATTTGCAGGATCTTGCGGAGGCAGCCTTGGTGGTACCTCTCCAGTGCTTTGAGGTGCCTGTTGTACATGGCCCATGTCTCTGTGGCATACAGCAGGGCAGGTATCACTGCTGCCCTGTAGACCATGAGCTTGGTGCTGGGTTTGAGGTCCTGATCTTCAAACACTCTCTCCCTCAGGTGACCGAAGGCTGCACTGGCACACTGAAGGCGGTGTTGGACTTTGTCATCGACGTCTGCCCTTGTTGTCAGTAGGCTCCCGAGGTATGGAAAGTGGTCCATGTTGTCCAAGGCTTTGTTGTGGATTTTGATAATCAGGGGGCAGTACTGTGTGGCGGGGGCAGGTTGGTAGAGGATCTTTGTCTTACGGATGTTTAGTGTAAGGCCTATGCTCTCGTATGCTTCGGTGAAGGCGTTGACGATGGTTTGGAGTTCGACCTCTGAGTGTGCATACTGTAATTCGGCGACAGGATGGGGCAACCTTGGATCTGGACTGGAGGCCACGGAGGTTGAACAGTTTCCTGTTAGTTCTGTAAATTAGCTCCACTCCAACGAGGAGCTTACTGAGGGTGAGATGGAGCATTGCAGCAAGGAAGATCGAGAAGAGCGTTGGTGCAATGACACAGCCTTGCTTGACCCCGGTCCATACGTGAATTGGGTCTGTGGTGGAACCGTTGGTCAGGATCACGGCTTGCATGTCGTTGTGAAGCAGGCGGAGGATGGTGACAAACTTTTGAGGGCAGCCGAATTTGAGAAGGACACTCCATAATCCCTCACGTTTGAAACAGTGAGTGTCAGCGGACTATTCTACCCTAGAGAGCATCACAACAGAGCTGGATCCGGTTCCGCCCCAGTTCCCACACAGGTGCCCTGAGCAGGGGCCACTAAACTCTGATCAGAGGGGAAACTTGACTAGTTTTTCCTCATCCCTAGCACAGGGATGCTGAGATTATTTAATGCCTCACTTGCCATTGGCTGAGATCTGCTAACTTGGCCACCAACCATGTATTGAATTTCCTGCACCTGGCATAGTACAGAACCCATACAGGCAAGAGAGGTTGCAGGTTCAATCCCAGCTCTGTGCTGAGTTACTCAGCCATGGTTGCAGTACTGCTGCTACAATTGTCCTCAGTACCACTGAACTTTGCTTTGCAACTGATGTGACCACCCTCCCCCACCCACAATCCCCCACACCCCACCACCACCACCCCACTACCCCCACCGCACCCCCACACCCCGCCACCACCTCCCCCATCCCCCCAACCACCCACCCCACCCCCACCTCCCCCCAACCACCTAACCACCCACCGCACCCCCCAACCACCTAACCACCCACCGCACCCCCCAACCCCACCCCCCCAATCTGGAAAAGTGCACATAAGCAGATGTCATTTGAGGACAGGTTTGGATGGTTAAGTAGCATGCTGACTACCACCGTCCAGGCTCGCACATGAAAATGGCCATTCGGCTGAAGTAGAAGAGAGTTGGCAGCCATTGTGGAATCATATACCAGCATTTTCAGGGGTGGGGGGGGGGGAGAAGGGGGAAAACTAAAGAACAAAGAAGACTCATAATAAAATTCAGAAAGGAAACACTTATTTACTTAAGTAAACAGATTTTTTTGAAAAAGGAAGAATTACTTGGCAAATAACAGAACAGTATCCAAAGATTCTTGCTGCTTTAATTTCCCACCCCCATCAGCATAGTAAAGAACATTTAGTACACACAATTGTAATTTGCTAGTTACTTATGCTGGGAAAAACGGTAACAATCACAATACAATCACAAAACAAATTAGCCTGTGTATATGCTAATAATTAAATGGATTAAATTGCTTCCATACTCCCCTTCTATTGTTTTCAAACTGATGGTTTGCCTATTCAGTGATGAGTAATATAGTATCTAATTTTCTGTGTTATTTGTACATCAAAAATAAAGATTTCTGGGAAATATGTCCTGGGGGTCTTTTGAAAGTCTGCTGAGCTGCCACCTGATACGCTGCAAGCGATCAGGTGTTAACACTTACCCGCACTGGCTGACCGGCCAAATTCCTGAGCAAGATGTTAGCTAGTTATTGCTTTCACAGAGGTCAGGTAATGTTATTTAAAAATAATTCCAGTTCTGTCCCATTTCTTCCCCGTCCTCTCCTGTGTTGAAGGTGCTGACCCATGCTGGTTTGTTTTCTTTAATAATACATTCCTTTGTGATACCTGCTTGTTTGTGTATTTGTGTATAATAAACATCACATTGGCTCAATGATTGCATGTGCCACCTTGACTCCCTCTACAGAAAGATGTTTGTAAACACACGCCCTCCTCCAGGCAGGACTCTTATGTGCCTGCATAGAATGAATGTTGTTCTGTACGAGAGGGAAAACTCTTGCACATAGCGGGCACTTCCTGTTCACATTAACTTTACTTCCTACATCACGATTTTTGATTAGCACCTTTAATGTCAATATTTGTAATGGGAAAATCCTATGTCAACATTTCGCTGTGACAATTTGATGAACCAGTTAAATCACTGAAAAAAATGTGTGCATTATTATTCTTAGAAATTGAAGTTTATTCATGTTCAAAATAAGGTTTTAAACAAAAATATATATATATTTCATAACATGATTAAATGTATCCATTGAATTATCTTTTGAGTCTTTTAATGCCTTCCATAAAGTTTGACCTCATCTGTCTAAAAACACTGGGCTTCGACTGAATACTTTCTCCCGGAACAGTTGGAGATTTCCAACGACAGCTGAGCAAGTGCAGTTTGCAGAATTTCCAACATGCATCAGTAGTTGCCTCGTAGATGGCTATGTATATGGAGAATAAATGGCTATGTATGGAGGATAGATGGCTATGTATGGAGGATAGATGGCTATGTATGGAGGATAGATGGCTATGTACGGAGGATAGATAGCTATGTATGGAGGATAGACGGCTCTCTGGCGGACAGATGGCTACGTATGGAGGATAGATGGCAATGTATGGAGGATAGATGGCAATGTATGGAGGATAGATGGCTATGTATGGAGAATAGATGGCTATGTATGGAGGATAGATGGCTATGTATGGAGGATAGATGGCTATGTATGGAGAATAGATGGCTATGTATGGAGGATAGATGGCTATGTATGGAGGATAGATGGCTATGTATGGAGAATAGATGGCTTTGTATGGAGGATGGATGGCTATCTATGGAGGATAGATGGCTATGTATGGAGGATAGATGGCTATGTATGGAGGATAGATGGCTATGTATGGAGGATAGATGGCTATGTATGGAGGATAGATGGCTATGTATGGAGGATAGATGGCTATGTATGGAGGATAGATGGCTATCTATGGAGGATAGATGGCTATGTATGGAGGATAGATGGCTATCTATGGAGGATAGATGGCTATGTATGGAGGATAGATGGCTGTGTATGGAGGATAGATGGCTATATATGGAGGATAGATGGCTATCTATGGACGATAAATGGGAATGTGTGGGGAATAGATGGCTATGTATGGAGGATAGATGGCTATGTAAGGAGGATAGATGGCTATGTATGGAGGATAGATGGCTATGTATGGAATATAGATGGCTATATGGAGGATAGATGGCTGTGTATGGAGGATAGATGGCTATATATGGAGGATAGATGGCTATATATGGAGAATAGATGGCTATCTATGGACGATAGATGGGAATGTGTGGGGAATAGATTGCTATGTATGGAGGATAGATGGCTATGTAAGGAGGATAGATGGCTATCTATGGAGGATAGGTAGCTAAGTATGGAGGATAGATGGCTATGTATGTTTTAGTTCCTGGCTTATCTGGCTGCACGAGGCTGCAAAGTAAATTGAAAGTCTTCGGCCCGATTACACTCAAAAAGGTAGGCACGACCTTTTCATTTGCCACCACATTCGCCAATACAAAATAGTCAAAACGTTCCGTATATGCGCTCCATTGCTCCACATTTTCATCAAAATCACCGATGTTTCCTAATATAGTAGCCATCTCACGTTTCAAATTAAATTTTCTGTTTACTCACTGCACCCGTAACGTACGCAGATTCATCCGCTCCTCGTTGCCACTTGTGTCGGTACCTTTCTACCTAGACACAATTTAGGACTCAGAACTCAGAGATTCAAACATGAAGTGCTTTATTGGAAGGAAAGGAAGTTCTGGAAAGTTCCAAACAAAGAGAGCTAAACTTAACAGAGAACACCCAACCATTTATCTCCTGTGACAGCGCCACCACAGGTGGGAGGAGAACACACAATAGAACACACAATACATAACAAAGGCCAGACCAGTGCCTTATGCGATCTGACCAGCCGTCGAAGCAGAGCTGGAAGGGTTGGAACGTTCAGGCGTACTGTCCAAAGTAGACTGGAGTGAGTGGGCTACACCCATCGTTCCTGTAATGAAGAGGTCGTTGAGTAATACGCTTGGGGAACCAAAGAAGGTCCGCATCTGTGGGGATTTTAAGGTGACAGTGAACCCAGTCCTTCACACGGTACAATATCCGCTTCCACGAATTGAGGATATTTTCGCCTCGCTATCTGGAGGTAAACGCTTCACCAAAATTGATCTAGCCCAGGCGTACTTGCAAATGGAGGTAGAAGAAGCTTCGAAACAATACCTTACGATTAACACTCATAAAGGTCTCTATCAATACAACCGGCTGGTGTTCGGGGTAGCATTGGCTCCGGCTATTTGGCAAAGGGCAATGGATCAAGTCTGCAAGGGATTCCAGGGACCCAGTGTTATTTGGACGACATCCTGGTCACGGGCGAAAATGACAGTGATCACCTCGCCAACTTGGAGAAGGTGCTCACCAGATTAAAGGAGTATGGGCTACGAACTAATCGCCACAAGTGCGAGTTTTTCCAGAAACAGATCTCTTATTGTGGCCACGTCATCGATGAAGAGGGGTTACATAAGTCCCCTGAAAAGATTGAGGCAGTAGTCAAGGCTCCAGCACCGGAAAATGTGTCACAACTGAGGTTGTTCCTCGGGCTGGTAAACTACTACCACAAGTTCCTACCAAATTTGTCTACGGTATTACACCCACTGAACACCCTACTGCAAACAGGGGTACCATGGAAGTGGAATGACGAACGTAGATGAGCTTTCCAGAAGTGTAAAGAATTGATCACATCAAAAGAGGTGTTGGCCCATTTCAACCCAGCACTACCAATTCGTTTGGCATGTGATGCATCACCCTATGGTATTGGAGCGGTGCTGTCACACAAATTCCCAGACGGGTTGGAGAGGCCAGTAGCCTTTGCGTCTCGGTCACTAACCTCAGCCGAGCGCAACTACGCCCAGATTGACAGGGAGGCCCTCAGCCTAGTATGGGGAGTAAAAACATTCAACCACTATCTGCATGGGCAGAAGTTCACCTTGCTGACTGACCACCAACCACTTGTCTCCATCTTCAATCCTAAGAAGGGCGTTCCAGTGATGACGGCACAACGGTTACAAAGATGGTCCCTGTTTCTAGGGGCGAATCAATATGAAATAGAATATAAAGGCACGAAACAGCATGGAAACGCTGATGGGCTATCGCACCTGCCACTGCCTACTGTGGAGGAAGCACCAGCAGTGGACCCTGTCGAGATATTTTATTCGTCAATAATTGAACGATTGCCAGTAACGAACGCGGATATAGAGAAGGAGACCCGCAATGATCCGACGCTGTCTCGGGTATATGATTTGACGGTGAGGGGATGGCCAACACATGGCGACTCACTGTTGCCAGCATTCTCATCCAGAAGAGAACAGCTGTCAGTATGCCAGGGGACAGTGATGTGTGGATCCAGAGTGGTGGTTCCACCCAAGTTAAGGGAGAGAGTGCTAAATGAGCTACATGAAGGTCATCTGGGGGGAGTGAAAATGAAAAGCCTTGCTAGGGCTTACGTGTGGTGGCCGGGAATCGATCAACAAATCGAAGACCTAACCAAGAGCTGCTCAGGATGCCAGAAGGTCCAAAATGCACCACCACATGCCCCTCTACACCCATGGGAGTGGCCCTCCTCTCCATGGCAACGGGTGCATATTGATTTCGCTGGTCCATTCATGGACTCAATGTTCTTAATAGCAGTGGATGCTCATTTGAAGTGGCCTGAGGTGATAAAAATGTCCTCAACCACTACAGAAAAAACGATTGCAGTCCTACGGACCATATTTGCCGGAAACGGCTTGCCAGAGCAGATTTGCTCTGATAATGGACCACAGTTTGTGTCCGAAGAGTTTCGAAAATTTATGAAATTTTGATGAAAAAATGGAGCGCTTATACAGAACGTTTTGACTATTTTGTATTGGCGAATGCGGTGGCAAATGAAAAGATCGTGCCTACCTTTTTGAGTGTAATCGGGCCGAAGACATTCAATTTACTTCGCAGCCTCGTGCAACCAGATAAGCCAGGAACTAAAACATATAAGCAACCAGTGGAAATTCTTGGAGCACATTTTTCACCAAAACCTCTGGTTATTGCTGAGAGATTTAGATTTCATAAACGGAATCAAGAGGAGGGGGAATCAGTGATGATGTTTATTGCTGCTTTAAAAAGGTTGTCGGAACACTGCCAGTTCAAGGAGGTGCTGAATGACACCATTAGAGACAGACTTGTGTGTGGTCTGCAAAATGCAGCCACACAGAAGCGCCTTCTTACTAAGGACAACCTTACTCTTGAAAAGGCCATTGAAGTTAGTGTCTCCATGGAGATGGCGGAAAAGGAGGCTCACCAGTTGAGTTCAACAGGGAGAGTTCACAAGGTGGCGTCTGAGCCTAAAGGTGCGCGGAACGGCACATGTTACCGTTGTGGGAAAACGGACCATCACGGTAATGACTGCTGGTGTATGGAGCTGGAATGCCGAAATTGTGGCAAAAAGGGTCACATTGAACGCGCCTGTAGAGGTAAAAAAAAGAACAGACAGCTGGGAAGCATGGAAGCAAAATGTCTGTATTTGGACAAGAGAGGAAAAAGTGTTCATTCAGTGCAGTATGATGGAACAAGCAAAACAGAGGGGAGCGACACCTCTGAGGAGGAAGAGGTGCACATATTGACGGTTGCAGGTGATTTAAATGGCTACTGGGTGTCACCACTGGTGGAGGGACAATCAGTGCGGATGGAGGTGGACACAGGCGCGGCTGTGTCCCTTGTTTCAGACACTGTTTACAACAAAATGCGAAAGCATCTTACCCTTCAGCCAACAAACATTGTGCTAAAGACGTATACTGGCGAACCTGTGGCCATGAGAGGTGTCATTGAGGTGACAGTTAAATTGAACGGACAGACTGCAAAACTGCCACTATATGTGGTAAAGGGAAATTACCCATCGCTACTGGGACGTGCGTGGCTAGAGAAAATCACGCTGGACTGGCCTGCAGTCCGCATGATGTCAAAAGGGGAGTCAGGTCTGACTGCAGTGTTAAACAAACATGCAGAACTCTTCAGTGGGGAACTTGGGAGCATGAAAAAGATCAGCGTGAGACTGGACATTAAACCTGACAGCAAGCCGAAGTTTCACAAAGCCCGACCTGTACCCTATGCAATTAGGCCAAAAGTTGAGGCTAACTTGGAGGCCTTAGTCGAGAATGGAGTCCTGGAGCCTGTGAGCGTGAGCAAATGGGCCACACCCATTGTTCCTGTCCTGAAAAAGGATGGATCTGTTCGAATCTGTGGGGATTTTAAAGTGACTATTAACCCGGTGCTGTCTGCGGAACAGTACCCTCTTCCTCTCATTGATGATCTTTTTACGGGCCTGGCCGGAGGGCAAAAGTTCAGCAAAATAGACTTATGCCAGGCTTATCTACAAATGCATGTCGATGATAAATCAAAGGAGCTGCTGACAATTGTGACACACAAGGGGCTACACAGGTACTGCCGCCTTCCGTTTGGAATTACGTCGGCCCCTGCTCTATTCCAAAGGGCAATGGATCAGATTTTGAGTGGACTGCCAGGAGTCCAGTGCTACCTGGACGACATCCTTGTCACTGGGACAGATGAGGAGGATCAGCTTCTGAACTTGGATGCGACACTGCAACGACTGAAAGAGTACAGACTCAGAGTTCGTAAAGACAAATGTGAATTCTTTCAGTCTTCAGTTGAGTACCTGGGGCATGTGATTGACGCTACTGGCCTGCATAAGGCACCGTCAAAGGTCAAGGCGATCGTGGAGGCCCCAGCACCCCAGAATGTGAGCCAGTTACATTCATTTCTGGGGCTACTTAACTACTATGGGAAGTTTATTCCAGACTTAGCAACAATGCTGAAGCCATTACATCAGTTGCTATGTCAAGGCAAAATATGGAAATGGACTGAACTGTGCAACGAAGCTTTCGCCTAAGCAAAGAAAGCATTTCTGAAATCGGAGGTCCTGACACACTTCGACCCAAAGCTACCCGTGCAGCTAGCATGTGATGCATCACCATATGGTGTGGGAGCAGTCATATCCCACATCATGCCTTTGGGTGAAGAGAAACCTATCGCCTTCGCATCACGCACCTTGAACAAGGCCGAGAGTAACTATGCGCAGATCGAGCGCGAGGCCTTGGGAATCGTTTTTGGAATTCGAAAATTTCATCAGTACCTGTTTGGGAGAAGGTTCACACTCCTGACGGACCACCGTCCATTGACTTCAATCTTCGGGCCCCACACCGGAATTCGGTCTCTCGCTGCAAGCAGGATGCAAAGGTGGGCTTTACTGTTGTCAGGACACACATACGACATCAAATATCGCAAATCAGACTTGCACGGCAACGCAGACGGTCTCTCGGGGCTACCCTTGCCTGTTACTCCCCCAGAGCCTCGTCAGATAGACATCTTCTACTTTAGACAAGTGGAGGGAGCACCTGTCACTGCAGTTCAGGTGCGAAGGTACACCCGCAACGATCCAGTCCTGTCTGAGGTAATGGACGATGTCATTCGAGGGAGAGCTATAGGAGATTCTCCTAGTTTGAAACCTTACGTTTCAAAAAGAAATGAGCTCTCCGTCCAGGCAGGTTGTCTTCTTTGGGGACGCCGTGTCATCATTCCGCCAGCTCTGAGGGAACCTATACTGCAACAACTTCATACAGGCCATAGTGGGATGGTTCGGATGAAGGAAATGGCAAGAAGCTACTTCTGGTGGCCAGGTCTCAATGGAAATATTGAGGAGAAAGCCAAAACATGTTCCCCATGTCAAAGGGTCCGGAATGTTCCACAGCTGGCAACTCTACACCCCTGGGATTGGCCTGCAGAAGTGTGGCAGCGAGTACATGTGGACTTCGCCGGTCCTTTCGAAGAGAAGATGTTTATGGTGGTTGTGGACGCTCGTAGCAAGTGGCCGGAGGTCGCTGTGATGAGATCTACCACGGCAGAGAAAACAATTGAGAAACTTGGTGAGATGTTCAGCCGTTATGGCTCACCGGAACAACTCGTAAGTGACAACGGTCCACAATTTGTATCACAGGAGTTTGCAACCTTCCTGCATGTGAATGGTGTCCAACACATCAGGTCTGTGCCCTATCATCCCTCTACTAACGTCCAGGCAGAAAGGTTTGTGCAAACTTTGAAGCACGCCTTGAAGGCATCGCAAGATCAGGGCTCAATCCACCAACGTCTGAACAGCTTCCTGTTGTCCTACAGGAACGAGCCGCATGCCACAACCAAAACTTCCCCCGCTTCGCTCATGATGAAGAGGCAGTTGCGGACAAGTTTTGACTTACTCAAACCTCCAAGGGCAGAGCAGGTTGTCCATTGTCAACAACAAGCTGAAGTTGAAAAGAGAGAGAAAAGAGCCAAGGAGAGACGGTTTCACCCTGGAGAGCACGTCCTAGCTCGAAACTACAACACTGGACCGAAATGGGTTCCTGCTACGGTGATCGCGCAGACGGGCTCTGTGTCTTACACGGTTGAGACTGCTGAGGACGTCGTCTGGAGAAGACACACAGATCAACTGTTGCTAGGAGCAGAGACAGCCACAGAGGCTCCAACGGCTGGTTGGCCTGAACTGTTTCCGGATGATACCGCAAACCAGCATCCTTTGCCACAGTGCTCTTCTCCAACACAGGAAGTCAAAGAGACTGTTCCACCTGTGCAAACTCCTGACTTTCGACTGACACAGGCACCTTCTCCATCCAGGCCTGAGTCAATGCCTACTGCTGTGGAAGCCAGCGATGACCGCCGGTATCCTGTCAGAGAGTGGCGGCCTCCAAGACGCTTGGATCTGTAGGCTTAGTGACTTACCCACAAGACTGGGGCAGAATAAACCCCAGGGTAAAGTCAGGGTTTGAGGCAGTCTACCTCTACCCTAGGTTCGTTGAGTGCATTGAAAGTAACTTACCTGTTGAGGAATAATGTGGACCTTCCATTTAAGAGAGGAGGAAATGTTATGTATTGTGTGTTCTCCTCCCACCTGTGGTGGCGCTGTCACAGGAGATAAATGGTTGGGTGTTCTCTGTTAAGTTTAGCTCTCTTTGTTCGGAACTTTCCAGAACTTCCTTTCCTTCCAATAAAGTACTTCATGTTTGAATCTGAGTTCTGAGTCCTAAATTGTGTCTAGGTAGAAAGGTACCGACACAACACCTATGAGTGGCGCATTAGCTGCTCCATGCAGGTGGCCTACTTGTCTATGGAGGAAGCTACAGTCGCGAACAGCTGCGACACGGTAGTGCTCATGTTGGAGATGGACTCCTCCATTCTCTGAGCATTTGCAGATATCACGATCGCTAAACCTGTCAGAGCCGCCTGCACTTCTTTCTGCACCTCCAGGATCGCCCTCCGTCTGGATGGCCCCTGAGGCTCAACATCTGCATGCAGCTTTGCAGAACTAGGAGTGTCCTGTGCCCTCCAGTGAGGAGTCTCCACTGCTGTCCCGGTCTCCACCATCTGCTCTTGCTCACTTGTGAGTTGTGAGACACCAGGTGACTACTCTATCCTGCGTGGCACCCACCCAGGTGTGTGTATCTGCGCTGGGGCTGGGTGCGCTCATGTCTGGTGACGGTGTACCCTCAGAGGCTGGAGGCTCCTCTGAGGAGTCGTCTTCCTCTTCCTCCTGGACTGTGCGGAGTGGGGGGGGGGGCACTTGATGGACCTGTGGGAGTGTAAAGAGATGAGTTAGATGTGTCATATGAAGAATGGGGGCACATACCATTATGCACATGATGACCATTCACTGGCTGCTGACATCAGTCCCCATATGAGTGACTGATGTATGCCATGTAGCTGTATGATATGTAATTCTGTCAGTAGGTTGCTGAGATGTCCCCCTCTATCCCTCTGCCACCTCCAGCTGCTCGGCGACTCCAGATATTTCTAAAGCAGCCTCCTCTGCTGTTGTAAGGTTTACAAATGATGGAGGGCCACCGCCGGTTCTCCCCCTCTCCCTCTTTTTATGAGCTGTCTTTTCCTGCAAGGAGGGAAAGAAGAGAAGGTTGAGTGAGAGTGATGGAATGAGTGTAAGGAATGGATGGGTTAGATCTTTAGAGGGAGACTACGATAGAGTGGGGTGCCAAAGCCAAGTGGCCTCCTTGTGTGTTGTTAGTTGGTATGATTGCACTCGGATGCAGGTGAGTGTGAGGGGTGGCTAGAGAGATGGGTATGTGATGATGTAGATAGATAGATAGGGATGGTGGATGTGCAAGGTATGTTGGTGTGAGTAAGGATGTGCAGGAGTAGGGTTGGGAAGGCAGAGTGATGGGGATGAGATGAGAGGCAAAACGGGATGAAGTTGAGTGTGACTTTGTACTTGTATTTCCTGCTCTAATGAGATCATTAAAACGTTTGCGGCACTGCACCCAGGTCCTCCTGACCACCTCCCTGCTTGTGACCTCCTCTGCAATCTCCAACCAGGCTGCTTTGGTCTGGGGAGGTCTCTTCCACCCATAAGCATATGGAGGGAGTCATCGGAGAACCTGGGTGCAGCCCTCTGCCTCTGTGCAGCTATTGTCAGTGTTTGCAGCACTCCAATGCTGTAGTGCACTGACAGCACCATGTTAGATTAACCTTCAAATGTAATATGGCCATGGCCCCTTTAAAGATCCCAGCTGAAAACACGTCATGAATGACATCACCAGACCCGCTCCATTTAATTGGGACGGGTAACACTCGGTGGGCTTAATAGGCCCTGTTAATGTAAAGTTGTTCTGTGGAGCGGGATGGAGCCAACAATGGGCTCATGACCTGCCATGTCGGCCGCCCGCACCAGATCCGCCCAGGTAAAGAAAATTCCGGCCAATGAGTTTGCTTCAAAATGCAACTCGTGTTTATTTTTGAAAATTAAAGTAACATTGAATGAAAAAGACACACACTCCCTTTAACCTCTTTTGTCTCTGAATATAGTCTCTCTCTCTCTCCCCATCAGTTTAATACACTTTTCAAAGTTTACAGAACATAAACAAAAGAAATGACAGGCGTGGAATCAGAAAACTGTAACCTCATTTTATCTGTTACTCATATATACATATGTGAGAAGTCACACAACATCAGGTTATAGTCCAACAGCTTTATTTGAAATCACAAGCTTTCGGAGCGCTGCTCCTTCGTCAGACTTCACCTGACGAAGGAGCAGCATTCCGAAAGCTTGTGATTTCAAATAAAACTGTTGGACTATAACCTGGTGTTGTGTGACTTCTCACATTTGTCCACCCCAGTCCAACACCGGCATCTCCACATCATATATACATACACACACACAATACATCTATCATTTTTACCTCAGTAAAATGTGTCCTCTTGTTTTTCAATATTATTTGAAGAAAAACTACTCCGCAGTGCTAGACACTAAAGAAAAATATCCCATCAGTAGAACTGACTGAACAGAACTGGTTTCACCTGGGAAATTCTGCATCTGTACAATCCAAATTAGGCCCACAGAGTCACAGTTCATGGCACAAATATCAATGAGAGGCCCAGGCTTTTTGGGAGAGGCTAAGGCCTTTGAGTAAAAACTTTAATGAAGGCATTAAAAGACACAGAAGACCATTCAATAGCTAAATTTAATTATATTATGAAATGTGCAGGTGTTTTGAATTTTTAAAATGTTTTTAAAATCCTTATTTTGGACATTAAAAATTTCAGTTACAGAGAAAAAAAATGGCGGATTTGTGGAAATCCACTGACCAGATCGTGTCATCGTAAGATGAAATACTTCCAACTGTAAAATAGCAGCTGTTATGTGTGATGCAGTGTGACACCTCTCACATTGAAAATACCTACCCGAGTGCCACCTACTGGAGTAACAAGTACTGCAGGTGCTTACAATAAGTTTTCAGTGAAACCCATGCCCTACGTACTGACTTTAATTTGTAATGGATTATTATAGATATGTATCTGCCACTCGGCACTATGGCATATGGAGCCATCCATCAATATGAGATTGCAGACTTCAGGCAGGAGAGTGTTAGATTTTAATCTCATGTTCAAGTCTCCTACCTGATGTGAGGAAGTCGATAGCCTTTTCTATGCATAATCTACAATCTGTTTGTAGACATAGACATAGGTCAACCCAATAACACCCAAGAGCCAGAAAAAAATGTACATCACCAAAAAGCTTCTAAAAAAAGACAATGTGCCGATACGCTCACTGATGTTCATAACAAACTACAAGTACATTATACAAAATTTTAAAACCTAGCTCATCAGTGTGACTTTTGATAGGTTTTGCAACTATGGCCGTAATTTTCTGGGGTCCGTGCGGGCGAAAATGGAAGCGGCTCGGAAATTTGAAAAAAGTGGGAACGGGAACCCGCCGTCATTTGCCCCCACGTACCTTTCCCTTGGGCGTGTTTGCCGGTGCGGCAGCGACCCATCCGGCAGAGGTGGGCAACCAAATTGAAATCATTATAACCTTCTTTACAGACACTTAAGAGCCTTTTTCCCCCTACATTTTAAATTTACCTGGATGGCCACAGGAACCATGCTGCTCGGGAACCGCGTCTGTCAGCCTGAGGCGAGAGTTGAGTGGCCATTGCTCCAGCTGATTAGTTGACAGAATGAAATGTACAGTAAAATCTCCCACCTGACAGCTGATCACTTTCTTCAAACAGAAGCTGTTGCTCAGTCCGTTTCCAACACAGGTTCTGCAGGCTGCACGTCTTTCCAGCAAAGTCTCCATCCAGTCTCACCTCATTGGTAGAACCTCTCTCACCATTGACAGAATGCTTCTGTCATCTCTACTTCACCTGCCATCTATTCCATCAGCATCGGTGCCATTTATACTGTCTCACATTGGTCTTCAGAATCAGACCACGATGAGCCCCAACACCAGCAGTACCAGGCACACCAGCAGCACCAACAACACCACCACCAACCTTCTCCGCAATCACCTGATGCTGCACTGGACACAGGGCATCAGCACCCAAGCATATTGCTGCCCGGGAGGCCAGGGATGACCTCGCATGGCCAGATTTAGTTATCTTTACACTGTACACCCATATGGCTGCCACATGATGTGCCAGGTTGGCACCACCCCACACCAACACCATAAAGCATCCCTACAATGACCAAGCCATTCCTTTCAAACTCATCACCATTGCTGGAGGTACCGTTATGTCGCACCACTCACTGCAACTCACTGAGCCACTTCCAAAGGTGCACACAAATGTGTCCAAGAATGGAAAGTGATGAAAATAAAGTTCTTTATGTTTGACAGCACATTAATGGAAATTTTACATAAACATTGGATAAAACACCCAAGTGGTTACCCTTGTGAATCTACTTGTGTGTCATCTTTCTTTTCCGTGTGCTTCTACGAGGTGCTAGCCCTGTGGCTTCAGCAGAGTTACTGGCAGCCTGCTCACTTCCCTGCTGCCAAGGAGCTGGAGAGCACCTTGCTGCACATCAGTGTGGCCCTGAGGACCCACATCTATGCTGACATCCCTCCTAGAGAGGTGGCATATGAGCCTCTGCCTTCTATTTTCCATACATAGCCATCGATCCTCCATAGATAGCCATCTATTCTCCCCAGAGACCGTGTGCTCCTGTGAGTGGCGCATTAGCTGCTCCATGTAGGTGGCCATCCTATCCATGGAGGAGCGTATAGTCGCCATCGCCTGCGACATGGTGCTGCTCATGTTGGAGATGGACTCCTCCATTCTCTGAACATTTACTGGCATCGCGCTCGCTAAACCTTTAGAAGTGGGGCGGGGCGGGGCTCTTGATGGACCTGTGGGAGAGTAAAGAGATGAGTTAGATAAGTTATAGGAAGAATGGGATCAAATAGGACCTCAAAGGTAGTAATTTCAGGATTGCTACCAGTGCCACGTGCTAGTCAGAGTAGAAATAGAAGGATATTTCAGATGAATACGTGGCTAGAGGAATGGTGCCAGGGGGAGGGATTCAAATTCCTGGGACATTGGAACCGGTTCTGGGGGAGGTGGGACCAGTTCAAACCGGACGGTTTGCACCTGGGCAGGGCCGGGACCGATGTCCTAGGGGGAGTGTTTGCTAGTGCTCTGGGGGAGGGTTTAAACTAAAATGGCAGGGGGTTGGGAACCTGAGTAGAGGGACAGAGGAAAGGGAAACAAGGATAAAAGAAAAAGATAGGAAGGAGAAAAACAAAAGTGGCAGTCAGAGAAATCAACAGTTTAAATCAAACATGGCCACAGTAAATAATAATTCTAATAGGTCTAAGAGCGTTAAAAAAACAAGCCTGAAGGCTTTGTGTCTTAATGCGAGGAGCATTCATAATAAGGTGGATGAATTAGCTGCGCAAATAGAGGTAAACGATTATGATTTGATTGGGATTACGGAAACATGGCTCCAGGGTGGCCAAGGCTGGGAACTCAACATCCAGGGGTATTCAATATTCAGGAAAGATAGGCAAAAAGGAAAGGGAGGTGGGGTAGCATTGCTGGTTAAAGAAGGGATTAACACAATTGTAAGGAAGGATATTAGCTCTGATGATGTGGAATCTGTATGGGTAGAACTGAGAAATACCAAGGGACAGAAAACGTTAGTGGGAGTGGTATATAGACCTCCAAACAGTAATGCGGAGGTTGGGGATGGCATTAAAAGGGAAATTAGAGAAGCGTGCAATAAGGGCACAGCAGTCATCATGGGTGGCTTTAATTTACATATAAATTGGGCTAACCAACTTAGTAACAATATTGTGGAGGAGGAATTCCTGGAGTGTTTGCAGGATGGTTTCCTGGACCAATATGTCAAGGAACCAACCAGAGATCAGGCCATCTTAGACTGGGTATTATGTAACAAGAAAGGATTAATTAACAATCTTGTTCTACAAGGCCCCTTGGGTCAGAGCGATCATAATATGATGGAATTCTTCATTAAGATGGAGAATGAAGTTGTTGACTCAGAGACTAGGGTCCTGAATTTAAATAAAGGAAACTACGATGGTCTGAGGCGCGCGTTGGGTAGGATTGATTGGGGAATGTCACACAAAGGGTTGACGGTGGATAGGCAATGGCAAACATTCAAAGACCGCATGGATGAACTACAGAATTTGTTCATCCCAGTTTGGCATAAAAATAAAACAAAAAAGGTGACTCAACCGTGGCCAACAAGGGAAATTAGGGATAGCATAAGATCCAAGGAGAGGACATATAAAATGGTCAGAAAAAGCAGTAAACCTGAGGATTGGGAGCAGTTTAGGATTCAACAAAGGAGGACAAAGGGATTAATTAAGAAGGGGAAAATTGAATATGAGAGTAAGCTTGCAGGGAACATAAAAACTGACTGTAAAAGCTTTTATAGATATGTGAAGAGAAAAAGATTGGTGAAGTCAAGCATAGGTCCCTTGCAGTCAGAATCAGGGGAATTTATAATGGGGAACAAAGAAATGGCAGACCAATTAAATACATACTTTGGTTCTGTCTTCACAAAGGAGGACACAAATAACCTCCCAGAAATGTCGGGGAACATAGGGTCTGATGAAAGGGAGGAACTGAAAGAAATCAGTATTTGTAGGGAAATGGTGTTAGGGAAATTGATGGGATTGAAGGCCGATAAATCCCCAGGGCCTGATAATCTACATCCTAGGGTACTTAAGGAAGTGGCCCTAGAAATAGTAGATGCATTGCTGATCATCTTCCAACATTCGATGGAATCTGGAACAGTACCCATGGATTGGAGGGTAGCTAATGTTAACCCCACTATTCAAAAAAGGTGGTAGAGAAAAAATGGGGAACTACAGACCGGTAAGCCTGACATCGGCAGTGGGGGAAATGCTAGAGTCCAGTATAAAAGATGTAATAGCAGAGCACTTGGAAAACAGTGACAGGATCGGACAAAGTCAACATGGATTTACAAAGGGTAAATCGTGCTTGACTAATCTACTGGAATTTTTTGAGGATGTAACTGGTAAAATAGATAAGGGAGAACCAGTGGATGTGGTGTATTTGGACTTTCAGAAGGCTTTCGATAAGGTCCCGCATAAGAGATTAGCGTGTAAAGGTAAGGCACATGGGATTGGGGGCAAGGTACTGACTTGGATAGAGAATTGGTTGGCAGACAGAAAGCAAAGAGTTGGAATAAACGGCTCTTTTTCCAAGTGGCAGGCAGTGACTAGTGGGGTACCGCAGGGATCGGTCCTTGGACCCCAGCTATTCACAATATATATTAATGAACTAGACAAGGGAACTAGATGTAATATCTCCAAATTTGCAGACGACACAAAGCTGGGTGGGTGTGTGTGCTGTGAGGAGGATGCCGAGAAACTCCAGGATGATTTGGACAGGTTGGGTGATTGGGCAGAAGCATGGCAGATGCAATATAACGTGGATAAATGTGAGGTTATCCACTTTGGTAGCAAAAACAGGAAGGCAGATTATTATCTGAATGGCAATAGATTGGGAGAAGGGGAAGTGCAACGAGACCTGGGTGTCCTTGTGCACCAGTCGCTGAAGTTAAGCATGCAGGTGCAGCAGGCGGTTAAGAAGGCAAATGGTATGTTGGCCTTCGTAGCGAGAGGGTTTGAGTACAGGAACAAGGATGTCTTGCTGCAGTTGTACAGGGCCTTGGTGAGACCACATCTTGAGTATTGTGTGCAGTTTTGGTCACCTTATCTGAGGAAGGATGTTCTTGCCATGGAAGGAGTTCAGCGAAGATTCACCAGGCTGATACCTGGGATGGCAGGAATGACATATGAGGAGAGATTGGATCGATTGGGCTTGTACTCGCTGGAGTTTAGAAGAACGAGAGGGGATCTCATCGATACTTATAAAATTCTAACAGGAGTAGACAGACTAGATCCTGGAAGGATGTTCCCGATGGTCGGGGAGTCCAGAACCAGGGGTCACAGTCTAAGGATAAGGGGTAGGCCATTTAGGACAGAAATTAGGAGGAATTTCTTCACCCAGAGAGTGGTGAACCTGATGAATTCTCTACCACAGAAGGCAGTAGAGGCCAATTCATTAAATATATTCAAGAAGGAGTTGGATATATTTCTCAAGGCTAAAGGGATCAAGGGGTATGGGGAGAAAGCAGGGACCGGGTACTGAATTTGGATGATCAGCCATGATCGCATTGAATGGCAGAGCAGGCTCGAGGGGCCGAATGGCCTACTCCTGCTCCTATCTTCTATGTTTCTATGTTTCTACATACCATTATGCACATGATGATCATTCACTGGCTGCTGACATCAGTCCCCTTTTGAGTGACTGATGTATGCCATGTAGCTGTATTATATGCAATTTTGTCACCAAGTTACTGAGAAGTTCCCCTCTCTCTGTCTCCCACCTCCAGCTGCTCAACGACTCCAGATATTTCTAAAGCAGCCTCCTCTGCTGTTGTAAGGTTTGCAAATAATGGAGGGCCACCACCCGCTCTTCCCCCTCGCCCTCTTATTTTGGGCTCTGCAAGGAGGGAAAGAAGAGAAGGTTGAGTGAGAGTGATGGAATAAGTGTAGGGAATGGATGGGTTTGACCTTTAGAGGGTGACCATGATGGAGTGGGGTGCCAAAGCCAAGTGGCCTCCTTGTGTGTTGTTAGTTGGTATGATTGCACTAGGATGAGGGTGAGTGTGAGGGGTGGCTAGAGAGATGGGTATGTGATCATGTAGATAGATAGATAGGGATGGGTGGATGTGCAAGGTATGTTGGTGTGAGTAAGGATGTGCAGGAGTAGGGTTAGGAAGGCAGAGTGATGGGGATGGGATGAGAGGCATAGCAGGATGAAGTTGAGTGTGTCTTTGTACTCACATTTCCTGATCTAATGAGATAATTGAAACGTTTGCGGTACTGCACCCAGGTCCTCCGAACCACATCCCTGCTGGTGACCTCCTCTGTAATCTCCGTGACTCCCTCCATAAGCATATGGAGGGAGTCATCGGAGAACCTGGGTGCAGCCCTCTGCCTCTGTGCAGCTATTGTCAGTGTTTGCAACACTCCAATGCTGTAGTGCACTGACAGCACTATTTTAGATTAACCTTCAAATGTAATGTGGCCATGGACCCTTTAAAGATCCCGGCTGAAAACGCATCATGAATGATGTCGCCAGACCCACACCATTTAATTGGGCCAGGGTAATGCGCAGGGTGGGCTTAATAGGCCCTATTAACGTAAAGTCGTTCTGTGGAGCGGGATGGAGCCAGCAACGGGCCCACGACCTGCCATGGTGGCCGCCCGCACCAGACCCAGCCAGGTAAAGAAAATTCTGTCCTATCTGTTTGAATTCTGAGTTGTTCATTTTCATTCCCATTCTCTCATTCCTCCCTTCTTACTTCTCTGTCTCTTATTCACTTCATCTAATTCTATTTAATCTGTTATAATTCCTCTGTCCAAATCTCTAACTCTTCCTCTTTAACTGGTTCTTGTCACCCCCTCACCACCCCACCCCAACATTTCCCCACACATTCTCAGTCCCTCCATCCTTTAAATTTATTTATTTTCTTTTTCTCTCCCTCTCATTTCACTTAATTGTCTCTCTCATTTGCTCTTTTCTATTCTCATTCTCTCTCCTCCTTTCACTCATTCACTTTCTCTCTCTTTCATTTCTTCTTTTGCTTATTCCCTCTCTCATTCTTTATGCTACTCCTCTCTTTCTCTCACGCAAGTAGCAGAAATGATTCCTTGGGGGGAATTCTCCTCCACGATCCTGCCCAGATCACATTGGAGAATGTTTGAAAATTCAGGCAGTGAGGATGACTGCTGCCCACTTCCTCCCCACCCACAGCCTGAAAATGGTTGTTGGGGTGCAGGGCCTGGGGTCCCGATGGATTTTCCTGATTTCCACCACACTCACTGCTGCTTTCCAGAGCCATATGGAAGGTGATGGTAGTGGCAGTGGCATTTCCTCTTTGCTCTGTTGCCAAGCTCCAGACCAGTTGACTGTTTAATATCTGAACATCAGGTGAAAATTAAAAGAATCACAAATGATTCCACAAGCATACGGACAGATAAACGACTTTGTTTCACGGCAGCTCCATTGCAGAATCATCCTTTGTTAAGGAATCTCTGTGCACTAGTTTCCAAATGATATTAAAAGTATATGGCAAAGAACAATTTCAACTGTCAGGAATATCTTTGAATGTACTCAATAACAAAAAGTCCTTTTTCCATTAGCTGTCAGTGAAACATAAAGAACGAAACAACCTACAATTTCCAATTACAAACCCTTCCCTTCCTCAAAGCCAAGAATGGTCATGAATTGCAAGATCTCACTTCCTCAAGAACATCTCCAAATTCCTCAAAAGGCAGACACATTACACACTTCAGCTACACTCAGTGTCGTTCACAACTTGGGCTTGTTCCAGTTTAGCTTTCCTTCTCTTCCCCCCAGCACTTTTTGATCAAGGACTGCTCTTCAGACATTCAAGAAACCATGACGCTTCACAACTTAAAAATCGGACCTATGGTTTCTATTACAAAAGCTATTTAGTCTAAGTCATATTGCAGAGCCATTCTCAACCAATTTAGTATTTTGGGTTGACATAACTTACATACTTATCTTACATCACATGCAGGGTTATATCTGTCAAAGCAATTTTGTAACAGGGAATAGAGAAAGTTTAGGTGGAAATACAGCAAAAAGGTTGGAGGTAAAACACAACTATTAATGTCAATTAGAGCAGGTGAGAAACTTGATGTTCTAGATAAGAACATAAGAAATAGGAGCAGGAGTAGGCCGTTTGGCCCTTCGAGCCTGCTCTGCCATTCAATAAGATCATGGCTGATCTATTACCTCATCTCCACTTTCCTGCACTATCCTCATCCACAATTAAGAAAGCAGAATCAAATGCCAGAACATTAAAGTTCACTAACTGTGCATTGGATATTACAAAAGCAGTCTTATTTATTCCAATTAATATTTTTCCAAGAGGTTACATTGCCACAACCTTATCGAAATATAAAAGATGACCACCTACAAGAAGCCAGAGTTGGAGGAATGTATTTTTCTGGGTGGGGGGTGGTTGCAGTGTTGTAGGGCTGGAGGAGGTTACAGAGATAGAAAGGGGTGAGGTCACAAAGGTATGTAAACACAAGGATGAGCAGCATTTATTACTAGGCAGATTGAATCTGGTGAGGTTTCTTAAGGATGATGTGTACACTTTGCTGGGTCACTCAATGAAATACAATGGGCCGGATTTTCCGATCGGAGGCTTCCTGCGTGCGGATGCCTCCGATTGGGAAAAATCTACAAACTTACCTACTTGCTCCGTAGGTCCCGACACTTCCGATCCTGGGCCTCTCCTGGTGTGCGTGTGCAGAGGCCCAGGTATCCCAGGGGTGCATGTGGTTCGCAAGCGTCCCTGGGATCACGTGGGCCATGGGGAACCAATCAAAGAAGGGAATCCCCCTTTATACTTTTGACAAGTCTCTCCATATAGAACTGTCAAAAGTATGAATGGGGATCACATTAAAAAACAGTTAAACATTAAATAATTTCTTTTAAATCACATATTTAAAGTTAGTTAAAATTATGTTATTAAATATTTTAAACAAAAATTTAATTTTTTGAAAAAAATAATTAAAGTTTTTTATGGGGCTAAAAATACATTTACCTTTTTAAAAGTTTTTAAATTATAAATGAGGGGGGAAAATTAATTTTTTACTTTTTTTTATAACTCTTATGCTGGTAAAAGCAGGCCTTATACCTGCTTTTACCAGGCATAAGATTTTTTAAGGTTTTCAGCGGGCGGACACACCTGTGGGGTCGGAAAATCCGGGCCAATATGACACATCAAAGTTGTGCTTTTAAGTTCTCCAAATTTTTTACCTGGAGAATTATGGTACTAGATGTAGAGAGGGAATGAAATATGGTAATCAATAAATCAAGGAATGTATTTTATTTGAAACAAATAAAAATTTGGGATGTTACATGTTTGTCTTGCTATCTTTTGCTCATTCAAAACTGGACTCCTTTTTGAGGTCCTGGTTTCTAAAACATGGAAGTTAATAATGGCCCATAATTTGCGGTGAGTAATAACAGAGAATGAACAGCGTTCACTGTTATTACCACTTTGAAACTGACTGCAACTTCAGGATGCAACGCATGCACATCCTAACGTGGAAAGCTTGAAGTTTCAGTCAGTCATTCACTGCTCCGACACTGGCTGCGCTGTGCACAACCACCACTACACCCCGCCCCCACCGCCACCCCCTCCCACCCCTTGGCCCCCCCCACCCCCCAACAACCCCAACACCCCCACAGCCGGCAATCAGTGTAATGTCAAATCAGGGAAACTGATGAAAACTTCGGCTCTTCTGTGGTAATACCACTGTCAAATACCTCATTAAAAGTTAGACTCGTTTGGATTGGGTGTAACTGGGGTTTTAACAGCATCTTGACTGCTAAACAAAGGTTTGACCGTGAAAAACGAATTTTAATTTTGTGGCATGTCAAATTTATCTATATTTTAATAAAACTTAAACATTTTTAAGAAACTATAAAAAAAATTACTTTTTTTAAAGTTTGTTCATCTTTATTTCAGGTTTGCCTTTTCCCCATGTGAGAGCCCCAATCTTTGTTTTGCTCTCTTAAACATTTTTCAAAAGTTAGAATCAAAGGAGCTTGTTCACTTCCTGATTCGCTGTCTGTGAGAATTCTGCTTGGTTGCTTAGACAGCTTGTTGACGTCACAGCAGCTCACTTTAGGGAATCCCCATTAGCTTGCGCCGATTTCAACTGCACGTTGGAAATGCCGAACTTCTCGCCACAGAGGTCGCGAGATCTTTCTCGAAAGATTTCTTCAGGGCCAGCTGCAAATGCCTTTACTTTGCTGCTGACCCCGCAAATTATGGGCCAATGTGTTTATTTATTTATTCAAAAATAGTGCAATTAGCATAAATTACGGGTTAAAGATGAATGACAATTCAGATTTTGTTTTGTTGAATTCAACAAAGTTTTTTAACTTGAAAAGTGCAGTTTTAGGCCCAGGCCTCCCACTTGCTTGAATTCAATGTCTGTACATGTGGAGGTTTCAGCAGGGGTGCGAGGTCAATGGCCACAGTTCATGAAGGCTTCGCCAGGGATAGCCAGGGAACTGGTGATATACATCTTCTATCAGCTGCCTGTGGAATGGGCTCTGAGGAACTTGAGAGCCAGGTCATCTCCCCCTCCCAGGTGAAACAGGCTGTGATGGAATAAGCACTACCTGTGTGGAACAAAGGCAGAAAAACAAAATGTTATTTTTTAATTATTTTACATAGGAGATTGAAATCTAAACAGAGCCTGGTACTTCCAATCACCCCCCTCAGATCAACTGTGAGGTACGATGCAGTTTGTAAAATGTAACTGCTGCTTGGTAGCTTCATACCCCAAGGAATCGATACTTGCAGCAGCAGCACCTCTGCCCTCGAGATGGCTCACATGCTGATGGCTAAGCTACAGAATAGCGTTGGTATTAGAGGAGTCTTTAACTCTCTCTGACCATTCTCCTAGCCATAGAAGGCTTCATATACGCAATGAATCATGAGGTAGGAGCAGAGCAAAGGGTCTTTGGAAAATAACGAAATAAAATACACATTGTTAGCCTGCAGTGGTAATCACTTTACCAAGGTTTTTTTTTGAATCAGACCTCTTCAAAGATGGACTTTGATCAAGCTACTTGCTTTCTTTGTTCATCAATCAGGAGTTTGCTTTCTACCTCCTGACAGGCACGTGAACAGCCAACCTCAGCTTTCAATTGAATGGAACTGACAGCTAGACATCTGCTTGCAGCAAGCATGAAGCTGTACTTTAAACATGACCTTTCGAGGTTAACATGACCTGCCAACAAGTAGAGGATGGTCAGTTTGTGAGCACGTCAACAGAGAGAAACAAATAGTGGCAACAATTAGATTTATTGACATTGCAGATAGTAGAAGTTGTAACAATTACAATATTCTGTTACTGCTGGCTTCACAGATGTTTATGTACTGGGAACACAGCAGTAATTGAAATATTATTGTGAAGGAGACAAAAGAGCCTAACAGCCCGCCTAACAGTCATTGTCAGACAGCAGAGGTAATTAGTTAAATGGCCTTGTTAAGACTACCTCTTTAATTGAAGTTGATGATTTCTTGCTGTCTGATTAAGGCCATTACATGTCTGGAAACCAATTATTCTCAATCCATTTAAGTAATAAAATGATAGCAACAGTGTGCAATTGAATGGCAAGGCTAGAAAGGCCTGAAAAATGAATAGTTAATGGTGTGTGTTTGTGAGGTTTTTAAATCAATTTATTGCAGTGTGATGACATTGTGTCATGGTTAGATTTATCCTTCTACCCTTGATTACCCACATACCAAGTTCCTCATCCATACATGCCAACCTAGCAAAAGATGATGAACAGCTTCACAAAAGCTGACACAGCCCCATAAAAGCTAGGGAGAGCTCTGACTTTTGGCCTTATGAGACATAGGGTAGAAATGCAATCGCGGTTTGCGCCTGACAAACGGGTGAAAATCGGTGGGGGGAGGGGGGCCGTTCTCAGCCGCCTCTTTGGCGCCCAAGGCCTGCCTGATGCAATATTCAGGCAGGCCTGTAAATGAGCGAACAGCTCACACATCTGAAACAGGCAAAAGGCTGCTTAAATATGCAGGGCCCCAATTGCAAAATTCAGGTACAAGTGAGAAGAGCCTGCACAGCTCATGCCCCATCCAGTTGTACATGGTGTTGAGCGGCTTAACCAGTGGTCGCTGAAAAAAAGGGCCCAGGAAATGTTGATGTTTTGTTTTTGTGGGCCCAGGACAAACAGGAATACTTCTCCTGGGCCCACAAAAACACTCCGGACTGCTGCTTGCGCATTCGAGACCCCCCTCTCTTCCCAGTATCACCTTCTCCAACCCCCCGCCCCCACTCCTACTCCCACCCCCAGACCTGACCTGCTGGCTAACTTAGCGTGGAAGCTGGCTGATTTTAGTGGTATGTCGAGGTGCCCACTCAAAGTGAGGTCAGAAGGCCCGAACTATTTTGAGATTTAGGCTTTATTGGATTTAACTGGCGAGCTGCGGTGCCAAAGGGCGCTCCACTGCAGGCCTGAAAATCCCAGAGAACGGGCCAGCAGCAGGCTGTTGTAGTTTTGACCGTCTTACTCCTATTCGTCCGGACCCCACACAAACTCCCCACAAAAATATTACAGTGGGAATCATGGCTGATTTTTTTCCCCCTCTCTAGTCCAAGGATATGGAAGCCAATGGTAGTGCTCTCACTGCTATCTTTGCTAAAATCATCTACCTCAGGCGAAACCAGGAATTGATGTGGAATGTTCTGGTCTCTGTGGCTCAGTATTATAACCAGTCCGGTATTATAGCCAGTCCGGTATTATAATCAGTCAGCACAGTTTGCCCCAGAACATTTGATTGAACTACTGTTGATTTTTTTGGTAAGGGGTTGTGATAATGAAACTCTCCAAATTCATTTCACTTTTCGTTAAAAATGATTGGCAAACCTTTTGCTGTTTGCCAAATTCTAAGAGGACGACACAATTTGCATCAAAACTCATTACTGTGTCCCAGAAACATCATCGTGGCACTTCAGTATCCATTTTTTCTGATTATGCCTCTGTGAAGCACCTTGGGATGTTTTCCTACGTTAAAGGCGCTATGTAAATACAAGCTGTTCTTATTGTTATGTGTGATATCATCATGGTCAGACATGCCAGCTGTTCTCTGTCACAGCAATCAGAATTTAAATTAGTGGGATGAGTGCAGAACTCACACTTTGCCCCTGAAAATAGGCCCAGGGTATTTTAACTCCCGGACCTAATTATAATCTCACTGGTGAGTTTTCCACCCAATTTAATGACACGCCTGCAAACCCATCCACTTCCGGAGTGCATTTTTTTCAGCCAGAGGCTTAATTTTGCTGTTGGAGCGGTTGAGGATGAAACCGATTCAGCATGGGTCACAGACAAACCCTCAGGTTCTCTGAGGCCTCCCTGGAGGTCCTGCTGGAAGAAGTCAGGGTGAGGAGGGAAGGTCTCTTTCCAGCCAGTGCCAGCAGGATCTGAAACATCCATCAATCATGAAGAGAGATTGTTGAGATTGTCAGCCCCAGGAGCATCACCCCCAGGATCTGGATCCAGTACAGAAAGTGCTTCAGTGACCTCTCAAGAGTAGCAAGGATGAGTACAGCTCTTCATTTCTCCATCTCTCTGTACAACACATGGCAATGGTCCTTTCCCTGCTCCCCAACCACTCTAAACAATTCCCTTCCCTCCATCACATCCTTCACCACTCCGCACAAGGCCACACTACACCACCTCTCATTCTCATTACAAACACACACTCACCTCTTTGTTGCTCCCTTCACAGCAGCCATTAGCACCATTCTTTTCAAGCTTGCCAGCCTTTGTATAATCACCAACTTCTCTCATGGCTCATTCCTCACTTCACATTCCACACACCTGTAAACGCCTCCCCATCCTGATTGCCTCTTGCTTCTCAGCAACTGCACAATAAGCAAAAGTCCCACACATACAGCATACAACACAGGGAGAGGAGTAAGATCAGGGGAGGAACAGCCAAGCTCACGGTGTTGTCAGAGCTGGAGCAGGAAGTGCTAGAAATCAGTGGGCCTTCTACAGCTGTCAGTATAGAACATTTTTGAGGTCGGGAGCTACTGTGAACGGGGTCTTTGACTATTACTTGCACCCTTCATGAACCTCTGAAAACTGCCTTGACTACATAAACTACATTGTGATGCCTACCATCTGCCACTGTCCAGCCTCTCAGTGCTACCCCAACTCTTGTTGCTTTTCTCTTTCCTCTAGATCCTTCTCAACAGCCACAACCCCCAGAAGAAGACACCTCAGAGGAGGTGAATCCTTCTGAAGAGGCACAGTCATGCACTCCATCACTCCCAAGCATCAGCACAGAGATTGCCACCCTGGCTGGGTTAGAGAATGAGTTAGAGGATCTGCTTATGGTGAAACACCCAGCACTGGTAAGCAGCAGGAGGTACTGGTGGCAGGAACAGACCAGGAGATAGTTCATTAGAGATCAAGGTCCTCTCCCAGCTCTGCTGAGGAGGACAGAGATGTGGACTTCAGGTGCCCAGTAATTACAAGAAAACTGCTTCACACAATCAGTTATACCTGGTATTGGAAGGCCTGCCAAGGAGTTCACCACTATGGCTGCAAGTATGTAGGACTCCTCTTCCAGCCTGTGTGGTGTCAACTCCCAAGTCATCAGCATGCTGCAGTCTACTTGAGGGAGTGTGGCCACCTCCAGCAGCACTGCAGCCGAGCCCTCACAATGGGATTAAATGTTCACAGACTGTAGCTTTGGTGGAAGCTCAAACAGCTGCCGTGCAGACTCTGGGCTCTGACCTGTGCCCCCCTTTAGCGAGGCAGATGTCCATCTTGGACAGATTGATGGAGCAAATGGATAGGGCTTTCAAGGCATCACTCTTCCTCAGCAGTCCGCTGTCCCACTGATGAGTAGAAGCTTTGAGGCCCAGATCCCCATGGAAGTGGCAGTGGCGCAGAGAGAGAGTGGCACACGTTGCCTTCTCTCAGGATGTCAACACTTTTCGTTCCTTGCCAACCCCTCAACCAATAAGAAGTTCACAGTGGCAGAGTGCCTGCTGGGCCAGACTGCCCCAGAAACGGCCAAACTGCTGCAGTCTGTGGCCAGGCCCTCAGGCTCGAGCTCCCAGATATAGCTGGCCACAAGCATCTCAAGGGTTCCCACATGTGTAACATCAGCTTTACACCATCTCTGCTGAAGCCACTGGAAGTAGAGTTAGTAAACCATCTTTTCAGAAAAGCACTATGGGTTGATCACTTGGGTGACAAATGAATGCACTAAGAAATTGTTTTAGTAATTAAAATGATTGCGTTTGCAACTTTGGTCTATAGTTTCCTCTTATTACAGCATCTTAGCCTGCATTGTCAGAATGTCATTGACATAGAGGTTGGTTGAATGGTTTCCTTGTTTTTCAATCCAGAATCATCAGGTGACACTGCATAGTACACCTACCTAGTGAGAAATCCTTTTCCTCTTACTCCTGCTCTAAATTTGACAGACTTTTTAATCGAAACTCAATTGTTTTCCTTTTCAGACAACCCTTCCAGGCGAAAGAAGATAAAATAGTTTCTGCATTTTCTAAGATCACTCCTCACCAACCAAATTATGAAAAAAAAATGAAGAGGGAGCAAGTGTCTCTCCTTTAAAAAAATGCACTTAACATTTTTTTAGCTGTGATTAAAATTTTAAAAGAAAGGTTTGTTTTTGAAATCAACACCGCGCAATTTAAAATTTAAGGGAGATTTGCTTCAGCAAAATTGAAGTGATCTGATCAAGGCTATATTGTGTGTAAAATTAAAAACAGCTACCCCCTGCCCTTCACTCTGTGTAGTACACAAGGAAGTCTTGTCATCATGTCTCATTATCAACAAGCAGCTGCTTTGCATTAGATTCTATGAAATAGTTCTTCCAGTGGCATGTTCACCTTTAGAAACAAGGAGGTTTATTAATTGGATAACCCCCGAAAACGGGTGTGGGGCTCATGGTATTTGATTAACCCGCACCCGCTCATTGCGATGCAGGCAGCATGTTAAATTTGCACTGTCTGCTGTTTTAAATGATTGCTGCATGCAGCCAGCACTACCCACGCATACTGGCACTCTTCTGACTCTGGCCTTTTTAGCATTCCTCCCATCCTCCTCTGTTCTACCAGCAGTAGGTTAACCTTCAGGTGTCTGGGCCAGACAATCTTGGACTCTCCCTAAAACCCTTTCCTTGCTATTTCTTCAAAATCCTCCACAAAAGCTACGTCTTTAACCATACCTTCAGATACCACCCCAAAATGTTCTTCTGCTGCTCATCATCCATTTTGCCTTTGTTAAGCACTTTGGCAAGTTTCTACATTAAAGACACCACATAAATGCAAGTTATTGCGGTTGAAAATGAGAAACTGATTGTTAACCAGATGACAAATTTTCTTGCATAATGTGCAGGAGTGCAATAGAGTTGCTAAAAGTTTACTTTATAAATCCCATGTAAAATGAGTTTACAGAAGTGAAATAGCTAAGGATGTAATTCAAAGTCGATACATATATCATAGTGAAATCACACACTAATTAAATGGAGACACTGCATAGTGTAGTGTATAGTCAGCAACTGAGTTTCTTCTGAATAGAGCAATCTAACTGCTTTGAGAAACATTTTGAAGATCCCTACAGTTCTCAGAGTGTTCACCTAAACTGAGAATTTGTGAAGAAATACTGCTGAAGCAAACAGTGGTGCCAATGAGAACAATACTCCACTGTTACATGCTTTCTCTAGAATCTCTGCTTTTTAATATTGGAAAAGATCTTGAAGCCAAATGTGGCACAAAAAAAATCAACAATCTTGGCATCCTCCATAATTAATTTGGGATTTAGAAAGCTAACTACTGTAGGTGAAGTATAAAGTGTAATGAAAGAACAACTCAAAAGTATTCTGCCTAAGGAAATTCATCCATCTGGTATGTATGCGCATTTAACATCTAGATACTGTAACAGGATAAAACAGTCTGAACTGCATGCCAGTAAATGGGGCAAATTCAATTTATCATTTGTGTCTTTGAAATAGTATAGAATGTAACTACTTTAAGTGCCTAAAATTTTTCTCTATTTTATTGAAGTAATAATGCAAAATTCAAAAGCAACTTATTATTTTCAGATTGCAAGCATTTTATAATTCTATGTTAATTCTCAAGTACAGTTAATTTCCTGCAGTTTAAACTCCAATCATTCTTAAAGTACATTAAAGATCTTCAGCGTGCAACTGCATTCTAATTATTAATGTCATAGTTTTCTTAGAAAACTACTGTTACTTTTGTCACATGCAAAAGTAAAAACTACGTGAAATGAGTCTTAGCCAGTTTCTAATGGTTGTAGACCTGCAGCTCAACACTGCCCTAATTTGTCACTATAATTGGTACTAAGTTTGCAATCTCACACAGTTAGGTAAATCTTGACTTTGTGCAATAATGTAAAATGGGTGATAACGAGTCAGCAGTCCATTTTACACCTCTCCCGATTTCTATTTCCATTGACTTCCACAGCTTGTAGCTGCCGACTCCCTATCGCACAAAGTCAAGATCAACCCCAGTGAGACCACAAGCATAGTTGGTATGGGAAATGGAAATGCCATATGACATTGTAGGTGGTACTTTTTAAACTTATGGGATTGAGACATATTGGAGAAAAAGTGAAAGTGAAAAATGTAAAGACTTAGAGCTGAAATGAGGAGATAAATAGCCTTCTGAGGCACTGGTTTTCAGATAGATCCAAGAAACTGACTCTTGGCTTGTGCATCTGTGTGCTGGGCATGGCCTCATAGGAGTATCTCACCTGCTGTCTTCTGATAGGCCTAGCTGTTGCTGTTGTTGCTCCTCTTGCTCCACCTCTTCCTCCATTCAAATCAAACTGGCAATAATCACACTCATAATAAGCAGATAGAGATTACTGAGGGGAAGTAGGGGAAAAAATGTCAGCAAGAAACTGGAAACTCTCCTGGCTATGCAAATGACGCACAGTCCCTGTGATCCAATTACCTGCAGGTGAGTGCCCCTTTAAACGAGACCAATCCTGCTAGGTTTTATTTGTGGGTTGGGCACTGGGCGGGACTTCCATGAGTTCGAATGGCGTCAGCATCTTCATTCCTGTCAGGTTTGGGCGGGAGCTTGTCCTGCAGAACGTTAATGAAGCGCAGCTGTTAAAATCAGCTGGGTCTCTCCGCTGTCACTCCTGGACGGGCTGGCTGCTCGCTAGGCTGTGTTTCTGTGTGGGTGTAAATCCTATTATATCCAATTCTGTGTGTCAAGGGGACACATTACTACGTCCCCTGGGTTATACAATCATATAAATAGTTATTGGGCAGCTCTATAAAGTAAAGGACATCCGTTTATGGGAGCGACTGATGCCATTCAACATGTGACGCTTTCTATAGTAGACTTAAATTTACAGTTATATTGTTCTGAAATTGAAATTGAAATAAGAGCAACATCAAGTATCTAAATACTACTCTGAGATACTTTGAGGACAGCAGCATTTCAACATAAGACCGTTAAGAGTTTTATTTTTCCTTCAAAAAGTTATTTACTAATAGACCTCCAATGACATTGCTCATGGTGAGATAGAGGATTTGCTGTGTTATAAGAACAGTGTTAACAGCAAAGAATGATGGGGAAATCATTATAGTTGGCAGGGGACAACATCCATACGTGACAGACAATGACCTACAGTTCACCTTTCACCCCAGTGTTTTTTTTAAACTTGTGTGAATACGCTTTGCTTTAAAAAGACAAAATTTAAGAGTAACTCTTCTCCAAATCTTTTCTGTAAAGAAATGGTCAAAAAAATCCTGAAATGTGGCAAACATCAGTGAGCTGTTTAAACCTATTTTTTTTATTTCACTGACAGATGCAAACCCACCAGAAAGTTGGGATCAAAAGGATTCATGTAATTTGCAGGACGTGGGAGCCCTGTGACTGCTGCAGTTCCTCAACTGCTGAGTGAAGAAAATTAGAAAAAAACCCTGTGGTGGACTTCATTCAGGCATGTGGATAACAACTGCAAGTAACCCTGGTTCAACCTGACCTTCTGCACAAAATGGGAAAAATGTATAACTTTTGTTCTTCATTTTGGATTTAAAACATGTTTCCCCTCACTGGTTGCAAACACTATTCTCATCACATATTTATTACCTTGAAAGATGTTTTGTCCAAAGAAAACATCTTTTAGAATAAAGATGTTTCTAAGTCTGTTAGCACTGGTAACTTTCTACACCGAACATACAGAAGCAGATGGACTTGTTCATCTGAATGGAGGGATTATAGTTGGCAGGGGACAGCATGCATACGTGACAGACAATGACCTACAGTTCAACATTCCTAAAACCAAAGATTCCTGCAAAGTAGAAGTTGTATTGAACGAGCCTATAACACAACGAGTTGGAAAATTAACTCCTCAGGTAGGTAGTCTTAAACTTTGCAAAATACCATATTAGATAAAAATCAGACTGAAATAACCCTATACTTGTGTTTCTGCTCTTTGAATACATTCTAAAGTAAAAACAGGTTGCATGTGTTTTGTCAAATGATGCCATTTTCAAACTCTGAAGTTTGATCGTTTTTAATCCCAACATCTAGAGGAGAAAGACCCCACTCAAAGTACTTTGCTCTGGTAATCACACTGCCCTATAACTTGAATTTTAGTTGATCATTAAATTTTTTAACTAAAGAAATGAGGCATAACTTAACACATGATGTGCATGTGTTTGTATAGGAGTTTTCACACTTCCTCTAATGGATTTCAATGTAGGCAAATGTGAGGTCATCCACTTTGGACCGAAAATGTATAGAACAGGGTACTTTCTAAATGGTGGAAAGCTAAAAACAGTGGAGGTCCAAAGAGACTTGGGGGTCCAGGTACATAGATCATTAAAATGTCATGAACAGGTACAGAAAATAATCAAAAAGGCTAATGGAATGCTTGCCTTTATATCTAGAGGACGAGAATACAAGGGGGTAGAAGTTATGCTGCAGCTATACAAAGCCCTGGTTAGACCTGGAGCACTGTGAGCAGTTCTGGGCACCACACCTTAGGAAGGATATATTGTCCTTGGAGGGAGTGCAGCGTAGGTTTACCAGAATGATACCCGGGTTAAATTATGAGGAGAGATTGTACAAACTAGGGTTTTATTCCCTAGAATTTAGAAGGTTAAGGGGTGATTTGATCAACGTTTTCAAGCTATTAAGGCGAACTGGTAGGGTAGTTAAAGAGAAACTATCTCCATTGGTTGGGGATTCTAGGACTAGGGCATAGGCTGAAAATTAGGGCCAGACCTTTCAGGAGTGAAATGAGGAAACACTTCTACACACAAAGGGTGGTAGAAGTTTGGAACTCTCTTCCTCAAACAGCAGTTGATGCTAGATCAATTGTTAATTTTAAATCTGAGACTGATAGACTTTTGTTAACCAAACGTATTAAGGGATGTGGGGCAAAGGCGGGTATATGGAGTTAGGTCGCAGATTAGCCATGATCTTATTGAATGGCAGAACAGACTCAAGGGGCTCAATGGCCTGCACCTGTTTCTATGTTCCTATTCATTCAGAATCACTGATGATCCTTTCCACTTTGATCTTGATGATGCAGGGGGTTCAATTTAGATTGGCTGACTGAAAAGATGAAGTTTCCTCTCTCTAATGAAGAAATATAGTCCAATGACACCAGTTTGGACAATCTCTATTCATATCACTCAAATGGACTCACGTACAGCACAGAATGTATAATTTGGTATCCGTCTAGTACTAATTGGTAGAGAGGTCATAAGGTATGGAAAATCGGAATATTGCACTGGTTTACTTTGCATTGGTCTTCACTAAAGAAGGGGATGCTGCCAATGTCACAGTGCAGGAGGAGGCAGTAGAGAAACTGAATGGGATAAATATAGATAAAGAGGAGGTACTTAAAAGGTTGGCAGTGCTCAAAGTAGCAAAGTCATCAGTCTAGATGGGATGCATCCTAGGTTGCTAAGGGAAGTAACGGTGGAAATTTCAGAGACTCTGGCCACAATCGTCCAATCCTTATATATGGGAGTGGTGCCAGAGGACTGGAGGATTACAAAGGTTGTTCCAAAAAGGGGAGAGGGATAAACTAAGCAACTACAGGCCAGACAGCCTAACGTCGGTGGTGGAAAAACTTTTAGAGACAATAATACGGGACAAAATTAATTGGCAGTTGGGAAAATATGGGTTAAGAAATTAAAACCAGCAAGGATTTGTTAAAGGCAAATCGTGTTTGACTAACTTGATTGAGTTCTTTGAAGAAGTAGCAGAGAGGATTGATGAGAGTAATGTGGTTGATGTTGTGTATGTGGACTTTCAAAAGGTGTTTGATAAAGTACCACATAATAAACTTATTAGCAAAATTGAAGCCCCTGGGATTAAAGGGGCAGTGGATGCATGGATACAAAATGGGCTAATGGACAGAAAGCACAGAGTAGTGGTGAACGGTTGTTTTTCAGACTGGAGGGAGGTAAACAGTGGTGTCCCCCAGGGGTCAGTATTAGGACCTAATTCATTGTGATTTTCTCATATCCAAATCTCTTAGCAAAAAGAAGGCGAGCCAATCAAATGCTCAAAATAAATTTTGAAGAATTTTTCTGCTGTTTTGTTTTTTCATCTTCATCCTCCCAATTACAGACTCAAACTAATCGTACCTATGCAATAAAAACAGCAAAAATAACATATTTCATAATAAAAAGATTACAGTTACCAAATAAATTGTACTTTGTACCTTTATTAGCACTTGTAGCATCAATAACCAGCACTGAAAAGTGCACTTCCCCTTTAAAAGTTTCATAGGATTACATAGGAAATACGGCACAGAAACAGGCCATTCGGCCCAACCAGTCCATGCCGGCGTTTATGCTCCACTCGAGCCTACTCCCATCTTTCCTCATCTAAATCTATCAGCATAACCCTCTGTTCCCTTCTCCCTCATATGCTTGTCCAGCCTCCCCATAAATGCATCTATACTTTTCGCTTCAACCACTCCCTGTGGTAGCAAGTTCCACATTCTCGCCACGCTTTGGGTAAGGAAGTTTCTTCTGAATTCCCTATTGAATTTCTTGGAGACTATCTTATATTGATGGCCTCTAGTTATGCTCTTCCCCATAAGTGGAAACATTCTCTCTGTATCCACTCTATCAAAACCTTTCATAATTTTAAAGACCCCTATAGTTCACCCCTCAATCTTCTTATTTCAAGAGAAAAGAGATCCAACCTGTTCATCCTTTCCTGATATGTATATCCTGCATTTCTGCTATCACCCTTGTAAATCTTCTCTGCACCCTCTCCAGTGCCTCTTTATCCTTTTTATAATATGGCGACCAGAACTGTACGCAGTACTCTAAGCATGGTCTAACCAAGGTTCGATACAGGTTTAGCATAACTTCCCTACTTTTCAATTCCATACCTTTAGAAATAAACCCTAGTGCTTGGTTTGCTTTTTTATGGCCTTGTTAACCTGTGTTGCAACTTTTAGTGATTTGTGTATTTGTACTCCAAGATCCCTTTGTTCCTCTACCCCACCTAGACTCGTACTCTCCAAGGAATGTGACCTCCCCATTTTTCCTACCAAAATGTAATACCTCACAATTATCTGTGTTGAATTTTATTTGCCAATCATATGCCCATTCTGCAAGTTTATTTATGGCCTCCTGTAATTTGTTGCAGTCCTCCTCCGTATTGACTATCCCCCCCCCCCCCAATTTGGTGTCATCTGCAAATTTAGAAATTGTGTTTTTGATTCCAATATCTAAATCATTAATATAAATTGTGAATAACAGTGGTCCCAGCACTGATCCCTGTGGAACAACACTACCCACCTTCTGCCACTGTGAATAGCTACCCTTTACCCCTACTCTCTGCTTTCTGTCTTGAAACCAGCTAGCTATCCATTCTGGTACCTGTCCCCTGACACCACATTCTCTGACCTTGTTCATCAGTCTATTATGGGATACCTTATCAAAGGTCTTTTGAAAATCTAGATGAATTACACCTACTGCATTACCAATGTCTATGCTCTCTGTTAACTCTTCAAAAAATTCAATGAGGTTGGTCAGGCTTCCTTCAAGTATTGTTAGCCCTGCTATATTTTCCGCCCTCATCCCAATCATCGAGCTACCTATAGGGAGCACAATTAGCAGTGGCAGCTTCCCAAATAAATAAAAATGGATTAAGTCTCTCACCAAAGTCACCAAGCAGGTGGAGCAGATGCCCTGTCGATCACCCCCTTGATCTGTACTCCACACAAAAATCAACCCCCATATATTAGAATGGTGGTATTAACTTAAGTAGGAATTTTGGTGAGGACATTGGGAGAACTTGCTCTTAAAATAGTATCATGGATGCTTTAATATCCACTTGAACTACTGGAGCAGGTAGACAGGACCTCGGTTTAACTTCTCATCTCAATTGCCATATATGATCGTATACGATCTATTAGACCTGGGAGTGGTTGATGCCAAGACTGGATGCCAAAAGTGGGAAAATATTACCTTCTCCAGCTCCACCTTCACCAAAATTCAGTAAAAAAAAATGAAAACCTAGCTACAAGAATTGTATTTGAATCCCAGCCTCCATTGTTCTTTGAGGTAGGTTGATTCCATTGAGTTTCACCATTGCTTTGCAGCCTGACCACAGCAACCTACAGTTGAGCAGATGCTCCATTTTAAGGGGATGAAAAAAATCAATAAGCTTAGACCTGTTCTGCAGAAGTGGAGATCCTGTTGGCTCAATATGTGGAATTGATCATGATGATTAAAAAGTATGGTGGGAAGCTAAAAGGCAACAGTGAGGTCTAAGTGAGCACTAGAGGAATTAAAATATGCATTGAAATAATAGGTCGTATCTTTGTTACTTTTACTGAGAAAAAAAACCTTTAAATAATAAAAAGCTTTTCTAACAAAATGTATGTAGCACCTGAAATAGTTAGAACTGAAATTCATATCAGGAAAGATAACAGTGATTTCATTAAATATTGAAAACAAAAAATTGCAATAATCCATCATTAATGACTGTATTTCTGAGCAGGTCTTTGACTGTCATTTCCTCCCTCACGAAGTGAAATACACCCATAATGGCTGCCCTCTACTAGAGGAAGATAATGTGATGCTAAGAATCTACAGGTAATCTAAATATTTATCACGTGTCATCTATGGTATGAACTGTTTATCCATTCAATTACCTGTACAGCAAAGATATGTTTGAATTTTCATGATATAAAAGTGAGAATGTGACTGCAATGAATAGACTAGAATCATTCTTAAACGGATGAGGAAAAAGTCTACTCAAGTACATTATCCACATTGTGTAGTTGTAGGCCACATTTCAGAAAAAGCATCTCTTTTTCTCTTCACACACCATGGAAACAATTATTTTTTTAGTGGCTTTATTTTTGTGATTTTGTGCTCAACAGAATAAGGGGTGTTATTGCTGGGGAATGCAACACTTTCCATTTTGCACATTCAGTATCAGCACCCAGTACTCCAAGGTCGACTTTAGCACGGTTCCATGCAAAGTAAAACTCCCTCTACTCAGCTCCAACCTTAGGAGAGTACATAGAAACATAGAAGATAAAAGCAGGAGTAGGCCATTCGGCCCCTCGTGCCTGCTCCGCCATTCAATGCGATCATGGATGATCATCCAAATTCAGTACCCTGTCCCTGCCTTCTCTCCATATCCCTTGATCCCTTTAGCCTTAAGAAATATATCTAACTCCTTCTTGAATATATTTAATGAATTGGCCTCCACCACCTTCTGTGGTAGAGAGTTCCACAGGTTCACCACTCTCTGGGTGAAGAAATTCCTCCTCATCTCAGTCCTAAATGGCTTACCCCTTATCCTTAGACTGTGACCCCTGGTTCTGGACTCCCCGGCCATTGGGAACATCCTTCCTGCATCCAGTCTATCTAGTCCTGTTAGTATTTTATAAGTTTCAATGAGATCCCCTCTCAGTCTTCTAAACTCCAGCGAGTATAAGCCCAATCGACCCAATCTCTCCTCATATGTCATTCCTGCCATCCCAGGTATCAGCCTGGTGAATCTTCGCTGAACTCCCTCCAATGCAAGAACATCCTTCCTCAGATAAGGTGACCAAAACTGCACACAATACTCCAGGTGTGGTCGCACCAAGGCCCTGTACAACTGCATCAAGACATCCTTGTTCCTGTACTCGAACCCTCTCGCTACGAAGGCCAACATACCATTTGCCTTCTTAACTGCCTGCTGCACCTACATGCTGACCTTCAGCGACTGGTGCACAAGGACACCCAGGTCTCGTTGCACTTCCCCTTCTCCCAATCTATTGCCATTCAGATAATAATCTGCCTTCCTGTTTTTGACACCAAAGTGGATAACCTCGCACTTATCCACGTTATATTGCGTCTGCCATGCTTCTGCCCAATTACCCAACCTGTCCAAATCATACTGGAGTTTCTCGACACCCTCCTTACAGCACACACGCCCACCCTGCTTGGTGTCACCTGCAAACTTGGAGATATTACATCCAATTCCCTCGTTTAGATCATTAATATATATTGTGAATAGCTGGGGTCCCAGGACCGATCCCTGCGGTACCCCACTTGTCACTGCCCGCCACTCGGAAAAAGACCCGTTTATTCCAACTCTTTGCTTTCTGTCTGCCAACCTGCTACTGCACCATGTGACATTTGTCTATTTCTCACATCAGCCACCCCTGAGTGAGATTCCCAATTAATTCCAAAATCAGGGCAATTTGGCACTTAAGTCCTATTCCCACTAGGAACTTAATTGACACTGTTCAACCTCGGCTCATATAGGACCTTTACAGACAGAAAATAGTGGACTAGAAATTGTGGTCGGAGGCGTACCTCCAGAGTACACCTCCAACCCGTGAAAGAATTACGAAACTACCTGCTGGCAGCGAGGCTGCGACAACTTGTAGTCTCAGGCCTTGAGGCAGAGGACAGTGTAATGATCCACGGATCCCAGGGACGCAGGCGGTGCCGAAGCGTACCTGGAATCACGTGGGCCTGGTCCTCCAATCACAAAGCAGAATTCCATTTTAATCATTTCCAAAGGGAAACCCCTAATGAGATGCAATGGAATCCTGAAATCTAATAATTATACAAATTACAGAATTGTAATTTTACTCATAATTTCCTTCGTTCCATCAACCTCACTAAAAATTTAATTTTTTGATAATTTTATACATTAAAACTGTAATCCGGGCCAATATTTGCATAAACTCATTTCATACAGTGTATGTTCATAATTTACGACAAGAAAATGTTTAATTAATGGCTTAGATATCCCCTTACGATGATGCAAACAGACCCTGCCCCTGCTTGCATCAACCGTAAGACTTTGGTGCGCAACCGCTGGTCAGTCGCTGGCCCAACTCTGGGCCATTGATTGCCTTTTCATGGCCCGCGCAGATGGCCTATCACCGCATATGTTCACAGGCCACAAGCTCCGGATCTCCTGAGAGTACGCCATCATACACACCGCAATTTGAAGGCCAGTAGAAACTCTCAATGCAGCATCTAGTTCCCAACCCCTCCAATCCAATTCAGATTCTTATATTCTGCCCTGTTCTGTTATACTCTCTCTCTGGGTTTGTTGCATTGTACTGCATTTGTTGAGACATAGATGCAGTTTGTTGAAACATAATTAAATTAGTATCTTTAGCATCCACCAGAGAAAGATTATTTTAATCCCATTTAACTGGCTTTGATTTGAAACAGATCACTAAATTAAAGGATAGAGTTCAAAATCATCACATTACCTCATTTTGACAAAAGGTAAAACCAAACAAGTTGCAGTCATTCTTGAATTGAACAGCTGTTACTTGAGCTGTGCTTTACTATTTCTTTCCTCCTGTGCCAGTAGGATTAATTCTGTCCTCTGAATTAATTTTAGTGTGGTAGGTGATAACAGACTTATCGGGGGGGGTGCGGTGTTAGATCCGTGTGTTAATGGAGACACGGAATGCAGGAGTTGATTCAACAAGTGTTTACTGAACAAAGTCTGGAGGTGAACTAACAACACAAGACGCTACACAGGCTTATATACTCGAGTGGCCACTACTGGTACTACAGTATACAAGGGCTTCAAAAACATAGTTCCTCTTAAAGGTACATACACTACAATTCCTCCCCTTTTAGATAAATAGTACATAACATTTTAAGTAATCATTAAATAACATTTTTACAAGAACAATAATGTACACATTTGCTGAAGTTAATCAATTACAAATTCAGTCTCTCTGGAGGCTTCCTGACTCGGTCCGGATAACGCCTCGGTGGTGTAGTAGGTTCTTTTGGCAAGGTCGATTCGACTTCAATGCTAGTGTCGGGTTCATCTGGTTCCAGTATCACCGGATCGGAGGTAGATACTATGGGTATCTCTGCTTCATCACTAGGCGTATAGAGTTGTGGTGTAGGTTGTCCTTTTTCGGATGACTCTATGATCTGGTCAGCATGGCGCCTTATTATGCTTTCTCCAACGTCCACGGTATACATCAGCGGTCCTAGTCGTGTGCAAATAGTTCCAGGCTGCCATTTCTCGGTACGGTAGTCCCGGGCCAAAACTGGTTGACCTATCTGGAAGGTTCTAGTTGGCCTTTCATTCATGCTTTGAAATTGCCGGTTCTCTACGTCCCTTCTGACGTTTGGCTTGACCAAATCCAGCCGGCATCTTAGTCTTCTATTGAAAAACATCATGGCGAGGGTTTGGTTTGTAACCACGTGTTGCATTCCTGTACGCAAACAAAAAGTTATCTACCTTATGTTGTAGATTTATGTCTTCATTACCCATGGCCTTTATGGCCTTCTTGAAGGTCTGGACAAACCTTTCAGCCAATCCATTGGTGGCGGGATGGTATGGGGCGGACGTGTAGTGCTTAACCCCATTGTTTTTTAAGAACTTCCTGAATTCTTCGGATACAAATTGCGGTCCATTATCAGAACAGATCTGTTCAGGCAGCCCATTCCTGGCGAATATGGTCCTTAATACTGTGATGGTTTTTTCCGTGGTGGTGGAGGACATCTTTATTACCTCCGGCCACTTGGAGTGTGCATCCACCGCGATTAAGAACATTGAGTCCATAAATGGACCAGCAAAGTCGATATGTACCCTTTGCCATGGAGATGAGGGCCACTCCCATGGATGTAGAGGGGCTTGTGGTGGGGCGTTTTGGACCTTCTGGCATCCTAGACAGCTCTTGGTCATTTCTTCGATGTCTCCATCGATACCTGGCCACCACACAAACGCTCTGGCTAGGTTCTTCATTTTCACTCCACCCAGATGCCCCTCGTGAAGCTCCTTTAGCACTCTATCCTTGAGTTTGGGTGGAATCACCACTCTGGATCCACACATCAAGGTTCCTCGGCACACTGACAGCTGTTCTCTTCTTTGCGAGAATGCTGGCAACAGTGGTTCGCCATGTGCTGGCCATCCCTTCACCGTTAAATCGTAGACTCGTGAGAGAGTCGGGTCATTTCGCGTTTCCTTTTCAATGGTAGAATTTGTCACCGGTAGACATTGCACTATGGTCAAGTGGAATATCTCCACTGGGTCCACTGTAGGCGCCTCTTCCACCGTTGGCAACGGTAGGCGCGATAACCCGTCAGCATTCCCATGCTGTTTTGTTCCTTTGTGCTCTATGTCATATTGGTGTGCCCCTAGGAAAAGGGACCACCTCTGTAGCCTTTGCGCTGTCATAATGGGAACGCCCTTTTTAGGGTTGAATATGGAGACGAGGGGTTGATGGTCAGTCAACAAGGTAAACTTTTGTCCGTGTAGTAATGGTTGAATTTCTTCACCCCCCACACCAGGCTGAGTGCCTCCCTGTCGATCTGGGCATAGTTACGCTCAGCTGAGTTCAATGAGCGTGACGCAAAAGCTATCGGCCGCTCCGAGCCATCAGGGAATCTATGCGATAATACCGCTCCCACGCCGTAAGGGGATGCATCGCACGCCAGTATGATTGGCAGTGATGGGTTGTAATGAGCCAACACTTCCCTGGACGTGATCAAGCCTTTGCATTCATGGAAGGCACGTTTACAGTCTTCGTTCCATTTCCAAACTACTCCCGTTTGTAGCAGTGCGTTAAGCGGGTGCAGAACCGTCGACAAGTTTGGTAAAAATTTATGATAGTAATTTACTAATCCCAGGAACGACCTTAATTGTGAGACATTTTCAGGCGCTGGGGCCTTTACGACCGCTTCAATTTTTTCAGGTAACTTATGCAACCCTTCTTCGTTAATGACATGGCCACAATATGATATTTGTTTCTGGAAAAATTCGCATTTGGGGCGATTTGCTCGTAGGCCCCGTTCTCTCAGTCTCGTGAGCACCTGCTCCAAGTTGGCAAGGTGCTCGTTGTCGTTTTCTCCTGTTACAAGGATGTCGTCTAGGTAGCATTGAATCCCCGGAATCCCTTGCAGGACTTGCTCCATAGCTCTTTGCCAGATAGCCGGAGCTGATGCCACTCCGAAAACCAGTCGATTGTACTGGTACAGGCCTTTGTGTGTGTTTATCGTGAGATACTTTTTAGAGGCCTCCTCAACCTCCATCTGTAGATATGCCTGTGCTAAGTCAATTTTGGTGAAACGTTTCCCTCCGGATAGTGAGGCGAAAATACCTTCTATCCTCGGAAGAGGATACTGTACCGTGTGAAGAACCGGGTTTACAGTCACCTTGAAGTCCCCACAGATGCAAACTTTTCTCTGTTCTTCAGATTTATCATTATTCAACGTTTTCTTCATGACCGGGACGATGGGTGTTGCCCACTCGCTCCAATCTACCTTGGATAACATGCCTGCTTTTTCCAAATTCTCCAGCTCTGCCTCGACGGCTGGACGAATTGCGTATGGCACCGGCCTTGCCTTAAAAAACTTGGGAATTGCCGCATCTTCCACTTTTATTGAGGCGGTGGCGCCTTTCAGGGTTCCTAGTTCCTGTTGAAACACTTCTTTGGCGTTAGCCAAGATTTCTTTTAATCGTCCAGGTATGACGTCATCATCGGTTTTTTCTTACTGGTCACCGTCAGTGCCTGAATGGAGTGCCAGTCTAAACGTATCTTTCTGATCCATTCACGTCCCAACAACGGTGGACCACCATCTGGCAGAACGTAATAATACAACTTCTGTATTTCCTTGCCGTTGTATACAACAGGCACCCTTATTTTCCCTCTGGGGTATACTTTCTGCCCCGTATATGTCTTCAAGACAATGGATGTGTCTTTCAAAGGTATATGCGGAAATAGCCGCTCGTAATCCCGTCGACTCATGACGGTCAGAGCTGACCCTGTATCTAGCTCCATTTTGACTGGGGACCCCGCTATCGTGAGGGTAACCCAAATGGTCTGGTAATCTTCTTTGGCAATTACATTATGTAATTTGAGACAACTTAGTCTCTTGCTTCCGGAGTCGCTATCGCTCTTCTGGTCTTCGGAGCTACTGTCCGTCATCATTTGTACCTTTCTGTACTTTTCCTTATTGACCTTTTTACTGTCAGCGGATTTCTTTCCAGATCTGCATACACGTGCAATGTGTCCCATCTTTCCGCATTGCCTGCATGCTTTGTCCTTGAACCAGCAGTCCTTCTGGTCATGGGTGGATCTGCCGTAGCGATAACATCTGTCGAAACCCCGTGTCATTTCATGGGTGCCGAAGTCCTGTGGCTTTTGCTGTATCTCTGCAGCTCCTCTTGCCGCTGCTTCGTATGATACAGCCACACTGAAAGCCTTGTCCAGTGTCAAATCTTTCTCAGAAAGTAGTCTTTTCTGTGTTCCTTCGCTTAGGAGACCACAGACGAATTTGTCTCGTAGAGAATCTGCCAGTCCTGCCCCGAATTGGCAGTGCTTTGACAGCTTTCGTAATTCGGTGAGGTAATCAGCGTTACTTTCATTCTTGTGCTGATTCCTCCTGAAGAATTTGAATCGTTCCGCTATCAGCAGCGGTGTTGGGTTTAAGTGCTCCTGTAAGGTGTCAACAATCTCCTTAAAATTCTTGTCCATCGGTTTGGCTGGAGTGATCAAGTTTCGTAACAGCCCGTATGTCCTTGCGCCCATCAGATTTAGAAGTACCGATGCCTTTTTATCATCTGCTACTTCATTAGCCTTGCAATATCCCTCCACTCTTTCCACATATGTGGTCCAATCTTCTATATCACTATCGAAAGCAGTAATATTGCCAGTCTTCGGCATCTTGAAAATCTAAAATGGCGCTTCCCACGCTTTTCTTTCTTCCCCGCCGAGTTAAGATGGCGCCTCCCGCGCTTTGCTGCCGCTGCTGCCAACGCTGTTCTCCGCAGTTCCCGTTGCGACCTGCAGCTTTTCGCGGTATTTCTATTTTTTTTATATATCGCTTCAATAGTTTCCTCGTTACTTGGAGAACCGTTTCCGTCGTGGAGCGGACCCTCTGGGACTTTCCCCTCCCTCTGCTCGGTCCGAACGTCGACCTGCTTTGCAGCACCGGCCGCACCCTGAGTGCTCCACCCTCTCTCTCTCTTTGCTTCTGCTTCCCGACTCGCTGCCCGGCCCTGTTGCAGAGCCACCCGATCGAGCTCTAGCCCGCCGCAGCTCAGGAAGGATCAGCGCACTACCTGCGACCAGCCCGTTTAGCTGGGGAAACCACAGACTGGAGACCAAGCCTGGCCCTCGTTTTCGAGTTTCTTCGAGTTTTTTTTTTCTTGCTTCTGGCTTTGCCCTTCGTCTGAGGAATCGATCCCCTTGAGGTGCTGCCGAATTGCAGGTAAGTTTGTTTCTAACTCGTCGCCCCTGTTAGATCCGTGTGTTAATGGAGACACGGAATGCAGGAGTTGATTTAACAAGTGTTTACTGAACAAAGTCTGGAGGTGAACTAACAACACAAGACGCTACACAGGCTTATATACCCGAGTGGTCACTACTGGTACTACAGTATACAAGGGCTTCAAAAACATAGTTCCTCTTAAAGGTACATACACTACAGGGGGAGTTTTTATTTGAAAAAAACAGGTGGGTTGGGGTCGGGTGGGAAGTTAAGTGTTAGAAATCTGAATCCCAACCAGAACCCATCTCCATCCCACCCACTTCTGGTTTTAACAGAGGTGAGACGGTGGGAGGGGGGGCGCAGACAGCCAACCCGCTGCCAAGAGGCAGGTCATCTATTTAAATATTATCATGGGGCTGGAAGCCACTGCTTTAACCTCCATTTTGAATTTAACTTTAGCTGGTTGGGTTTTGCATGTCTTGTGAAACCTGCCAGCTAATGCAAGGTGAGGACTGCTGGACCCAGGAGATAAGTGCCTTTATACTTTTTTTTTATTCGTTCTTGGGACGTGGGCATCGCTGGCAAGGCCAGTATTTATTGCCCATCGCAAATTGCCGCATAGAAGGTGGTGGTGAGCCGCCTTCTTGAACTGCTGCAGTCCCTGTGGTGAAGATATTCCCACAATGCTGTTCGGGAGGGTGTTCCAGGATTTTGACCCAGCGACGATGAAGGAACTTGGAAAACAGTGAAAGGATCGGACAAAGTCAACATGGATTTACAAAGGGTAAATCGTGCTTGACTAATCTACTGGAATTTTTTGGGGATGTAACTGGTAAAATAGATAAGGGAGAACCAGTGGATCTGGTGTATTTGGACTTTCAGAAGGCTTTCGATAAGGTCCCGCATAAGAGATTAGCGTGTGAAGTGAAGGCATATGGGATTGGGGGCAAGGTACTGACTTGGATAGAGAACTGATTGGCAGACAGAAAGCAAAGAGTTGGAATAAACGGGTCTTTTTCCGAGTGGCAGGCAGTGACTAGTGGGGTACCGCAGAGATCAGTCCTTGGACCCCAACTATTCACAATATATATTAATGATCTAGACAAGGGAACTAGATGTAATATCTCCAAATTTGAAGACGACACAAAGCTGGGTGGGCGTGTGTGCTGTGAGGAGGATGCCGAGAAACTCCAGGATGATTTGGACAGGTTGGGTGATTGGGCAGAAGCATGGCAGATACAATATAACGTGGATAAATGTGAGGTTATCCACTTTGGTAGCAAAAACAGGAAGGCAGATTATTATCTGAATGGCAATAGATTGGGAGAAGGGGAAGTGCAACGAGACCTGGGCGTCCTTGTGCACCAGTCGCTGAAGGTCAGCATGCAGGTGCAGCAGGCGGTTAAGAAGGCAAATGGTATGTTGGCCTTCGTAGCGAGAGGGTTTGAGTACAGGAACAAGGATGTTTTGCTGCAGTTGTACAGGGCCTTGGTGAGACCACATCTGGAGTATTGTGTGCAGTTTTGGTCACCTTATCTGAGGAAGGATGTTCTTGCCATGGAAGGAGTTCAGCGAAGATTCACCAGGCTGATACCTGGGATGGCAGGAACGACGTATGAGGAGAGATTGGGTCGATTGGGCTTGTACTCGCTGGAGTTTAGAAGAATGAGAAGGGATCTCATTGAAACTTATAAAATTCTGACAGGACTGGACAGACTAGATGCAGGCAGAATGTTCCCGATGGTCGGGGAGTCCAGAACCAGGGGTCACAGTCTAAGGATAAGGGGTCGGCCATTTAGGACAGAAATGAGGAGGAATTTCTTCACCCAGAGAGTGGTGAACCTGTGGAATTCTGTACCACAGAAGGCAGTAGAGGCCAATTCATTAAATATATTCAAGAAGGAGTTGGATATATTTCTCAAGGCTAAAGGGATCCAGGGGTATGGGGAGAAAGCAGGGACCGGGTACTGAATTTGGATGATCAGCCATGATCGCATTGAATGGTGGAGCAGGCTCGAGGGGCCGAATGGCCTACTCCTGCTCCTATCTTCTATGTTTCTATGCCACTATATTTGCAGGTCAGGCTGGTATGTGACTTGGAGGGGAACTTGGAGGTGATGATGTTCTCATGCGCCTGCTGCCCTTGTCTTTCTAGGTGGTAGAGGTCACGGGTTTGCGAGATACTGTCAAAGAAGCCTTGGTGAGTTGCTGCAGTGCATCTTGTAGATGGTGCATACTGCAGCCTCAGTGCACCGGTGGTGGAGGGAGTGAATGTTTAAGGTGGTGGATGGGGTGCCAATCAAGTGGGCTGCTTTGTCCTAGATGGTGTCGAGCTTCTTGTATGTTGTTGGAGCTGCACTCATCCGGGCAAGTGGAGAGCATTTCATCAGACTCTGGACTTGTGCCTTGTAGATGGTGGAAAGGCTTTGGGGAGTCAGGAGGTGACATACTCGTCGCAGAATACCCAGCCTCTGACCTGTCGTCGTAGCCACAGTATTTATGTGGCTGGTCCAGTTAAGTCTCTGGTCAATGCTGACCCCCAGGATGTTGATGGTGGGGGATTCGCCGATGGTAATGCCATTGAACGGCAAGGGGAAGTGGTTAGACTCTCGCTTGTTGGAGATACTCATTGCCTGGCACTTCTGTGGTGCGAATGTTACTTGCTACGTATCAGCACAAGACTGTATGTTATCCAGGTCTTTCTGCATGTGGGCACAGACTGCTTCATTATCTGAGGAAATGCGAATGTAACTGAACACTGTACAGTCATCAGTGAACATCCCCACATCTGGCCTTATGATGGAGGGAAGGTCATTGATGAAGCAGCTGAAGATGGTTGGGCCTAGGATACTGCCCTGAGGAACTCCTGCAGCGATGTCTTGGGGCTGTGCTGATTGGCTTCCAACCACCACAACCATCTTCCTTTGTGCTAGGTATGACTCCAGCAAGTGGAGAGCTTTCCCCCTGATTCACATTGACTTCAGTTTTACTAGGGGTCCTGATGCCACACTCGGTCAAATGCTGCCTTGATGTCAAGGGCAGTCACTCTCATCTCACCTCTGGAATTCAGCTCCTTTGTCCTTGTTTGGACCAAGGCTGTAATGAGATCTGGAGCCGAGTGGTCCTGGCAGAACCCTAACTGGGCACCAGTGAGCAGGTTATTGGTGAGTAAGTGCCACTTGATAGCACTGTCAACGACACCTTCCATCACTTTGCTGATGATTGAGAGTAAACTGATGGGGCAGTAATTGGCTGTATTGGATTTGTCTTGCTTTTTGTGGACAGGACATACCTGGACTGTTATCCACATTGTCGGGTAGATAACAGTATTGTAGCTGTACTGGAACAGTGTGGCTAGAGGCGCGGCTAGTTCTGGAGCACAAGTCTTCAGCCGGGATGTTGTCTTGGCGCCCAAAGCCTTTGCTGTATCCAGTGCACTCAACCATTTCTTGATATCACGTGGAGTGAATCGAATTGGCTGAAGACTGGCTTCTGTGATGGTTGGGACCTCGGGGAGGCTGAGATGGATCATCCACTCAGTACTTCTGGCTGAAGATGGTTGCAAACACTTCAGCCTTGTCTTTTGCACTCACGTGCTGGGCTCCTCCACTTTTGAGGATGGGGATATTCATGGAGCCTCCTCCTCCTGTTAGTAGTTTAATGGTCCACCACCATTCACGACTGGATGTGGCAGGACTGCAGAGCTTTGATCTGATCTGTTAATTGTGGGATCACTTAGCCCGCTTTTTAGCATGCATGTAGTCCTGTGTTGCAGCTTCCCCAGGTTGGCACCTCATTTTTAGGTATGCCTGGTGCTGCTCCTGGCACGCTCTTCTACACTCCTCATTGAACCAGGGTTGGTTCCCTGGCTTGATGGTAATGGTAGAGTGAGGGATATGCTGGGCCATGAGGTTATAGATTGTGGTGGTATACAATTCTGCTGCTGCTGATGACCCACAGTGCCTCATGGATGCCCAGTTTTGAGCTGCTAGATCTGTTCTGAATCTATCCCATTTCGCACGGTGGTAGTGCCACACAACATGATGGAGGGTGTCCTCAGTGTGAAGACCGGACTTCGGTCTCCACAAGGACTGTGCGGCGGTCACTGCTGCTAATGCTGTCATGGACAGATGCATCTGTGACAGGTAGATTGGTGAGGATGAGGTCAAGTAGGTTTTTCCCTTGTGTTGGTTCTCTCACCACCTGTTGCAGGCCCAGTCTGGTAGCTATATCCTTCAGGACTCAGCCAGCTCAGTCAGTATTGGTGCTACCAAGCCACTCTTGGTGATGGACATTGAAGTCCCCCACCCAGAGTACATTCTGTGCCCTTGCTACCCTCAGTGCTTCTTCTGTGATGTAAAACGTGGAGGAGTACTGATTCATCAGCCAAGGGAGGGTGGTAGGTAGTAATCAGCAGGAGGTTTCTTTGCCCATGCTTGACATGAAGCCACGAGACTTCGTGGGGTCCAAGGTCAATGTTGAGAACTCCCAGGGCCATTCCCTCCTGACTGTGTACCACTGTGCCGCCTCCTCTGGTGGGTCTGTCCTACCGATGGGACAAGACATACCCAGGGATGGTGATGAAGGAGTCTGGTATGTTGGCTGAAATGTATGATTCTGCGAATATGACTATGTCAGGCTGCTGCTTGACTAGTCTGTGGGACAGCTCTCCCAATTTTGGCACAAGTCCCTAAATGTTGGTGAGGAGGACTTTGCAGGGTCGACTAGGCTGGGTGTGCCTTTGTCGTGTCTGAAGTCGGTGCCGAGGTCGATGCCGGGTGGTTCATCTGGTTTTATTCTTATTATTGTTTCTCGTAGCAGTTTGGCACAACTGAGTGGCTTGCTAGGCTATTTCACAGGGCAGTTAAGAGTCAACCACATTGCTGTTGATGTGGAGTCACGTATAGGCCAGACTGGGTAAGGATGGCAGATTTGCTTCCCTAAATGGCATTTGTGAACCAGATGAGTTTTTACGAAAATCCAGTAGTTTCTTGGTCACCATTACTGATACTAGCTTTTTTCAATTCCAGATTTATTTAATTAACTGAATTTAAATTCCCCAGCTGGCATGGTGGTATTTAAACTCAAGTCTCCCGATCATTAGTCCAGGCCTCTGGATTACTAGTCCAGTGTAGGGATGTCTAGTTCCTATCCAAAGACTGAGGTCCACTCAGGCGCTTAAACAAAACGAAGTTTAATGGAAACTAACAGGTTTAAACAAGTAACTGCAGGAGAACATCGAGTGTAGATCTATTCAGTTCGGAGGCTCCACGAGGACTGCTGGCTGGTCCCGTGGTTGACGTCATCACGTTCTTCCCGCCAGTGGGGGATCACGTGATGTACGGCATGATGTCATCGCGTTTACCCGCGCTGTTAAAGTAATCATGCTCTATACAAGTAAACAGTATACATAAAGATACAGACTCAGGCTGTAGCTAACATGTTGTTAAAGGGAATTATATACAAACGGTCTGAGTCCTTTAGTGGCTCCGCCACACCAGCAACATAACCACTGATGTAAGAAAACTACTAGGCACTTGGTCTGAGTATTAAACAAGGCTTTAATCAACTGTTTTTCAACATGGAGATCTAGTTGTGTCCTTCACTAGTTCCTGTTAAAGAATGTCCTGAGCAAGCTGGGCCCATGCCCGAGTATTTATACTCTCCCTGGACAGCGCCACCAGCAGGCCGCCCAGTATTATTTCATAAGTCATTTCCACATGAATGACAAGATTCATGTCAACCACTATGTTACCGTTCCCTCCTGGATCCAATGTCCCTGCCTCATCAACCCCCTCCGATCGGAGACACCCCCACGAGGCCTCCACCACGCCCTCCTCTGCCCCCTCTTCTCTGGCCCCCTATCTGCTCCATCGGCCCTCCCCCTGCACCTCTAGCTGCCGATCATTCCCTAACCCCCACTCCCACGCTCCTCCGGCCCCCAATCCTCAGCGAACCGCCTCCCCTTGCTGGTCCTGGCCCCTGATCCTCAGCGACCCCCCCCTCTCCTTGCTGGTCCCGGCCCCTGATCCTCAGCGACCCCCACCTCCCCTTGCTGGTTCCGGCCCCTGATCCTCAGCGAACCCCCTCCCCTTGCTGGTCCCGGCCCCTGATCCTCAGCGCCCCCCCTCCGCTTGCTGGTCCTGGCCCCTGATCCTCAGCGACCACCCTCACCTTGCTGGTCTCGGCCCACCCCGTGCTCCTCCGCCCCCCACCCCCCGCCGGCCCCCACGCGGTCCTTTCCTCCTTCCTATCTGAGGCCTAATGCCACAGCCTACTCACCGGAGTCAGCCCGCCTTTCCATCTGGCTGGCTGCAGGTGGGAAACAGAGGTTTACCATGCAAATCAGGCCCTGCTATTAAATTCGTCAGTGCCTGCGGGAAACCTGTTCTCCCGGTTTCCCGACCGCTTCGGAGACCCCCTCCCCCTCTCCTGCTCTCCTCACAGATTGTGTGAAGCCATTTGCCAATGAAGTTCATGGCTGAAATAACAGAAGTGTCAGATTCTGGAAAGTTTTACACTCAGAATGGCGAGTCTTCAGCAGGCAGTGATAACAATATTAAAACTTACACCAATTTATATTGCTTTACCTGTGTGGCAACTGTTAGATCCGTGGTTCAGTGGATAAATAATTACACGGATGCTGTACATAAACAAATAACAGGTCTTTACTGGAGGAGGGTAATCTCTAGACTGGGGTACAGAGGCATGCGCACAGCTTATATACTGGTGTGGTCACTGCCGGTACTACAGTATACAGGAGCTGTAAAAAGTAGTCCTGACTTAAAGCACATACACTACAATTCCTCTCTTTTTAGATTAATAATACCCCCTTAATGTTCAAATAACAATTACATTTTTACATGTACATTCAATAACAAAAGTCCATTTATAGATTCAGTCTTTGGGGCGGCTTCCTGACCCTTTCGGGATAGCGCCTTTCCGGAGGTTCTTGTTCTTGGTGCAGAGGCGATTCTGACCCCCTTTCATCGGGTAGTTCATCGGGTTGCACTGCTACTGGGTCTGAAGTAGATACGACCGGTATGTCGGGTTCCTCCCCAGGTACTCGAGACATGGGGTTGACGCATTCCTGTGATGCTAAGATCTGATCGACGTGGCATCTCACAATGTTCTCCCCGACATCCACTGTGTACATTAATGGCCCCTGCCTTGTACATATCGTTCCGGGTTGCCACTTCTCTGTTCGATAGTCCCGGGCCAAGACTGGTTGCCCTACATTGAAGCTCCTTGTCGGCTTCTCGTTGATGTGCTGGAATTGTTTGTCCTCAACATTTCTTCGCACATTTGGTCTGAGCAAGTCCAGACGAGATCTCAACCTTCGGTTAAAGAACATCATGGCCGGGGTCTGGTTGGTAACTGCATGTGTCGCATTTCGGTAGGCTAATAAGAAATTGTCCATCTTATGCTGTAGTGGAATTTCCTCGTCGCACATGGCCTTTATCGCCTTCTTAAAGGTTTGTACGAACCTCTCAGCCAATCCATCGGTGGCTGGATGATACGGGGCGGATGTGTAATGCCTTACCCCATTCCTTTTCATGAATTTTTGGAACTCGTCGGACACAAACTGTGGTCCATTATCAGAGCAGATCTGTTCTGGCAACCCGTTTCTGGCAAATATGGTCCGTAGGACTGCAATCGTTTTCTCTGTAGTGGTTGAAGACATCTTTATCACCTCTGGCCACTTTGAATGAGCATCCACTGCTATTAAGAACATTGAGTCCATGAATGGACCAGCGAAATCAATGTGCACCCGTTGCCATGGAGAGGAGGGCCACTCCCATGGGTGTAGAGGGGCATGTGGTGGTGCATTTTGGACCTTCTGGCATCCTAAGCAGCTCTTAGTTAGGTCTTCGATTTGTTGATCGATTCCCGGCCACCACACATAAGCCCTAGCTAGGCTTTTCATTTTCACTCCCCCCAGATGACCTTCATGTAGCTCATTTAGCACTCTCTCCCTTAACTTGGGTGGAATCGCCACTCTGGATCCACACATCACTGTCCCCTGGCATACTGACAGCTGTTGTCTTCTGGATGAGAATGCTGGCAACAGTGAGTCGCCATGTGTTGGCCATCCCCTCACCGTCAATTCATATACCTGTGACAGCGTCGGATCATTGCTGGTCTCCTCTATATCCGCGTTTGTTACTGGCAATCGTTCAATTATCGACGAATAAAATATCTCGACAGGGTCCACTGCTGGTGCTTCCTCCACAGTAGGCAGTGGTAGGCGCGATAGCCCATCAGCGTTCCCATGCTGTCTCGTGCCTTTATATTCTATTTCATATTGATTCGCCCCTAGAAACAGGGACCATCTTTGTAACCGCTGTGCAGTCATTACTGGCACGCCCTTCTTAGGATTAAAGATGGTGGTCAGTCAGCAAGGTGAACTTCTGTCCATGCAGATAGTGGTTGAATTTTTTTACTCCCCATACTAGGCTGAGGGCCTCCCTGTCAATCTGGGCGTAGTTGCGCTCGGCTGAGGTTAGTGACCGAGACGCAAAGGCTACTGACCTCTCCAACCCGTCTGGGAATTTGTGCGACAGCACCGCTCCAATGCCGTAGGGTGATGCATCACATGCCAAATGAATTGGTAGTGCTGGGTTGAAATGGGCCAACACCTCTTTTGATGTGATCAATTCTTTACACTTCTGGAAAGCTCGTCTACGTTCGTCATCCCACTTCCATGGTACCCCTGTTTGCAGTAGGGTGTTCAGCGGGTGTAATACCGTAGACAAATTTGGTAAGAACTGGTAGTAATAGTTTACCAGCCCGAGGAACGACCTCAGTTGTGACACATTTTCCGGTGCTGGAGCCTTGACTACTGCCTCTATCTTGTCAGGGGACTTATGTAACCCCTCTTCATCGATGACTTGGCCGCAATACGAGATCTGTTTCTGGAAAAACTCGCACTTGTGGCGATTAGCTCGTAGCCCATATTCCTTTAATCTGGCGAGCACCTTCTCCAAGTTAGCGAGGTGATCACCGTCATTTTCGCCCGTGACCAAGATGTCGTCCAAATAACACTGGGTCCCTGGAATCCCTTGCAGGACCTGATCCATTGCCCTTTGCCAGATAGCCGGAGCCGAGGCTACTCCAAACACCAGCCGGTTGTATTGATAGAGACCTTTATGGGTGTTGATCGTAAGGTAATGTTTCGAAGCTTCTTCTACCTCCATTTGCAAGTACGCCTGGGCTAGATCAATTTTTGTGAAGCGTTTACCACCAGATAGCGAGACGAAAATATCCTCAATTCGTGGAAGCGGATATTGCACCGTGTGAAGGACTGGGTTCACAGTCACCTTAAAATCCCCACAGATGCGGACCTTCTTTGGTTCCCCAGGCGTATTACTCAACGACCTCTTCATTACAGGAACGATGGGTGTAGCCCACTCGCTCCAGTCCACTTTGGACAGTACTCCTGAACGTTCCAACCCTTCCAGCTCTGCTTCAACCGCTGGTCTGATCGCATAAGGCACTGGTCTGGCCTTCAGAAACTTTGGGCTTGCATTATCCTCTATTTTAATTGTTGCTGTTATTCCTTTTAGTGTTCCTAGTCCCACCTGGAACACTTCTTTTGCGTCAGTTAGCATTTTTGACAGTCGTCCAGGTGTGACGTCGTCATCCTTTTTGGCCTCCACCTTCAGTGCCTATATGGAATGCCAGTCTAAATGTATCTTCCGGATCCATTCACATCCTAGCAGTGGTGGTCCTCCATTTGTCAATACATATATATCCATTTTAGGTATTTCCTGACCTTTATATGTCACTTTCACCCTTATTTTTCCTTTGGGGTAGACTTTTTGCCCTGTATACGTCTTCAAGACAATCTCTGTAGCTTTCAAGGGTATGTGTGAAAATAGCCGCTTGTAGTCTCTTTGATTTATGACTGTTAGAGCTGACCCTGTGTCCAATTCCATTTCCACTTGGACTCCGTCTATCTTGAGTGTAACCCAGATAGTCTGGTGATCCTCCATTTCGGTTACATTATGTAGTTTCAGACAACCCAGCTCCTTGCTTCCGGAGTCTGTGTCACTTTTCTGTTCGTCTGAACCACTGTCCATCACCTGGTGTACCTTTTTGTACTTCTCCTGTGGAGATTTCTTACTGTTGGTTTTCTTCCCAGACCTGCAGACTCTTGCTATGTGTCCTGCTTTCCCACACTGTCTGCACACTTGGTCCTTGAACCAACAATCTTTCTGGTCATGTGTTGTTCTGCCGCAGCGATAGCACTTCCCTGTTCCATAGGTCATTTCGTTGGTGCCATATTCTTGCGGTCTCCGTTGTATCTCTGCAGCGCCCCTTGCGGCTGCTTCGTGTGCTACTGCCATACTGAAAGCTTTGTCCAGCGTAAGGTCCTTTTCTGATAGAAGCCGTTTCTGGGTTCCTTCACTTTGTAGCCCACACACAAACTTGTCCCTTAACGTGTCTGCTAGTCCCGCTCCAAACTGGCAGTATTTCGATAGCTTGCGCAGTTCCATTAGGTACTCCGCATTGCTTTCGTCTTTGTGTTGGTTCCTTTTATGGAACTTAAATCGTTCTGCTATCAGCAGCGGTGTGGGGTTTAAGTGGTCCTGTAGGATTTCTACTATGCTTTCAAAATTCTTGTTTACTGGCTTCTCTGGGGTTATTAGATTTCGCAGTAACCCATAAGTTTTTGCACCCATGGAATTTAACAGAACCAGTGCTTTATTAGCATCTGGCACTTCATTCGCCCTGCAGTACACCTCAATACGTTCCATATATGTCGCCCAATCTTCGACTTCATTGTCGAACGTAGAGATACTGCCACTCTTCGGCATCCTTGGTTGTGCGTTAACTATCACCAGTAGCGCCTCCCGCACTTCCCCTTCTTCTCCGCTGGCACAAAATGGCGTCTCCCGCGCTTTCCTTCCTTCCCGCGCTCGCCTGTCTTCTCCACTGCGGCTTCGCAAAATGGCGTCTCCCGCGCTCTTCCTTCTCTGCGGTTCAATGGCACCTCCCGCGCTCTCCCTGCTTCTCCGCGGCTCAATGGCGTCTCCCGCGCTGTCCGTGCTTCTCTGCGGCTCGATGGCGTCTCCCCTTGCTTCGCCCCACGGACCCTGATCAGCCCGTGATCCCTGGCTGTGCTCTGCGCGTTCTTCTCTTGATATTTGTCGACGCCGCTCAGTCTAGAACCCGGCTGTTTCTTACCCTCTCTCCAATTTGCAGTATATTTCCTCGACGCTGCTCGGTGATCAACCCCCGGCTGCGCCCTGCTCTCTTCACCCTCTTTCTTACCCCGTCGACGCTGCCCGGCTCTCTCTCTCTGCCGGCGGTCGGCTCCAGCCGCCGCTGCTCGGGAAGGGTCTGCTCTGGACCTGTCGTCGGTCTCTTACTGCTCGTTGTGGCTGGGGAACCAAGCCCGGCTCTCCACAGCCTCCCCAGCGAAGTTGGATCTCTGCCTGACTGCTGGGCGGTTGCTCGCGGTCGACGCCCGTGTTCCTGGACTCGACTTTTTTTTATGTTGCAGGTAGATTCGCATCAACACTCGTCGCCACTGTTAGATCCGTGGTTCAGTGGATAAATAATTACACGGATGCTGTACATAAACAAATAACAGGTCTTTACTGGAGGAGGGTAATCTCTAGACTGGGGTACAGAGGCATGCGCACAGCTTATATACCGATGTGGTCACTGCCGGTACTACAGTATACAGGAGCTGTAAAAAATAGTTCTGACTTAAAGCACATACACTACAGCAACAGTACTTGATTCTAAAGTAATATGGGTAAACAAGACACAATTATACTTTTCACTCAGAGTCTTTGGGGATGGGGCCTCAACTTCAGACATCCACACTTGAGCCCGTCCACAGCACATCCACAATGACACATGCACAGATGTCCAGGTGCATTTCGCCAAACAGCAACATTTTGTATTTATATAGCGCCGTTAATGTAGTAAAATGTTCCAAGGCGCTGCACAGGAGTATTATAAGACAACAATTTGACACCGAGCCACATTCTTACAGGACCTCACCGTCCTTGGCCTCTTGTACTGTTCCACGGAAGCTCAACGTAAACTCGAGGAACAGCACCTCATCTTCCGATTAGGCAGTCTGCAGCCTTCCGGTCTCAATATCGAGTTCAACAATTTCAGATCATAACCTCTGCCCCTATTTCATTTTCACTTATATTTTTCCACTCCTTTCCTTTCCCCCCCCCTTTCCTTTTGTTTCTCTCTCACACCTGGCAGCTATCTTTTGCCCTGCCAGTACACTTTACACCTAATTACAGCCTATTACCATCTCGTCTAGCTTCTAATCTCTTTTACTTCTTTTGGTTCTTTTATTCTTTTGTCCGATCGCAGCCCTGCCTTCGATCTAGTTCCTTTTCTCTCCAGTTTTGAAGAAGGGTCAAACCCGAAACGTCAACTCAAATTTCTCTCCACGGATGTTGCCTGACTTGCTGAGTTTTTCCAGCATTTTCTGTTGTTATTTCTTACAGGGCTTGACAGGGTAGATGCAGGGAGGATGTTTCCCCTGGCTGGAGAGTCTGGAACCAGGGGTCACAGTCTCAGAATAAGTGGTCGGCCATTTAGGACTGAGATGAGGAGAAATTTATTCACTCAGAAGGTGGTGAATCTTTGGAATTCTCTACCCCAGAGGGCTGTGGAGGCTCAATCGTTGAGTATATTCAAGACAGAGATTGATAGGTTTTTGAATATTAAGGGAATCAAGGGATATGGGGATAGTTCAGGAAAGTGGAGATGAGGTAAAAGATCAGCCATGATCTTATTGAATGACAGAGTAGGCTTGAAGGGCCAAATGGTCTTCTCCTATTTCTTATGGTCTGATGTTATTATAAGAAGAAATTATGGCAGATGAGGAGGTAGGTTTTAAGGAGCTTCTTAAAGGAGGAAAGAGAGGTAGAGAGGTGGTGAGCTTTAGGGAGGGAGTTCCAGATCTTAGGGCCTTGGCAGCTGAAGACGCGGCCACCAATGGTTGAGTGATTAAAATCAGGAATGCTCAAGCGGGCAGAATTAGAGGAGTGCAGATATCCCGTGGGGTTTGTGGGGCTGGAGGAGATTACAGAGATAGGGAGGGGCGAGGCCATGGAGGGATTTGAAAACAAGGATGAGAATTTTGAAATCGAGGCGTTTCTTAACCGGGAGCCAATGAAGGCCAGTGAGCACAGGGGTGATGGGTGGACGAGACTTGGTGCGAGTTAGGACACGGGCAGCTGAGCTTTGGATGACCTCAAGTTTACCTAGGGTAGAACGTGGGAGTCCGGCCGGGAGTGCGTTGGAATAGTCAAGTCTAGAGGCAACAAAGACATGGATGAGTGTTTCAGCAGTAGATGAGCTGAGGCAGGGGCGGAGACGGGCAATGTTACCGAGGTGGAAAGAGGTGGTTATGCTGCAGATATGTGGTCAGAAGCTCATTTCAGGGTCAAATATAAATAGAACATAAAATCTTTCATGAACCAGCGCAATCAGGCAGTGTTTTGGAACATATTTTAGAGTCATAGGCCTAGAAATTCGGTGGGCTGCGCCACCAGTTAGAGCCTAAAGAGGGCACTCAGTGGCTTTAGCGCCACTGGCCACGCCTCCCGCGATATTTAGCGGGGCGTTAATGGCGGCGTTAGCCTGTAGCGCTGCGCCGCCACCGATGACGTCATCGGTGTGCGCAGCGCCCCGCTACCGCCCCGATCGTGATATTTGGTCGCGCCCGCCTCTGTAACACCGGTCGCAAATTGCGCCCAGTTCACGGGGCCTACCTGTGGCGGTAGTGGCGCAAATTAAGGTGGAGGTGCGGGGTGGCCATTTTTTTTGGTGGCTGCCTGCCAGCACCTTCATCCCCAGCCTCCTGATCCCCCCCCCCCCCGGGCAGTGCCGGCTGTGTCCTGAGATCCCGGCACTTCTCCTCGGTGCTGGGTTCTTTTGCCGGCACTCGCGATCGGTCATCGCGCTGGTGCAGGCCCTCCCCCTTAAGAAGGGGAGGAAGGCCTGCAGTACCGTAGCACTGCGGCATGTTGCGCTGCGATATTCAGTTTCAGTGCCCCAAGAGGGTCGCGGGGCGCCTCGAGCAGCGCCCCGCGTCCCTCTTGGAGCGCTCAAACTGAATTTCCGGCAGGCGCAATGGCTCCGTTCGCAGCGGTAATTCCGGCGCCCAGGCGAGCTTGGCGCCCCGTTTGGGGCCCCACCGAATTTCTAGGCCATAGAGTTATACAGCACAGAAAGAGGCCCTTTGGCCCATCAAGCCCTGTCTATTCTAATCCCATTTTCTAGCACTTGGTCCGTAGCCTTGTATGCTATGGCATTTCAAGTGCTCATCTAAATGCTTCTTGCCTCTACCACCCTTTCAGACAGTGAGTTCCAGATTCCAACCACCCTCTGGGTGAAAAAGTTTTTCCTCAAATCCCCTCTAAACCTCCTGCCCCTTACCTTGAAACTATGCCCCCTGGTTATTGACCCCTCTACTAAGGGGAAAAGTTCCTTTCTATCTACCCTATCTATGCCCCTCATAATTTTGTACACCTCAATCAGGCCCCCCCCTCAGCCTTCTCTGCTCTAAGGAAAACAACCCCACCTGTCCAGTCTCTCTTCATAGCTGAAGTGCTCCAGCCCAGGTAACATCCTGGTGAATCTCCTCTGCACCCTCTCCAATGCAATCACATCCTTCCTATAGTGTGGCGACCAGAACTGCACACAGTATTCCAGCAGTGGCCTAACTAGCGTTTTGTACAGCTCCATCATAACCTCCCTGCTCTTATATTCTATGCCTCGGCTAATGAAGGCAAGTATCCCATATGCCTTTTTAACTACCTTAACTACCTGTCCTGCTGCCTTCAGGGATCTATGTACATGCACACCAAGGTCCCTCTGATCCTGTGTGCTTCCTAGGGTCCTACCATTCATTGTGTATTCCCTTGCCTTGTTAGTCCTCCCAAAATGGATCACCTCACACTTTTCAGGATTAAATTCCATTTGCCACTGTTCTGCCCATCTAACCAACCAGTCTATATCGTCCTGTAGCCTGAGGCTTCCCTCCTCACTATTTACCACTCCACCAATTTTCGTGTCATCTGCGAATTTACTTATCATACCTCCTAAATTCATATCTAAATCATTAATGTACACTACAAACAGCAAAGGACTCAGCACCGATCCCTGTGGTACACCACTGGACACAGGCTTCCAGTCACAAAAACAAACTTTGACCATCACCCTCTGCCTCCTGCCACTAAGCCAATTTTGGATCCAATGTGTCAAATTGCCCTGGATCCCATGGGCTCTTACCTTCTTGATCAGTCTCCCATGCGGGACTTTGCTAAAAGCCTTACTGAAGTCAAATGAAGATGAATACGTGGCTAGTGGAATGGTGCCAGGGGGAGGGATTCAAATTCCTGGGACATTGGAACTGGTTCTGGGGGAGGTGGGACCAGTACAAACTGGACGGTTTGAACCTGGGCAGGACCGGGACCGATGTCATTGGGGGAGTGTTTGCTAGTGCTCTGGGGGAGGGTTTAAACTAAAATGGCAGGGGGTTGGGAACCTGTGCAGGGAGACAGAGGAAAGGGAAACAAGGATAGAAGCAAAAGACAGGAAGGAGAAAAGCAAAGGTGGCAGTCAGAGAAATCAAGGGTTTAAATCAAACATGGCCACAGTAAATAATAATTCTAAAAGGTTTAAGAGTGTTAAAAAAACAAGCCTGAAGGCTTTGTGTCTTAATGCGAGGAGCATTCGTAATAAGGTGGATGAATTAGCTGCGCAAATAGAGGTAAACGGATATGATATGATTGGGATTACGGAAACATGGCTCCAGGGTGACCAAGGCTGGGAACTCAACATCCAGAGGTATTCAATATTCAGGAAAGACAGGCAAAAAGGAAAAGGAGGTGGGGTAGCATTGCTGGTTAAAGAAGGGATTAACACAATTGTAATGAAGGATATTAGCTCTGATGATGTGGAATCTGTATGGGTAGAACTGAGAAATACCAAGGGGCAGAAAACGTTAGTAGGAGTGGTATACAGACCCCCCAAACAGTAATGCGGAGGTTGGGGATGGCATTAAACGGGAAATTAGAGATGCGTGCAATAAGGGCACAGCAGTTATCATGGGTGACTTTAATCTACATATAGATTGGGCCAACCAAATTAGTAACAATACTGTGGAGGAGGGATTCCTGGAGTGTATACAGGATGGTTTCCTGGACCAATATGTCGAGGAACCAACTAGAGATCAGGCCATCTTCGACTGGGTATTATGAAATGAGAAAGGATTAATTAGCAATCTTGTGCGAGGCCCCTTGGGGCAGAGCGATCATAATATGATAGAATTCTTCATTAAGATGGAGAGTGAAGTGGTTGACTCAGAGACTAGAGTCCTGATTTTGAAGGTAAGCATGCAGGTGCAGCAGGCGGTTAAGAAGGCAAATGGTATGTTGGCCTTCGTAGCAAGAGGGTTCGAGTACAGGGACAAGGATGTCTTGCTACAGTTGTACAGGGCCTTGGTGAGACCGCACCTTGAGTATTGTGTGCAGTTTTGGTCGCCTTACCTGAGGAAGGATGTTCTTGCCATGGAAGGAGTGCAGCGAAGATTCACCAGGCTGATACCTGGGATGGCAGGAATGACGTATGAGGAGAGATTGTGTCGATTGGGCTTATACTCACTGGAGTTTAGAAGATTGAGAGGGGATCTCATCGAAACCTATAAAATTCTGTCAGGCCTGGACAGACTAGATGCAGGAAGGATGTTTATGATGGCTGGGGAGTCCAGAACCAGGGGTCATAGTCTAAGGATAAGGGGTAAGCCATTTAGGACTGAAATGAGGAGGAAGTTCTTCACCCAGAGAGTGGTGAACCTGTGGAATTCTCTGCCACAGAGGGCGGTGGAGGCCAGTTCATTAAATATATTCAAGAAAGAGTTGGATATATTTCTTAAGGCTAAAGGGATCAAGGGATATGGGGAGAAGGCAGGGACAGGGTACTGAATTTGGATGATCAGCCATGATCTCATTGAATGGCGGAGCAGGCTTGAAGGGCCGAATGGCCTACTCCTGCTCCTATCTTCTATGTTTCTATGAGGCGCGAGTTGGGTAGGATTGATTGGGGAATGTTACTCAAAGGGTTGACGGTGGGTAGGCAATGGCAAACATTCAAAGATTGCATGGATGAACTACAGAATTTGTTCATCCCTTTTTGGCATAAAAATAAAACAAAAAAGGTGACTCAACCTAGGGATAGCATAAGATCCAAGGAGAGGACATATAAATTGGCCAGAAAAAGCAGTAAACCTGAGAATTGGGAGCAGTTTAGGATTCAGCAAAGGAGGACAAAGGGATTAATTAAGAGGGGGAAAATAGAGTATGAGAGTAAACTTTCAGGGAACATAAAAACTGACTGTAAAAGCTTTTATAGATATGTGAAGAGAAAAAGATTGGTGAAGTCAAGCATAGGTCCCTTGCAGTCAGAATCAGGGGAATTTATAATGGGGAACAAAGAAATGGCTGACCAATTAAATATATACTTTGGTTCTGTCTTCACAAAGGAGGACACAAATAACCTCCCAGAGATGTCGGGGAACATAGGGTCTAATGAGAGGGAGGAACTGAATGAAATCAGTATTTGTAGGGAATTGGTGTTAGGGAAATTGACGGGATTGAAGGCCGATAAATCCCCAGGGCCTGAGAATCTACATCCTAGGGTACTTAAGGAAGTGGCCCTAGAAATAGTAGATGCATTGCTGGTCATCTTCCAAAATTCTATAGACTCTGGAACAGTTCCCATGGATTGGAGGGTAGCTAATGTTACCCCACTGTTCAAAAAAGGTGGTAGAGAGAAAACGGGGAATTATAGACCGGTAAGCCTGACATCGGTAGTGGGGAAAATGCTAGCGTCCATTATAAAAGATGTAATAGCAGAGCACTTGGAAAACAGTGACAGGATCGGACAAAGTCAACATGGATTTGCAAAAGGTAAATCATGCTTGACTAATCTACTGGAATTTTTTGAAGATGTAACTAGTAGAATAGATAAGGGAGAATCAGTGGATGTGGTGTATTTGGACTTTCAGAAAGCTTTCGATAAGGTCCTGCATACGAGATTAGCGTGTAAAGTTAAGGCACATGGGATTGGGGGCAAGGTACTGACTTGGATAGAGAACTGGTTGGCAGACAGGAAGCAAAGAGTTGGAATAAACGGCTCTTTTTCCGAGTGGCAGGCAGTGTCTAGTGGGTACCGCAGGGATCGGTCCGAGGACCCCAGTTATTCACAATATATATTAATGATCTAGACGAGGGAACTAGATGTAATATCTCCAAGTTTGCAGACGACACAAAGCTGGGTGGGCGTGTGCGCTGTGAGGAGGATGCAGAGAAACTCCAGTATGATTTGAACAGGTTGGGTGATTGGGCAGATGAATGGCAAATGCAATATAATGTGGATAAATGCGAGGTTATCCACTTCGGTGGCAAAAACAGGAAGGCAGATTATTATCTGAACAGCAATAGATTGGGAGAGGGGGAAGTGCAACGAGACCTGGGTGCCCTTGTGCACCAGTCGCTGAAGGTAAGCATGCAGGTGCAGCAGGCAGTTAAGAAGGCAAATGGTATGTTGGCCTTCATAGCGAGAGGATTCGAGTACAGGAGCAAGAATGTCTTGCTGCAGCTATACAGGGCCTTGGTGAGACCACACCTTGAGTATTGTGTGCAGTTTTGGTCGCCTTATCTGAGAAAGGATGTTCTTGCCATGGAGGGAGTGCAGTGAAGATTCACCAGACTGTTACCTGGGATGGCAGGAATGACGTACAAGGAGAGATTGGGTTGATTGGGCTTATACTCGCTGGAGTTTAGAAGAATGAGAGGGGATCTCATTGAAACTTATAAAATTCTAACAGGACAAGACAGACCAGATGCAGGAAGGATGTTCCTGATGGCGGGGGAGTCCAGAACCAGGGGCACAGTCTAAAGATGAGGGGTAAGCCATTTAGGACTGAGATGAGGAGGAATTTCTTCACCCAGAGAGTGGTGAACCTGTGGAATTCTCTACCACAGAAGACAGTTGAGGCCAATTCATTAAATATATTCAAGAAGGAGTTAGATATATTTCTTAAGGCTAAAGGGATCAAGGGATATGGGGAGAAAGCAGGGACAGCGTACTGAGTTTGGATGATCAGCCATGATGTCATTGAATGGCGGAGCAGGCTCGAGGGGCCGAATGGCCTACTCCTATCTTCTATGTTTCTATGAAGTCCATGTAGACTACATCAACTGCAGTATCCTCATCCACACACCTAGTCACCCCCTCGAAAAATTCAATCAAATTCGTTAGACATGATCTCCCCCTGACAAAGCCATGCTGACTATCCTAGATTAATCCTTGCCTCTCCAAGTACAGACTAATTCTGTCCCGCAGAATTTTTTCCGATTATTTCCCTACCACTGATGCTAGGCTCACTGGCCTGTAATTCTCTGGTTTATCCCTACTACCCATCTTGAATAATGGTACTATGATAGCTGCTCTCCAGTCCTCTGGCACCTCCCCTGTGGCCAGAGAGGTTCTGAAAATTTGTGATAGAGCCCCATGCAATCTCCTCCCTTGCCTCACACAGCAGTCTGGGATACATCTCGTCTGGGCCTGGGGAATTATCCACTTCTAAGCCTGCTAAAACCGCTAGTACCTCCTCCCTCTCAATACTAATTTGTTCAGGTATATCACAATCCCCCTGCCTGATTTTTTTGCCTACATCGTCCTTCTCCATAGTGAACACAGATGCAAAATATTCATTTAAAACCTCACCTACATCTTCCGGCTCTACACACAGATTGCCACTTTGGTCCCTAATGGGCCCTACTCTTTCCCTGGATATCCTCTTGCCCTTAATATACTTATAAAATACCTTGGGATTTTCCTTTATTTTGCCCGCCAGCGTTTTTTCATGCCTCCTCTTCACTCTCCTAATATCTTTTTTAAGTACCCCCCTGCACTTTCTATACTCCTCTAGAGCTTCCACTGTTTTTAGTCCTTTGTATCTGCCAAAAGCCTCCCTTTTTTTCCTAATCCACTCTTGTATATCCCTTGACATCCAGGGTTCCCTGGGCTTGTTGGTCCCACCCTTGACCTTTACGGGAACATGTTGGCGTTGTACTCTCTCTATTTCCTTTCTGAAAGACTCCCACTGCTCTGATGTGGATTTTCCTACAAGTAGCTGATCCCAGTCCACTTTGGCCAGATCCTGCCTTATCATATTAAAATCGGCCTTCCCCCAATTTAGAACCTTTATTTCCGGTCCACCTTTGTCCTTTTCCATGACTACCTTAAATCTCACCGAATTATGGTCACTGTCACCGAAATGCTCTCCCACTGACACGTCTACCACTTGCCCGGCTACATTCCCTAGAATTAGGTCCAATACCGCCCCCTCTCTTGTAGGACTTTCTACATGCTGGTTCAAAAAGCTCTCCTGGATGCACTTTAAGAATTCCGCACCCTCTAAGCCTTTCACACTCTGACTATCCCAGTTAATATTGGGGAAGTTGAAATCCCCTACAATTAATACCCTATTATTTCTACACTTCTCTGAGATTTGCCTACATATCTGTTCCTCTCTCTCCCCCTGACTGTTTGGGGGTCTTTGGTACTCTCCCAGCAAAGTGCTTGTCCCCTTTTTGTTTTTAAGTTCTACCCATATGGCCTCATTAGAGGAACCTGCTAAGATATCATCCCTCCTTACAGCAGTAATTGACTCCTTGATTAATATTGCGACACCCCCTCCTCTTTTACACCCCCCTCTGTCTTGCCTGAAGATTCTATACCCCGGAATATTGAGCTGCCAGTCCTGCCCCTCCCTCAACCATGTCTCTGTGATAGCAACAATATCATACTCCCATGTGTTCATCAACACCTTCAATTCATCTGCCTTACTCGCAAGACTCCTTGCATTAAAATAAATGCCATCCAGCCTTGTCATACTCCCTTGTGCCGTTACATATTTGCTCTGCCTTCCAGGCTGACTTGTTTTTTCCTCTATATTTAGCTGTGCATCACCCCCTACTATAGCTCCACTCTGTATCCTATCCACCTGCCAAGTTTGTTTAAACCCCCCCAAACAGTAATAGCAAACCTCCCCGCAAGGATGTTGGTCCCAGGAAGACCTGTCAAATATATGAATGGAGATCAATGAAAAAACATAGTAAAACTTTAAATAAATGTTTAAAAAAAAAATCACATTTTTAAAATGACTTGAAATTACAATAAATTAAGTATTTTAAACAAAAATGTAGTTTTTTGAAAATAAAATACGTTTTTTACGGGGCTAAAAAATAAACATCTTTTTTGAAGTATTTCTAAATGATAAATCAGTGAAAAAAATATTTTTTTTAACTTTTTTCAACTTTTATCTTAGTAACCAGGCGTAAGAATTGTAAGGGTTTTCTGTGGGTGGAGGGTCTCCAAAAAGCGGAACTATCTGCCCGCAGAGGCCCTTCTCCAGGGCAGCCGGAGGATCTGTCAAGACCATTCTTGACCGATCGGAAATGCCGGTTTTCAGTGCATGCGCTGTGCATGCCTGAAACCGGCATTTCCGATGTCCCTACGGGTGGGTACACAGCGCGTACACACCTGTAGGGATTGGAATATCTGGGCCAATATGTTTAATGTTTTTAGTTAAGACAAATGGATCTCCCAAGGTGTTGCACATAGGAGTCAAGACAAAATGTAGTTTTCAGCTGAAGCAGAGTTAGAATCTGAGGGATAAATGGATCAGGGTGTGCAGACATAATTCAGTCCCCATATTAAAGTCATACATTCTGTCCTGATTTTTATATATTTCCAGTATAAATGGCTATGTCCATTTTTATAATGTAAGCTTGTCACATTAACTACACCATCCCACCAATGCTGGCATTGCACCAGCTCCAGTGGCAGGAGGATGTCATTATATTATGATACATTTACAACAGCTGTTTTAATTATAAATGTGGATATAGCAAGTATAGTGGAAAAAATTGACAGGAACTGTGCACGAATGCAAGAATTTTAATATATATCGAGACATATAAGGGTCAATTGAACAATCCTACATTCTTCCCACATTCTGCACATGTGTATCACTGAATTGGGTAAACAGGATGCAGCATATGATTTGCAAGTGAGGCAATTTTTTTTGAAAGTCGTGCAAAAGCTTCATTACGGCTCTTAATTTCAGTCCCATGCCAGTCAGTGATGTTTTTTTACCTGTTCACTCCATTAGTGCTACTTGTCCAGGTGCTGGTAGATGACCATTGCCAGCTTGCTTCTTAAAGTATGCTTAACTGTTTAGTATTGGATCTAAAGTTTATTTTGCCTTTTGGATATCTTTATCTGAATTTTCCATGGTGCATTCCTACATGTTGGTGTTTAACATTTTTCTTGCAATGCAAAACAGTTCTTCCCCAATCCTTTTCAAGCAAGTCTGCCTGACAGCTGCTATTTCACTTGCAGCAAGCAGCTTAGCTTGGGAATGTCTTTGGTCATTTCTATAGATTTGTTGGAGGAAGCACAGCTTCTGTGGAAGAAATCCAAACAGGTGTGATGCTCCTGTGGCATTTGGACACACACTCACTCTTACCCCATCAGCTGTGTTCACATCTGGCACGTCCTGGGTATGTCTGAAAAGCACTGCTTCATTGTCTATGCTCTATGAGGAAGGCAGTAACCAAATTCCTCGTGCCTGACTCCAGACAAATTCCATCACCAGGACGGTTCTGTTTTTGGTTGTGAAGGTGATTACATCATTAAATTTGTACGCCACTGAATCCTTCCAAGCCACCAATAGAGATGTTTGCCAAATCTGTCAGTCTTATCTGTACCAATGTAATGCAAGCCCTGTTTGCTAGGAAAAAACACTTTTCATCACTTTTCTCATGGAAAGTAAGCATTAGCCTGAGAGGGTATGCATTTGTGCCAGGTGTAAGCTTTCCCAAAAGTCCAGACGGCTGTTGATGGCACACAGGTTGCTATCTGGACCTGTAACCAGAGGAAAGGCTTTCCAGATATCCCGCCCCATGCCAATCATAGCACTCTCATTACTTGTGAAAAATACATCCACAGCCTATTCTAATGGTATTCATGAGTTGCCTTTGCTGAAATGGGTGAACTCAGCTGCCGCTCTAGTAGTGCAAAGTCCCAAGAGAGTGCAGTGGTCCCATGATATTCCAGGTAGGATCGCTGAATCATTCCTTTAATGCTATTGGATGTGAACTAAATTATATTTATTTTTAAACATTATCCCCAAAATATAATGGTCACCTCCCAATATATGAGATGTAATTAGTAGAAAGTTGTGCTTTGTTTTCAATAATAATCCCCCATCACACACAATCATTTACTTTTTTCTTCCAAATTTCTCCCTTCTTCTCCTGAAAGTGTTGACTTATTGTGGGGTACATTTTCACAGGTAGCAGCAGCCTTCCTGTCCAGTTGCTATTCTTCATAAGTGTTGCATGTTGTGAAGCTATACAACACTGGAAGGCATCACAACTAACACCTTCCCCATCCAATGCTGATGTGCACTCTTCAGTAGACATGTTACTGGATACCATTGGAAACCTTAGCCTGGGGACACTGAGTCCAGTTTTGGTGTCTACAGCTGGCCCAGCTGCGATCACCTAACTTAACAGATATCAGCAAACAAACCCAGGTCTGTGCTGCTCTGCACGAGTCAGCACCGCACCAGTCAGAGCATTTATTCACGGCATGTATGTAGTCCCTTGAAGTTAATCAGCAGCATATGTTTAACTAGATTGTAACTAGCAGAATAGATAAGGGGGAACCAGTGGATGTGGTCATAGAGTCATTGGGCTGGACTTTCATTCAGGTGCGGGTTGGTGTCGTGTAATCCGCATTTCATGTTAGCCCCACGAATCTAATTCAATGTGGGAGATTGCTGCAATTTTAACTAAATTGCCCAATTGAGTTCCAGCGTGTGGGAACCCATGGCAAATGAGTTTCTCCAGTCTGAAAGTTGCCTCCGATGACGTCATCATTGCTGCTGCATTTAAGGTCGGCAACAAGCTTTGCTTCTTCTGCAGGCTGCCAACCTTTTGGCATTTGCTGATACACTGAGCTGGAGGCAGAATGGCCATAGAAAGACAGAGGTCTGCACCCTGATTCGACGACGTTGCCCTGCAGGCTTTAGTGGAGGGAGCAAGAGCTCACAAGGAGGTGCTCTTCCCTTCATCAGGGAGGAAGAAGCCTCCCCAGCAGACAAAGGCTGTGTGGCTGCAAGTGGCAGAGGAGGTCAACTCCTTGTCAGCTACCCGCAGAACCTGGATACAGTGCAGGAAGAGATTTCATGACCTTCAGCGCACTGGAAAAGTGAGTATGAATTTCCCATCACTCTCAATCTGATCCCCATTGCCTTTCCTCAGCAGCACTCAGCTTTAGCAATCTCTTCCTCCACATCCCACTTGACACTGACATCCATGCACCCTTACCCATTCCCTCTCTCTCTCTGGTCACATTCACCCAACTATTCGACTATGCAGCCTTCACACTCCCTATCATTTTGATGCTATGAAAACAACTGACAACACACAGGGAGGGCCCTTGGTCTTGGCACCTCACTCCATCTTTGTCTCCTTCTAAGCATCTATGCTATGGATTCTCTATCCTCACTCCTTTATTCTCACTCAACCTCCACTTGTCTCCCTCATTGTAGGAAAAGAGAGCTCACAATAAAAGAGAACGAGCGAGGACAGGAGGAGGGCCACCATCAGTAGTCCACCTCACCCCCTGGGAGGAGGCAGTCCTGGAGATCGTAGGACTGGAGGATGACGCGCATGTGGGGGACGGACAGACGGGTGCATCACACCAAGCTGGTGAAAGAATAGTTTTTCATCTCTCTCATTGACATTGCATGAGTCGCTGATAATGTTTCGGAAGCTCTAACAGATGAACTAATGATAATGTGCATGTAACCTTGGCATCACATCTCTGACTCTTTCCTTTACTCCCCCACAGAACTATCGCAAGCACCCGTCCCCACTAGCCAGGAGGAACAGCATGAGCCTGAAGACTCCTCAGAGGAAGCTGCAACCTCTGAGGGCGCAGCGTCAGCAGAATTCAGCGCATCCAGCACCAGCGCAGGCACTCACACCTCGGTGGGACCTTCGGGACATAGAGTTGTCACCTGGTGTATCACAGCTCACAAGTGAGCATCAGCACATTGTGGAGACAGGGACAGCAGTGGAGAGTCCTAGTCGGAGGGCGCAGGACTCTGCCAGCTCGGCTCAGCTGCATGTCGACCCTCTGCCTCTGGGTCCATCCACAGTATCAGCGGTGATGGCACTCCAGGAAAAGGTGCAGGAGTCTCTGGCAGGTTTTGTCTCCAGGGTCGCTGCGAGTGTGGAGTGAATGGAGGAGTCCATAGCAAACATGAGCAGAGCCTTTGTGGAGTCATTGGTGCATGAACGCATCACCACGGAAAGGATGGCAACCTCCATGGAAAGGATGGCTACAATAGATGAGAGGATGGCTACGGCCATGGAGGAGCTAAGTCGCCAGAGTGTTGAAAACATGGTGAGTCTTCAAAATAGACTGACATCTCTGGAGGAGTGATGGGCAGCTATTGAGCAGAGAAACCAGACCTTCATGGCAGTCCCTCTGAGTAGGACTGCCAGTGCAGATACGGGTCCCCATAGCCCCCCTGATGTGCAGCAAGGTGCTCTCAAGCCACTTGCAAGCGATGAGGGAGACCTGACCCATGAGAGGGAAGTTGGTGGCAGACATCAAGGAAGTGGGGGCTCCTCTCCAAGTGCTCACACTTCCATGCCACTGCAGAGCCCTCGGTCAGAGCCCCACCAGAATCCACACCCAGCTGAGATCAGCGTCTCAACCCCTGCACAGCCACAGGAGCAGCAGACTGTTGACAAGCCCTCACAGGTTCGCCACCCCAGAGGACGCCCGCCAAAGGTGTCGAGAGGTGTAAGAGAAAGATACTGCACAAATAGTCACAAGGGTAGTCACTAGGGTGAAATTTGATGTTTTATGTGTAAAAGCCATCATATGAATCATGTACATAAAAAATCTGATGGCTACTGCTGTAGTTGTGGCGTTTGTCATTTCGCGAATGGGACTTCCACATTGAGGGCTTAGGATTACTTGCAATTGTCAGTATAGTGGTCAAATTGGTAGGAATCAGCTGGTTCGTGGCCATTGTCGATGCTCAGGTAAGAAGATGCGAGGCATAAGTGCTTGAGTGGCTAGGCTAAGCAAATCTGGCCAAGATGAGTGCGTTCCTTGCATCCCGGGCAGCTATGTTCTCGCGTACTGCTGCCGCTGGTTGATGGGCCTCTGCAGGATGTTCGTTTTCGCTCTCCTCATCTGAGGAGGATATGTGAGGAGCCACTTGGTCCTCAGGAATCTGCAAGTTACGACGCTGTGCCATGTTGTGAAGTGCACAGCAAACCACGACAATTATATCGGGCCCTGGTGAGACCACACCTGAATATTGTGTACAGTTTTGGTCTCCTTATCTAACAAAGGATATACTTGCCATAGAGGGAGTGCAATGAAGGTTCACCAGACTGATTCCTGGGATGGGGGGATTGTCCTATGAAGAGAGATTAAGTAGACAAGGCCTATATTCTCTAGAGTTTAGAAGAATGAGAGGTGATCTCATTGAAACATACAAAATTCTTACAGGGCTTGACAGGGTAGATGTAGGGAGGATGTTTCCCCTGGCTGGGGAGTCTAGTTCCAGGGGTCACAGTCTCAGAATAAGTGGTCGGCCATTTAGGACTGAGATGAGGAGAAATTTCTTCACTCAGAGGGTGGTGAATCATTGGAATTCTCTACCTCAGAAGGCTGTGGAGGCTCAGTCGTTGAGTATATTCAAGACAGAGGTCGATAGATTTTTGGATATTAAGGGAATCAAGGGATATGGGAATAGTGCAAGAAAGTGAAGTTGAGGTATAAGATCAGCCATGATCTTATTGAATGGCGGAGCAGGCTCGAGGGGCCAAATGGCCTACTCCTGCTCTTATTTCTTATGTTCTTAATAGCTCAGTCCTTTTGTTAATAAAATATCAGTAAAGAAATCTGAAACATAAATAAATAGAGAAGAGATGATTTTAACATCTTGCTAAATTGTCATATTTAACAGAATATAACTCTATGCTATAGTTGGAAACTAGGTTGTGAAGGTTCAGCCTCACAACTCTTTCTTTGACAGTTCTTACTTCATACCAGTGCACTCTTGTTACAGTTATTGATTAAAATTGCATTTAGATGCTAAAGCACTAAAATTGTTGCTAAATTAGTCAATAACTGCGTATTTGTAATATGGCATTCTGCTAAATAACTGTAAAAGGCAGGCTGGGGGAGGTACAGAGGTGCCCAACATTTAAAATTTTTCTTTTCATTTCCAGATTCACAGAATCTCAGACCTTTATGGAAACATTCCTTTTGAATGTGCAAATTACAGAACCTAAATCCAGTATCATCAAGTTCGGCTTGGTTGGCCTTCAGGTCCAAGAGTTTTATGGGGTATCAAATCCCATTGACAAAAATGTTGTGTCTTTCAAATACAATGTAAACAGAATAGATACAATTTGTACAGTAAAGATCTTATCGACCGAGGCCCTTGTTCCAGCCCATGGACAGCTTATTGTTGATGATCCTAGGCATCGTGGACAAGGAAATTTACTAGACGCTGCACTGAAACAGCACGTTAGGAAAGGTAACTACTGACTTTGTGATTTTAAAAAAGTATTTGAATGTCAGAATGTCACACGCTATAACAGGTTTACGTGTACTGAAGTTATATGATTTAGTAACTTATAGGTGCCAATTAAATAAAGAACATACTTAGGAAACATTTTACATAAATGATATATAAATTCAAGTAATCATATATTGATATGGTTACATCTATATGTGTCAAATAAATGTAACTGTTCAATCATGAAAATGCTTAGTTTATGTGTATGTGCATAAAGTATTGACAATTTCAATTCTTCAGTAAGACAGGCTAAAATTCCATGTCCCAGCAACAAGGCCTGCCCAACTGGTGTTAAGGAAGTGTGGTTCCTAAAGGCTAACTGTGAAGATTTCCTAGCAATGGGGCTGAAATATCAACACTTCAGTCCACCCTCTCCTGATACTGACTATATTCCAATTAGAGTAGAGGTCAGAGATGAAAGGAGCAGATTCTTGCTTCAGGTAATCATTTTGTCAAAAACATTTTAAAGTAATTGAATAAATGTGTAAATCTAAAGGGACAACTTATGTGGTGGCTTATTATTAAGCTGTTATATTAAGGAATATAAGACTGCATAGAAAGAGAAATAGCCAACCAGAACACTCCTTCTACAAACCATGCACAATCTACAGTACCATGGACTCCATTTCCAGTCATTTAATCTCCTGTGGTAATATTCTCCATGAACGTTCCCTGATTCCCAAAGGTAATCAGCCAAAACTCCATACTCACTTTATCTATTTAACCATCCTCACTTCTCCACTATTCAGCCCTCGTAAGCTGTGCTCCAGAAAACATTTATTTTCTTTCCACTTCCACACTAGCAGCAAAAAAAAACATTGGTTGGGTGCAGGCAATACACTAGTGGTGGGAGCAAAAAACTGCGTTAAATGACATTTAAAGGGAAAGGGCAATTAAAGATTACATAGGATATACAGCACAGAAACAGGCCATTCGGCCCAACCAGTCCATGCCAGCGTTTATGCTCCACTCGAGCCTCCTCCTGTCTTTCCTCATCTAACTCTATCAGCATAACCCTCTATTCCCTTCTCCCTCATATGCTTAAATGCATCTATACTATTCGCTTCAACCTCTCCCTGTGGTAGTGAGTTCCACATTCTCCCCACTCTCTGGGTAAAGAAGTTTCTTCTGAATTCCCTATTTGATTTCTTGGTGACTATCTTATATTGATGGCCTCTAGTTATGCTCTTCCCCACAAGTGGAAACAATCTGGGCTGGATTTTACCTGCCGAGACGAGTTGGGGGCGGGTCTGCTGCCTTCTGGGTTCTAGTCACACCCCCAGCGACGTCTGACGCACAGACGCTATTTTCCCCTGATTGGCCTTGTTAAGCCCACCCTGCGGGCTTGCTGGCCAATTAAGGGAAAGCCGGTGTCAGATGACGTCAGTTGATGACGTTTCATCTGACGGATTTCTTAACGGGATATGAACCATTTTTTTTAACAGATGATTTGACAGTGTTTGACAGCATTGAGGTGCTGTCAAACACTGACAATCACTGTACAAAGGTGAGCCCTTGCACTCAGGCTTTCCAATGACTCTCTCCTTAGGATAAAACAGATGGCAGTTGCAGGTGAGGGTACAGAAGTGATCTGTCACTTCTCCTAATGAGGTGAGGCCACACAAACACTTCAAAGCTTGTCACCTACAGAAAAATCTAAACACATTAAAAATGACTTTCCCAACATTTCCTTACCTTTGGTACTCACCAGTGTCCTATTGCATCCTTCACACCACTTCTGCAGCTGTCATTTATACACAAATGTTTTAACAGACCCACAGCATGCCTCACTTACCCTGGCGGGGTTCCCCGACGTCAGGAAGCCCACAGCAGAAGTCTCAAAATGGGGAAAAAGCCTCTTAACTGCCTGTTAACTACCTGTTAACAGGCAGTTAAGTGGCTGTAATCCTCTTCCCACCGCTAGGAGTTGGGTCCCTGTGCAAATCGGGGACCCGACTCCCGGGAAGATTGGTTGGAGGCGGGTTGGGAGCGGTTTCAGGATCCGCTTCCATTCTTTTTAATTTTCCCAGCAGTCCCGCCTCCAGACCCGCCTCCTCAGGGCTGGTAAAATCTAGCCCCCTCTCTGTATCTACTCTATCAAAACATTTCATAATTTTAAAGACCTCAATTAGGTCACTGCTCCGCCTTTTTTTTTCAAGAGAAGAGACCCAGCCTGTTCATCCTTTCCTGATAGATATACCTTTGCATTTCTGGTATCATCCTTGTAAATCTTCTCTGCATCCTCTCCAGTGCCTCTGTATCCTTTTTATAATATGGCAACCAGAATTATACGCAGTACTCCGGGTGTGGTCTAACCAAGGTTCGATACAAGTTTAGCATAACTTCACTACTTTTCAATTCTATCCCTCTAGAAATAAACTCTAGTGCCTGGTTTGCTTTTTTTATGGCCTTGTTAACCTGTAAATAGCTACCCTTTACCCCTACTTTCTGCTTTCTGTCTTGAAGCCAGCTAGCTATCCATTCTGCTACTTGTCCCATGACTTCGCATTCTCTGACCTTATTTATTAGTCGATTATGTGGTACCTTATGGAAGGCCTTTTGAAAATCTAGATAAATTACATCTACTGCATTACCCTTGTCTATTCTCTCTGTTACTTCTTCAAAAAATTCAATGAGGTTGGACAAGCAAGACTTTCCCTTTTGAAATCCATGCTGACTATTTATTATAATTCTAGATGTTCTTCTATTTTCTCTTTTAGTAGGGATTCCATTATTTTTCCTACCACCGATGTTAAGCTGACTGGTCTATAGTTCCCTGGAAATGTTCTAGCTCCCTTCTTAAATATAGGTATTATGTTAGCTATCCGCCAGTCCTCTGGCACTACACCTTTTTCTAATTAATTATTAAATATGTGCAGCAATGCCTCTGCTATCTCTTCCTTAGATTCTTTTAAAAATGCGCGGATGTAATCCATCCAGACCAGAGGCTTTTTCCTCTGAGTTTGATTAGTTTATTTAATATAGCTCCTCTTTTTATTTTAAATGCAGTTATTTCATTACTAATCTCATAATCGAATGTCATGTCCACCTGTTCTATCTCCCTGGTAAATACTGAAGCAAAGTAATTATTTAATATTTCTGCCATCTCTGTATCACTGCCTGTGGTATTATCTTGTCCTTCCCTTAGTGACCCTATTCCCATCCCGACCTTCCTTTTTTTTTGATTTGCCTGTAAAATATTTTACTATTTTGTTTTATGTTCCTTGATAATTTAATTTAATAGTTCCTCTTTGCCTCCCTAATCTCTTCATATTCTCTCTTGTCATGCTCTCCCCTGCGGTCCATGTACTTAGTGTATGCCTCTTTCCTTACCCTCAATTTTTCCCTTATGGCTTTATTTATCCATGGTGCCTCATTAGTGTTCAGCTTGTTCTTGTTTTTTAGTGGAATATCTTTTTCCTGGACTCTGTGAACACCGTTTTAAATGTTTCCCATTGCTGTTCTACGTCATTGTTTGCCAATATTGTTGTCGATTATATTTTCCCGAGTTCTATTCTCAGCCCCTCAAAATCAGCTTTTCTTCAATCTATTACTCATGTCTTCGTCATACTTATGTCCTTCTCAATTATTATTTTAAAGCGCATTTTTAATGGTCACTATTGCCTAGATGTTCCCATACTTTTACTTCTCTTATCTGCTCTGGTTCATTCCCCATTAGTAGATCCAATAGTGAATCCTCCCTTGTTGGACTTTTTACATATTGGGTTAGAAAGGAGTCCTATACACATTATAGGAACTCCATTCCTTTTATCTCCTTTACTTGCCTCTTCTGTCCAATTAATATCGGGGTAGTTGAAATTCTCCCATGATTATTATTCCACGATTTTTACTAATTTCCCTAATTTGTTTGCATATTTCTTCCTCCACCTCCCTTCCACTATTAGGTGACCTGTACACTACCTTTTTTATGCATTCATGGGATGTGGGCATCGCTGGCAAGGCCAGCATTTATTGCCCATCCCTAAGTGCTCTTGAGAAGGTGGTGGTGAGCCGCCTTCTTGAACTGCTGCAGTCTGTGTGGTGAAGGTACTCCCACAGTGCTGTTAGGGAGGGAGTTCCAGGATTTTGAACCAGCGACAATGAAGGAACAGCAATATACTCCCAAGTCAGGATGGTGTGTGACTTGGGAGGGGAACTTGGAGGTGATGGTGTTCCCATGCGCCCTTGTCCTTCTAGGTGGAAGAGGTCAAGGGTTTGGAGGTGCTGCCGAAGAAGCCTTGGCGAGTTGCTGCAGTGCACCTTGTAGATGGTATACACTGCAGCCACGGTATGCCGGTGGTGGAGGGAGTCAATGTTTAAGGTGGTGGATGGAGTGCAGATATTAGTGTGATTTATCCTTTATTATCTTTTATCTCTATCCACATGGATTCCATTTCTGTCTTGCTGATAGCTGCGTCACTTTTTTCTACTGCCATTATGTTATTCCCTAATAAGTACAACTACTCCACCTCCCCTTTTTCCCTCTCTATCTTTTCTAAATATGTAATAACCTGCAATGTTTAATTCCCAGTCCAGATTTTTCTGTAGCCATGTCTCAGTAATCCCTATTATGTCTGGTTCCTCACAATGCACGATTGCCTCCAGCTTCCCTGTTTTATTATGGACACTCTGTGCATTGCTGTACAGACAGTTTAACTTATTTTTAATAGCAGTTTCTTTCACTTTATTTTTAACCATCTTTTTGCACTCCTGTTCTATAACTCTATTTATTCCCTGGCCATCAATGTCCTCCCTTACTTCCTATGCTCTACTTTCCTGTTTTGTTTATATTTCGACTGATTTCATTTCTTGTAGATCCCTCCGCCCCCCCCCCCACCATCTTACTAGTTTAAAGCCTTTGCCACCTCCCTATTTGCCCTTTCCGTTGGAATTGTTGAAAACTTTTTTGAATGCCTTTGGAAAGACTCGCAAAGCATTTCAATACATTAGCCTTTGCCACGGCTGAAGTGGGAGGAGAATAATAAGTGACAGGCATAATTGAAGTGAAAGGAAACCCGAAGTACAGATATGAATGTGTAGGCAGATGATGGACCACCCCAGCACTCAACTCCTGTTGGATGACTGCTGAAGCGGAGGTGATGCTGCTTGTGAGACTGGTGGCCCTCTGCGCCACTCCATGACACCATCCCCATAGACCAGCGTTGCAGCACTCTTGGAAGGAGGTGGAACCAAGTTTCCAGCCATGGCTGACTGGCGCTCTCATTGAATGAGCCAGCTCTATGCTGCATGGTAGCTGAAGGTCCTTGCAGCAGATGGCCCAGCTCTGTAACTGGCTCTCTACTGCCCTGTCCCATGAAAAAACAGTGCCTCCTGGTCATTGTGTATGATGTTAGATGTGCAGATATAGTAAATAGTGATGTAATAAGACTACACTCTTGGTTTGAGTATAAAGCAAGGCTGTAATCAACTTGTTTCAGAACATGGAGGTCTAGTTGTACTTCACTAGTTCCTGTCTTACAAAATGTCCCTGGGCAAGCTGGGCCCACGCCCAAGTATTTATACTCCTTGGATAGCGCCACCAGCTGGCCGTCCAGTGTTATTTCATGAGTCGTTTCTTCATGGTGATGAGATTTATAACAGATAGCATCTTGGAGGGCACAATAAATAGGAAATACTGGCTGTTGATCACCAGTGCTATTGAAAGCATGACATACTGTATTTGAAGTATTTCTGCAGCAGCATCCAACATGGTTAGTCAGGCGTTCACATAACTTCATGCTGCCATCTTGTCTTATTCCTCTGGGAATAGGATGCAATTCTACATGCACTAATCTATCAAAATGAGGTCTGGTCTGTTGTGTATGTAACCGTTTACCTTTAAGGGAACTATAGAATGTAACCGTTCGCCTTTAAGAGCACTACTTTAGGGTGGCACTATCTATTGGCTCATGTATACTGTAATACCGATAGTGACCACACCAGTATATAAGGGTTGTGATACGTTAACTAGGGCAGAATCGCCCGAGCCTCTGAATAGTAAAGACGTGTTTTATTTTGTTAACAGTGGAGTCTGTGATTATTTATAATACAACCCACAGACTTAACATTGGCGACGAGTCAGGATTCGAACCCTGCGGCAGTTGTTCCACGGCGGCTTCGTCCGAAGACAGGACGTTGAAGAGAGGTTTCAATCCTCACCAGTCTGGAACCGACAGGCTGGAAGCGACAGGCATTAGGACCCTGAAGCCTCCATAACCTCGTGGGTAAGCCGCAGCGTTGGCTGCAAAGACAGTGCCACCGATCGGGAGATAAGGGCGATCGCAATCCCTGATAAGAGCCGCGGTGAAACGCGCGAGCGGGTAAGCCAGAGCCCGGGAGGGAGCGAGCAAGATCCGCGCGAGCGGGTGAGCCAGAGGCCGGGGGCCGCTTTCAAGTGCGAGGCGCAGCCGGGCCATCGATCGCATCCGCTGATAAGAGCCGCACTCGGGCTGAAAGACAGCGTCGGGGGACGGGCGAAGACCGTCAAGCGCGGGAAAACCGCCATTGAAGTGGGCGGGGAGAGCGAGAAGCGCGGGAAAGCCGCCATTTTTCGCGGGAAAACCGCTGAAGAAGAAGGAAGAAGCGGGAAACCGCCATCTTGGAAATTATTAAGAATTTCAGGAAAGTAATAAGATTTTTCAGAAAGGCTGGTGTGTTCTCAAGAAGAGAGGGAAAATAAGTATAAGTACAGCAATACTTGTGGTGTTCTCAAGAAGAGAGAAGAAAATTAATAATAAGTAAAGTAATACTTGTACTGTACTCGAAAAGAGAAGAAGATGCCTAAGCGAGGAAATATTAATGACTTTAATGCGGAAATAGAAGACTGGGCCACGTATGTGGAACGCATAGAAATATATTGCGTAGCCAACGACATTGAGGATGACGACAAGGCAATAACTTTGTTAAATTCGATGGGAGCAAAAACATACGGGCTTTTGAAACATCTAATAGCACCAGTTAAACCAGTGGACCAGACCTTCGAAGAGATCGTAACAGTGTTGAAGGATCACTTGAACCCCACACCGTTGATGCTGGCTGAACGATTTAAATTTTACGCCAGAACCCAGAGGCAAGATGAAAGCAATGCGGAATACTTAGTCGAACTGCGTAAGCTAGCGAAATACTGCCAGTTTGGAAGGAATTTGACAGAGGCGCTGCGGGACAAGTTCGTATGCGGCTTGGCCAAAGAAGGAACGCAGAAGCGACTTCTGGAGGAAAACGACCTCACACTGGACAGGGCTGTCCTCATAGCTTCATCGCACGAAGCCGCAGTGAAAGGAACGGCGGAAATGCAGCTAAAGGCGGCGGCACTCGGGGTGGACCAAATGACTGCAAGCATTTCCAAATGCTACCGTTGTGGAAAGACAACGCACGACCAGAATCAGTGCTGGTGTAAGAATCAAGAGTGCAGGAAATGTGGCAAACTGGGTCACATCGCGAAGGTATGCAGGTCCAGAAAGAAGACCAACAAACAAAGGAAGCCACCACCACAAGAAAAGTACAACAAGGTGCATCAGGTGGCTGAAAAGAGTTCAGACGAACAAAATTCAGACTCAGACCCAAACAGCCAGGAGTTGGATAGTCTGAGAATCCACAATGTGGGTAAAGTAACTGATCTACAGACGATCTGGGTCACACTAAAAATAGCTGGAGTCCAAGTACGAATGGAGCTGGACACGGGATCAGCTGTATCAGTCATCAACCAAAAGGACTACCACCGACTATTCTCTCACATACCCTTAAGAAATACCAAGTTCGTATTACAGACATACACGGGGCATCGCGTATACCCCATGGGGAAAATAAGAGTCAAGGTGAGAGATAGGGGTAAAGTACACCCAAGAATGAATTTGTACGTACTACCTGAGGGAGGACCACCACTTCTAGGACGGGAGTGGATCAAGAAAATAGACATGGAATGGCACTACCGACAAGCAATGACGAGTGAGGACTCGGTGCAGACAAGCAGCTCAGACTCTGAGCCGGAAGACGATAAGTCCAGCTTATGTATGAAAAACAAGGTTAACATTAACTCACAGACTAAGGTTGGAAAATCGATGGCGTGCATAAAGACAGAGAATTCTGAGTCTGTTCAAGCTACAGACATATGCATTACGGAGGAACACCGGGCTCGAACTCAACGCTATTTCAAAGTACAACAACAATTAGAACAATTAAGTTACCGCCTCGTACAAGAGATGAAAACAATGAAAAAGTTCTATGACACCGAATGGGAGAGTCTGGAAAGACAACAGAACCTACTGGCTCAAGCAGAGAGCGACCATAGAGCCATCGTGACCAATTACCGATCACATCTCCCTGATAATGTTCAGGGGTTAGAATATTTGCATGATCTAGAGATACAGCAGAAGGGCAAATCACGCTGCACTGAGGATTTTGTTCTGCAATTAGAGACGGAGCTAGTGCAGGCAAAGTTAAGAGAAGTTGAATCACAGGGTGCTCTTAAGGAGATGCAGAAACAAATCTTGGACATGGAAAAGAGAAACGCTTCTTTACCTGATGAGAATAATGTGGCCATGTTGCAAGAGGAGCTTATAGGGGTGAAACTGAAAGAAGCTAAGCAAAGGATGTTGGAACTTGAAACGCAGAACCAAATCAGCGGTAATCAGCTATGTCAAGCAGAGAAGGAGTGCAAGGGTCTACATGAGAAGGTGCAATATCTCTCAGCCCAAAATAAGGGACTACTCACTCAGTTAAATGAAAGTAAACGGGAAATGGCTGAGATGGACTGCAAGAATAAAGAAGAGTTGATGGCAGTGAGACTTCGAGAGGCAGATAGCATAGCAGCCTTGGCTGAACTCCAACAGGAAATTGCGAAAGAAACAAATGAAGAGGAATCTTCAGGAAGCCAGGATTTTATTCCAGTTCTTCTCTACGACTCCTTACAAGCAGAGTGCGAGAAGTTGAAAAAACAGTATGAACAGGCCCAGACTACAATTCTGGAGGGGGTTAACTCAGCAACCTCCGAAAAGCTAGTTTCGTTGGAAGTATATGAGCAACTAAAGGTTGAACATGAGCAAGAAGTCCAAAGGCTGCAGGAAATTCTTGAGCTCAGGGCCAAGACAGACTCATCGGTAGAAGTTCCATACATAGATGAGGATGTAGAGGTGAAAGACATGGCAGAACTCATAAAAATATGGAAGGAAGCCCAAGACAAATATGAGGCGGCAATTACCGAGGTTGACCGACTTGAAGAACAGTTTCAACTGGGAATGGGCCCTGAACATGAGCTAGAGAGCATCGAGGCGCAACTTCTCCAAGCACTGGAAGCCAAAGTACAAGAGGAAGAGAAGATGAAAGCATTGGAGAAAATGATGGATGAAATGGAGGAGTACGCTGAATTACGTCCAGGGGAACAGGAGAATGGGGAAACAGCTACTTCAGTAGAAGGATTAAATAGCCTGATAACGAAATCCCTGAAGGAAGGGAAAGGATTGAACGCACAAATGAGGCCAGGAGGGAAGGAAGGGCAGACATCCGAGGAAGAGCAGGATGAATATGATTGCTTGAAGAAGGGTTTTGACCTGTTGAGTGACACCGAATGTTATGAGGATGTGGTCTGCCCAAATTGTGATGGGAACTCCCAAAGTGCTGAAATCCTGAGGAAGCACTTAAGGTCTAAGGAACATAGAGAGTTGGTGGCGCTACAGATGGCAGCCGGGAAAAGAGCTCGGAGAGTTTCAAAAAGGCAGAAAAGAAAAAGAAGAAGCAGAAAATAATAACTGTTTAAAATATTATTACTTCTACTACCTCAGTCCGAACACTACGAAAGGTGCTAAATTTGTAAAAAAAATCCAGGGACATTATCAAGACAGCCAGTGGGTTGTATAAGTCCGCACTGCTGGTTCAACAGGACGAAAGTACAAGCTGTTAAAAAAAAAAAAAAAAAGGCTATGGAGGATGCTGTCTGGAACGAATTAATACCAGAGACTGAATTATGAACTGTTCCCACAGAGACTGAATCTGTAAACTGATTCCACTGAGAGTATGTTTGTAAACTGTTATATGACGTTGACTCCATTGAGAGTATATCTGTAAATTGTTATATGACGTTGACTCCATCGAGAGTATATCTGCAAACTGTTTATATAAAGTTGAAGATTGTATGTTTAACGGGATTCTGTAAGTAATAAGCTAGGAAGGGAGGAGTGTTGTGTATGTAACCGTTTACCTTTAAGGGAACTATAGAATGTAACCGTTCGCCTTTAAGAGCACTACTTTAGGGTGGCACTATCTATTGGCTCATGTATACTGTAATACCGATAGTGACCACACCAGTATATAAGGGTTGTGATACGTTAACTAGGGCAGAATCGCCCGAGCCTCTGAATAGTAAAGACGTGTTTTATTTTGTTAACAGTGGAGTCTGTGATTATTTATAATACAACCCACAGACTTAACATGGTCAACTTTCCCTGTAGGTATGGATGTGAAGCTACCAGCGATGTGAGCACAGAACATCTGCCGTGCATCCCTCCGGTAGTCCTCTTCTTCCAAATAACTCAGATAGAAGGATTCCTATTTGGAAATCCTTTGATGCCAGCAATTGTGCTGGATGGAAAAAAAAATAGAATAACTGCCATAAAAGCTCATGAGAGCCTAAATGAGAGCGGAAGAAAAAACAAAAAATCATCAGAACAGTCAAAAATAACTGAAATATTGCTGATTCAATTAACTTTCCTCTACCCTTTAAATCAGCTATCATCACAACTGACTGCCTAGCAATGCTGGATATCCATTGTTCCTTTGGGAATAATATTCTGCACCTAAACATTGGAAAATTGCATGCAGGATAGAATTATCTCCAGATCAATATTAAAATGATGCCCCCACCGTTTTATGTAGTGGGCATGTCCAACACCCCCTGGAAACTCAGGCGCAATGCAAAGCAAGCAGGGTTCCAGCTGAACAGCAGTTCCACCCATTTTCCAATCTCAGTTGCATTAATTTCACTGGCAGGATAGACAACGGGGAATAGAAGATCCAGACCAGTAGGACATTATAGCTGAATGATACCCTTTTTGGCCCAAATTCCATGCATGCATAATTCTAACAGAGGTCACTAAATAGCCGCCAGAAGAAGGAACACTGGTTGAATTTTCCCCTCCATAGCCTGGGTATATTGAGGCCATTTAAAGCAGCCTCAATGCTGTCAAGGCTGATATCAGCTCACAGCACAGACCTGGGACCTTGCTAGTCTGGCTCGTGTCTCACATCATGCAGAGCACTTATCCACTAAGTCATTGGAGTGTAAGGTGGTTTTAACCTAAAATAACAGTGGGAGGATGAAACCTTGATCATAGCAATGTTTTTGAAAATCCTCTTTGTTCTTGAAGTTAATTGCTTGTAATCACGTTCTTTAGCACAGACCTGAGGTTGACAATTGATAGTTTTTGTTAAATAAAGCAAACCGTGAATAAACAAAATATTCTTTGAACAGGTAGAAAATGCTTGGATTCGAGTTGATATTAAAGGTGCAATTCCAAATCAGCAACCTAAAGCTGCCTTCATGTCAATGTACATCCTGGAGGTTGATCAATTCATCCTGACACCATTGAGCATTGCAGCTATTGATGCAGAAGATGATGAGACACCAAAGGACAGGCTGGCTTTCAACATCACCAAGCCTCCTGTTGAAGGGTATCTAACTCACTTGGACGACCACACCAAACCCATCACATCATTCAGCTGGCAGGATTTATATGAAATGAAGATAGCGTATCAACCTCCTAACATTAGCCATACTGAAAGAAGGAATTATGAGGTATGTCGAGTCAATTTGCATCCAGAATTTCAGATAACTAATTCTAAGTATGGAATTACCTCTCCTCTTCATCTATGGCTTTGAATATGCCACCCAACATTTTCTTCCTTCTTCCTGCACTCTCACTACGGCTGGGAATTTCCTCAGAACTGCTCCCGCTCCGCTGCCGTAACTTCGCCAGAAGTGCGGTAGAAACCCCGTTTACACACATTGAAATCAAGTCTCCTACTCTAACTCATTCTTCCCCAGGATCTCAAAATTGTGGAATTCCTAAACTCCCTCAATCTTCTCTTCCTTCTACAATCTACAGGCTTTCAAAAATCAAATCTTGTTCCCATCTGATCACTACTCCTTATAATTTACCTAATCTCTACTACAGCACGGTGGCATAGTGGTTAGCACTGTTGCCTCACAGCGCCAGGGACCCGGGTTCGAATCCGGCCTCGGGTGACTGTCTGTGTGGAGTTTGCACATTCTCCCCGTGTTTGCGTGGGTTTCCTCCGGGTGCTCCGGTTTCCTCCCACAGTCCAAAGATGTGCGGGTTAGGTTGATTGGCTATGATAAATTGACCCTTAGTGTTAGGGGGATTAAATATGTGGGGTTACGGGGATAGGGTGGGATATGTGTTGGTGTAGGGGTTACGGGGATCGGGTGGGATATGTGTCGGTGCAGGCTCGATGGGCCGAAATGGCCTCTATCTGCACTGTGGGGTTTCTGTGATTTCTGTGATTTCTTTTCAACATTGGCGATCTCATGCATTAAGAACCAATGGGGCAGATTTTACGGTCAGTATGAAGGTGTACTCTTAGAGTTGTGCTAACAGGCATGCTGGCTTAGAGTTGGGCTAATTGCCCACCAACTGCCCAAAAATTACACCTGAAAATGTTACGGCTGGTGCAAACAGGTGCAGGAGCCTGTTTGCACACCATAATTGTAAATTGAGCGATATTCTTATTGGTATTGCCAGAAAATAAATTACTCTGATATGTTTTAAGTGGGTCCACAAGTTGTGCGGCTTTCTTCTCACTATGTAAATACAGAACAATTGTGAGGAAAATATCTACACTTTGAAAGTTGTGATCATCCTCCTGCCAACTTTTCACAAGCAACTTTCATTACACTCAAATCGTCCGTAAGTGAATTAAAGAATGCAAGTGTCATAGAATAATGGGGGTGAATGAGAGACCTTGGGCTCGATTTTCCAAGCCCCGAGGAGGCGGGTTTGGAGGCGGGAGTGGTGAGAAAATTGCAGAATCGGGGGGCAGGAACCCAACCCGCCTCCGTGCCAATGTCCCAGGAGGCGAGTATCTGACCTGTGCTGGGAGCCGCCTCCCCGAGGCGGGAAGGTAGTTAACAGGCAGTTTTTTGCCTAATCCCTATTTTTAGCCCTGAAGTGTGGCTTCCCGACGGCTCCGAACCACGCCAAGTTAGCGAGGAGGACCGTCGGTCTGAAGGGGTTGGAGGGGTCCAGATGTCCGTTGTGCAGGTGAGTGATGGGTGCATGTGTGCAGAGGTAAGTGTGTAATGTAAGTGTAAAGGCCTAGAAATTCAGTGGGCTGGGCCACCCGTTAGCGTCTTAAGAGGGCGCTAAGTGGGTCGGAAGCCACTGGCCACGCCTCCCGCTAAATTCAGCGGGACGCTAATGGCAGCACTAGCCGTTAGCACTGCGCCGCTACCGATGACGTCATCGGTGTGCGCAACGCCCCGCTGACGTCCCGATCGCGATATTTAGTTGCGCCCCTTGCTTTAACGCCGGACGCTATGTGCGACCAGTTCAGGGGGGCCTACCTGCGGCGGTAGAGGCGCTAATTAAAGGAGAGGTGCAGGGCGGCCATTTTTGTTGCTGGCCACTTGCCAGCACCTCTCCGCGCTGCTGTCCCCAGGCTCCTAAGCCCCCCCCCCCCCCCCCCCCCGCGGAGTGCCGACTGCATTCCAAGAGCCCGGCACTTCTCCTCGGTGCCGGGCTCTTTTGCCGGCACTCGCGATCCTCAGGGGCCCCAGATCGTGCTGCACAAGGCCCCTCCCCTTTAAGAAGGGGAGGAAGGCCTGCAGTACCGTAGCGTGATGTGCCGCAGCGTGTGGCGCTGCGACACGTTGCGCAGCGATATTCAGTTGCAGCGCCCCAAGAGGGATGCGGGGCGCCTCCAGTAGCGCCGCACTTCCCTCTGGGGCGCTCCAACTGAATTTCCGGCGGGCGGCCGCAACTGCTTCCGGGGCGCTACTTTTAGCGCCCTGGCGAGGCTGGCGCCCCAAACGGGGCTATAGTGAATTTCTAGGCCAAAGTGTTTTATTAAGTTTTACTTACCTTTACTTTCTCCTGCAGGCTTCTTTCCTTCAGTCTCTCAGCTCACTGGCACAGAAAGCAGAATGGCCGCTGAACTGTCAAAAGCTGCAGCCTCTGCTCCCTGGTCTGGAGAGCTCTCTAACTGAGCCTGTGTAGAAGGACTTAAGTTAGAAGACAGATTGTCAGTGTTTGACAGCTTCACAGAGCTGTCAAACGCTGATTTTTCATCTGTCAAAAGCTCTTGACAGATGAAATGTCAATCGCTGACATCACCAGTAACCAGGTGTCCCTTAATTGGCCTGCTGAACCCGCTGGGCAGGCTTAACAAGGTCAATCAAGGGAAAATAGCGTGGGTTGGCCACAAGTCGATGGAGGCGGGACTACAACCCAAAAAGTGGGCGTCCCGCCTCCAAAAGCTCCCCATTGACAAAATCCAGCCCCTTCTGTTTGCTGATTGAAGCACCGGCCCACGTGATCCCAAGTACACTTACGCACATGGTGCGCCCCTGGGATCCGAGGGACACTACGCTGCCCTCTACGCCACAGCATCTGACAACAACTTCCCAGAGGAGGGTTCCCAGCAGGTAAGTACGCATTCGGTTTGGATGCCGGTGGAGTCATCCTTAGTTACACTGATGACCGCAAAATCCGGGCCTTTATCTTTTATCTAGGTTTCGCAATTTATAAGAAAACATACAACCAAACTTATTCCTTTTACTGATATAGTGAAAGTGCTTTTTTTAAACGCACCTTGTAAAATGCCAAATTTGAAAATTGTTTGAATGTGTAAATTTTTTTGTAAAATGTACTATTAACATTTAGAGTTAACATTGTTTATATGTTTCAAAATCTAGCCCAAGTTGGTGGGGTTGGTATATCTTCCTGACTGTTATGATTTCCTAAGTTTAACCAGTCTCAAATCTAAAATTTCTATTATCTGATAATTAATTGACACTATTTTAAAAGTCTTACTCAGAGAGGCCTCATTCAGAAAGACTCTGCTGAAGTGGGAGATTGTGGCATATAATTGAGTCATTATTTTGGGAACTTTATCTGTATCTAATTTGTGCTAATTTAACTTCAACATGCTTGATGCGAACACAAGGTGCAAAATGTTGAAAAATATTCCATTCTCCAGCAACTTGGCGAGCACAAAGTTCATTGCTAATAAATGTTCTTAAAGACTTTTAAATGCATACGAGCACTCATGGTCGATATTCTTTTCTCGTATATCTTAGGTTGATTTTAAGGCAATAGACACATATTTCATGGCCAGTGCTTCCATCGTGGTTCACTTTTCAATCAGAACAGCAGAGACAAAAGCACCAAGGGTTTCTTGGAACATGGGTACGTGTTATGACATTAAACTATTATTGCCATTTCCTTGTATAAAGTATCATTTTCATTGGGGGAAAAAAACACAAATTTCAGTTACTGAGTCTCACCCTTTTCCATTTGCACAGAGTTGTATTTCATAATGAAATCTTTGACTACTTTATGATGGTGTCATTGAATGAGTACAGATCTTTAGCTGTGTGCTCCCCTTGCCCCCGCCTCCCCTCCCCCACATCCCCACCCCCCTCCCCCACTCCCACCCAGTTCTTCTAAGCCTTACAGACCAGAATGCCTCAGGCTTAATTTCCGGTCTCTGCTATCTCAGCTTATTTCATCAGGGCAGCAGGGGTGGGGGGGTGGAGGTGGGAGGTGGGAGGTGGGAGGTGGGGGGTGGGGGGAGGGAGGTGGGGGGGGGAGGGAATCATGTTCTTTTAAGCATTATGAAATTTCAAACTTTCAATTTAAAGACAGAAATTTAGCTAAACATTATGCCACCAATCAGTTTTCATTTTTAATGAATGGTTTTAGGCTAATGGAGGAGTTTATATGATATAGGGCAATTAACGCAACTTAATTCCCGATCAATGATAAAGCAATCTTGATGCCCAATCATTCATCTGCTTCCTAAATCTGCCTCATTAGAAATAAATGCTCTGAACTTCCAGTTAGCTGCAGGCTATGCACCAACAGTAGCAGGCTATAGCCTTAATGTATCAGTAGCACTGATACTCTTCTCAAAACTGATCCTTGACTCACTCGCCCTCCACAACTGTCTCCGAACCTGGACATTGGTTTTTTTATGCTTCAAGTGACTCCACATTTTCCACAAGTCAACTTAATCCCACCACAAGTCTTAGGGGGAAAAATTCGTCCCCTTATCGCCTCCTGTTAGCACCAGTAGATGGTGCCAATGGGGCGCTAGACCAGTATCACTGGGGCGAGGCGAATCCAGCTCCACATGCCAAATCCGCCGCCCCCCACCCCCCGTAATGCCACTGGTAAGAGGTATTGCCAGGAACCTCAACACCAGGTAGATCGTGACGTCAGTGAGTGTGCAACGCTCACTGACCGTCTGATTTGCAAAATTGATTCTCACCACTTACCTCACCACCTGGCGTACACACCAACAGGGAGAGCTGGCATACAGCACCAGGAAGCCGGGTCCAGGGATATTATTTAAAAGGATCATCAGTAATCACTTGCAGCTGTCAGGTTAGTGCAGTTTCAGTGGTTTTTTGTTAGTTTCACCTACTGCAACAGTTTTGTTCAGTAATTTCAAGGTTCTTTTGTATCAGGATTCTTCTGGCAACTAAAATGTAGCTACATTTATTCTTCAAAGATTCAAACTGCTACACTTGGTAACATTAATGGGGGTTGTAATGGAATGCCACCTCGCCCTTCAGGATCTACGGTGGAGGGAGCGTAGGTAGCAAGAAATAAGGGAACATGTGCGCAGGGAGGTGAGGAGGGACATCAGAGCTTGCACCAGGAGGCCTTACACTCCAAGAGTATTCCAAGAGCACTTCTCCTACCTTCAATTAAGCGAGGAGCAGTGTATTAGATGGCTCCGCTTCACCAAAGAGATGGTCACAGAACTCTGCCACCTCCTCCAAACAGACCTCCAGCCTCACATCAGAATGACTTAAACCCCAGATCCCCTTTGCTCACCACATCCCCATCATTCCATCCCTCTTGCAGGCCATATCATAGTACAAAGTTGAAATGAGAGACACCACAAAAGAATGGTAAGTGAAGTAATAAATGTATTCAAAAGTAGTGGACACATACTTACACCAAAAATATTTACTATTCACCCTTGTGCAATCCCTTAGTGCCTGTCGTTACTGTGCCTTTTCTGGCTCTAGTGTTTCTATGAAGTGTTGGCCCAGTGGCTGCAGCACAGCTGGTAGAAGGCTGTTGCGTGTCTGTGTGGGAGACTTCAGATGGCCTTGCAGGACGTTCTTGACCAGCTCTGGGCCTGGAAGGCCCGGCTGTAGACTGCACCAGCTCAGCATGTGCGGCAGCAATCTGGCCTAGCTGGATGACAGGCAGCGACAAGGGCAATGGCGGAGTGGCAGTGGGGGGAACAGGAATGTTGTCATCCTGAGAGAGGACAGCAGGTTCCTGCTCCACTGACCTAATGCCACTCCCCTGGGGCAGCACCTCAGCTTCCCTAGCAATCTGTTGGAGCACAGATTGCTGGCCTGCTGCGACACCGTGAAAGCCCCGGTCGGTGGTGGTGGACTCAGCCACGATGACAGCAGTCAGAGCTTACGTGGCATCAAGCTGAGACTGCATGAGAGCAGTCTGAAATTGGATGCCACCAAGCATTTACTGCATTACAGCACTAAGATGCTGCGTTGCTTCCACCTGTGATGCAATGGAAGCCGCCAGATTGCCCATCACACGTGGCATCAGGTCTGGGTCATCACGGTCTCTCTGGGAGTCTACTATGCTTTGCAGACTGGAAATGATGGGCTCCATGGTGTGCGCAGAGCCTTGTGCAATGTTGAAGGCGGACTCCTCCGCGCTCCTTACCATTGCCGAGAGGCTGTCAGGCACCCTTGCCATTGCACCTATCACCTCTGTGTGCATGCCCATCACCATTCTTCTAAATGTCTCCCCATCTAGGTCCTCATCTAAATCCTGTGCATCAGAACTCGCATGCAAACTCGTCCTCTGGGGAGCTGGCCCCCGAGCTACCTTTCCCCCCCAGCCTTGCTGCAGCCCACTCATCCCCGGTGCCTCACCCTGTGCAGATCCCACTATTATACTAGCCTCTAAAGAACGCATAGTGCCAGTATCTGAGCTGGTGCCTGCAGGTGAGACATGCAGTGACGCGGTGTGTTCTTCCTCCTCCTCTTCTCCCGCCTCGCCCTCTACGGTGCCCTCAGGGACAGGCTGCTCAAGTGCTTACTGATTATCTGAAAGTGTAAAGGCACAAGAGTCAGGTTAAGGTGAGGGGAGGAGGGGCAGGAAGGGAGAAATTCATGCATACAGCATGATTAGCTGGAAAGTGCGAAACACTTGTGGGGTGAGGGGGAAGTGGGATGTGAGAAGAAGGAGTAGGGATGAACATGTTGTTGTTGTTCACAAGCAGGTCAATGTCGCCAGTGGCCACGGCACCCACCAGCTGGTGCCCAATAATCTGCAGCATTCGATTCTTCAGCTCAGACAGTGGTTGAGTGTCAGCTTGACCCCCGCCTGTGTGCTCCTGCTCCCTCCTGCTGTGCGCCACCTTGGCCTGCAAGAGAAAGGAAAGTGTGGGAGTGAGTGTGGAGCAATGTGTTTGGGTGAAGTGCCTGCCATAGTTAAATAGTTGTTATTGTGTGCAAGGTGTGAGATGTGGATGTGGGTGTTGGTAGGGAGAGCTTGTTGGTGGGTGAGTGCTGGGGGTGTGGTGCTTTGGGCAGTGTGTGAAGATTGTGGTACAGACGGTGTTATGTAACATTTGTTGAAGCATTCACTCACCTTGACCACCCGAGTGAGGTCATTAAATTTCTTCCTGCACTGTGTGTGGGTCCTGGGAACCACAGTGCTGCCCGAGATGTGCTGTGCTACCTCCCTCCACATGGTGCAGGAGACTTGTGGCGAGGGCCTCCTGCCATTTGCTGGGTAGAACACCGCCCTCCGTCTCTGCACAGCGAAAACCAATGCCTCCAATACTTCATCGGAGAATCTGCGGGCTCTCTCCCTGAGGCGTGGACCTGCCATGAGCACACCTGGTTCAGTCCTTCGGCTCCTTCTCCTTGTTCTGCTTCTGCTTGCTAGGCAGCTGCACTTCCAGCAATGCTGAGAATGAGGTGCTGCAGCATCAATGAACTTTCCCTTTAAGTAGTGAAAAAAGCATGTGGCAATGATGAGTTACGATTAGAATGTACCCGATATTGGTCCGCCCTTTAACTCTAACGCCATTGAGCTTGGGCTTTAAGACTTGATTTAGGACTCCAATCATTTTATTGAGCAGTGAGCACAAATTTTTCGTGCAGTCTAAAGCATATCGCCTGGCGCTAATTCTTTGACTTTTCTACTGACACCGCCCATTCCTTGACTGTAATGAATTTCTAGCCCTTTGGACTCCTTCATATTGTCTCCTCCCTGTGTTTTGTTTACAACAAGGACATATCTATTCTAATCTTTGCTATGCCTATTCCTGAATTCCCTCTGTGTCCATTCACATGCACGTTTTAGCTGCCACTCCAGGCTCAAGCCTATTATTTCTATCTCCCTTTTTTTCTCCTCTCTTCAGCCCTTTTGTATCTGTCTTTGATGTGTTCTCCCCTTCTTATCAAATGGTCATGTCACCTTTCATTTCTCCCCTCTTGGGTACTTTGCCCCATTCCCCCAAATCCCTACCCAAACCCTTCATTATTACTTTGCCTTCCAAATTTCCTGACACCATCCCAGACTTGAATTCCCCCTTGGACATGCCAATAGCAACCCTCTGTGCCTCTCTTGGCAGTCTCTAAAAGGCCTATTGCTTTTTTTCATTCTCGGGATGTGGACATCGCTGGCAAGGGCAACATTTATTACCTATCCCCAGTTGCCCTGAGAAGGTGGTAATACAACTGAGTGGCTTGCTAGGCCATTCGGAGGGCAGTTAAGAGTTAACCACATTGATGTGGGACTGGAGTAACATATAGGCCAGACCGGGTCAGAACGGCAGGTTTCCTTCCCTAAAGGACATTAGTGAGCCAGTTGGGTTTTAACAACAATTCAACAGCTTCATGGTTACTTTTACTATATGTACTTCCAGATTTTTTTAACTGAATTAAAACTCGTAAACTGCCCTGGAGGGATTTGAACTCACGTTGTCTGGATTACTATTCCAGCCCCTGGATTACTAGTTCAGTAACATAACCACATTACTGTACCCGTAACTAATAACAGCTTGATGGCTTGAATGGCCTTCTCCTGTTTAATGGTGTTCTTATTCAGATATTTCTAATCTGTGCAGGTCTGGACTTGTTGGAAGGACAGTCTCGACCAATTACTTGGGAAAATTTCCAGATAGTGGACAATGATAATATGAATGCGGTACGTTTAATAGCAGTGGAAGGTTTGCAGCATGGATGGCTCACAGTTAAAGGTAAAAACTTAAAATAGTTTTAACAATGATCTATCACCATGTAGAGAATTATTAGCATAAAAATACATTTGGGAGGTATTTGCACCAATGTGATTTTTTCCAACTGAGGGTAACACGGATTAAAAATATGTATTTACCCACATGATGGAGGGAGGGGGGGTACGCTCTTGAATTAAAGGGTACTTTTTGTATTGATTACAAGTTACAACACTGATCATAGTTAAGATTTTCAAAATAAGTCACATTCTAGAAGCTAGTAATAAATTGTCAAAAATACTGAAGTGACATAAAATGGATTGTAAAAGTACTAATGTACTGGGATGAAATTTCAAATCAATATTCATAAGATTTGTCTCGGCTAAGTTCATGTTTCCTAACAATTCTCTGTTTCTGACTTGTACAATCATCAGGTGGCAAAGGATTCATGTGCACCATAAAAGACATTAAGGATGGAGTTGTGCGTTATCACCATGATGATAGTGATACAACCAAGGATTATATTGTATTCCGAATCTTCGATGGCAAACATGCGACTAGACACAAGTTTCCAATTAATATCTTGCCCAAAGATGACAGTCCTCCCCTCTTAATTAACAACCTTGCTTTTGAACTAGCAGAAGGAGAGGCTTTATTAATAGAGGACCATATGCTGCTGTCTTCCGATTTGGATTCTAGTGATGATTACATTTTGTACAAGATTATAATTCCACCAAGAGCTGGAGAGATTGTGAAAAAAACTGTATCAGATCTACCGGGTAAGTGCCGATGGAAGAAAAGGGCATTCTTAATGAAAAGTTAATATAAATCAGAAATATAATTCTGTGACTCTCAATGAACAGTTTGTACTTGTTGCCCCTATTAGAGTGTAGTCCACACTATTTTATTTGAGCAGCATTATCTCAGAATGATCTTCCAGCACCTCTCTCAAACTCCTAGGAAAGATATAAGAAAAAGCTTCTCATCTGATAAGCAATCCTTTCCTTACTACTAGCTGCCAAACTCATAATCAAACGTTACAACCATTCTTGTGTCTATTTTGCAGATTCTACTATTGTCATTGCTGTTCTGACCTTTCCTCTTTTTTTCTAGCTAAGGTCCAAATATGTTGCCCTATATTCTTTTCCTCTTTGCCTAACATGTTGCACTGTCTTTTGTTGTAACTCATTTGGCCCAGAAATTCTGGTCGGAGGCTTCCCGCGGGTGCAAGCCTCCAACCTGCACTTACCTAGCGCGCCGGCCATTGAGCTGTGGGCCCACGTGGGATTCCGATCCTGGGCCTGCTCCAACTGCCGGCGTGCAGTACTTGCATATCCCAGGGGCGCAGTTAGTTCGAAGCGTCCCCTGGGATCACGTGGGCCATGGAGAGCCAATGGTGGCAGGGAATGCCCATTCATAAAATTGACAGGAAGAGCTGTCAAAACCATAAATACTATAAGCCCCAAAACATCACTGAAACTTCAAATAACTTTTTTTTTAATCACATTTTTAAAATAACTATAAATTATATAAAATAACTATTTTAAACAATAATTTAAATTTTTGAAAAAATTAATTACATTTTCTAACATGGCTAAAAATAAACTTACCTTTCTTTAAAGTATTTAAAAATAATAAACCTGTGGAAAAATGTTTTAATTTTAATTAATTCACCACTTGTTAAAAGCAGGCCCTCCTGGAAACTTACACTCCCGGAAAAACCTGGAAAAAAAACGTAAGTTCAGTGCGCACGCGCTGCCTCTCTGGCGCACGCGCTGCCTCTCTGGCGCACGCGTTCCACCTCTGAACCCCTTCTTTCAAGGGAACGGAAGTTTTGGTTTCCCGCGCATGCACAGTGCATGCATGAAACCGGCACTTTCGTTGGGCCTACGCGTGAGTACTCAGCGCGTACTCACACGTGGGGACCCGAATTTCTGGGCCATTATTTCCTAGTTATTATATTTATAATCTAAATCATCAATAACTAGAACTTAAATACATCTAGAGGAACAGAGGAACCTTGGAATGCATGTCCACAGATCCCCGAAGGTAGCAGGACAAGTAGATAAGGTGGTTAAGAAGGCATACAGAATACTTTCCTTTATTAGCTGAGGCATAGAATATAAGAGCAGAGAGGTTATGCTGGAACTGTATGAAACACTAGTTAGGCCACAGCTAGAGCACAGCGTACAGTTCTGGTCACCACATTACAGGAAAGATGTGGTTGCGCTAGAGAGGGTGAAGGGATAATTACTAGTCCTAGCCCTTTTCGGGCTATCCCAGATCAGGTGTATTCCCCAGACGTTCACCTTCAACTAAAGTTAGAGATAGCTGAATCCTGTAAGACGCTTAATTGGGTCTAAAGGTTCAGGCTATCTCTCTCTAAAGGAAAGGAATGACGTAAAGATGTTACCGTCCTCCAGATAGCACTTGTAATAAGTTTAACTAGACTGTAACCTTCCGGATACTATGAGGGTCCGGAAACCCCCCCCAGAATTCTGCAACTCCTTACAAAAGAGTGTACAGAAATTGAGTTTGCGAGTTTGATACAGAAATACTATTTGAGACAATTCTAAAAATATATAGGCCCTGAAATTAGGATCGGGGGCTTGCCGCGCGTGCAAGCCCCCGATGTGCACTCACCCTGCGCGCCGACATCTGAAGCCCGGGCCTGCTTGCATTTCCTGTCACAGGCCCGGTTCAGCTGTCGGCGTGCTGTGCTTACCTGATCCAGCGGCGTAGTTAGTGCGATGTGCCGGCTGGGATCAGGTGAGCACTGTGCAGCCAATCAGGGGAGGGGAAACTCATTCATGAGTTTGACAGTAAGAGCTGTCAAACTCATGAAAAGTATGGGCTGCCAAAACACTACTTCAACTTTAAATAAAATTTTAAAAAACATCACACTGATTATATTAACTATAAATAAGTTTTTAAAAATGTTTTAAACAATTAATCAATTTTTTGAAAATTTTTTTTTTTTTTTAAATAGGGTCTAAAACTAAACTTACCTTACTGTAAATTCTTTAAAAATAACAAACCTGTGGGAAAAAAATGTCTAGATTGTACTAAAAGCCCACTTACCTGAAAAACTAAATACTTACGTCTGGTTTTTCCACGTGTAAAGACCGGAGGCCTTTACACGTGCACAACGCTGAAAAAAAAAAGGAATTTCACTGCGCACGCGCTGCCTGTGCAGTTGCGCGTGCTCTGCCTCTTAACCCCTTGGGTCAGAGGACAGGAAATGCCGGTTTTTAGCGCATGCGCTGTGCATGCTGAAAACCGGCAATTCCTCCGGGCACACGCGTGAGTACCCCGTCCGTACTCGCGCGTTGTGCCCGGAATTACTGGGCCATAGATTTATTTAAGAGCCGCCATACAGTTAACAGCTTGTGAGTCAATCATGACTTTAACAGTTCAAAATACAAATAGCTTACATTTCTTATTCTCAGAGGTCATATTCTCAAATCTTAACTTCGTACATTTTTACATTTCTATTATTCTTAATCCAGAATATCCACCAAAATCAAATAAGAGTACCTTTTTGATCCCTGAGACCCAAAGAGTTAAAAACTTAGAGACTGACTCTGAAGTTGAGACTCGTTTGCCCTTTCCAGCGACTTCTGACTTCCCATCTGAAAAGCTCTATTTTCTGATGAAGTAAGCTAATTATCTCTAGTCATTCTCTGTTGAATTCATTTCTATTCTTACTGTCATTTCAGCTGCCAACTCTCAGAATCCTGTCTGTTGTTTAGGTGTTCAAAACGTATCATAAAAAACGGTTATAACTTATGTATCTATTTGATACCATTTTTATCGAAGGGCTTCCATTCAATTTTAAAATCACCTAGCTGTTTGCAAGCAGCCATTGTGACTCCTATGTGTTCCAAGTTCAACACAAACACAATGTGATTGCTTGGTGTCATCTATTGAAGTCATATTTTCAAAGTGTTCTGTTGTGTACCTTTTACAATATGTAAATCAAAACCACTTCAACCAGGGTGTTTGTTTTCCTAGCCATCTTAGTTGGTTATATTACTGACTTATGTTTCCTGTCTTTCATTTGATGTTACTTTTACAAAGGCACATGGTTTTTTAATATTCTGTGTTCCTGTTCGAAGTGTTAGTTTTTAACACTTTACTTGGGCATTGCTATTGTGTTGGTTCCAATGTTCAGACATAGAGGAACCTCCAACCCTTTGCTTCAATAGGGCCATTGTTTTATTGTCAATAACCCATTCCCATTTCAAAAGCTTGTATGGTGTTTACAGCTTTTGTGTTAATACTTCATCTTATCTCAAAAGCCTGTGTTCTGTTTGCAGCCTGTTTCGTTGAGGCTTTTAGATTTTTAAACCCAGTTTTCATGTTTTAATAAAGTCAAAATTCCACTCATAGGATGGTGTATCTCTTGGAATATGGCTATTTCCTTTACAAGGGTACAGAGGTTTTTTTTTAATTCATTCCGGGATGTGGGCGTCACTGGCAAGGCCAGCATTTATTTCCCATCCCTAAGTGCCCTTGAGAAGGTGGTGTTGAGCCGCCTTCTTGAACCACTGCAATCCTTGTGTTGAAGGTACTCCCACAGTGCTGTTAGGGAGGGCGTTCCAGGATTGACACCCAGCAATGATGAAGGAACGGCGATATATTTCCAAGTCAGGATGGTGTGTAACTTGCAGGTGACAGTGTTCCCATGTGGCTGCTGCCCTTGTTCTTCTAGGTGGTAGAGGTCGTGGGTTTGGGAGGTGATGCCAAAGCAGCCCAGGCAAGTTGCTGCAGTGTATCTTGTAGATGGTACACACTGCAGCAATGGTGCGCTGGTGGTGGAGGAAGTGAATGTTTAAGGTGGTGGATGAGGTGCCAATTAAGTGGGCTGTTTTGTCCTGGATGGTATCGAGCTTCTTGAGAGCTGTTGGAGCTGCACTCATCCAGGCAAGTGGAGAGTATTCCATCACATGCCTGACTTGTGCCTTGTAGATGGTGGAAACGCTTTGCGGAGTTAGGAGGTGAGATACTTGCCGTAGATTACCCAGCCTCTGACCCGCTCTTGTTGCCACAGTATTTATGTGGCTGGTCCAGTTAAGTTTCTGATCAATGGTGACCTCCAGGATGTTGATAGTGGAGGATTCGGCAATGGCAATGCCGTTCAATGTCAAGGGGATGTGGTTAAACTCTTGCTTGTTGAGAATAGTCATTGCCTGGCACTTCTGTGGCGCAAATGCTACTTGCCACTTATCAGCCCAAGCCTGAATGTTGTCCAGGTCTTGCTGCATGGACTGCTTCATTTTCTGAGGAGTTGCGAATGGAACTGAACACTGTGCAATCATCAGCGAACATCCCCACTTCTGACCTTATGATGGAGGGAAGTTCATTGATGAAGCAGCTGAAGATGGTTGGGCCCAGGACACTGCCCTGAGGAACCCCTGCAGCGATGTCCTGGGGCTGAGATGATTGACTTCCAACAACCACAACCATCTTCCTTTGTGCTCTGTATGACTCCAGCCAGTGACGAGTTTTCCCCCTGATTCCCATTGACTTTAATTTTACTAGGGCTCCTTGATGCCACACTCGGTCAAATGCTGCCTTAATGTCAAGGGCAGTCACTCTCAACTCACCTCTGGAATTCAGCTCTTTTGTCCCTGTTTGGACCAAGGCTGTAATGTGGTCTGGAGCCAAGTGGTCCTGGCGGAATTCTAACTGAGCATCGGTGAGCAGGTGCCACTTGATAGCACTGTCAACGACACTTTCCATCACTTTGCTGATGATTGAGAGTAGACTGATGGGTCGGTAATTGACCGGATTGGATTTGTCCTGCTTTTTGTGGACAGGACATACCTGGGCAGTTTTCCACATTGTCAGGTAGATGCCAGTGTTGTAGCTGCACTGGAACAGTTTGGCAAGAGGCACGGCTAGTTCTGGAGCACAAGTCTTCAGCACGACAGCCGGGAAGTTGTCGGTTTGCACCTGGGCAGGGCTGGAACCCTAGGGGGTGTGTTTGCTAGTGCTCTAGGGGAGGGTTTAAACTAAGATGGCAGGGGGTTGGGAACCTGAGCAGGGGGACAGAGGAAAGGGAAACAAGAATAAAAGCAAAAGAAAGGAAGGAGAAAAACAAAAGTGGCAGTCAGAGAAATCAACGGTTTAACTCAAACATGGCCACAGTAAATAATAATTCTAATAGGTCTAAGAGTGTTAAAAAAAAATAAGCCTGAAGGCTTTGCGTCTTAATGCGAGGAGCATTCGTAATAAGGTGGATGAATTGGCTGCGCAAATAGAGGTAAACGAATATGATTTGGTTGGGATTACGGAAACGTGGCTCAAGGATGGCCAAGGCTGGGAACTCAACATCCAGGGGTATTCGATATTCAGGAAAGATAGGCAAAAAGGAAAGGGAGGTGGGGTAGCATTACTGGTTAAAGAAGGGATTAACACAATTGTAAGGAAGGATATTAGCTCTGATGATGTGGATTCTATATGGGTAGAATTGAGAAATACCAAGGGACAGAAAACGTTAGTGGGAGTGGTATATAGACCTCCAAACAGTAAGGCAGAGGTTGGGGATGGCATCAAAAGGGAAATTAAAGAAGTGTGCAATAAGGGCATAGCAGTCATCGTGGGTGACTTTAATCTACATATAGATTGGGCTAACCAAATTAGTAACAATACTGTGGAGGAGGAATTCCTGGAGTGTTTACGGGATGGTTTCCTGGACCAATATGTCAAGGAACCAACCAGAGATCAGGCCATCTTAGACTGGGTATTATGTAACGAGAAAGGATTAATTAGCAATCTTGTTGTACGAGGCCCCTTGGGTCGGAGCGATCATAATATGATAGAATTCTTCATTAAGATGGAGAATGAAGTAGTTGACTCGGAGACTAGGGTCCTAAATTTAAATAAAGGAAACTACGATGGTCTGAGGCGCGAGTTGGGTAGGATTGATTGGGGAATGTCACTCAAAGTGTTGACGGTGGATAGGCAATGGCAAACATTCAAAGACCGCATGGATGAACTACAGAAAATGTTCATCCGAGTTTGGCACAAAAATAAAACAAAAAAGGTGACTCAACCGTGGCTAACAACGGAAATTAGGGATAGCATAAGACCCAAGGAGAGGACATATAAATTGGCCAGAAAAAGCAATAATCCTGAGGATTGGGAGCAATTTAGGATTCAACAAAGGAAGACAAAGGGATTAATTAAGAAAGGGAAAATAGAATATGAGAGTAAGCTTGCAGGGAACATAAAAACTGACTGTAAAAGCTTTTATAGATATGTGAAGAGAAAAAGATTGGTGAAGTCAAGCGTAGGTCCCTTGCAGTCAGAATCAGGGGAATTTATAATGGGGAACAAAGAAATGGCAGACCAACTAAATACATATTTTGGTTCAGTCTTCACAAAGGAGGACACAAATAACCTCCCAGAGATGCCAGGGAACATAGGGTCTGATGAAAGGGAGGAACTGAAAGAAATCAGTATTTGTAGGAAAATAGTGTTAGGGAAATTGATGGGATTGAAGGCCGATAAATCCCCAGGGCCTGATAATCTACATCCTAGGGTACTTAAGGAAGTGGCCCTAGAAATAGTAGATACATTGCTGATCATCTTCCAACATTCGATGGAATCTGGAACAGTACCCATGGATTGGAGGGTAGCTAATGTTACCCCACTATTCAAAAAAGGTGGTAGAGAAAAAACGGGGAATTATCTGACATCACCTGACATCGGTAGTGGGGAAATGCTAGAGTCCATTATAAAAGATGTAATAGCAGAGCACTTGAAAAACAGTGACAGGTTCGGACAAAGTCAACATGGATTCACAAAAGGTAAATCGTGCTTGACTAATCTGGAACTTTTTGAGGATGTAACTGGTAAAATAGATAAGGGAGAACCAGTGGATGTGGTGTATTTGGACTTTCAGAAGGCCTTCGATAAGGTCCCGCATAAGAGATTAGCGTGTAAAGTTAAGGCACATGGGATTGGGGGCAAGGTATTGACTTGGATAGAGAACTGGTTGGCAGACAGAAAGCAGAGTTGGAAAAAACGGGTCCTTTTCCGAGTGGCAGGCAATGACTAGTGGGGTACCGCAGGGATCGGTCCTTGGACCCCAGCTATTCACAATATATATTAATGATCTAGACAAGGCAACTAGATGTAATATCTCCAAATTTGCAGACGACACAAAGCTGGGTGGGCGTGTGTGCTGTGAGGAGGATGTCAAGAAACTCCAGGATGATTTGGACATGTTGGGTGATTGGGCAGAAACATGGCAGATGCAATATAACGTGGATAAATGTGAGGTTGTCCACTTTGGTGGCAAAAACAGGAAGGCAGATTATTATCTAAATGGCAATAGATTGGGAGAAGGGGAAGTGCAACGAGACCTGGGTGTCCTTGTGCACCAGTCGCTGAAGGTAAGCATGCAGGTGCAGCAGGCGGTTAAGAAGGCGAATGGTATGTTGGCCTTCGTAGCGAGAGGGTTTGAGTACAGGAACAAGAATGTCTTGCTGCAGTTGTACAGGGCCTTGGTGAGACCACATCTTGAGTATTGTGTGCAGTTTTGGTCGCCTTATCTGAGGAAGGATGTTCTTGCCATGGAAGGAGTTCAGCGAAGATTCACCAGGCTGATACCTGGGATGGCAGGAATGACGTATGAGGAGAGATTGGGTTGATTGGGCTTGTACTCGCTGGAGTTTAGAAGAATGAGAGGTGATCTCATTGAAAGTTATAAAATTCTGACAGGACTGAACAGACTAGATGCAGGAAGGATGTTCCCGATGGTCGGGGAGTCCAGAACCAGGGGACACAGTCTAAGGATAAAGGGTAGACCATTTAGGACAGAAATGAGGAGGAATTTCTTCACCCAGAGAGTGGTGAACCTGTGGAACTCTCTACCACAGAAGGTGGTGGAGGCCAGTTCATTAAATATATTCAAGAAGGAGTTGGATATATTTCTTAAGGCTAAAGGGATCAAGGGGTATGGGGAGAAAGCAGGGACCGGGTACTGAATTTGGATGATCAGCCATGATCGCATTGAATGGCGGAGCAGGCTCGAGGGGCCGAATGGCCTACTTCTGCTCCTATCTTCTATGTTTCTATGTTTCTAAGTCTTTGCTGTGTCCAGTGCACTCAGCCATTTCTTGATATCGGGTGGAGTGACTCGAATTGGCTGAAGACTGGCTTCCATGATGGTGGGGACCTCAGGAGAAGGCCGATATGAATCATCCACTTGGCACTTCTGGCTGAAGATGGTTGCAAACGCTTCAGCTTTGTCTTTTGCATTCGGATGCTAAGCTCCGCCATCATTAAGGATGGGGATATTCATGGAGCCTCCTCCTCCCATTAGTTGTTTAATTGTCGTCCACCACCATTCACGACTGGATGTGGCAGGACTGCAGAGCTTTGATCTGATCCGTTGATTGTGGGATCGCTTGGCTCTGTCTATAGCATGCTGCTTCCGCTGTTTAGCATGCATGTAGTCCTGTGTTGCAGCTTCCCCAGGTTGGCACCTCATTTTTAGGTATGCCTGGTGCTGCTCCTGGCATGCTCTTCTGCACTCCTTATTGAACCAGGGTTGGTCTCCTGGCTTGATGTTAATGGTAGAGTGAGGGATATGATGGGCCATGAGGTTACAGATTGTGATTGAATACAATTCTGCTGCTGCTGACGGCATCATGGATGCCCAGTTTTGAGCTGCCAGATCTGTTCTGAATCTATCCCATTTAGCATGGTGGTAGTGTCACACAACACGATGGAGGGCTTCCTCAGTGTGAACACAGGACTTTGTCTCCACAAGGACTGTGCGGTGGTCACTGCGACCACTGCAGTTATGGACAGATGCACCTGCGACAGGTAGATTGATGAGGACGAGGTCAAGTAGGTTTTATCCCTTGTGGATTCTCTCACCACCTGCCACAGGCCCAGGCTAGCAGCTATGTCATTCAGGACTTGGCCAGCTCAGTCAGTAGTGGTGCTACCGAGCCACCCTTGGTGATGGACATTGAAGTCCCCCACCCAGAGTACATTCTGTGCCCTTGCTACCCTCAGTGCTTCTTCCAGGTGGTGTTCAACATGGAGGAGGGAGGGCGGTAGGTGTTAATCTGCAGGAGATTTCCTTGCCCATGCTTGACCTGAAGCCATGCGATGTCACGGGGTCCGGAGTCAGTTTTGAGGACTCCCAGGATCACTCGCTCCCGACTGCATACTACTGTGCCACCACCTCTGATGGGTCTGTCCTGATGGTGGGACAGGACATACGCAGGGATGGTGATGAAAGAGTCTGGGATATTGGCTGACAGGTATGATTCTGCGAGTATGACTATGACAGGCTGTTGCTTGACTAGTCTGTGGGACAGCTCTCCCAATTTTGGCACAAGTCCCCAGATGTTGGTGAAGAGGACTTTGCAGGGTCGACTGGGCTGGGTGTGCCTTTGTCATGTCCGAAGTCAGTGCCTAGTTCAATGCCGGGTGATCCGTGCAGTTTTTTTATTCTTATTATTGTTTCTCGTAGCGGTTTGTTACAACTTAGTGGCTTGCTAGGCCATTTAAGAGTGAACTACATTGTTGTTGGTCTGGAGTCACATATAGGCCAGACCAGGTAAGGACAGCAGATTTCCTTCCCGAAAGGACATTAGTGAACCAGATGGGTTTTTATGACAATCCGATAGTTTCATGGTCATCATTACTGATATAAGCTTTTTATTCCAGATTTATTTACTTAACTGGATTATAAATTCCCCAGCTGCCATGCTGGGATTTGAACTCACGTCTCCGGATCATTAGTCCAGGCCTTTTGATTACTAGCCCAATAACAACCACTATGCTACCATTTATGAGGATGTTGCCAGGACTGGATATTTTAGCTATGAGGAAAGATTGGCTAGGCTGGGGTTGTTTTCTTTGGAACGGAGGAGGCTGAGGGGAGACTTGATTGAGGTGTATAAAATTATGAGGGGCCTAGATAGAGTGGATAGGAAGGACCTATTTCCTTTAGCAGAGAGGTCACTAACCAGGCGGCATAGATTTTAAGCAATTGGTAGAAGGATTAGAGGGAATTTGAGGAGAACTTTTCACTCAGAGGAGGGTAGGGGTCTGGAACTCACTGTCTGAAAGGGTGGTAGAGGCAGTAAACTACTTGGATATGCACTTGAAGGGCTGTAACCTGCATGGCTACGGACCAAGAGCTAGAAAGTGGGATTAGGCTGGATATGTCTTTTTAAGCCGGCACAGACTCGATGGCCTGAATGGCCTCCTTCTGTGCTGTAAATTTCTATGATTCTATAAAATTCTGTTACAAAAATGTGGAAATATTGATCATCAGACTCATTTATTACTGTACCTTTATTTTTGGTTTATTTTTAAGATATTCACACATTGTTTCAGGATCTACTGACTTTCAGTGTCCAATATCACTGGAAAAGTAGTGTTTCAGGCCAGCATAAAAAGAAAATATAGAAGTGTCCCCAATGGCCACTGACTGCCAACTGTTGTTTGCAGAAATACCTTGGCTGCCTGAAGTTTAGCAGTTCAATAGCAAAGATCTGATCAAAACGTTGCAATATGTAGCCAGCAAGTGAAAATATTATTTAAAGTGCAACAATTTGGTGGCTTTTCATGTATAAATCAAACACATACTAGTCGTTTGGCATATAACCAAGTATTGTACCTATTACCTGTCACAAACTAATTATAACTTGGTCATTTGTAGATTAATTCTTTGATAGACTATACCAGGATATTGCATATCATTTACTCTGTTTAGAGCAGTCAGGATTTCAACCCTTTATTGCTTCAAAAGGCCTTTACATACATCATCACAGAGTACAATTCAATCAGAATAATGGTGGTTAGTGCATATCCTTTTTGATGTTGTCTTCCTAGTCTGTTTTTTTATAATCCTTGTTTTAAATTTCTCCTTCTGGCAACAACTTGCTTTAATCGGGACAGGAAGGAACTGTACCACTGGGACGGGCTCCACCTGAACCGGGCTGGGACCAGGGTCCTTGTGGAAAGGATAAATAGGGCGGTCACAAGGACTTTAAACTAGTAAATGGGGGGGGGGGGGCGGCTCGGGTGGAGATTGCAGTACAAATAGGAGTTCAAAAACAAACGAAAGGGAAGAAACAGAGACATAGAAAAATAGGAGCAGGAGTAGGCCATTCGGCCCTTCGAGCCTGCTCCGCCATTCAATATGATCATGGCTGATCCTCAATCTCAATACCATATTCCCGCTCTCTCCCCATACCCGCTGATGCCTTTTGTGTCTAGAAATCTAACTATCTCCTTAAATATATTCAGTGAATTGGCCTCCACAGCCTTCTGTGGTAGAGAATTCCATAGGTTCACCACCCTCTGAGTGAAGAAATTTCTCCTCATCTCAGTCCTAAATGTCCTACCCCGTATCCTGAGCCTGTGACCCTCGTTCTAGACCCCCCCAGCCAGAGGAAACATCCTCCCTGCATCCAGTCTGTCTAGCCCTGTCAGAATTTTATACGTTTCAATGAGATCCCCTCTCATTCTTCTAAACTTTAGTGAATACAAGCCTAGTCGACCCAATCTTTCCTCATAAGACAGTCCTGCCATCCCAGGAATCAGTCTGGTGAACCTTCGCTGCACTCCCTCCATGGCAAATATATCCTTTCTTAGGTAAGGAGTGTAGAGTAACAGTCAGAAATTGTGCTTTAGGCACTACATGTAAAGGAAAAACTAAAAACTGATTAAACCAGGAGAGAGAAATAAGAAACAAGTGAGTAAAACATTAGAGCTGAAGGACAGGCGAGGGTGTACGACCCAAATTAGCGTTCTTTATACAAACGTACGGAGTATATGTATTAAATTGAATGAACTGCAGGCACAAATTCAAATACGACATGGTAGCCATTACTGAGACACGGCTGCAAGATGGTCAGAACTGGGAACTAAATATACCAGGTTATAAGGTCTACAGGAAAGATAGGGAAAATGGGGGAGGAGTAGCCCAAGTGATTAAGGATGAAATCACTTCAATGATAAGAGAGGATATAATGAGAGATAAGCAGGCAGTAGAGACTTTATGGGTAGAATTAAGAAATAGGAAAGGATTTAAGACTGTATTGGGAGCTGTGAATAGGCTCCCTGATAGCAGCTGTGAAGTGCTAGATTGTATAAATACAGAGATTAGACAAGCGTGTAGTAAAGGCAGTGTGGTCTTAATGGGAGATTTTAACTTTCATATAGATTGGGATAAGCAGACTAGCACCTGTCAGAAAGATAGTGAATTTCTTGAGTGTGCCCGGGATAGTTTTCTACAACAATATGTCCCAGAGGCAACAAGGGGGCATGCCATATTGATTTATGAATGTGTAATGAGCTAGATTTAGTTAACAGCCTAACCGTGCATGAACATTTATCCAATAGCGATCATAACATGATCGAGTTCAATGTAGCATTTGAAAGGGAGAAACGTGAAACAGCTACTAAGATTCTAGATTTGGGTAAGCCCGATTTCAACGAGATGAGACAGAAACTGTCCACAGTTAACGGGGCAAATCTGTTAATAGGTAAAATGACAGAAGGTCAATGGGAGATATTCAAAAAATAATTTAGGGTTATACAGAACCAGTTTATACCCCTGAGGGGCAAGAGCTCTGCCATGAAATAGCCATGGATGACTAAAGAGGTAATGAACAGCTTAAAAAGAACAGAAAAAGCATACAAAAATGCAAAAAATAGCACAGATCCTGGTGCATGGGAAAGATTCAAAGAACAGCAAAGGGTCACAAAACAGATAGTAAGAACTCCAAAAAGGGAGTATGAAAAGAAACCTGCAAGGGATATCAAAATCAATAGAAGGAATTTTTACAATTATGTTAGGAAAAAGACGGTAGTCAGGAGCAATGTTGGCCCCTTAAAAACTGAAAGCGGTGATATTGTCAATGATAATAAGGAAATGACAGACATGTTGAATAATTACTTTGCGTCAGTATTTACAGTATTAAATTACAATAATGGCCCAGAAATTCGGGTCGGAGGCTTCCCGCGGGTGCAAGCCTCCGACCTGCACTTACCTAGCGCGCCAGCCGTTGTGCTGTGGGCCCGCGTGGGATTCCAATCCTGGGCCTCCTCCAACTGCCGGCGCGCAGTGCTTGCGTATCCCAGGGGCGCAGTTAGTTCGAAGCATCCCCTGGGATCATGTGGGCCATGGAGAGCCAATGGTAGCAGGAATCTGTATTCATAGATTTGACAGGAAGAGCTGTCAAATCTATGAATACAATTCAGCCCCAAAACATCACTAAAACTTCAAATAAATTTTTTTTAAATCACATTTTTAAAATAACTATAAATTACATATAATTACTATTTTAAACAATAATTTAAATTTTTGAAAAAATTAATTACAATTTCTAACAGGACTAAAAATAAACTTATCTTTAAAATATTAAAAAATAATAAACCTGTGGAAAAAATGTTTTAATTTAACTTAATTCACCACTTACCTTGTTAAAAGCAGGCCTTGCGACTGCTTTTTACAAGCATAGCTCCTGGAGACCTACCCTCCCGGAGAAAGCTGCAAAAAAACAGAAGTTCCAGGCGTACATGCTGCCTCTCCGGTGCACGCATTCGACCTGTGAACCCCCTCCTTTAAGGGAACGGAAGTTCCGGTTACCTGCGCATGCGCAGTGCATGCACGAAACTGGCACTCTCGTTGGGCCTATGCGTGAGTACCCAGCGCGTACTCACCCGTGGGGACCCGAAGTTCTGGCCCATTAAATCAGGGACAGGGACTCAATAAAATTAACGTAAGTAAAATAACAGTAATGAAGAAAATAATGGCACTAAAGAGTGACAAATCCCCAGGACCAGATGGCTCCCATCCCAGGGTTTTAAAGGAAGTAGGTGAGCACATTGTAGCTGCCCTAACTATAATCTTCCAAAGTTCTTTCAATTCAGGAACCGTTCCTTTAGATTGAAAAATTGTGCATGTCACTCTGCTATTTAAGAATGACGAGAGCGGGAAACAAGGGAATTACAGACCAGTTAGCCTAACAGATGTCAGGGATAGTTTTCTGCAACAATATGTCCCAGAGGCAACAAGGGGGCAAGCTGTATTAGATTTAGTAATGTGTAATGAGCCAGATTTAGTTAACAACCCAACTGTGCGTGAACATTTATCCAATAGCGATCATAACATGATCGAGTTTTTAGTTGATCAGAGAGAGCCAGCATGGATTTGTGAAAGGTAGGTCATACCTGACAAACCTGATTGAATTTTTTGAGGAGGTGACTAAAATAGCCGACAGGGGAATGTCTATGGATGTTATTTATATGGACTTCCAGAAGTCATTTGATAAAGTCCCACATAAGAAACTGTTAACTAAGGTGGAAGCCCAAGGAATTGAGGGTAAATTATTGGCCTGGTTAGGAAATTGGCTGAGCGGCAGGAGACAGAGAGTAGGGATAATTGGTAGGTACTCAAATTGGCAGGATGTAATTAGCGGTGTCCCACAGGGATCTGTGTTGGGGCCTCAACTATTCACAGTATTTATTAACGATTTAGATGATGGCATAGAAAGTCATATCCAAATTTGGCAATGACACAAAGATCGGTGGCATTGTAGGCAGTGTAGATGAAAGCATAAAATTACAAAGGGATATCGATAGATTAACTGAATGGGCAAAACTGAGGCAAATGGATTTCAATGTAGGAAAATGTGAGGTCATCCACTTTGGACCTAAAAAGGATAGAACATGGTACTTTCTAAATGGTGAAAAGTTAAAAATAGTGGAGGTCCAAAGAGACCTGGGGGTCCAGGTACATAGATCATTAAAATGTCATGAGCAGGTACAGAAAATAATTAAAAAGGCTAATGGAATACTGGCATTTATAACTAGAGGACTAGAGGGTAGAAGTTATGCTGCAGCTATACAAAACCCTGGTTAGACCACACCTGGAGTACTGTGAGCAGTTCTGGGCACCACACCTTAGGAAGGATATATTGGCCTTGGAGGGAGTGCAGCGCAGGTTTACCAGAATGATACCCAGATTTCAAGGGATAAGTTACGAGGAGAGATTACACAAATTAGGGTTGTATTCCCTAGAATTTAGAAGGTTAAGGGGTGATCTGATTGAAGTTTTCAAGATATTAATGGGAACAGATAGGGTAGATTTCCGCCGGTTGGGGATTCTAGAACTAGGGGGCATAGTCTAAAAATTAGAGCCAGACCTTTCAGAAGTGAAATGAGGAAACACACAAAGCTGGTAGAAGTTTGGAACTCTCTTCCGCAAATGACAATTGATGCTAGATCAATTGTTAATTTTAAATTGGAGATTGATAACTTTTTGTTAACTAAAGGTATTAAGGGATATGGGCCAAAGGCGGGTATATGGAGTTAGGTCGAAGATCGGCATTAAATGGCGGAACAGGCTCGAGGGGCTGAATGGCCTACTCCTGTTCCTATGTTCCTAATTCTCTCTTTGTCTGGCATACACTTTGGATTCAAAGTTACTTTTGGTAATATTGGCTACTGAATGCTAATGCGTTTTTATGATATTCCTTTGTCCACTATAATCCCTGGCAAATCAGGCAAGGTCAGTGGCAGAATGAACACCCACACCGATACGATAAATGCAAAAAGTCTAGGCTCTCATACAAATGCATTAAATGTTCATCCATTAATATTTCCAGGAGTCATTTCTGTCTGAACTACTCTCATCTTTTTGTGAGCAGGAGGTGTTTGGACGTTTTATTGAGTCTTTCACAATAATCCTGGTGAACCAACTTCAATATTCTTTCAGATATCACTTATTATACTCATCCTATTACTTTTCATCTGTTTTTCTTTAAACACCAAGGCCAAGATTTTTCACATTATCCTGTTGGTGCAATTGTTTGGAGCAGAGAGAAGGCCAATAGAAGTTGACCTCACTATAGCAGAGAAGTCAATTTCCTGTGGTAATTGTAACCACGGTTACAAAGGACTCCAGAGATGCAGGGTAGAAAAATATTTAAAATCTAAACCACGCTAGAAAATAATGAGCAATATGTTGTCTACTGTAGCAATGTGTATTTTTTATTCATTCACGGGATGCTGGCCTGCATTTATTGCCCATCCCTAATTGCCCTTGAGAAGGTGAGCCGCCTTCTTGAACTGCTGCGCTCTGTGTGATGAAGATATTGCTTTGTAGCGGTTTGGTACAACTGAGTGGCTTGCTAGGCCATTTCAGAGGGCAGTTAAGAGTCAACCACATTGCTGTGGGTCTGGAGTCCCATAATAGGACAGACCAGATAAGGCCGGCAGATTTACTAAAGAACATAAGTGAACCAGATGGGTTTTTAATGGCAATCTAGTAGTTTCATAGTCACCATTACTGAAACTAGCTCTTTTTCAATTCCAGATTTATTCAATTAACTGAATTTAACTTCCCCAGCTGCCGTGGTTGGGATTTGAACTTAGTTCAGTAACATAACCACTATGCTACCGTACAACATGTCAAATTAGTTTGTGAGAGCTAAATAGGTGCCATTGGCATATAATTTACACCTAAGCAAAATGCCACACTCACCCTTCACAGCTACTAACTAAAGATTTGTGCCTGAACTGTAGCTATAGAAGTCACCATTGTATAGAAAAGAATATTTAAAGCTTCAGGTTCAAGTCTAAATTGAATTTTTGAATTCAAACATCTGAGGTTTCTAGTGGTTAAAATATGAATGCTCAGCCCTATTGAAACCAGCAAAGTTGATCGTGTGGACCAGTGAAATTGGGTAGATTGTCACATTCTGTGCCACACCAGCTGATTTTTTTCTACTTAACATTGTTATGCAGTTAAGCATATAAGCAGCTCTTATCTATGCATACCTTTATTCTTTGTCAGGTCATCTCCCAGCTCAGGAAACACCAAGGCTGGAATATTGCCTACCTCGGCGGGTCCAGTGTGGGCAGTTGACGTGGCAGTTCGCAACCCCGCTGCTGGCTCCATCCCACTGCTTAAAAAGACCTTCCCTTACTAAGGCCTATTAAACCCACCCAGCTCGTTACCCGGCCCAATTAAATGGAACGGTTCTGGTGATGTCATTCATGATGCGTTTTCAGCCGGGATCATTAAAGGGAACATGGCCACATTAGATTTGACGTTTAATCTAATATAGTGCTGTCAGTGTTCAGAGGCAGAGGGCTACACCCAGGTTCTCCATATGCTTATGGAGGGAGTCAGAGCATGCAGGGAGGCCCTCTTCCCTTTCGATGTGCAGAAGAGACCTCCCCAGAAGACCAAAACAGCCTGGTTGCAGATTGCAGAGGAGGTCACCAGCAGGGATGTGGTCAGGAGGACCTGGGTGCAGTGCCGCAAACATTTCAATGATCTCATTAGAGCAGGAAACATTAGTACAAAGCCACACTCAACTTTATCCTGCTGTGCCTCTCATCACATCCCCATCACTCTGCCTTCCCTACCCTACTCCTGCACATCCTTACTCACACCAACATACCTTGCACCTCCACCCATCCCTTTTTCTAACTAGATTCAAGGTAAGGGGCAGGAGGTTTAGAGGGGATTTGAGGAAAAACTTTTTCACCCAGAGGGTGGTTGGAATCTGAAACTCACTGCCTGAAAGGGTGGTCGAGGCAGGAACCCTCACAACATTCAAGAAGCATTTGGATGAGCACTTGAAATGCCATAGCATACAAGGCTACGGACCAAATGCTGGAAAATGGGATTAGATTAGACAGGGCTTGATGGCCGGTGCGGATGCGATGGGCCGAAGGGCCTCTTTCTGTGCTGTATAACTATGACTCTATGGCCTAGAAATTGGGTTGGGGCGCCAAAGTGGCGCCAAAGTCACCTGAGCGCAGGATTTAGCGCAGCGTTCGAGGCTTTAGCGATCGGCAGATATTCAGTTCCATTGCCCCTAGAGGGAGACGGGGCGAGGCTCGAGGCGCTCCGCATCCCTCTTAGGGCGCTGAAACTGAATATCGCAACGCAACGTGCTGCAGTGCCACACGCTGCGGCACGGCACGCTGCGGTACTGCAGGCCTTCCTCCCACTATTAAGGGGGAGGGGCCTGCAACAGCGCGATCCCCGCTCGCGAGTGCCGGCAAACGAGCCCGGCACCAAGGAGAAGTGCCGGGCTCTCGGGAAACAGCCGGCAATGCCGCGGAGGGGAGTCAGGAGGCCGGGGACGGAGGTGCTGGCAGGTGGCCGCTGAAAAAGGTGGCTGCCCCGCACCTCCACCTTAACACCGTGAACCGGGCGCGGGTAGCGAACGGCGCAACTGCGCCGTTCGCTACCAAATATCGCGAATGGGGCGCTGCGCACACCAATGACGTCATCGGTGGTGGCGCAGCGCAAATGGCTAACGCTACCATTAGCGCCCCTGCTGAATATCGCGGGAGGCGCAGCCAGTGGCGCTACAGCCACTGACTGCCTCTTCAGGCGCTAACAGGTGGCGCTACTCACCCAATTTTTCCCCCTATGACTCTACATTATCACTTCCCCAACTCAGTAGCCACCCCCACACTCACCCTCATCCTAGTGCAGTCATACCAACTAACAACACACAAGGGTAGCCACTTGGGTGTTTTATCCAATGTTTATGTAAAGTTTCTGTTAATGTGGTGTCAAACATAGAAATCTTTATTTTCAACACTTTACATTCTTGGACAGATTTGTATGCACCTTTGGAAATGCCTCAGTGAGTTGCAATGAATGGTGAGACATAACTGTATCCCCCCGCAATGGTGATGAGTGTGAAAGGAATGGCTTGGTCATTGCAGCGATGCTTTATGATGTTGGTGTGGGGTGATGCCAAACTGGCACATCATGTAGCAACCATATGGGTGTACAACATAAATTTAACTAAATCTGATCTTGATGAGGCCATACTGGCCTCCCGGGCAGCAATGTGCTCAGGTGCTGATGCCCTGTGTCCTGTGCAGCATCAGGTGATTGTGGAGAAGTTTAGTGTTGTTGTTGGTGCTGCTTGTATGCCTGGTGCTGCTGGTGTTGTGGCTCATCGTGGTCCGATTCTGAAGACCAAGGTGAGACAGTATAAACAGCACCCATGTTGATGGAATAGATGGCATGTGAAGTACAGCTGACAGAAGCATTCTGTCCATGGTGAGAGAGTTCTTCCACTGAGGTGACACTGGATGGTGACTTTGCTGGAAACACTTGCAGCCTGCAGAATCAGTGCTGGAAATGGACTGATCAACAGCTTCTGCCTGAGGAAAGTGATCATCTGTCAAGTGGGAGATTTTACTCTACATTTTATGCTGTCAAGTAATCAGCTGGAGCAATGGCCACAGAACTCCTGCCTCAGGTTGACAGACGCGGTTCCTGAGCTACGTGAATCCCGTGGCCATGCAGGGAAATTTAAAGTGTAGGGCGGAAAAGGCTCTTAAGTGCCTATAAACTACCTGATAATGATTTAAATTGGGTCGCCTGCCGCTGCCAGTCGGGTCGGCTCCGTGATGACAGACGCGCCTGGGAGGAAGGTGCGTGGGAGCAGGATGACAGCAGGTTCCCGACCCGCTGTCAAAAATAACAACTTTCCCACCCGACCCGCCACCGATTGCTCCCACTACCACCCTGGAAAATTCCGGTCCAATATTCTGTTGGGATAGAAGATCAAAATACTAATTTTGGGGGATTTGTATCTGTCAAGAGGGGAGGGGTGGGCACTGTGAAAGATTTCCTCTGTGCACTACGTGTAGCAAAATTGTAAATGTGTTTATAAAGAATATATTTAACACTTTCCTACCAATAGTAAAGAGAGAAGCTAATTAAAATTGATACTGATTTTCATTCCACAGGACAGACATTCTTCACCTTGAATGGAATAAATTCCATAGACTGCAGATGTCTGATACACTTACTTTTAAAAATCAGTTGACTTATTAGCTAGGTTAGATTTCCTGAACCCATGTTTCCAGTGTGCATATCAGAAGGTCAAGAAAGGAGATCAATAGGCCCTGCAGGATTTTCGATCTACCTCTGCATCCACATTTCTCATATGCGTTCTCAATGCATGAACCTGCTCATTTTTCAAATAGTGGCTCCTATACCACTAGAATCAGTGAAGATTAGATCCAACAGAGATGTAATTTCAGAATTATTCCACAACTCCTCAGTCTAAATGCATGAAATAAATACTGGAAAGGAAAAAGCCAGGCTGTCATTTTTTATTTTCATTCTCTGCAGTTCATTTGAGTCAAAGGAGGTTTATTCTTGCTGGCAAATATTTCTAGTAACTATCTCCATCTGGCTAACACGTCTGGCCAGAAAAGCCTAAAGTAATATAAAATAAATACTTACACGCTGAACACGTTCATGTGTGCTCCTCCATATAACATTTTTGTACCTGTTATTTTTATGCAGGAAACAATAAGTCTTTTACTGTTTCATTTTTTTTATCTTCACAGGTCATCCTGTGACTAGCTTTCTGCAGCGGGATCTATTCCATGGTCTGATTTATTATCATCATTTTGGAGGCGAGATCTTTGAGGATTCATTTGAGTTCATTCTATCTGATAGCCATGAGCCTCCCAACCTTTCTGATCCCCAGGCAAGCTGTTACTCATTTACTAGACCTTATTTTTCAAAAGGCTTCAAGCTGTAGGATTTTTTATGGCCTAGAGTGTCAGAAGATTAAGGAATATTGATATTTCTCTTCTATATTCTAGGTATATAGGGTTTAAAAAGTACAAAGAACAGATAATATTGTAGAAGCAGTTGTTGGCGCCAAATTATATTTTAGCAAATAATTAAGTAACCCACAAAAATATCAATTTTAAACTAAAACGTATTAGGATTATTTACAGTAAATACTGTACTATGCATCAACCTTTAATTTTTGGATATTAAATTTAGAATAAATGTTGTATTTTATTTTATGCTGATACAGAGGATCTTCCTTGATTTTGAAAGGCAGTTGAATAAAGGCTTTACTAGACTGCGGCTTAGGCTTAAAACTACAAAACAGATTTACTAAACTGTAAACAGTTAAGTGGACAGAAGCAATGACACACTGGTAGACTTATAGTAGTTACAGTCTTAACTATCCCTTCTTGTAAGATAGTCATGTTGGCTTTGCTACACTACAGTGTAAACTGGACTAGACACAAGGGGGAATTTTCAACTTTCCCACCTGGGCAGTAATCTGGTTGACCGGATCACCTGCCCATTGTAGAACTCACATGATTGTCGTTCCATTGATTTCAATGGAATGAAAATCGAGCGGATCTACAATGGGCGGGCAATCCGTTCCGTCAGGTTATCACCCAGGCAGAAAAGCTGAAAATTACCTTCAAGATTCTGAACATTAACTGTTGCTGACTGCCGTGGCCTCTTTTTCCGGCCTATTTATATCTCTCCGACGGCTTTAGATTTCAACAAGGCAACTGAGAACTACTTTCTCAAATATTTAAATTGAAATATGTGCCTCAAACTCCAAAAGTGTTGAAAATCAAACATATATACAAATAAAACTCACAAGATCCTTGTATTTAAACTAAATGGCTTGGCCCTCCCTTGGACACCTGGTTGGACACATCTATATTCTGCAGCTAATGCATTAAAACCAGTTGGACTATTTTCTATGAATGAACCTTGTTTTTAATTTATTTTTATTAATTCCTGGGATGTGGGCGTCGCTGGTAGGCCAGCATTTATTGCCCATCCCTAACTGCCCTTCAGAAGGTGGTAGTGAGCCGCCTTCTTGAACAGCTGCAGACCGTGTGTTGAAGGTACTCCCATAGTGCTATTAGGGAGGGAGTTCCTGGATTTTGGTCCAGCGACGATGAAGGAATGGTGATAAATTTCCAGGTCAGGATGGTGTGTGACTTGGAGGGGAACTTGGGGGTGATGGTGTTCCCATGCGCCTGCTGCCCTTGTCCTTCTAGGTGGTAGAGATCGTGGGTTTGGGAGGTGCTGTCGAATCTGATAGAAAGAAAGAAGCCAATATCATGATACATTAAAGACAAAAATGCTTCATTTAGAATGCTTTAATGGTTTTGCTAGAGATAGTGAACATGGGAATGCTGTTGTCAGACAGCTACCAGGGAATATTGTTCAACATAGACATTAAGAAAGCTGTGGTCAAAGAGGTTATTATGGAGAGGAGGACTCAAAAGAATGTCTTGTATCATGGCGACTAGCGGGTCGGAGCAAAAGCAAAGACACTTAGAATTGCATTAAATTTTAATCCCAGAACCTCAAAGGGAATCATTTTGGCCAAGCTTATACAGTTCATTAAAGAACAGCTGCACTTTGTCACTATAATGTGTATATATTGCATGGATTTAGCTGCTACTTTCTCAATACAAATGTCAAGCATCAAGATCATCTTTAAGACTTTAACCTCTTGCAAATGCTGATTGACCTCCTGTATATTTCTAGAATTTTTATAACTAACTAGGCAAGACTTTTTATAGGATAGAATTGCATAGTTTTCTTCTCTGTATGGCCACTTGTGAATTTTAAACAAAATATTATCCATTGTTTCAAAATGGCTATAGTTTCGACAGACAGAAATTGAAACTTGTGAAAAATGTGCCATATTGAGCTTTGTCTCATATATCTAGCCAACCCTTGGACAGGACATATTAACAATTTTTCAAAATTACTTGGGCTGACCTCTATTTGAGCCTTTGAACTCCCTCTCTTTTTTCCCAAATCCCTCTTGGTGTCCCTGAAATGCAATTGAGAGGGTGATCACTTTTTAGGCCTTTATCAGGAGCCAACAGGCAGGGCGTGCATTACAGTGGCCCAGAGACGGTTCTTTTTTTACCCCATCCCCTTGATGTCGCTGCATTGTATTATGGCTGAGGTTAGGAACTCTGGAGTAAGGGGAAGATGGGAATTGCGGGGGTTAAAGTGGATAACCCACAAAAACAGGCGTGGGGATCGCGGTACTCGATTAACCTGCGCCCGCTGCCTGCTGTTTTAAATAATTTCTGTGTGCAGACAGCGCTACCTGCGCTGTTCATTGGCTGCCTGCATCATCAAGGGGCCCAATATCACGAGTGGCTAAAGGCATCCTGCACCTCTTAAAGGGGAGGCGCATTGTGGCTGCAAGAAGTAGTGGCAGTTTTTTGAAATGTGAATCTGTGCTGTGATATTTTGAGGAATGGCTGAACATGCAAGAGAGTGAGCACTACGGTTTTCTGACAAAGCACTGGAGGTCTTGGTGCAAAACGTGGAGAGAAGGAGAGACATCCTGTTTCTGCAGGGGGGGCAGGAGGCCCTCCAGATAAACGCTCAGGAGGCAGTGGGAACAAGTAGCAGTGGAGGTCAGGTCAGTGAGTTCAATCTTCAAATGGCATACCCTACCAACTGCACCGCTAGCCACACCCACTACTCAATTCACTGCACCCCCATCACCCACCTACCAACAATCTCTATCAATCAGTACTTAACCCTTCAATTCATATGCTTTACCTCACCCTCACACACTTAGCACTGTTGCAAGCCTCGCACTCACAGCTCACACACACTGGCAGCTATTCAAGCATGAGAGCCACATCACCTAAACATATTGTAGGACACCCACTGACACACTTCCCTCTTTCTTGCAGGAGAAGGTGGCGCATAACAGCAGGCAGCAGCAAAGAACTGGTGGAGGACAAGCATGCCTGTGTAGGAACTGGGGTTCCTTGCCGAAGAATTGAGATCGACTCAGAAAATCAAAAACAATAAAATTTAATGAACAAACGAAGCTGTACAGGAAACTGTAGGATACAATGCAAATAGGTCTGCTCTGCTTGAAAGCCTCTCTGGAAACTGCTAGAAGGTTCCGAGCTCAACTGCTAGCAGGTTCCGAGCTCATCTGCTAGCAGGTTCCGAGCTCAACTGCTAGAAGGTTCCGAGCTCTACTGCTAGAAGGTTCCGAGCTCTGACGTCATGACATCATCACGTTCTTCCCGCCGTTGAGAGATCACGTGACGGACGGCATGACGTCATCACGCGGAGTACAGGAAAGAAGCCCTAGTACAGTTAACAGATACATTAAAGGTGCAGCCCCCAGCTGTACTACATTGCTGTAAAAGGAATTATATACAATTGTCCATAATCCTCTGGTGGTTCCGCCACATGCGCCCCCCCCAGAATTGCTTTTAACAGAGAAGGTAAGGCGAGAAGGGGGTTTGACGAGTCTGTCCGACCGACTGCGATACCCCGGCTGCTGGAACGGAGCGCTAGAAGACGAACTGGCCGTTGGCTGTAGTTGGAATGACGCCGCAGGCGGAGGAGAAGAAGAGGCCGGCTGTGGTCGACCCAGTGAGGCAGGCACTGGCGACTCGGCGGATGACTGTGGCTGTACTGGACCGGCAGTCGACGGTGGACGACCACGACGAGGCGCTGAGCGGTGACGACTGGTTCGCTCAGATACAGATGTGCCGGTTTCAACCAGTCGATGGAGATGTGGTCAGGCTTACCGCCGACGTCGACTGTGAAGGACTTGTCACCTGAAGAGATGACGCGGAACAGACCTGTGTAAGGCGGTTTGAGCGGGTTTTTGCGAGCATCCTGCCGAATGAACACGTATTCTGCGCTCTTAAGATCCACCGGGACATGGGAGCGCTGCAGGTCATGATGCGACGTAGGCACTGGGATGAAATTCCTAGCCGCTTCCTGGTGGCTGATGAGCTGCTGAGCTGGGGACCAGGGTTCCGTGTGAGGAGGAAGAAAATCGCCAGGCGCTCTGAATGGTTGGCCGTAAACCAGCTCTGCTGAAGAAGAATGCAGGTCGTCCTTAGGCACCGTGCGAAGACCTAGCAGCACCCAAGGGAGCCTGTCCACCCAACTAGGCCCACGGAGACTAGCACGCAGTGCGGCTTTAAGGGACCTGTGGAATCTTTCACACAGACCGTTTGCCTGTGGATGGTAGGCGATGGTACGACGAAGCTTGGTGCCCAAACCTTGAGCTACAGCGTTCCAAAGCTCAGAGGTAAATTGAGGCCCCCGGTCGGAGGAGATGTCAGCTGGTACCCCGAACCGAGCTACCCACGACGAGATGAAGGCTCTGGAGACGTCTGCCGCTGTGGTGGCAACCAAAGGAATTGCCTCTGGCCACCTGGTGGTGCGGTCTACCACGGTGAGGAGGTGAGTGTACCCGCGAGAGGAAGGGAGAGGACCAACCAGGTCCACGTGCACATGGTCGAATCGACGCTCCGGAACCGGAAAAGTGGCGACTGGGGCCTTAACATGGCGTTGTATCTTGGACTTCTGGCAACTCACGCAGGTATTGGTCCAGTCACGGACGTCGAGATGCATGCCCTTCCAGATGAATTTCTTTGCCATGAGTCGTTGTGACGCTCTCATGCCAGGGTGTGACAACCCATGGATAGTGTCAAAAATTCTCCTGCGCCATTCGACTGAAATGATTGGACGTGGGACGCCCATCGAGATGTCACACAGGAGTGTGGTCCCTGCGGCCTGGAAACTGACATCAGCCACTTGTAAGCTGGAAGGTGCGATCCAGTCTGCCAAACCAACATAGTCGACTCCCAGGTGTACTGCGTGGAGCTGGGCGCGGGAGAGACAATCCGCCACCAGGTTGTCTTTGCCCGAGACATGTTGTATGTCGGTTGTAAATTCAGATATGTACGTAAGATGACGGTGTTGCCGTGCCGACCATGGTTCCGCTGTCTTGGCCATCACAAAAGTAAGTGGCTTGTGGTCTACAAAAGCCGTGAATAGGCGTCCTTCCAGTAGGAAGCGAAAATGGCGGATGGCCAGAAACAATGCCAACAACTCCCTATCAAAAGTACTATACTTGCGTTCGTTCTTCCGCAATTGACGGCTGAAGAAAGCTAGTGGTTGCCATGTGCCATCGACCCACATAATCCTCTGGTGGTTCCGCCACACCTGCATGTTTTAACACCCATGAAGGAGACAGTGGTGGCCTTCATGGGAAGGGTCTTCACTGAGGCTGTGGCCATTAGCAGGGCTGGAAGGATCGATGATGTGGGTATCAGCCTACCTAATCCTCCTTCCCTCTTCCCACTTCTTCCTCATCCCACAATCTCTTCTGACTCACAGCTGCACATGGTGTAAGCATGCACTTCTTACTTTCTCCTCTCCCCTCACCACAACCCAATCCTTGTCCCTATTTCATTACAGATACCCAAGAATTGTAACCTTCCCAGTCAGAGGAGGAAGAGGAAGAAGAGAATGAAGATGAAGTGACACCGTCACTCAATCTTACACTCGCAGCCACCAGCTCAGAGATTGACACTGCGCATATTTTAGAGGCTAGGATCAAGGAGGGATCTGCTTGTGGTGAGACACCGGGCACAAGTGCACAGGAGCCAGGGCAGGGGGAAAGGATAGCGCAGGTGCCAGCTCACCAGAGGGCGAGGTCACACACTAGTTCTGCTGCAGCAGAGTCAGATGAGGACTTTGATGGGCCGGCTTCAGAAGAAGGGTTAGGGTTTGATGCACTGGAAAGCCTGCCAGAAAGCCAGTACTCAATGTCAAGGAGTACAGAGGAGTTCAGCACCAACTTGGCACAAGGCTTTGCGCAGAGCTTTGGGCCCATCATTTCCAACATGGAATGGGTGGTCACCTCCATCAGCACACCTGTGGAACCCATCATAATGCAGCGTCTGATGGCCAATGTCACAACTTCCATTGCAGCACAAACAGCTTCCATCAAAGGTCTGAGTGCTGCAGTGGAAGCTCAGCCAGTTGCCTTGCAAGCTCAGACTGCCGCAGAATGAAGGAATCATGACTGCTGCCAGGATACTGGGCATTCACCTGCATGATGCGCTGCCTGTGGTCACACACCAGCTGCACATTGAGGGAATGAAATCCCTTTTGGTTCATGAAAATGGCCGAGTTCATGAAAATGGCAGTCAATGGCACCATGAGGAAGCCTGCAATCCATGCAAACCCCCATGCTCGCTCTGCTTGGTTATCTGTGGCAAGAGGGAATGAGATTTAATTGTTTCTCTGTGTATAGAGAGCCTCAGTGACCTCCCTTATGCAGCAGTGCACTGCAAATGGTGAAATGTTGTTTATCTCCAGCAGCAGCCTGGAAGGAGCCAAACGCATAAAAGGTAAGAACAACAGTCACCTTGACAGCCACCAGCAATTCTGTCCTTGCCTTGCTTTGAGGGTGCAGCAGTTAGCAGATTTCAATCACAACTTCTTTCATAAGCCAAGCAAAGACATCTCATGCATTGTTCCTCGCTGAAGCTGAGGTAAGAGAAATGCTCTCTGAAGAACCTTGGTGGATATGGCCTCTTGCTGAGAGCTCTTCTTCCTCCATGCACGCAAACCCCTTTACCAAAAAGATGGCGTCCTGCGCACTTCCCGGCAGAAATGTGTGCACGCATCTCAGACCCCATTTTCGATTCTTATGTGGCTGTATAGCACCTAAAAGATGGGAGCTACATGGCCCAATTTAGCCCCCTGCATCTTACCACTGCACTGTGTGTCATCTTGATGCTATAGATTGCTGCACTACTGCCCTGCCTTAATGCACTTTAGATTAATATAAAAATATTAGTGGCCATCTTCTTTACGCAAAACTCAGTTAAAGCTCCTATCAATAGTAACATGAGTCTGAACAGTCATTTAGTGAAGAATTACAGTAATGCATTCACCATGTCTTGCTGACATTTTCTTGGGCAGTTAACATTCCTGCCACCCTGAGACTTACAATGGTGTTTCTCCTTACATTATCACTTTGGCAGCATGAACACCATGATCAATGTATTGCCGAGTGTTGCTGTGACCTTCAGTTCCATCAAACCTTATCGTCTTATCTTAAGAAAGAAAGCCAAAGCTTCCTTGCTTTCTGTGCTTCAGTTAACTGTTCTCATTACAATCTGTCATTGTTCTGGACTACTGATACGTGGTTCCAGTTTACAAGATTACATAGATCATTGCCAGAGAGCAAACCTTCCAATGTTTTCAACATGGCAGCTATTTTGGAGCTTCTCCTACTTTGTGGATCTATTCTTTGCTCCAGCTTTCAATTTACACAATTAGGTCAGCTACCTTATCCTAATGGCTGTTGCATTGTGACTGCAGTGAAGACGAGTTTATTTAAAGGATTTGAAAGGATGTAATTTTAATAACCATCATTAAGATCACACTTGAGTGGGATGAAACAATAGATACATTCCTTTCAGTAGCCTTCTGGAAATAATTCTTCAGTTTATCTATCCGGTGTCTGTGTCCTTTGACACACCTATGGATTTTTATTATCATTTAGGCACGTGGCAATGTCTGTCCTTCACAGCCATTTTATCTTATTTTTCAGATAGCAATGATTCATGTAAGCCCGGTGAAGGACCAGTTGCCAAAAGAAGTTGATGGTACCACACGTTATTTGGTAGTGAGAGAAACAGAAATTAGCCACATCTCTAAGAATCATCTGCACTTCACAGACACAGAGTCCCCAGAGAATGAGCTGATGTACATAATCACTAAACCCTGTTTCTTCCCAACAAACCAGAGGTACGTTGTTCAATTTTTTTTTGGATTTAGTTATTATATACTTCCTCTTTATTTCTTCACTTCTCTGAGTCACATTATTGACGCATCTACCAGTGGTAAAGACAATTAAGTACTGATCTAAAGCCTGCAGTCCAACTTCTATTTCTAATATCTTTGTGGTTCAGCTAACAGGAATTACACTTTTGTTACTGCGTCGAACTGTCAGGTGTTTCTTCAAGTTACAATAACATAGAGGTCTTGCTGAGAATGGAGGAACTCATATTTGTAGATATATTTCAATATCATGCACCAGCACCTCATCTACAAGAGCTTTATCATCTGTAAACTGCCTCCAGATATTTAAATCTCTCTAATAATGAGTTCCTCTATTCTCATATCCTTATGGCCACATCTTTTGAGTTCAATAGAATCCAATGCTTCAGTATGATGGTGATCCAACAACAACACCTTGCATTTATATAGCGCCTTTAACATAGCAAAACGTCCCAAGGCGCTTCACAGGAGTGTTATCAATCAAAAATTGACATCGAGCCACAGAAGGAGATACCAGGTTAGACGACCAAAAGCTTGGTCAAAGAGGTAGGTTTAAAGGAGCATCTTAAAGGGTTAAAGTTAGGGAGAGCGAGGTAGAGAGGTTTAGGGAGGGAATTCCAGAACTTAGGACCAAGGCAGCTGAAGTAACGGCCGCCACTGGTGGAGTGATTAAAATCCAGTGATTAGTCAGTGCAGAACACTGCATTTATAGTGGTGTCAGTTCTAGGTTTGTGTCTACTTTCTGAAAATCAGACCCCAGGGGCTTTTCATAAAATTTACAGCTATTTTTCATGTCCTTAATTCGTGTCAACGTGTTTATGAATCACACTAGGACTTCCCACCTGAACTCATCTAAACAGACATTCACTTTATTTATTTTCTTGCCCTTGAATTGTGTTGGGAATATTATGAGTAAAACCACGACGTCAAAAGCGTTATATATAGTTTTGCTACCTTTTGCCAGTTTCATATCTAATGACAAGTTGGAACAGGAGCTGGGCACGGAGGGATCATGCGTTGAATTCCAAGTTTTGCATTGCTGCGCCAATGCTAAAAGTTCCTTGAAAACCTTAATAAAGTCTCAATATCACATGGCACAAAAGTGGAAATATATTTAAAAATCGGACTTTTGTGTCTGATTTACATTTTTAGAAATGTCTGGACAGCTAATCCAAAAACCAGACTGTCTGATTGAAAATTGGACAGGTGCCACTCCTATGTACATAATATATAGATTGAAGAAAATGCAGACGTTTCTAATGAATGTAGAGATTGCTTGCTTTAATCGATGCTTTTGTCTCAATTTTCCATTGCAGAATGTATGATGCAGGCAAGATAATTTTCACAGACAGTACAAAGAACATGAAAAAGGATCCTTCTGTCCCCATGCTGAAATCATTTACACAGGTACCTTAAAGAAAAAGCTTGATCACATTGTGTGAGATGACACATGCAAAATTACACTTAAAATATGACATATTTTCAATAGGATTGAGCACGTCCGAAGTACAGCACCCTTTCAAATATTCTACTTTAATACTTTCTGTGGCTGGAGTCAAGTACTCCATGTGACATAAAAGTATGGCATATATATTTTACTGTATAGTACTGTTAGAACTGTAATGATAAAACTGTAATTTAAAGTAATAGAAATGAAGAGGGAATACTTTACAATCAACTAATTAATATAAACAGTGTCCATTATGAACTGTTTCTGCTTTTGTCCAATTGTAGAATTTGGACATAGCTCATCCAGTTTTTGATGAGGGCATAACCTCTTCTTTAGATTGTGGCAATGTAATTGTGTGCAGACTGACCATTCAAAATACTACCTGTACAAAAGATAGCCAAGTGTACTACTCATTACCAGAAATTGTGTTTACAGTTGAGTCCATCTGTCCTTTTTTAAAGTATCAATAAATAAATACAGAATAGTTTGTGGTTGGCAAAACTGTTTTCTTTATGGTGAATCATGTGATTAAAAGGTTGCAGTTGGCAGTTACTTATAAAACGAACAACAAAATATTCCATTCAATGCATGCATGTGACAGTACTTTTGAAATAAAATCATGTTTAGTTATTTTTATTTTTTAACTGATTAAAGAGCATTGCAGGACTATGGGGAAAGAGTGGGTGAGTGAGACTAATTGGACAGCTCTTTCCAAGAACCAGCACAGGCACGATGGGCTGAATGGCCTCCTTTTGTGCTGTAGGATTCTCTGATTCTACGATACGTCTGTATCAGCAGCAATATCTTGAACCCACTGAGCATATTGTAATGTGTGTTACCTGGAGCTATGTTCTTCGCTCTGATTTCAGTTTAGCGACTAGTGTTGCTGGCGATAAACCTGCTGGACAACACTAAAATGTTTATGCAAAAAGAAAATACTGCAGATGCTGGAAATCTGAAATAAAAACAGAAAATGCTGGAGATACTCAGCAGGTCAGGCAGCATCTGTGAAGAGAGAAACAGAGTTAACGTTTCAGGTCGATGACTTTTTGTCAGAACTGGAAAAAAGCAGGAAATGGAACAGATTTTTAAGCACGTGTGGGAGCTGGGAAAGGGGGGTGGGGATGAAAGAACAAAAGGGAAGGTCTGTGATAGGACAGAAGGCAGGAGAGGTTAATGTTTATGCTGCTGGACACAGGAGTCTGAGTTCGCTGCTTGCTCCAAATTGTAGCAAAATCTTAGGATTTTTTATTCATTCCAGCAGATTTATTAAGGCCAATTAAGAGCTATTGGTTGAACAATCACTTTCATCAGCACGGCTCTCTGCTGATCTCTTCTAAACTACTCAGTCATTATCTATCCCCACTTTGAGCTGGAGTTAAAATAATGGCACTGCAGAATTAATCTATGGGATGTGGGCATCGCTGGCAAGGCCAACATTTATTGCCCATCCCTAATTGCCCTTGAGAAGGTGGTGGTGAGCCACCTTCTTGAACCGCTGCAGTCCGTGTGGTGAAGGTACTCCCACAGTGCTGTTAGGGAGGGAGTTCCAGGATTTTGACCCAGCGACAATGAAGGGTTAACAGCACACAGTACTTACATATTGACCGAGCCATTTCTTTTCTATTTCTGTAGGGCACAGTTTAGCCTAACAAGAGCTCGAATGGGAATGCGCAGTCGGATGCATCAGTGTATCAAGTATCACTCTTGTCAAATCACCCAATGCAGCTTGAAACCACTTTGAAGCATAAAAATTCTGGGCTATGGTCACTTTATGAGCCACAAACTGAGCTGCGATCTCTGTGCCTCAGATTCCAGGAGATGGTGCAACTCAGTGACCACCTTAAGTTAACTGCAGATGGTTGGTCCTGAGGCACCAAACAGATTTCTGTAGGTTGCCAGGGTTGAAAGCAATTCACACCGTCTTTCAGCCCTTTTCCATCGATGCCCATGCAATAAATGCAAACAAATACTTGCAATGTCACTCATCCTGTAACCTGTGTAGCATCCACCACCAGAATTCTATTCCACCATAATCTGTAACCTCATGGCCCGGCATATCCCTCACTCTACCATTACCATCAAGCCAGGGGACCAAACCTGGTTCAATAAGGAGTGTAGAAGAGCGTGCCAGGAGCAGCACCAGGCATAGCTAAAAATGAGCTGCTAACCTGGGGAAGCTGCAACACAGGACTACATGCATGCTAAAAAGCAGAAGCAGCATGCTATAGACAGGGCTAAGCGATCCCACAATCAACGGATCAGAACAAAGCTCTGCAGTCCTGCCACATCCAGTCATGAATGGTGGTGGACCATTAAACAACTAACGGGAGGAGGAGGCTCCATGAATATCCCCATCCTCAATGATGGTGGAGCCCAGCACGTGAGTGCAAAAGACAAGACTGGAGCGTTTGCAACCATCTTCAGCCAGAAGTGCCAAGTGGATGATTCCTATCGGCCTACTCCTGAGGTCCCCACCATCACAGAAGACAGTCTTGAGTGAATTCGATTCACTCCACGTGATATCAAAAAACGGCTGAGCACACTGGATACAGCAAAGGCTATGGGCCCCGACAACATCCCGGCTATCATGCTGAAGACTTGTGCTCCAGAACTAGCCGTGCCTCTAGCCAAGCTGTTCCAATACAACTAAACACTGGCATCTATCCGATAATGTGGAAAACTGCCCAGGTATGTCCTGTCCCCAAAAAGCAGGACAAATCCAATCTGGCCAATTACCGCCCCATCAGTCTACTCTCAATCATCAGCAAAGTGATGGAAGGTGTCATCAATAGTGCTATCAAGCAGCACCTGCTCACTGATGCCCAGTTTGGGTTCCGCCAAGACCACTTGGCTCCTGACTTCATTACAGCCTTGGTCCAAACATGGACAAAGGAGCTGAATTCCAGAGGTGAGGTGAGAGTGACTGCCTTTGACATCAAGGCAGCATTTGACCGAGTGTGGCATCAAGGAGCCCTAGTAAAACTGAAGTCAATGGGAATCGGAGGGAAAACTCTCCACTAGCTGGAGTCATACCTAGCACAAAGGAAGGTGGTTGAAGGTCAATCATCACAGCCCCAGGACGTCGCTGCAGGAGTTCCCCAGGGCAGTTTTCTAGGCCCAACCATCTTCAGCTGCTTCATCAATGGCCTTCCCTCCAACATAAGGTCAGAAATGGGGATGTTCGCTGATGACTGCACAGTGTTCAGCGCCATTCACAACTCCTCAGATAATGAAGCAGTCCACGCCCGCATGCAACATGACTTGGATGACGTTCAGGCTTGGGCTGATAAGTGGCAGGTAACATTCACGTCACAGACGCGTCAGGCAATGACTATCTCCAACAAGCGAGAGACTAACCACCGCCCCTTGACATTCAACGACATTACCATCGCCGAATCCCCCACCATCAACATCCTGGGGGTCACCATTGACCAGAAACTTAACTGGAACAGCCACATAAATACTGTGGCAAAAAGAGCAGGTCAGAGGCTAGGTATTCTGCGGTGAGTGTCTCACCTCCTGACTCCCCAAAGCCTTTCCACCATCTACAAGGCACAAGTAAGGAGAGCGATGGAATAATCTCCACTTGCCTGGATGAGTGCAGCTCCAACAACACTCAAGAAGCTCAACACCATCCAGGACACAGCAGCCTGCTTGATTGGCAACCCATCCACCACCTTAAACATTCACTCCCTCCACCACCGGCATACCGTGGCTGCAGTGTGTACCATCTACAAGATGCACTGCAACAACTCAAGAAGGCTTCTTCGGCAGCACCTCCCAAACCCGCAACCTCTTCCACCTGGAAAGACATGGGCAGCAGGCACATGGGAACACCACCGCCTCCAAGTTCCCCCAAGTCACACACCATCCTGACTTAGAAGTATATTGCCATTCCTTCATCGTCACTGGGTCAAAATCCTGGAACTTGTAATGATATCAGCAAATAGTGATGTTATTTGCCTGTTTGATTATCATGCCTTACTAGCATATTTGCCTGATTGATTGCTTGTGCCTGACCAGCAGAGGGCATGTGACCGAGACAAGCAAGGCAGTTTAGTTTTAGTTTCAGTTTTGTTCTCGATGCACCACTAGCATAATGTCTCCTGTAAAAGCTGTATAAAGAGTTGAACAGACTTTGGATTAAAAGACATTCTCTTTCATAAATGTCTCATCATTGAACCCACAAAGAAATCAATACAGAACTCCCTCCCTAACAGCACTGTGGGAGTACCTTCACCACACAGACTACAGTGGTTCAAGAAGGCGGCTCACCACCACCTTCTCAAGGGCAATTAGGGATGGGCAATAAATCCTTTCCAGCGACGTCCACATCCCATAAAAATGAATATTAAAAAAAAATCTTATTCATGGAAACTAGATGAATGGCACTTGGGGGATTCCGGCTATTGACTTCAAATTTGGCAGATAATATGACAGAAATTTAAAAAAATTGTCTAAAAATGAGCTTGGTCATGGCTGCTTTAATTCTGTCACAATACATAAGGGGTTAAAAACCACATTAAATTGCAGAAGAATGTTCTAGCTCATTTTATTACAATGTTGCAATAATTTGTTTATTTGTCTAAACGACAAGTCTCTAAGGGGCAAATGCAATCATTCTGTGTAATTTTTTCAACTATGAGAATCTGGAACTTTCAAGGAGAGTTAATCTCTAGCCAATTAACTTCTTGAGTTGATGAGGAAAGATTAAAAAATCATAACTTCTATGATGATGAATTATAACATAGTTTAGTACAAGCTTTGTGAATTATTTATTATATTCTACTATATAAGAAGCTAACAGTTTAACAACATATATGTTCTATTGCTATTACTATTTCCTTATTGAATTGCTGTAATAACATTTGTTTGGCAGTTAAACAAAGATCTAGGGTAGTGCTATGTTGCTGCCTTCTGAAGGTGAGCAAGATCCCATGAAGGCACAAGGTAGAACCAATAGCTGAGATAATCTGTAAATCTCTTTGTTTTCTCGACATGCTGTGAAATTTTACCTAGATATTAAAACAAGTGAAATCACTCTTGAGGAAATAGGGAGCTCCTGCTCAACTATTGAGTGTAGTCCGAAAGATAGAAGCTTAAAATATTTAGAGTAAAAAAGAGTAAAAGAAACCCAACAATGTAAAAAAAAAAGGTACTTTTCAATGTGAAACCAATAAGGTTGAGTAGCATTATAGTGAGACCTATTGCAAAACCAGAGTACAATTCTCTGGAGAATTGAAGCAAATATTCCATGGCATGGATCACTTAGAAGGGAATATTACCATGTACTCCAAAGTAGATGTGCAGATGCTAATAGTATGCTGTATGGTCGATAATATTGTAGTCCAGGGAAACATTAGCATGCTGAATACCAATGAGCGGAACACTATAGGTGGGGGAACAGAATAAGCCGGAACATGAGGATGTGACTGCTAAGGAGGAGGTGCTACTGCCAGGCAACCAGCAACATCAATAGATCATTTCCACATTCTTCAGTTGAGTTCCAATACAGTCACTGTTGAAATGTTTTGGAAGCAATGATGACTGTCCCTTCTGCTTGTCATTCACAGTGCTAATGTAGTCCTGCAGCTTACAGGAAAGATGATCCTTCGCTGGAGCTAATGGCTGTTAACTGTTTTCTCAGCAATCAAAGACAACATTCCTGTGAGATGGCACAATGTTATGTCCTGTTTGCTTTTAAGAGGCTAACCACCCTGCTCAATACATGCCAATCTATCTCTCCTAGGAACCAGCATGCATTGTATCATACATAATGATGATTATAAAGAAATGCCAGTAAGAGGCCCACCAACATTTTAAGTAACAATACTAAGGTGAGGTTTCACCATGTATTTACCTTCTTTGGCGTGCACTCTTTTTTTATTCGTTCTTGGGATGTGGGCGTCGCTGGCAAGGCCAGCATTTATTGCCCATCCCTAACTGCCCTTGAGATGGTGGTGGTGAGCCGCCTTCTTGAACCGCTGCAGTCCGTGCAGTGAAGGTGCTCCCACAGTGCTGTTAGGGAGGGAGTTCCAGGATTTTGACCCAAGGACGATGAAGGAACGGCGATATATTTCCAAGTCAGGATGGTGTGTGACTTGGAGTGGAACTTGGAGGTGATGGTGTTCCCATGCTCCTGTTGCCCTTGTCCTTCTAGGTGGTAGAGGTCGTGGGTTTGGGAGGTGCTGCAGTGCATCTTGTAGATGGTACACACTGCAGCCACGGTATGCCGGTGGTGGAGGGAGTGAATGTTTAAGATGGTGGATGGGGTGCCAATCAAGCGGGCTGCATTGTCCTGTATCGTGTCGAGCTTCTTGAGTGTTGTTGGAGCTGCACTTATCCAGGCAAGTGGAGAGTATTCCATCACACTCCTGACTTATGCCTTGTAGATGGTGGAAAGGCTTTGGGGAGTCAGGAGGTGAGTCACTCTCCGCAGAGTACCCAGCCTCTGACCAGTTCGTGTAGCCACAGTATTTATGTGGCTGGTCCAGTTAAGTTTCTGGTCAATGGTGACCCCCAAGATGTTGATGGTGTGGGATTCGGCGAATGTCAAGGGGCAGTGGTTAGACTCTCGCTTGTTGGAAATAGTCATTGCCTGACACTTGTATGGCGCGAATGTTACTTGCCACTAATCAGCACAGCCTGAATGTCGTCCAGGTCTTTTTGCATGCGGGCATGGACTGCTTCATTATCTGAGGAGTTACAAATGGAACTGAACACTGTGCAATCATCAACGAACATTCCCACTTCTTATGATGGAGGGGAGGTCATTGATGAAGCAGCTGAAGGTGGTTGGTCCTAGGTCACTGCCCTGAAGAACTCTGTAGTGATGTCCTGGGGCTGAGATGATTGGCCTCCAACAGCCACAACCATATTCCTTTGTGCTAGGTATGACTTCAGCCAGTGGAAAGTTTACTCTGATTCGCACTGACTTCAATTTTACTAGGGCTCCTTTGTGCCACACTCAGTCAAATGGTGCCTTGATGTCAAGGGCAGTCACTCTCGCCTCACCTCTGGATTTCAGCTGTTTTGTCCATGATTGGACCAAGACAGTAATGAGGTCTGGAGCTTAGTGGTCCTGGCGGAACCCAAACTGAGCATTGGTCAGCAGGTTATTGGTGAGTAAGTGCCACTTGATAGCACTGTTATTGACACCTTCCATCAGTTTGCTGATGATTGAGTATAAGCTGATGGGGTGGTTATTGGCTGGACTGGATTTGTCCTGCTTTTTGTGGACAGGACATACCTAGGCTATTTTCCACTTTGTTGGATAGATGCCAGTGTTGCAGCTGTACTGGTACAGCTTGGCTAGAAGCATGGCTAGTTCTGGGGCACAAGTCTTCAGAACTGCAGCCAGAATGTTGTCGGGGCCTATAGCCTTTGCTGCATCCAGTGCGCTCAGTCGTTTCTTGATATCATGTGGAACGAATCAAATTGGCTGAAGACTGGCATCTGTGATAATGGGGACCTCAGAAGGAGGCCGAATTGGATCATCCACTTGGCACTTCTGGTTGAAAATGGTTGCGAATGCTCAACCTTGTCTTTTGTACTCACGTGATGGGCTCCACCATCAGTGAGGATGGGGATTGTCCACCACATTCACGACTGGATGAGGCAGGACTTCAGAGCTTTTACCTGATCCGTTGGTTGTGGGATCACTTAGCTCTGTCTATAGCATGCTGCTTCCATTGTTTAGCATGCATGTAGTCCTGTATTGTAGCTTCACCAGTTTGGCACCTCATTTTTATGTACGGCTCCTCATTGAACCAGGGTTGGTCCCCTGGCTTAATGGTAATGGTAGAGTGAGGGATATGCTGGCATAACAGATTGTGGAGGGTGTCCTTGGTGTGAAGACAGGATTTCATCTCCACAAGGACTATGTCACTCCTACCAATAATGTCTTGGACAGATGCATCTGCGACAGGTAGAATGGTAAGGATGAGGTCAAGTAGGTTTTTCCCTCGTGTTGGTTCTTTCACCATCTGCCATAGGCCCAGTCTGTCAGCTATGTCCTTCAGGACTCGGCCAGCTCAGTCAGTAGTAGTGCTACTGAGCCACTCTTGGTGATGGACATTGAAGTCCCCCACCAAGAGTACATTCTGTGTCCTTGCTACCCTCAGTGCCTCTTCCATGTGGTGTTCAACATGGAGGAGTACTGATTCATCAGCAGAGGGAGGGGTGTAGGTGGTAATCAGCAGGAGGTTTCCTTGCCCATGATGCCATGAGACTTCATGGGATCTGTGATGAAATATTCCATTCATCACTCATTGGTATTCTCTGCCTGTGACTGTGGTTGGTTTCAGTTTCATTTCCCTTACCTCAGTTCCGTTTCCTCACCATTGTATTGTACTGTGTGTAGGGCTCCGCCCATACCTGGCCCCTATGTAAGCTGGCCCAGCCTGCATCACATCCAGTATGGCAGACCTCTGGATGGAAGATACCTCTCCTCTGTTTGTTACCTTCTAAGTCAATAAAAGCCTTGTTTTGTTTCGCTAACATCGAGTCTCGGATTTATTGAGGCACATCAATTTTATTGACTTAATTTTCAACACAATGGATCAACTCTTGAAACCCGAACGTTTGGATTTGGACCAGCATGCTTCGGACGCATCGGCGCGCTTTGGACACTGGTTTATGTGTATGGAATTCTTCCTGGACAATTCCGCAGCCGTCAAAGACGCTACGGACGCTGCGAGTATGAAACTCGGAATTCTGCGGAATTGGGTAAGCCACCGGGTTTACCCCCTCATCCAAGACGCCGACACGTACCCGGCCGCCTGCGACATCTTAAAGGCGCATTACCAGCAGCCTACGAATGAGGTGTATGCTAGGCATCTGCTCGCTACTCGCGCACAGCGACCTGGGGAATCGGTGGAGGAGTTCCTAGGCACCATGAAAACGCTTGGCAAAGACTGCAAGTGCCAAGATGTAAAAGCCGCAGTGTACACTGACGAGCTTGTTCGCGATGCCTTTATCACAGGCCTCAGCGCCACTTACATCCGACAGAGACTGCTGGAAAAAACGGGATTGGACCTGAAACAGGCTGCGGACACAGCGCGATCCTTGGATGTGGCCCAGAGAAACTCGGACACCTACTCTTCAGCCCGCGCCGTCCACGCCGCCACGTGTGCACCAAGGGCGCCGCCATCTTGGAAGGCATCTTCCCCGCCCGGCAGCCCGACACCATCGGGGCCCTGCTCTACCCCCAGAAGCCCGACGACAGCCGCGACGCGTCGGGGACCCAACTGCTACTTCTGCGGGCAGCCGAAGCACACTAGAAACCTGTGCCCGGCGAAAGGCACCACCTGCTTTAAGTGCGGTAAGAAGGGGCACTTCGGGAAGGTGTGCGGAGGGAACCCCGCCGGAAAACCCGCCACCGCCGCGTGTGCGCCGTGGGAGCGGCCATCTTGGACGCCATCTTGCCCGACCTCGTGGGGTCCGCCATCTTGTGAGCAGACAGCGTGGACGTCATCTTGTCTCGATCAGGGCCCTACAGTGGCATCGGTCACAGTGGACCAGACCAGGCCGCACCCGCTATCCAAATCAATGGTGGACATCGAGGTAAACGGGTGCGGGGTTAAATGTTTAATTGACAGTGGAAGCACGGAGAGTTTTATCCACCCTGAACTGGCACAACAACTCTCCCTAAAGGTGGTCCCTACTCGGGGTACCATCTCTATGGCTGATAAAACCCAGACATCGACCATTATGGGTTACTGCACGGTACAATTGTCTGTTAACGGAACTGTATACGATAATTTTAAAGTATTAATCATGAAGAATCTATGCGCGAGCGTGATCTTGGGCCTGGATTTCCAGTGCAACCACCAAAGCATCACGCTCAAGTACGGTGGGTCCCAGCCGCCCCTCACAGTGTGCGGTCTGGCTACCCTGAAGGTAAAGCCGCCTTCGCTATTCGCGAACCTTACCCCTAACTGCCGGCCAATAGCGACCAAAAGCAGGAGGTACAGCTGGGAGGACAGGCGGTTTATCGCAACCGAGGTAGACAGGCTCCTGAAAGAGCGCATTATTGAATGCAGCAATAGCCCGTGGCGCGCCCAAGTGGTGGTGGTAAGGGGTAGCGAGAAGAAACGGATGGTGATCGACTATAGCCAAACGATCAACAGGTACACCCTACTAGACGCCTACCCGCTACCCCGCATATCAGAAATGGTGAACCAAATCGCCCAATACCGGGTGTTCTCCACCATCGACCTCAAGTCAGCGTACCACCAGCTCCCTATCAGACCAGAGGACCGCCCGTACACCGCCTTCGAGGCGAACGGACGCCTCTACCAATTCCTCAGAGTCCCCTTTGGGGTGACGAATGGGGTCTCGGTCTTCCAGAGGGAGATGGACCGCATGGTCGATGACCACCACTTGCAGGCAACCTTCCCCTACCTCGACAACGTCACCATCTGCGGTCACAACCAGCAGGATCACGACTCGAACCTCGAGAGGTTCCTGAAAACCGCACAAAAACTCAACCTCACCTACAACGAGGACAAGTGCGTTTACAACACCACGTGCCTCTGCATACTAGGCAGCGTGGTGGAGAATGGGGAAATCGGACCAGACCCCGACCGATTGCACCCCCTACGGGAGCTGCCCCTGCCCAGCACTCCCAAAGCCCTGAAAAGGTGCCTGGGGTTATTTTCTTATTATTCCCAATGGGTCCCCAACTACTCCGACAAAGCCCGCCCCCTCTTGAAAGCATCCTCTTTTCCGCTCCCTGCTGAGGCCCACGCCGCCTTCAAAAGCATTAAGCGGGATATTGAGCGGGCTACGCTACAGGCAGTGGACGAGAACACTCCCTTTCAAGTGGAAAGTGATGCGTCTGACTTTGCCTTGGCGGCCACCCTCAACCAGGCGGGGCGGCCCGTAGCTTTCTTCTCGAGGACCCTCCAAGGGCCCGAGATCAGACACTCCTCCGTGGAAAAGGAGGCCCAAGCCATCGTGGAGGCAGTGCGCCACTGGCGCCACTACCTAGCCGGCAAACGCTTCACCCTACTTACCGACCAGCGGTCGGTAGCGTTTATATTCAATAATAAACAGAGGGGGAAGATTAAAAATGATAAGATTCTTAGGTGGCGGATCGAGCTCTCCACCTTCGATTATGACATCATTTACCGGCCAGGGGCCCTTAACGAATCCCCCGACGCCCTCTCACGAGGGATGTGTGCCAGCGCCACCGGGGATCGGCTATAGACCCTCCACAATGACCTCTGCCACCCAGGGGTCACGCGGCTGTTCCACTTCATAAAGTCCCGCAACTTACCCTACTCGATTGAGGAAGTTCGGTCCCTGACCAGGAACTGCCGCACTTGCGCTGAGTGCAAGCCTCGGTTCTACCGCCCAGATAAAGCCCACTTAATCAAAGCTACACGGCCCTTTGAGCGGCTCAGCTTAGATTTCAAGGGCCCCCTCCCGTCCGTCGACCGCAATGTTTACTTCCTGAACATTGTGGACGAATACTCCCGTTTCCCATTCGCCCTCCCCTGCCCAGACATGACCAGCGCCACGGTCATTAAATGCCTCAACAGCCTGTTCGGTATGCCGAGCTACATCCATACGGATAGCGGGGCGTCCTTCATGAGTGAAGAGCTACGCCAGTACATGCTGTCCAGGGGGATCGCCACAAGCCGTACCACCAGCTACAACCCCCGGGGTAACGGTCAAGTGGAGCGAGAGAACGGGACAGTATGGAAAGCAGTCACTCTAGCTCTAAGGACCAAGGGCCTCCCTATCTCCCGCTGGCAGGAAGTCCTCCCAGATGTGCTCCATTCGATACGGTCGCTATTGTGTACTGCCACTAATGCCACGCCTCATGAGCGAATGTTTGTCTTTCCCCGGAAATCCACCTCAGGCGTATCCATGCCGTCATGGCTCTCCACCCCGGGTCCGGTATTCGTGCGAAGGCATGTGAGGGGCCACAAGACGGACCCTCTCGTGGAGTCAGTGCACCTACCCCACGCCAACCCCCAATACGCGTATGTCCGGCACGCCGACGGAAGGGAGGACACCGTGTCCATAAAAGACGTCGCCCCAGCCGGTAACAACAACAACCACGACAACAGCAGCAACAACGATCACAGCAACTCTTACCCACCCACTACTCTTTCATCACCCCCGGAAGAACATCGACCAACGGCACCCCCACCAACTACCCCTTCAACAACCCTGGCGGCACCCCTGGCAGAGACCCAGGAGGCCACCGGGGACACCCAGCCGACACCCGCGGAACCACAACAGCCACGTCGGTCGCAGAGGACTATCAAACCCCCGAACAGACTAAATCTATAGAAGGGGTGAATGTGATGAAATATTCCATTCATCACTCATTGGTATTCTCTGCCTGTGACTGTGGTTGGTTTCAGTTTCATTTCCCTTACCTCAGTTCCGTTTCCTCACCATTGTATTGTACTGTGTGTAGGGCTCCGCCCATACCTGGCCCCTATGTAAGCTGGCCCAGCCTGCATCACATCCAGTACGGCAGATCTCTGGATGGAAGATACCTCTCCTCTGTGTGTTACCTTCTAAGTCAATAAAAGCCTTGTTTTGTTTCGCTAACATCGAGTCTCGGATTTATTGAGGCACATCAGGATCCAGAGTCAATTCCAGAGTCAATGTTGAGGACTTCCAGGGCCACTCCCCCCCAGCTGTTTACCACTGTGCTGCCACCTCTGGTAGGTGTGTCCTGCCAGTGGGAAAGAACATACCCAGGGATGGTGATGAGGAGTCTGGGACTTTGGCTCATAGGTATGATTCTGTGAGTATGACTATGTCAGGCTGTTGCTTGACTAATCTCTGGGACAGCTCTCTCAATTTTGGCACAAGTCTTCAGATGTTTGTGAGGAGAACTTTGCAGAGTTGACTGGGCTGGGTGTGACTTTGTGGTGTCTGAATCCGATGCCTAGGTCGATGTCAGGTGGTCCATCCGCTCTTATTCTTATTATACTTTTTTGTAGCAGTTTGATACAACTGAGTACATTCTGTGCCCTTGCTAGGCCATTTCAGAGGGCAGTTAAGAGTCAATCACATTGCTCTGGGTCTGGAGTCAAATATAGGCTAGACCGGGTAAGGACAGCAGATTTCCTTCCCTAAAGGACATTGGGTTGGATTTTTATAACAATCCAATAGCTTCATAGTCACCATTACTGGTACTAGCTTTTTATTCCAGATTTATTTAATTAACTGAACTCAAATTCACAAACTGCCATGGTGGTAATTCCAAAAGGTATACTTGCGTCTGTATGATTTAGTCTCTGCATGAAAAAACAGTAACTAGAACCTTTCTTTTCTTGAATAGCTTTGAGTTCATAATAAAATCCACAATGTGAAATCATTTCTGCACAGTACCATGGCTCCTCCGTAATGATGAAACCAAATCGGACTGTTTCAGAGCGAAAGTATTTCAGACAAGGCATGTCTCCACCATGTTGCAGTGCATAGTAGCCGTCGTGGGATTTGAACTCAAATCTCCGGATTATTAGCCCAGGCCTCTGGATTACTAGTCCAGTAACATAACCACATAGCTACCGTACCCATTTGCAGTGACATCTGTGGTGGCACGGGCACTTTCATTCCCTCAGAATTCCCATTATATCCTCAGAGTCCAAGATGGCCCTAATAACCTCCTGCCCTTTGACACCAAAAGCATTCAGCTCAACTATGTGTGCAGGCAACATTTCTGTACACTTTGTAGCTCTGCCTTCATAGATTGGAAAGCAAACAGGAGCAAAAGGGGGGAAAAATGTCAGCAGCTAGTGGAGGGATCGTGGCACAGCAGTGTCATGCTGGCTAATTCTATTTCTTTATGAGAACCACTATTAATGTGTTGCCTCTGCTTCGTAACTAGAGCTCAGCTGGAACTCTATCCCACCATTGTCACCAGTTGAGCAGTGCCCTAATCTAAAGAAGTGATGATTGTAATTAGTTTTTCTGCTCTGAAAGGCACAGTTCCTTAATAACATTTACTGGCTAGTCCTATTAATTCCAATACATAAGTTTTCATTTAAGCAATTTGAGGAGGGTAAACAATCCAAGTCTCAGAGGAAAATGTCCAATTGCTGATTATATATTTCAGAGCGAGTTTTCCCAGCTTTCGGCCTCTCACCCTTCAGTTTACTCACTTTTCTGGTTGGGACTCTATTCCGCCGTTGTCACCAATTATGCAATGTCCCAATCTGAAAATGAATGAAGATAATGGCCTGGAATTTGCGGTGAGGAGTAGCCGCGAATGAACAGTGTTCGCTGTTATTACCTTGTTGAAACTGACCACAACTTTAGGATTTAGTGCATGTGCATCCTAACGTGGAAATCCTGAAGTTGCAGTCAGTCATTCACTGCTCCGACACTGGCTGTGCATTGGACGCCCCCCACCTTCCCTGCCCCCAACCTCCCCCCCACCCCCCCACATAGCCAGCAATCAATGTAATCAGGGAAATCAGTGCAACGGATGAAAACTTTGGCTTTTCTGCAGTAAAGTACCCCACTGTTAAATACCCCATTAAAAGTTAGACCTCCTTGGATTAGGTGTAACTGGGGTTTTACAAACAACAAATGTTATAGCCCTAAAAAGTTAATTTTAATTTTGTGGCGTGTCAAATTTCTCCACAATGATGAAAATTACAATTTTTAAGAAACTTAAAAAACATTATAATGTTTTTTAAGTATTTTCATAAATATTTCAGTTTTACCATTTCCCCATGTGAAAGCCCCAATCTTTGTTTTGCTCTCTCTAATATTTTTTAAAAGTCAGAATAAATGGAGCTTCTTTACTTCCTGCTTCCCGCTCTGAGAATTCTGCATTGCGATTGGCTGCTTAGACAGCTTGTTGACATCACAGCAGCTATGGAATTCCCGCTAAACTATGCTGATCTCAGCTGCACGTCGACAAAGCCAAACTTCTCGCCACAGAGATCGCGAGATCTTTGCGGACAGCTTTCTTCGGGGCCAGCGGCGAATGCTTTTGCTTCACCACTGACCGCAAATTATGGGCCAATAACCAATTTATTCACACAGAATTTGAAATGAGCAGTTTGCAGAAGATTGTGTATACAACAACCTTAGCTTGTCCTTTCTCTGCCATGCCCAATGCATTCTCTGCCCAGGGAAGTCATTGTATTTAATTCTGTATTAACCCAAGGAATACCACCTCAACCATTTTCATCGCCTAGTTGTTAAGAAATACCTACATTAATTGCTGTTCCCTTGGTTTGTAGATTGCCCAGAATGACCACACCATTTTAGGGTTAAACTACAGTAGGATTACCTTTTTCTTCTCTCCAAACTTAACTTCCCCAGCCCCTGGAGTCCAATTTAGCCCTCAGTGGGTGAACCCCAAACCAATTGTAACAAAAATAAAAAAGCTATAGATGCTGGAAATCTGAAACAAAACACAAAATGCTGGCAACACTCAGCAAGTCAGGCAGCATCTGTGGCGGGAGCAGACAAGTTCATGTTTTAGGTGCGGACCATTCTGAAGACTGTTTTGAAGTCGAGTCCACACCAGAAATGTTAACTTTTTTTCTCAGATGTTTCCTGACCTGCTAAGTGTTTTCAGCATTTTCTATTTTTGTTCAAAAGCCAGTTGTTTTTAGCTCCTTCTCTTAGATCATAGGTGTAAGAGGCTGAAAATGTAGTTGCCACAGTAGCTCAGGCCCCAAGTCCTGAGAGGAACTCTTATTGCACAACAAATCTTACAACATTTACAGTTATCATTATTTGCCATAAGTCAAAAGAGACTATTTGTAAAGCTATTTCTAGTTCACCCTTTCCTGCCTCGAAAGAAATAAAATAAAAACTTTAACACACACCAGGAGATTAAAAATTAAGAATTTAATAACATTCAGGAATAACAGAAGGCCAATAAGTCCAAAAAACCTTTCTCTTTTTGACAGATCTACCCTGTCTACCCAGCTTCTCACCATATGTCTCAATCCCTTTTTTTCTCCAGAAGTGCCTCTTGAGCCAATTTATTCTGCCCATTACATGCTTTTTTCTGGCAATTTATACGTCTTTTACCTCGCGTGTAAAAAACGTTTGCTTGACTTCCTGTTTTATTTCCTTTGAAATTTCACGCCTCCCTGCCCCTATTACTGAAGGAGTTGACACATGCTGAGTATGATTGTAGAGGCACTAGACACTCTTTGGCACCTTGCCCAAGAAGCCTTTTTTCATGTATGAATATAGATATTGAGCATCACCAGACTGGTGGACTATTGAAGTCATCACAGCTGCATCCAATCCTGTGCTCACCTGATGTCCACAAGCACTCACTTTGCAACGTTACTGGATAGTAATCAGAAGCAGGAACCTTGCCTGGTTTCTAACCTTCCTTGTGCAGGGATACAGAGGTTAATTGTAGTGTCTCTACTGCCTTGCTGACAAAGACCAGCTAACCCAGTATTCAGTACATGTGACCTTCTGACTTTCTTCCTTACACCTTACTTACTATTTCTCAGCGTGTGTCCAATGGTATTTGAGCTTTTCAGCACAAATTAATAATGTGTGAGGAAACTGGCAGGATCGTTCAACTTTTGAGGAGGCATAAAATGGGTGGCAGCAGATCAGGCACTTGTTACACTCCATTGTCTTGAAAGGAAAACCGAACAAGCTGTATAATGGGCAGTTGATCCACATATCGCCCATTATACACCCCCACCAAAGTTGCAAGTTCAGCCCAGCATTGTGGTGTATTACAGAAAATAAAGCACAAATAAATGCTTTACTCCAGCTAGACCTGTCACACTGTTTATCCTCCTAAACATACGTTTCCCGTATTTGTATCTGTTATGCCAGTAGTGTGCTGATCTATATGCATGATATGCAATATATGGAAAATTCCTGACATGGTAGTAATTTCCGTTTTTCTTTAGGTTTCCTGCATTTGACTCAACTTGTTCGTTTTATATTCCAGCATGCAGTGAACCACATGAAAGTAGCGTACATGCCTCCTCACGGGGACATAGGGCCTCATCCGCTATTGGTGCAGTTTGTGTTTTCTGTCAACGATCAGCAGGGAGGCACCTTGACTGGACTTGTCTTTAACATTACCATCATGCCTGTGGATAACCAACCACCTGAGGTATAGGAGAGCTACGCCACTTTGCTGCTTAGCAATGTGAAATGGATCTTTGAGAAGCACATTTATTTATTTAAAACACAGTTTTCTACCTATTTGTTCTGCACCATCTGCTCAATCGCTTACAATCCAGCCCCAAAGGCCATTTTATGCTGCAGCATTCCAGATTAGATACACCAGAATGATCAGATTTACTTTAACAAGAGCCCAGTCATGTGTTTAAAATACACAACAAGCTATTTAAAAAAAATACCCAATTTTTAATGATTTGACATTTAGTTGTTATTCTGTGTTATTAAAAAACATTTTGAAAAGTGGATGAATTACGATAAGCTATTTGTTGTATGTTAAGAAAACTAGGTGAAGGGCCAAGGCAAGTAATGCAGAGCAGTTTAGGTTGAAAAGAACAGTGGCTGAAAGTCCTAGGAAATGATTACTAGCTTATATTCTGTAGTTTCTTTCCCTTCTGTGGTCTCATTACCTCAGGCTCGCCCACATAAAATTCCATTTGCCGTTCATCAGACTTTCTTCCCAACCTATTCAGAGAGAAAGAGGAGTAAATAGGAAAGCACAGAAGCCCCAGATGAAAAGTGTTAGATAGTCACAAGGAAACATAAGCAGTGGAAGAGTTCTAACCATATCTGTTGGTGGTTTCAATTTCTTTTATATCAGGAGCAGCATTTTGATTTCAAAAATAGCAAACTCATTAACTCTTTCAATTAGTTCATTTGTATACACAGCGGTGTACAGGTAGACTATCCTTTATCCGAAAACCTCGGGACCAGCCGTGTTTCGGTTTTCGGAAAATTTCGGATTTCGGAGGGTATTTTATAAGACTGGGAAATTTGTCGGGGGTGGGTCGGCGGGGGTCAGGGTCGGCGGGGGGGGTCCGCGTGGGGGTCGGGGGTGGGGGTCGTCGGGGTTGGCGGGGGTCGGGGTCGGCGGGGGGGGTCGGCGGGGGTGCGCGGGGGGGTCGTCGGGAGTCGGGGTCCGCGGGGGGGGTTGGCGGGTGGGGGTCCGCGGGGGGGGTCGGCGGGGGTCGGGGTCGGCGGGGGGGACGGGGGGGGGGGGTTCCGCGGGGGGTCGGCGGCGGGGGTCGGGGTCGTGCGCCACTCTGGTCATGTCGTGCGCACGACTTACGCTGAACGAAAAAACCTTCGGTTTTTAGAGGGTTTCGGTTTTCGGAAGTTCGGATAAAAGGTAGTCTACCTGTATTCCTAAAACAACAGTTCTAGCAAAAAGAATATAAAATCAAAATGGCCTTGAAAATCCATGGGCCTTTGATCCTGACAAACGGGTTGGGAACGGCCTGCTAGGAACCTCTGCTGCTGAGCTCGCTGGAGTATCTTTGTTCAGGTGAAGGTTCCCTCATTTGAATTTTATTAGGCAGGTGGCCATGGCACTATGGGTGCACCTGGAGCTGGAGGGGAAGGGCAGCCAATGTGGTATAGGCCTGCTGCACATGCTCACAGTAGCAGCCCCAGCTTGTGGGTATCAAACTCAGTATATTTGATCTCAGCTTTTTTATTTTTGTTTTTGCTCAATGTTCTGCAATAGTTTTCACAAAAATGCAAACCATTTCTTTGATATGGTAAAATATAGGCCTGGAAATTATGCTGTAGGCTACTAGCCTATGTAAGATCCCAGAGGGACACAAATTCCAAATGATTCGAAGTTGACCCGTATTGGAGACAGTGATTTAACTTTATTCAGCACAAGCAAGAATTAATACATTATAGTTTTCAAGCAGCAGTTTACAGAGGATAATTGAGACTTATATTACCCCGTTATGCTCTGGGTAGAAGTCACGAATGTGAGTAGGCTGCACCCTAGCCTCTTGTCTTTCATCTCTTGTCTATCTCTCGGGTGTCCCCTGGATTCTTCCTGAAATCTTCTACACTTTGTGGCTGTCGGGACCCCCTTCTTATGCACTTACTCTCATTCAAAACCTATGGAGTCTCACTGGATCAAGCATTGGCTTATACCCAATTCCCCAAATTCCAATCATGAAGATGCCACCTACACAGCACCTCTGCTTCCTCAGGTTCTGGTCTTATGACCCCCCGACATCATTTGTTTTTGACCACCAAGACTGATACTGGGGCAATTATGGCAACACAAAAGAACGTGTCTCCATACTGAAGAGAAGTGGTGTCCTTGATGGTCCTGTGAGAGGCCCATGTTCCAGCTTCCAGCCAGATACCAGTTCTCCCTTTTTCCTTCTCATAACATTCCAACTTGGTTACAACTACAACTGACCTTGATTCCTGTAGTGTATGTACCTTTAAGGGGAGAACTACTTTTTACAGCTCCTGTATACTGTAGTACCGGCAGTGACCACACCTGTATATAAACCCTGAGTACGGATCTGTATAGTTAGTTTTAGAGTAACCCTCATCCAGTAAACACCTGTTGATTGTTCCCTGCAGTCTCGTGTCTAGTTATTGAAGGACACACAACATCAAGATACACGGATCTAACATTGGCGACGAGAAGATTCAAACCTACCTGCAACTCTGCATCACCTCCCAGGGATTCACTCCTGGGGAAAAGTGAAAGAAGAAGGCTGAGTCCAGAAGCACGGACGTCGACCATCCAGCGGAGACTTGAGCATCACAGGGGAGGCTGTTGAGAGCTGGGCTTGGTTCACCACTCACGGTGGTCAAGCGAAACGGGCTGGCAACAGGTACGACGCAGACCCTTCCCGGACAGCGGCGGCTAGAGCCGACCGACGGCACAGAAAAAGGCCGAGCAGCGTCGACGGGAGAAGAGAGAGGGTAGAGCGCACAGGCCGCAGCTGGTGTTCAGGACCGAGCGGCGTCGATGGGAGAAGAGCGAGGGTAGAGCGCACAGGGCGCAGCCGGTGTTCAGGACCGAGCAGCGTCAACGAGAGAGAGAGGCGCGCAGGAAAACGCGCAGAGCGCAGCCGGAGTTCAAGGGCCGAGCAGCGTCAGCAGGGAAGAAAGGAAAGCGCGGGAGACACCATTTTGAGCCGCAGCGGAGAAGAAGGGAGAGCGCGGGAGACGCCATTTTGAGCCACAGCGGAGAAGAAGGGAGAGCGCGGGAAAACGCCATTTTGAGCCAGTCTAACCACACCCAGGGATGCTGAAGAGTGGCATTGTCACAGCGTTCGACAATGAAGTCGAAGATTGGACGACATATGTCGAACGCATAGAAGTGTACTGCAAGGCGAATGAAGTGCCAGATGAGAGGAAAGCGCTGGTATTGTTGAATTCAATGGGTGCAAAAATGTATGGCTTACTGCGAAACCTAGTAACCCCAGAGAAGCCAGTGGAAAAGGATTTTGGAAACATAGTGTCAATCCTACAGGACCACTTAAACCCCACACCGCTGCTGATAGCAGAAAGATTTAAGTTTCACAAAAGGAACCAGCATAAAGATGAAAGTAATGCTGAGTATTTAACGGAACTGCGCAAGCTATCGAAACACTGCCAGTTTGGAACGGGACTAGCAGATACTTTAAGGGACAAGTTTGTGTGTGGGCTTCAAAGTGAAGGAACCCAAACGGCTTCTATCAGAAAAGGATCTTACGCTGGACAAGGCTTTCAGCATGGCAGTATCACACGAAGCAGCCGCACGGGGCGCTGCAGAGATACAACGGAGACCGCAAGAATATGGCACAAATGAAATGTCATACGGAACAGTGAAGTGCTATCGCTGCGGCAGAACAACACACGACCATAATGATTGCTGGTTCAAGGACAAAGTGTGCAGACTGTGTGGAAAAGTAGGACACATAGCAAGAGTCTGCAGGTCAGGAAAGAAAACCAGCAGCAAGAAATCTCCACAGGAGAAGTACAAGAAGGTACATAAGGTGACGGAGAGTAGTTCAGACGAACAGAAAAGTGATACAGACTCCGGAAGCAAGGAGCTGGGTTGTCTGAAACTACATAAGGTGATCAAAACGGAGGATCACCAAACTATCTGGGTCACGCTCAAGATAGCCGGAGTCCAAGTGAAAATGGAATTGAACACCGGATCAGCCCTAACAGTCATAAACCGAAGGGACTACAAGCGGCTATTCTCACATATACTCTTGAGAGATACAGAGATTGTCTTGAAGACGTACACGGGGCAAAAAGTCTACCCCAAAGGAAAAATAAGGGTGAACGTTATATATAACGGCACGGAAACACCAAAAATGAACCTTATATGTATTGCCAGATGGAGGACCACCACTACTAGGACGTGAATGGATCCGGAAGATACAGCTAGATTGGCATTCCATACAAGCACTGACTGTAGATGCCAAAAAGGATGACGACGTCACACCTGGACGACTGTCAAAAATGCTAACTGACGCACAAGAAGTGTTCCAGGAGGGACTCGGAACACTAAAAGGCATAACCGCGACAATCAAAATAGAGGAAAATGCAAACCCAAAGTTTTTTAAGGCCAGACCGGTGCCTTATGCGATCCGCCCAGCCGTCGAAGCAGAGCTGGAAGGTTTGGAACGTTCAGGAGTACTGTCCAAAGTGGACTGGAGCGAGTGGGCTACACCCATCGTTCCTGTAATGAAGAGGTCGTTGAGTAATACGCCTGGGGAACCAAAGAAGGTTCGCATCTGTGGGGACTTTAAGGTGACAGTGAACCCAGTCCTTCACACGGTACAATATCCGCTTCCGCGGATTGAAGATATTTTCACCTCGCTATCTGGAGGGAAATGCTTCACTAAGATTGATCTGGCCCAGGCGTACCTGCAAATGGAGGTAGAAGAAGCCTCGAAACAGTACCTCACGATCAACACTCATAAAGGTCTCTACCAATACAACCGGCTGGTGTTCGGGGTAGCATCAGCTCCGGCTATTTGGCAAAGGGCAATGGATCAAGTCCTGCAAGGGATTCCAGGGACCCAGTGTTACTTGGACGACATCCTGGTCACGGGCGAAAATGACAGTGATCACCTTGCCAACTTGGAGCAGGTGCTCAGTAGATTGAAGGAATATGGGCTCCGAGCAAATCGCCACAAACGCGAGTTTTTCCAGAAGCAGATCTCGTATTGTGGCCACGTTATTGATGAAGAGGGGTTACATAAGTCCCCTGAAAAGATTGAGGCAGTAGTCAAGGCTCCAGCACCGGAAAATGTGTCACAACTGAGGTCGTTCCTCGGGCTGGTGTACTACTACCATAAGTTCTTGCCAAATTTGTCTACAGTATTACACCCACTGAACACCCTACTGCAAACGGGGGTACCATGGAAGTGGAATGACGAATGTAAACGAGCTTTCCAGAAGTGCAAAGAATTGATCACATCAAAAGAGGTGTTGGCTCATTTCAACCCAGCACTACCAATTCGGTTGGCGTGTGATGCATCACCCTATGGCATTGGAGCGGTGCTGTCGCACAAATTCCCGGACGGCTCGGAGAGGCCGGTTGCCTTTGCGTCTCAGTCACTAACCTCAGCCGAGCGTAACTACGCCCAGATTGACAGGGAGGCCCTCAGCCTAGTGTGGGAGTGAAAAAGTTCAACCACTATCTGCACGGGCAGAAGTTCACCTTGCTGACTGACCACCAACCGCTTGTCTCCATCTTTAATCCAAAGAAGGGCGTTCCGGTGATGACTGCGCAACGGCTACAAAGATGGTCCCTTTTTCTAGGGGCGAACCAATATGAAATCGAGTATAAGGGCACGAAACAGCATGGAAACGCTGATGGGCTATCACGCCTGCCTCTGCCTACTGCGGAGGAAGCACCAGCAGTGGACCCTGTCGAAATATTTTATTCGACTATAATTGAACGCTTGCCAGTAACTAACGCTGGTATAGAGAAGGACCTGACAAAGAGCTGCTCAGGATGCCAGAAGGTCCAAAATGCACCACCACATGCCCCTCTACACCCATGGGAGTGGCCCTCATCTCCATGGCAACGGGTGCATATTGATTTTGCTGGTCCATTCATGGACTCAATGTTTTTAATAGCCGTGGATGCGCACTCGAAATGGCCTGAGGTCATCAAAATGTCCTCCACCACCACGGAGAAAACTATTGCAGTCCTACGGACCATATTTTCCAGGAACGGCTTGCCAGATCAGATTTGCTCTGATAACGGACCACAGTTTGTGTCCGAAGTGTTTCGAAGATTCATGAAAAGGAATGGGGTGAGGCATTACACATCCGCCCCGTATCATCCAGCCACAAATGGATTGGCTGAGCGGTTCGTACAAACCTTTAAAAAAGCAGTAAGGGCCATGTGCGATGACGACATTCCACTGCAGCATAAGGTGGACAATTTCCTGTTCGCCTACAGAAATGCGACACATGCAGTCACCAACCAGACCTCGGCCATGATGTTCTTTAACCGAAGGTTGAGATCTCGTCTGGATTTGCTCAGACCAAATGTACGAAGAGATGTTGAGAATAAGCAATTCCAGCACATCAATGAGAAGCCGACAAGGAGCTTCAATGTAGGGCAACCAGTCTTGGCCCGCGACTACCGAACAGAGAAATGGCAACCAGGAACGATATGCACACGGCAGGGGCCACTAATGTACACAGTGGATGTTGGGGAGAACATTGTGAGACGCCATGTCGACCAGATCCTAGAGTCACAGGAACGAGTCAACCCCATGTCTCGCGTACCTGGTGATGAACCCAACGTACAGGTAGCATCTACCTCAGAAACAGTAGCATCGGAAGCTGATGAACCAGCTGACGACAGGGGGCCTCCGCACCAAGAGCAAGACACTCAGGAAAGGCGCTATCCAGAAAGTATCAGGAAGCCGCCCCAAAGACTGAATTTATAAATGGACTATTTTCAGTTAATGTTGCATGTTCAAAGCGTTAATTGTTAAATGAATGTTATGGTACTGTTAATCTAAAAGGGGAGGAATTGTAGTGTATGTACCTTTAAGAGAGAACTACTTTTTATAGCTCCTGTATACTGTAGTACCGGCAGTGACCACACCTGTATATAAACCCTGAGTAGGGATCTGTATAGTTAGTTTTAGAGTAACCCTCATCCAGTAAACACCTGTTGATTGTTCCCTGCAGTCTCTTGTCTAATTATTGAAGGGCACACAACATCAAGATACACTGATCTAACAATTCCCACAGCTAGCTCCACTCTATCCCTCATCCTTTCTGTTGGAATATCCAACTTTCATTAATTCAACCACTGCTTCCCTATTCGACTGTAGCAGTGTTCTTTCTCACCCCAGGCTGTCTAGGTTATGCTTTCCTCACACACTTTAATTATAGGCAAAAGGGTTACATGACTAATATAATACAGGTTATCATTGCATTCAATTGATGATTACAGACATTTAATTCTTACACACAATTATAATTCCATTACTGATGATTATATCACCAAAGATAGAAAACAAGTATTCTAAAAAAAACAACTAACCCATGATAACCTTACACCTATGAATGCTTAATGTGTTTGTATGAAATTCCTTTCTCCACATGGAGTTCCTGTTTAGCTGTCACCAGAAACTTCATGCTGACAGCATTCCCCTTTCCGACTACTCACTCAGGCTGAACTCAATGTCAAGGAACTTCAATGTCCTGTTCTGAACTGAGCTTCAAACTCCACAGTCAATCCATCACTAAGGCTGCGTACTTCTTCCTTCATAACAGCAGCCTGTTCTCCTACCTCATGCCCACTGCTGTGGAAGCCCTCATCCATGTACCTCTTGGTTTGATTTCTCCAAATCTCTCCTTACCAGTGACCTGAGTTCCACATTAATGCAATTTGCTGAGAATTCTATTCTTCATAACCTATTCTCTGCTAAGTCAATGCCATATCCCCATCCTCACCAGCCTCCACTGCCTCCCACCCCAGAAGCACATCAATTTTATTCATTTTCAAATTCCTCCATGGCCTTGCTGTACTCTACCTCTGCAACCTTTTCCAAGCCTACAACCCAGCATAAAGTCTCCACTTTTCCTACTTTGCTCTCCCTCTTTCAATCTCTCCACATCCTGCTGTCCTGTAAAGTGCCTTTGGGCATTTATTATGTGAAAGGCAATATAAAAGTACACGTTGTCATTGCTGTTTAGCATCTAGCTGTTGGAATGTCTTTTAGATGTCCATGTTCATGTTTGCTTCATTTTGTTTCTCTTTCCGTCTTCCCCTTTTACATTTGTTCTATAAGCTGCTTTCTTCACTTCTGAATTTGGACTTACCTTTGAACTATGCAAAGAAACCTTTTGTTAATTATTTTGTTAGATTTTCACCAACGAAATAAAAGCTGAGGAAGGTTCAGGCTGCCTGATCACTGCAGATAATCTGATGGTGACAGACAAGGATACGATTGATGAGGATCTCCGAATCCAGATGAAACAAAAACCACAACATGGAGATATTGAACTGCAAGGAAACATCATGCTGGAGGGTGATATGTTTACACTTGATGACCTCAAATCCTTTCAAGTCAGGTGACCAACACAAATTCAATGTGCTGTATTAGTTGCTCTTAAAAGGTTAGATGTAGTCCTTTTATTTTGTTTCAGAATGTTAATATGAGTTTAAAACCAGGTAAGAACGCTGCCAAATTAAAATGTTCCAATTTCGACCAAGCCATAATTGAGAGATACATGTCGACTGGGAAGGAGAAGGAGGATGAGTTGAGCTGGGCTGCTCTCACATACTTCTTAAAAGCATGTTCTTCACCTTCCCTTTTAGTCAGAGAATGTTACAGGAGAACCTTGAAGGGGAGGAGGTTTCATTTTAAATGAGATCATGATGTACCAGTGTGAGTCACCTTTGCCAAACCATATATATTATCGACGAAACTGACTCAATAGTGCCATTGGCAGAGCCTTCAGGGAGATTGGCTGGGAAAGAGTGGGTGGTTAGAGGGAGAATATTGACGTTGTGGTGGGCAATTTTTCAGGTAGGCTAAGTGATATACCTATCAATTCATTCCATGAAAAGCGACGAGTTAAGATAGATAACTATAGGTTTTTATTGGCTAAATAACAGAGCCCACCCTCGTGGGCGATCGGTTCCAACAAGCGGAGAATACTAGCCAAGCGGTCACCTTTATACCTGGGCAAGCAGGCGGAGCCATGGCGGAGCCAGCTGAGGTAAGCCCAGGTATAGCAGTGTGCGTGGCAAGAGGTAACCTTGTGTGGCGATAACAACAATGTAAACAGTGATAACAACAGTGTAACAATAGTGAACGGTTGTGAACGTAACAGTGGTTTACCACACTAAGTTCCTGGAACAGCCAGAAATAACCTGTTGCCAAGCCTCACTGGACATTCACCGAGTTTAAAAGTTAGCCAGGAAGAACATGACCAAAGATGCAAAAGATGACATCACATCACTGCGCCATATCATTCAAAAGGTCTGTTTGGGAATCCAGGTGAAAGTGTTCCTTTAATTACAAGAGAAGTAGAGACTCTCCTAACTTGTCTTAATTACACAGGAGAAATAATACAACACCAACAAGACTTGTTTAACTGAATTAAAATATGGTTCTTAAAGGTGAAACTTCCTGTTTTACTCATGTACCCATTATACTATACTAGCTGGGGGAGCCCGGCGTTGCCAGGGCTGTTTTGGGCCGGGCGGTTTAAATCGAGTCCCAGGCTTTCGGCCCTGTCTCTCTGTCCCTCTGTGAATCTGCTGCCGGGCAACATTTCTACCTTTTAATACCTTCAAAGATGAAAGTTAAAGTACTTATAAAACGCTTTGGTAAATCTTATGTTATTTTTAAAAGAGATACTAACTTTTTCGAAGCTGGATTAGCAGATTTTGAGCTGGAAGTAGTTGAAGTAATGGCTGCCCGATGCCTGAGTTCAAAATCATTAGTCCCCGCCCACAGACGCAGCGATTGGCCAACCATCAGGTGAGTGAACTATAGGATTGGTCAATCATCAGGTCACAGGATTGGTCACCTTGACGTCACTCAATGCTAATTAGCAGATAATTAGTGGAATTTTGAAGGTTTTTTGTATATTGTCTGAACAATTTTTGTCCGACCGAAAAGTAAATACGCTTATAACCGTTCCGGAATCGTAAGCTTTCTTTTGATGTAACGCACGTGTAGGTACACTCTATAACTTTAGAGTGTATAGCCGGACAGACACACCGAAGGACAGACAGACAGACAGATCGATCCTTTTTTATTTATATATATAGACTAG